>NC_080832.1:11673515-12923515 GCF_030435755.1 Ochotona princeps | reverse complement strand
CAGCCATGTTCAAAGACTCCTTGACAGCTGAGTCCAGGGCACTTTCTATACTCCAGAGTTCTTGAGTGTTCTTTAATAACGTGTTTCACTCCCAATTACCAACTGAAAATTTTAATTGTAATGAATTATATGTTTGATTTCTAGTATTTGAATTTCAAGTTCTATTCATTCCTGCATGTTACTAAGTGATTTTTCTCAATGTTCTACTTCTATCATTAAAGTTTTAGTTTTCCAACTCTTCAGTTCAACACTCTTGGTTTTCTGCAAATGTATGTTTAGAAGAGAAATGATTTACAACATTACTCTATGATACTGTTCATTAGTATTAAATAGGCTTGGAAAATATTTAAAAATGCTTTGATAATGTCTTACCTGGAAATTTAGTATTTGTTGAAGTCTTTCCTTCATCTGGTGACATCGCTGGTTCACTACAGCATCTAGCAAGGATAACCTGCCCAGAAGACAGCCCAAGGTATCTTCAATAACATCTCGGTTATCCCCCTTCTCTGGGAAAGCTTGGGAAAACAAGTTCTTGTTCTTATCCATTTCTTCAGACATTTCCTTAATGTCTTTGGCAAGAGTCTAGACCAAAGTAGAATCTTATTTCAATGTTTAGATCCATTAATTGATATTCAAATAAGTCATTTCCTCAGAAGCAGCACATGAGATCTCTCTTATTACTAAGCAACAATTACACCTAAACCAGTTTAACGTCTTTCATCCTTACGCTTTTAACTATAACATACTAAGTGAAGTGCTATTTAGGAATCCAATACTTTGAAGTGTGTGCTCCATATGTGAAGAATTTGTAACATACAACAGTTTCCTATGAAGAGTTTTCCATTTTTCTTCCTTTTTTATACATAAGGAGTGACGATGCAAAATGTAACTATCTTGACAACTTTACACAACTCCTTTCTGCATTATCTGACATGCAAATGAATCTTTGAATGTTACTAGTACTATTCAATACTTGATTGTTGTTTATAAAATTAACTATTCAACACTCAAATCTTTTGTATTCTGTTATGTCATAGGTGCAGAGAGAGACATTGCCACACTCACCTCTTGGTTGAAAAGGCAAGTTTCTGTTTCCTCCGGCAACAGTGCTGTGGCAACAAACAACCGCTCTTCCACATCATCCAGCCAGGTTGAGGTGGCTGAAACCCCATCATACAACTTCTGCTCCAAGTGCATATTTTGCTGCGGTGCCCCTCCTCCCTGTAACACAACACAACACAACACAACACACATAGACAGCAATTAAATTTCAATTAGAGTCTTGAAGATGAGATTCCAGGGCCCAGTGGGTTTCTGTTTTAAGGGCCACCACCCATGCTGTGCGTTTCCCCATGCATCTGTAGGATAGAAGAGCTCCACAGAGGCCAAAAAACACATGCCAATACAGCACAGCCTACCTGGGATGAAACTTCCTCAAAGGCCTGACTCAGTCCACCCAGCAATGAGGCAACAGCGGTTTTATCTTGGGTCTGTCCATCTCCTTTGTACAGTTGTACGCCAGATAGGAGTCGGTTTGGCCTGCTGTAAAACTGTGGGAAAACAGGATTGGTTTAGTGAAGAGTATAGGAGTCATGGCCCTAATCTCTTATTTGAACATATACCTGGAAGGAGATGCTGGGAGAATGACTTCTACCAAAACATCTAGGGAAAGCTGACTTTTACATTACAACAGGCCCACTGAACACAGTGACCTGATTCAACAATGCCAGTGTTTTTGTACATAGATTTACAAGAAAAAAAAAAAAACAGTGGAAGATGCCTAAGGAATTTTTACAATCTTTCTCTCAATTTACCTTCTCAATGTAACAGTCTATTGTGAAATCATCCATCTTGAATACCAGACGTTGACTGAACTACTTGATTTCAATAGTGTAAACCTTGTCTCCCCTCAACTCCTGTTGGGAAACACAAAACCTCTTCCCAGTAAGGACCATGCTATTGTCTGACATTCATATCCCCTGATGATGTTTCTCATCAAATTCGGGCTCCTCCAACCATGCCTGTTGGCACCTGAGTCATAAGCCTATCCAATGGACAAAACTGCCAGCAAGGTCAGACCAAAAATGAGGAACTTTGACATCACACAGATCTGCATCCAATTCCAGCTCCTTCTCTTCTGAGTCCTACTACGCTGAGAAGCCATCAGCCTCCCAAGCCTGAGCTTTCAGGCCCAGAAAGTCAGGACTCCAGTCTCAGCACAGCATTTGTAGACACACCAACGCCTGGAATATAACTTCTGTTTGCGACATGATTACTCTGCTTTTCTTGGAAATTTTGGCAGCTTTTACTCTACCTGCACATCACCTGAACACCCCAGAAAGGAAAACAATTTCTGAAAATAAGCCTTCAAACACAACTGACAATGATAATAGTGGATATTTAGGCGCTTTCCATTTGTATTCATAAATGTAGTGAGAAATGAATGTGCATCTAAATGTTTCCATCTAGGCATCCTGTGAGAATGTCAGTGGCAGCTGGATAAGATCAAGCCAGAGAGTCCCAGAGTCATTTGGGGTGTAGTCCCTGAGATGATCATTGCTCCAAGATAACAGAGGAGGCATCCAGAAACTGCACAGGCTAGATGAATTGCACAGGTGTCTTAACTTGCACCCACAGCATGTGGACTGCTGGGGCTGGACATGTAATAAAGGTAAGGAAAGGTAAATGTGGAATTCAGGTTTATCAGACTCAGAATATACAGAAAAGACCATGGCCCATAATCTGGACTGTCCACAGATGCTACATTCAAAGGAGAGGGGAATCCAACACCATGAATGTAAGAAGGTGGTCAGGTGTGGGATCTCCAGCAGCAAGGTCTCAAGCTGGGACTCTGAGAAGTGTTTGCTCGGGGTATGTGGAAAGACTGATTAAAATCTGGGCAGGAGTCCCATGCAGTATTGGCGTGGGCTCTCATTTGCCAGGGTGCATCTAAATCTGGAACAAGTGCCTCCAGAAAGAGGCCATCTTATTGCCCAGAACCAGAGCTGGTGACAACTTCTGCTTGAGTAGAAAAGATGGTTTTGGTAAAGGGACAGTGAGAGGTCAGGAAGCACGGCATGCCATGTAGTTTTGTAACATGGGTCAGAAATGTAGCTTTCTGGTGGGATTTATGCACGGAACCTCACAGTTGAGGGGGTCACATGGCAAACCTGAGCCCTCTTCTCAGTGAGCCCTGGCAAGCTGCTTGTGCTTCGGTGCCTACTTCAACAGTTCCTGCCTCTCCCTCCTTAGAGGCACTGTTGTTATTGATATTTCCCACATCTATTCAACATGTTCAGGCTGCCCAGCTGGTCCTAGCCAGTGCAGTGAGAACAGCATTGTCTACAGCTCAACAGTAAAGGGATCAGAATTTACCATGATGGAAAACTATTACCCTGGAATGAGCCATGATGGACACTGCTGGCTCAGGACATGTGCTAAGCTTAAGTTTCAGAATCACCCTGGCCATAGCTGTGGTAGGCACCCCAGGCATGGTTCTCCTTCTGGTTTACTCATTTGCCCTCCGATTTCTCTAACTTCAATAGTCCTCTTGCTTCAGCTTACAGCGAACTAATGCAATTACTTACCTAGGACCTTTTGTGGCTATATCCACTTCCCTTGAATTTGGCATGCTTAGTGGAACTGAGCCGAACATCACACAGTCTCCAGCCAAAGAACCAGCGTTAGAAATGGGTCAGTAACCTTTCTAGCTGACCACAGATTCCCCTGCCATTTAGGCACACTGAGATCCCAATATGCTTCTTATTAGAACCTTCTGGAATGATTAAATACTGGAAGTAGCTATAGAAAACAAAATGATCTGATCTCTTAGCTTCAGATTCGCAGAATCCTTTTTGTCTTACATGTACATATCCTTTCTTGGTTTCCATCATTTTTAAGATTGCCAAAAAAAGGATATTGACAATTTAGTGATTTATTATAATGAAGAATCAGATATTGATAATGTTTCCGAAAAAATAATTTACAAACGAAATAAAATTTTATATACAGATTTATAACCCTGTTAAGGTAAATATGAAATACCATTGTTACCAAAATGTAGGATAATTTTTTTCGTGTCTTAATTTTGAGTTACTAATGGAATTTTAAACTGATAAGTGGCATTTGTGAAAGTATATTGCTTCGGCATGCTATTCACATATTTTTACTTCTTATTTATTTCATCTACTTGAAAGAGAAACAAGAGATTGATTCCATGACTGGTTCACTCCTCAAATGCCCACAGCACTCAGGGCTGGGCCAGGATGAAGCCAGGAGCCCTGAGTCCCACCCAGCTCTCCCATGTGGACGAATCCAGGAGCCCTGAGTCCCACCCAGCTCTCCCATGTGGACGAAGCCAGGAGCCCTGAGTCCCACCCAGCTCTCCCATGTGGACGAAGCCAGGAGCCCTGAGCCCCACCCAACTCTCCCTTGTGGATGAAGCCAGGAGCCCTGAGCCACACCCAACTCTCCCTTGTGGATGAAGCCAGGAGCCCTGAGTCCCACCCAGCTCTCCCTTGTGGATGAAGCCAGGAGCCCTGAGCCACACCCAACTCTCCCTTGTGGATGAAGCCAGGAGCCCTGAGCCACACCCAGCTCTCCCTTGTGGATGGCAAGGGCTGCCTCATCAGAGGAGCATGAGCAGGGAGCTGGATAAGAAGTCAAGCAACCTGGGGAGGAACCAGTACTTTGATAGGGGACTTTGGCAGCAGCATAATCTGCATGCTGCAACACCCCTGTGCATCTTTCATGTTAGTTAATATAGAAAAGTATAATGTTTGATACCAGTTGTTCTTGTTCCTGTTCCAGAACATTCTGTAGTAATTTCTGTTTGGTACTAAATTCTTGATGCAGGCTTTCCCATTTCATTCTCATCTGCTCTTCAGTGGTTGATCTCTCTTCTTCCATCCCCATCTCCTGGGATAACACATCAGGTTTTTCGCTATTAGAAGAATAAATAATCTAAGTTTACAACGTGTGCAAAACAAGTGATGACACAGACAATTTATTGTGTAGCAGATCTGGCCTCCAAAATTGGAAGTCATTAACTGATGCTTTAAAAACATGTTAAGACAGAATTTGACACTAATTAAGAAGTATATTTTTACTCATGTCATGAACCAGACAGAATATTTTGTGGCATTGAACATTATGTTTCACATATCTAAACATGAATTTTCTCATCTTCTAACAATTAGGATTGTCTGTTCTTGCAGAGTTACAAGAATAAAGGAAAGAGAAGCTCCATAGGATACCTGCACCAGTCTCTAGCAAACAACAGCCTCTCAGTGAACAGGGGCAAAGGATAATGGTAATAGCAACAACGACAACAGATCTGAAATCCAGCAGGAACTGTCTGCAGTCCTAACCAGAGCTACATCATCTGAAAGACACATTAGAAGCTAAACACTATTTTGACATAGGGCCTCTTCCTTAAATGGAAAAACGAATTTCAAACTTGTGATCAGATTCTTGCTAGTCAGAGTATAAATACAATGTGTCTGTAAGTAAAGTTGTTGGAAGAAATGTTAAAGTTTCCAAAAGCCTGGGATGCAGGGGTTGTACTCCGAGAACAGCTAGGAGCCTGCACCCTGTGTTGGAGTAGCCTGACGTCTCAGGCGCGCTTTCTATTCCAGAAAGGTGCAGTCTCGCATTCCTGCCCCCACATGGGAGAGCCGTGTTGAGTCAATGGTTGCTGTCTTCAACTTGTGTATTTGGGAAGTAAACCAGCATACAGAAGATCTCCCAGCACCCTTTCAAAATACCTAGCTAAATAAAAACTGGGTGGGGAAGGGGCAGAGCAGGGCAGAGTGGCAAAAATATACAGAAAACTATTAAGGAAGTGTAAACATCTAAATAGAGGAATAGTACACGTAGCAACTGCAAGGTGAAACCAAGTTCTGACTCCATGAATAGGGAACAAAGCAGAGACCCACTGTAGATACACTTTGGACACACTTTCATAGCCTTAGCAACACTTTGTAAGCATGGTGGGCAATGGAAGATTCTTTTTTTTTTAAAGACTTAATTATTTTACTTTAAAATTGGCATTTCAGAGAGAGAGGGACAGAGAAAGACACTTTTTGCTGGTTCACTCCCCAAATACCCAGAGCTGGTCTGGTCCAAAGCTGAGTGTAATCCAGGTGTCCTACATGGGTGCTGGGTCCCAAGGTCTTGAGCCATTTACTGGTACTCTCTGAAGTAGATCAGCAGGGAACTGGATTGGAAGTGGAGCATCCAAGATGAGAACTTGCATGCATATGGGATGCTAGCACTGCCAGTGGAGGATTAGTCTAAAATACTACTAATGATAGCCCACAGTGGAAGGTTTTAAATCCGTTAACAGTTTATCACAATTTTAAAAAATTAATTATGTTGGGCCCGGCGATATGGCCTAGCGGCTAAAGTCCTTGCCTTGAAAGCCCCGGGATCCCATATGGGCGCCGGCTCTAATCCCGGCAGCTCCACTTCCCATCCAGCTCCCTGCTTGTGGCCTGGGAAAGCAGTTGAGGATGGCCCAATGCATTGGGACCCTGCACCCACGTGGGAGACCCGGAAGAGGTTCCTGGTTCCTGGCTTCGGATCGGCGCGCATCGGCCCGCTGTGGCTCACTTGGGGAGTGAATCATAGGACGGAAGATCTTCCTCTCTGTCTCTCCTCTCTGTATATCTGACTTTGTAATAAAATGAATAAATCTTCAAAAAAAAATAATTATGTTGCATTATGTAACACAGTTTCATAGGCTCTGGGATTCCCCCAACCCCTCCCCATGCCCTCCCCCCATGGTGGATTCCTCCACCTTGTTGCAGTATTACAGTTCAAATTAAGTCAAGATTCTTTCTTTGCAAACATATACCAAGCAAAGAGTCCAGCATCTTATTGTCCAGATAAATTCAACAGTTTCTTGGGGAGACCATTTCTGGTCTGAAGGTAGAGCTGGCACAATATCGTCTGGATCAATTGGAAGCCCCAGCACAACATCAACAACCACTTACAACACTATGGAATTAATTGACATGGTATTGAGTAATCAATATGTTAAAACAACGCAAGTTCTTAACCACATCCTGTGACTACTCCATTGACATTTCAGTTTTTGTTTGTGCACAGAACCGGCTGCTATACACCTTAAAGTGGATATAGGGTATTATTCAGCTTTCTCCTGTCTTATAGTTTCAGTGTTACTTAAATATTTTCACTGACAATAGATATAGCAATACTCATTCTTTTGTGTTGATATTTGTCAGCTGTGTCGATATTTTTAGATTTTTGTTTTTTGTTCTTGATGACTTTTCTATTGGTTTCTGCATATTTTGCTATATAAATTATAAGTGCATTTGAATGTTTTTGATGACCTAATTGTTTTGAAGATTCTGTAAATACATTTATGAAACACTTATAGTTTAAATTACACATCTGATACTATATATTATATGCTTGTATATCACGGGCACACTCAACATTGATGTCATGTATCAACATTAGGTCAGCACTGATAAAGCTACAAAACTAAAACAGGAAAAAATCCATCCCCAGTGTGCCTTCCTCAAAGTTAGCTGTCATTTGCTATCTTCTAATCTGCTGTTTATCCATATGCATACTAAGTTTTCATTTTGTATCCGATCTTTACTAAGGATTATGTATCTATTTTCTAATTCTATTATAGAACATCTGCTTGAGAATATATATGCATGCATTTTAAAAGTCTATACCATTTCATGTATTTATGCATATTAATTATTTAATATTATCAGCGATATGTTAAATATTATGTTCATAACACATACTTCCTCATTTTTGTTATTTCCTCCAAAAAGGTTTCAGCAAAATGGGAGAGGCAATAAAACCTGCCAAAGAAATCTTCCAATTCACAAGCTTAACCACACAAGAACTCAGAGATTTTATTTTGTTAATGTCTTATATTTAATTAATGCTATGCTTTTACATTTAACTTTTTTTATTGTTTGAAAGGCAAAAAGGGAGAAAACAAATACAAGAAAGAAATCTAAAATCTTGTATCTTTTGTTTTTTCCCCACCACAGCTGAGCTGAGCCAGGCTGAAGGCAAAGGCTAAACACTCAACCTGGGTTTCCCATTTGGGTGGGAAGCTGAGGCTTCACCTGCTGTGCCCCACAGCAAGGACAGGAAGATGGAAGCTGGAGCACAGCAAAGCCGTGAACTAAGATACTCCACGGGATGTGCACATTCCAAGCAGCATCTTAAATACTGCGGCAAGTGCCCACTGCCACTTTAGATTTAAAACAAACAAACAAACAAACAAAAACTGTTCCTGGCTGCTGCAGAGGTGAACAGAGGAATCCTCTATTTGTGGTGCCAGCATCACATACGGGTGCCAGCTCAGGTTCTCACTGCTCCACCGCTGATTCAACTCCCTGCTCACGATCTGAGAAAGCAGTGCCAGAGGAAGTCCTTGAGTTGCTGGACCCACGTGAGACACCCAGCAAAGCTCCTGCTTTGGGATCAGTTCAGCTCCTGCCTTTGTGCGCATTTGGGGAGTGAACCACCAGATGCAATATTTCTCTCTCTGTCTCTCCTTCTCTCTTTAAATCTTTCAAAAATTGATTAATTTTTTTAAAATGTGTTCATATATATCCTCTCAGATAATATTCGCAATGTTCATACTTTTGTGCTGACAGTAAGTGGTAATTATTTTAATTCTACAGATGAAGAAATTGAGGGAAAGGTGACTGGTATCTTCAAGTCAGATCAAATCCGATGTGAATAAAACACAGCGATATTCCCACTGTACCTCAATTCCTCTACCTCCCTGTCTTTTAAATAAAAATCATCATAAAAAGGCTCCAACATCCTGGATTTTTTCTGGAATATTATTTTTATACATATACAACTTTCAAATTCTATACTCCAAACCAGTACTCTAAATTGAATGGTTTTACACCTAGAAATCACAGCAATAGATTTGAGAAAAGCCAAAACACTTATTGGACACATCCATTTGCTTTGGAGCAGCACGTTAAGCCAATCTCTTGTAGTTAAAGTGCTCTGAGTTAAAGGTCTCAATGGGAAGGTCATGGAACTAATCCTAGTAGGAATTTCCTATTGGATTAGTGCGTTCATGAACAGAACATTCTGGAAGGAGGGCAAGTTAACCTGACACTGTATTTACTGGCTGTGTGCATGCCAGGCAGTGAAATGTCCTAATTGGGGGTATATTTAATACCCTAACGTAAAAACACAACTTCCAAATTTGACGGAAGACGCTTGAGTATTACATGGAGGGAGATGGTTACAGTTCTTCAGACAGAATAATGCAAAGAGGAGCAAGCTGGAGCTCAAACCTACCCTTCCTCGCCAGAGGGCTCTGCAGTCGTGTGCTGGGTCAGGAGCTCCTCTCCGCGGCTGGCTACTGAGCGCAGAAGGCTCTTCTGCTCAGCTAATTCTTGTTCCAACTCCTGTCCAAGGGCAAACACAAAGGCAAAAGGCTTCGTTACTTTTGGGCTACTGCCTGCCACCATGACTCTCCATCTAGCAAACCTCAGAACTCAGACGGCGAGAGGTTAAGCAGTGGTGTCCTTACATATCCAAGCCTGTCTCCAACACACTCCCTGCCTTTCTTTCTCTTTCTGAAAAGTTCTGTGAAAAAATGTGGTGAGAACTATGTGAAGTTTTCCTGGGCACTGGTGCCCTCTAGTGGTACAAAAGACAGCTTCAGTTTTCAGTCCCAGGACTGCTTTTTTTAAGTCAGCAGGGATGGTGATTTTCTACTTGTATTGTAAATTGGATTGCCAACAGATTTGGCTTTGCATTTCATCTTCTCTAATAGATGCACTTGCTTTTGGAGTTGGAGAAATATTTTAGCACTCTCCTTACGTGAGGTGCAGGTATCAATGATAAATCATTCCTATTAACATCGATTTGTTTCCCTGGGCAACAACTTTACGTCCTATTTTGTAGTGATATCTACTTGAAAGTGAAAAACAATCCATTTCTTTAAAAGAACACTCATAATTCAAACCTGTACCGAATCTCAGAGGTCTTCCTAAAAAAATTATAGTAAAATGGATTCAAATGGGGAGAGGGGTGGGGTTTAGAAAATAAAGTTGGGAGGCCATGCTTGAGTTGTGCAATTCATCAACCTCAGGACATACTTCTGACAGGATTTCAACACGGCCAGTCAACCCAGGGCTCACGAGCAAGCACCCGCGGCCCCTTAGCAGATCTATAAACAAACATTCTATCTTTGCAACAGATACAATTCCTCTCCACTTCTTGACATATCTGCTGGCTACAGAGGGGTAGGAAACACTTTACTTTTTGTTGCTGGAGACTGCTTTGCCTCCGGTGGGTCCATGTGGTGCGAGCTTGGGCTAGCCATTCCTGCATGCCAGGGCTCTGGGTGGCTGTCGGGTGAACATCACTCTCCTCCTTTTCCTGTGCTGTTCCCTGCTTTTAATGAGGCAGAGAAATCAAGAAAACCATAACCAACATGGCAAAAAAATGTTACTTGGTGGTATCTAAATAACAATACCAAAGTGCTTTCATTTGGATGTCAAGTCACATTTAAGGACAAAACGGTAACACAAAACCACTAGAAGTAATGACATCTGCAGGACACAGAACAATAAACAGTTGGTTAAACAGAAATATTTGTGTGGAAACCCTTCTATTTCCACAATGGTTGCCAGGTAATATTCTAGAATTCTCTTCCACAAAAATGTAACTAGATCCTTCTATGAGTTTTGTTTCTTAAGTCATACGAAGGTGAAATGCTTCTCAAGTGGTCAGGACTAAACAGCTCTGTATCCCTTCAGTTAAAGCATTATTCTGCCACCTTCTCTCTCCAGATCTACATAATAAATGTATATGCCAAGTACTTGTTAGATAATGACTTTTCTAAAAGGTTATTTACCAGAGATCTCTGTGTGTTTGATAGGCAGCAAGTCTAAAGCTTTGTTAGGTTCACAAACTCAGTAAGAACTTGCACTTTATGTCGGACTCTTCCATAGTGCAGTGGTAATGGGTACAAGCCAGGGCTTCCCCGTGGGGCTGAGCCCCGACTGTTTGCTGCTCTGCCATGCTCACCTCACGACCCAGGCCCCTGGGCTCTGTCTACAGGGCTGTGAGGGACAGTGAGCCACAGGGAATTTGATTTCCAAGGCCCTTCAGTGCACAGTGCTGTATCTGACACTGTACTTTATAAACCTTCAATTCTCACCATTTTTACAGCTAAGCTTTAAACGTGCCCTAGAATCCTCTATTTGTGAATGTCTGCTGTGTATATAGCTATGTTTAGACTGCTATATGTTGTTAGTGGATTCTGCTCAAATCTCAGATGACTGTCCTTTTGCAATCGTTGAGATGAACACTTTAGGTCGTTAACTGTGGGTACATTTGATTACCATTCTGCAAAGATCCACAGAGCCTTTACAGTTCAGCAGTGATAATTCAACATGTCTGACAAGTGGCTAAGTCCTTCCTCCACTCCCACCACGTGCCTGCTCACGACCATGCTACTGCCTGCTGCCTTTGATACAGTATGGCGAAAGGAGAAAGGCACAGGCTTACCTGCTAGGTAAAGGGTTGCTCTCCCCGCCTGATAATCCTAACGGCATCTGAAAGGACCACAGTGCTGCTCATCAAACACAGACGGTTCTCAAAATGGCTTGCTTTACCTACACCATTAAGACATCAAGAGCAGAAAGCCGGAGCCAAGACTGCAGCTAAAGGACCATATTATTGTAAAATACAGGGTCAGCGGGAGGGGTAATGGGGAAGGGATGAAAGGGAGAAACTACGAAACTATGTCATGAAAAATAAGATACAAAAATAAGAAAGTTTTGCTTTAACATCTATGGATGAATCCATGAATCTCCTAAGCTACTCCCAAAGTGTGGTGGCTAAGCCCAAAACATGGCTATCAGCACTTGATACCCTCTTATCACAGTGCCCCCCAGTGTCTGCAGTGCCAGGTTTCCCCATGGATGGCCAAAGCACACATGCCGAGGCCCCTTACGTTAAATGGTACAACACTGACTGCAAACTGCACACCTCATCTCATGAACCTTAAATCTTTTCTAGCAATTTATGAGTCTTCAAAACATCCCTGGAGAATGTAGATCACAAAAAAAAAGTATGGGTTTCAAAACTCATCTGCATGAACATATGCTTATCTTTGAGTTTCCTCATGTATGTCAAAAGCTATAATAAATGATTTTAATGTTAGACACGCCTCAAGTGTAGGTTCAGCACTCATTGTATGTCAGGTATTAGTTCATCAAGTCGGGGTACCCTAAAAAGGGGGGAACTAGACAAGGACACTAGCAAGGGATAGACCACAAGGAAACAAGTAAAGCTGAGTTGGTGATAAGGACAAGAGAAACCAGGCAATGGGCTGGGGAGTGAGAAGGGCCAGGGGGTTGTCTCAGGGCAGTGTGAGGACACAGCCCCGAAGAAGGGACTGTAGTGAGTTCTGCATAATGAGGATCTCTCTGTCAGGCTCGGGGGAGGGCGCGGCAGGACGAGGGAACAGATGGGGCAAAGACCTCCTGGGGAAGCTGACTTCTCTCCGAGAGACCAGGAGCAGAGTGGCTGCAGGACTGAGAGCCACCAGGAGTGACATTCTGCAGGTTACCCCACAGAGGAGTTGTCCATCAATTTCTGGAGCTGCTGCTCTCCTGCCCTGTGGTTCTTATTTGCCAAGGAAAACCAGGGATTGAAATTCAGCTGCTCCAATTTAATCATCCTAACTGACCCCTTCCCACTCTCTGATTTTCAGAATTGTACACTTGTCACAACAGAGAAATAGACCAGGTCTGCTTCCACTTTTATTCTCATTAAATTCTCATGATTATTTGCAGAATGCAAGAGCTCAGGGCCTCCCCCTGGATCTTGGCAATGTTGGTATTTGCATGTCACTGAATGAACTGAAACAGTCAAACCTCTCTGTGATGTTAAATGTGATAGCAAACAATCATACAAACTAAAAAAACCTAAAATAAATAGACAAACAACAAAAAGTAGAGCTTGGAATCTGACAGGAAAGAGCTGGCGTGGATTGGCTCATGCCTCGCTGGGTGGGACACAAAGATTAGTCACTCCTCACCATGGTGTTGAGGATTTTCCTGCACACCTCCCCCCTCCAAAAAAATGTTCTGCACCTTAATTGTCGACAAATGTCTTGATAGAGTTACAAGCCAGTCTAGATTATCCTGAAATCTGCCAAGATCAGCAAAATTATACTTCAACACAACAAATGGCTAAATACTAAAATGAAATAGACACGAGACAGCTGAATGGTACCTTATAGCCATTTTAAGGTATATAGCAAGCGGTCCTGTATATAAACTAAAGTTGAAATGTCAATGAGCTAATCATAGGTTGTGGTTAAGAACTTGTTTTTTTTTTTTTTTTAACATACTGGTTACTCAAAACCATGTCAATTCCATAATGTTGCAAATTGCTGTTGATGTTATATTGGGACTCTTAATTGACTGGGATGATATTCTACCAGCTCTAACTTCGGACCAGAAATGGTCTCCCCAAGAAACTGTTCAACCCATCTGGACAATAAGTAGCTGGACTCTATGCTTGGGATACGTTTGCAAGGAAAGAATCTTGATTGAATTTGAACTGTAATACTGCATCAAGGTGGAGGAATCCACCAGGGGGGAGGGGCGTGGGGCGGGGCAGGGGGATTCCCAGAGCCTATGAAACTGTCACATAATGCAAAATAATTAATAATAATAAAAAAGATACAGCAGCTCTCTCTAAAGAAGGCCTTAAGGTTCAAAAAACAAAAAAAAATGTGACAGTCCCTCTCCATCTGACCCACCTTGGCTTTAAAGTGTTGCCTTTAAGAAGTTCCAGCTTCCCAGCCAGAGAAGGTGGCTCGGGCAGAACAGTGGGTGTGATCTTTGCATGTAATTTGCATTATGCATCATGTTTAGCGTACGTAGTTCGTTGGTCACTCCTAGGTCCTGAAATTCTGCACTCTCCCACGAAAGACTGTCAAGGACAAATTGTGCTTTTTGGAGAGTGGGAGCTTTGGGGTGAAGAGAAATTTTTCCAGGACTGAAGTCCATGATTTTCTTCATGAAACCTCAAAATCCACCATCTTTCATGAATAAATTCTAAAACTCCCAGCTCTTCTAGACAGCAAAGAAACAACAGATGAGCAGGGTGGTCACAGAAAGACAGGTGTGATACCACCCGCTGAAGGAGTCAGAGTAGGGGATTGAACCTTGTTCCCAACCACAGCGACTTCTGCCCTGAGACCATGCAAGCCCACTGAAATCTTGGCCGCACCTTCAAGCGGGTGGCTCAACAACTGCCCAGCCATTTCCTAACTGGTTAAGAGACCACTAGTGGGGAACCTTTTACCTGTAGGTTCCCATCCAGTCAAGGAGAGGTCAGGGAATGATTAAAATCCCAATACTGTGCTTCAAAACATTGATGTCCCTCCCTCTCTCCTTTCAAGAGGCACCCCAGCCCCAGGCTGTCTCCAGGAGGGTGCTTTCCACTTCTTTCTGCTTTCCATGTGCACCTGGTCACTTTGTGAATAAAACTTCTCTGTCTGCAACTGATTCCCGGCTTTCTATTCCTATGTCAAGCTGAGGAAAGAAACCACCAAGATTTTCTGGCAAAACCTCTGACAAAAATAGTGACCTTGGCTACACAGCACGTTGACTTTCCTCTGTGAGATGCTGGTTACTTCCTCAGCTTCTCCCTTCAATCAAGCCCTACTTTTCAGAGCTCCTTCAGAAGCAGACCTTTGTAACTTCTCACAGTACTTGGTACTAACTCCCCCATCGAATTAAGTTACCTCCTTTTGACTGAGAGCAATTCTTTGAAATGTCTTGCACCAAATTTGTCCCTTAGAAACAAATAGATAAAACCCAACTGAGGCATTCTGTATTACGAACAATGTTCACTGCGAGATACACTGTCAGATTCTCAGAGTTAAAATTTGGGCAGGGAGGTTGCCTCTGGTTAACTGGATTCACAGATACGTAGCAAAACAAAACAAAACAAAAACCAAACCAGAAAACCCCATGAAGCACCAGGAGCAGATGCTAACACTTCTTGTCTATGTGGTCAAGTGCCACTTGCCAGTGAGTGTTCCTCCAACTGAGTCATCTTGAAACATAAGCTTTGGGCAACAGGAAGCCAAAACGGAGCAAGAATCCAGTCCAAATGTCATTTCTGCCACCTTGGGAGGGGCTGCCAAAGCCAGGAGGAATGAGCTGGGGGGACCGACTCTCTGAGGTGTGATAACATCTTTCCCTCCAGTCCAGACAGCCCGAAGGCAGGCAGTCTTCTATCGCCACAGTCACACTGGGCAGGACTACCTAAGCTATTTACTTTGGAAATAGAAGAAATACTACTCTTTGCCAGGAACATTCCTTGGAAGATGAGTGAGGATTGGGAAATGCTAAACATAAATTGTACATTTCTTTATAAAGCACTTTATTATTAATAGGGAGCAAACTGTCTTCTCTGTTGGTGGGTGGTAACGCAGGAGAACCACTCCAACTCTTCTGAAGAAAGACAGCATGAGATTCCAGATGCATTAAGATGAAAGACTGGAAGTCTTCACACAGAAGGGCATTGTGCTTGGCTGGCAGCGAAGGAGATGGTTATTCAGGGATAACCATACAAGCCGCACTAGAATGAACAGGTCATGAAAAATTCCCGTTTGCTGGGACAGGTGCACCAGGAAATTGTATGCTGATACCCCAAGAAGCAAGAAGGGGATCTCAGCCCTCCAGCTCCTGCAAACCTTGAGTAAATGACAAATCCTACTTGACGCCTGCACGGATAGGGAGACTTTCCTGCAATGGACTTTAATTTTAGCTCGACTATAAACTCTTTCCAATTTTTTATATGAAAGGATATGATCCTTAGCATGGCAATCATAATAATGTAAACTAAATTCCTTTTAATTCCACAGATGAACAAATAATCTTGGCAAAGCGTATTTATTTTCTAAAACTTTAATATTTTATATGCTGGAAACTCCATTAGATGAAAGATCATAGAATTTATAGACATTTAAAAAATAAACAGCCACCATCCTAGGGCAGGCTTCCACCTGGGGGCAGAGTGAGGATTCTCCTCTCTTGAATTAAGCGCAGGCTGCAGCCGAGCCTGTTCCAACATTGGGACTTCCCTTCCTCCCAGAGATCATGGCTTGCATACAGTTGCTTGTGATTAATTACTATATGGCTGAATACCCATCTGATTACTCATGGCAGCAATTACTTGCATTAAAGTAATTCTTTGAAATCCTTGGGATAATTAAGTTAAATATAGTAGTTCTCCCCTATGTTCATAGTTTCCTTTCCTGTTTCAGTGGCCAACCATGTCCCTAAGATATTAATATTTATCTTGACTTATTTTGAGACATTCACATATTTTTATTAGTGTTTATTTCTGAAAATGGTGTCTTTTATTATCGGTTGTGACTGATATTATCAGTTATGGAAGGGGAGAGGCTTTTAGAACAAATCCCCAAGGGTAAGGGTGAGGGAAAATAAATGTACCTTCTTTATCCCTGTTTCACAGATGATCCCTAGGAAAGTTTTGGAAAACCCAAGGATCTTACCCAAGGATGCCTTGTTAGTAATGGCAACACAATGGGCAGATTTTTTTTATCTAGTTTGTAGTTGCAAAGGGATGGTCCAAGAGCCAATTCCAACCTACAGCTATATTTCATTTGGCACATAACTTAAAAACATTTTTTTTGAATTGTCAGTTAAGAACAACTCATTTAAAGTTGTAAAATTAATATCAGTGCTTAACAATTGGGAAATTTAGAAATAATTCCAAACTTCCTGTCTCTTGCAAAATAGGCAAACCTTGCAATGGTGCTTCACAAAACAACAGCTGGCTTAACAGCTGCTTCCCAGTATGCCTTGCCCTGAACGGGCCTGCTTACTCACCAATGCTCCCTCCTCAGCGCCAAGGCCTTGGAATGTGTGGTCCCCACCTTGTTAATGCGCACATGCATGTCAGGCTTCCCCTTCCTCCGTACCTGCCTCTGGGAGTACGGCGGGGTAAGCACTTCCTGAAGCCCAGCTCTGCCACATACTAAACTCACACCTCTGCTTTAATTTCTTTGCAATCTAAACTCATTCACAGATCAACTCAAAAACACAAAAGTGTTCAGGCTCACATTTCCCCTCATTGCATGCATTTTCCATGTTACTTTTAAAAGTCTCTTCTATTTCTTTTAAATTGCAGGAATCTCTTCTCACTTCTAAAATCTTTAGCATTTTTTTAAGATTTATTTTTATTGAAAAGGCAAATCTACAGAGAAGGAAAGACAAAAAGATCTACCATCCACTGGTTCACTCCCCAGAGCTGAGTTGATTTGAAACCAGTAGCCAGAAGCTTTTTATGGGTCGCCCACATGGGTACAGGCCATCCTCTACTGCCCTCCCAGGTCTCAAGCAGGAACCTGGATGGGAAGTGGAGCAGCCAGGACAAGAACTGGCACCCATAAGGGATCCCAGCACATGTAAGGTGAGGATTTAGTCACTAGGCTATCATGATAGGCCCTTGAGCATTTTTTAATCCAATTTTGTTTCTTATGTAATTATAAAAGATATATGAACTATATTGTTCTCCCCGTTTGTTTTTTTTAACTTTTTAAATTTTATGTAAGAATTAAAAAAAAAAAACCCTAAAATTCAGTTTTAGGGGAATAGTTGGAAGGGCGTACTTATGCTCTGAGTATTTTTCAGGCTTAATTTTACATTTTAATCTTATTTTTCTATGAAAATGGTTATGTGAAACATGGTTATTATTTTCTAGGAGACTCACTTATTACTATAGAGTGTGTCACATTTTATCTAACATCTCTAACATTGATCGGATTCCCTTATATCCCAGAGTCTCTTTCTAGCATATTCTTTTTTGTAAATATATTTATCGAGTCAATCTATACTACTTACCTATTCTATTAAAAGACTAATAGTTCCTCATAAATTTTCATTTTCAAAATGCAGTGGTTAGTTAGCATTACATGAATATTTTCCCAAGTAAATCTGGTAATCTTTTGTCACTTTCCTAAAATATGCAAATAATACTTCAATTCAGAATAACTGGGGTATTAACAGAATAATTGGCATTTTAAAGAAGTTATCTTCCTAAAGACAAAATGGTTCCTTCTATTCATTTGTTCTTGTGTTAAAGTATTATTCAATTTTATGTAATTCATTTTGTTCATATTATTGAGAGAAAAAATACATCACTTTACAAGCTTCATATGAAAGCTATATTTTCTGGGCTTCATTCCTTTAGTACATCAGTCACTTCTCAAAGTCGTCCAATATTTCCAATACTTTTTAGCTGATTAGGTTTGATTTTTCTGGATTATATAATCATATAATAATGAAAAAATACATAGTTTAGTCTGAACAATTATCAACACAGTGAAAAAAAGCAATTGCAGGCAATGGCATCAAGTTCTCATCACAATATTCATGCCCTACTTCCTCCCAGTAGTTCGTGCACACAGATGCTGCCTTCCTTCCCTCCAAAGTTGTCCTTTTCTTCTTGTAGTAGGTGATGGGATTGGCGTGGTCCCAGTCACTTTACAGGCAGGCAAAAATGATAAAGGAGAGCCAGTCTGGCTGAAGCCATGCCATGACACCAACAGGAACATGGGCTGGCGGGGTTGGCAGCACTTGCTACGCCCCTAGGCTGACTGCCTTCTGGCTTAGCAGGAGTGTAGGGGAGACGATACTCCGACTTGTAGCAAGGTTCAAACACCAAACCTTCCACGTGTGATCCTATTTTGTTCCTCCTACCCAAGACTCATTTTTAAATAATTGTTTTCTGAATTATTGCCATCTGAATGTAAACCTGTCATTATTTTTTTTTTTCCTAATTTTAATGTGAAACAAGGAGAAAAAAATACTAACCAGTAAATAGGGGTCGGTGTTTGGCTCAGGGATGTAGCTGCTGTTTGGGATGGCCACATCTCGGAAGGCCTGGCTCTGAGTCCCAACAGCTCTTCCACTGTCCCCAGGAGGCAGCAGCTAATGGCTTGACCATCAGGGTCCCTGCCATCCATGTGGGAGACCCAAATTGAATTCTGGGTTCCTGGATTCAGTCTGGCCCCACCCCATGTGTTGTAGGCTTTGGGGATTGAATCAGCAGATAGATAACCTGCATCTTTCTCTCTTTCTCTCTCTCTCTCTCTCTAAATAATTAACAAAGAATGTCTTGCTTCAGTTCTTACAGTTTATCTTATTCCTCTGTTCCCCTTCTCAATAGAACTCCCGGGGCTGCCATGTTGGCTCCGTCTGCAGCAGCTGCCCTCTCCATCCTATTTCAGCAAAGAGCACTCTTGCTTCCACCACGCCGCAGAAACAGCTCCTACTGAAGCCATGAGTAGTTTGTACGTCCCCAGCATGAGTAGGCAGTTCCCAGTCCTCCTCGGATCTCACTTGCCACAAACCTCTGATGGCAGTCTTCAAGAGGCTTCCAGGAACTAAACCCAGTCTTCTTGCCACCTTCCTGTCTTCTAACTTTCTCTGTGTGTTCCCACAGACTGTCCAATACTTGGCAATGCTGGAGCTTCCCTGGACTTGGCTCATTTCCCTGTACTCACCCGATGAGTGTTCTTCACTGAAATACGTGGATCTGACACCCAGCTACTGCTCCTACTCCACTTTCCTGCTAACATGGCAGGAACAGGGTGATAGTTCATCTAGCTGAAGTCCTGCTATTCACTTGGAAAACCTTAATGGACTCCTGTTCCAGGTTTCATCCTAGCCAAACCCTGGATGCTGCTAGAATCTGCCGAGTCAAACAGCAGATGTGGGTGCTCACACCAAATAACCTGTCTCTTTTTTTCTGCCCATCAAAAAATAAATTTATAAAACTGGTATCTTCTGATTAAATACTCCAAACCCATGAAATATACTTATTATTCACACACACAAAAATCAACCTAAAACATGAGGACACAGAAGGTTGAAATTAAGGATAAGCTAAAAGAGAAGCCAAGCAGGGGAGGATTACTTAGCACAGGGGTTGCACTGCTGTTTGGGCCGTTCCCCTCTGCTGTCAGGATGCTTCAGTGGGATCACGGCTTGCTTTTAATTCCAGGTGGCTGCAAATGTACACTGTGAGAGACACCAGGCAATGGTTCAAGCAGTCAGCTCCCGACGCCCATATGGGAGACTAAGACCAGCTTCTTGCTTGGCCTGGCTTGGCCCCATTGTGATCATTCGGAGCTGAACCAGCAGGCAGGAACTCTCTGCCTACCTTTTGGGTCTCTGTCTGTCTCTCTGTCTCTCTGTCTCTCTGTCTCTCTGTCTCTCTCTCTCTCTCTCTCTCTCTCTCTGCTAATTTTCTTGGGGTAGGGAGTGGACAGGGAAGAGAACCATTGCTATTTATTTTCCCACACTGTAGTCTTTAGACCTACATAGCCTTTACATAAGCTATATGAAAATCTAGACCCGAGTTAAAGTATGAATCCAAACAGAGGCAGCAATGCTCGGGGTGAAGCAGGTGCCCAGAGAAGCATGGCTGCTCCTGCAGTGCCCGGAAGAGGTGCACCCAGTGTGGAGGGCAGCTGTGGGTGGCGGCCGCATCCCTCACCTGGATGTTGAGCTGTTTGTCATGCAGAGCGCGCTGCAGCTCCTGGAGGCTCCCCTTGAGTGTTCGCAGCTTCACCGCCAGCTGCTCAGCCTCGTCCTTCGTGTGCGCCTTGCCCTCCATCAGCAGGTTTTCATTGTGCACCGAGAGCTCAGATAAGGCCACCACCTTCTGCTCAATTTCCACCAGCATGTTCTAGGATGACGAAAAGAAACATGAAATTCACAATTCCTGCCAGCTTTTTCACATTAGCTCCCCAGCAACATGTAGGGTCTTATAGCAGACGAACAGGCTTTTGCGGGTTTGTGCAGTTTTCTGACAGTTCTGAGGGACAGCTGACAGACTGTGTGTTTAAATCTTCAGGCCATTTAATCCTGCTCTTTCAAAGATCAGGTATTAAAAAATGAAAAACATGGGTGTGTGTGTGTGTGTGTGAGCAGGTTAAGCTGTGTTTTGCAATTGCAGTAGCCTAGACTGGAGCGCTAGTTTACCTCTAGGTTCTTCCACTTCTGCCTCAGCACCTGCTCCTGTACATAGGAGACAGGGATTTGGAATAGCCAATTCCCCGGGTCCTGGTAACCCACTTGGAGGACCAGAATAGAGCTCCTGGCATCTGGATTTGGCCTGGTCCAATCCTGACTATAGTGGACATTTGGGAAGCAAACCAGTAAATAAAAGATCTCTCCCTTTTCCTTTTCTGTCACTCTGCCTTTTAAATAAATAAATCATTTTTTAAAAAATGTTCCAGTGTAAGTCATTATTAGTGTCTTAATGTCATAGCATCATGCTTCTATCTAATGCTAATGAAGATATCCCATGATCGACCCTTTCCATGTTAATTTAAGCCATATCAATTTGAAACTTTCTGTCAAAGTATTGCTAATTACTGTTGATTATTTAGTTTCAGGTTGCAGTTCTCATGTATTGCTTTGAATTTTGCTTTCTTTAAATAATAAATAGCTTTAATCTTACATTTCTAACAGTTTTCCTTAAATTTTTAATTCATCTTTCTCTGACCGCTGTTTAGTGCTACAAAGTTTTTCCTGATAGTTAATACTAAACCCACTGAGCAGAGTATTCTCCCTTCTTCCATGACAAAACAAAAACACAATCAAACATCAAACAGAGGTGCTGGCATGATGGTTCCACCGGTTAATCCTCTGTCATCAAGCACCAGTAGGCTAGGTTCACGCCCCGGCTGCTTCACTTCCCAGCCAGCTCTCTGCTTATGGCCTGGAAGACAGGGGATGATCCAAAGCCATGGCACAATTCACCCTTGTGCGAGATCTAGAAGGAGCTCCTCCCTCCTTAGCTCAGCTCCGGCCATCGGGCCACCTGGGAAGTGAGCCAGCAGATGGAAGATCTTTCTCTGTCTCTGCTTCTCTCTGCAAATCTACCTTTCCAATAAAAGTAAATACATCTTTTTAAAAAATCGAATAACACAAATAATAAGACACTTGATTTTCCACAGAATTTACTGCTTTTATATCCCATAGCTTTTATCTCTGAAAAATTTTTAAATTTATATTTAACCAAGTAATTTGGGAAGGTATTCCCCCTAAATCAGATGCATGGTCATGCCATCCACTTTTAAGAAGATAGTTTCAAACGCAAAACTAGAACTAAGTGGTACAAAAAAATTTTTGCTGAAACGGGAGCCAAAAGATACTTTGCTGCAGGTTATTTCAGAGAAAGTTAGAGGATCAGTGTAGGGCGATGTTTCCGTTGGTAGAGCAGGCACAGTGCTGGGAGCCCATGGCACCTTCAGAGTGGGGAAGATGTCTTCTTTTAAAATCAGAAGCAAAGATAAATGTAACAAGATGGAACTGTGAGAACGAATTCACTCTGGTTTATGTTAGCCTTTGTTCCAGAGTAGTCGCAAAGTAAAAATAATAATAATAATAATAAAAGTATTTTAAAATATTTGTGATGTGCAGGAATCTACAAAAGCGAAATGCCATGGCTAAGTCTGTGTAACAGCCGCAGTGACAGCGGTCGCATAACTGGCTCAGTACTAGATTTAAATTCATTGGGTTTTAATTCTCTTAGAATTTTTAACTTAAAATCAAGTAATTATTTAACTATTGTATGTCAAAGATTGATTTTTATATATTTGAAAGGCTGAATGACAGAATGAAATCTTCCATCCACTAGTTTACTGCCCACATGACTCTAAGAGCTAGAACTGAGCCAGACTGAAGGCAGAAGCCACAAGTTTCATCTTGGTCTCCCACGTGGAAGGAAGAGTTCCAAGTACTTGGATGATCTTCCGCTTCTTTCCCAGATGTGTTACCAGGGAGCTGGATCACAAATGGAGTAGCTGGGACTTGAACTGTCACTCACATGGCACGCCAGGTTGAAGGCAATATAACCCACTGCACCACAATATTGGCTCCTAAATATTAGATTCTAATAAGCTTATTTACAGGTGTGATTTCAGATGCTTTCAAGTATATTTACAACATTAGTCTCATCACTTGTAAAAGTCACAAAGCGTTATTTGCATTATGCAATGTATATGTTACAATGAATATATTCAAAAGGGATGGCAGGATAAAATCTAAGTGAGGGGTTCCTCCTTGGATAATAATTTTAAGTACTAAATGGAAATATTTAACACAGATGTCTCTTGGAAAACAGACTGTGGCACAATGGGACAAGCTAATGCCTTTGACATAAGCATCCCTCATTAGCATGTTGGGTCTCAGCTGCTCTACTTTCAACCAAGTTCCATGCTGACAGGCCTGGGAAGCAGCAGCAGATGGCCCAAGTCCCTGGGGCCCTGCTCTCCATGTGAGAGACTGGGGTGGAAGTCGAGCATCCTTGTTTGGGTGCAGAACAGCTTTAGCCATTGCAGGGATTTGGGGAGTGACCAGCAGATTCAACTTTTCTTTCCTTCTCTCCCTCTTTGTCTCTTTGTCCCTCTCTTTGTAAGTCCATCTTTTGCATAAATAACACATTTTTTAAAATAAGCACATGTCTCAGATATTACAACTCTTTAAAAAGATTTATTTATTTTTATTGCAAAATCAGATATACAGAGAGGAAGATTCTCTGTCTGATGATTCACTCCCTAAGTGACTTCAACAGCCAGTGCTGCACTGATCCAAAGCCAGGAGCCAGGAACTTCTTTCCAGGTCTCCCATGTGGATGCAGGGTCCCAAGGCTTTGGGACATTCTCGACTGCTTTCCCAGGCCACAAGCAGGGAGCTGGATGGAAAGTGGAGCTGCCGGGATTAGAACCGGCGCCCATATGGGATCCCGGGGCTTTCAAGGTGAGGATTTTAGCCACTAGGCCATGGCACCATGCCAAATATTACCATTTTTGTATGTAATAGTAATGTTTTGAGGGCTTGGCACAATAGCATAATGGTTAAGGTCCTCTCCTTGAATGTGCCGGGATCCCATATGGGTGCTGGTTCTAACCCCAGCTGCTCCACTTTCCATCCAGCTCCCTGCCTGTGGCCTGGGAAAGCAGTCGAAGACAACCCAAAGCTTGGGATCCTGCACCCACGTGGGAGACTGGGGAAGAAGTTCCTGGCTCCTGGCTTCAGATAGGCACAGCACCGGCTGTTGCAGCCATGTGGGGAGTGAGTCATCGGACAGAAGATCTTCCTCTCTGTCTCACCTCCTCTCTGTACATCTGCCTTTCCAACAAAACAAATAAATCTTTAGAAAATAATAATAATGTTTTGAGTGCATAGAGGTAACCTTCCTAAGGCAATTAAAAATTTGCATGGTTATACTCAATATTAGAAATCTCAAATACAAAACACAGATGATCAAAATACCATAGTGCATATTGAGGTAAACACAGTGTTCACAAATTGGAGGGTTTTACTTATTTTCTGGTTCCAAAAGGGAGAAATACAAAGCTGTATACATTAACTCTTCATTCTTCAGATTAGTTAGGATTGCTTGAACAGTCCCTGGTTAATTAAATGAAAAGAGCTTTCAAGGCACCTGTGTGTGTGTTGAAAAATCATTAAAGGTCATTGATAGTTACAACTGGTTCAGCATCCATTCAGTATACTTAAATCAGTGTCTGGAAACTTCCTGGTAAGAAAATAACATTGCAATAAAAATCCTCATGCCTTTTGACCGCACATTAATTCCTGGAGACCTGATGTGGCAGAAGGAAGCTCTGCTCCAACAGCCAGTGTATCCACGTGGAGTGTCTTTGCCTAAACCTGGCAGTTGGAAACCAGCCCAAATTCCAATGACACCTAGGGATTCTTCCTGTTGTGTTACTGCCTGACTCTATTGTGGTTTATAGTCCTTTTAACGGCTAAATTCAAATCTGGAGGAATTTTGATATTTGCAGTATGTAAAAAAAAAAGTCCTCTGGGATGGTAAGACTCTGGGTGATTCTTTTCAAAAACTCAGTTCAAATTTGAATTTCATCTTGACTTTAACAATGTATTATTTTTCTTACATCTTAATATATGAAGTCTCTGGGTAGATAAAAAAAATCTACCAATGCCACATTTTG
Source organism: Ochotona princeps (assembly GCF_030435755.1). Classification (NCBI taxonomy): domain Eukaryota; kingdom Metazoa; phylum Chordata; class Mammalia; order Lagomorpha; family Ochotonidae; genus Ochotona; species Ochotona princeps. Next base: position 12,898,431 of record NC_080832.1, on the reverse strand, counting down.
TCACCAGGAATTTCAGCAGTTTAAAAATGTGCATGATGGTGTTGGTCTATTCTTTGCAATCAGCTTCATACCTGGCAGTCCACCAGCTGGGCCTCCATGTCCATGGGCTCCTTGGTGGTCCCCAGTGCGACATCCAGGCTGGCCTTGGTGCTCAGGAGCCAGTGGTCCAGCTCGTCGGCCTCACAGCGGTACCTCTGCAGGGCCTGCTCCTGCCTCTGTTCCTCAAGTTGGTCATTCAGCTTCTCCTGAGAAATCAAACCAAATGTGAGACTCGTGGCCCTGGGGCCAATTCTCCAGGATCTAATACAACAGAGGAAGGGTTCAAATCCTAGCTACACATCGCAAGTACCCAAAAAGCTTCCAGAAAACAATGTTGCGGTCACATCCAGGCTAACCTATCAGAATTGCTTAAGGATCAGTGTTAAGATCCTGATTTTGCAAAAGCCTTCACACAGGGGATTAAGAGGTGAGCAAGGCATTCTCAAATAATACACCTAGGAGCAGGAAAGAATGAGAAAGTTGAAAAACAGCCAAAGGTGAGAGCAAAACAAGGCCATAACTCTGCAATAGACACTTTACTTCCATGCCTGTGACATTCTAAGGAGCGGGGAAAGCTAGCTAACTGAAGAACACATGCCCCAACTGACACAGGCTTCTCATTCAGCTTCGGGCAGCTAGCTCTGTGGAGAGCAGCAAAAAGCAGTGATCTAGTGTCGCCTCTGCTCATGAAAAGGCAAAAATCTAAAATTTGAGGATATGTTTCCAGAGTATTTCGGGTTTTGAAAATAATTTATGTCAAATACTATCCAGACCAACCTTTTGATTTTCAAACTCCATACATGCCTTTCACAGTGTAATTGAGGACAAAAGGAACAAACTAGATGATTCACTCAAGATAGGTGCTGTAACGAGTCTAATTTGCAAATTGTCTTTTGACCTTTGATGCTGGGATTCATAGGAACACCAGATTGGGTCCTAGTGCTCCACTTCCAATCCAGCTCCCTGCTGATGCGCCCGAGAAAGGAGCAGGGGCCAGCACAAGTGCTTGGGTCCCTGCACTCACACAGGAGACTTGGAAAAAGCTCCTGGCTCTTGCTGCAGTCTGGTCCAGCTGTAGGCATGACGCATGACAGCCATTTGAAGCATAAACCATAGATGGACAATCTCTGTGCACCATCCCCCGACTAAGCCTGCCTTTCAAATAAGTTAAAAACTAAAAACTCTTTTTAAAAAATTAAAAAAAAAATGGAGATCATAGAAGTAACCCCCACACTTGTCTGCCCGCCAGTCAATCCCAGATCAGAGGGATGGGGGACTCTCGGGTGCCCCGTTACCTCCAGCAGCTGCCGTTTCCCCAAAGCTTTCATCCTGATGGTGGACATTCTCTCCGCCAGGACAGTGAGTGTGGACTGCAAGGCCAGCTGCTCGGGGGGATCGGACTCCTGGGACTCAGACACAAGCTCCTCTGCCAGACAGGACTGCAGCTCATTGATCTCATCTTGGAGCATGAGAATCTCATCCATCAGGGCCTGTGGGGAAGACTGTGCAATCACACATGGGCATCCGTTTCCTTTACCAAGGCATCCTGCTGCTAGTTGAGGTACACGTGGCTTTGCAAGCCTGTAGTACACTTCAGACAGAAGTCATTGACTCCACAAACTGGAGGCCTCCTCACCTAACTTCCAACACTAAATTACCAGACTGAATGGCAGGGCGTTTCTGAAATTAACAGTATTCGTGTCACTAACCTAAGTGACTCTGAACAGTTATTTAACTTCTCTGGTTTTCAATAGGCTCCTGTGCAACATGAAGAGGCATGCTCAACGATGTCGGAATCTCTAGCGTGATGCTGAAAACAAAATCCATGACCTTCTTCCACAATATGAGTTTTCTTCCTACAAAATTCCCCAACTCTGAAACATCATTGAATTCTATCTGAAATTCATGTGATACAAAAAGAGGAAATTGCCTTACTCTGCTTAATAGCTCATCACACTACTCATTTCTTCACACAGCTTTAAAATATGAAGTCTCTTCTTGAAAATGTGATCCATTCAGAAGGCTCCCAGGACTTTCTAATATTGGATATTTATGAAGGTACTGCCCTAATCCAGACATCGGCTCTACATCTCAAGACTTACAGGCCCCAATAGCATCTCCACCAGATTGTCTACAGTTAGCTTTCTCCCTGCCTTCTCCTACCTGTTTGCTTGTTGCTCCACTTAGAGACATAGCAGCCACTCTTCCTACCTCCTTCTCCCCTAACCTTCCTATATCCCAATCCATCACTGAATCCTACTGTTTTTGCCTCCAAACTATATTCTGTGCACCTGCAGGTCACCATTACCCCATCTGCAGACAAGGCCAGCTCCCTGAGTCGTCCAACTTGCTATAATGGTCTCCCAATGGTTCCACCTGCTCACACCCTTGTTTTTCTAGAGACTTTATGGATTAATCACAACAATGTTATAAAGATGTAAACCATATTCTCTCAGTCTCCTGCTTTAAAATACGCAATGACTTCTTGCCTACAAAGTAAAATCCAGGTGCCTTACTACACGAGCATGGTCTCAGCCACCCCACCTTGCTTCATCCTGTGTTCATCTCACCCTAGTCCTGCTTTCTTCATTCGTCTCAGGGCCCCCAGCCCTTCCTGGCATCATAACCCTCGTTCATTCAGTGCCCTCCGTTTGGAGCACTTTCTCTCCCACTCTTCACCCTTCAAGTCATACTACCTCAATGTCAGGGATCTAATACCCAGTATAAAGACAATCTCTAGCATTTTCTCTCAATACTACCATTGTCTTACTTAGCGTACAACACAATTATACCAGCTTTTGTGCTCTCAGTTTAAAAAAATATGTTCTGCAGCCAGAATTTTCACAAAAGGAATTCTTCTCCAGGATTTGAAGGGCATATTAGAAAAAGTTACCACTACTGGAAAGGCAAACACAACTTCAAGTGAAAAAGCATAAGCTTTGTATTTGCTAAGAATTCATAGTTTCTCACTCATCTTTAGTTGCACAAATCCTGTCTCTTCAATGGGACTGTAGACCTCACTTGACCACAAGGTCTCCTCAGAGTGCATTCACAATAAATAAAACACCATAGCAACAATGCTTTTCTTAGGTGTGTATCATGGCCAGTAATGTTATAGAAAGTATTATATGCTCCTAGGAAAGCATATGCATGGAAATTTGTAGCTGTATTAATTTTCCCAAGCTGCACACTCCCAGGCTTTGCCACCCACTTGACGAAAGAGAACATCCAGTCTCCTCCCTTTTGCTGCTTCTCCCCTATCTCCTCCAAGATAACCATCGTGTTGATGCTGTGGCCTGTATTTCAGTTTTGCATAAACGGAATCTCACCCAGGGTGTTGTTCTGTCTTGCTGTTTTACTCTCTCTCATCCGTGACTGTGAGTTGTACACGTTCTTGCAGGTACAAAGACTTGCTCATTTTCTCTGAGTCACATCTCACTGTTGTGGTTTCTGAATCTTTCTTCATGTAGACCTTCCTAATGGGTTCCTAGTGGAAGCTCATTGTAGTTTTAATTGGTATTTCATTGGTGGCTAATAGGATCCAGCACATTCATTTCCCATTGGTCATTTTTCGTACATGCTGAATTCCTTCACACAGAGGGCCAGAGCTGCGGCGTATCAGGTAGAGCTGCTGCCTGTAGTGCCAGCATAGCACATGAGCACCAGGCTGCTCTACTTCTGATCCAGACTCCTGCTGATTTTCAGGAAAAAGCAGATGGCTTGGTGGCTGAACACCAGCACCCACATGGGAGACCGGAAAGAAGGTCCTGGTTCCTAGTTTCCAACTGGCCCCCCTCCAGTCACTATGGTCATTTGGGAAATGAACCAGCAGATGGGATATCTGTATCCCCCTCTTTCTAACTTTGTCAATAAATAAGGTTTAAAAATCCTTCACACATTCTCTACAGGAAACTTTATAATTGTCATGTTGAACCGCTCAGACATTTTGGGGAGGAGTGCTTGCACTTCTTCCAATCCTCCATATTGTAATTATCTACTTCCATTCTGTAAATATACAAATGTAATTCTCATAATGGGAAAAAGCTTAATTATATCTTTTGATAAACAGAAGTTCTTAATTTTATGATAGCCAAATGGATACTATTTTAAAAAAAAACCTTACAGGTAGTTCTTTTTTTGCCATATTTAACAAAACCTTACCTACTCCAAGTCATAAACACATTTTTAAATTTTATCTTCTGAAAGAATACATTCCAGAGTGGTCCATGGGATGTGCCAGTCTACAAGATGTTTGCTACAGGCTAATTTTGACATTCAGATTTTGAGAGCAAGTTCTGAGAAAATTGTATAGTACTTTGATATTTTCGTGACTTTATTATAAGTTAGTGGCAGAATTTTTTTAAAAGATTTTTCATCACAGTTTGAGAACTACTTTAAATTCATGATACTTTAAAAATTCTAACATCACACTTACATCCACCATGAATTTCTGTATCTGTGGGGACAGAATTGTGGCGTAGTGGGAAAAGGCACCACCTGCATCACAGTCACCCCGTGCGGTGACGGTTCGAGTTCCAGCCCCTCCACTTCTGATTCAGCTCCCTGCTAACGTATCTGGGAAACTTAGGGAAGATGGCCTATGGAGTTGGCTCCCTGCATCCACATGGGAGACCTGGAAGAAACTTCGGGCTTCACACTGGCACAGCTAGCCATTGTGGTCATTTAGGGAGTGAACATAAGGAAAGATCAATTTCTCTGTCTCTATAACTCTTTAAGAGTGAGTAAAGATCAGCAGAAACTATATCTCATGGATTTTGATTTTTTTGTTAGTTTCATCTCTTCAAAACACTTTCTTCTCATTAAATTCAATGACTCAAGCTCATACAGTAGCATAATTTTCTTCAAGAAGGTTCTTCACTTTCTTTTTCATTTCATCAGCGACACATTATTCACTTATTAGCATGTTATTTAACTTTATGGTGTTGTTAATTTCTCTTTTTTTTTCTTCCTGTTGTTGATTATGTTTTGTGTCTTTTCATTTAAGGGGATGTATAGTAACGGTGTAATGGCGACTATCATATCTAGCAGCATGTTATTTAACTTCATGGCATTGTAAATTTCTATTTTTCTTCCTCTTGTTGATTTTGTATTATGGCTTTTCATTTAAGGGGATATATAGTAACTGTGTAATAGAGACTATCATATCCAGATGTGAGCATACTACGCAGTATGCATCTCTACTTCTAGACAAAGATACACTCCCAATGAAACTGTTTACTATATCTTGACAATAGGATGCTGGACTCTGCCATTGTCCACGCCGGCAATGATGGACATATGACAGTGTATGAAGAACTATCCTATAGTAATGATATAAGCGAACTCAGTGAAGGAGGAGGGAATTGGGGAAGGGATAAGGGAAATTCCACAATCTATGGAATTGTATCATAAAATGATAATAATAAAAAGAAGTAAAATAAAAGAGTACATAAAATAAAAAATCATTTTTACGTGTGGTGTAGATGTGAGCCATATTATTGTATTTGTTTTTTGCCCATTGTTTTTTCATGTTATGTCATAAGAAAGGAACAGTGTTTTTATCTCTGAGGCTCCTTGAGGTCATTAATTCTGTCCCACTGACTGCTTTGGTCAATGAATCCAAATTCCACATTATCTTCTTGATGTACCTTCAACTTATTCCATCCTCTTCCAAGGTATCTCAGCTCTTCTTGGGCCTTGCATTGTCAATACCCATTTTTCCATACACTTTTAATATGTCTATTCCAGAATTAGTATGTCAGCCTGAACTAAAAAACTGCTGAGATTTTAAAATCAAATTGCATCAAATATATGCATTGACCCCTCTTAAAATCTAGTCAAAGTAATTTTTAACAAAGTAAATTATTTTCTATTATTTTGTAATCAATCTTTTTTTCTTATGGATTTGACAGAAGCATAAGGTCCACATCTTTGGTCTGCTTTTAAATATTTCTGTAATTAGTTTGACTACTTTATGCTCTTTTTGGGCACTATTACTTCTTTATAAAACAGGGAAAGAGCCACTTTGTGATGGTGTAGCAAGTTCGTGCCCTCCTTCACACTTTGGCATACATATTTATAGTACTGGTGTATCTTACTGACCCCTCTTGCCATTCTGAATTTCCACACCTGGTGTTTCTTCAAAGCCTTGGCTAAATCTCTCTCTATTTTGCACTGCTCTAGCTTGCAACCATAATTCTGTTTTCTGTACAGGGCTGGTAATTTGAACTGACCCTGAAAGATGCTTCTACGCCATAGATTAAGCTTGTCTTGAATGCAGAGGTGTTCTACATGTCTAGTTGAACTAGTTTTACTTTCAACTACATCAAATTAATATCTTAGTCATGAAGCAACCAAAAAACCTAAAAATATTTTTAAGGCTTCATCTAATTTCAGTTGATTTAGCAAACCAGGCTTGCAGTAAAGCCTCCAGCTTCCATTCCAAATCCACTCTATTCTGAAATAGCTCTCCAAACATTGTGCAGCCAGGAACGGAGAGCTGAGGAATCCTAGAATTGTCTATTTTCATTCTGCTAGCAGCAGCACTCTGATCATGCTTAGGCTGGTTTGAGGAAGCACAGGAGCCGAGCTCAGTGGGTACAGGCTTTTCTCCTGGAGTGAGGAAGAATTCTGGAATCAGACAGCAGTGGTGGTTATACAACATTGCGCCACTAACGTGAACCCTTTAAAATGATTCAGTTTATGTTCACCTCAATTGGAAAAAAATAAGCAATCCAGCAGTGAGATATTTGTGTAGTCCTATAACTCTGAGACCATGAGTTGGTGGCCTGCTATGCTTCAATATCTGACTCAAAACATAAACACAGGGACAAGCGCAGTAAGCCTACAGCTGAAGTCTTCGCCTTGAACATGCCAGGGGATGATATGGGCGCTGGTTCTAATCTCGGCCACTCTACTTTCCATCCAGCTCCCTGCTTGTAGCCTGGGAAAGCAGCTGAGGACGGCCCAAAGCCTTGGGACTCTGCACCCACGTGGGAGACCCAGAAGCAGCTCCTGGTTCCTGGCTCAACTCAGCTCCAGCTGTTGTGGTCACTTGGGGAGTAAATCATAGGATGCAAGAGCTTGCTCTCTGTCTCTCCTCTCTATATATGACTTCACAATAAATAATATTAAACAAACTCATAAGAACAGCAAGAAGAAATGCATAGTTTTGCATATATGATTTGTAATTGTGAGCAGGGTGTGCATACAATATTTTTACAAGGTTGACAGGAGTACCTTGAACATCCTCACAGTGACAAGCTACGATAGAGCAAAACGTCAAGTTCAATAACAAAGATAAATTTAAAATCATGTTGAATCTCAGAAGCATGTACATGACACAATTCTTTTCACACTGTTACTCTTAGTACTGAAAAACAAAAGCAGAGAAATCTCAGCATTCTGAGTATTATTTGCCACTGAACTCACTGAACCAAGACAACACATGCCCAAGAAGCAGAAGTCCGCAACTGTGACAGTGAAGGTGGAACTCAGAGGATTGAACACTCAGAAAAACAGCCAGAGCAGCTAAGTGCTGTACAAAAGATGTGGAATTAAATCCATCAGACCATTCAGCGAGGGTAATAGGACATAGCACTCTACTCAATCTCAGTGTATTTAAACAAATGTTTGGAGGAATACTTGTAAAGAAATTTTAATTCTGTAAAATGTTGTGGTGAAAATAACAGTGAGATATTTCTATTATTCTTTTAGAAAATCCTAAAAAAGTAGTAGTCTAGACTTTCTCACCCATAGTTGACTGAAATTTAGAAAGAGTAATTCCACAATCATTCTACGACATTGAAAGTGCCACTGCAGAAGCTAAGAGTAAATTTAGATATTGTGATTCTGTTAGCTTTTTATGTGGGCAGCTATGTCCCAGAACTTTTAAAATTTTGTTTCGGGAGCAAAAGTTAGCAAAACTAGCTCAGATGGAAAAAAATTTCACTTGTGATAAACTGCAAAAGTATACAGTATTGATATTTCTCTGACTCTTACTTGATCACTAATAGGACTGTTAAGCCCCAATGACTGGTCATCAATGAGTTAGCTCCATTTCCTTATGGATACAATGGAAGTTCACACACCTCCCTCAATATAAAAGAGCTCAGATTCTTGTGACTGGCCTTAATGAAAAGACAAGACATATTCACTTCTCGTTTGTAACATATAGCATTACTGTGAAATTTGGAGTTTATTTAATCTCTTGAACAAAATTCAGTGTTTTCATTCTTTCTTCTGGGGCCAAACTGTGATGCTCACTGGAATGCCTAACATTTTCAAATTGGAAGTCTGAAATGTCAGGACTGGCCACCAGGAGCTCGTTTTCTTTCCTATTCTTAGCCTAACGGAGGGCCAGGGAAGGGTCTTTGGGATCTGTTGGTCAGTCACTTGGCCTACAGTGGTGATGGGTTTGAACATGACCTGAGGATAGAGAGAAAAGGGCAAATTAATGAGCCTTTCTCTGGGTCACTATTCCTGATCATCTGAGTGTCTGAACCTCAAAATCATTCTGCTCATCCTTTGGATAACTGATGATATGTTTTTTTCTAAAATGTTTAATACTTTCTCTATATTTGAAGGTTGAGAGAGGGAGAGAGACAGAAAGAGTGATCTTCCAGTGATAGTCAGGAATTGGCCCAAAGATAGGTACCAGGCACTCAATCTGGGTCTCCCAGTGTGTAACAGAGCCACAAAGACTTGAACCATCGCATGCCTCCTCCTGGGGGCACACCAGCACGAAGTTAGAATCAGGAGGAGATGGGACTTGAACCCAGGCACTCAGATACGAGATGCAGAAGAAGCCCGAAGTAGCTCCTTCATTGCTGTCACAGTGCCTGGCCCTGACACATCTTTTTGAACCCTTGAAGTGATCCCATGAAAATTGGTCTGCTGGGCTATAGTAAAATAGAGAAAAGTGCTCTATTCGCTAGGAACCATGAAACAAAGATGGGAGGTAGTGGTTGGATAGAAAGAACAAGAGTAAGAAGCCCCAGAGAACACATTGGGCCAGCAGAGAGAGTATTTTCAGCTGAGAAGGAGGTGTTAGCAATTAGGAAACTGGCACATAGGTTAAAGATGGCTATGGCATAACAGGGCCCCTCTAGAAGGGAGGTCAGAGGGAGCTCAGAGGACAGCACTAGGGCTATGTCACCTAGTCCCTGAGGTCACTGTGCACCTACCCCAAACAAGACTGATACGGATGACTTAGGAGTAGCAGAAAGATCTGAAAGGAGTCCTTAAAGAAGCTGTGGAAACGGAGGCTATGCACTTGAATCTCTATCTGAAGAAGTCACAAGAGTGTCACAAGGCTGAAACCACTGTGTCTCAACATTGCATCTCTAGACGAAACGTGTTCATTTGTATAGTGAAAGGTCCTGTATTGCAAAACAAGGCAATGGTATCTGATTACATAGGCGAACAAGTGGCGCAGCCTAAGTTACTGTGGCTTCCGGAATCAGAAGTTGCAGAGGAAAGACAAGACAAGGAGCAGACGTGTGCTTTTGCAGCTGATAGCTTTTTTTTCTGCCCTTGATGGATACGTCCATCACACCAAGCTTTTATAGCCATTAATTAACATCTAAAATGATCTCTTCCCATGCCTTTTTGGCACTGTCACATGCTCCCAGGGTTTTGGTTAGGAACAGTCTTCATTTCCTTATATCTTTGTAACTGACTATGCAGGTAAATTCATGTTTCAGAATTGTTAGACTCTGTTATAGCATACACATATGATCATGAATTCATAAATGTGACTATCTGTCAAGTAAACCAGATTTTAATATATGTACACTCATTAAAATATAGTTTAGCTTGATGCATTCTAACTTAAGTTAATGTGATAATTGTATTTCATGTAAAGCTGAAATTTACATAATTAAATTAAAAAGGTAAGTCAGGGATGATTACAGACAAGAACCTAAAACCTCTTGTTCTTGAATTGTTTCTTGGCCCACTGTGGTCTGAGATGTGTTCCTTTAAGTGAGAGTGGGCAAGTGTGGGCCCAGAGAAAGCAGACAGAATCAAAACAAGCTGGCAACTGTATGGAAATACAGTTTTGTGCAATAAAAGTTAAAAAGTAGCATGAATGCAGGTAGCACCGTTAGATGCCAGATCTGGACTCCTACCTTCTGTTCAGAGATCACTCCCTGAAACAACCATGCCTCGGAACTTGGCTCACTGTGTAACAGCTGCTTAAGCAAAAAGCAGTATCAGTTTGCTCTCCCAAACATGTGGCTGATAGGTCAACCAGTCACCAGAGTGCACCTATTTAAGCAGGCAAACAACAGAAGTGACCTCTAATTTTACCTGATGCTCAGCCATCTGGCTCTCTGGACTCCTGCTGGGCTCCAGGCTCTCGCTGAGTTTTAGCTCCATGGCCTCCATTTTCGTGGAGATGGACTGCAGGGAGTCCTGGTACTTCTGCTGGCGTTCCAAAGCTTCATACAGGGTTCGCTGCTTCTCGCTGATCTGAACAGGCAAAAGGATCTTACCAACTGTTTGCTAGCTAGGCCCTTATCTCCCATGTTACCACATTTCTTTCCTCATTACTTTACCACTGGCCCCAAAGAGTGTGCTCAACTGTGTACTGGATGTGTAACTTTCTGCAGGAATTTCCTAAGACCATTGTTGAGGTGATCAGTGTCTAGGGGGTTTGAACCACTCCATGTTTTAAGCACTTACCACATTCTTCAAGGTTTCCCATGAACGCTGCAGATCACCCAGTTTAGCAGTGGCAGATGGCTCCAGTCCTGGTTCATAGAAGCCCTGCGAGGCTGGCGCTCTGGGAGGAATCCTGGCAGCGTCTGTCTCTAACTGTTCAGCAGACAAGGCTTCATAATAAGCAATGTCCTGCACAAAGATTAGTCACTCCTCACCATGGTGCTGAGGATTTCCCTGCACACCCCCCCCTCCAAAAAAATGTTCTGTACCTTAATTGTTGACAAATGTCTTGTTAGAGTTACAAGCCAGTCTAGATTATCCTAAAATCTGCCAAGATCAGCAAAATTATACTTCAACACAACAAATGGCTAAATACTAAAATGAAATAGACACGAGACAGCTGAATGGTACCTTATAGCCATTTTAAGGTATATAGCAGCCGGTCCTGTATATAAACTAAAATTGAAATGTCAATGAGTCAATCATAGGTTGTGGTTAAGAATTTGCTTTTTTTGTTTTTTTTAACATACTGGTTACTCAAAACCATGTCAATTCCATAATGTTGCAAATTGCTGTTGATGTTATATTGGGACTCTTAATTGACTGGGATGATATTCTACCAGCTCTAACTTCGGACCAGAAATGGTCTCCCCAAGACACTGTTCAACCCATCTGGACAATAAGTAGCTGGACTCTATGCTTGGGATACATTTGCAAGGAAAGAATCTTGATTGAATTTGAACTGTAATACTGCATCAAGGTAGAGGAATCCACCAGGGGGGAGGGGCGTGGGGAAGGGCGGGGTGGGGGGATTCCCGGAGCCTATGAAACTGTCACATAATGCAAAATAATTAAAAAAAAAATCAGCAATGTCCTGGCAGTGAGAGCATTGTGTTAGATTCCCAAGGTCTGGATTCATGTACTCTGGGTACTATGTGCCATGCAGAGGTAAGGGTTAAAAGCTTAAGCTCTTTGTGGGACTGCACGCCAGGAAAAGTTAGCAAATTCTTGTGATAAGAATCTGTAAAGCACATTCAAATTGCTTTGGAATTTTGGTTTATATTAAAAAAAAAACACTATTTCAAGATGAAAACGTTAATCTTAATAGCCGTTTGGCAAGGGACTGCAGAGGATCTACTGGTGTGTGTACATTTAAGGACTGATGAACTGATACAGCCAAAAGAGAACAGAAACGATCCAGTTCCTAAAACGTTGCTTAAGGTACAGTCCAAGGTTACGACTACTCTTACTGTGCTAGCTTTAAATAAAATCAAAGTGACAGCAGGTAGCTTTTTAGATGCAGCAAGATCTTCCTGATTTATGGATGAATTATATGTTAAATATTGAAATATTAAATAAAAGTGTAATGGGGAAGTTAAAGCTGTTTTGAGAAACAAAACGCGATTCTTTGAATTCATTTCCTGGATCAATAGATGAAATCTATTAAAATAAATGATAAATCATCTTCTAATTTAAAAACTTGTAAGTAGCATTATGCATTCTGCTAATAATGACAATGAAATATGCCAAATCAATATGTATAATTGATATTATTTTCAATTGTTTCCACATTTATCTGTCTACATTTCAATAGAAATTTAGTTGGAGGAACAATGCTATATTCTATGATTATTATCTGGTAAACCTCACTACCATTACAGTTCTGTTAAAAATAATTATGCCAATTTAAAATAACTGCGACTTACTGATAACCATGGGGAAAAGTCTGGAAGAAGCTTCTAGCAACATCAGAAAATAAAGCCAGAGCAGGAAGGGGCCTGCTGCTGGGGAGGTTGTCTCTAAGGGCTACCATGGAATGGAATGAGTTCAGACTGGGAATAGTCATGCCTGAAAGCCAGCAGGACTTCCCTGTGTATGCGCCCCTGATCCTTGCAGCACATTGCTTACAACCTGCATCCCGGTGCAGCTGTGAGTGACAGTGACCAGACACCCTCTGCGTGTGTGTGTGTGTGTGTGTGTGTGTGTGTGTGGCTGAGGCATGCAGATATGTCCTCAACATTTATTAAAGGATTCTCCTCACCCTCAACCCTTTCTATATTCTGTGTGCATCACTACGGTCTTTTCTGGTCCTCGATGGGCTCCAATGCACTGACATTCCCTCATGTACCTCATCATGTTCCTCCACATGTTCAATGCTGTCATCACTAAATCCAACATCTACATACTTCTCACTGTGTCTAAAGTGGCATAAACCTCTTTCTTGCCAAGACACACATTTCTCTTACTTCCTTAAATTCTATTTCACCCACTATGAAAATCCCAATAACGCAGTCCAACGTTACTTTGTAGAGTCCATGAGCTTGCAGTTACAATGGAAGCATCAAAATAACACTGCACAGCTTCTAAATACTCAACTCTGTCTATATGCTGAATTATCCTTTCCTGTTTAAGGACCATTCTCCCACCTACATCGAAAATCCCATAAATTGATGTTTCAAGGGCTTCAATTGACTAACACTCCCTCCAGGCTGGCATTGACCACAACTTATAAAATTCACGTTGTGTGTGTTTTTAAATCTTTTTTCTTTTTCCTGGAGGATATCACGGTTTTAGAAAATTCTACCAATCACACTGTGATGGCTCATTTCCCAAGAACACATTTGCTCACACTGTCTTAATTCTCATTTCCCATCTTCTGCCAGTCACTACATAATCCAGTATGTAGGACTGACAGTGCATAGTACATTCGTATCTTGTAACAGGGTGGTACGTAGATAGCTGACGGTTCTTCAAAGTGTTCTTAGAAAATGGAATCAAAAGATACACTTGTTTTGCTGTAAACTACCTGAAATTCATGCATATTTTTATTTATGCATTTTGATGAAATGTTTGAAGATTACTTCTGTATGAGGGATATCTCTGTGCATTTGAACCCCGCATTCAAAAGTTCCTCGTTTTAGTAGGCTCATCCATTTATTTTGTTTTCCAAAAACTTTTGAGGTTCCTTCATCTGTTCACATTCTCACCCTCCAGCCACTTCTAAGTACCCATTAGGGCTTGCACTGTGAAGCCTGCATTGACATGGCTGTCACCAAAGTCTTCCATGGCTTCTCGGCTAGTAAATGATAATTTTTCAGCCTTTCTCTTGTCCTCTCAATAGGGTCCCATTTGAGAAACACTTGACTTTTATACTGTGTTCTCTTCCAGCTTTCCAGTCAGTTAATAGTCAGTGTTAAGCCTCACAATCATATCTCCTCTTTTTCATGGACTATGCCCCAAACGCAAGTCTTCTAAATGGAATTTCAGATGAAAAATCAATTACAAAAAATAATAAATTTATCGTTCAGTCACTGGAATTCACTTTCAATTTCTTTTCTCCTTCTCCATTCACTGCCAAGTATTGATGAGGTTCCATGGAGGCCTACTCTTGCCAGGATCCACGTTACAAAAGTGACCTCCTAACCCAAATGTTGTGAATAAGCAGCCTGTAAACTGCCTGTGGCATTCAGTCTGGTTTGTCCAGTTTGGCTTAGCTCATCATTAAGATAGAGAGGTTTTCTGAAAGCTCAGATCCATGGCTTCTGCTCCCAGCCAGAAGGCATGGTGACTACATGGCTACAGTGATTCTCACAGAGAACACACAGGCTCATTTAAGTGGAAAGGTGCTCTCCAGGGCCAGGTCGAATCTTTGATCTGTGTCTCCCATTTGTATGACCTTAAAGGACCAGGTCTGTAACTTCTGTCCCTAAGTAGCTTTTCTATCTCCGGGTCTATCTCTGCCCTGTCCACCTTGATCAAGATCAGTAGTCCAACTCAGTTCTACACAAAGCCGTTAATTTCCCCAATATCTACTCTTAACTTCTGCATGAGGATCTTATTCTTTCGTCAATGTCCTTTGGAAGCTGGTTCCAGCATCCATCTTTTCTCATCAAATCTACTTTCTCCAACGATACCAAACTCGTTGCAGTTGAAGAACCATTCTGCTTCCTGCCTCTGTATCTTCCCACATGTCTTTCTGCTTGAATAAACTTATCATCTGTCATCACCAGAAATCATTCCAGTCACCTAACTAGTACAGCTCCCTCCAACCTAAACAGAGCTCTTCCTAAGCTGTGCCTGAAGCCAGCCAGGTCTGGTTCTTCTCTGGCCTCCCAAAACACTCTGTATTTCTCTCCATCATACCACTGTCCAAACTCTACTGAGCACTCTTCCTTCCTTCCATTCCAATACCCAGTGGGTTTCTGAAACCACAGACAATAACACACTCACACACATATATAAATTTAACTTTACAAATACAAAAATACATATTACTAAATATACAGCACAACACATTTTATATTACTATACAGGAATAACATGTGGCTGAAATGACAGATCCATTGGTTTCAGAAACACCAATGATATGCTTGCCTTTTAACTGCCTCCTCTGAGTAAGCTGTTGGATTTAAACAAGACGTTGCTACCAAAATGCAGAATAATGTGATACAATATAATAATGTGATACAAGTGTTCTTTTCCTATGGTTAAAGGAGGATGGTATCAAATGGGGATTAAAACCAAGCACCATCTTACTCAGCTTTAAGCCTTAATGGTTGTCATTCAGTATTAATACAATACATACTTTATCAGTCACAGGGAACTCTCATATGTGTAGTCAGATGCTTTGCAGCAGCTAGCAGGCGAATTACAATTTCACCAAAAGCATAGTCATTCAACAGTGTCAGCATCAAGATCAGCATTGTGCAATTAGAATATTTTATGAACACAAAGCATGCTGTATAGAATGTACATTTATTGATAGTAATTAGCTAACCAAAGGCCAATTTCTCTGACTCACATAACAACTGTGGCCTCAGGAAGGGCATATGGTCAAAGAATGAGTAATTACTTATTTTTGTAGCAGGAACTGCAGGACTGTTTCCAAGTTCCCCATAGGGCCCTGGATTTCTCCTTTATTGTTGTTTTTAATTTCCTGTTATGGCTTTTGCTATTATTTGTCCCACATCTACCTTCCTCTTTGCACTGTAAGCATTTTGTTGACTGGCCACTGTTAAGTCATTCTCAGTTGCACCCCTATGGCCCAGAACATGGTCCTATGCCTAGCAAGTGCTTCAAATTTATTTGATAAATCAGTGAATTCATAGCTTCCCTTGAGCTACACTGATTGTTATCAAGAGAACTCTGCTGTCTGAAGTTTTCATTGAGTTTTATACTGTCTTATTTTTGTGCAGCAGTAGAAGTTCTCTGTATCAGAGAAATACTACTTAAATGCTTCACTTTAAAATAAATTAATATGATTTATAACATAATTTATAAAACATCTGTTCTGCTCAGTGTTCCTTTGTTGAAAATATCTTTGAATCCTTTTGAATGTCACATAATTTCATAGTAACTATGCATATAGTACTAATTAACATACACTAAAGATCATTAGTTATTGTAAAAATAACTCTTTTATTTGTATCCAGTATCATGTAAGCGCTTCAGTTTAGCAGAATTTATGTTGAATATATTGCACGCTAAAAGGGATCTCATCAATAGCCAGTTTTTATCTCTGTTTGCTAGGAAATAAAGTGTAAGATTATTGAGAGAGAAGAAAGAGCAATCACATTAACTAGATATTTCAGCGCATTAAATGGTAAATACTCTTTAAGTTGGTTCACAATGATTTCATAAGAGAAAAGTATAATATAATGGAGGGAAGTTCTGAATCTGTAGAACCTGAGCTAGCAAATGTCAATACTCTGTTCATGAATGCTAAGGTAGCTGTGAAATTGTGTAACTTTGCAAGACTGAGACAGACCTCTCATTCTCTGTTAGGATGCAGGATCCCATTGCATGCAATTGTTAAAAAATATAGCTATTACACCCTTGTAAACCAAAATTTATAGGGCCTATTTTATTTTATTTTATTTTATTTTATTTTATTTTATTTTATTTTATTTTATTTTATTGTTTCCTCATCTCAGTAGGTCAGGACAGGAGCCGGTACAGTGAGCAAGCAGTCTCACAAGGCAATCACCGTTTGTACACCTCCGACAACTGAAGGTGTGGCTCTGGAACAAAGTGCAGGTGTGCACGTCCCATCCACAGCTTCCTGAGAACAGAAAATGGAGTCCTGCACTCTCCCAGAGGTCCCAGCTAGAACAAAAGCACGAGGGAAGTACCTGGTTAACAGAAGCTTCTGGATTAGCCACAGGTGAAGGGGAACGGCAGGTGGGTGGAGAGGAGATCTCACTGTTGGTTCCCTCCTCCCCAGAGTCCTCAGTGACAGGTGACAGCAAAGTGTGACAGCGACCCGCAGTCATCTGCCACGTGAAATGTAGCCCAAAGGACAGGAAAATCAGTTAGCTATGTTAACAAAAGACCTGCTCAGGCACAGGCCAAAAAAGAACATTCTAGCACAAAGTTAGAAACATGGAGACTCAAATTTACATAGTGTCTTGGTATTTAAAATTCTGTCTTCAAGGGAACACGATGCTGGAAACCAATGAACAAACAGAGATGCAGGGAGCATAGCACTTAAGAGTACTGAGAAGCATGGTCGATCCCACCCCCTTTTTATGAATGTCTAAGGTTCTATAAAACAAAGTGAGGCCTTTTATAAACATCTCAGATTACAGATCGTCTCTGGAGACATATGCACCCAAAGTCAAGTATTGCCCAAAGGGCCTGGGGACAGTTACCTGAGGCAGGGCACACAGGAGGTAACACACTTAGCACTGGAAAACACCATAGTTACCAAAACACTCAAACCAATTGAGAGGCAAAATGCATGGGGAAATAAAGAACGGTGCAGAAGTGACATGTCAGAAATTTATTTCTGCAAACAAAAAGCTAAATTTTGGATTTTCTCCTTTCTTAAGAGTTGTTCTTCTAAAGGCTGTACATGCACTTCTATACTCAGCTAAAAAAAAACACAACTAAATAAATGCTCAGAATCTTCTAACCCCTCCTCAATTCTCCCCCCCCCAAAAAAACTAGAAGTCCATGCAAAGGAATTTTTCTCAAAAACAAACGAACAAAACACAAAAATAAAGGGCAAAGACAAGAAAAAAAAGAAAGTCTTCCGATATCATTCTTAAATTATACAGGCAAGCGCGGCCACCCTCTGACAGGCTCATCAATTCAGCAGTCTGCTGAAAACAGTTTGTTTCAACTGCCCCTGTTTACTGTTACTCACTGGCACCACCCAATTACAGTCAGAGGGAGTTAAGGAAACTGTTCCTCTCTTGGAATCTGCGGATCCCTAAATAAAGTCTTGAGAAAGGTCAATTGTGGCGCCCTCAGCCAGCCTGCTGTGACAAGCGCTAAGCCGCCCGGGCTGGACCCCTTACCATGACCACAGAGGGCTGGGCCCCAGGCGCAGGGAGTTCCCGGTCCAGGTCATCGGTCCCTTCCGCCAGCCCTTCGACCTCCGTCACCGTCAGCAGCATGGTGGCGTGCTTAGCTTTCATCGTCAGCATCTTGCACTTGGAGTTGAGGGCGGCAATCTGCTCCTGGTAGCCCTTGATTTTCTCAGCCAGCTCCTGAGAAAACATAATTTTTTTTCCTTCCCCCTGGGTCAGAGCAGCATCAAAAGGAAACAGAAGTGGTAGCGTTCATCTTCCTGCAAGGCGAGCCAATGAGCTCACACTGCCCTGCAGGCGGCAGCAGGGGTGGCTGAGAGCAGGATGTGCAGAGTGAGCCAGGAGAGCGAGCAAGCTGCACGCATCTCCTCCGGGAGTCCACAGCGCTGGGGCAGAGCAGGAACAAAAGGGGTACAGGCGTGAGAGAAGCCCCTGTGAGGACCACCGACTTCCCGACTATTAAGATCTGGCAGCTCTCCTCACTATGCCACAGCATCTCAATGGACCAGATGTTCATGCCGGCAAAATTAGGTCACGTGATGACTAAAACTGAAGAAAAACCGCACTGCTCAGCTCTTCACCATATTGAGTCCAGCCAGCAACTATGCCAGTCATTTAGAGCCATGGAATTGCAAAGCAAAGTGCCTGCCCCTTCCTGTGACCCAGAGGTGCAGTTGAGGGGCTTGAGTTGGACTGGCTAATAATAATACCTGTGAAATCCACATGAAATTTTACACACAGACATTGTTTTCTCCCAAGCAGCCCCATTATTATCCCAAATACATCTGAGGCCTCCAACTAGGCCCTTTGACCCAAAAGGCAGTTCATATTTAATAGCTCTGAATTCTGAAAACCTTTGACTGCAAGTTTATTGGAAATGTGTTCTGGGCAGCAACTTGCTATTAGGAAGGTGACCCTGCACATCTGTTTTAGGAGCATGCAAGTTCTTAGATATGATAGAGTCTTGCTTTTCACTATTAAACAATAAAATCATACCTTCTTGCACCTTTACAAATGAAAAGGTATAATAGCACATGCAATCCTAGAACATCCTAGAACTATAAAATTCCTATATTTTCTGTATCTTTTATTGGCCTCCTTTATCTGAAGCTGTTCTTTGCTTTCATAGAACACATTTGTGACAACTCTGAATATGTAACATACAAACATACAATGGAAGACCACCTATGTTTATATAGGGATATAATATCTCATTATGATAATTGTTTGGTTCCCTCTTCTCTATGAAAAATAGGCCAGCAGAACTCAGCCAGTTACTTGCTTTCTTGACTTGCAGCATTACAGAAAAAAAAAATTTAAAGTATTTAAAATAAAATAAAATAAGCACATCTTTATCTCGTTCTGTACATGCTTAATTAAATCCAGTCAATTTTTAAAATATTAGCATTATTTAGCATAGTAATTAGCACATGTGTAACACATACAGAAAATATCCAATGGCTCCATGAGTTCCAAGGCACTAGGTTTTCTTAAAACAGCTTTCCCCAATTGGGTGAACATGAAGAATCTGGGAAGATGACAATCTTTAGCCTTCCACGCTTAACACTCTCGTGGTAGCCACAGGCACAAGGCAGAGCCCTGTAAAGGTATGTCCATTCTGACAGCAAGCACCCTCTTCCTACAATGAAATTCCCAACTACATCATGTGCACAATTCATCTGGATCTTTCCTAAAAGTGCAGTGGTAATCAACACACCCAAAGATGGCAAATTACTGGGTTTGCAAGAATCCACATTGCACAGCCTGCCCATTTGACTCTGATGCATGTGATGGTACTTCCAGAATTGCCCCTCCCTGCGCCTTTGGAAAACAGATGCTCTGTTCCACTGCTGTGTAGGTTGGTTAATTGTGGTGCAGTCAATTTTGTTCAAATAAAACTGAGTGGTAACAGTTAATGTGTTACACAGTCTCAAGAAGAATAGGCTGAAAATGAAAAACTGAAATACGTTTCAGCTTATAGATGCTCAACTGGCAATGCCTACACAACTATTCCAAAATTCAAAGAATTCAAAATTTAGAAACACTTCTGGTCTCAAGTGTTTCAGATCAAGGATCCTCAACCCATGTGGATGATGGTGAATGTATGTATTTGTATTCAGGAGGCTGCTTCAAAAACTCAATGGAAAGCACAACAGACACTTGGCACAGTAACTATGACACTAGTTGGCACCCACACCTCACATCAGGGTGCCTGGGTTTTAGCCCTACCTAACCTTCACTTCCAGACAGCTGCTAATATGTAGTGTGGGAAGCACTAGGTTCAAGTAGCGGAGTCATGGGTACCCACATGTGGAACCCAGGCTTAGTTTGAGGCATCTGGGTGTTGCTGGTATTTAGAGAAATAAGCAATGGGCAGAACAATACTCTACCTCTGCCTTTGAAATAAAAATCGAAACTTAAACTGAAAAAGTTAGTGGGACATGTGAAATTGTCAAATATACCTTGACAATTCAATACTAGATTTTTTCCTTTGCCTATGATCCCATTGCCATGGTAAACTTGAATGGCTAGACTTGACTGTTGGACTTTTGGTTGTTTCTGAAGGATTATATTATTTTGATAATGCTGGGGGAAATGGTAAAGAGGTTCAGGGAGATTGGAGGGGAGGGTGAAGAACGGACTAGGTTGAATCCAGGGAACAGTAATTTCTTCTGTATATTCACAGCAGGTGACATTAGCCCAAGGTCTTGGGCCATCTTCCATTGATTTTATCTGGCAGTTAGCGGGGAGTTGGATGCCAAGTCGAGCGGCTAAAACTCCAAGCAGTGACCATGTGGGATGCCGGCATCACAGTGACAGCTTTATTCACTGTGCTGTAACATCAGCCCCTCTGTGTTTAAATTTTATTGGCTACATTTTCAAAATATTTATTTGAAATGGAAGGTGGGGTGGGGAAGGTGAGGTAGAGAGAATTAGAACTGTATCTTCCTTCTGCCGATTCAGTCCCCAACAGCCATGTCCAGGCAGCAACCAGCAGCCAGGCTTATCCTAGTCTCCCACGTGTCTGGCAGGGACCCAGGCACTTGTACCACCTTCAGATCCCTTCCCACACGCAGTCACAGGAAGCTGGATCAGGTGGAAATGGAACAGCTAGGAATTCCCACATGGAGTAGTTCCATCACATGCAGCAGCTTCATCCACTGGGCCCTAACTCCCACCCCACCACTTCTTTCTGAAAGTGATTGCAATGGTGAGAATTTCAGGTGAAAGAAGCCAGCCCAGAATAGCAGTCTCCTCCTGCACCAGGGGGACAGCAACCAGGTCCAAGTACTCCCGACATTGATCTAAAAGTGGCAAAATAATTCCATCCAAGCAAAAGAAAAATCATAAAAAAAGAAAATCATAAAAGAAAATCATAAAAAACAAACTCCATAGAAATGAACTCCATATTATTTTTCTGAGTTACAGTAATAACATAAAATTGGGTTGACTGTTAGATTAAAATTCAATTGAAAGCAGACAGAAAATGCAGGAAGAATTCCTGTCTCAACTTCTCTGTTCTCATCCATCAGGCTTTCTGTGCTTAGCACATCCCTTCCTGTGTTTGTTTTATACATACAATGAACCTCACACAGGGCCATGTTATTACTTTCAGGAAAATATGTTCTAAAACACAGGATCAAATAAATACTTCAGAATACTTCAAGAGTTCACGGGGAATTTGAATTAAAGAGATTGCGTGGGTTCAAAAACGTCGCAAGTTCATGCACGGCATTGTGTATGAGAAAAACTTGCTATGAACTTTTTGAAAAATCTCCCGGTTACCCTGGAGTTTAGGGCTGTGAGGAGCAGACATGACAAGCTGAAGAGATCACCAAATCAGAAACCAGAAGATGCAGCGGGCTGTCGGCCATGCTGAGAGCACTCCCTGTGGCCTCGGGTAAGTCACGTATTTTCCTTCATTCGTTTCTTTTGTGCAAGGAGGAAATAAGCAGCTTCTGCTAGAGCAGAAAAATCATGGACTTTGAAGCCCAAATTCCGGGCTTCAGTTTGGTTTTAATTAATTCCTAGATATGACAAGTCAGGGAATCACTTTTAAAAATCAGTTTTTTGCTTAGTACAATGCAAAAGAGTTTGAAGATCCTTATCTCACAGCATTATTACAAAAAAACTTGTTATACTTCTGAAGTTATTTTAAAAATACAAAACAAGAAAATTTTGAGTAATACCCGTTATTCCAGGATTGTTGCAACAAAAATCTGAGGGCCCAGTGTGATAGCCTAGTGGCTAAAGTCCTCGCCTTGCACACACCGGGATCCCACATGGGCACTGGTTTTAGTCTGGTGGCCCCACTTCCCATCCAGCTCCCTGCTTGTAGCCCTGGAGAGCAGTAGGACCGCTAAAAGCCTTGGGACCCTGCCCCCACGTGGGAGACCCCGAGGAAGCTCCTGGCTCCTGGCTCCTGGATTCGAATCAGCTCAGCTCCGGCCATTGCAGCTACCTGGGGAGTGAACCAAGCAGATGGAAGATCTTCCTCTCTGTCTCTCCTCCTCTCTGTATATCTGACTTTACAATAAATAAATAAATCTTTAAAACAAATTAAAAATCTGGATCAGGTGTTGTAGTATCAAAAATACCTTCTCATATTGATGTGATAGACTAGCCTTATCTACGCTTTGCTTAAACAGTGGTTTTTAAAGCTTCCATGGCAATCAGGCATGTTGTGCAGGAGTTGATTCTGCATGCTTGGCTTTCAGCCTCAGCTCCGTTCTCAATTCCAGCTTCCTTCTTCCAGCTTCCCGCGGCGCCCTGTGCGATAGCTCAACTAGCTGCATCCCTGCCGCACGCTTAGGAGACCTGCATTGGGTGTGGGCTCCTGTGTTGAACCTTGCCCAGCCCCAGCTACTGCAGACATTTGGAGAATAAATTAACAGATAGGAGAACTCTGTCAAAAACTAAATACCTGTTTTCTTTCTGCCAATGCATAAAAGAAACAATCTATCTATCTATCTATCTATCTATCTATATATACTATATATAATGTGTATAGGAGAAAATACAGGTGAAGCCATTTTGTAAATCATATACAGAGTTGAATGCTGTGGCACAGTGGGTTAAACCATTGCTAGGATGCTCACACCCCTTTTTGGTGAGCCTAGGATCAAGCCCCACCTCCGCTTCAGATCAAACTTTTGCGAATATGTACATTTGGAGGCAACAGATGATGGCCCAAGTACTTGAATCCCTGCCACCTGTGTGGGAGATCCAACTGCAGCTCCTGAGTCCCTGCTTCAGCCTGACCCAGCACTTCTAATTAATTAACTGTATTAAAAGAAGGCAGTAAGCAAACAGAAAAGTATTTAAGCAGCTCACATATGTCGTGAATAACATGTGAAAAGATTGCAGACGTCCAGGACTGAATCATCAAAACTACATTCGCCATGAGACAAAGTGGATGCCCCAGGACTGGTTACAGCACCCAGGACAGGGTGAAGCTTCCGCTCCCGTTTGCTGGAAGCTGATCATCTATTGTGAGCAAGCCACTTGCCCACCCCTGGTGTTCTCCCCACACGCCTGTCTCACCTCGTGCCGGGAAATCTGGGCTTGCAGCTCCTGGATATTACTGGTGGCCACAGGTTTATCCTCAATTTCTCTGTGAGCTCCTTCTATCAGCTGCTGGAGATGTTTCATTTCTTGCTCATATTGTTCGTATTGCACCACTGCCTCCTAGGGGAGAAATGAAACAGAAATTAATTTTCTGTATCAGTAAGGTGGGTAAATGATGCAGTGCTGCTATTGTGTTGTCACTTATCTGTGTGTCCAGAGAATATGGAAAGGATGGGTAAAAATTGCTAGAAGGCCCACACTGTCAAGTTTGCTTAGCTATCTCAGAGTTTTCTAAAACACTGTAGTAGAAATTGTTGATGCATTACAAATCCTTAGATGGTTTGGATTTTCTCTGAGCTCCTTCACTGTATTGTCCCGAGAAAAAAACCTGGCTGTTAGAAGGTCGAAAGCAGTGTGGTTTCATTTCCCCATATGGAATCCTGGATCTGTAAGTAAGACACTCGGCTAAGAGCTGCAGGGAGGAGAAAAATATGAATTATGCATGACTTCCCGGCTCAGGAATTTATAGGAAATTCCATGCTAATTCAAGGGGCAAGAAAACTTAATCAAGTGGGCAAGTGGCAATTTCAACAAGAGATTATTTCTTCAACTTTTGATGAAAAAAGTTGACTGAAAGATATAAACAGTTTCATTTCTTTCTGTTAACGATTTTATTTGAAGATGGTATAATGTAAAGTATATACTAAGCTTACAGCAATTATACTTGAATATGCTTGTATAACAGTTATATCTGAATGTGCTTCTTAAGCAAGAAAATGCTTCTAAAAATCAGTAAGCTGAAATGCCAAAAAAAAAAAAAAAAGGAGTCTGTATCAAATCATAAAAGTAAAGCTGTACTGTCCGGTTCCATAGTATTCTTAAGTGAATAGTAACAGATGAAAATGTACGGCTGCATTCAGGTTTGCCTTTTAAGTTGTTCTTTGTTAGAAATAAATCACTGACAGATTGTATCATCAAAGCATTTTTTTTTCATAGCGCTTTCCCCAGACCTTTGTGGCTGATCCAAATGACAGCATTTTAATCTCCTGATTTTACATAACCACCACACTGTCAAATGTAACACTCTGGGTAGGCTTTGCTGGCTGAGCCCACACAATGCTAAGAAAAGGAGCGATGACTCATTCGCCATTGCTCTGCTGGCATGGGCACCGCTGGCAGAGCCCGGGGCACAGCTGCACCTGCCTGCATGATGTTGCATTGCTGGATGGCTGAGTGCTGTAGCCGGCTAGCCTCCTCCTGCAGGCGCAGAGCAGTGTGGCAGAGCGGCAAACTGGCAACCACATCCTCTGGGATCCGGAGGACACTCTGGCAGAGCTGCACGGCTTGTGCCTTGGGCTTCAGGGACTCCATCTCTGCCAGCAAATGCTGAAAGAGCAATATCGTGCTTCAGACACTCAGTGTTCTGTGATCTACTGTACAACCCAACAGGCATTCACTAACTTCATGCTTCAGACACTCAGTGTTCTGTGATCTACTGTACAACCCAACAGGCATTCACTAACTTCATGCTTCAGACACTCAGTGTTCTGTGATCTACTGTACAACCCAACAGGCATTCACTAACTTCATGCTTCAGACACTCAGTGTTCTGTGATCTACTGTACAACCCAACAGGCATTCACTAACTTCATGCTTCAGACACTCAGTGTTCTGTGATCTACTGTACAACCCAACAGGCATTCACTAACTTCATGCTTCAGACACTCAGTGTTCTGTGATCTACTGTACAACCCAACAGGCATTCACTAACTTCATGCTTCAGACACTCAGTGTTCTGTGATCTACTGTACAACCCAACAGGCATTCACTAACTTCATGCTTCAGACACTCAGTGTTCTGTGATCTACTGTACAACCCAACAGGCATTCACTAACTTCATGCTTCAGACACTCAGTGTTCTGTGATCTACTGTACAACCCAACAGGCATTCACTAACTTCATGCTTCAGACACTCAGTGTTCTGTGATTTACTGTACAACCCAACAGGCATTCACTAACTTACAGCTACCCTACAAGCTATACATGTTTGACAGGGAATGTTACAATAATATATCAAAGGCTCAGACTATCATTAAGTTTGGATTTTTCTCTCTATCCCCTTTGGTTCTCAAAAGCATGCCGCCAGTCATCCATTCTCAACTCTTTTTGCGCACCTGTCGATGTGAGAGTTGCTCCTTGAGACTAAGACGCCCTACTTCTGGAGAAGTTAGGTTTGCTTGGGCTTGTTCTACAGCAGCCTGCAAGCTTTTGAGTTCTGCCTCAAATTTTTTCATATCCTGCAGAATAAAATTCACTTGAATATTAATCAGAGTATATATTGCCCTGGAAATTCAAACTCATGAACAATAATATCACAGTAAGACATCACATCACAGGGGTTAACCCCACTTTCTCCCAACAAACCCTCCTTTTTTTCCACCTTGGCTGCATCTTGGAGATTCTGCAGGCGATTTTTGATGATCTGTCGCAGTTCTGCTGTCTCCCGTCCTACTTCTGCCACTTGCTGAGACATTTTCTCTGTGTAGTACACACTACTGAGGCACTGCAATTTTTCAGCCATTGCTTCTAGATCAGTGTGAATTTCTTCCGATTCCTCTAGAAGGGTCTGGAATACAGTGTCAACGTTATGACATACTGACATGTAGGCAAAGAATACGTAATGGATATGATATGGTATGGAGACCACTCGACTGGGAAGAGAACAGGATTAAATTGTAATTCTTATTTCCATGTGCACCTGTAGGTTGTATTCACACCCTGTGTCCATTCCTTTTGAGTAGGCACCTACTGTTATTGTTAGTTTACAGAAACAGAGTCAAAGTTAAGGAAGCATAATAATTTGGCTAGGCCATGTGCTAAGTGTGACACAAACAAGCTCATACTGTTAACCCAAACTCCATCCTCACAAACACCAACAGATGGGGCCTTGCGATGCTGGGTGTTCTGATTACCAGTAATCAAAACCTGGCCTTTCTTCTTACTTAAACTAAAAACTACATTTACAGATCTGAAATCCTATATCCAAGATCTAAATGTCTATTTCATTCTAAGAAATGAAAATGAGACTATTGCAAAAAAATCCAAAACTCTGATCTGTTTCAGTATTGTGCAAGAGAGGGTTAAGCTACATTAGAAATCTGATTCAAGCTCTCCCTTCTCTGATTCCAGTGTAGCCTCCTGAAAATGCTCCTGGAAAAGCAGTACACCCTTGCCACCACCTGGGAGACCAGGATGGAATTTTGGGTTCTTCTTTCTGGCCATTGTGGCTATTTGTGGAGTCAACAGCCTTTCAAATAAACAAATCTGCAAACTTTTTTTAAAAAGTCTTTGCTTTAAGCATTACAAAGGAATAAAATTCCGTTGCACTATCAAGAGATGATTCTGTCAACTGGGACTATAGCACGAATGGACAGGCAACTAGATAACAGGCACTAGGAAAAGTACAGTGAAGCAGAGGCTAGGCGTTAGGGGGTCCAGGCAAGATGTGCTATGACCTGTTGGAAGATTGGGAGAATGCTCCTTTAAGAGCAAAATCTGAGCTCAGCCAGAGGATGTTTGCAACTTGACAGTTTGGGAGGGAGAGGAAGACGTTTCATGCGAAGGAAGTGGTTTATACAGAGGCAGCAGTGCGCAGGCACAGAACTGAGTCAGTGGGTGTCTGCTGTGTGAAGAGCAGGAATGGGAGACAGGGGTGTCATTCTACAGCAATATGTTCTCTCCTAAACAAAGTGCTGTTTTCTCAGCAGGAATAAAATACGTATTTACTACAGGAAATATTTAGCTTTCAAAAGGCTGAGTGTATGAAAAAGAAACTAATCTATAAATTATCTCATCATTCCATAACCGAGAGAGAGAACTGCTGGTAGGTTTGGACCTATTCTTGGGTAATTCAGATCATCACATACCTATTATTTTCCATATATCTTTTAAAGGAGTACTTATTTATGGATTTACATGAGAGGCAGAGAGACGCTGAGAGAAAGAAAGAGACAAAAAAGAACGCCTTTCCTCTGGTTCACTACTCAAATGCCTGCAGCGGCTGGGATTTGGCTGAGGCCAAAGCTCTGAGCTACGAATGCAGCTCTTGAACTCTGCTGCCCAGAATCCAAAGACTTCAGCAGGAATACCCTCTGCCTCTCTGTCTCTCATTAGCTGGACGGGAGTGTCTTGAGTCCAAGTCAGAAACCAAACCCAAGTACTCTGCTGGGGAATGCCAACATGCTAATCAGGGTTTTAACCTCCAGGCTAAAAGCCCACCCCCTCGCCATGTTTTTGTTTTTGTTTTTGTTTTTGTTTGCCTTACATAGAACACATGTATTTTTTTTTCTTCCATTATGCAGTGTTTTTGGATAAATTCAGGCAGCTGTTAATGAGAACTCGAACTTGGCTGCAGGCTGTTTTCTGTGTTGCTGTCTGCTTCCCTAAGACATCCTCAGCACCCTGACACCCCAGTCACAAACACCTGCAAGTCATCCTACTCACAATCTCCTAAGTTGTCATCTCTCAATCATCAAAGAGAGGCCTTGTCATTTTCCACCAGAATAATGGAGCCACCTTATCTTCATCAGTCTGTTTTCCACATACTGGCTGCTAGGTGCGTATTTTTAAAACACAAGTCTGGATTTGTCACTGGGCAGGCAAAATATGTCAGAGGCCCAGGACAAAGTACAGGCTCCCATCACCTGCCCTTTGTTATCTCACTAGCCTTACCTCCTGTGCTTTCCAGCCCTCCAGGGAACGAATCAAAACACGTCTTCCCCCTACTGCTAGCATTTCCCCATGTATATTGTTCCAGAAAGCCCCACAAGCAGGCCTTCTTCTGGGGGCCAGTCCACTATCACTCATTCCCTAATCTCCCAGGCAGTCTGGGCTGTACATCTTCCTGCAGACTTTTTTGGTCTCTTGCACTCTCATTCTCTCTGCATCAATCTCATCGTGTTGTAATCCTCTTTTCTATCTATTCCCCTCTAAACCCACTCTCTGGCACAAAGGCAGGAAATACTCTTTGTGTTTGAAATTCTGCTTAAAGTCCTTGATCTGGGGAAATAGAACTATTTGTCAAAAGAACAAATAAACTGTGACTGCAGGGGCCATATATATATATATATATATATATTTTTTTTTTTAAGATTTCATGATCACTTAAGTAGTCCTCTATAGTCTATCAAACGCAAGTGTCTACTCTGAAATGATATTAGATGGTTGTTCCCTTTAAAGTTTTACTCTAGGTATTATTAATAATGTACAAAATACTTTCTGTAATTTGAATTGCCATTTTACCAAAGAACCCAGAAATTTTAATCAATAGGTCAAACTAGCAACACTTCCAACATCACAATACACTTTGTAGGCAATTTTTACCAGTAATGTTGGAAAACTCTCTCATGTTCTCAAATATGAATTAAAAAAAGAGAATTAACTTGATAGTTGAAACTCTGCCTCTTTTTTGCTGAAATATGAATTTCTTTTTTTTTAAAGATTTATTTATTGTATTGCAAAGTCAGATATACAGAGAGGAGGAAAGACAGAGAGGAAGATCTTCCGTCCAATGATTCACTCCCCAAGTGAGCCGCAACGGGCTGGTGCACGCCAGTCCGAAGCCACGAACCAGGAACCTCTTCCGGGTCTCACACACGGGTGCAGTATCCCAATGCATTGGGCCGTCCTCAACTGCTTTCCCAGGCCACAGGCAGGGAGCTGGATGGGAAGTGGAGCTGCCGGGATTAGAACTGGTGCCTATATGGGATCCCAGGGCATTCAAGGCGAGGACTTTAGCCGCTAGGCTACGCTGCCAGGCCCAAAATATGAATTTCTAAATTTCCAGTGAGGTTGTGTTTTTCCTTACTATTTACACGTGAATCAGAACTTTTGTCTTGTCCATTCACGTCAAAGTATATTTTCAGCACAAAATTGGAATTCTTTCACAAAGATAATTTGGGAAGAGTACCTAAGACTGATTAAACAGGAAGGATTACAAATACAGGCTAAACATTCTGATCTGCTAAACCATTTAAGAAGGAGGAAGTGAAGTTTTGATTTAGAGTCCTGTCAACTAGATAGGAAAATCAGATTCATATAAAAAATACAAAGATGCACACATCTTAGGAAATCTTAAAAACTTGAGAATATCCACGTAACTAAATAAAACTCATTCTATATATGTGCTTCCTGGAACATAGCTAGTCTGTTAAATATCTGGATCTAATTCATGCCTAAGTTATAAAAATGATGAAGTAATTTCCTGGATGACAAGATCTTAAAAAAAGGAAACTTGCTGTCATGTAACTTCAAAGGAAATGAAGTAATGCAATCACCATGTGATGGGAACTCATTGCTTGTTCCAGCTGACCCTCACCTGCCTCTGTGGACCAGATGCCTGAGAATGGACAGACGTTGAGAAAAAAGAACATAACTCCATTGAGCACCAGTATGCACCAGGTAGTGTGCTAGCTTCCACAGTAAGTGAAAACATCAGTTCCTCAAGGTAAGTCTGAAATATGATCATCTACATCCCTAACAGATGAAAAGACAGAATTCTGAAAGGCAAAGTGTTTCGCTCCAGATTGTAGAGAGCCAAACAGCAGAATTTCATTTTCCCTACAGGCTGAGCATAGAACCCATCATCTCCTTCCACTGGAAAGAATGTCCCACCATTGCCTGCATATAATTGTTTCAAAGAAGCCAGACATGCACGCACACACATACACACAGAGTGCACTCCAAGAACTTGTGATTGATTTGGGTCTTAAAGAAGAGGGGGCTTGGGAAAGATAAAGAATATCTACTTACACAGTCTTATGAAATCTCATGAGCAGAGATTCTCTGTCAAAACAATAAACACCTTCTGACTACCTATGCACGACTTCTATTGCATACATACAATAATGTTGCACCATGATTCTGTACATTTTGTGTCAGTCTGCCCATTGAACCCAATGGTTCTCATTTACTCTTGGAAAACACTTAAAGTTACCTGATGCAAAATATATTGTTCCCGAAGCTGGCTTGCAGAATTCCAAGTAATATTTCCGTGTACCAAGACTTTAGCTTTCTCAATCCACTTCAGAATTAATTCCAGCATTTCAGTATATTCATCTAAATGTGATGCTGCCTGAAAAAAAATCAACATTCATATGTGAAATGCAAATTCTGCTTCTTGAACTAGAAATGCATCTTCTAGCTGTATCTTTAAATATAACAATATGAATGATTTTAACATCTTTGATATTTACTGTAGCATGAAAAATCATTTATCTGTTGAAATCTAGTCAGTCTAGTTTTAGAGACTTTAGGATAAAGTTCAACTTTTTAATACAGTTAAATGATTTCTCCTTTTCTTATTCTTTCTTGTTTGCCATTCTCAATCCATCTCTCCTCTACTTCTTTTTCGAAGCTGCAGTGGGTAAGAAAGTGGCCGGTGGGGATTATAGCATTGGCCTGACACTTTTGTATAGCAGATACAGCTACTGTCTGTGATGCTGCCATGTCTATGGATGCCAGTTCATGTCCTGGCTGTTCTAGCTCTGATTCAGCTTCCTGCTGATGGCCAGGGAAAAGCAGCAAAGGCTGGTCCAAGTGTTTGGGCCTTGCCACCATATGGAAGAGCTGATGAAGCTCCTGGCTGTGTTTTCAGCCTGACCCAGTACTGGCTCTGCTGCTCATTGGGAATTGAACCATTGAAGCTCTCTTTCATTGCCTGTTCCCTCTCTATAATTCTGACTTTCAAAATAAATAAATCTCTCTTTTAAAGACCATATATGGCAAGTTTAAACTCATAATTTGAATTTTTCTTCATTAGAGAAATGACAATCAATTTACAAAAGACCAGTGTATGCTCAACAGTTAAGGTGGACAGACGAGCTGCATCTGTGAAGCAAAGACAAACCACTTACATGTGGAGACAATGAGTCTGAGCTTAATTTGTGATCCTTGAATTCTTCCCAAACTAATGACCACGCAGTTTACAAAATAATTCTCCAGTTTACAAAACATACACCTATTGACAATCTATTGTCAGTGCCTTTGTAATAGGATGTGTTACAAAATAACAGGCTTTCATAAAATGTAAATATACAGGATTCAGTAGTGGTATGAAATAAACTGCAGATAAGCTAGTTGTATCACTGCCAATATTATCTTTTAATTTACTTTCAGAACCTGCATGTTTGTGGTGATTGGTCTGTTCTGTAAAACATACCTGAAGGAGCTTGTTGAGCCGACTCTCAGCCTGTCTGACGGTCTGCTGGTAGAGTTCCGTCAGCTTTCCTATCTTCTTGGCCAGTGGCTTCCCCAGGTGACTATTCCGCTCTGAGAATCTTTGTACAGCTACATCTAATTCAACCAACCTTGAATTACATCCATCTAATTCCTCTCCCAGAACCTGATGGTTATTGAGAATAAAAGGACATGAGACTACAGAGAATACATTTTCCAGGTCTTCCAAGAATAGAGGTATTACATTTTGCATGATTTTTGAAAAAGACAACTAGGACAAAAGCTAGCTCAGCCAGCATCAGGTCATTTCTGTCTCTTTGGCTGGACAGGCAGAGCAGGATGTGCTGTAATCCTGGTGTTTATTTCCTATGAACCGAGTAAAGGGGCTAATCTTTTCCTTCTGCCCCACCCGAAAAAGATTGGAGTCATTAACTCATCCACACAGTGAGAACACAACTTTAGCCATCAAGAAAGTCATTCAGTTGGGAATTAATGCTCTTGTATGTCTAAGCCATCATGCATATACATTTACTAACACACTTTGATTACAATGGTAAATCATTTAAGTAGAGTTTTGTTACTGCATTTATATAAGTTCTTTACTGCTTTCACTTACTATCTTGTTTTTTTTTTAAAGTTGCTAGCAAAGACAGTTTTTCTTTCCTATGTCCCCAAATAAAACTGACTCTAAACTCTATTTAACTTACTCAGTAGCACCCTGTGTATTTCCAGATCATCCTCCGCCTTACCTTTTGATCAGCTCTAGCTTGTGCTAAATCACTGGTCTTTGCTTTCAGCTTTGTTAGAATGGTTGTGAGGTCTTTAGCTATCTTCTGAATCTGCCGGCTTAATTCCAGGCTCACGGCCTTGCTCTGCTCCAGTTCATTTACTTTTTCTTGGATCTAAAGAATCAGCGAGAACAGCAAAACCAACCATGGGTAAATGGCATAAGAAATACTCAAAATTACAAATGGGGCTGACAGGAGACAGGTGATGAGCACTGCTTTGGCCTTGATGTACTTTCTCAAAGCAGCTGTTACAACTCTGGTTTCCAGGCTGCTTTGCTTGAAACCATCCTTGTACTTGTCCTTTTCTCCTGTTGCTGTGGTTCAGCAAAAGAGCAAGGACCTTCTAGATGGCCCTGAAGGGAGCTGAGGTGGAGTCCTTTCTTCATCTACTAATTTAATGGTCTCCAGACCCAGGGCCTGTAAGCCTTCTTCACAACGTGGAAAGCCTTCCCAAATAGCTTACGTAATGCGCTGGAGACTCGTAAGAGTCCAGCATGCTTGGACAAATTTTACAGACATTTCGTTTCATGCTACATTGACGAACTAGTAGTGGATCTTCTTTGTTCTAGATAGACTTGCTTTAATCATATCATTAAGTGGATAAGAATACCCCCTCACCAGTACACACATCTGCACACACATATTACTTGAGACTATTTTCAGAGCATAACAGGGTATCCCTTTAATAAGACTAAAGATAATAAGTTTAATGCTGGTCTGAGCACCAGAAACAATTACATGTTTCTTACAAAAAAACAAAATTTGTGTTATAACTTATAGACATAAAATTACATTTCTTTTCACTCCTTTTCTTTTAGTCTGGCAGTCAGGGCTAAAATAATAAGCTTTCCTCTTTTAACATTGGAGAACCTAATAGTGAAGAGTCTGTACTTCACGTTAATAAATTTATCCCTTGCATTTACCCTATTTTTCATAATTTGGCCTTTTTTTACTTCCCCCGAACATCTTTAACTTATATGTTGATGGCCTACTGCACTAAAATAAGTATGAAAGCACTTGGCAGCTTCTAGGCTATTGATAAATATTTGTCATTGTATTCACAAAGAGGTAAGATACTTACATGTCAATTAAAGCATAAACAAAAGTATTTGTTACATATAGGAATATTTTCAATCAGTTTTTAAACATGTGGTAGAGTAGCTAGCTCATGTTTGATTGCATAACATTATTGTTCACATGTGTAAATAGTTGATGTATTTCTTGACTATGAGAAAGAACTTTGACAGCATCGTTCTGTATTGATCTATTCTTGAACTCTGTTGGCAAGGAAACATGACCATGCAAATCAGAACTCTTATGCAAGAGGACTGGTCCTACATTTTTCTTGCTCATTAAGTTTACCTGGTCCTGGATCTTCAGTTCCAGTGCTGCCTCAGCTAACTGAAGGGACATTTCAGAAGGCAAGATGGTATAGAGATCCAAGTACTTCTGTTTCTGTTCTTCAGCTATTTTCTCAATGTTCTGTCGGTGATTGGCAGCTTCTGCTAAGAGACCCTGAAGAGAAATAAATACGCCTATGAGTCAATTGACAAGGGAGCTGATCTTTATTGGTATAGAGACATCCAATAATAAATGGCTAAGTGTGGATTTACAGAAATGCCTTTTAACAGAAAACTTCTTCAGTTTCTGAATGTGAAAAGTGTCAACAAATATCTCAAACAAAAGAAAAATCCATGAAGTAACACTTATTTTATCTCATATGCTTTTGAACACTTTGAAACCTTGGTGAAACAGATGAAAAGGGAGACCGGGAAAGATCTTTCATCTGCTGATTGTCCAACACCCAGGGCTCTGTCAGGCCAAACCCAGGAGTGTGGAGCTCAATTTGGGGCTCCGATGTGAGTGGCACGGTCTTTGGTTCTTGAAATTTTACAGCCTTACAAAGTGATGTCAACCAAGAAGCTAGATTCAAAGCAGAGTAGGTGTTACTTCAACTCCTACATGGGATGTAAATGTACCAGTGAACTGCTGTGCCAAATGCTCACTGTATGTCTTTTTATTGTTGCATTAAGCACGAAGTCTTTGTGTCATTGTCATTAGTGAAATAGTTTCTTTATAAATGATGGATATGGACATCTTGGTACCTGAAGTTCTTTAAGTTGGGCATCTACTTCTATTGTGGGATTCCCTAAATATTCCTTTGTTTTCTGAACCCAAGATTTCACAGAATGGATCTGCCTCTCCACTGCTCCGCGGTCCTTCAGCTCCTGCTTGGCCTGCTTCCCATGACTCTTCAGCTTCTCCTGCATGCTTCAGGAACATCAGAGGGAGAAAATCAGAACATGATTTCAAATTGACCCCTTACACCAAATACCATTTTATCAAAAACATATGCAAAACCCCAGAATCTTAGGATCGTTTTTGCAAGTGAAGATACTTCTCAAGTCATCAAGGTTTAGTATTACTTGAGTTCAGTTCAAACACGGTGAGGTGAATCGAGCATCCCTGGAAAAAGGGATTCAACTCTCTCCCATGTTACCATGCCACACTGTTCCTCTCTGAAGCCCACGGGGATTATTTGATGACTAAGTTCTCTTTGGAGACATGCTCAAACAGCAGACTACCCTCTTGGGTTTAAAACATCATGTGATTGGAGTATTAGTGACTTTCAGAAGTTAAACTTTATGGAAAGAACCCAGGTTTCAAAGCTTCTCAGTGAATAATGACAATAAATGTCCAAACATCATGTATTTGATTAGAACTAAGGAAATTTCAGTAAAAAGGTTTGAATATGTGGTGTCAGATCACCCTGACATCGTCTGTAACTGAAAGAACCTAAACTAGCAAACAGATGAGGTTGCATTTGTCAATTATCGAACAACCACATATTTTTTCTTGCCTAAGAAACAAATGAAGTTTATGTCATGTAATTAAGATTCATAACCAGTAATCAATGGCTTTTATTCACCTGGACTACAAGGTCATCTTGCTCCTACCCCCTGAACTCTATATGGCCAATGAGTCATCAGGCTGCCTCAAACCTGGGTTCCAAGTAGTTCCCCACAACCTCCCTTTCCAGCTCCACTTGTCTCCAGTCACCCACTTCTCCTCATCCATCCTCCAAGGAGCTCCTTGACTGCAACACACTGACTTCCAAGCTTCTTTACATGTTATTCTCATGTTTGCAGAATCCCCTTGCACTCTGAAGACTGCTCACTGCTGCTCAGTCTTCAGTTGAAAATTTCTTGTGAAGGTTCTCTGCCTGCTTTGAATTCCCTTCATCCCTCTTCCATTTCTACCACACTGGCTTTTTTCCTTATTTGTCTCTTCTACCTGTCAACTGCATGAAGGCAGATGGCAAGTCTGTACGGTTTATGCCCAAATTTTTAAATTCTACCGGATATGTATGTTTCATGATTCATGACTAAGGAAACAGAAAACTTACGATGATAGATTTAGAGCCCCCAGATTTTCAAGCTGGCAGGTGGAACACCCCCACATCCACATACCACACTTGTCCCCTAGGCATCAAGACTAAGTGGACAGAGAATGAGAGCAAGTAGATAATTACTTGATGCACTGATCCTGCATGGCTGTAATTTGCTGCAGGATGGCTGGCTCTTCCCCAGAGGGTAGGGTGGCTTCGTGCTGGAGCATGCTCAGTGCCTGCTGCCTTAGCGTGCCCAACAGTGACTGCTGCAGCTCCAGTTCCACGGCGAATGCCTCCTGACGTTCTAGAAGAGCCGAGAGCTCTGCTTTGGAGGCTTTCTCCACTGAGTTTCCAGGTAATTTATCTTGCAACTCACCAGTCCTTTCACTGGCTTTTGTAACCTGAGGACAGCCGTACAGAATACAAAGTTCAGAAAAATTTAGAAGCTGAAAATCATGGGGCAATTATAAGAAATAGTACCACTGATTGACACCTGTACATCACAGCTCCTTAAAGGTGCTCATACAAACTCCATTTAAAACTCTAAATCTCCAAAACTCCAGGATGCAGAGATGTCTAAACCTGAGCAATTTCTTAATGTGAAAGGAAAGACCACTGATGAAACTCCAGGTTTAAATCTTCAGTTTTACAATATGATAATCAGAGACCATGGGCAATACAGAAGAAGGTTTTATTTTAAATGATAAATAAAGATAGCAAACAGAAACATCAATATTTAAGTTAACTTGAATATTATTTTGAGTCATAAAAGAAGTTATGTCGTACACCACTGAACCCCTCTTAAAATAGAGAGGAAATTAAATACAGACTGAGTATCCCTTACCAAAATACTTGAGATTGGAAGTGTTTCCAATTTTGGATTTTTTAAAAAATTTGGAATATTTGTTTATACTTAAGGAGGTGTCTTGGGACCAAGACTTGACACCAAGTCTCAATATAAAATTCATGTATGGCACACACACACACACACACACACACACACGACCTGAAGGTAATACTTTATAATATTTTTGGAGAATATGTGTGTTAATCAAACCTCATTACCTGAATTTTCCACTTCTGATATCATGTTAACAATCAAAAATGCTTGAATGTTGAAGCATTTTGGATTTTATATTTTCAGATTAGGGATGTTCAACTTATGTAGGATTTGGTAAAGAGTTAAGTTATTGCTTATTTTCATCTCCATAAAAAAGTATATTGTGCTTTTTCAAGCCAAATAATAATGCAAATAGGTAAAAATTGGCTTGTAATTCTTATAAAATGTGTTTGGTTTTTCGCATGGAAATGTTTTACTTTATATCAAAGGACAAGCATTTGTATTGGATTTCTGTCATAATTTAGTTTTCATACATTAAAAATGGAAATAAAAACAGGCCTTTACTTTCATAAAGTCTATTTTAAGCTGAAGGAAAACGTGAGGATCCTTAAGAAGACAAAATTAAACTATGAGGTTACTTTGGTGGACATTTTTTTAATAATGTGTGGAAATGCATATTATGACAAAAAAATCCGCTATGTAACAATTTTTAATTCTTGTAGCAAGAACTCATACTTCCAACACTGGCTTTTAGAGCACTTTTTAAAGTAACCTCATATTTCTCAAAAACAGGCTCCTTTCTAGATATGCAGTCCAGGACCCCAGATATCTAAATCCATAGATGTTCATATCTTTTATGTACAATGGTACAAGATTTTCATATAACCTATGTTTATCCTCCCATATACTTTAACCAATTCTAGATTATTTACAATACTCAATACAATGTAAGTGCTTGCTACACTGAGTCATTTGAGGAATGACGACCAAAAAATGTCTGGTCTTGGAAACACATGCATGTTTTCCTAGATATTCCCACATATGGAAAGCCAACAGAACACTATAATCAGTCAGAAAAATAATCAATCCCACCCCCATTAATTAGGGAATTTACCTTGCTGTCCAAGCCCTTCCATTCATCCAATGCATCTTCCAGAATCTTCTCCTGGTCTTGGGCCACAGCGTGGAGGCGTGTCCAGCGCTGCCACACCGCAGTCATTGACCGGCTCAGGGTCACCTTACTGGCTTCATTTCCGGTTTTCTCCAGCTCTGAAACTTTTTCCTCCAGGGCCAGAATTTTGTCACGGAATGAGTTAACCACTGACACTAAAGCCTAGGGATTTCCAGTGGAAGAAGAGATGATTCTTTAAAAATTCAGTGGATTTTGGTATGACTTCAATTAGCAAAAAGAGCAAAGGTTTCTAGATGACATAGGTTTTAGACTGACCTAGGCTTGGAATCTTTATAAGTGGGTATTTATTTAGCAATTACAAGCAGACATTGATCTGTTACTCGATATTTTCCCATTTTTAAAAAGCAGCACAAATACAACTGTACTGGATTTGAAAGTTCAGCACATTACATTCTCTTACTGCAATGCCCTGCAGGGGAGACTCAGATACTCATTTTTAAATTTCATTTCAATTAATCTGAGTTATCAACAGGCAATCTTTACTGGCATTTACTCAGTGTCACGTCTCATCAGAACTGCTTACTCTGAATGCTTCTTTCAAATCCTAGCTGCGTGTTGCCAATGGGGATCTTAAAACAATGAGAACATTTAAAAATTTTAAAGCTTCTCTGAGTGATGAGTTAAGTGCATCTTTATCATAGTTGATGTACCCAGATAGAAATGAGGACTTTCAAGCCTTATTGAGGTGTCCCTATAGCCACTGTGTTGCAAAGGCCAATCACAATCATAAATAAACAGAGAATAATAAAATAGACCTTGTGTTCTGATAATTTTGCTTCTGCTTCATGACTAGAAGATGTCTTCAGCAAGGAAAACTCAGACAGTTTCTTTTCTGCCTCATTCATCAGTTCAATGACTTTTTCCCTCGCCTTCTGGTAGTCTTGCCATTGCACTGCACATCTTGAAAGAATCCAAGACAGACTGGTAAAGATCATGACATCTCACAGTTCTCAAAAGCACTGGTGCAAATTGTCTTAAAATGTTATAAAGAAAAGAATGAATTTACCTACTAATGCATATCATTACTATTTTATCCTATTATGAGTGAAAGTTCACTCCATTGAAGTAGAAAGCAGACGACTCAATTACCTCTGCAGGAGACCTAACTGGGCATGTGACTCCTGGCTTATCTTCTGACTCTTCTTGTCCAGGGAAGCCAACTTCTCTGCCAGGTC
The DNA here is from genome assembly GCF_030435755.1 of Ochotona princeps. Lineage (NCBI taxonomy): Eukaryota > Metazoa > Chordata > Mammalia > Lagomorpha > Ochotonidae > Ochotona > Ochotona princeps. The sequence goes on along the minus strand of NC_080832.1, from coordinate 12,859,224 downwards.
TTCTTTGCCATGTGGCACAATGAGTGGGTCAAGGTTGGTGACCAGGCCTCGGAGCTCCTCCAGATTACTGTGCAACTGACCCTCAGCACTGAAAAATTCTGTGTGGCTTTTGAGATTTTCTTCTGCACTCTCCACATCTAGGCCCTGGTCTGTCAGCTGCAACATTTCTTGGGCATCCTCAAGCCAGTCATTAGCTGCTTGAAATACTTGGTAATACCTTTGACACTGACTGTAGAGTTCAGTCAAGCTGGCCTGAAAAACAGTGATTGAAATCACAATCAATTCTCAATTGTAATGTGTTTATGCGAAATAGTTCCACTTTCTCATTTTTTTCATGACTCAATCCTACACATATATATGTACATACACATATATACATATATATGTGTGTATGTGAACAGATATGAATTGATAAATTGTCGATTATTTTTGTGGAGTAATCCATCTATTTTCCCATCTGTTGTTCTTTTTATAACTTTATAATTACAGTTAAAAAAATAAGGACAGAAATAGAAAAGGAATTCATGTCAGTACCAGGACTAGTTCTACAATTTTTCTCTGTCTCTAATGACAATAATATGCTTAGCAGTAAATATGGCAGACTGAATGCTTACTGAAATGCAATAATGCCTCAGTTGCTGAGAAACACAGGACCACCAAGCCTCACAATACGAATGCACAAGGTCAAATTTCGAGAACTAAAAGAGTAGCCTGTTTTGAATAGAGAGTGAAATAGAAAAGCTTGGGTTTGGAATTGTGCATCCTGGAATCTACAAGCAAGGGAGACACCATCACTGTGGCACGTAGGCTAAGACCTCTCCTTCTCTGTGTCTCCTCCTCTTTCTCTAACTCTGTCTTTCAGATAATTATTTAAAAAGCAAAGAAGCAAAGAAACACTTCAAATTCCCCTAGGCCTGCACAGAACAAAATATCACCGTGTGGTCAAGACGCAGAGAACTGTTAGGAAATGTGGAGATGAAGGTAGCACATGGGGAATGACTACGGACGGCAGACCAAAGGGGAGCAGGTGTAAATAAGGATTATCCTGACCCATGACCTCTGGTTATATATACCAGGTCAGTAAAATGTCAAGAAAGCAGAAGTAGAGACATTTAACAGATTTAAGATTTTGGTTCAAAATAGTGAGTTTCAAGACACAGCTTTTCAAGAAAAAAAACTTTAGGTAAGAAGAGCAATGAGCACAGATGTGTTAAAAGGAAGCAAGGGGCAAAGGAAGTAGCCCTCTGGACACTACTGGAGCTGTTATTTCTGAATGAGTAGAACTTGCAAGCCCTGAAGTGAGCTATGTTTAGGAGGCTTGTCTGGGGAGTTGCTATGCCAAGTCATCATTAATATTCGCATCTTTCATCTGTTGTGCTACTGTGAATCAGGCAAGGAAGAAATAAACAGATGAAGCAACTGAGACCCCACTAAAAATGTCTTAGTATCATGGTTAGGGTGCATTGCCCTTTGCCGCTCTCTTTTGGGATGCCCTCCATCTGGAACTAATGTCAAATTCCAGGTTTCACATTGTTTGAGGAACATAGTTAACTATTCAGTGTTAACCAATTTCATTAATACCCTAACACACTTCTCCTTGGTATCCTAGAAAGACTGCTTCCAGATCTAATCCCTTCACCTCCACCCTCACCCTTCACCCACACAGCAGCTCCATGCATACTAAAAACCCAAGATACTCAGTCCCTTACACAAAATGGGCTTAATATTTGCATAAATACATACCATCCTATTTACTTTAAATCATATCTAAATTACTTACAATATCTAGTACAGTGTAAGTGCTATGTAAATAGTTGTTATTTTTAAGGTAATGTTGGCAAGAAAAACTTCATGCATGTTCACCACAGATACGATTTTTGCTCAATACTTTGTCATAGCAGTGGATTGTCAATATTAATTTTTGAAATAATCTCTCTCAAAAAGAATGGGTGACAAATTATACTACTTAGTCTAGTGAATTGGGGTCACCATGAAACCCACATGAAATGAATTCTATGACATAAACAAGAAATACAATCCAAAAGCATGATTCTATATGGTACCAAAGAAAGTATTTAAGGGATTAGTTTTCACGATTAAACCTATTTCACACATGTGGTTTACCTACTAGCACAGTGGGGGAAATCACAGCCAAGCCACATCCTGCTCACCTGTCTGGTGCGTAGAGCCTCCTGAATGTCTCCGTCCAGCTCCGACAGTTCAGCAAGGGTCTGCTCTAAGTTAGCGGAGAGCAGTTCTTTGGCTTTCATGAATTTCTCCTTCTCCTTACTACTCAGGGCATTCATGATCCTCAGGCTGGATTGGACCTCTTCCTGATGAATCTGGATCTTTCTGATTTCTTCCTGGATGGCCTGCAGGCTGAGGTCCAGAGAGAGGGGCCCTCTGAGTCCTGCCTTCACCTGCCTCAGCCAGTCCAGGGAGCGGCTCATCTCAGTCTGGAAGTCTATACTTTGTACCATTCGGCTCTCACACTCTGTCACCGTGTCACTGATGGCAGAAGTCAACAAGGTCAACTCTTCCTGCCACACCTGGATCTGATGCTTGGCTTTCTCATAGGCCAGGGGGTCCAGATGTGGGGTGAGGTCCTCTAGATGCAGGGTCACTCGTTTCAGCAGAATGCCCGAGTCCTGCAGACTTCCTGCCAGGGAGTGGTACATTTTGAGCTTCTCATCTGCGGGCAGAGTTTCCTCATTCACTTTGGTCTGCTGCTTTTTCACAGCCTCTAGTTGTCTCTCGAGCTGCTGGCACATGGTCTGGTGCTCTTGGTAAGCACTGGTAGTGTCTTCTAATGCACCAACCCTTTGTTCCATCTGTCGCCTCAGCCTGTGATACAAGCTGACAAGGTGCGTCATCTTGTCTGGCTTCCAAGGCTGGCCTGTGCTACGAAAACTTTCTTTTTTCTGATTGAGTTCATCTACGGCTTCCCCAAGGCCCGTCACCTCATCAAGAAGGGCTCGACAACCATCCTGGAGAGACAGAACCTCTTCAACACTCAGGTCACTGGGGACCTTGCTCATCTTCAAGAACTGATCTTCAAGTTCACTCAGAGAATGTGTTGTCAGCTCAATCAAGGAAGAATATTCCTTCCGTGCGAGAATCGCTTCTTGGACTTTGTAGAACTTGTCTTTAGCCAAGGCAACAATGACATTCAATTGTTGGGGAAAAGCAGTCAGCTTTTCATTGAGGTAAGAATGATCAACTTCATTCAGTGATGGTAAGATGGCCTGCCCGGTTCTCTGTAGCCTAAGCAGAAGATTTTCATATTCTGGAGATTGTTCTAGAATGTCTTGGTATTTGGCCAGTTGTGTATGAAGCTCAGTACTTTCATTCATTAGACTGATTTCAGGAAATGTAACAATATCTGCTTGCTTTAGCCAGTGACAAGCTTTATCAAAATCTTCCTTAAAATGCTTCCTAGAGACTAAACTTTTTTCTAGTTCTTGCAGCCGATGGCTGCATTTTTGTAAAACAGTGTCATAGACACTTTGCAATTCCTGGAGCTTCCCAAGCACTTCACCCCTTTCCTGCTCCGTGACTCCTTTCATTAACTCACGACCCTGGGCCCAGAGTCCTGAGACTTCATTTTGGTAAGTCTTGAGGCTGGCTTGTGCACTCTTACATGTTTTAACCTGTTTGCTTACGTCATCTGGTAGCAGGCAGATGTGTTCCCGGAACATGATTTTTCTCTCATGTTGCTGAATTTGGCTGGTCGCCTGGGACACTGCCATGAGGAACTGGGTCTTCTCAGACAAGGCTTTGTTTAAATACTTTCTTCGCTGGCCCACTAAGTCACTGAGACAGTTCACATGCCTCTGGGCATCAGAAAGCGCCTTCTGGATGATCTGCCGCTCATTTAGACCGAGGTCTGCCATTACTCTGTCAGCATCCTTTGTGAGTGACTTCAGGAGCATTTGCTTGGCCTCCAGTTCACTGCAGATGGCCAGGTGGTCCATGAGGAGATTCTGAGCCAAATCGGGAGGAGGGCTGTGCTTCAGGGCCTCTGCAACACTGGGCTGCTGCTCTTCTGCCCACTCCATTAACTCCTGAAATCGGGACTGCACCACGTGCAGCTCCTCCAGGTTGGTGACTGACACTTGGATTTTCCTTTTCACAAGATCCTCAAGCTGAAACCAACGCTGTTCAAAGTGACTCGTCTGCTCTTTGACAAGTTCTTTGTCATCCACATTCAAATGTTCTATGATTTTCTGCTTTTGCTCTTTCAGCTCTTCAATGGCATACTTTCTCTCCTGCAAGGCCAATGCTAACTTCTGCAAAGCTTCCAGATGAACAGCTGTGCTCTCTGCATCAGATCTGCCAAAACATTGAAACATACAAGATAAGCAACTTCCATCACTGTTGATGTTGGTTCATTCCATGTCAACTCACACTTTATCATTTGCATTAAGTGGATAGCTTTAGCTTATTAAGAATAGTTTGATCAACATTTTGACAGGGGTACAGTAATTATTATGGAATAGAATCTCTTGTGTTTTTACCAGCTGTTGAATTAAACCACCTATATTCCTTTCCACCCTCTTTTATCTAGTCAATGCTGCCCTCTAATTAAATCTGTCCTATGCTTTTGGTTTCCTCTGGCTCTGATGAACTGAGCAAAACCTAAACAGTAGCAAGATGCCTGGGTGATTTGGGTTATATTAAATTTTGAAAAAAACAGTGATGAACTGCCTTTCTGTAAGCTGCACTGATGGAAATGAGCGAGTCATGATTTATGTGCTTTCATATGGCTAGTGAATCCAACCAACAAAAGTGTTACTACAATGCGTAAAAACAAAGCAGTGGCGGTAACAGCTACCCAGGTTTATGCTTAGATGTTTACAAAGCTTTAAACCTATGTAATGCAAATAATTCTCATCTGTGTGACCTCAAAGCACACAAGAAAGTGGAATTGTCTGGCCTTTCATTTACAAAGTGGTCAATTCTGAACTAGCAGAAGCAGGGTGGGAGGCAGCGAGTTCCCTTCAGGATCCATCAGCTCTGAGGTGCCTGGAAGCCTAGCATAAGCTGGAAGTTCAGGAGTATACCAGGCTGACCAGAGTCATTCCGAAGACCAGTAAAATCCTGAGCCAATCAAAAGTCAACAAATGAAAATCGTATACCAAAACACTATTGATGTAACAGCATCTAGAACAACCTGTTGGTAGTCTTCACTGCTGACAAGCTAAATAAGGAGCAGGGTAGGTTTTAACCCGGTGAACAATGATGACTTACACACCACCCAGCGTGTGTGTGTGTGGAAGGAAGCTGGGGGAGGAGGAGTCCTTCAGCATTAGATTACAAAAGACAGAAATGGATTTAATTTGGATCATTGTGATAATTTATAGAATACGAAAAACCTTGACTAGATTACATAGAATATATTACTCTGCAATCTTAAGAAATGTAGGAAACATTGATTCAAGGATTCATTTCACAAATTCACAGATGATAATTTCATAAGGTAGTTGTGAAAATAAATGTTCTTGGGACATTTGTTAAGCTGATGAATAATCACTCGTGGAACATTGTTTAATGTCACAGAGAAAAGCAGAAAATTTTTAATTGTTTCTCTCTGGCCCACTAGAAAACTAATGGATCCATCACATGGCCAAACCAGGCTCTTCATAATGCTTCATTCATTCGGATACCGAAAATAGACATCAAGAACCTAAAAAAAACCTTATTTTTATTTTTTCTATAAATTGGGAAGTTTTTGGATTTGTAGTCTTGTGACTCATAGGGTAATTTCTCTCACCTGGCTAAGTTATCCCACTCTGTAGTAAATTTTTCCAAGAACGCTTCAACAACATTCATGCGGTCATGGTAATCCCTTGTTCTTCGAAGATCCTCTTCCCTTTGCAAACACAGACTGTTGGACTGCAGGCATAAGTCCAGCCATTGGTCATTTAAGTGACTGATTTCTTTGTGTTCCGGGGACTCCTGATTCTTTGTTAATTTGTTCACCTTTTCTATGACAGCATGCACTGAAGCCTGTTTGGACTGGACTTGCTTGACAAATTCCTAAAGGACAATAAGGACAAAATCGATAGCAGGTGAAGTATCCTCCCAATACATAGGGAATGGAATACAGTTATACTATCTCTAAACATTTTAAGTTACTTGAAACTGAAGACTGTACAAAGGGTCATGTGGGAAAACGAGATAAATCTAGAAATCCACCTAACTTATCTATGAATGTGAAGTTTCTTCATCCGTACGAGTTAGATTTGTTGTGTTGAGATGTATACAGAAAAATTGATATATCATCATCAAAAGCTATATCATCACTGCTAAGGGAAAAAGTCAGCATCTTGCACTGGAGTGAGGTTTAAGTTTTCTAAAAATTTTTAAGCAAAAAAAGGTATTTCCTATTCATTCCTTCTGTATTTATAAACAATATTCTAGTATAAAGCATATGATTTATAATCACAGAAAAATGTCAAAGGTTATTAAATATGTGATTCTACTTCCAAGAACCATATATTTACCATTTTATTTTACATTAGATATATAAATATGGAGTCTTGGCAAAGTTTTGCACATGCATATTATGAGAAAACTATGTATGAATTTTAACATATTGTGCCAAAATAAACATCTTTTTGTAAAAAGTTTTAATAATTTACTTGAGTTCCAGAGACAGAGATTCCATCCACTAATTCACTCCTCACTGCTCATAATGGCCACGGCTGAGGCAGGAGCCAGGAGTTAACAATCCAAACCAGGTCTCTATCCTGGGTGCTGGGAACTCGACTGCTTGAGCCATCAATACTGTCGCCCATGGTCGGCATTGAGGAAGGCAGACCTAGGGGCCGGAGCTGGAAATGGATCCCAGGTACTCCAATGTGGGGTGCAGGCACCTGAAATTCTGTCTTAAATGCCCATCTTCACAACTTTTTAAAATTTCATTTTCACCAACCTTTTAATTATTCATTAATATGTAAGCACTAAACTTACAACCCTATGGCTTTAACATGGTGATGAAAATCTAAAACAAAAAAGGATGGGGGGCGCATGTTCATTTAGTAACACTCTACTCCATAGGCTGAATAACACCTGCTGGGTTAACCAACAAAGCATGGTGGGAACAGCCAGGGGAAGTGGAATGCCAGTGGTACTTTGATGCTCCAAGAACATACTTGGATGTTTACCAAGTGGTATATCTTTCCCTGGCACCAAAGGAAGGCTGCTTGTTTGAATTCTCTGATTTCTCAGGCATCCGTGCAGATGTCTAAGAACTGACAGACAACCACACACTGAAGCCAATACACAGAGTTCAGGTCATCCTTTCTGTCTTGACCTCCTTAAACTCCCCTGGACATAAATGTATTCCCACCTCTACTTGGGAAATCATGTTCTGGGCAATATTGGGCTCCAGTTCCGAGTGCCGTCTCTTCATGTTCTGTACTTGCTGATCAGCATCCTGAAGATAGATCCACAGCTCAGCTTTCAGGTACTTGATCTCCTCCCAGCCATGAGTTAAGTCCTGTGCCTGCGCAAGCCTTTGCTCAATCTTGAGAAAACACAGGATTGAAGTCAGCTGTTAGAAGCACTCACACAAGCAGATGTGCCCCCGTGTGCATGCAAGGACACAAGCACAGAGAAAGCCAAAAAGAACTTAAACACTTCTCTTAGATTTCAACTGTTCAAAGACTAAAAATCTGAGGCATACCATGTGGTTTCAAACAGTAATATGGGGCTTTATTAGAATCGAGAGCTGCCTGATTGGTTTCTCACACCTGCACTTCAACAATCACAACTGTTTTGACATGCATTTAGTGACAGAGTTAGTTGGAAAACAAAAATTACTCTTGTGTGTAACTGTACTTCTAAGTTATTAATGTTTTAGATAACTTTCAATCTGCCTCATTCATTTTTGATATGCCATCTGCAAAAAAATTACAATTTATATGTTTCATAAACATGTAAAGTCATATTTATTGTGATAGTATAACACAGAAGATTAAAACCTGGATATGATAGTCTCTGTTATGCAGTTACTATACATTCCTTTAAATGAAAAGCCATAATACAAAATCAACAACAGGAAGAGAAATAGAAAACTTAAAACAACATGAAGTTAAATAACATGCTACTGAATGACCAATGTGTCCAGATGTGAAAATACAATACAGTATGCATCTTTACTTCCAAATCAAAGATGTACTCCCAGTGAAACTGTTAAATACAACCTGATAATAGGATGATGCATTCTTCATCACTGTCCATACCTACAAGGTCAGGATGCATTTAAATAGCAAAATGATGGACTTATGACTGTTCACGCAGAACTATACTATTATAATAATACAGAGGAAATTAGGGGGCCTTAGAGGGGGGAAAAGGAATCCCAGAGCCTATGGAACTGTGTCATAAATTAATAAAATAAATTAATTTTTAATGGATATAAACCTTGCTATTTTAAGACATTATTTTCTTTTAGGTCATTCTGCAATTACACATTTATTTAACAAAGTACCATCTCCAAATCTCATTTTTCTTTTCACTGCAAATATGTTGCCTCAGAGAGAAGGATGCAGCGCAGTAGCCTGTGAGTGCATGGCTCCTGTGCAGCCACTGTCCGTCAGACGGGTGCTGCCAAATCATTACCACTGTCCATCACAGACGGGTGCTGCCAAATCATTACCACTGTCCATCACAGACGGCTGCTGCCAAATCATTACCACTGTCCATCACAGACGGGTGCTGCCAAATCATTACCACTGTCCATCACAGATGGGTACTGCCAAATCATGGGGACTACCAAATCATTATGACCATTCTCGTGAGCCCACATAGACCCTCCGAATCCTTTTCAGCACCACACTCCAAAGTCTTTGCAGGTAAATAAGGAACATCAGGAGCCATGGCAGTTCTGATGTAACTAATCAGGGCTCAATATCCCTATCACATACCACTTGAGGACAGGAACACATTTTGAGAAATGTGTCATTAGGCGATAAGCCTAGATGTTAGCACTTCCCACCCACTGTGGCTGGCTGGACACCCTGTTGCTGCAAGGCTTCAGACCTGCACTGCATGGCACTGTACTGAACACCATAGGCAGTGACATCACAATGCATTGTTATAACGAAACACATCTAAACAGACTTGGAAGAGTGAAAATATTAGGCAACAGAACTTTCTCAATTCCAATGACAATCTTAGGGGGCCACAATGGCATATGTGATCTATTGCTGAATGAAACATCATTATGTAGGATTTGTGTTCCCAAATTTAAAACTAAGAACAAAAACAGGGAAAAAATTAAACAGGTTGTAGAAAAACAGGAAGAGAAAAAGAAAGGTGCTTAAGTGGGGAGGGAACATGCAAACGGATAGCAATACAATGGGTATCAATGATTGAGTTCTGATTCCACGTTCTCGGTGTTAGAGAGCTTGTGTAACTGAGATTCAAATACCAATTTACTATAAAGACTGTGGAGCATGGCTGTCTCACATGTAACATCCAAACAAAGGAATGTGCTAAAGCCAATCCCATGTAACATGGTTTTCTTTTCTTTCCTACCATTTGCTCTGTTTGTTGAATGTCCTTTGCTGTAGCCTTCACAGAGGAGTTTGACAAGTCACACATGGAGCAAAGCAGATCTAAGTATGTCCTTGCCTGCTCTTGCAAAGCTCTGAAGTGTTTCACCTGAAGCAAGACAATTGTAAGTGGCAAAGGAAAAAGCATGTTCTACTTAAATATCAAGTACCATATGTGATAGAGATTTTGTTGGCACTTCAAAAATAATCTTGCAATCTCAGTGTTCTCATCATGTCATAAATAACAGGTATTATTGATTCACACAAAAGAATGCAAAACACACCCACAGGAACCAATTTTCCCCCTGTTTCTCATTGTATCAAAGGATTCCATACAGTCTTAGAAGGGTAAAAGACATTCCTATGGTCTTTCCAAATTCCCTGCTCACATGCTAGCTTATCCACCATACAGTGTATTATTTAGCATCTTGTTGCAAGATTCAGAGACATAGATAAAGGTTAGAGTGGGTTTGCAAGTTTCCCTGAGATGAAGTGAAAAGGCTCCTTCCCAAAAGCCAAAAAAAAAAAAAGGCTTCTGGTGGAGCTTTGTTCACAGAGGCACACCGAGATGTGCCTGCCACTGCTCCGTTTGCATAGGCCACTTTAAATCCTGAACATAATAGCCACAAGTCAGAGCCATGCCTGGGATGGCTACCAATCCCAGAGGCTCCAAGGCTGCAGCAGGGAGAAACAGGTCGGAGCGGGGTCAGAAAGCTGAGCATAGGCCCAAGAATGGAGGGGACACTGGCTCTGGCTTCAGTTCACAGTTGTGCAAGGTCAGAATGATCAACCTGGGAGGCCAAAGGACTCTTCACGGATGTGGCCGTTCTGGACACTGCAAAATGCCCAGCAGTCTCCTTGCCTTCTAACTACTAGATGTCAGCAGCTTCCCCAGCAGTCTGTTGCATGACAAAAAATAAAATAGAATGGAATAAAAAAAATTTTAAACAAAATTTAAAAAATAAAAATAAATTTTAAAAAGTAAAAAAAAATTAAAAATAAAATGAAATGGACTCTTGTAAACAAAAAGATTCCTTTTGGTAAGAAATTATATAAGCAGTCTGTTGATAGAAAAAAAAAATCCCAAATTTCTCACCATGCTCTCACTGGGATGACTGGAGGACACTGGGAGGAACCTGATGCGCCCTCAGCTCTTTAGGCACACTTCCTGTTGTGTGCAAAGTCTGTAGGGGCAGCGGGCAGCAACAGGAGCAGGGCAGCAGCTGCTACTGCAGGAACTGAATGAAAAGTGATGGTGGTGACGGAGACGAAAAGTGGTTCTTGCCTACAGTCATGAGAGCATGTCCTAAGGGTCAGTCTGACTCACAGAGACAACATGTGATTGTTTTTATCCTAAGTAAGCCAATATGGAGGCAAATATTTTGACAGTCCCTTGTCTTCTCTTCTGCAATGGACTACCTAAACACACTATCCTTGTTTAGTTATAAAAGTCACAGGTCAACTTCTCAGCAAGTCCGAAGTAGTACTTTATTTAGTCAATGCACAAACTGGGCATTTTTTTGAGTCATATTTTTTAGTCACTAAGAGATATTAAAAAAAAAAAAAAGCACCTCATCATGTACCTGTGACCCAGAGAAGGTTACCTGTCCCACTCTGCTTTAGGAATGAAAAAAATGTTAGAACGTTGATTTATAAATATATTTCATTTAAAGTAATATATAATGATTTGTGTTCTCCTCACCCTAGAACTGTTCAAATCTACATGCAGATTGTCAGTTACAAAGTTTGTTTTTTTTTGGGGGGGTGACTAAAATGAACCTGAAAGGCAAATCTAATAGCATTTTTTCCTATTCTCCCAAAATTACATTTTATCTTATTAAAGCATATGGCATTCTGAGTAGTCAAACCAATGCATATTTTCTAATGATTATGTGGTTTATTATCATTATACATTTGTTGTCACTAAATGAGAGAACACACATCTTGGGACCACTACCATCAGCCAAGACAGCCTAATCAGTGTTTTTTGGTCAGGGTGGGACGGGTAGGACTTCCCACCTACAATCCATGAACCAGGCCTTGCAGTGGGAAAGGCCGACTCCAATGAATCAAGACCCATCTCCGTCAGAGTCACTGAGATCCAAGTGACTGCGGCACTGCAGGTCCCTTCTCTGGTTATCCAGAGAGGGGACACAAAGCGGAGGTTAGCCACGCACCCCAACACGGGGCCACGCACCCCAACACAGGGCGCCTCAAGGATCAGTGTCCATGCTGAGGGCCCCTGAGTGTTAGGTGCAGTCGCTCTTTCCTGTGCTAGCAGAATGCTAAGAGGAGTCATGCTTTTCTTCTCCCCTGACACATTTCCTTTCTTTTGTGGTAAGGAAAGGAAAGAAAACATCAAGTAATTTGATTCCTGTAAGCCTCAGTTTCTTCCTATGTAATTAAAAATGAATTTATTTCCAGAAATTATAATGAAATACAAATGAATGTGATTTATAAACAAAAATATCTTTTTCTGGATAGCACCATTAAATAAGCCGGCAGGCAAGGAATGAGAAAGATTACAGTTTCATGGAAAAGCAGCATATATACAGATTTTGGTCTATTTTTCTTGGTTCTTGGAGAGCCGGGTTTCATTTATTTTGATCTTATTGTTTTTCTAAAAAATACTTTGAGTGAGGGTACTTCAAAAAGCTCATGGTGCTCATGCATCATAAAAATATATGCATGGATTTCAAAATTTCTTTGTAATAAAATAAAGTTTATCTTTTGATCTCATTTTTACAAATTTTCAAAGTGCCTGATATATACTGTGTGTGAACCATTGCATGACTAGCTGCAAATCACTTAGATCAGGAAGTTCACTTTGGAGAATAACGACACATCTTTCCCATGTGAACAGAATGAATAATTACACTGTATTAATCAGTTTTCAAAATTGAATTAATAGTATTAGCTTAAACTCTGTAAATATAAGCTTTTACAACTAAATTCCTTTGAAATCCTTTTCTATAGCATTAATGCTATACAGAAAAGCTGCCTGGAGCAGAAGTTTTGAAAACATTTCTCCCACGTTTGGATGGAGTCTAAACAGCAAACATCTAAACATTTGGTGTCAGATTATTGTGCAATGGGGTTCCTTTCACATGACAACAAGGCAATTTTCATTATCTACCAAATACTTTGTGTCAAGCCCTATGAGTTGAGCTAGTATAGCTTTTCTGTTCACAAGTTGTGTTTAGCTGCAGCATGATATTCGAGCTCCGCCGTAACTTTCAGAGGATGGATACACTTAGCCTCCACATCTTCACACTGCATCCACACATCCAACCGAGTGCAGACCAGACACTTCAGGAACAAGTTGCACACAAACCGACCTCTTAATCTTGTCATCCCTTTCCCTAAACAATGTTCCCTCAACAATCACTTCCATAGTCTTCATTTTGTGTTAGGTCTCACACATAACCTAGAGATGATTTAAATTACATGGGAGGAAATGTGTAGCTTATTTGCAAATACTATGACACTTTATAAAAAAGATCTTGAACATTGTGGGCTTGATAATCTAAGGGGGGCTGTGCATGAAACAAAGTACCCATGGATACAGAATGATGACTGCATTTACAATCATCTACTTCCCAAGACAGGAAACAGAGACTAGCCTCATTGTAAACATCAGAGTGGGTCCTTTGTTACAGCTCCTACACTTCCTATTCTATCACTGGTCCCTCCATTATTATGTCCTTCTTCCTGGCTGGAACAAGAACTCAACCACAGCCGAGCTCAGCTCTTTTTACTTTTAGATCTTTAGCTGCCAGCACATCAAAAGTACTACATTTTCACTGAATGACTTGAGCATAACACAACAAACTTTTAGGAGACTTTTACCTGCTTAACAGCTTCGGCCCTGCTGAGAGGTGGCTGTGGGCTTGGTTTTAAGTCAGGCTGGACTCCAGAGAGCCAGGCCTGACACTGCTGCAGCGTATCTTGCCGGCTGACATGCTTCTGAAGTTCATGTTCCAGACTCCGGTACACCTGCGACAGAATAGCCAGGCTGAGTGTGAGGGCTGCTTTACATCCCTGTAAAAGCCACAGGAATGACACAAAACACAGCAACATGTGCATTTAGATTTATTTGCCAGAAAAACATGCTAGCAAATGTAGGCAAGATATGTCCCGAAATATCACAGAATTCTATAGTCACCCCTACTCTGTAATTTTCCAATATTCTGCTCAGGTGAGGAAACATGAGCAGGATTTATATAAGCACAGAGCCCTGTTACAATACATAAAATCGTTGAAATGAATTGCAACTTTTTTTTGCATTTTTTTTGCAGCTTCTCCCTCTGGTACACATATTGCAATTTTTGTTTAAGCTACACAATAAAATTGAAATTAACCACCATCTCAGGAAATGATATCCAAAGACAAACCAATACTACACTAACCCAGATGCTTTTATTTTAAAGGTAGAATCAAACTGGGATGAAATTGTAATAATGGAGAATATTACGCTCTCATTTCATTTTAGAGACTGTGCTCCTGAACACCAATAATTCAAACACAATTCCTGTTTCCTGATACATCTAGTCAAGTAATTTGTCCTCAACTAGCCAATTACATTTTATTAATGAACACATAATGATGACTGCCATGTGTCTCCCTGAAATCAAAGCCATGCACAACTATAATATACTCCAAGCAAACTATTTCATAAAAAAAAAAGAATAAGAAAGTAAGTGAATGTAGTCTGGAATTTCTTTCACTAATAACGATAGTAGTCAATGAATTATGCCTTGTTCTGTAATCTATTTTATTCTGCACAGTTTTCCTTCTGTCATTATTCACAAATATTTGTTAGATTCCTTTATCTCTGTTTTTAACTTTTTGAAAGTGAATTACTGAGGCTGGGCTGTGGTGTATTAGGTTAAGCCACTGTCTATGGTGCTAGATCCCTTGTGGTTGCTGTTTCAAGTCCTGGCTTGACTTCCTAGTCAGTTCCCTGCTAATGTGCCTAGGAGAGCAACAACAGACTCCCTCTCCCACATGGGAGACTCCAAGGGGCTCCTGTTGCAGCCCAGTTGCAGCCAATGCAACCATTTGGAGAGTGAGCCAGGGGGACTGGAGGACCCCCTCTCTCCTTTCTCTACAGACCTGCCTTTCAAATAAAAATAAGTAAATCTTTCAAAAACAAATTATCCACATCGACTGGTGTTATTACCTGTGTCAAATTTACAAAACTGATTTAAAAAAAGAATTTGCATCTTTTTAAAGCACAAGTCAGGCTCCCCACTTCTCACTGCATCTCTCCAGTTTTAATTGGCCATGCAAGTAAAAAAAAAAATACCTGACAGATCTTTATAGGCTTAGCAATTTTTTTGCTGCATAATTGAAAAGTTCTAGAATATGAAACTACTATCTATTATGTCATTATGAAAAGATTCTTATACAGCTTAGATATACATTTCTATAATGTTAATGACAATATTTTAGCAGAAATATATAAAGTATAATTCAAAGTAGTCCTTTGTCTTTTATGTAATTTTCATATGAATGCCTAAAACACTCAGTAGATTTTAAGTTGAAAAGTTGAAAATAAGATCACAATTGTGACAAATATGAAATAAATAAATGCTGATGTTACAGAACAACTAGAAGATTAGAAAGATGTGTTGATGGCATGCAAATGCAAACAAAATGACTTTCTAAGTAAGATTTTTAATAATGAACTCGCAGATGAAGACATTTTATTCAATGTTATGTCTGAAATCCACCACTCAGTCACATCAATCAAATATATGACATGTCTCAATATTTTAGTGTTGTGAATCTATCCTATTTCCTGTCTGGAAACACACCAAATGTTCCCAAAAATGTAAGCACCAATTATGTTGGTGAAAACCTCTGGCTGGCCTGGTATTTTTCCGTGAGGACTCATCACAGAGCATGCTGGCGGCGCTCACCCGCTGAGCGGTGCTGCAGATGGCGGAGTAGCTGTCTCGTGTCCCTTGCAGGTGCGCATGCACATTCTGCTTCAGCTTGGCCTGCAGGTGCTCTGCACATTGGCTTAGCAGAAGGTCACCTTTGCTTTTCAGGTTGTTCAGACGGTCTTCAAAATTAGCAATATCTTCCATCATTGCCTGAAAAATAAAACAAAGAAAGTTTTTCAAGGTCCACTTCTAAATAACCTATTCATAGCTCAATATTAGGAAATTTAAAAAAAATGTTTGGTTTTGGAAAAACTAATGAATGTAAAGCAATGATGAAAAATTCTTACGCTACAGTACATACACATGCATTACTGCATTATTATCAGAATAAATTGTATTTACATATTGTTCATTTCTACAAATTATAATTCTGACATATTTTTATCTAAAATAATTATTTTAGTAAACTTGTAACTATCATTTTCCTCATGTCTAATTTCTACTATAATCTAATATCCACTTATTAATTTATATACTTAGTTAATATCTAATAATTAGGGTTAGAATAGCACCTAATACACATATAAATGTGTGATCTGATAAATGTGTGTGAGGTGTACTCAAAGAACTTGTAGAAATAAATATTACAAAAAACTAGGTGGAGTTCAAAATTTTTGCACTAAAACTATCCTTTCTTTTCATTTTCTGTGAACCTTTCATTTTCTAGACATGAACACTGAATCAGATAATTCATAGAATAAACCCAAGGTCACACATCCAGGACATGGCAGAACTCTCTAGCTTTGAGAAAAGCTGTTTCCTAGTTTCAGCTCACACCACTGGACCCACAGATATGCTCTAGTGAGCATTCCCATTAACTACACAGGGTGGAGAGACCCGTGTTTTAAAGTTAGATTGTGATTTCCTAAACACAAGAGGATGTAATGACAAAAGAACTGTTCAAACAGAAGTCCTGGGATTGACATGTCAGTATACCTAAGAGAAATCCAGTGAGCCCCTCAGCAGTGCTGAGTCATACTATATACATCTAATCAACTAAAAATTAATTTACCAGACGACCTAGTTATTCCACTTCTGAGAATCTATCCAAGGGAAATGAAATCTGCATATGAGAAAGTGACCTATAATAGTATATTTACAAGAGCACAATCTGCAATGGAAACAACCTAGATGCCCGTCAAAAGAGGAATGGATAAAGAAACTGCGGTATATCTATGCTATGGTATACTACTCTGTCGTTAAAAAGAATGAAATTCTACTGTTTGTAACAAAATGGTCCCAACTAGAGACCATTATGGTCTGTGAAAAAAGCCAATCCCAAAAGGACAAATATCATATGTTCTCTATAAAGCAACCTTCATGCAAACTGCCAGATCAATAAACATATAGGCAAACCCGTATACAAATATAATCAGTTAGATGAACCGTATAATGGAGATTAGCAATGCCAAGAAGTGAAGATATATTACAGTATGCATCTCTATTTCCAATAAAGATGGACTCCTGATGAAATATATCTTGACAATAAGATGTTGGACTTTCTACCATTTTCTATACCCGCAATGTCATGATATACTTAAATAGCAGAAAGATGGACTTTCTGCTGAAGAACTATACTACTGTCATAATATTAGGAAAAACACTGGGAGAGGGGGAAGGGAAAATCCGATTCTATGGAAGTATATCATAAAAAAATAAAAATCAAACAAAAAGAAATAAATTGCTTTGAGTTGAATGTAATCATGGTATGATGCGCCTCTGTCTGCAGGGCTGGCTCCTCCTCGTGCTCCGGCTCAAAGTATGGTTTCCTACTCTTAAGTGTGGACTATAACTTGAATGCTGAAATGTAGGGAGGCTAGTCGGCTTTCCAAAGACACACTACAGATATCGACCACAACATGGCTGAATTTGTTTCCCATTAATGTCACAAATGAGTCACTATAAACTCGTGGCCTTATGACGTCTCCCAGCTGGAACAGCATACATAGGACTAAAGTCATGTACACATAAAGACAATGGCTCCTGTTGGTGTTCTGCTGCCAGAAACTTTATCTTCCAGGATTATCAGAATAGCTCTGAGCTGGGGATGGTATCATCACTGACTTACAGAAAAAGGCTCAGAGGAGCTAGGCTTCCTGAACGAAGCAGGAACAGGATATTCTAGAATTGAAACTTCCTGAATACTAGTCCTATATCCTAAGGCTGCATTTTCCTAAAATTCAAAAAAATCTTTTTCTTTCTTGATAAATTTTGCCACAAAAATTGGATTTTGAGGAAACAAGCAATTTGATATAGTATTACAATGTATTCAGCAGTCAGATGCCAAGATTCAACTTTTACGATTCCTCTGTTGAGCTTCATTGTTTTTCAATGACATGCACACGAATGCGCGCGCGCACACACACACACACACACACACACACACACACACACACAGAGGTAGGGCAAAGGCTGTCCTGTGTTAGCTCACTAGGGTCAGTGTACCTTGTGATGGGCCAGTTGCTGGGTGATTGTCTCCAGGCTGCTGGTCTCCAGTAGCTCAGGGGCCACCAGCCGGCCCGACATCTGTAGTAGCCATTTCTCCACCTCCTGGAGCTCACTGTTGTACTCTTCATGGTCTTTGACTTTTGCCTCCAGGCTGGAGACACGCTCCTGTAAAACCAAGTGCCACTAGATGTGATATTTAAACTAAAACTTAATGAAAGCTATGGATTTCACAAAATCAAGTGTAACTCACAGGTTTGTTAGATAACATATTTCATGACAACTATGGATTGAAAAACAGTCACTATGTCATTTAAATGTTCATCAGGCTCAAAGAAAAAGACAGTGACCCATGTCAATCCTTACAACTGTCCTATGGAGAGGAAGGGCTTAGGGACCCACCTGTTGGGAAACACAGGGCTTCCTGGGACGGCAGCTCTGGCTTACCTTGGCTGTCTGGCAGAGGTCCTGGTAATCACTCTGAAGTGTGTCTATTTTGTCCTTCAATGCAACATCCTGCACCAGTTCCAGCAGAGCTTCCCCTTTCTCTCTTACAGATTTTACTGATGGCTCCTGGGACAGCACCATTTGTTGAAGGGACTTGAATTACAAATGAGAGGGAGAGACAGAGAGATGGGGAGGGAGGGAGGGAGAGGAGGAGATAAGGGGTGGGGGAGGGAGAGAGAGAGAGCTGTTACAGCCATTAAAAACCATGTATATACGCATGTGTGTATGGAATGCATGAGACCTGCCTAGGAGAAAGACCTGGAACATCGCCCATGAATCAGCATGTGTGAAACAGTAAAGAGAGAAGAGAAGCATCATTTATGGCCAATACAGTTTTCAATTATGTATTACAATTAACTCATCACATTTCCTTTTGGGTATGGAGAAGGTTTTGGAAATAACAACATTTGGCTAATAGCCATCCAGCTAATATGTAATGTTACATTTGGCTAATAGCTCCTATTTCCGGCTTCCGTCTCATTCCTTTTGGCAGGGAAATAGCAGTCTCAACATAAAATGAAGGGCGAGAAGCTAATGTCTGCTTTTGAGAACAGAAAGTTAGTTCTCTCTTGAGCTGTAAATGGATTGGGGAAGAGGCAGAACTAAATTAGAGGTGAGAAGATTGTGAGGCTCATGTGGCATTTTCACAGACGAGTTGTCGGCTTTGGCCAAGAGGCCAAGGACAGAAATAGATATATGTGGTGGGGAGACAAATCCTCTGAAGGAAGAGCTTGGCAGTAAGCAATCATTTAAACATTATTACTAAATTATCCAAACAAGTTTAGAACATAAATCATTCAACACATAAACTTTGATAACTGTTCCCCAAATCTGAGCAAGTTAAACAGATTTTTCTATATCATGAGCAGCTACAGATGTACCACTATTCTTATCAAACTTAATTTCTTGAGTATTTCAGCTATGATTTGTCCATTCAAATTTATTTCATTCCAATATGACACCTCATTTTCTAATTTGCTGAACATCAGTTTCTAGGCCTTGGGTACCAAATGCTGAACAGTTGCCCTGACTTGGACCAAGAAAATCTGATAGAGCATCTATCTGGAGGACACATCCATTTAGGTCACACTGGGAGAAAAGATCTACATTTGTTGCCAATATGTGCAATAAATTCACTAATACAATCAGATCCTTGAATGGATGCGTAATTCTGAGGTAGCGTGCTGAGCCAAATAAATCTGCACCATCTATTGACACACATTTGGGTCATTTTCAGTACCTGTTATCAGTGGCACACACCAGGGATATTGACACACATTTGGGTCATTTTCAGTACCTGTTATCAGTGGCACACACCAGGGATATTGACACACATTTGGGTCATTTTCAGCACCTGTTATCAGTGGCACATACCAGGGATGACCACCCTCCCTGTACATCCCTCTACCTGTTTTGTTGACAAGCATCCAATATTACCTTGTATTTAGATAACTGTGCTTTCTTCTCATACAACTCCATTTTGGGTTCCTCGGGACTGAGCAGTGATGCCTGGTACTCCGTCATCCATTGAGTCATGGCTTTGCATTTATCTGAGAACTCCTTTGCCAAATGAAGCCCTTTCTCCAGGCTCACATGCTCCTTCCGCACAGCAGTGGTGAGCGCCTTCAGCTGCTCTACGTGATCCTGGATCTCCTTCCTTAATGTCTCAGCCTCCTCCAGCTCCAAGTACGAGAGAGCCCTTTCTCCTTTCTCCCGGGCTGATTTCAGCAAACTATGACCTTTTTCCGTGTCTTTAAGCAAACCCTGAAAAAGGCAGGGAGTGGAAAGCAAAGGCAAAATTATTCCGAATCATGTATTCCCCTTTAACATAAGTTGTTGAGGGAATGGACATTAAGCCTGAGTTAAGTTTCTGACTCTAATTCCTGACTCCAGTTTCCTACCAACACAGACAATAGCAGGCAGTTGTGACAGTTCAGGGGGTCGGGTTCCTACGACCCATGTGGGAGACAGAACAAGGAGGAATTTGTAAATGGTAACTTTATGTGTCTGCCTCTCTGCCTCTTTGATAAAGTAAAAAGTGAGTTGCTAAAATTCATATGAAATTTGATCTTCCAGCAAGCAAAGTTTTTTTTTAACTTAGAAGTTTTAAACTTACTGATAAATATATCATTTCTAAAACAAATACTCAGAAAAAAAACTTCATATTTCGCTCATTCCACCCATCTCCCTAAAGATCTAAAATAAAACTTGTTAGGATATTGGATTATGAATTTAAGTCAGAGTTTCTTAATATTAACAATTAAATTAGGGACCAGTGCTGTGGCTTAGAGAATAATTGTTTACCTTGGTAAACATTTTTAGAGACATAGCAGATTGTATCAAAATAAATCGAAGAGACAAAAATCCGAAAGCAAGTGTTTGCATGTGTAAGGGAAGTCATTTAGCCTAGGGATCAAAATGCTGAAGATGATGGCCTTGTCCTCTGTCATAGTGCCTCAGTTAAGGTACCACCTGCAGTACTAGCATCCCCTATGGGTACTGATCTAAGTCCCAGCAGCTCCATTTTGGATTTAGCTCATTGTTAATAACCTGGAAAGGCAGAAGAGGATGGCTAAGTGTTCAGATCCCTGTACCAAAGCAGAAGACCCACAAGAAACTCTGGGTTCCAGCTTGGCACAGGCCCAGTGGCTGTGATCCTGTTGGGGAGTGAACCAGCAGAGGAAGACATCTCTCTCCCTCTCCTATTCCCATTCCTCTCCCCTGGCCATCTCTTTTTCTCCCTTTCCTTTTCCCTCTCTATAATTCCTTCAATTAAAAATAAGGCAAATCTTAAAGAAAAAAAGTTAAATCAGGAATTGGTTAAAGCTTTCATGGGCAACACCACACATAAAGAAAAACCAAATGTTGACTTCCGTGAACTTATAAGCTGATATTTGGAATGAAATCATGAGCCGAAGACCATCAGTCACAACAAATTTGGTGCAGACACATACTCTTCCCACAACAAGACAGGGAGAAGGGACATTGAGAGAATCAGAAAAGGTTTCAGCCAAGTCTGTAGGATGCAGGCCTACCTCCAGTGCTTTCAATTTTTTCCCCATCATCACTTGATCAACTTTATCAATCTTGGTAGCCACATTCTTGAAATTTTTGTGAGTAGAACCATACCAATCAGAATAGGAACTGAGCGATAATTCTGATTCCTCCAAACTCTGGATCTCTTCCTCCAAGAATTTTACTTGTTCCTTGGAATGCAAAGAGAAGCGTGGAGCAGGTATCAAAGCCCTGTATCAGGTCTTTGTTGGTATATCAGTACATGTAATGGAAACTATGGGAAGGTTTGCAAAGCTTCGGTCCAGCTTTTGGCCATTGGTGACCCACTCACCAGCACTTGCAGAAGGAGAGCCTGGTATCTCGAGCTCAGCTGAGTGGCCTGGCAGCCCAGTCTGCTGCCCACATGGCTCTCATCCAGTATCTCTTGCGCTCTTGTTCCCACTTCCTCTACCTCGTCTCTGTAAGCAGTTACTTCTTCCTGCCATTTCTGAAATGATGGGAGAAACAGAGAGGAAGATTCAACTTTGGCTGCTATTGACAATGACAAATACACAAATCTATCTTCTTAATGGAAAGTGATTCCAATACATGTTTAGAATATATACATCCTGAGACATAACTTTGCACATGTCACATATAGACTTTCGGTAAAGCACATTAATGGCAACATGATAAAGAAAAATACCAGTTTGTGAATTTGGGGATTTTTTTTGTATATATTGAAATTCTGCTAAAAATGTAAAGAACAAAATGACAATTTTTTCAATCTTTTGTTGAATTTACATCGGCTTCAAAATAAATAAGAAATTCTCCAATGTCTAAGTATTACTTTGGAGGCATACACTAAAATTGCATAAAATTAAAATAAAGTATTATCAAGTGTTACTTCAATGCACTATATTAGAGCAAATTCATATCAGAACCATAAATGTACCAGGTGACTTTAGTACCAACCTGCATATCTTTACAAAGCAAGGTAATAGCGTAGGGTATGAGAATAAATTCTAAAATATTTTCATTAAACTACAATTTATCAAAGAATTATTTATGAACTAGTCACTGTAAGAAGTATGCTGTATTGTAATTTATTTATAATTTGTAGGAGGGCATAGCAATTTTGCCAAACTTATATCTTAAAAAGTTGCAGTGTAACATTGAGAAAGGTGAGGAATTTTCATGAGTTGTACCTTCATTTGATGTAGTTGTATCTCTTTAGTTGCCCGATTTGACTGACGCCCGGTCCTGAAACTAATTCTCTCTTCCACTGTCTTTAGCCATTCATCTACTTGCTGAAACTTCTGTTCCGTCAGCCTCAGCTTGTTTACAACACTATTGACCTGAGTCCGTGTCTCCGACAGTCTGTGCTGGAAGCCCTGCCAGTCCTGTCGGAGTGACTCCAGTGCCCGGTCCTCTGCCTGGGGAATACCTGAGGGGATCACTTCCTCCCTGGCGTGCAGCGCTGAATTCAATAATGCCTGACCCTCTGCACAGCGCACCTGCAGCTCCTGCGAGGGAAAAGGCACAGCAGTTACACTTCACTCAAATCTCATGCTTGTATCAGTTCACACAGCATAAGCAAGCCAATTGGGCCAGTTTGAACCTGACACTTAGAAGAAGAACAACAAAACACCTTATAGAAGAAGTTTGCATGTGGTACTAAATGTTGTTTCCCAAGTCAGGAGAAAGACTATACAAATTTTCAAATCAAAATTCCTGGCCCTTTCTCTCTTATTCATAATCTCTCTGTCTCTCTCTCACTCAATACACACAAACATACATACACACAATTTAATTTTTCTCAAGCAACAGCTTCTGAAATTTGGCTTTTCAGTTAAAAGGCAAAAATGTATGTGATCAAAGGTGCTATTGTTTCAAGGAGTGATCTTAGGCTTTACCCAAAACCCGGCAATCTCTTCTGGTTTATGCTTATGGAACATTTTCCTCCATATGACATTACTTTTAAAATTGTGTAACATGAAAGTGTATGCACACAGAAACAGAAGAACAATGGGCATGCTAAAAAATTGAGAAACATAATTGAAAACACAGAAATAGAAATTAATTCCAAAATTCTCAAACTTTTTATCAAGGTACTTTCAAGATTATTTTCCCCAGACTCAGTGCCAGCAAACTGTGATGTGGGACCAATAGAAGATATATTTAGGTTTTGTGGACCACTCAGCCTGTGTGGCACTAAGGTAACCACAAACACATATAAATGAATAAGAGTCTGCTTCACTGAGATTTTATTCAAAATACAGACATCACAGCCATTGCTGTGGTTTATTGTAACTATTCCTTAACATATAATTATTGCATTTTATGAAAGATGGCTTTATGTTTTAAGTAAATCATTTTGCTACTAGATAAGATCACCATTTATCATATTACAAGACACATCTGGTGCTGCTGCGTCAGCGGCTAGCCCATTCCTGCACGGAAGACAGAAGAAACAGCATTTGCTGCCCAGGGTACCATGAGCCAAAGTCACCTAAGTGACCCTAAGTCTCAAGTCACCATAGATCTTACCTAGGAGTTCAAATTTCCTGTCCCAACTTTGTTATCCTGGCATTACACAGCTCTCCCTGAGATCTAAGAAAGAACTAGAAACTTCACAAGTAATGATAACTAAGATAGGCCCTGAGTTTTCCACTTTATCCAAGCTGTGGGTACATCTTACCCAAACTCTAATAAGGATTTGTAACCAATAGGCAAGCGCTTGCATACCTTTGGAGGATACAGGGTAGCTTCATTTATTTTCCTATATGGATATATCTAGTACCCCTTTTTGTGGGGGGACCTTACTATATAACCCCTACCTACCTCTCAAGGTCAGTTAAGGGATCCTCTTGTATGCTACCATAAGATTTCTTGCATTTAGTTATTGTTTTCATGATATTTTTCATAATAATCTACTACGAGAGCTTGTGTTCATCCTATTGCGAGCTTCTCACACATAAATGATATTTTAATCATCTTTTCCTGACATGCTAGCAAATGATCTACATTGCATTACCAACTCAATAAATACTGAGTGATTAAATAGGTAGATTAATAATAATTCCTTTCTCTGTTATATCCGAGATTTCAGAAAAATTGCAGCCTCCTAGCCTGTATACCAGGATTTGTTCTGGCTTCTCTGTTTTTTGTTTGTTTGTTTTTGTTTTAGTAGAGCTTCAACCTTTAATCTATAGCTGTGGCAATGTGGAAAGTTTTATTGATACCAGATGGCCCAAGATACCGCCACCAATTTGACTTACTGCCATACTCCACTGGCTCCAATGATCATGTCTCATATCTGATTAGATGCTTTAGGGAGCAAGCTACAGCTATCCAAATCAATGAGGCCATCAGTCTTTTCTGTGAGGGGACACCCGGCTAGCCAAATGAGCTTCCCAACAATCACCTATCAAATGATCTCACGTAGTACACACTACTGGATTTCCAGAATGCTCTAAATCAAGTCTGACTATAGTTGTACTGAATATACGTCAGGACTCTATAGGAGTCAAGGCCATTTTGACTTAGTGCTGTTTAAACCACTAGTTCCATGTTCAGGATGAAAAGTCTTTCATTGTAAGACAAAGCAGACTTTACCTGGAGAGCCCTCAGTGTAGTCTCACGAGTGTCAGCATCACCTTCGAGGAGTGAGTACCGGGTAAGCTTTTCTTGTTCTTGTGCCAACCAAACTTCAAAAGCCTTTAGGTCTCTCTGATACTCCTGGTGGAGGCGAACAAGCTTTTCAGACCTGTTCACTGCTTCCTGTAATTAATATTTCAAAATGTTGAGAAAGGAATATATTGCTACGAGTAGTGTCAATGGGTTATAACAAATCATTTTTGAAATTTTAGGAAAGCCTTGCTAATAATCACTGATTGAATGATTTCTTGGAAAAGAACACCAGCCTAGGAGTATGAAGTGTCCAGGTTCATATAAAAAGCAAGAGAATGTAATAGTTAAGAAATAAAATAGACAGTAAAGACCAGATTGAATTGAGTAATCTCTAAATGCCTTATGAAACTTAGCACAGATGTGTCAAAATACAAATTTTCATAAAATTTAGATTTTGCTGATGAGTAAAATTGAAATTCTTACATTTCTAGAAGTTTTGGACTCCATGTGCATTTAATGTCCCATGTACTTTTTCTAATAAGCTAGGATATACTTTCTAAAAGAACTTCCGGCTTGGTTGTGATGCCCAGGAGAATGATGAATATTACCAGTGATTGTCTTCTCCTTTTTAAAACTCTCATCACTAGATGTAAGATCTTCACTGGGAATTTGTTGACCATTTTTTGTTAACTTGGTACATTCCCATGAATTTTTAGCCGAGAATTATCTTATTTTAGTAACTTTCATATGTTAATAATATGTGAAGGATTTGGTTGGCTTTCCCAGGGACATATTTTCAATATTTAAATTCATTTTTGTTTCTGTAGTAACTCTGTTTTCATAAACCTGCCATTATCAAAAAATACATCCAAGCCTTCCAGTTTGGGGACACGTTAGAGGAACCTGCTAAGTCTTACCTTGGCTCTGTCCCTGATTGTACGGTAGCGTTCCTGCAAATCCTGGAGTTCTAACTGGGTGACGTAGTGCTCCATCATGCCAGCCCCTTTGACTTCAATAGTCTCCAGCAGGCTGCTGTGACTCAACACTTCTTCATTCAACAACTAAAGAATATTGAAAAGCAAAAACAAAAGAATTTCCCTTTTAGCATCATATCAGTACTTCTGAAATTCACATATTTCAGCTATACAGTTGACAACCTCGGGGATATACCTATACACACCCATATCTTTGGCTTTTTGCTATAAACACACAAGTGGATCTATGAATGTACGTTTATGGGTCTCTGTGTGTGCATTCGATACCTGGTCCAGAATTCTCTCTGAGATACTAATTCCCAACTGACTACTTCACATTTCTATGTTGCTATTTCAAAATTATTACATCCATAAATGTGCTATTGGTCTTCATTCCAACCCCTGCTTACTTCAGATACTTAAACAGTAAATGCTCACAACAGCCATCCACACAGACAATCCAGAAATATGGACATGTCCCAGAGTTGTCAAATGAAATCTTGTTGCTTCTACATTATAAGGTCATGACATTTGTATTCATGCATCTGTAAACTATTAGCCCATGGGGCCCTCATCTCCCCATCAGGATTTTTGCAAGAGCTTCTCAGCAAAAGTCTTGCCAATATTTCTTGCCCCATTCCTTTTTCAAAACTCTATAAAGCAGCTAATGTGACAAAAGGTCTTATCACGGAAAATGTAATCATGTTACTGTGCAGTGTAAAGCATCTGTCACATTGTGAATATTGGGAGATAACATGGGGAGTTCTCATAGCAGCTGACTGTGACGTGCAGTCAGGTGTCTGCTGTCTTTCTGTGTTTACCTGTAGTTCCTTGCCAACTCTCTTTGCTCTAGGAACCCTCTGCTTTTCTTTATTTTTCTTAAAGATTTATTTATTTTGATTGTAAAGTCAGATATACAGAGAGGAGGAGAGACAGCAAGAAAGATCTCCTGTCCCTGACTCACTCCCCAAGTGGCCGCAACAGCTGGACCTGAGCCAACCCACAGTCAGGAGCTAGGAGGTTCTTCCAGGTCTCCCATGCGGTTACAGGGTCCCAAGGCTTTGGGCTGTCCTTGACTGCTTTCCCAGGCCACAAGCAGGGAGCTGGATGGGAAGCAGGGCTGCCAGGATTAGAACCGATACCCATATGGGATACTGGGGCATACAAGGTGAGGAGTGAGCTGCTTGCCTACCACACTAAGCACATCCCCACCCCCTCTGCTCTTCTTTCAGCAGTGCGTTGAATCAGGAATTTTCCTCTTCAAGGCCTGTGGATACACTGTTTACCCCACCTAGAACGCTCTTTCCTCAACTAATTTCCCTATGCTAAATCCTTTAGGATATAATTTTACTCACCTACTGCAGAGAGGTGTTTTGTATCCCCACCACCAGCCTCAAACATCTATTTTGGCCCTTCCAATTCCTGTCAGTTACAACTGTTTATTTATTCACACATTTCTGTTGTGTGAAAATGTTCCAACAAAAACACAACCCTTGCCTATTTATTCACCTTCAACAGATACATTGCCTGCATGGAAAACTTCTCAGTACCTATTGACTGACTAGTCTAGTGACTGAATAATATGATCAAGTGGACAATTAGTTATCACAACACGTAATACATGTGGAGAATTTCAAGCAGATAATTATATAAACATGTGAAAGCAAAAGTAAGACACAGAAATAATAAGTAACTTGGCACAGAGCACACAAGAACATGAAATCTCTTCCATAACTTTTACTTAGCATTTGTGCTGTCAGATCACTGAGTACACTTTTCAGAAAGGGACAGGCAAACATTTTTCCTACAAAATTTGTTGAAAAAGGGCTATGAGAGAGTGAAACAATAAATAAAGCTCAGGACAGCTTCGGTGGTAATGTCAGAGCAAAAAGCGTTTCTGGAATAATTCAGAAAGGTGAGTAGGCGTGCTAGATGAAGAAGCTAATAATAATAATAACAATAATAATACATTCTAGGAAAAAGGAAGAGATTTTGCGAAGAGCTGGAAGCTTGGAAAACTGACATTTTCAGAAAATGAGATTTGTAAGGCTGGAACATGAGTGGGTGGAGGGTGAGAAAGTGAAGGAGATGAGGATGGCAGAAAAATCTGTCACGTGGAGACCTGGACGGAGCTCCGGCTTCCATTTGGGCAACGCACCAACTGATGGGAGTCTACTCTCTCTCTTCCTCTAAATTGCACTTTCCATTTAAAAAAATCTTTAAAATACATAAAAATATTCTTGCAAATTAAGGGAGAGGAGGTGATCCTCTACAATAGCCGGTGGAAGCCAACAGGGGCTCTTTAGCCAGCAAGGGAGATAATCACCTTTATGGAAGGATAGCAGTGAACAGACAAGCTAGAAGTGTGAAACTCGATTGCTTCAGCTTAAATGAAGAGGATGGTGCAGGGGAACCTAGCAACAGAAATGAAGTAGGTGGTGGTGAGAAAGGAGAAGCTGGGAAGATTGAATTTTGCGATCTGGTGTTGTCATCACGGAGTGATCAACAGCAGTGGACAGCAAGAATGGAGCTCAGCGGGTTTCTGTGTGGAGGACACTGCTTAGGTGGAAGACAGAATTGGAACATGCAACAGATGAGTTCACCTTGGAGTAAGGGTGTAGCTGCAAGCCAAAGAATTCCAAGATTTCATGCTTCAATACTATTGCCACAAAATGAATTAAGGACACATCCTTAACCACCATTAAACACTTATATGTGCTACTATACTGATACAGGAATTATGACAAGCACACAAAGTTAGTAATACAGAAGGATTGGTTACAAAGAAAGTATTTTTGTTTTCTTCCTAATGATTAAGAAGCTAAAGATTATAGGTTGCTATATTTCAAATGGGTTCTATCATGAAATATAGGTCTCCTTAGTTTTCATTTAAAATGCATTTTCACTCACTAATAAACATAAATGACAATGTCCAGTTTATTAAGTCACGTGAAATTATAGTTTAACCCCCAAATACAATTGACTTGTATGTGTATATTAACATACAGGTCATCCAGGTTTGTCTGAAGAGACATTCCAGGTAAGAACATAGGAGATCAAACGGAAGCTGAAGCCCAGCTCTAACCTTGGCTTTCCCAAGTGCAGTCACTTTCTCCTGGAGCTCAGCATACTGCCTTTCAGACTCGTTTAGGCTGGCTTCCACGCTGTCCATCCAACTGGAAAACTGCCGTACGTCATCCTGGTAACTCGTCCATTTAGAAAGTGCTCCTTCAAGTTGACTAAAGGAATTTGAAAAGAGAATAATCAATACTTAACATCTTTGTGAGCCCAAGAATCCATCACTACGTGTGTTCCCCAGGCTCCAGACATCAGGAAAGTGGCAGGCTTAGAAGTGGGCCAATGGGCCAGGCTCATCACATCCAAGCCCAAGTTTTTGCCAAGAAGAGCCTTAGGAAGCAAGGGACAGTGAAGCCCACAATAGCTACGTGGATGAATTGGGGCAAACACTAGAGTTAGCGAGCGGGGGACACACTGGAAGGTACGGAGGAGGCTGGCAGATAAAACAAGGAGAGAGACCTGGAGTGGGTTTTCTCCAAAGGCAAAATTCTGGGCAGGCAAAGAGAGGGAATACTGTATTCTGTCAAGCTGGCCAGGATATTTGGAACACAAGGGAAGGAAAGAAACTACTAAGAAAAGAAGTCACTATCTTTCATAAAAGCTGAACATTTTTTAAAAATCACAATAGAAAAAGATGGAGGTGCTTTCTGAATTGATCTAAATATTAAAATTTAATTATTTCTCTAATAAATACTTACAGTACTTTCTTAACTCACATTGTATTGTAAATTCTGGTAAGCAATTTGTGCCTAATTTTACCACCATGTTTTGAGTGCTTCTGTAGCAGTCAATGTCAGTGTCCCACACATAGACTCCTGCAGCAGAATGTCAGACACATGTAGCCAGCACCCTCTTCCGAACCTAAGAACATCCTCTATGAGTGTACTCTGTAACTGAGTGCAATGGAAGGTGGAATATAGGGGATGGTCTCCCCTTGGTGGAAGCCCTATCACCTGTCCCTCTGTCCCCCCAGTCCTATTCTTGGTATTTGCTGGCGTTATTTCCCAAGTTAAATGACTTGGTTTTAATCAACACTACCTTTGTGGCAAAAAAAAAAAAAAATCATCCTCATTTATGTGAACAATACATCATGCATCTTAGCTATTTGTTGTATACTTTAATATGCATTTAAATGTATATTTAAAGATTCATTTATTTGTTATTTTAAAGATAGATTTTTACATAGACAGAGTGAGGTCCTTGATCTGCTAGCTTACTCCCCAAATGGTTGTAATGGGCAGAACTGAGCAGATCTAAAGTTGGGAGCTAGGAGTGTTTTCCTGGCCTCCCACATGGGTGCACAGGCCGAAGACCTCAGGTTACCCTCCACTGCTTTCCCAGGCCACAAGCAGAGAGAGCTGGATCAGAAGCGGAGCAGTCTGGACATGAACAAGCATCCATATGAGGTGCTGGGGCTTGCAGATAAAGATGAGCTTGCTATGGCAATGCGCTAATCCCTAAATACATTTTTTTAGTTTTAATTTTAACCAATTAGGCAATTGGCAAGCAAGGAGAGACACACACATGGACAGAGCTCTTCCATCTGCTGTTCCACTCCCCAGATGCTACCATGACTGTGTCTGCGGCAGGTGTGGAGATGGAGCAGGAGCTGGGAACCCAAACCAAGACTGTCCCATAGGTGACAGGGACCCAACGAGGTGACCTTTATCAGGAACTGGAGGCAAGAGCTGATAACTGAATCCAAGTATTACAGTGTTGGATGTAAGTGTCTCAAGTGCTAGGCTAACTTTCTCCTAAAATGCATTCTTAATACTAGGATGTTTCTCAGATCAACCTAAGTGCCAAATTTGCATGTCAATTTCTTTGGTTTTAGTAAGAAAAAGGAGACAGATAGAGAGTGAGAGTGAGCAATCAAACTACATGAATTGCTGTTGAAGTAGGAGTGCATTTCAAAATTTCATGAAAAACAGAATCAGAAGATGTTTATTTTGGTACAAAAATGAAATCCACATGTAATTTTAACTGCACATTTCCAGGAACTTTTGGAAGGCCTCTCATATTTAATCAGTCTTTTTTAAAATGGCATGCCAATGCTTGACTGCAGTTTGTCTTACCTCTTGCAACGAACGGCTGCAGACAGCATGGATGCCCACGTGTCCTTTGCACTCTGCAGTTGCTGCTGAATGGCAGGAACGCCTTCCGGGGAGGTGTTCTGCAGCACGTATTCTCCCCTGGTCACTATCATTTTCATCTGAATCTCCTTTTCCTGTCTCACTGACAACAGAGCCTGTAACAGCAAATACAGAAGCTCTTTCTGTTAGTATGCTCAACATTTCTGGTATACAATATTTAGGAACTCCTGAAAATGGTAGAATATTACACAGTCATGTTGTGCTGGGTCGTTCCCAGGCTGCAGAGGTAGGGGGTAGAAAGGTTACATTTGTTAAGATCTCTAACATTACAAAGTTATAGAAATGTATTGCATGTTTTAAGTGCTTTGTTAAGCACCTTTCTCAAAGCTATACAAGTCAGTAGAATCCCTGCAAGGTAAAGCTTCGTGTCTCCTCCCAAACTGTATCTTGTTGACCTGAGCAGACTCCGTTTTATCGCTCAACGGCCACCTGTGTGTGCCACAGCCTCAAGAAACCACTAGCAACTTCCCACTCATCCCGCTACCATTCTCAAGTTTCTACCTGGTCATCGTTGCTGTAATAAAATGATAACTCTCTCCATCATTTATTATTATTTTCATTGTATTTGAGAGGCATACAAGCACACAGCTTAGAGAAATTATCCCCCTGTTGGTTCAGTCCTAGGTGTCACAACAGCCAAGGATGGGACAGGATTCTGAAACTCAATCTGGGTCTCCAATGTGTGAGATAGGACCGCATCATTTGGGCTGTTACCTGTTGCACGTTAGTAGGAAGCTGGAAACAGGAGCCCATAACTGAAATGAAGCATTTCAACATGGCATTTGGATGTCCCAAGCAGTAAACTGCAGCAGCCACACACCTGTCTCTCTCCCTCATTCTTAAAACTTGGGTTACATATCAGACTTCCTGAAGTCTGATTGGACATTCAACCCCAGCCCTCCCACACAGTTCCATTCCTGTGTGTCTTTAACACTCCTGTTCTATATTGTGTTGTCTCCTGTATTTCAACCTCCAGTCTACAACAATAAAATCCTTAGGAAAAAGGTTAGTTTAATTGACATTTGATCTCTTGGAGCCAAGGACAGATTGTCTTCTGGAAGGCATCTAGTATATGATTGAGCACAAATTACTTTCATCACAAATATAAAATGGAACAATACCTTGGGGGGTGAGAAAAGAACTGACTGAGCAATAAAGGCCGGAAAGGGATTGAATAAAATTAGGAATGCTTTACCCTAAAAGATATCTTGTGTGTTTCTCAGAATAGATGTGTCTGTGGCATAACTGGAAAATGACCCCTTAAATGGTTAATATGGAAGCAATAACATTTGGGCTTTATATTATGTTCTGTGCAACATTTTGGATAACTGTGTTTTTAATCAGTCTTTTAGAAAATGGCATGATTTAGCACTGCTTAGGCATGCCCTCCTGTGCAAACATCCTCAAAGAACCCTAAGATTCACAAGGAGTGTGAGCTCCTCCCACCAGGCAGACGGAGAGACAAAACTCTAAGTGACGTTCCTCTTTACAGGTGCACACCTCAAGCTTGAGCATCCTGCTGTCCAGCACACTTTTGTCCGAGGTGGGATGGCAGTAGGAATCCAGCATATGGACAGCGTCTGTCATCCAGTCCTGCAGGTCTTTAATCCCAAGAGAGAACTGATTGTGCTCGGCCACAACTCTGTCCAGTCTTGACACTTTTTCCTGAAAGCACAGACATGGTGTTCTAGTCGTTGGTTCCCAGAGACATCACAGCCTGGAGCCAATCACACTGTAACAGTTAGCCGTGACCGTGTTCACCCACACCTTCACATGAGACATCCATTGGAGGATGCCAGTTTATGAACTCCGTGAGATTCATGAAACAGCCTTTTTATGATGAAAGTACCGCAATAACTGGGTCAACAAACAGATAATTTTTATTTACTTGCCCTGAAATTCTTTATGTGAATCATGATTTCTTTGCAAGCCAGTGAAATTTCTTCCTAATGCCTTATCGGAAGAAACAAAGTACTGTCTAGCTTTCACATAAACACATTTAGTTCATCTGACACCAAGTACTCTTATGACCTGCACCACAGTTACAGTCATAAAAAATAAGAATGAGGCTTTCCCAATTTCAAAATTATAGGCACTAAAAACACATATGTGTCTTTTCTTAAGGAATATATTCATAGTCAAGATGATGAAGACTTCACGAATAGTCCGTAGGCTCTAAAGCAGTCCAATGCTGTGCCTATTACTTTCTGGTATCTAAATTACACAAGGAAATAGATGTCCTTAATTAATTCCTATTTTGATACATGCAAAATTTTCTGAAGACAGAAATAACTTATGCAAAGAATTAAGTATGGATGTAAGCAGACTGTTGATTCCAATGCCTCAAAAATGTTTCACTGAAGACCCAAATCAGCAGAAGTCTGCCCACACTGGGATAAGCGAGGTTGAGTTAAAGATAGCATGAACATAGAATGAGCTGCCTACACTCTAACATCAAACATTACCAACACAGAGGATCCAAATGTCATAAGACACCTGCAAGCCCATAAGCCTATGCCATCCAGTTCACATTGGTCAGCAGCTGGGTGAGCTGAGTGAAACCAGGGTGGCACTGGTACATTAAAAAAAATTATCCCAAACTAATTATACTTAAGCCAAGGGGGAGGGTTAAAATGAATGTATGTTTTTCTGAAGTAATGGAAGAAAAACTAAATTTTTCTTTATGATTCAAAACTTCAAAATCAAAGTCATGGAAATTTCCAATTTAGTACTTCAAGGAATATTTTGTGCAATAATAGAAACTGGAAATCGTTTCAGTCTTTGAAACTTTTCTTCTTTTCAAAAAACGTGGCATGAGGGTGCTACACCTTCACCTTGGATTGCAAATTGGGGACAAAGCACTTTGTGGGCTTTACTGCTGACCAGGAGGCACCACACGCACAGGGTCCAGATGCACTGTCAGCCTGGCCTACTCCAATGGCAGCTTCGCGACATCAAAATCATGCTCACACACCGCACGAGCAGGCGCGTTACCTTTGTTAAATTGCTCAGAGCTAGATACTGAGCAGACAGCCGTGACACTCTGTGCACAAAGCTCTTGCTGGCAGCCTGGCCTTCCCACAGCTGTTGAGCTTTCTCTTTCAGCCTGTTGAGCTGAGGCTCGTAGCAGTGTATTTCCTCAAGGACAGACTGAAAAGCACAAGCGAGTTACCATTCAGAAGCTGCGGGTAAGCACACTGCAGACACAGCACTGGCTCAAAGAACACGGAATGAACACCCACAAGCAGTCGGTGTTCCCTGAAGGTGTTATGTCCGGGCTACACACACTGGAGCAC
Organism: Ochotona princeps; assembly: GCF_030435755.1. Taxonomy (NCBI): domain Eukaryota; kingdom Metazoa; phylum Chordata; class Mammalia; order Lagomorpha; family Ochotonidae; genus Ochotona; species Ochotona princeps. The sequence goes on along the minus strand of NC_080832.1, from coordinate 12,824,630 downwards.
TACTGGAAGAAACAAAACAAATCGCACCTTAGAGGAGGCAAGAAAACAAAATCTGTCAGAAATAAGGAAAGATCCCACCATGTCTCAGGGTGGCATGATTCTTGAGCATGCGTGCCTGCACCTGCAGTAGGGCAGTCCTAGAGAGGATGCGCAAAGATGTGCTCTCGGCTGGCTCAAGGTTCCTCACCTGGAGCTTCTGCTGCTCTCTCCTCTTGGCTGGCAGGTCGTAGAGGCGATTGCTGCTTTCATGCACCATCTTTTCAGTTTTGCTCAGCCAGTTCTGCACAGGCTCAGCGCTTACTTCAAAGTCCTTCATTTGGACCTTCAGATTCTAGGCGGGTTTAGACAGTGCCAAGGACAAAACAGATTGAATGGTGAGTCCCTCACTTGACATTCAGAGCCCATCCCAAGCCAGCCCCACTGCTTCCGTCCCTGCCTTCCCTTCCTTCAGTGCTTCAGACATTGCTTGCTCACGTTGGTACCAGTGGAAGTTTTGAATAGTCTTTGTGAAAATGTTATCGCTTTATCTTTTAAAATGAATTTTCCCTAACTCCCCAGCCTATTTTAAAAGTCATATCCAAGCCTTAGCTTCTAGATTTATTCAAAGCAGTAGCTGCAGACTTAATACAAGATGCGGTGGATTATGATTTTTCCTTATCTGGCTTGTTAGTTTTCATTTTATGCAGGTAATCCTTGCCTCCACAGTTATATGTAAACTCCATGAGAAAGACCTCTGATGAAAATTTTCTGAGACACACTGCATTACCATTTAATAACATAAATCAATGCTAGCAAGCATTTTGTTGATTTGGTTAATCATGAGACCAGAAGTAGCTTACATGATTATGTTTTAATAATCAAGATAAAAGAAGAAATATCAGGGTTACATGCTTACTACACAAGAATGCCATAAATAAGTTCAAAGACACTGTGTAGATGTTGTTAGCTACGAAATATAATGACCAGGGGTTAGCACGATATCATACCAGCTTAAGCTGATGTCAACAATACTAGCAGCCTGTACGGGTGCTGGTTTGAGAGCTGGCTGCTCTACTTTCAACCCAGCTCCTTACTAATGCATCTTGAAAACCATCAGAGAATGGGCCAAGTTTTCGGGCTCCTGCATCCATATGGGAGAGCCAGAAGAAGCTCCTGGATTCTGTCTGGCCCAGCCTCAGTCAGAAGAGGCTACTTGCATAGTGAACCATCGAATTCCCTTTCTGCCTCCTGTCATTATTTTTCCTTTCAAATAAATAAGATAGCTCTTCAAAAAATGTAATGGACAAAGCTTTATATGGTACCACTTCACTTTGGCAAGCTTGTCTGTATCAGCTATCATTTATAAAGAACTACACTGAAGTGACTTTGAATTTTTTGCCAGAAAATTGACTCAAGCTTCCATCTGTGTCCTGTCCAGGGAGACTGGAATGTCTGGCACACCCACCTCCTAGGGATACCAGTGAACTACAGAAAGGCTTTGAGAAGTTAACATGTACAAACGTCAGATATCAAGGTGATTCTTGGAGTACAACTTAAAAAAAACATGAGGGAAGGATTTTATCTTGTTTTATTTTGTAATATATTCCCAAAGCCCAGAATAGTCTTTGGAAAACAGAACATGTTCAACAGATATTTATGGATATTTATGTTACTAAATTTCTTGAAACCACCAAATAGAGCCAACTGCGATGATTATTATTGGGAATTTAGAGCCTGCAACGAGCCCTGAGAAAAAGAATTGATGGGACTTCGAGTTCTTCTACCAAAGAGGGTGAATCATTTCCTATGGGGTGGGGAACTTTTTTCCTATGGGGTACAGTCACAGCAATGAAGTATTGGGGCCTGGAAGACAAAAATGAGGACAGCGCTTTATATTATCTTCTAAAGCTCCTCTTTAACAAATTATTTACTTTTTCATTGGAAAGTCACACATGCAGAGACGAGGAGAGACAGAGAGAAAGATCTCCCATTCTCTGATTCACTCCCCAAGTGGTCACAACGGCTTCAATTGGCCCCTGAGCCAGGAGCAAGGAGCCTCCTCTGGGTCTCCCACTTGGGTGTAGGATCCCAAGGCTTTAGGCTGTCCTCGACTGCTCTCCTAGGCCACAAGCAGGGAGCTGGATGGGAAATGGGGCCTCTGGGATTAGAACTGGCACCCACATGGGATCCCGGTGCATGCAAGGCAAGGGCTTTTTAGACACCAGACTACCACGCCAGGCCCTAAAGCTCCTCTTAATCTCCCAAAGGCTCTCAAAATACTTTCCCAGTAACTTCTCCAGTGGCACCCACAAAGTCTCAGAGCGTCACTTTCACGGAATTGCATATTCCCTACACCTTCAGAAAGACAGTCTAGATTTGAACTCGGCTCCATTCCTTCCTAGAGATGAGTTACATGCAGATGATTGCCTTGCTTGTGCCTTAGTTTCCCCATGTATAAAACAGAAATAGAGGAATTCCTAATATTATGGAGAGTTACGAGGAGTCAGTGTGGATGACTGTAGGTTAGGTGTCCAGTGCCCAGTGCTCTAAGTGCATAACTCTTTTCTCCCTTGTGAACCCTGCCCTTATGTTAATGGCCCTTGCTTGATAACTGACCCCTAGTTATTTTACATGCAGACCAAATCTGATGTCTACTAATGTGAATAGATTGTTACCTTCTCTAAAGTTACTTTTCATGCCACTTTGTGACTCAGTTTTGCCATTGTCCAAAGCACAGAGAAAAATTTCTCTGCCACCCCTTTACCCTCATCTAATTCATTACCAAATCTTGATATATTTTACCTTAAAGATAAATTTTCCATCCTATCATTATTTCACTAAGTCTGGCCTTTGTTTCTTTCATCTATATCATTAAAAATAAAAAATAAGAACTTTTCTCTGAAATTCTGGCTACCTACTATTTTGCTTTCTGACTTATTAAGTGGCAGAGAGCTGGCACATTTATCTCCAGCTTAAAAATCTGCACATTCTTCACTTTTGTCCTTCCTCAAATAGGTTCTGGAAGAGAATTAAGAAATAGTATATAAAACATCCCTTTATAGGTAACAAATTAAATTATTTCCTGTGCAACAGATTCAGTTTCAGCCTTGGGAACATTGTGTCTGGGGTTCATATAAGAAACCTGGCCAATGGGTGATGTTGCATTAGAACACAAGACATTGTTGCCATCTGACTTTAAAGTTCATCTCCAGTGTCCTCATTCCTATTGCTCATTTTGCAAAAGTTCATGTCAAAGCCAAATTTTTAGAAGCCCTCCTCCACTCACCTGATCCTACACATTCAATTTCTACTACCTGCAATGTATGTGAGCCATAGCAACACCAGAGAATGCTTGGGCTTGATTCAATTACCATTTCTCTGGAATCCTTCCTTAACTTTTTTCAAGAGCGTTAGTGGCATCCCACAGTGAGGGACTGACATCCCTGAGACATACCTATATGAAACTGCAATAATCTCTTTACACAGTTTCTCCTCTAGAATGCACATTCCCTGAGGCGACACAAAAGAATAGTCAACTCTTCTTCCTCCCAAATGTCTGAAACGTGGTAGGCACCATTATGTGTCTATTTCAAATGTAAGGAAAGCAGGAGAGGGGGAAAGAAGACAGGCAGGCAGGAACCAAATGAAAGTCATTCTGTCAGGATAAGGCAGGTTAAGACTACAGGCAATTCCTGACCTATTTACTGTTGGATATTTCTAGAATTAGATAGAGTTGCAATCAGTGTTAGGCAGGCTATAGCTAACCCTTCACAGCTCAGGCCTTGTTGCACTAATGACTTTGAGAGTCCCCTGTTAATTTGTAGGTACTGCAAAGCAGTTGCAACTCTGTTAAGCAGAGGATCCTGTCATGATGGACTAGCTCCCCTTAGAAGAGAGAGCTTAACGGCTTGGAGTGATGAAAGAGCTCTCCTTTTCTCCTTCTGAGTATTAATCCTCTATTATGATCTCTCCCATTCTGCATTAAACATGTACTAATAAAATGAAGGGTCAAATCAAATATTGTGAAGTATCATTTTCAATGGAAAAGTCCTCCCCTTGCCTCCAAAATTTCATCTAATAGAATTATACACCAAATAAATGATCTCAAGAAAAAGTGAACTGTGGCAATGATTACATTATTGTTAAGATAAATTGTCTTAGAAGAAAGTGAAGCAGTATAAAAACTTTTTGCATATTTAGCGGCTAAATACCAACTACTTGATCTTTTATGCTAATTATGATTAATTATTCATAGCATGTAGAGATTTCTGTTCATTCTCCTAAACAGCTGTCAGATTCGAGGCATGTCAGATCAAGGCTTTGGAGCTACACTTCAATGTAAATTTGTCGTTTCTATTGTGAGAAGGCATGGCAATTCTTTGATAATAATTCCTTCTGTGTAAGAAGCTGTCGGCCCATTAGTCACTCACAAACTTGAGCACTGAGTTACTTATTACACTTATCCAGGTGCTCATATCCGGTCACAGAGAGTCAGTGAAAAATTTCCCCAGACATACTGAAATTGCTTTAATTGAATAGCAACAAAAATAGTGTGAAACATGTCCCCACAGTGGCTGTATTGTACCTCCAGGGTAGATTCCTTTTGGTGGAGATTTGAATGAAAATTTTTCCAGTCTTCTTTGGCAGTTGCAACCTTGGCCTGAATACCTTTGGCCTTCTCTTTGGTTAACAGGGTGCTCAGAAGTTCTCCTTTAGATAGCATCGTGCTTAGCTTCTGCTGTCCATTTTCACTTTCTGACAAAAACTCCTATAAAGAAAAATACAAAATCAGACATGATAAAATGCATGATATCTTGAAATATTTTTTGTATATTTCTCAGTAAAATTTAAAATAAAATGAGTGAGTTTTTGGCTTAGTGGTTAAGATACCCATATCCCAAATTGGAGTGCCTGGGTTTGATTCCCAGCTCTGGAACAGGCTTCCTAATGTCAGCTTACTGCTCCTGCAGCCCCTTGGAGCAGCAGGAATGGCTCAGTGAACTGGATTCCAGTCACTCCTGTGTAAGACCTGAACCGTGATCCCACTTGGCCCATCAGCAGCCATCATGGGCACTTGGCCCATTATCAGCCATCATGGGCACTTGGCCCATCAGCAGCCATCATGGGCACTTGGTCCATTATCAGCCATCATGGGCACTTGCAGAGAGAGCCAGAAAATGGAAGCTCCTTTGTTACAAATAAATAAATTTTAAGAATTGAAGAGAACAACTGAGTTTTTTCTATAGTACACATGAAATGACCTAGGTTTGTCTTTAAGAGTCAAATTTGAATTGTTTTATTTGCTGATACAAATTCTGATTTGTTCAAAAAAGACCATAAACTATCTCATGAAATACCTTAGCCATTAGATTAAACATGTTTGGAACTAAAATATTATGTTTCAGATAAAATGAATTTAAGAAGGAATGCAAGCCCAAGGGAAATAAGTATCATAAAATAACTTCTGAGTAAGATTAGCCTATAAAATAAATATAATGTGTTGTGTACAACTGGGGGATGTGGGTTATCATGTATGTTCTGAGGAGCCCAGCTGCCAAAGCAGGGGGAAGCAGCCAGTCACATGGCTACAGGGCCCACAGGATGGAAAGAAAAAAAAAACCTGCACAGTAGAAACACAAGCATTCCTAGGGTGAGGCAAATGATGAATTTATTTCTGGAATCTTAGTAAAATAAGTATTGTTGGGTAGAAATTACATTATTCACAGATTATTTAAAAAAGGAAGAATGGTGTTATGCGGCACAACTGAATGGCAGAAAGCCAAAGTGCAATTCAGTAAAGGGCAGTGAGGTGTGAACTTCACCATCACCTCTCTAGATCCAAGGGTGTTGAGTGGCCTCTCCATGCGCCGGCCTCTTCCAATTCATATTTTTATTTAAAGCAACAGAAAACAGGACTGAAGGTAATTTATTCTGGCAAGCAAAGGAAGCACACATAATCTGCATTGTACATTTTGATTATAGGAACCCTACCAGGACATCTATCTTTAATGGACAGCTAACCCTATACACAGTGCTGTTGCACTGAGGGGAGGGTGATTGTCCATGGTTATCCTCATGTCTCCAACACATTGAGGCTCCAAAGTGTTATCCTCTAGCCTGGACTAAAAAAAACTAGGACAATCTTGCACAAAGCACATGTCGAATGCAGGAGTTAACCCTTATATTATGAACAAAGGAGAAACAGATACTGACAACAGTGTATGACAGCCAGTGGAGAAACTCCAAGCACCATCTCTTATACATACCTTTCCACCTATGTGTAGTTTCTGAAAACAAGCCAGAGTTCATAACCACACACAGACTGGTATTACACAAAATGATCATACATGCACAAGCTGAAATGGGATTTCAGGGGTCGATGCTGTGGCGCACTGGCTAACGCAACAGGCTACGCCACTGGATTCCCACAAGTGCACTGGTTTGAGTCCTGGCTGTTCCCTTATGATCCAGATCCCTGCTAATGGGACTGGAGAAACAGTGGCAGACAGACCACGTGCTTGGACCCTTCCACACACGTAGGAATCCCAGAAGCATCTCCTCACTCCAAGCTTCAAACTAGCCCAGCTTGGGTTGTTGTTAAAAGCAATTTTTAAAAATGCAATTTCAATAACTGTGTCTAAAAACAGCTGGAGTTGAAGGTGATGTGTTGAGTGGCTCCAAGAACTGCAGTTAGCTTAAAAAAATAAAAGCCCAAATGAACAAACATAAAATGAACCTGTAGCTTTGAGTGCTTTACATAGCCACCAGCTCTGTGACCTACGAGTTCTATGCTTTGTCTGAATACCAGGCAGGCCAATTCTTACGGTTATTGTGCAAATTAAATGAAAAAATCCATGTAGAGTGCTCAGGCATAATGCTTGTCAAATAGAGATTTCATTATTTCCTCAATCCCTGTTAATGCATTAAAACAGCACACATCTATATAAATGGATTAACTTTTCTTCATTTACACAATCATTTCATACAAGGATTTATCTGAAATTTGAGCTCCTTTAGCAAAACTTGAAAATGCAATGCACTTATACCAACATTTAGAGTAACATTTTTAATGCTGTCAACACCATTATTTGAATTGATAACACTGTTACCTGAATTTTCTGAAGACTTGTTGAAACTTCACTAATATTTTGAGGTATATCAAAACATTTGGCAGTAGCGATTTTTGCATTAACCATCCACTGCTGGAAATCCCTGAAGGCTTTTCGGAATCTTTGCTGTAAAATCTGTTCTTTATTCTGGCAGCCCTTTGATGCTTGCAAGCAAAGGCTGAAAAAAATGTTTGGAGAATTTAATGGAAGGACAAAAAGGTAAAGTTAAGATAATGTTGGAGAGAATATGTGAACTTCATTTATATAGTTACTGTTTAATGAATGCTACTTTTTGAAATCATACCTTAAAATAAATAAGCCTCCAGCTTCTAATTTGTACAAAAATATTTTTAATAACAAAATGCTCTATACTCACCAGTTATATTCTTTAATCAGGCCTGAAACTCTTCCACTGTATGTAGTCAGGTCTCTGGAAAACCGACAGAGTTCATTCAGCTGAGACTTGAGACTCTCTGTCCTTGGCTCCTCTTTCCGTAGAGCATCGAGAACCTCCTGTTAGGGCACAAGACAACAGAGTGAGCATTTCAATCAGATCATCTCCATATCTTTCGCCATGCCTGCATGGATTGGATAACTTATGAATGAGGGAGGAAACACCACAGATTGAGTAAAGAAATGAGATAAATATTTTTAGAACACCCCATGACCAATTATTACATTTGGCTGATTTTATCTTTTTCTAGTCATGGGTAAACGCTACTGCATTGAATGTTGTGAAATAGTTGATTCAGTGTTCAAATGACAAAGTGAAACAATAAAAAGCATTAAACATCTTATATTAAAAAAATACAGTCTAGCTAGGACATCAAGGGTAATTTGGTAAATAAATCATTTCAAAGAAAAGCAATACAGTAGTTGTGCTTGTCTTCATCTAGGGAGTTTCATAATCCAGAAAAACATTGATACAATAGGCACTTATGCATGAAACCATGAAATGAATTCATTACTGATAAATTCAGACCTGTGGATTAAAAATTGCTAAGGCCAAAGTAAATTGTGCATGGTGTCTGTTCTTGCAGAGTTCACAGAGCCAATAGATAAGAGAAACACACACAAACGGATCCTTGCTGTGCTCTGTGTACTCCTAAGTCCAAGCTGTCTTAGGTCTTGGCAAGCACAGCTTTCAAACCAAAGCCACATTCATCTGTATTGCAGGTACAATGAACAAATGATGCTATGAGCGACAGTACTTGGCACAGTCCTTACGCTGTAAGGGACTTAATTAGTGCAATCACTGGGAACATGACTCCCAGATAGTCAGTTGGGACTGTCAACACAGCAACATCTTCAAAGCAAAACAATAAAGAGGCAGAAAAAGAATAGTGAATGCTTCAAGAGTTGTTCGAGTTACTGTTCCTGATCTCAGAGATACCTGTCCAGGGACGACCCAGTTTTCTAGAGAAATCACAGCCCTCCACAAACCAGGTCAGTGAGGCAGGGCTCACTGTGGTGAATGACACCGCTGTTCTGGAAACTAGAAGACTAAGCACACTGGGTCTCCACTCACTCCACAGGCAGGACAACAGGTCTGGTCTGTTCCCTCCAAGCTCTTTCCATCATGTACCCCTTTGCCTCTGCATGTTGATCCTCACAGGTCCCTGACATTACATCCTCCCAATTTGACTCCTCTTTTGCAATTTCCTCCCTTGAGTTTTCTCAATGCCCAGTAATTTGACATCTTACTGCTGTTCTTTGACCACAGTTCTATGGATGGGCAAGATGTAGCCATTCCCGAAACCTCTGGTCAAATCATTACTGCTCTGTGGACCCTCCAGCCTCCTCTGTCCCTCAGGGCTTCTCTGAACATCAGTCACAATCCATGTCATCTTCAACGCTATGCTTGCTTCTGTGTCTCCACCTCAACTCCAACCTGGCAGGCAGGGATGGTGGCTGGTCTCCTGGTTTCTCCATTCTTGATTTAGATCAGTGTAATTTTTATTTACAAAACTCATAAATAAAACAAGACAATTTCTCTCTGAAATTCCAACCGCCAAGCAAGAGACAACTGTTCTCCAGAAATGAATCAATTATCCAAAGGTTAAAACACTGAGACTCAAGTCATTCAAGAAGAAATTAGGTGACAATAAATGTGAAAAGCTTCTGACTGAAACTTTACACTTAAAAATTTCCATGATTTATATTATATAAAATATAACATTTTATGTCACATTATATATTCATACTTAAATAATTGGTAAATTCCCAATGCTAAATCTAAATATTGAAATAGATGAGTTTTGCAAACAGTGTAAATAGGTTTTCTGTAATCTCATGCTCTTTATAGAACATTTTAAAAGATTTCTTGAGCATCATTTAATTTCAGAAAACAAATGTGTGTGAAGATTTGGGATTAGTGTAGTGATTGCCGCCAATGAAAAGGACCCCCTAACAGCAAAAGCAATGCCAAAAGAAGGCTAGCAAATCCAGCTTCTAAACACTTTCCTGTGTACTCAGCATTACTGAAATCCAAGGGATCATCAAGAAGTTAATAGAAAAATACATAATTATTAAAAATTTTGCATGGGCCTTAAAAGGTTTTGACTCCAAGTAAACTTGCCTTTACATATTACTTTTCTAGAAACTGAAGCTTCTTTGTATTGTATCCAATTGAAGGTAAAATGCCATTTTAGTTGTAACAAAAAATATGAATATGGAGAGGCGAAGCAGTATTGCCCTGGAAGTGGGTCTATGGGTAAGGCCATTCACTTGGAATTGTTAGCACAATTCCAATTCCACAAATTCCAAATAACAAACTTGCTATGATTTTATTATCATATGCATTTGTATAGGTCTCATACATTATTTTCAATATCAATGTAGGAATAAAATCCAAGAATAATGTGATCTAAGTATGATAATTTTTTTTAAAGTTTGACTCATATTAATGAATAGGAAAGAGAAAGAAACAAAACACCACAATTTATTTTTTATAATCTGTGCTTGCCTTATCCAAACATACTTCCATAGAATTATTCCCAACGTTTTTGTCCTATATACAGAATTGATTTTTATCCTTTCTTCTGGTACATTAACCTAAGGAAAAGCATTAATTATACAAAACCCTAAACCTAGAGACATTACCAGTAAAATAGCATGAAGACAGGATTATAACATTTTTATTTTATAGTGTGCTATCTTTGTACCCAACAGTTGTAAAACAAGACAATGCTGGCACCGCTGTCTGACTCTCACTGGCTGCAGCTATTTCGAAACGATCATAACATAAATAGAAGCCGAGTTTACTTTACAACTTCCTTTTAAGGACACCCATGATTTGCAGCATGATACAACAGCAGTTACTGAAAAGTCTTTCAAATACACAATTTCATTGGAAAAGAAAGAACAAGAAATAAAGGAGGTGTGTAGCCTCTGCCTGTCTTCCCTTTCCGAAGGAGGTACTCTTAACTAAAAAATAAATAAATAAATCAACGTCCAGGAGGTAACCAGCAAACCTGACCTAGGGGCTGAGTTAAGGAGGCTAATTCAGGCAATAGCTGTCAAAACCACCCTCACCAGGGCTAATCAGAGTGCAAACCACTCCTTGAGCCCTCACTGGTGTGGAGAGCAACAAATGTGTTTTTCGAAGCTGTAATTCAACACTTGATTGAAACAGTTAATTGGCCAGAAGACAGCTATGACTCTGTGTCTATTTATGTCCCTGCCCACAGGCCATTTTTTCAGACTTGGTGTCCGAACAGCATTGCAAACTGTTACACCATCAGAACCAAAGTCCAGTGTCTCCACGAAACAGCAACACTGCGCATGGCAAACAACTGCTGTTCCGCAGTATGTTAATTTGTACAAAAGGTCAACTGAAAACAGAACGAAACAAAACAAAAACTACTTTATATTTCCCAGTTTGACTGTTGCATGTTTGTAGTTAGCAAAGATTTTCTTTTCTTAGCAAGCATTTGAGCCAAACATTTTTTTGGAAAGTTTTCTTTTAGCCCAAGAGCCAAGAGAGAGCAAGAAGCCTACTTACTCGTTCCTTGTGCCAGCATTCTGCAATCTCCTTATCCGTGTTCTTGCCTTCCAGAAGGGCCAGCTGCTGAGCCCAGGTCTTCAGGAGGGCATCAAACTGTTCCAGGGCCTGCTCCAGCTGAGCCACCTGGGCTGAGAACTCCTGTTCCGAAAGGGCCATCTGGCTGGCCAGATCCTCCAAGCTCGTGCGCGTTTGCAGCACGCTGTCTTCCCACTGCTTCCAGTCGGCGCGCAGGGCCTGCATCTCCGTGTGCATGAGCTCACACCCACTGGCAGCTGTGTTCCGTTTCACTTCAGGGGCCAGCGACTCCACTCTGCTTAGGCGGCCAGCCCCGATCTCTCTGGAATCTATCAGCTCCTGTAATGGAATATCGCCATGGTAACCAAGAAGGCCTTGTCTGAGTCACTTGGACAGCACATTTCCAACTGTGGGGCAGAGGGGGATCCTGTCCTGCTAGCAAACGGGAGCGAGTGCACCACAAGGAGCCAGAATCAGTTCCCAAGGTTTACAAGCAGGAAAGTAGCTCCGTGAGTACTCAAGCTTGTGGGAAAATAAAAAGAATTGGCGACATCCTAAAACAAATTAAACAGGCATGCTAAACTCTGGTATCATTTGACTATGTGGAAGTATTTTGACAAACTTCAGTGTCTGCTGTACAAAAGCAGATAAGTCAGCAAGCTGCAGCTGAACTGGGCTGACATGGTCTCCACCCTGGTGGGGACTGACTTCTGCTCTACCAACAACCTAGCTCATCCATCACAGGCAAGGCTATTGCTCCACTCAGTTTCCAAGATGTCAGCACATTACCTTAGCTAAATTTTTTTTTATTGTGGCTAAACAAAAACATTCATAACTCACAATAAAAAATTTAAATAACTTCTAGATTGGGCTTGTTTGCTGCTATATTTTTACATTAAAAAAAATCATTAGAGGGGCTGGCACTGTGGAATAGTGAATTAAGCCACCATCCGCAGTGCAGGCATCCCACCTAATTGACACTCAAGTCCCCACTGCTCCACGTCTGACACAGCTGTCTGCTAATAGGACCAGGAAAAAAGAACATGGCCAAGTGCTTGGACCCCTGCCACCACGTGGGAGACCTTCCTGGGTTCCTGACTCGGCCTTTGGCTTTACGCAGGAATACATTTCTCTATCTCTGTCTCCATATGTTCCTCCACCTTTCAAATAAATAAAGCTGCTTAGGAAATACTAGAAATTGAATAATTTGGCTAGTTTTTTTTTTTTTTTTTTTGGTAAAAATATTTATTTGAAAGGAAGAATTACAGAACAAGTGGGAGGGACACAGAGAAATCTTCCATCCACTGGTTCACTTCTCCCAGATAGCTATATCAGCCAGGGCTGGGCCATCCTCCTTGCTTCTCCTGGGCCATTAGCAGGGAGCTGGCTCAGAGGTGAAGCAGCTAGGAGAACAGGCACTCGTATGCGATCTCAGCATCGCAGGTGCTAACTTCTTTACATCCCAATGTAATCCCCATTTTTCATCTTAAACTTACAAATATTTCTAAAGGGCCTGGCACAGTGGCCTAGCGGCTAAAGTCCTCGCCTTGAACGTGCCGGGATCCCATATGGGCACCGGTTCTAATCTTCGCAGCCCCGCTTCCCATCCAGCTCCCTGCTTGGGGCCTGGGAAAGCAATAGAGGATAGCCCAAAGCCTTGGGACCCTGCACCTGCATGGGAGACCTGGAAGAGCTCTTGGCTCCTGGCTTCAGACTGGCTCAGCTCCAGCCATTGCAGTCACTTGGGGAGTGAATCATCGGACAGAAGATATTTCTCTCTGTCTCTCCTCATCTATATCTATCTATCTAGCTAGCTAGCTAGCTAGCTAGCTACAGATATAGATATAGATATATCTGACTTTGCAATAAAAATAAATAACAAAAATTTCTAAAGAATCACAAGATAAAATTAAAATATGCATTGCTAACTGGTCACCGTAGTGGTGTCTTTTATTAAGAACAGGCTTCTGTGAGCTTTCTTGTGAAATTATCATCTACAATTTATCTGTCTTCATATCTGTTGGTAAGAACAGGATATTGTTAGTATCAACACAGTATTAGGGCTTCGCTCCAAACAGAAAAAAATGATCATGAAAAACAAAAACTTCAAGAAGAATATCAATGCCAAAAAATTAATAAAAATTGGAATGTTAAATATGATGCATGGTTTTATATATATATAAACAAATATATATAATGTATATATGCATTAATTTGTCCATACAATATTACTTGCATTTAATTAGCTTGAAATAAGTAAATCTTCTATCACAAGGCCACAATTAATACAGATCAATTTAGAAGTATTTCTCTATGTAGAAGGCTACACTATGAATATATGAAACTCCTCATTGATACGCAGCATTTAATATCCCTATTTAACTTTTGCTCAGATTTCTAAAAACCATACCTGTTTTCCACTGCATATAGCAATCAGTGACTTGGTAAAGAAACATAATTTCTTAAAAGACATAGAGTATAATAGATTAGACAATCATAATAATTTGTAGGAGCTATTTCCCATTTAGAGTTCAAAGGTTATCAACCGACAACCTCAGTTTCTCCAAATACCGTCCTGTGGATTATCTCAGCTTTCTTTGTCAAGAAAATGGGATATATCCATATTGTAATCACTAAAATTTCCTCTCCAGGCTTTGAAGAAGGACAGAATCATGGCAAAGTGCTTTGGACTGAATTTTACATGTATTCTGTTGACTTGTACTTAACCTGTAAGAACAGTGTATACACGTACAGGCATGGTAGCATGGGCACATTCCCATCCTCCCACAGGTACTCATTGTGTGGTAGAATGGTGTCTTCCCATTGGTTGTGTCTGGGGATGGGTGGACTGGTTTTGAAGACAGAGGAGGTGCTGTATTATGTCCAGCATTTTCTCCATCGTCACACACCAGCCCACATTTAGGGCCAGCAGGGCAGCATCTAACAGACTGCACCTTCTCTCATCTCCATCCAGTATTCCTGTTTCTCTCAGGCAACTCATTGTCCCATAATTTCCACCTAACACAGTATTTGGAACCCAGGAAGCAGCCTTGGTGAAAAGATTCTCTTGCTTTCCCATGTTAACTTTCCAAAAGTTGGGTCCATCTTAGCTATCTAATCTTCTCACCTGCCAACCACACATATGGTCTCTTCATGTGAAAATGGCCCTCAGGGCAATTGACAGATAGTGTGACTGTCAAATCCAGGGGCATCTTTCCATCTTCTTGCTACGTCTGAATGGGGATCACCTTCTCCACTCAGGCCTCCATTGCAACAGGTCCCCCTAGCCCTTTTACTTTGTCTCCTCTCCTTGTACTTTCTCACTTGCAAGCCCTTTTCCTCTGGGGCTCCTTGAATGGCAGCAGTGTCTAGGTTGCAACCCTGGCACATTGTCTGCTATATACAGAAGGGCGCGTCTATTTTGGTGCCTTTAATTACAAATCATGTCTAACTCTGGGTCTTCAATCAAGCTTTCTAACCTGAAATTTGGATGTGAACATTCAACTGTCTTGGAGACATTTACCATCACCTGACAGTTCAAATTGTTCTTGCACTCTTCATGACTCTCTAGGTTCCTCAGCAGCCCTTTGTTTTCCTCAAGAGATGGTACAGACCGTAAGCAACAACTTTCATGACTAATTATTTACTCCCATAGCATTCCACAACATTTTCTGGAGTACTTTCTATGTGCCAAGAGTGATGCTAACTATGTCATGTGCTTGGTCAAATTTAGTCCTTAAAACTCCATGAGGCAAATTTTAAATTGCCTTCCTTGTTTGGTTGCTTGTTATAAATCAAGAGATTGAAGTGAGGATTTTAAGTAACTTGCCCAAAGACACAACTAGAAAACCAGTAGAGGGATGATGTGTTTCTGATTATTGAGCCTGAGATGCAGACACAGAGTGAGCTGGCACTGCATGAAGTCTATTACTTAACAAAGATCAGGATGTTTGCTATTGTTCACCACTAGATTGCGAGTTCCATAGCAGGATACTTGCCCATGGTTGAAAAAAAAAATGGAAACAATGGACAATGAATGAATAATCAGAATATCACTAAGAAATGTGTGAAAGAAGCATTTGAAAGGATCTCACATATAAATAATAAAGATGTTAAAAGGTGACTTCATGATTATTTCTTTTAAATCAGCAGACACTGTAGAATTAATATTTTCAAAGCATGTACAAATATATCTTTAAAATCTGTTTTTGTCAGGGGCCTGGAGGCTAAATCCTTTGCTTGTATATGTATATGTTATTACACACATACAATGCGTACAGATATGACATATATTTGACATGATATGACATATGATGACATATTATATATGACATATCATATATCATACATGTCATATAATATGACATATATATATATTATTCTTGAGAATCAAAACAATAGCCTAGTGGTTAAAGTCCTCGCCTTGCATGTGCTGGGATCCCACATGGGTGCTGGTTCATATCCTGGCAGCCCCACTTTCCATCCAGGTCCCTACTTGTGGCCTGGGAGGGCAGTTGAGGACAGCCCAAAGCCTTGTCCCTGTACCCATTTGAAGACTCAGAAGAGACTCTAGGCTCTTGGCTTCAGATCAGCGCAGCTCCAGCCATTGTGGCCACTTGGGGAGTGAATCAATGGATGGAAGATCTTCCTCTTTGTCTCTCCTCCTGTCTGTATATCTGACTTTCCAATAAAGCTAAAATAAATCTTTAAAAAAATTATATATATATATATATATATATATATGTTATAGTGTGAGTTTATGATTTTATGTTCTGATTCCAGAAATCCCTGCCTATCTGAAATTCTTGAGCCCAACAATCTAACCAACAATTGCACCAGTATTTCCTCATCTGAAATTCAGCAACTGAGGATTCCACCATTCATCATTCCAGGATAACAATCTATCATTTTCCACAGGGAAAACATTGTAACAATATTCAAGCAATTAGAAATATGTCAAAAGATGTAAATATTTCATTTCCCTCAGAATTATGAATTTCTATTTTTGAAGTTGCCCTTACAAGAAATAAATTAAGTAATTATTTTAATGTCCTTGAAAGCAGTTCTTCTATTAAGTTGTTGGCTAGGAAAGCAGAATAAAACATCCAGAATGACATTTAAGATCTTTTCTAAAATATAAAAGGATTTCAAAAAGGAAATGAAAAGCGGAACCCAAAACTCTGCTTATTTTGGTGTTGAAAATTTTTCAAAAGCCTGTGAGATATCTTCCAACAGTTTATGAAAAATGTGTGTGATACAACAATTATGCCTGGATCTCGGTTGTCTTTTGCATAAAAATAAACATGCTTTAACTCTATTTTTCTCAAAACTTTTGAAATACCCTCATATGTTTAATTTTAAGTTACTTCATAAACTTCTTTCCCACTGTATTAGAAAATAGTATCTGGTGGGCCCGGCGGCGTGGTCTAGCGGCTAAAGTCCTCCCCTTGAAAGCCCCGGGATCCCATATAGGCGCCGGTTCTAATCCCGGCAGCTCCACTTCCCATCCAGCTCCCTGCTTGTGGCCTGGGAAAGCAGTCAAGGACGGCCCAATGCTTTGGGACACTGCACCCACGTGGGAGACCCGGAAGAGGTTCCAGGTTCCTGGCATCGGATTGGCGCGCACCGGCCGTTGCGGCTCACTTGGGGAGTGAATAATCGGACGGAAGATCTTCCTCTCTGTCTCTCCTCCTCTGTGTATATCTGGCTGTAATAAAATGAATAAATCTTTAAAAAAAAAAAAAAGAAAATAGTATCTGGTTTTATCATCTTAGCAAACTGGAATTTATTTCTTAAGCATATTTACACAAAGGAGCATATATAGACAATGTTAAATTTCGTTCATAAGTGTAGTCTTGATTTTTTATGTTTTTCATGTTTAGATTGGTGAAGTGGAAAACAATACACACCAGCATAAAACAGGAAGGGAACAATATGAATAACAAAATCTTATCCTGCAAATTTTTATCACAACTGTGTAGCACTCCAGAACTGAGGAAGCAACGCAGCACCTGTGAATTTCCTGACCTTAATTTTTGACAGCTTTTTCTGGGTGGCTGAGCAGTCTCCAGACATATCCGACCACCGATGAAGTTCCTCCTTTGCGGAATGAAGCCAGTCGGTGAACTCCTGGACTGCATCTAAATACATCAGGTGGTCTTTCACAAGATCTTCCACTTTCCTCATTTTCTCCTAGTGAGAAAAGAAAAGGCCATGTTAAAATAGTCATCATTGAGGTCCTCCAGTCAGATAGAATAATGGGCAGAAGGAGTGAGGGGTCAAGGCGAGCTGCTGTGGTACTGTATGTTCAGCCATTACTTGGAACACCTGCATCCCACACTGGAATGCCAGTTTGTGCCCCAGCTACTTGCTTCTGATCTAGCTCCCTATTAATTTGTCAGGGAAACAGCAGATGACAGTTCAAATACTTGAGTTCATGCCACCCATGTGGGAAACCAGATGGAATTCCCACTCCTGTGTTCAGACTAACAGCCCAGGCAGTTGAAGCCACTTGGAAAATCTTGGGAAATGAATCTGTGGATCACAGATCTCTCTGTCTCTGTCTGTCTGTCTGTCTGTCTCTCTGCCTTTCTGTTACTCTGCTCTTCAAACAAATGTTTGAAATAAAAAAGGCCTAGTATAGTTTCTTGCTATGTTTCCAAAGATCTCATTTCTATTCTTAATTTATTCTAGGGTTAATATCTTAAACCATATATTCTAACGGAAAGATTTGAGGAAACAATGATTTTCCTGTTAGTTTACCATTACTAGTCCTACTCTAACAATCTATTTAATTTGAATAGTGGCTAACATCTGGTGTATATCATTGTGCTCAGCACTTCAACTCCTTTTCTCAATCTATCTTCACAACAGCCATGTGATATCAATACAATTATTATCATCATTTTATAGGAAACAACTCTTAAGTTTGCAGAGGTTAAGTGATGTCGCCCCCACCCAAAAACAAATGTCAAGGCCAAAATCATACTGAGGTCTTTTGACTCTTGAGTCTTGATTCTTAATGATAACTAAGTTGAAAATTAAGAAGGCAAACCTATATATTAACAGCTGCAGTATAAATCAAAAGTTACAAAACATAAATCAAAGAATAAATCAAAGAAGTACATTTTATCTCACAATGTGTATAACATTCATAAATATACCAGGGGAAAATCATGTAGAAAATATTCACATAAAGAACTGATAATATTTAATATGACTATATTTCAAAGATATGAAAATACAGCTTTAAGTAAGATGAGAAATAAATACAATACTTTGTAAATTGAAATCTTGGAAACAGACTTATATTTACTATAACTCTATATATACCACCAAAAACAAACACTGATCCTTGATGAACAATCTTTCCAAAAATGAAAAAAAAAGTGGAGAAATACAAAATTTAAAAAATAGCAAAGATTAAGATTGTACTCAAAGGTGGTATATGAACTTACTCACAAATGTTCCCATTTGGAGGCAGTTTATTTTCCTGTAACTTAACTAGTGACTATCTTGGTGCTTCTGCAAGATAAAGCACTAACCTTGGCAACAGTCACTATATCGTTAAACTGAACTTTGAGTTCCTCTTGAACCGATTCCTTGAAGGACTCGTCCCCTGTCTTCTCGTAGAGCTCCCTCGACTTGGCAGAGAGGCGGTGAAGGGCTCCGCTGCGTTCATCTGCCTCGGACACGATGGCCTGGAAGTGGTCCAGCAGGGAAAACTTCTCTTTCAGACCAGGCTGCAGCTGTATGGGATGTGCTACTTTCTGATCCACTGACTCCATCCATTGTTCCAACTGGTTCTTCCTCTCCATGTAGTCATTCCATTGGCTCATTACAGACTCTAAAGTGCTGAAATCAATATCACATATAATAAAATGAAATATTTGACATCTCTACTGAAAACCAATCACAATGTCATGATAACTGTGTACATTGTTTTAATCAAAAAAACTGTTAAGTGAATTGAATAGAAAAAGAGAAACTACTAATGATTCATAGATGTGTGATGCAATCCCTTCAAATTAAGTAATTCTATGTGAAATTTGAAGAAAGAAGTTGTAGTAAAGTCTCATACAGGCACTTAGAGACTTGTCTTCCAAATTCAAATTGTCCTAAATACCTGAACCCCACTCAAAGAGACAAATGTATGCATTTTGCTGTCAAAAAAATTAACACTGCAACATTAACTTTATCTAATACACTCAAATCAACTCCTTACTTTCTTAGATTTAGTTTTTTCTTACTGAAATAAAACGGTAATGATGTGTTCACTGGAGTTCAAAACTCAAGGTATTCTTCCTGGGTAAATATTGTTACTATGTTGGGTTTTGTAATAGTAAACACACACACACCCTAGTGCTTCAGTGTTGAGCCCGACCACTCAGTTTTACACATTATCTTGGGCTCTCCATGGGGATGGCCCTCAACCCCAACCTCAACCTCCTTTACATCTGAGCATGCCATCTTGCAGTTATGATGTATGGTACATGAGCTTCTAACCAATTATCCTGCTGTAAACAAACCTTCACCAATTTCTCACGCCATTGGTTTCACATCAATAGAAACTCAGCATACATAAATCCCCATCCTTTACTTCAAACATTTTTTTTAGCCAACCATTGATTTAACTTCTGAGACACTAGTGCTGTAATGAACAGCACAACAAAGATGTTTTTATTCAATAATTACCAAACAGGATATTTACTTTATGAAG
Organism: Ochotona princeps; assembly: GCF_030435755.1. NCBI lineage: Eukaryota > Metazoa > Chordata > Mammalia > Lagomorpha > Ochotonidae > Ochotona > Ochotona princeps. The sequence goes on along the minus strand of NC_080832.1, from coordinate 12,804,802 downwards.
TATAGGAAGTAAAAGGATTATTACAAAATAGAAGTATAACCAATGGTAATGTCTCATTGTTTTTATGCCTAGATATATCTCATCAATTCTACCCTCATTACTGAATAGTGAGAATCTATTTTATGCAAGCAGTTCGAAGTTTTTGTAATAAAATAGAACTACAGCTAAGGTTTTTTTTGTGTTAAAGATTTTAAATAGGGAAATAGAGAAAATATCAGAAATGTTCCAAAAAGAGGTAACTTTTGTACTTTCTCTTGAAGAGTTACCACTGTATTATTTTATCATCGATAACATAGTAGTAAAAAGATTTCAGAAAAGAAAGAACAGTAGCAGAAAAGTCCCGGGCATGTAAAGCAGATATAGGTTTGGAGGAGAGCAAGTAGCTTCAAAGAGCTTCTCTTTGTTTTACACATGAAGTATGTATAATCATATCACAGATTTCTCACAATTACCATGAAAGACAGTTTTTTTTTAATCTAGAAAAACTTCATTTTACAGGGACAGGATAGGAGGCGCAGCAGCTGCCCAAAGGGCAGGGTGTTTGCAACTAGGCTTCATTCCCAGAAGATGGGGTTTTGAATTAAATAATTAGACCAATAAAATATATATAGGAAATTTTCTGAAACATCCGTAACAAAGGCCCTTCCCTGGGATCCCCCCAAGGCCTGCCCTGTGGGTCTTCCAGAGTCTTCAGAGCCCAGTCTGAACTGGCCTTTTCTGCACTGCACCCTACCTTAGTCTGAGCTCTTACCAGGCAAGAGCTGTGTAGGTTTTGATCTTGCTTTTTCAATTATTCTAACACAAGCATTTGGTTAGTGTGTAGTTGCCAAATTTAATTCCCTTGCTGAGATAGGAAGTAACTACACTAGTCTGCTTCTCACTTTTAGCATTTGATGCCACCATCTGGAAAATACACACTCATAATTCTATCCAATTTTATGAAGCTGGCACCTTACCAAGCATTCAGAAGTTTAGTTTCAGCTCCACCAGTCTACTGTACTGAGTAAGAGAATCAAAGGGTCTGATTTTTTTTTTTCTTTGCTGAACATTCTGAGTTATTACTACTAAGGTCATGCAATGAGGTGCCCTCATGACTAAATAGCAGAGCTATCCCCACTGTCACAAATTAAAAACACTTTGCACATTTCTTATGTCTCAAGGCACGGGTATGATCTCTAGTTGATGAAAAGTTTATACTAAGACTGAACTGTTGGGTTCAACTTACTTTCCCATATGCTTTTCCAAACAGCCAAAACTTGCTCAAGTTAAAAAAGGACATCTCCTTGCTGTGATGAATTTACAAAACGGTATTTCTAGTAATTCCATGTTATATACAAGATTTCAAGTAAGATATTAAAGAGGGGAGTGTCAATATTAAATAAAATAAATCAAAACAGAAATAAGCAAGTAAACAAACAGGAACTAGTTTATGACCCATGAGCAATGTGGCGCAGGCAAAGACAGGCATACACACAGCTGGCTTTATGAAGCAGCACACTGGGCAACTTGACACAGGATCCCTCAGCACTGGCCCATCATGTCCCTAACCCAGCCAGGTTGACTTGAGCAAATAAGCACTGAAAAGATGCGATGCTCTGTACCTCTGAGCACGAACAGCGGAGCTCATGACGTCAGCCCACACCTCTTTCAGGGTCTGCAACTGCACCTGGATCACCTGCTGACCCTCTTGGTTGCTGCTTCTCAAGGCTTGCTCCCCTTTGCCAATGGCCATGTTCAGCTTCACCTCCCCTTCCCCTCTCATCAGCAGAATGTCCTGGGAGCGAAGGATGAACAAGCGTTACTAGCAGTAGGAAAACATTCTCTATGTAAGTGACTTAGGCTCCTCATGAGAATTCAGGGAGATGGAAAGTTCGTGATACTGGTGCAGAAATTGTAATTTTTAACATTCTCCCTGATGTGCACAGATTTTATTTCCAAAGTGAAAACTACCTGTTAAAAACCTGAGAGCCATCTGCCTTCACTGCTTGGTAAAGTTCACCTGCACTGCCACAGTCTGGGGTGGTGGTCTCCTTTGTGCTTGGAACACACCCCTTCTTACTTCAGTTATGACACCTACATTTGAACTGTGCTGTGAGCAACAATTCACAGATTGTTCTCTGTTAATAACTAAAGGACTCCCAGAATACAAGAACCAATGCTACGTCTACATGCCTGGCAATTTACACAGGTGCTTGCTGTTTAATCACTGAAAGCAGTTTTAAAGGATTTTAAAGCTATTAACACAAGGCAAGACAGGAACCGTCCCTATCCCTTCTGTTACGTTTCTCCAGCTTAATACACAGTCTGCATTTAGAGACACCCCCAGAGCAGCTAGACTCCAACTCAAATGCCAGCGGTGCTAACCCAAGCAATCTGCAGCTGCTGTCACAGTCTCCTTTACCTGGATCTGAGCCAGCCTTCTCTCCAAGGTGTCTTTGCTGCCAGTGGTGCTGTCTGCACTAGCCAGTCTGTCTTGAACATCTTTCACCCAGGACCACATGCTCTGCAGGGCGTCCTCCAGGGCTTCGTGCTCCTGGATTGCCACCTGACAGCTGCGCAGCTTCTCTCTGGTCATCCTGAGCAAGTTCTGGTAGCTGGTGAGCAGCTGGGAGCACAGGCGGCCCTCTTTGCCAGCTCCGTGGCCTTCCTCACTGAGCAGCTGCCCTCTCTGGGAAAACTTATCAAGCGACTCTCTGGAAAAAAAAAAAAAGGAAAAACATTTTTAGAAATTCTGACCTTCTAGACAGTGGGGGAGTGATCAGAGATTGTTGACGTTGGAGCAAGAGGCAGGCTAGAGCTTAGAACTGACATGCCAGTATAATTAGAACCCTGGGAACTGGGCTGGCTGCTTGCGTCCTCTTGTGGTCTCTCACAGTGTGGTTCAGACACACTTGGGAATAGGATTCATTCTGTGTTGGTCCACGACCAAATGCCAGGGATGGCGCCAACTGTCTTGCTAGGAATTCAGTCCAGAAAATGGGCCCAGGTTTTCTCTGGAGGTTCATTATTAGCAGCTCTCTGTTCCTAGTTAATGCTTTTACCATGAAAAATTCCTGGAAATGTTCCCGGGGCTAATGCATGTACACAGTTATTCGCCTCACCAGGAAATTTCTTTCATTAATGGATCACAATATACACGATAGTGGTCTCCTACGATTTTATCTCCTAGCATTGCTACATCCACCTTGGTATAAGTATACTCTGATGTTCACATGAATCCCCTTTGTAAACAGCACATGACTACAAAGCAGGTGCTTCCTTCATGAGCACCTTGGCACTCCTGTTCCATTCCAAGCTGTATCATCTGAACTCAGGGTAGGCATCACAACCCCAGGCGGTATCCACAACCACCCAGGACATGGCATAGAATGCAGAGCTTCTCACATGCATCCATGTTAGTGGTCCTGGTGTCACCCAGCATCCCCAGGCTCAGTCCACTGGGCTTCCATTGCCTGAGGCAAGGGCTCCAACCTTCATCATATCGCACAGGGCACACACACTACTGAGCAGAGACAAAATGCTATGAATGTTCTCCCATCGACCACTTGGGGTGTGTTCCAGAGTTTTCTTCAGGTCAAGGAGAAAACATTTGCCCTTCGAAGCCTCTAGAATGCCTGGCTGCCTTCCTTTAATTTTACAAAATTCTGAATTGTTATTTGCATATCAGGAAAGACCTCTAGATACCAGAGGGGAGAGTGGGGACATCTTGAAACAGGTGATGTGACTACTACAGAGAAAACAAAGGGTGTGAACTAGTATATCCCACTTTCTGTTTCCCCCTCTTACAGGCTCTGATGAGAAAAGTCCAAGGCGTCTCAAGCATGGGTGATTTAACAATATATAACATATCTCCCCAAATACCTGGCTAACTAAAACTACTGCCATGAAGAAATCCAACGGGTGTGAAAGCGCCAGAGACAAGCACATGAGAGGGATCAGGTCACCCGGCTGGAGAATCCTAGCAATCAGCTATTACACTCAGCGCATCCTAAAGTGGCTGCTCTGGAGGCAAAGAACCTGAAGGCAAGTGCATTTCAGGACTCCTGGCACTTGGTCCCAACCTACCAGCGAGTAAAATTTCAAGGACTTTCTCAGGGCTAAAGCCTGCCAGTATCAGAAAAACAAGGAGGAGTAAAGAAAGACATTGACTTTGGTGATTAAGCAAGATGTTTGGGCCACTTTCTCCGAGGTAGTTAGGGTAATTGATGAAAGTAAATACAAAGAAGAATAAAACAGAGTCCAGAGAAGAGGAAAATGAGAATATGCCAAGTAAGTTTTTCAGAAAGTTTTCAGTTTAGAATTATGGTATTATTTGATTAATTCTGTGCAATTTTTTGATACTATCCTGGACCATGGGAATAAAAACATAATTAAAATCTAAAGCACTTAACAGTGAGGAACTCACAGGTGGGAACTGGGTGAAAAGAATTTGCAAAGGTTTGAACAGGTGGGACACAAGACAGCTGTTTTCAGTATGGGTCCTGTTCTCCATTTGTTTGCATGCTTTTCCCCAGAGTTAAGGAATGCGAGGCATTAGGGATTAGGTGATATCGACTCAATTGGTGACACCTGATAATTTATCTGATTAAGAAAGTACCATCAGCTTCAGACAGAGCAAACTTGGACGGCAAGTTTGTCTTCTAAGGGTGAGGAATTATTCCAAAATGACAGGGTGAGAACGGACAGGGAACAGGTGTGAAAGGTGGGAGGGGTAGAAGGCACAGCTCGGAAAACATAACCAGAAATGAAGAGCTAACAACATCAGCAAAGAAGAAGAATCACAAAGAGTTGTTTTTGCTTTCCTGACTCTCATGAGGATGGGTAGATGGGAAATCCATCGGCTGGCTATGACGGGTGAACGGATGGAAACTGGCTCTCCAGTATTAATTTTGTATCTTTACAATCACTGTGAAGTCATGGTTTTCTCTTCTCCACATCACCTTCACATTAATATTAATAGATTCTCAAAATAACCCCAGAGTAGAAGGTACAAAGTTATTAGCATAATAAGTGGAGGCTACATGCAGGAATTCTAGGAGTGGAGTTCCATGGCTGAATATTTGCATTAAAGACAAGGTTCTGGGGTTCAGACAATGTAACTCCACCTGCACACTCCTCAAATCCAAAAGGCCTCAAAGATGCAGCATCATCTGAATTTGTATTCTAGAATTTCACAATGGGGAAAACATTGTTAGCAACAGCCAACCACCAACCAAAACTAAACCGAATAGCCAATCAAGCCAGCAGTTTGAACCCTAACAGCAGGGAGAGAACCCCCAGCCCTTCAACGTAACATACCTGGCAGCCAGTAATTCGCCCAAAAACATTTCAACTTTGTGAACTTCATTTTTCTTCTCAGGAACACTCTGTTTACTTTCTCCCAAGTTCTCTGTGTTTAACCTCTCTTCCATTTCATGGATCCACAAGTTCAGTTTTCTGTGCTGATCCTCAAAGCTAAAGAAAATTTCAAACAAAAATAGCAGAAAAAAATGCTCTGCGTCACACATAAGCTCTAGTGGTTGACATCAGAGTGTCATTTCTACGACATTTAAAATCTTATGAATCTTCAGGTCATAGAAGCATGTATCCTTCAGCCCGCCCATCAAAGAAGAAGTGAGAAAATACAGTTGTATCTTTTGAGATTCAGGCCGAATCTCACGTATCTGGACTCCCTTCATGGCTTACAGCTGCCTGCAGGAGGATCTCCATGTCGCCATTCACTTAACCCCACATCTTACACAGGGACCCTTAAGATAAGGCCGGTGGGCAAGCAGAGCAGTGGAAAAACAGAGGAAAAAGGGTTCTCTGTGTCTTCATTTGTTACACTAATTTGAAGCTAAGCTTAGAAATTATGTCAGCTTGCAAAGAAACCCGTTACTGTCACCACAAAGGCCCTGAAACTATATCAACAATGTTCCCATACCTATTAGTTTTCTTTCTCTTCCTCTAAATGTTTATTTACCTCCATTTACATGTGACTTTAATGGGTATTTTCTGTCATAAGTCCATCCCAGCAGGAATAAACACAAAAATAAGATTTTAATAATTTAAAAACTGGGATGTCAAATTTCCCATATCATATAAAGATCATATATATTTTTTCTATTTGAAAGAATTTGGTAACCTACATATATATGTGTGTGTGTGTGTGTGTGTGTGTGTGTGTGTATATATATATATATAGAAAGAGAGAGAGAGAGAGAGAGAGAATGCTTCTATGATCTGGTTCACTCCTCAAATGCCACCGTGGTCAGGGTGAGGCCAGGTCAAAATCAGGATCCAGGAAACCAATCTGGTCTCCCACATGAAAAGCAGGACAACACTACGGAGCCATCACCTGCTGTCCTTAGGGTGTGCATTAGCAGGAAGGTAGCTGGGACCACAACTAGGAACCAACTGCTATGACTAAGGCAAGTGTCTTCATTACTATGTCAAATGCCTACCATAAGATGCAGTATCCTGGGTTAACCAAAGAGACAAAAGTTACATGTAGATACATCATTTACAAATACTAGTGAATAAAATCTCTTCATTTATGTAGAAAGTAAAATCAAACAATATCTTCAGCATCTAAGCAATTAATTAACACCCTAGCATGAATGTGGCACTTTAAGCCAAAGGTGATTAGAGCTGAAACAATTTCAGATATTATTTGACAACACAATCTATGTATATGAAATCTACATTAATCGAAACAACCTACCTCCCGAGTTCTGAAGCACAGTCCTGCAGGGCCTGCTTGTCTTTCAGGCATTGTTTAAGAAATGCCTGGAATTCTTCATTAGCCTTGGTGATTTGCTCCTGAATGCTACTGACAATTTGTTTAGGCAAATGAGCATATAAAGTTTGTCCTTCTTGAGTCACCACATCAAGCTTTTTCTGTCCATCACTGACTGAGTCCAAAAGCCTCTGTTTCAGAAAGTAAAATGCAAAACATTTCTATTAGACACCTGGTATGTCAGAGTATTAATTACAATCATGAAGTAAAGTAGAAGAAAAATAGAACCCAGTGGGGGGAAAACATCTCTAAAAGATTGGTAAGAAAAGCAATACGTGTAGTTGGATGGAATTTAGCCCCCTAAGGATCGGATCAGCCAGTCACCGGCTTAGCCGGGGATACCGATACATCATGTGGGTCTACAGAAGAAGGTCTCCTTCTCAATCTTTACTATCTTCACTGTCGCAGCCAAGTTCAGGGGTCACCTCCTCACGAGGTAAGTGGCATCCCTCTAAACAGTTAAATACTCAGCCCTCCCTCTTCCTGCTCCTGCGCTAACCCAGGCTGCACAAAGGCTGACTCTGAGTTTCGGGACCTTTCCTTCCTTCTCTGGATCAAGCACAAGGATTTAGTTTCTTTTTCTTTTCTATTTTTTTTTTAATTCATCTATTTATTTTAGATGATATTTACCTAGTCAATCAGATTGGGAAGGATCTAGGGTTAGGGAGAAGTGGGTGTGATCATTGTTTCCAAGCTTTCTTTTTGTTTGCTTTATTTAAAGATTTATTTTTATTTGAAATTCAGATATACACAGAGGAGGAGAGACAGAGAGGAAGATTTTCTGTCTGCTGATTCACTCCTCATGTAGCCACAATAGCCAGAGCTGTGCCAATCAGAAGCCAGGAGCCAGGAGCCAGGAGGCTCTTCTGGGTCTCCCTGTGAGTACAGGGTCCCAAAGCTTTTGGCTGTCCTCAACTGCTTTCTCAGACCACAAGCAGGGAGCTGGATGGGAAGCGTGGCTGCTGGGATTATAACTGGCACCCATATGAAATCCTGGTGCTTGCAAGGTGAGGCCTTTAGCCACTAGGCTACCACACTGGGCCCCAAGCTTTCTATTTCTTCATCCTGTTTCTGGTGGAAGGGGAGAGATAAGAGGAAAGGCCATACCCAGCCTCCCTACCATCCTGGTACCCAAGGATGGGGAAAGACCACCCGATATCAATCCAGGGTCACAATGGCGCATGTTCTGAAGGTTTTGCCCAGGTGGATGCGAAAGTTTCAAAATGCTATTAATAGGAATCCCTTCCGATGTCCATGGGCTGATGCCATCGACCTTTTAGTTTCCAGTCACCCAGACATTTACTGTCATTGTTTGGCTGGGGTAGTTGTTCGTAGTTCTCTGCTATGGTACCAGATGCCCTCTGCAGACCCCAATTAGCTACAATGTCTTCCATGTGCACCATGGTCTGCCATCCAGCACTCCATCTTCTATACTGGGGAGGACCAGTTCTCCTAGGTGGGCCCATGGACCTGAGCCAGGTGACCTGGACCATGCTGGAAACCCTACCACTGGGGCTCATGGATCCAGTGACCACCTTGTAGGTGGGCCCATTGCCCTTAGTGGATGCTAGATGCATGAGCCTCATAGGCAGGGGGTTTCAGAGGGGCCTGGGTCTCCTGGTCCAGTTCATTAGGCCTACTTGTACAGAGGTGCTGGATCTGTGAGCCCCAAGGGTAGGGGATCCAGCGAGACCTGAGTCTGGTGCAGGTCACCGAGCCCACCTGCGTGGAAGGGTTGGGTCCATGAGCCCAGGGTTGGGGGTTCAGAAGGTCCTGGGTCGCATGGCCTGGGGCCTTGGGCCCACCTGTATGGTGGGTGCTGAAACTGTAAACCTCAGGGTTAGAGTATCTGGCCTGGCAATAAGTCTCACGGTCCAAGTCCTAGGGCCCATTTACGCAGTGGGTAAAGGGCATAGTTTCAATAGAGTAAACCAATCCTAGAATTCAGTGTTCTCCAGGGTGCCAATCACAACTGCCACTCCGAAGTTGTTGTTTTTTTAAAATACACTTGCTTTTAAAAAATTTATTTATTTATTTATTTGAGATTCAAAGTTATGGAGAGACAGACAGACAGACAGACAAGGAGAGATCTTACATCCATTGGTTCGCTAGCCTCAACGGCCACATAGGCCAGAGTTGGGCTGCTCCAAAGATCCTCTGGATTCCTCATATGGGTGCAGGGGCCCGAGAACCTGGGCTCTCCACCACTGCTTTGTAGGTACACTAGAAAGGAGCCAAATTGGAAGTGGAGTAGCAGGACTTGAATCCAGCACCCACATGCAATGCCAGCACCCTAGGCGGCAGCTTTACCTGCTGCGCCTTGGCATCCACTTCTTTGTAGAATCCTTCCATGCATCAAGCTGGAAAGGGAGTGATTTCGACTTCACTTTTAGTTTGTCTTGCTGCCTACAATACTGAGATTGCTTTCCAGCAACAATCTTGGTCCCTTACTTCCGATATGATGAGCTCTCTATGCTAATTTCATTCCCTGTTAGGCTGCAAAGTCTACAGGGTATTGCATTGACAAAATAATTTTAGTAATATTTAACACTGTAAAAAAAGCTTCAACAAAATCGCTTTCATTAACTCTTCTTTACAATGGACTTCTCTTTTCTGAATTCATGCTTTTATAGCCTATCAAATCTATATAATCTATACTGTTGATAACTTCAGTTTGAACATATTCTATCTTCAAATTTAGATCATAAGCACAGGTAGTGTTCTCTCCTGCTTTCAAAAACTCCACCAGAGACATTAAAGATACTCAATTGTTGATATTGTTACTACTATAAACATTAAAATGAGTCTCTTAATTGAATCAAATCCAAAGAATGGTCCGTATGCTCAATAAAACAGAGGAAAGAGATGCAGGAAGCCCTTGGCTTCTAGTTATTTTCAAAACAGCCTTTTGACATCATCTTTTAATTCTGCCAGGCAAAAAGAAAGAATTGACTAAGAAAAAATTCAGACATGACCTGAAGATCTCTGGGGCCCAGAATGAGGAGCAAAGAACAGGCGGCAGCCTGCTCACCTGGAGGTCCTGCAACTTTGCCTCCAACACTTTGCTGTCACCAGTGCGATCTGAGGATTCTTTTGCTACCGCCTTTGCATGCAAAAACCAGTCTTGGAATTCCTGCATTGAATCTGTGAAAGGTAAGAAAAATCAAGAGTAAATCCAAGACATCCAATGAGCTTCCAGGATTGCCACAGTGAACTTCTGCTGCCCTTCAGCCCATTGTCATCCTACTTTGCAAACTATCCCAGACAGATAGAAGCTGCAATCATGAAGGTTCAAGGTGGAATTGAGAGATTTTTCTCAGAGGAAAGAATGAGAAGAAATTTGTATTCTCAAAATGTTCGATTTCCCAAAGTAATTCTTTCTTTTGGTAAAGACAGTGAGTTGCCTGCCTCATCATCCAGGAGTGCACAGAGGAAAATGCACCCAAGACATTGAAGCCATGGAGGAGGCCAGGGAAAGAGACAGGTCTTCTTTCTACTCTATTGATCTGGGGTCCTTGTGCTCCTGTCTCAGTTCAGCCACGGCTCTAGGAAAGCGGCCACAGAGACACAGGACAGCCCATTTGTTCACAGCCTCTCCTTTGTCCCATCACTTCATCACAGCACAAAACCTTCAGCAGCTCTTTGGGCAGTGTCTGAGGGCCACACCAGTGGAAGTAATTTTCCATGCACATGAGCTATGTATGAAAAAAACATAAGAAATTTGGACTTGCCAGCATGGTGCAGCCCAAACTTCTCACACTGAAACACGAGGGATTCTGCACAAGGACTGCAGTCCTGTTGTTCAAACCCCCAAATACAAACATATTTGAAATTGTATCCATCTGGAAAGTTTCCTCAAAGTTGCCGGCAGTTTCTAGGCAGCAGTTGCTTTGGATTCTTCTTAATCAAATTATTCATACCAAGAGCCCTCAGAGCTTACCATGGAAGTGTTTCTCCAGGGATTCCTGCAGACTGGCCTGAGTTTTGGAGCACAGCTGGCTCACAGCTTCATGCTTCTTTGTCAGGCCTGTCAGTGCCACGCCCAGACTCTCCAGCTCCGCCGAGTGGTACTTGCGGCACAAGCTATTGAGATTTTCTTGGGTTGAGCTGATGCTGTTTTGCTGACTTTGGAGTTCCTTTTGAGTGTCCTATGGAAGAACAGTGTACTGCTGTCAAGGACAGTCATCATACATGAGAGCAATACTCTAGCAAATCCATTGGAGCATTCTGTTCTAAATCTCAAACTGACACTGTTGAAATTCACTCAGTAAGGGGCCCAGCATGGTGGCCTAGCGGCTAAAGTATTTGTCTTGAACACACCGGGATCCCATATGGGCGCCGGTTCTAATCCCGGCAGCTCCACTTCCCATCCAGCTCCCTGCTTGTGGCCTGGGAAAGCAGTCGAGGACGGCCCAGTGCTTTGGGACCCTGCACCCATGTGAGAGACCAGAAAAGAAGTTCCTGGCTCCAGGCTTCAGATCAGCACAGCACTGGGCATTGTGCTCATTTGGGGAGTGAATCATCAGATGGAAGATCTTCCTCTCTGTCTTTCCTCTTCGTATATCTGACATTGTAATAAAAATAAAAAAAAAAAAAGAAATTCACTCAGTGGTGTAGAAACATTTTGGTGATATTTTCATTTTGAATATTTGTGATAGAACTATATTGATTTCTTCAACATTTTTCTAGCTTTTTTCCTTGAGCAAAAATAGCTGTTGGAAGATGTTAGGATTTGGACTGTAGTCTAAGACTTTGAGCAAATGAAATACATCCTTAAGGTTTCCAGTCCCCATCTTGGTTTCAGCCAGTTAAAACGACGCCAGTGCGTCGGGCAGTCCTTCCGCTGGGTGCTTCAGACATTCCAGTCCTCTACTGGGTGGAGTGCTGGATGCAATACCTGGCTAGGATTCCTGATTCGAGCTTCTTGATGGCGCAGGCCCAGGGAGGCAGCGGAAACAAATAACTGCCTCCCTTAAGGGACACCTGGATTGAATTCCTGGTTGCTAGTTAAAGCCTCAACCAGGGCCATGCCAGCATCTGGGGAGCCAACCAGGACAATAGCTTCCTCTCCCAGACTGCCTTCCTGTTTCTCAGAAGTAAATGATTCCAAATACCAAACACGATGTAATAATTTTCTTTTATATTTTTAAATAATTATGGATTGCTAAGATATTGCAAAGAAATTAACAGAGATATCTCACCTTTCACATTCTCCCTCCAAAAGTTATCATTGTCCCCATTAAAAGTATATCATAACTAATAATTGTCATTGGCATAAAACTTGGAGGCTATTTGAATTTCACTAAGTTATACATGCACTGATTTTTGTACACGTGTCCCTATTTATGCAGTTTCATCAGTACTGCCATTTTGCCACCTATAGTTTCATACATCCATAATCACAATCTAGTTTCTTTTTTTAAGATTTATTTTTATTGGAAAGTCAGATATACAGAGAGGAGGACAGAAAGAGTGGAGCATTTTCCGTCTGCTGATTCACTCCCCAAGTGAATGACTTCAACTGAGGCAGTCTGAAACCAGGAGCCCGGATCCCAGAGCCCGGATCCCAGAGCCCGGAGCCTGTTCCTGGTCTCCCATGCAGGTGCAGGTTCCAAGTCTTTAGGCGGTCCTTGGCTGCTTTCCCAGGCCAGAAGCAGAGCGCTGGATGGGAAGTAGGGCCACCAGGATTAGAATTTGCCCCCATATAGGATCCTGGCACATGCAAGGCGAGAACTTTAGCTCTAGACTTCTGTGCTGGGCTCAAAATCAAGTTTCTTAATGACACCACTTTATAAGATTCCCTTGTGCTATATCTTTATAGCCATCACCCACGATCTATCCCATCCATAACCTCCAGAACCACTAACATTCCCTATACCTGTATAATTTCACTAATTCACAAATGCTAGCTAAGTAAAATAATAGTGTATGTGTCTTTTGAGATTGGTCATGTTTACTCTGTGTAATTTCCTTACAATCCATTAAAGTTGTATGTATAAATAGCTTGCTTCTTTAATTTTGTAGTGGTATTTGATAGGATGTATTCATCCTGGTTTGTTTTCTCATTTGCCAATTGGGAGATTTATGTGGAATTACAGTTCTGTGTTATTAAAACAAGATTCTATAAGCAAAAAAAAAAAAAAAAAAGAAGAAGTAAATGATTCCTTCATAAAAGCCCACCACCACTGTTCACATTCTCCAGGAGCTGTCTGTGCTTTGTTTCAGGCCAGAGGCCACACCAGAAGCAGCAGCTATGCATTTAAAATGATCTATGCCTTGTGTAGCAGGGCTAGAGATCGCCTGAGCAGCTGGTCAGATAACATCCACGAAATCATTTGTTCTGGCGGTGCCAAGGCAACCATTGAACACACCCTGAATTCAATAAATCTACTACAGTCTAATTTTTAAGTTAATAATTTTGTATGGCCTGTGATGATGTCATAAATCTCCAAATTTTCCTGGAAAGAAAAAAGGTTTCCCACTCCAAAGGACAGTGAGGAAGCTTGTTAAATGAAAGTGGAACAAATATGTTGAAAAAGCAACTCAATTCACATTTTTTCAAGACATTTGAGCAGAAATATCATTCATTGATGCAGACGTGGAAGTCAAGGTGCTTTCTCAGTTCATTTCTGCCTTTTACCAAAAATGCATCATTCTACAGATGAAAATAGTCCTACTGGCCATTTTTAAAAAAGTAATAAAAAGCTATCTGCCATTCTAGCTTGAAAATTCATAGACTGTCAAATAGCTCTTCTGGAACTTTTGAGCAGGTCCTAATGCAATACATAATTTCTGTTTCCAGACTGTTCTTAGATCCCTAAATATCTGCATGCAATTTTTCATCTACTGCTTTCTTTGCTGTGCTCAGTCTAATGACCGACCTTGCTGGTATTACTAGAAGTAACTGAGAACAGAGGTTCTATCTGTATTATGGTCACCGTGGAAGAGAAGTAACATCACCAGTCAAGTATAAGAACTTAATGAGAGTTTATTATGTACCTTCACTTTCTTCAGCCCTTCACAAGTCTCAGTTTGGGCAGAGTTCATCAGGGATTCTTCCACTTTTGTCAGCCACGACGTCATGTCCTTCATAAATTTCTCCACTTGTGCACTTTGAGTAGTGAAATCTTTCAAAGTTTCTTTGGCTTCTTCAGTGAGTTCTTTGGTATGCTCCAATTTTTGCCTTAAATCCACTTCTATAAACTAAACATGCATGATTGAGATTGAAATTTTATTGAAAGCATGATTTCAATAAAATCTGTAAGAACCAGAACACTCATTTGCAAGGATACCTATTCATGTGCAGTTAATTGTCAAATATGCAGAAGCCTTACCACAGAAGCCAGTTCCAAAGTTAATATGTCTTTTTCCAGGATGGAAAAGCAATGGGTAGTTGTCAAGCATAGGAAGTGATATGAAGAAATCAACAGGGTAGATTATAATACACATGGATGTTAAAGTAGCAGTCATTTTACAAACTCTATCTATCTATCTATCTATCAAATGAGTGGGAGAAAGAGCTGGAAGAGAGAGACAATGAAGGAGGGAGAATGGAAGCAGCAGAGAGGGATCTTCCGTCTGTTGATTTACTCCCTCACTGGCCACAACGGCTAGGGTTGGGCCAGGTCAAATCCAGCAGTTTGGAATGGCATTCAGGTCTCCCACATGGGTAGCAAAGGCCAAACCATCTTCTGTTGCTTTCTTTGTTACATTATCAGGGAACCAGACGGGAAACAAAGCAACTGAGTTTAGTACCCACTGGTGGGAGGGAGGGGTTACTCAATCCAGCTAGGAAAAGTAGCACTCTGGCCTAGGGTTCCAGTAACTCCTCACGCTAAAACTAGATCTGAACAGAATTCCCAAAGGTGTTCTTGCATTCTCTCTGGGGAGCAGGCACTTTCTACCCAGATGTCTTCACTAATTAGAATAAACAAGGCAAGTTTTTTTCTATTTTCCATGCTCCCTTGTAAACAGTGTTACTGGATAGTTTCCACACAACAAATTCTGTATTTCAGGAGGATTGAGTCCTCTGGAGCAGATTCAACTGTACAAACAACCAAGCCTATTTGGTAATCAAAGTTTTGAGTTATGAGTTGCAGCTGATTTTCTTACTCCCAGTCCTGATCCGCTGCAAGCAGAGAAGCACACAGTGGAGAAGGGGCCCAGTGCCTCGCTTCTCACTCTTTGTTTCTATTCCAACTCCACTACAATTTCTGAAGTCTGCAGGTTCAGACTGATGGGAAACAGAGAGGTTCTGAGTCATTTGACAGCTACAGTACGCTGGCATCTGTTCTTTCTAAGGTGAGGCTTAGAGATGCAGAGAAAGTGAGTGAAGAGAGACAGGTAAGAGAAAGGCAGCTTCCAACTGTTATTCACTCCCCAAATCCTCACAGTAGCCAGCGCTGGGCCAGGCCAGAGCCAGGAGCTCAATCCAGGCCTCCCAGATCAGTTGCAGGAACCCAAGTACCACAGTACTTTTACTGCCTTTCAAAGTCAGCATTGGCAGTGAGCTGGAGAGAGGTTGCCAGAGACAAAACTTAAACCCAGGCACTTAGCATTGCACAGGAGCCTCTTTGTCCACACTCTGAAGCTTCCTTGATGGAGCTGCACACTAGTCTGTCTCTTTCTTCTTGCCTCTTGGGATCTCTGAAACCCATTACTAGGATCTCTTCCACCTCCGTTCCACTTCCTTAGACAGTCTAAGAAAGCCTCCCACAGGGATCCTCTTTTCCTCTCATGTCTCAATTTTGGACCACAGTTCACATTCTAGCATCCTTCAGGCCATCCCAAAATCTGAGGTGCTGGCCACCACTACCAATCATTTCTCCTTTGGCAAATGTAACAGCATTTAGCAGGTCCATCCATCCCCTGAGGATTGTTGGACACTCCTGTGCCTGCCAACTAATGCAGCAGAGTGACATTCACTAGATGGGACCACTGAAACTTTCTCCACAAGATTAAGGCATCTTCTTCCTTGAGTTTACATAAGGGTGGGGAGGGGTGGGGTAGAGTGGTGTGTGTGTGTGTATGTGTGTGTGTGTGTACATACGGGTGGGGAGTGAGAGGGAGAAGGAGAAATGGGGGAGAAGAAAATGGAAGGAGAGGGAGAGGGGGGAGGCAAAGGGAAGAAGGCAAAGGGATATTTGCAATGGGGATTCTTCCAACTCCAGCTATTCAGAGTTTGGCATCATCAACAAGAACATTAATATTCATGAAAGTGATTTCTGTTCCTATTTAGACATAAAATGATCTTTGCAGCAAACTGGCTAATGTTTCCAAGGCTCAGAAAAGGGGAAAAATCCAACTAATGTTATAGCATTTCAGTTGGAAATGTTATTGCTATTAGCAAAAGGAATTGTAAAAATACCGATATTTTATCCCCTATGTCTCTGATAAAATCCACATGTTTTCTTAGAGTTTTGATAACAATGAGAACATAAAGATCTATCTTTGTATCTACACACACACACACACACACACACACACACACAAGCCCATCAGACAGACACAGAACCCCGTATACAGAGCAACAGTCATAAAATAGGTGTGCTTACCTGAAGGTCCAGTGGTGTCTCGGGATTTTTCGTTAATTCCTTGAGATCATTAACTTTGGAATGCAATTCTTCCAATCTCAATGCTTTGTTTTTAACTTCACACTGTCCAAATTAAGGAGAAAAAGTGGTGCAGGGGAGTGGGGGAAGCACAGCTAATGAAAAACGGACACACCGTATTTGGCATTTAGTCAAGAGCTTACTCTAAGTACCAACCTTAAGTCAGCATGACAAATAATTGTCTCATTTTCTGAGCAGCATTATTCCTAAATGTGAAAATGCTGCAATAATGTTCACTTGGAATGTGAGGGAGGATATGGAAATTTCTTTCTCCCCACTCTCTTTTAGTAGGGGAAAAAAAGCCCCTGGAAAAAATTAAATACTGACCAAAAATCCTGAGTCAGTGCGTATTTTCATAAAGTTAACTGCCATTTATTCATTAGCAGCAATACCGCTGGTTACTATGGACACATGAAACTATAAAAGAAGCATTTCCATCAGCAGAGCCTAATAGCTGTAGACCAGCTGTAATACATGGAAACATTTAAAGTAGAAATGTATAGGTTAAAGAAGAAAATCAAGTTAACTAGTAAAATGGCATCCAATTTTTTAAAAATTTTTTTTAGTACTGAGAAGAAAGAGCAAATAATGATTGAGCAAATTAGATGATCATGAACTTTATTGGTTATTTATGGACACAAAGAAACCTTTAAAGAATTGCTGATCTCCACCTAAAGAGACTAATTTGGTGCTTTGAGGACGCTAATGGACTTACTGATGCCTTGAATTTGTCATGCATTAGGATGGGACAAAGCAGAGCCAGAGCCAGCAGCCTGTTCCTGATGCAGGCTGTGCAATGAGGGCCCCCGCCCACGTGCCCACATCACTGCACTGCATATCGCAGGGGACTGTGGGACTCACACCAGATGCCAATGCCCTGGGCCCATGAGTGAGTGGATCCCACAGTGAGTGGGCCTGAGGCACACTGGTTCCCTGAGTCCCTGAGGACCACAGTCACATGCTGCTTTACAATCCTCCTGCCACTAGTCGCCCACGCGTGATGTCACTGCACAAGGAGCTGGAGGGTGCAGAGCTTCACCCCAGTGTACAGAATTCCCAGCACCTACAGCACAGCCAGTTTTTATGCCAACAAGTTAAGGAACCAGAGAAGCATGCTGTATGCAAGAATAATATGGAAATGATACATTTTGAGTATTTATTGCCTTCACCTTTAAATAAATTAGTAAATTTATAATTTCATTTTTAAGGACTTTTTTATCACTTTTATAAAATCATTGAATATTTAACAATTGGATTTTCTAAGCCAGATGAGGGACAGTCAAGCCAGCATTGGAACTAAAATGTAAATTTAATATCAGAGACAGTAACTAAAATATAGTATGTCTTACCCTGACTTTTCTACTTCGGAAAAATTCTACTTCTGATTACCCTCAGAAATCATATTTAGATCATAATAAAATCCAGAACATTCTTTCATGTCAAAGAGATATGTACAGCTGGGCAAGAAAATTCATTCCCCTATTATTATTTTTTAAAATTTCCTCACTCTAGTTTCTCTCCCAGTGCTTCCTTTTCCATAGCCCAGTCAGTACTTGAAACTTTATATGGTTCACATCATAACCTAAGTAATGCTAGGCCCACGATGCCAGGACTTGTTTTTCCACTGTATTTTTGGTGTCTTAAACAATGTTTCACATATTTTATGTAGATATTAAGAACTGAAGAATGGGGCCCAGCGGCGTGGCCTAGCAGCTAAAGTCCTTGCCTTGAACACACCGGGATCCCATATGGGTGCCGGTTCTAATCCCGGCAGCTCCACTTCCCATCCAGCTCCCAGCTTGTGGCCTGGGAAAGCAGTCGAGGACGGCCCAGTGCTTTGGGACCCTGCACCCGCGTGGGAGACCCAGAAGAGGTTCCTGGTTCCTGGCTTCAGATCGGCACAGAACCGGCCGTTGTGCTCACTTGGGAAGTGAATCATCGGATGAAAGATCTTCCTCTCTGTCTCTCCTCCTCTCTGTATATCTGACTTTGTAATAAAAATAAATAAATCTTTTTAAAAAAAGAACTGAAGAATGAATGAATAAATATGGATGCTAGAAATGGGAGCAAAAGGTCAGAACATGAAGGTGACTGGAACCTCCTACGGATGCCGAGAACACTTGCATTTCCCATTTTCGTTCCAGTTCTGAAAAGGGAGTGGAATAGCATTACAGTTGCACATGGGTGAGTGTCAGTAAACAGGTATGTTTCCAGTGAAGAAAACAAATGCTAAATATTACTAAATTGCAAGCACAACTTTGTTCTCAAGTTTCCTGTGGCACCTCCAAACACCGTATTCTCATAAAAATTGAGACAAGTATATTAAGTATATTTTTGTTTTACTGTTACTTCAAGTAGAGTCCCCTACTGAGAAATGACAAAGATAAAAGCAAAACAAAAACAAAAACAAAAAACAAAACAAAAATAAAACCCTCTTGCCATAGCCTATTTAAATTGCAGGTAACTAGCAAAAGGTCCTGTAACCTCATATGCTTTGTTGAAAGGAAGGATGAACAGGTGAAACATATGTTGTAGCCCATGGGGTCCCACGAGCTCACCCCAAAAGTCCCCACCTGCCTGTACAACCAATGTACCTCCAGGTCTTTAAGGAACTCTTCAGTTCTGACGCTGTTGTCCAGGTTGCTGGTGTTTGCAGCCAGCCGTGGAATGGAGTTATTTGACCATGCTTCGATCTCATCTTTACTTGAAAGAATATCATCCCAGATGGACAGGCTTCTCCTCAGCCTATCCATGGCTTCTTCAATTTTCTCTGATGCCTAGGATTGAAGATACAAGGCAGAACATCGGTTCCCTGAGCCTTCGAAGTCTCATTTTCTTACCGAGAAAGCTTCCTTCGTCTGTCCCTGATTCAGGTTAACGCTAGCCAACACACAGCTAGTTTCATGTTATTAGAAAAGTCCTTGGAGGGGTTGGGGTTGTTTTGTTGCGGGTAAAGCTGCTCCCTGCAGTGCTGGCATCGCATGTGGGTAAGGATCCATGCCACACCCGTTGCTCTTCTGACGCAGCGACCTGCTAATGGCCAGGGGAAAGCAGCTGAGGATGGCCAAAGTGCTTGGGCTCCCACACCCACGTGCGAGACCTGGAAGCAGCTTTTGGCTCCTGCTTTAGCTTGGCTCCGTCCTGACCCTTATAGCCATCTGGCAAGTGAACCAGCAAAGGGAGGAATTCTGTCCATGTGTGTGTATCTATGTATAACTTTCCAACAAATAAATAAAAATCTTAAAAAGAGTGGTTTGGATTGCTCAGATTTTTTATTGGTAAGTTGGGATACCAGCATCAGGTCTACTTATGAATCTACTAAAATATAATTAACCATGTCTGAATTCTACAAGATCAAGTTTTATTTCAGAAGGTGTCACACTTATTTTTAATAATAACAGGATGATTTTTTTGAATACTGAGGCACAATAACACGCATTATATTCTTTTAAAAATATTTATGTATTTGGAAGTCAGAGAATTAGAGAGACAGAACACAGACAGAGGTTGGGCAGGGGAGGAGAGAGAGAAAAAATTCCTCCATCTGCTGGTTCATCAATCAGATATCTGGCTTCAATGGCTGAAGCCCAGCCAGGCCAAAACCAGAAACTTCTTGATCTTCCACCAGAGCTACAGGGGCTCAATCACTTGGACCCCTTTTCACTGCTTTCCCAGGTGCATTAGTAAGGAGTGAAGTCAGACATGAGATGAGGCAGATGGAATATGAACTGTTGCCCATCTGGGATGGTGGCATCACAGGTAAAAGCTTTACCCACTGCACCACAATACCGGTCCTGGCATTGTAGTCTTTCATATAACAAAACACATGCACTTAAAATTTTATTGCCTAATACTTCATTTATGCAAAGAATGATCTCTCTGAACTACAGGTATATAATGTCTTATCTAGCTGTCTTGATTCCATTACACAAATATCAATGTCTAACTTTAGTAAATTTAGCTTAGGTAAGGAACATCTGAATTTAGTGATAATAGGGAATTAAAAAAAAAACTTCCCTGTATTTTTTTAACTGTAAGGTAATATAAAACATTTATGAGTAGCCACTTAGAATTCCAGGAAGATCAGATGACTTATTCTGTGGTCACATAGCTAGTAAGTGACAAAGCAAACTAAAACCCAGCCATGTGAGGTCTATTATTTTCCAGTGCAAAATTACAACTTTCATGCTTTACATTATTGCATATTACAACTTCATATTCAGTAAGATATTTATAAATGATTCCTTTATTTTAATCTATAATTTCAGAATTTGAGTAGAAAAGCCTTCAGAGGTATAATTTGTTATGATTAAAGCTAGCATGTGGAATTCCAGAAAAATCTGCCAGTCAGTTTTTAATAAAATCAAGCAAACAGATCTCTTTCCTTTCTAAATTTTTTTTTACAAATATTATTTTCCTTTAGAATATTCTGTTGTCTTTAGCATTAGAAATTACAGGTAAATGCACATCTCTGAATGCCCAGGAGTGTAAGTAATATGAATATTTAAACTGTTGGGTGAATGCTTGGAGATCATCTTACATCCAGCCACTTGTCCACGATGCTCTCCACGTCTGTTCTCACCAGGATGAAATCACTACTCTGAATTTTTTTCAGTTCAGATAACAAATGTTTTCCTTTACTGGTAAAACTATCCAGCACTTTCTGTTTATTATTCATTTCATTCTTGGCAGTTTCATGCTGTGGATATAAATCAATAATCTGTAAAAAATTTAGCTTAAAACAATATAACTCTAAGAAATTTAATTATGATTGACCAAATGCAATGCCATTAGTCAATACTGTTAATTATATGTACACTTAATGATATTTTCTTAAATTACTAAAACTTTAGGATATCGATATGTCTAAAACAAAGAGGTTGACCTTGTTAGCATGAATTATTCACAAATAATTATGCTGCAAGAAGAATTATGTAATGAATTACTTGTGAGTGAAAAACAGCTTTACAATTCACTAAAATACAGTTTGAATTTTACCTTGGAAAAAGCCCACTTAAGATCATCTTGACCTTTTATAGCAGTTCTAGTTACAAGCACACCGCTGGCATTTTCTAGGACTGAAGATACAGCTGCCCTCAGGTTTTGATATTCTCTCACTAGGTCAATGAGTCCACAGCATTGGCCCTGGCTGTAATGATTAAAGAACACAAAGCGTTTGTTCTCCTGTATCAGTAAAGGGAAGTGTGTCATTGAAGCCGGTGTGTCTCTCCATGCAAACACATTCACAGGCGAATGCTGAAAGCGTGAGGACACCGTATTTCTCCATAAACAGGACGCAATCATGATGTTGATGAATATGATTTAATTCAAATGGAACAAGATCTATGAGCTTGGAGACAACTAAAGAGGGCATATTTATTCTTAACATCTCAAACTTATTTAGACTACTCATGGCAATTTTTGAAACACTTTTTCAGTTACTTTATAATGGCATATGTTGGAGGAAAGAAAATACAGTATAAATAAATAAATAAATCAAGCAAAACACAGGAAGCACTTGATGTTTATCTCTTTCTCCAGCATTTCAGTGTAACAAAGATTGACTAAGGATGGATCTCTTGAAAACTGTCAGAGGGAGAGCATTTTTGTTTACAAGAACAAAGTATCCATAATTCTACGTTTAAGGGGTTTCTAAAGAAAACGATTTGTATTCACTAAGATTTTTGTTAAAAAATCTTTACTCCATTATTTTTATTTATAAGAGTGGGAAAAGAAATCATCTTAATATTAAAAAATGAATCAATGATTGAGACAGTTATACCACATTCTTAAAACTGATCATTGTAAAATCTCTAAGAAGTCACAAACTAAAAGAATTTTTAAAAAGGAAAAATTTGTGCAAATGGTTCAATTTAAGAAGCCTCCATGAATATCTTACAATGTATTCACGGTTCTGTTTAAGATGCTTTTGTGTTTGGTGCAAAGGATAAATTTCTAATGCAGAAGTGTCTAATTTTTCCAGCACTAGTTGTTGGAACCACTGTCCTTTCTTCATCAAATTGTCCTAGTGTTCTATTGAGAATCCATTGACCATGGGTCTATGTCTTTTGCTTTTACAAATCAATTTTAGAATGAGTTTGCTAATTTCTAAAAAAAAAAGTGAGTTTTGTTGCTATATTGATATAAAAATGACAACATTAAATCCAAAAAATGGTCAATGCAAACAGATGCTTTTTCAATACAGATACACAGATAGCAGGTAAACTATCAAAAAATACTAGTGTCCTTATTCAGAGAAATTCAAATGAAAAGCACAAAGTGATGTCAAGAGAATGTCATCTATTAGAGTGTCAAATAAGAAGCTAAGAAAATTGACAGTATCAAGTGTTGAAAATTATAGTGAGGGAATGAAATTCTCATATATCTGCACTCTGTTGAAAGTGCGAAATGATGAGTGGAAATATTTAGGAAAAAATTCAGTGACACCTTGTAATGCTAAACATATACTTTACTACACAACCCAGAGACCCATTTTCTAGGTATCTGTCTAGCTTATGTAAAGAAATGAGAATAGGAACATTCACAGATACTTCTTCATGATCATCAAACTAGGAAAAAACACAGTTGTCCATCAACTAGTCAATGGAGTCCGTGGGATACTCTTATAAAAAGAATAAACAGATGACGACTGAAAAAGATGGCCGACTGCAGAGAGCTGGTGTAGGGTGGAGTAGGGAAGGAGGGGAGCCGATCCAGCAGAGAAACAGGCCAGGAGGCGCGAAACTGTAGGGAGAAGAGCGAGAAGGTCACTGGAGTTCACTAAAGCAAGAAGATCTACACAGCGTGAAGGAACAGCCGCAAAAAGTAGGAAAGAAAATACAGCACGCCGCGAGAAACCTGGTGAGTCACGATCCCAGGCAGGGGGAAGGCGGCAGAGGCTCAACCGCCCCAGGGAAAACAGAGGCGGCTGGAAGGATAGGCGCCCACACCGTCAGGGGCACCAGTCCCCTGGAAGGCAGGAGCCCCCAGAGGAGGCTACTGGACTGATCATTGGGTGCATTATCCCTGCAGAAGTGGAAGAAAAGCTGGGGAGATTTCCCAGAGGCTTGCCTACCCGCTGCTCAGCGGCTCTGGGAGAGTGCAGAGGGAACAGGAGCAGCACTGTGGGACTGGGGCTCAGAGATCCCCATATCGGCTCCGAGCTGTGGACTGGCTGCGGGAGAGTCAGTGGATCCTGTTGCTGGACTCGCCCTGAGCCCCAGAGGCTGGGCAACGCTCGACAGGGCCTCACGTCCTGGGCAGAGGAGCAGACTAGTGGGGGCACGTCTCACCTAAAGGGCTCTGTGCCTCTCAGAGATCCGCTTCCATCCTTGAGAGAGTGCAGCTGAGGAAGTGGCTTCTTCAGGGCGGAGTCCCCAGCTGGGCTCAGCTAGAGAGGCCAGACCTTAGCGGGCTCAGCTGAACTGGCCGGACAGGTTTTCCCAGCAGGAGCCCGCTCGGAAAGACCTGCCTGTGGTGTTGCAGCCCTCGGCGGAGCAGCGCTTCCGAGTTTGGCACTGGGGCTGCGGAGATCTCCAGCCCAGCACAGGCCGGGGTTGGGGATTTTAGGCTCCGAGCAGCAGGAGCCCTTGCTGTGCTAACCTCAAGCCCTGAAGGAGAGTCTCGGCTCAGCACTGAGGCAGAGACCCCCGCTGTATTAGCCTTGTGACCCAAAGCCCAGGCGCGGCTCAGCAGAGTGAATCTGTAGGGAACTGCCTTTGAGAGGGAGCCACAGGGGAAGGGGCCTGGCACTAGGGCTGGCCCACAAAGCCTCCTGACCCAACTCGGGGCTGTGATCTACAGACCCTGAAAGCAGCTGGTGACTCAGGCAGTAAGCCCTGCTGGGCTCAGCCGGAGACCCCAAACCAGAGCCGGCTCAGCTGAATCACCGCTAAAATCTCAAAACAACAAGAAGTAAAAACACAATGAGGAGAAGTATCAGAAAAAGCAATGACCCAGAGGAAAGATCAAGCACTCCCTCCCAATACAACCAAAAACTAATCCCAATATCTGAGATGCAAGATGAAGACATAGAGGAACTATCAGATAAGGACTTTAAGAAGCTAATGATGAAATTCGTCAGAGAGAGTGAAAAGCGCTGGGAAGAGTCTAAGGCATTTGAAAACCATATCACTGCAGAAATAAATCAAGTCAAAAAGGGAATCCTTGATATAGAGAACAAAATTGAAAGCCTAACCAACAGAATGAACACAGCAGAAGACAGAATATCAGAATTGGAAGACAATCAGAATGAAAGGCAGCAGCTCATCAAACAGTTGGAGACAAATCTAGAGAAAGCCAATAGGTCCCTACAGGAAATGAAAGACAACCTCAAAAAATCAAATATTAGAATAATAGGCCTTCCCAAAGGAGTGGAAAAGGAGACAGGCTTGCAACGAGTGCTCAATGAGATAATACAGGAGAACTTCCAGAATACTGGAAATATAAATCTAGCACAAATCCAGGAAGGACAAAGAACCCCCAGTAGATACGACCCAAACAAATCGTCTCCCAGACATGTGGTCCTCAAGCTACCTTCAAGTGAATACAAGGAAACCATTCTAAGACAAGTAAGAAAAAAGGATAAGATTACTTTCAGGGGAAGGGAAATCAGGATCACAGCCGACCTATCAGAAGAAACGCTCCAAGCAAGGAGAGAATGGGGTAAAACCTATCAAATCCTGAAACAAAACAACTGCCAACCAAGAATAATGTACCCAGCAAAGCTCTCATTTATATTTGAGAATGAAATCAAATACTTCAACAGTAAAGAGAAACTCGAAGAATACATCAACACGAAACCAGCTCTGGAAAATCTCCTCAGGAAGGTGCTAAACCCAGAAAGAAAAAATACAAACCAAAATCAAAGATGGCAAATGGGAAGACCTCCCCACTAAAATCCATACAAGAAAAGTCAACCAATCAAAAACTCTAATAGTCGCAAATACACACTTGCACACTTACACTCATGGCAGCCCAAAACCAATTCCTCTCAATATTATCTCTAAACACAAATGGCTTAAACTCACCAATCAAAAGGCATAGATTAACGGAATGGATCATCAAACAGCACCCAACTATATGTTGCCTACAAGAGACACATCTAACCAGAAAATCCTGTAAGAAATTTAAAGTGAAAGGATGGAAAAAGACATTTCATGCCAATGGACGAGAAAAAAAGGCTGGTGTAGCTGTTCTAATCTCAGATGACCTAGACTTCAAGCTGACAGACATCAAAAAGGACAGAGAAGGACATTATATATTGGTGAAGGGACTGATCCATCAAGAAGTAATTACAATCGTGAACATATATGCACCTAATTCCAATGCGCCTAGCTTCGTGAAGCAACTACTTACAGACTTAAGGGGAGACATAGATACACACACAATAATAGTGGGCGATCTTAACACCCCGCTAACAACTATAGACAGATCAACAAAACAAAAACTCAACAAAGAAACAACAGAGCTCGTACAAACATTAGAACAACTGGACTTGGTAGACATTTATAGAATTTTTTATCCTAAGACCACAGATTATACATTTTTTTCAGCAGTACATGGCACCTTCTCCAGGATCGACCACATGATAGGACACAAAGCAAATCTAAATAACTTCAAAAAGATAGAAATCATACCATGTACCCTCTCAGACCACCACGGAATGAAACTGGAAATCAGCAATTCAAAATGCCCAAGGAAATATAGAAACTCTTGGAGGTTGAACAATATGCTATTGAACGAACAATGGGTCAGGGAAGAAATTAAAGATGAGATCAAAAAATTTATGGAAACCAATGAAAACTCTGATACAACATTCCAAAACTTGTGGGACACTGCCAAAGCAGTGCTACGGGGTAAACTCATCGCAATTGGAGCTCATGTCAAGGCCCAAGAGAGGCGCCAAATACAGGAACTAACCACACACCTCCAGGAATTGGAAAAGCAGCAGCAGATGAGCCCCACACACAACAGGAAACAAGAAATCATCAAAACAAGGGAGGAAATCAACCAGATAGAAATAAAAAAAACCATACACAAAATCAACAAATCAAAAAGCTGGTTTTTTGAAAAGATAAACAAAATAGACACCCCGCTGGCCCGACTGACAAAGAAAAAACAAGAGAAAGCAAGAATTAACAGCATCAAAGATGAAAAAGGCAACATAACAACAGACATTACAACCATTAAGAACATAATCAGAAATTACTACAAAGCACTGTACTCCAACAAATCAGAAGACCACCAAGAAATGGAAAAGTTCTTAGACTCACACAACCTGCCAAAACTTAGCCCAGAGGCAACAATCAACCTGAACAAACCCATAACTGAAGCAGAGATTGAATCAGTGATTAAAGACCTCCCAACAAAGAAAAGCCCAGGCCCAGACGGCTTCACTCCAGAATTCTACAAAACATTCCGAACAGAACTAACCCCAATCCTCTACAAACTCTTCAAAACTATAGAAAAGGAAGCAACCCTTCCAAACTCATTCTATGAAGCCAACATTACCTTAATCCCAAAACCGGGCAGAGATCCTACAGAGAAGGAAAACTACAGACCTATCTCTTTGATGAACATTGATGCTAAGATTCTCAACAAAATCCTAGCCAACAGAATTCAAAAACACATCAGACAGATCATTCATCCAGATCAAGTAGGATTCATCCCTGGAATGCAGGGATGGTTCAACATTCGGAAATCCATAAATGTGATACACCACATCCAAAAACTGAAAAACAAGAATCACATGATAGTATCAATAGATGCAGAAAAAGCTTTCGACAAAATCCAGCACAACTTCCTGCTAAAGACCCTAACCAAGGTAGGCATAGATGGAAAAATCCACAACGTAATCAAAGCAATATATGCAAAACCCAATGCCAGCATCATACTGAATGGAGAAAAACTGGAACCCTTCCCACTGAGATCTGGAACAAGACAGGGATGTCCGCTTTCTCCGCTGCTATTCAACATAGTTCTAGAGGTACTCGCTGAGGCCATAAGACAAGAAAAAGAAATCAAAGGAATCCAAATGGGAAATGAAGAAGTCAAGCTTTCACTATATGCAGATGACATGATTCTTTATATGGAAGAGCCAAAAGGCTCAACACAGAGACTACTAGAACTTATACGAGAGTTCGGTAGAGTGGCAGGGTACAAAATTAATGAACAAAAATCAACAGCCATAGTGTACGCTAACAGCCCCAAGTTGGAAAAAGATCTAACCAGCAAGATACCATTCAAAGTAACAAAGGAAAGCATGAAGTATCTGGGAATTAACCTAACCAAAAATGTTGGAGACCTATTTGAGGAAAACTACAAACTACTTAAAAAAGAAATTGAACAAGATCTAGAAAGATGGAGTAACATCCCATGCTCCTGGATAGGTAAAATCAATATCATTAAAATGTCTATACTGCCAAAGGCAATATATACATTCAACGCAATCCCAATCAAATTGCCCAAAACATTCTTCACAGATCTGGAAACAATGATTCAAAGGTTCATCTGGAAACACAAAAAACCACGAATAGCTAGAACCATCCTGAAGAACAGGAAGTTAGCAGGGGGAATCACAGTCCCAGACCTCTGGACATACTATAGGGCAGTGGTTATCAAAACAGCCTGGTACTGGCAAAAAAATAGAGAAGAAGATCAATGGAGCAGAATAGAAACACCAGATGGGAACCCACACAAATACAGCCAAATAATCTTTGACAAAAAGACAAACGACAACCCAGGCAAATGGGAAGGTCTGTTCAATAAATGCTGTTGGGACAACTGGTTGATAGCCTGCAGAAACAAAAAGATAGACCCACATCTGTCACCATATACTAAGATCAAATCCAAATGGATAAAAGATTTAAACCTACATACAGAAACCTTCAAACTTTTGGAAGAAAATGTTGGAAACACACTGGAACACTTAGGGGTAGGCCCTCACTTCCTAAAAAAGACTCCAAATGCAGTAGAAATCAAGACCAAAATAAACAAGTGGGACCTCATCAAACTAAGAAGCTTCTGTACAGCTAGAGAAACAATCAACAAAGTAAAAAGACAACCCACAGAATGGGAGAAGATCTTCACACACGACTTAGGTGATAGAGGGCTGATCTCCAGAATATACAAAGAGCTACAAAACAACCAAAATGTCAAAACAAACAAGCCACTCAAGAAATGGGCACGGGAAATGGGCAAACACTTCACAAAGGAACAAACCCAAATGGCAAATAAACATATGAAAAAATGCTCAAGTTCCCTGGCAATAAGGGAAATCCAAATTAAAACATCAATGAGGTACCACCTAACGCCAGTAAGACTGGCCCACATGAATAAAAGCACCAACAACACTTGTTGGCGAGGTTGCGGGGAAAAGGGAACCCTACTCCACTGCTGGTGGGGCTGCAGGCTGGTACAGCCTCTATGGAAATCAGTATGGAGAACATTCAAACAACTCAAATACAACATACCGTATGACCCAGCAATAGCACTCCTAGGAATATATCCAGAACAATTGTTTTATGAGAAACCAACATGCACTCCTATGTTCATAGCAGCACAATCAGTAATTGCAAAAACATGGAAGCAGCCAAAATGCCCATCAACAGAGGATTGGATAAGAAAGCTATGGTTCATCTACTCCATGGAATACTACTCAGCTATTAAAAAAAACAAAATGCAGTTCTTTGTGGCCAAATGGGCCAAACTGGAAACCATAATGCTAAGGGAAATGAGCCAATCCCAAAAGGTTAAATACCACATGTTTGCCTTAATTTGATATGATGTTATGTATAACAAGTTATGTTATGAATGTTATATGTTGTGTATAAACCAAAATTGAAATGTCAATGAGGTGGTCACAGAAGGTGGATAAGAAATCGCATTTACTTTTACCATATTGGTTACTCATTACTATGTCAATTAATTCCATAATGATGTAAATTTTTGCTGATGGTATGTTGGAGCTTTTAATTGATCGGGATGATACTCTGCTGGCTCTGTCTTCAGACCAGAGAGGGTATACCTAAGAAGCCGTTGAACTTGACTAGACAATAAGATGCTGGACTCTATGTTTGGTATATGCTTGCAATGGGGGAATCTCAACTGAACTTGAACTGTGGTTATGCAACAAGGTGGAGGAATCCACCATGGTGGGAGGGTTTGGGGAGGGGTGGGGAGAATCCCAGTACCTATGAAACTGTGTCACATAATACAATGTAATTAATGAATTTAAAATAAAATTTAAAAAAAAAAAAAAGAATAAACAATCGATACAGGATACTGTGCAAAGTAAAAGAAAGACAAATGATTATGCTCTATGTGACACCCTTTATACTGTGACTCTGAAAAAAGGCAAAACTACAGATACAGAGAACAGCTTAAAAATTCCCAGCAGTTCAAGGCAAGAGCATTGAGGTTTGTGGGGCATGAAGAAATTTTTTTTTTCACGGTGGCAGCACTGTTACGAAATGTGAATGTTGACATAGTCCCACAATTTTGTCCAAGCTCAGAGAAGTGAGCATTTGGGGCTATGGTTAAGGTGCCACTTGGGACTTGCATTTCCCGTGTCTGTCAGGGTTACTGTGCCTGCTCTGCCTCCCATTCCAGCTCCCAGCTGGCGCACACCTTGGGAGGCACCAAGCGATGGGTCTAGGTCACTGAGAAAGCAGAGAGTCACACTGAGCTCTTGGTTTTGGCCTGGCCCTGTCCCAGCTAGGGGCATGTAGGCAGTGAATTAGCGGACGGAAGATTCTCTCTGCCTCCTTACCTTTCAATAAAGAAAAACAGAATTTAAAATAATTGAAATACTTATTGAATTGTACAAGAAAAAAGGAAAGTTTTGTTGTATTTATATACTTCTATTCTATTTGAAAACTGCAATATGAGAACAAAAGAGAAAACTTAGAGTTTAAGACTCTTATTGTAGCTCTTTTTAATTGCTAACATCTGCTTTAGAGCACTGGCTTCCATGCGTGGTATCTATCTCAAGACCACATGCTTGACAACTTCTGGAGGACTGGATTTTTAAATGTGACAAAAGGTGGCAAGAGATATTACTGCTGCTCACATTAAGGCAAATCAACAGGACATGGTGCAATGTCACAAAATAGGAGGAAAATTAAAAATAGAACCGGAGCATTTTTTACTTACTTTTCATGAATTAATTTTTTTGTATCATCCCAGGTGGCTTCCAGGCGGTTTATCTCCTTGTCAACTTCCGGTGCAAAAGCCACATCTTTCTGGGCGATTTGCTTAGCCTTCTCTTTGAGCCAACACAGTTCATGCTCATGGGAATTCAATTCATCTTCTAGCTGATTAAACATTCTCAACCTGGGAATTAAATGTCATTTTAGGGTTAATTTTCTTAAGGCAAGAAAGTAAAATTTCTCTCCTATAGTATATGAGGGAGAATATAGACAAGAATTGCTAGAAAACTTGACCTGACAATCAGTGCATCTTAACTGGGAAAAATGCTTTCTGATTTTGCAGAAGAACTTACATGATATCTCAAAAACTACTAAATGTCATGCTACTGTACACCTTCATCTTTTTGCTGTGTCTATGCACTTTGCTGTGTTAGTATGATTTTGACCTGTGAACCAAGTAGGTGAATATTATTGCAAATGAAATCCTTTTGCATCATGAGATCCAATTCACACGAATAACTTTCAAGCATCACAGCTGCTCATCATCAGAATAGCTTTATAAAAAATTTGAACTTGAATGCACAACTGAATCAAAAAGATTGCCATGAGAAGCTGATTATTTGGTCTCCTCTAATATTTGAGTATTTATTGCCTCACAGAAGTTCTTTCTTTCTTGGATTTTGGCATAGTTTTATAGAATTTACAAAGGGAATATCAAGATAGTATTCCACTTTATTTTCACAATGAAGAGGCTGGAGGTGGTTTTCCCAAGGGGGCACAGAGAAGCATGGGCATGGATAGATGAACTGAATCCATTAATTAAATCTAAATTAGGAATCGGCATCTGGTGGGACACCATAATTCTTATCAGTTGTTGAGAGGTTAGCATGAGTGCTTGTGAAGTGCTTGCACCAAAAGTAGTCCTGAAGACAGGACAGGATTGAAAGTTCTATTAGCTGGGGAAAGGACCTTGAAATCTACTACACAAGGAACAAAGTATGGAGCGAGTGTAGGCTTGATCACTTGGCTTCTCGAATGCACTCACTTCGCAAAACACAAATTTGGCTTAGTTCCATTTCTTTGCACTCTTCTCCCTGAACAAGTTTCTCCATGTGGATAAACCCACCAAGTGGACTGGTCTCACTTGAAATGCACAGACCGCAAAGGGCTGCTTAGCTCCTTGCTAACCTCCTCTGCAAGAGAGCTCCTTCTTTCCGCTTGCTGTCCACCAACACCTGTCAGTTTCTCAACCTATCAGATTGGCCCAAACTCCCTAGGGGCTAGAAATTCTGAGGGAGGAATTTGCTCAAATATTTATCACCAGACTCACACATCTGCTTGGACCCTTCTATTCATCTTCCATGATATGGGATGCTCATACCAGCAATATCAGAGTAGCAATTCTAGTCTTGATTGCTCTGTTTCCAATTCAACTTCCTGCTAATGCACCTGGAAAAACCACTAAAAGTGGCTCCAGGACCTGGATCCCTTCCACCCTCATGGGAGACCTGGATGACAGAGTTATTGGCTCCTGCCACCACTGGCTGTTGCAGCCATTTAACCAGTGGATGAAAGTTTCTTTCTCTCTTCTTTCCTCACTTTCAACTAACTATTTTTTAAAAAATTAATGATATGATCTAGATGTGTTCTCATGTGTAAGTTCTCAGAGTGGATTATATGGAATCTTTTTCAACCTCAAGGAAGCCAAAAACATGTACTTCTCAAACGTCAAACAGGTCATGCATTTTATCTTCAAATATTCTTTAAAAGTCGCTGCATGCAGTCCTGTTAAGTTTTACACAAAGCTAATTTGAGCCTAAATAAAAAGTGCCAGCTGGCATGCACTCCTCTTCCCTTACCTCTGCTGCAGAGCCTGGCGGGTGGGTTCCCTCAAGCGCTCTTTGTCTGTCCTCTCTTCAATGTCCTCGATGCTTCTCAGTAGCTCCTCTTTCTGTTCTTGGAACGCTTTCTTCAACGCTCTCAGGGCATCTGCCTCACTCTGCTTGGTTCCCAGAAGGTTCTGGATCCTTTCTACTTCCACAGAGAGCTGATCAGCTATGGCTCTGCAGGAAATCCTTTGCTCGGAGCTCCCGCTTCTCAGACGATACTGGGCTTTGGCAAGGACGCCATCCAGACTGATGGCAGTGCATTCTAAGGTTTTAACATCCCCAATAGCATCATTCAGGTCCTTCTCTAATAACTCAGATTGTTTCTTGTTCATGCTGCTGGTTGCCTCCACTGTTTCCCGCAGCCGGTGTAAGAGTCCAGACATAGAGGCATGGCTCTGAAGAAATTCTGTCAACTGGGACAGGGCTTGCTGCCTCCTCCCCACAACCTGGCTGGCCTCCTCAAACAGCTGGAAGCAGTCCTCTGCCTTGCCCTGCAGCAGGTGGAGGTCCTCAACTCGGCCCAGAGACCCCAGCTTTACCAGGTGGCCCCGCAGGCTCTGCAGTTCTCCCTTTTTGCCTTCTATTTCTGCTGCATGGTCCTGAAAGGGAAGAGAAATGGGCTGAAGTCTCAGGGCATGACCATTTATGAGATGGATGCACTGTAGATTTTGTGAGGTCAACTTACATTCCAAGTGTAATACATTCTGCAGCAGATAGAGGTTATTTATGGCAATCATGTTTTGGAAACGTCCATAAAATATCTCATTTTCCTCATTTGGCTATTTCATCTAAAACACAATTCCGAATTGCAATGACAATGTGAGTAGAAACTATCCATTATAATATATTGATTATTTGGAAGATGTTTTTGAAAGAGTTAAAGAGAAAGAGAGAGGGATACCCAGAGAGAGCTCTTCTATCTGCTAGCCTGTTCCCCCAGATGTCTGCAATGGCCAGAGCTCGCTTGGTCTGAAGCTGAGAATCAGGAGCTTCTTGCAGGTTTCCCAGATGGATGCAGGGGCCCAAGGTCTTAGCCTACATGCACACTGTTTTTCCAGGCTAAAAGTGGGGAACTGTATAAGAAGTGGAGCAGCTGGGACTCTATTCAGCACTCAGCCTCAAATTTGGAATATTTTTACAAGTTACCTAATACAGAATATGTTTATAAACATTGAATACATTAACAGGGTAGGCATTTGGAGGAATGATTGAGCCACAAGTTAGGATGCCCACACAGAGGATCTGGTCCAAGTCCTAGCTCTGTTCCCAGCACCTCACCTCCTGTTAACGCAGTGCTTGAGAGGCAACCATCATTGGCTCAGACAGTTAGTTCCCTAGTTCTCATGTGGGGGACTTGGACAGAGTTCCTGGTTTCTGACTTCTGCTTGTTCTCGCCCTAGACAACAATGACATTTGGGAAGTGAAGCCAAAGATGAGAGCCTTCTGTCTGTCTCTCTGTCTCTTTCCCTCTCTCTGCCTATCTCTTTGTGTTTCTCTCTAGTAAACAGAAAATTTAAATATTTAAATATTGTATATACAAATGCATATATACATATATATGTATATATAGATATATATGTGAGTGTAATGGTATGGTTCATTTTTTCTTTTAATTTTTGCTTTTCATGATAGTTTCTTAGGCTCAGGGAATTCCTCTTCCACCCTCCCCATTCTCCCTTCTCCCCAGTGTGTTTCCCTAAATAACAATAGCATAATCCTTCCACAACAGTCACAAGTCCATCATTCTGCTATTTATATCATGACATTGTAGGTATAGACAATGGTAAAACATCTAGCATCCTACTGTGAAGTTTCACTAGGGGTGTGTGGGTAGAGAGGCACACTGCAATGCATCTTCACTCTACAGTCTATTTGCTTCCATTATACAGTCCTTCTAGATAAATATATGTATATACTTGTTTACATATGTATCTGTTAATCTTGTATTTTGCATGAAGGTTGCCTTATATCACAGAGTCCTTTCGAGATTTGCTTATTTCAAAATGCAGTTAATGTTGGTAGAGTTTATCAAAGAAGGAGGAAATACTCCAAGATGTGCATTAGCATCCTTCAGAGGTGAAGAGCTGAAAAGAATCTTAGTTGCCCCTCTAACGCAGAGCAGAGCAGAGCGGACTATCCAAAGGGGGCTTGACTGCCTCACCAGGACTCCTGTTCACACCTAACTGCCTCCCATCCTGAAGAAACAGATCACCAAAACCATCACGAGGTAAACAATGAACAAATGCCAAATGTTTTAAGTGTTGTCGTAAGCACATTATGTAGCTTATCTTAATTATACCCATTTAATAATATCATTTTTCTACATTTTCTACATTTTTGGATAGCATATAGAATTCATAAAAGGTAAAATAAATCACAAATATTAAACCACTTTAAATGTAAATAGTAACTCAGAAAAAACTAGATTGTTTAGAGTCCAAGTTTTCGGTTTGAACATTGGAATAAAACATAGTAGCTAGCTTTAAAATGGGTCTTCACATCATGTTATCCTAAAAAAAATCATTATTGTACAAAGAAAGTTCCTTAAGGTGGTTGCTCATTCAATGAAAAGTGACTTTGCCTATTTATTTGCCTGGACCAAGAAGCTCAATTGTCTGAATGTTTTCAAATGAAGAGAAAGCTGAATTGCTGCTGTGTGTCTCACTTCATTGTCACTTCCCTTTGTAACCCAAGAACCTTTCTTATGGGCAAAATTTTTTTTCAGTCCAGAAAGAACACACTTTACCTTGTGCCGAGTGAGAGCCACCTGCTGGTCTGCCATGCTGATCTCAGAAGTAGTTTGTAATTCACCCAGAAACAGCTTAATCCACACAGAAAAAGAAAGCAGCAGCTCATCAAACTGCTGGTGTTCGGCCACCACAGACTGGAGAAAGTTAGCCCTGCGCAGGAGAGAAGGCTGTTGAAATGCCCAAGCGAGCAGAACTCATGGTACATTTTGGGAAATAAACTTACGCCAAGGCAGCGATCTCCCTCACTGATACTTCCAGTCCTGATCTTCTCCCAGCTTCCCTGTCACAGTTACCGCTGCCACATGCTCCCCAATCCATATCTTTCCCACCACATCCAGTCTGTTTTCCTATCAGTGCCTCTACAGACACTGACCGTGGAACCTTCTCTGTTTCTAATACCCTAATCCTGGTTGAAATCACATCTCCTGCCCAACATAAAACTTAGCATCACCCGGATCAGCCTTGTTCATTCACTTGCTTAACTTGCTTAATTATATATTCATCTTTCTCCTGTTCTTTTCTGTGACCTTATAATGAGAGCAAGGATTTGCTGGACTGGTTCATCGTTAAACCTCTAGCACCCATAAAGGTGCCTGGTTTATAGTCAGAGATGAACTGGGAATTATGTAATAAATGAATTAGTCAATTAGTAATATGCCTTGAAAGCTCAGAAGCCAAAATTAGTCTTAAACACAACACCTTAATCCAACACTAGTATTCATTATGATTTGTAACTAATGTTTAGCATTTAAAAATGAACTTTCATGTTTTAACCTGCATAAAGTCATTTATAGTTTATCCTCACATGCACAAATTTCAATTTGAATGCTTTGACATGAATACAATGCTTTAAAAGTGTTTTATTCTAATAGCCTATTTGTTGTACAGAAAATTGCAGCTTTCAAGAGTTGGCATCAAATCTTTCTTTAAGCTTTCCTTACCCCATTCTCCCATTGGTTCTCCTGTTATCTTGATATTGATACACAGATTACTGGAGTCTAGGAATTCTGTATTTTTGTGGCTCCAGTAACTGATATGGTATGGTACTCAGCAAGCACTCAGTAAACACTTGCTGATAAATAGTGGAGTAAGCACAAGATCCATGAAGGTAATTAATGCGAATCTGGGTACTCGGTAGCATCAACACACAGAAAAACGCCTGGTTCACTGTAGCAACTCAGAAGGTATTCGCTGAATGAGGGAAGGATAAAACTGTCCGGAAAGGCTAAAGGCTTGTCCAGGACCACACAGTAAATGACAGCCATTTAAAGGAAATGTGTCCTCTTTGATCAGAAAGGAGTAGATGGATAATTGCCAGCCACCCCTGTTATACACAGAGGTGTATACCAGGTGTAATAACCACTCTCCCTGTTTGCCCCCAGTCATCTATACTGAGCTGCACTAGAGGCAGTGGTGTGTGTGTGACACCCCTAGTGGAAAGGCAGCTTATGAGGCAAAGCTTTAGTTACCAGTTTCTTTCCGCTCTCAAACTGTTCAGTCAATAAACAAGCATTACCAAATCTACTTTGCTTAACATATTTCCATTGATCAAAATGTTCGCTCTGATTTTAACAAAAATGTAGTACAATTGTTAAAGATTTATTTTTTTATATTAAATATACTTGTTGAATTATTTAATGATACAGTTCCATAGGCTTTGGGGTTTCCCTCCCCCACCAACCCAAAAGACTTGGACATTAGAATGATTGACCAAGCAGTTTTTGTCTGTGATATTCTCTGATAAGCTGAATGAAGTAATAACAAACCACCTATGCTTTCTTTCCTACCACACTCATCACTTAGAAGCCAGCGTGCAGTGCAGTAACTGTTTCAGCACCAACCGTTTGCTCATCAGCTGTGGCAAGTCTCTCCACCTCTCATCCAGCTGCTCCAAGTGCTGTGCCATCATCTCCACATCATCTTTGGAGGCCAGCGAGAACAGGGACTCCTTCAGCTGCACAAGACGGCTGTAGGAGGAGCCCTGAGATGCTGCTTCATCCTGCAAAGCCTAAGGCAGCAGAACACGTCACACATGTTGGTCTAGCAAGAAACACTGCAAGATACAGGTGCATGCCACCAAAAGTTTGTGTTCTTCCTTGGGGCTGAAGAACATTTTATTACTTGATTATTATTATTATTTTTAAATTTACTTAAGGGGTAGACACACACACACACACAAGACAGGGAGACTTTTATTTGCTGCCTTACTTCCTCAAATTCCCACAGTGCCAGGGCTGGTCCTGACCAAATCCAGACACTGGAAAATCAATCTCGGGCTTCCACATGAATGACAGAGAGCCAACTATTTGAGCCATCACCTGCTGCCTGCTAGGGTGCAAACCAATAGGAAGCTATAATAGAGAACATTTGGGACTGGAGTGTTGGCACTCCAATATGGGATGTGGGAGTCCTGAGTGTTGTCTTAACCACTGTCCCAAATACCTGTCTGCATCATTTGATTTACACATGGCAACACTTCACTTTTTTTTAAGGTTTATTTTATTTTCAATTGGAAAGTTAAAAATACAGAGAGAAGGAGAGACAGAGAGGAAGATCTTCTGTCCATTGATTCACTCCGCAAGCGTCCACAATGGCTAGAGCTGTGCCAATCTGAAATCAGGAGCGAGGAGGCTCTTCCAGCCCTCCCATGTGGGTGCAGGGTCCCAAGGCATTGGGCCATCCTCGACTGCTTTCCCAGACCACAAGCATGGAGCTGGATGGGAAGTGGGGCCACCAGGGATTAGAACTGGTGCCCATATGGAACCCTTGTGTGTGCGAGCTGCGGACTTTAGCCACCAGGGTACTGTTTCAGGTCCAGAAACACTTTACCTTTAATGCAAATGTTAAAATACTGCTAGAATGGAGTGAGTCTTGCAAAGTCTGAATTATATTAAATTATAATAATGTAGAAGTTGCTAACTCATTTTCATGGTACAGAGACAACAGTCATTAAATCTCTTCAGCACTATGGTCAAAAATCAAAGTTGATTCTAACTAGTAAGAGAGAACCACTCATTAAAACAGACAACATAAAATGGTGTTAAGGGAGATAATTACTACAGCACAGCTCATAGTGGATGCCTGTCCCAAGGAAGCCAATGAATGAGTAAGGTACCACAAAGCAGAACTTGGATTGTGCTGAGTCACATTTGGCCCACCAGAGAGAAGCAGTGTGGCTGGTGCAGTGTGTGCCTGCACCAGGGCTGCAAACTCCCCGCCATCTCCTAACTCGTTTCCATACAGTGACACACAGGAACACGGTTGCAGCATACAAATCTCTGTCCTCATACGCCTTAAAACTTTCAGAATGAAGCTAGCGCATCCCCTCTTGGAGCACCTTACATGTGCTGGCAAAAATAAGCCTGTGGTACCAGAATCCCATATGGGCCCTGGTTCTAATCTTGCTCCATGCTAACTGTCTGGGAAAGCAGTGGCGGATGGGCCAAGTGCTCGGGCAGCTATACCCACCTGGGGGAATTAGGAGAAGCCCTTTGCCTGGTCCTGCTCTGGCCACTGCAACTGATTGGAAGTGAACCAACGAAGAGTAGACCTCTCTCTTCCTTTCTCCCCACCCACTGTAACATTGTCTTTCAAATAACAATGAATACATTAAAAGAAGAGGAGGAAGGGGAGGAGGAGGAAGAAGAGCCAGACTGTGAACTAAGGACAGGGGTTTTCTCAGCAGAGGAGAGTCACTGCTGTTTTCTGATGAGAGCCTCCTACGGAAGGTGGGAACGTCCGTGTTTAACAAGCTGGGAAGGTAGAACGCAGATACAGAGGACGGTCATGGTTAGGGAGGGAAAAAAAAAGATGCTCTGATCAAGACTTTCTAGAAGTGATCATGAAAAGCAAAGGAGCTGAGCTTTCACCCCAGGCTTACTGTAAAGTTTCATGGGAGAAAACTGGGGTATAAATCTAATGTGACAAATTTCTTCTGAGCAGTGATTTTGTCTCTTGAGGATTTTTGGGGTTTTTTTGTTTGTTTGCTTTTTCATAGTCAGCACCACTTACAGAAAATTACTAATCTCCAAACATCAGCAATATTACTTCTAGCTTCCATAACATTAAAATTTTTGCAAGTTAATTAGCTGGCTTT
Source organism: Ochotona princeps (assembly GCF_030435755.1). NCBI lineage: Eukaryota > Metazoa > Chordata > Mammalia > Lagomorpha > Ochotonidae > Ochotona > Ochotona princeps. Next base: position 12,765,528 of record NC_080832.1, on the reverse strand, counting down.
TTCAAGAATGTAATAAGCTGGTATATTTTTTTGGCATTTTTATCTACCTGAATTTCTGCACATTCACTTTAAGTCTTGCCTGAAAGTGAAACCTCTCTATCTTTTACTACTCCGTCACCTTTTTTTAGTAAAACTTCACATACATGTGCGTCAGATTCTCCCTACACTCAGCTTTCACAATCATTAACTGATAACCAAGCTTGTTTGATCTACACCTGTCTTCTGCCCCTCTTCCATCAGCTCTGCCAACATCATGTCTGTTCAAATGTGAGAAGACTCGCACCGCAGGATTTCTAGCCCATCATGGAAACTGACTACCACAAAGTACTTGTCATCATTATTTCACCTTTCAGGACCACATTGCTGCTTTAGGGTTCCCTCGCATTACGTGATACTGCAAGGGGCACAAAACCAGCCCCACATTAAGTTGAATGTAGGTTTCTTCAGTTATTTTTTTTTAAGAGAATGAAGACATAACAGAGCGTTTGGTTTCCCAGCCGTGAACCTCCCTGGACTTGCCTGTACCAGTTGAAGTTCACGCTCCACCTTGACTCTGTCCGCGGAGAGGTCTGTTTCCGGAGAACCAGCTATGGCTTCGCACCGCTCCAGCCACGTCACAAAGGACAGCAGCTCTTTTTCCAACCTAAGGCCATCAGAGAAAAGAAATGTGTTTACCCAACATTGCCGTGTCAAAGCATGAGACATTTCTGAAGTTGGAGTGTCCAACCAGGGTCATTATAAAGAAATCAGTGTGAGTCATTTCACTCTGAATAATTTGTATGATCAATATGCATCCCCTTAACCCTGGAAGATCCTCATCTTCTATGGAGGTCAATGATCCCCAAAATACACAAATGAGTTGCTGTATTTTGCAACTGGGATAGAAAGTTCCATTTCTTAAAGAAGATTTATCCCAGAATTTCCTACTTACCAGTTGAAGAAGCTCAAGACAAAAACCAAGCTTAGGGTCTGGCACGATAGCCTAGTGGCTAAAGTTCTCACCTTGCATGTGCCGGGTTCTAACCCTGGCGGCCCCACTTCCCATCCAGCTCCCTGCTTACGGCCTGAGAAAGCAGTGGAGGACGGCCAAAGCCTTGGTACCCTGTATCTGTTTGGAAGACCCGGAAGAGGCTCCTGGCTTGAGGAGTAAATTATCGGATAGAAAATCTTCCTCTCTGTCTCTCCTCCTCCTGTATATCTGACTTCACAGTAAAAATAAATAAATCTTTGGGAAAAAAAACCAGCTTACCTCTGCCAGTGGGCCAGCAGGGTCCCCAGCAGAGCCTGCCTCTCTTTCGCCCTCCTTAGAGACTCCTCGTATCGCTGGCTCAGAGCCACAGCCTCTTGCACGCAGGAGTCCCTGCTTGGCACCTTCTGGGCACTGGCTGAGAAGGCAGTCACGGTGCTGCCCAGTGACTCCAGACCCTGGCAGAGGTCCTAAGAACACAAATGGAATGTGGGGGTTCTGAGAGACGTGCATTGCCAAGTTACATATATATACCTTGCTTTCTGCGAACATACCTAACATAATATCTGACTTATAAATAAATGAGGAGCGGGAAAAGATCAACAGCAACTAAAAACTGCACAACTGTAACAAAACTTGCAATAAAAATCATTTAAAATGTAGTTATGTTTGGTATTTGCCACTGCGTACTCTTAGGCCATGGCTGAGTGTAAGTAGCTAGAACTACGAGGAAGTGCTGTACGGCAAACACACCAGATTCAGCAAGGGGAGTCAGGGTCTGGAGCCCCGTCATCACAAAATGCTCTCCCTCTGACATCATAAGCAGCAACGGCACCAATGATTGATGGCAAACACAGCACTCTTCCATCTTCATCTCCAGCCAGTGGGAACACTGGAGCTTCCAGCTCTGCCCTGAACCTACCCCACACTTCCCGGATGTGCTCAGCAGAGATAGTCCACAAGGGAGAGTGGGCCCCCCTGCATCCGACCAACTCCAGCTCTCTCTCAACATTCTGGTGTTTTTGTGAACATTATGAGTCCTTTTCTACTGACTTTGTATTTAAAGGACACCAATTTTTTTTTAATTTATTTTTATTGGGAAGTCAGATTTACAGAGAGAAGGAGAGGCAGGAAGAAAGATTTTCTATCTGCTGGTTCACTCTTCAAGTAGCTGCAATGACTGGAGCTGAGTCAATCTGAGGCCAGAAGGCAGGGGCTTCTTCTATATCTCCCTCATGGGTACACAGTCCCAAGTCTTTTCGCCATCTTCTAGCGCTTTGGGAACTGGATGGGAAGTGGAGCAGTTGGGACATTAACTGGCATCCACATGGGATCCAAGTATATGCAAGCTGAGGACATAAGCTACTAGGCTACCATGTTATCTTTGTTAAAATATATAGGAAGCGATACAATAACAACAGGTTCTGCTGGAGATAAAATAATCTCCTGGTGCCACATACTAGTGCAGCACCAATGGATGGACTCCTCATTTTCATGAGAATAAGACACATACTGTCATTATGCTGATCTCACAGGTGGCAACATCAAGACAGAGAAAAATAACTTAGGGCCAGAGGCGGGGTATTTCAGGCTAAGCTTCTGCCTGTGGTGCCAGCAATACTGGCATCCCATAGAGGTGCAGGTTCCAACCCTGGCTGCTTCATATCTGATCCAGTACCCTTCTTAAGGGTTGGGAAAGCAATGGATAATGGTCCAAGGCCTTGGGACCATGCAGCTGTGTGTGAGACGTGAAGAAGTCTCTGGCTCTGGTTTCAGACCAGCCCCAGCTCTGGATCTTGTGGTCACTTGGAGAGTGAACTAGCAGAGAGAAAATCCTTCTTCGTCTCTCCTCTCTCTGTGACTCTATCTTTCAAATAAAAAATCAATAAATCATAACAAAGGAAATCTATTATTGGAAAAAAACAGAATGCTATTCTCTCTGGAGTTGCATTACTAACCTTTTGTCTATTAAAATAGTCTACCAAACACATCTTTTCTTTCGAGAGGATTATAAAATCTTAATTCCAAGCTAAATGGCTACCCTATCAAATAGATTCTAAATGAACACTCTTTTCATGCATATTTTGTTTAGAACTTATTTATATAGTTACATTTCTTACATGAAGTGAATGTTTGAACTATATAATGTGTGAACATGAAAGTCTTCGCAACTAAATTTTCATAAAAATATTGACTGTTTTGTTTTCAAGTGGGAATGATCAAATTTTGAGCTGAAATGTTAGAGCATATTCTTACCATATGTTCTTGGAGTACTTTGTATGTTTCTGTAGCTGAAGAACATATTTTAATGGGACCACAAAGCTTATCTTCAAATTCAGACACAGACAGCTGGATCTAAAGCATGAGTCAAAGACAAAAACATTGGTGACAAAAATATAACACAAGACTAAAAAGATGACAAAGCAATTTTCCTACCTTTTATAATCAGCATTCAATGCATAATAAAATTCATTTTAAAATGCACAAAATCAGTGGGCTTCGTTATTTGAAAAAAATATCAGGCTACATGACCACTTGAACGGCAATGTATAATACTTACATACCACTACATATGATTACAGAAATGCTTATGATTTTGATAATCATTGATAGCTGGACTAACAGGTGGTAAATTATATCTCTTGCTTATTCCATAACTCGCAGATTTATTGCCTTTCTTTAAAACTGCAATGTGAGAGACGCAAAGGCAGCATTCAGGGAGCAGCTCGTACCTTTCTAAGACTCTCGTCAAACTTGCGCTGCTGAGAGAGATGTGCCAGGGCCGTCCCTTCCAGGCTCTGTGCGCGCTCCCGGAGCTCCTCACAGTACCTCCTCACTTGGGTCAGTTTGGCTTTGATTCGGGCAGATTCTCCAACGGTAATAAACTGAGCAAAAGACTGAACGTCTTCTTCTAATCCTGCAATGCTGCCCATCTTCCTTTCTGTTTCCTGAATGGTGACCTAATGTTTGAAACAAGAAACACTGATTGTAGGCTGAGCAAGAATGGCTTCCTGAATGAATGATCTGCAGAGACAGAAAAGCAAGGGCAATTCCCTTCGCAGATTCACATATTCGAGTAGAAAGCAGCTGTGGGGTACACCGTGCTTGCTGACCCCAATGGGGAGGTCGAGGCGGCAGACGCAGCGAATGCAAGGCAGCAGGGCTGCACTGGCTGGTACAGGGTAAAGCAGAGCAGCTACTGGGCACAGAGAGGGAGGGTTTCCAGTGTACCTGAGGATGCAGAGAGCTGCCTGCTGCCCTTACCACCATGCATTGTCGTTGACTGACCTTGGGAAGGAGTGTGCTAGCAACTCCAGGAATGTAAACATTGACACTCATTTAGGTTTCCCAAACATGTAGCTGCTATTTCATGTTTTGACTAAACAAGGCTTCCTGATGGCATTTCTGGTTCAAAATGTGTCACCTGTTCTCCATGTCTATGGTTTCCACGTTTAGAACGTATTTTCTGGTCCCATCTCAGCAATCAGACTCATCACATTTAAGGAGGGATCTAAGATTTTAATTTCTCAAAAATTCTCAGAGAAGTGGACACGATAGAGTCAGGGACTGCTCGGTTGTACCTCTTTCATTTTCCCTCCCCAGGAAGAAACCCGCACACTGGGATTTTAACCTGAGGCAGACGACATAACACACATTAGCACATGTGTGGAAAGTACCAGAGAACTCGACAGGAGGTGTCTATCCCTCAGAAACAGCTGTGTATAAGAGAAGTAAAATTCTATCTTTGAGGAAAAGGCTAAGCCTTTTCACACATCACAATAGTGCCAAACTTTTAGACAAATCTCCATGAATAATTTAAATGAAAACTGCTATGTTAGGAAAAAAACATCTGTGACTTCTGTTAATATTAAACTCTTACAGGGCAGTAAGCTTCAGGTAGATATTGCTTATTTTTCATGTGTGAGAAACAGCAGAATAGCTGATGAGTATTTGTGGCTTAATAGCTACTCTTTTTTAATCCTAATTTTAGAAAAAAATACCCATAAATTCAAGATGTATGCCTTCTGCAACTGTTTTATGAGTCACATGAATACTAGTCCATTTCAGCAAGACCTTCGACCCACTGCATTGTTGGTTTGTGGATAACAAAAGGTGTGTGTGTGTGTGTGTGTGAGTGTGTGTGTGTGTGTGTGTGTGTAGCTTATCCACAGGCAGTGAGGAACAAAAGATCAGTTCCATGGAAGAGCCCGCGATGCTTAGCGGAAATCGACTTCAGGTATCTATCCTATAAGCAAGCTGAATGCTTTATTAATTTTAATCTCGAAGAAAGTTATGTTAAAAATACTGCTCTCTTTTTAATATTTTCTCTACGATAGTTTTCTCTTTGGAAATGGAATGAGCCTGGTCAGCCCACCTCCCCGGAACAGAGATCTCTGTTTCCTTTCTTCTGGTAGACGCATTTTCCTTCGTATATATCCTCAGCTAATACATCTCTGGATAATTTTCAACATGGCAAATGGGACATAGAAAAATGCAGCATTCTTCTAGTCTGATGGCATGATAATCCACACTTGAATATTTATATCTTTAATAAACATAATGTATACTATTTTACCCTGTGGGGATGAGCAGAGATCACCCTTGACCGTGGGTGTGGTTCAGAGGTCTGAGAACACGTGTTCAGACAGCAGTAAATGAATCCTAGTCAGGGCATAGATATTTAGAAGCATATTTTCATTTTTTTTAAAGGGGAAATCTTGGAGACCAAACTACTCAAATGTGAGAATTTAGGGGGAAATGTTTGGGTGTCAGATTTATACGGCAGGTTTAAAGATTTAAATTATTTCTTGAATGTTCTTTATCATGTTGCATCTATCTTTCCTAGCAGAGCACAGAACACACGACCGACTGTGGGCACCTCATCTCATGTACCCACAGAGACAGGAGGCCTGGGCCAGGCAAGGAGCAGCGACACGACCTTGCACCCGCCCACCCGACACATGGGCATAACTTGTGCTGAGTCATTATGTAACATGTTTTCTCATCTCACCATTTATTTTGCTCTTTTATATTGAACCAAATGGGACTTCCTTTCCCCATCCCCACTAATGAAAGGTTAAAAGAAAGGGAGAGGAATTGATATTAAAAAGGATTGACTGAATTTTGAAAATGTGCACATTTCATAAAATAAAGCAAAGGAGATGAGCACTCCAAGCTCACTTCTTTCAGCCCACTTTTTTCCTGACAGTTTGAGGCAAGAAAATGATGACGCTCCTATCTACAGGAGCATTTAAAATTTCAGAATATGTCTGTCCATGTTCTTGGTCATTAACAAAAATATAGTGTGGGTGGGAAGCTTTCTTTCTGCCAGGAGCTGTTGGGACACTTACAACATCATGAATGTGCCATGTATAATTAGCAACTCACAAATTAACCTGCTATAGATTTACTGAATTTCAATTCAACCTGCGGCTGCCTTGCCAGTGCCAGACCAAATGAATTCAAAGGTTTATGCATCTTGCAAGTTGAATGTTCCTCACCCCAGCAGTCTGACTCTTCACCTAAGGAAAGTGACTTCTTGAGCTCCCTCCTGTGGTTGGTGAGGGAAACAACACTAACCCTTGAGCTATTTGGGCTCTAACAAGATGAAGCCATTTCTTGCGGTAACATTGAATTAACAGCGTACTTCACGGGAAGTTAATTCAAAATCAAGGAAAAGAACTGTGTAACCATAAAAATATTTTAATGATATTTCACACAATATTGACTTTAAATGCATCATTCAGACAGTGTTAATACATAATTCCGTCTATAGAGTATGGTCTCTTGCATTCATCAAGATCTCTCAGCTGGGATTTTGTGTGGATTTAATTGCAATGGAGTCATGCAACAATGAAAGATTAGTCCGGGGAACCACATGGCTTTTAAGAAAGAAGTTGTTAAAAGCTAGACATAGGTGCTAAATGCAATCTGGGAGCAGGTCACCTTGATTTGGCTCATCTGCATGTCCAGGGTGGATGACGACGCTTCCAAGCCATTGAGTTCATTTTCTTTCTCGGTTATCCAGGCAGACAGGGTCTCAAAATTACTGCCAAAATGATCCCACTTGCTTTTCACCATTTCCATGGTTTTAATACTAAAATTAACCAAATTAAGTAAATAAAATACAATATTTTAACAGAGAACAGAAGCACATTATTTTTTCTTCAGTCACCAGGTGAAACTATAGTGAAGACATTTGACTATGTCTAAGTTGAAACCATAGAATGGAATCCTAATTCACAGGCTTGGAGTCTTCTATTTACCTCAGAGAATGAATATTGAACAACACTCCCATCTGCGCTATGCTACAAACAGCACCGCTGTGCGCCAAATAAACACTGAACCCAAGTGTAGCTGGACACCTATGCGCATGTGACCAGTAGTCACCACGCCTCATTCTACTCAAGCGCACCAGAGTCGATGCCACTGCACACAGTCTTGCACGTGTGCTATTCCTTTGGAAACGCTCTTCCTTCTCATACAGGAGACACACTGCCAGCATGCTTTACGATGAAACACACTTAGACAATTCATCTTTGCGATCCAAACCCCAGGCCAGAAGGTAGGACCTGTTTTACCATGGGTGCTAGATCTGTGATTTTTTAAACTAAAGTGATTGCACCTTCTAATAAATGTCCCCCTGTCCTGATTCCAAATGATTTTCAAAAACTTGTGCACAAGTTCTGTTTTCAGACAACTGGGGCTTTATCTGTAACAAATGTAATGAACAAAACTTCAACTTGCAATATCTATATATTTATGTTCAGTTGAATATGGCTTTCAGTTCAGAGAAAGACTAAGAAACTAATGGTATAATGTTGAGCTAGTAAGACTTTGGGTAAAAGGAAAAAGAATGTCCCTGTTTAGCAGAAGGCACTTGAAGACATAAGCAAAACATAACAGCATCATTGATTGTCAGATTAAAGAGGATTGCAGACACAAATGTATACCCTGTTGTACCCAATGCAGTACAGGCAGTGCAGGCTCTTGAACTGCAAGTTTTTAAAAATAAAGATTCAAATGGACATTAATAAAAAGGACTTATACATTCTTTTACTATTTCCATAATAATTCACTCTCAAGTTTTTTAAATTTTGCATAATGATTTTTTTACTGTAAAATGTTATCAAATCTTAAATTGAGGCAATTAGTGTCAATTTCAAGGTGTGAATCGTATCAGAAGCTTACATTTCAAAGCTGGTCTTAGACATGCCAAGCTTCTCCACAGTATTCTGTTATGTGTCATTAATATTTTTCAAATGAAAAATCGTTAAGCATATTTTGAGGCTATTTTCTAGTAAGTTTATATCCTCAAAACTTTATGTATCGTATGTATTACACAATGATCAGTAGGCCAGATTAGTGTTGGGTTTGTTTTTTTAGAAAGACAAAGATAAAATTCTTAAAAATTAGAGATGGTTCAAAGTAAGTTCTGGAAAAGTCATACCAATCAGTGGCATCTGTTTCCCGAGGGCATGGAAACAAGTTCCCGGATCTCCGAGCTGGAGACATGTGATCCACGGGATGCCATGTAGGCCTAGAATCTAAAGTAAAAAGCTCTCCCGTTCCCTCTAGCTGAGGAATCCAGAAAGTCGTAGTAAGGATGTATGAATCATTGTGGTAGTTTTCTCCCTCTACAAAGTCCAAAGGCCACAGAATTGAAGAAATATGGCTTTCTTATGAACATGGCTTCCTAAGCTGCAGACACCACACCCCCTCACGACCCCCGCTTGTTTGAATCCTCTAGTTCCTGTATTGATGACACTTTCTTGTGAATTGTGCACCTTCTCCCAACCATGCTAAAGACAGACACGTGGGATTTTGCGACTGGTTTGGATACAAGATACAAGACAGACTGCATTAAGCTTTATCTCAGAGAAGTTTAGGACTTTTCAAGCACGTACTCTTCTTCAAGTGTGTCTTCTAATTTTTTTACTTGCTCTTTGATTGACTTAGCCTGCTGTTGCAGCAGCTGCTTATTCTTGGGCCCAAGTGGGATCTCTGAGGCTTCTTTGACAAGATTCTCAGCCTGGACTGCAACATTCTCCATCCGTTTAGAAAACTCCTAGAAACAAAATGTAGTTGTTAGATGAGTGCATTTCTACATGAACTTAGCTCTGCCCTCTGCATATGAACATCAGCCTTGGCACCTGTGAGGCCCTCTGCCAGAAGCCTTCATGGGCAACTTCAATGGAGTCCCCTATACAAAAGGGTGTCATGCTTGCATATAACCCCTGTGTGTCTTTCCATAGGGTTTAAATCATGTCTACTTGTACATATGATGAAAATGGTATATACATAGTTGTTTTCCTACATTGTTGAGACAATAAGAAAGGAGACTATGTAATTCAGCAGAGATTCATTTAAAGAAAAATACGTGAGATCCAGAGTTGACTCTACAGACATGGAACATGGAGACACACAGCGACTGTGCTGCAGGATCTCCCCAGGGGACACGCTGGAGAGACACAGGGCTCCGTGCACGCATGCGCCTACAGCGGCCCACACAGTAAAACTCACTCCACTGAAACTCTTTCATTTTGCAGTTACGATCAACTACCTTCTTCCTGGCTACACCCTTGCCCCCAAAGCTCCACAAAATAACTTATCCACTCCCCCCTGGTTTTGATTTAGTGTTTAGAATTAAGAGCTATCCTAAAATGATTAACTTGTCTCCAAATATTTATTATAGGCCAGCTCACAAAGTGTTTAATTATTTAATCACAGAAATAACAAATTTCTACAACAATAAAGAGAAATACGTTTATTTAGATACAGAATATCATAGGCAACATGCAGTATCAGTGGTCCTTGCTAAAAAAAATATTTTGTTAAATGTCTCTCTCGAAGCGGATATTAACGGATCTTAATGCCATTCTATCTTATTCATTAGCCATGCAACTACAACATGAAGGAAACAAAGATTAAACATCCATCCTGGTCTAGAATCCTGGATCTGCCAATCACAAATTGTTTGTCTTTGGTGAATTCGTTTTCAGCTTCTTCGCCTGAAATGCAGAGAGGAATGCTCTCCATGGGAGGTAAGCCTTTCACTCACAGCTTCCATTGGAAACATGACACTCTGGCAGGTCGTCATCTGCCAATTTTTTTATGTCTCTTAAATAGAAATAAGGAATAAATGGCTTGTTAAATCCATACAGTAATTTTCCATAAACTATTTTAATATTTAAACTTGTTTTAAGTAAGTCTATTTCTATAGACTATTTTAATTCAAATGTTAATATATTTGAGGCACTGGTCAACTTCAGGTATAGCATGAATTGTGGTTGGTTAATACGCTGAATTTTAAATGCTAAAGATAACTGCAGGGATGACATCGAGTAAAGGACATTCGCTTTTATAGCTCACAGTTCGTGTAAGGGAGTCTTAAATTCTAGTCACCAACCTCTTGTAGGAATACAATGTAAACCTTTGTGAAAAGTCATTTACAAATTGAAAGAAAACAATGAAATTTTATGTCATTTAAAGCCTCTCTGGGAGTCATTATATAATTTCCTATGGGCCAGAGCCACTAATTAATACTGTTACTTTCTTGCTTTGAAAGTCTTATTGTCTTTATGTAAATATCAGTGTTCCTATGAAGAAACAGCCTACAATCTGAGAGCATAAAAATGAGCGAATAAAGCTTCATCTGGTCATATTTATAGTGTTCTAAAACATGATGCCTGCTAGCATCAAAGCACTAGATTTCGTGGTTAAAGGACATAATGTTACGGTACATGATTAGTCATTGCAGATTAAATTGTGAAGACTATGAATCCAAGCATAATTTCCTGGAACCCCAAGGGTAGAATCAAAAGCATAAAATAAAGTGTTTTGCCCTCTAATATTTTCCTGATTGCAGGGGGGAAAATATGAAGAAAGCAATGCTTAAAATGGCTTCAAACTTGGAGCTGTTTGCATGAACTGTTGGAGGAAAGCACCAAGTGGAAGAATCCCAAAGGCAGAATGCTGCGGATGGAAACAAACAGAACGCTGTGAGATCTTATTTCGAAACCTGTGGAAGGCATTCTGCCGTGGCAGGTTGCACGCGGAAAGAACTGCCTGGCGTAAGACCTGCACTTGACCCCTCGGCTGTCTTCCACTAGCTGAGTGACTGGAACGCCGTCACTTTTCTCATCAGGAAAGTTATGCTTAGGGGGCTGGGGATTAAGCACGATATGGTTATTGAACACTCTGTGATACCCTTGCACGCAGAGGACAAGTCACTTAGCATAACCTCTCAAGTGTCAAGTGCATTGAGCGCTGTGACCAAAGTGCAGAACAAGCAAAAGAGACGAGTGGTATTTGTGAGAAGCACAGCCCTTCGTGAATAAACTCAATGCTTGAATGAAAATAGAAGCCAAGGAGATGGGCTCTGGACAGCTAGTTCTACCACTTAGTAGCCCAGAGATGTGGACAGGTTCATCTCTGATTGTATGCCTCGTTTGACCGCAGTAATCCGACAAGATGAGCAATGGTAGCCATTTCTTGGTATTAGTTTGAGGAGATGACAAACATCAAATGATTGAACCAGGATACATTTAATCTTAGTTTATATTATCAGATCAATCCTAAAGCAGGGAAGATCATCAAATAAGGGACATTTTAATAATGATTTAAAGGCTACATTTTTGTTGCATTTATAAGAAATTAAACTGATCCAGAGAAATGAAGTTAGACACACAGTGTCAAATGCCCCAGGCAGAATCTGAATAGAATGTGTGAATGTCGCTGTGTTTATAAAAGACACCTGTACTATTTTAACACGAAATAATTCAAATGGAAACAATGTTCTATTTCAATAGCTGATGAACATGATACAGAATCGAAAGACTCTGTGGAACCATAGTACCTCACATCTCCTTGGCAGGTCCATGAGTCATATGAGAGAGACGCTTTTTAGTGGGCTGGAAAAGCATCGACCAAATAAACCAACACCAAACAGAAGCTAATGGCGAGCACAGTGGAGGTAGGCAATTCTCATCTTTCTCACTCATGGGCTAACACACTTCCAGGCTAGTTTAGTCTTTGTGTAAATCCTGAACATGCAAGAGAAATAAAACGCTTCTGACTTATTTCAATAACTCTGAGTGAGCAGAGTGGTAGGCCTTGTTTGACCTCAGTTTGAATTCAGTTTGGCCTTGAGTTCAGCAGGTGCAAATCCTTTCCCTGAAGCCATGGAAAACTCAGTTCTCTACCAGCTGCTTATATTTCCCCAATGACAGCCACTCTTTCAGTTTCCCCATCTCACTGTTAGCCTTGAAGTATTTTCATTTTACTTTATCCAGCGAGCTGCCCGATTTTAGCAGGAATACTGCGTCATTGGCGTTTGTTCTCAGTGTATCAACGGCCACTTTCCACCATCGTTATTCATACCCTAGGATCATACACAGCAACTGTTTACTTGAGTCCTATCCCCCCGCCTTTTCCTACACTTGTGCAGAAATGCAGCTCTGGAAATCCCTCAGGAGCCCAGTCCATGCTGCCATGAGAATTGTTCTGCAGGTCCTCCAGACCGCTGCCAGTGTGTCATCTTTCTTCGGCAAATCCATTTCCTTTTATTCTGCTCTACTACATGGAGACTTGCTCCAAACACTACTTCCTCAGTATCATCTGGCCTCCAAAGTTCATTTAAAAGCACCATTTCCCACCTATTGTTTTTTAGTTTCCTGGGCTCTTGCTGTTTAAATACTCATGATGGTTAAATTCCCTAATGTATTGACATAGCCAGTCATCAATAGATATGTATTGATTAAATGAACAGTAACAACAATAACAATGGAGAAGAAATAGGTGACATTTTATGAGTAATTAGTACCAAAGAATTACGTAGTTTTACTAATATACCTTTGTCTGCTCCAGTTCTGATGATAAGCTTTCCAAACTGCTGAAACTCAAGAAGCGCTCATGACTAGAACCTGTTTGGAAAAGGTATCTCACCACGGTCTCTTTGTTTGTTTCAAATCGTTCCCACTTTCTTAACGAAACCTACATGTGAAAAATTAAGCAAATGAGATTACAAATCAACAGTGTGTCAGAAAACACTGTCACATTTCCATTCATTTGCTAAACTGCCCACTCCCAGGGAACTCTCAGCTTGAAACACACAGTCAACATCGAACAAAATGATTCCGAAGTCATCCATAACCTTCCTTCCTGGATCTCAAGTTTTGATTCGTAAAGACAGAGGCTGCATGAACTACCCATCAGCCTGGCAACCCAAAGAATCTGAGGAAATTACTTAAGGGACAAAGTGTCAAAGGCAAGAAAAGTTCCCAACTTCATAAAAGGAAGGAGGAAAAAGAAGGGGGGAGGAGGGAAGGGCAGGGAGTGGGAAGGAAGAAGCAGGGTCAGGAAAGGGGAGGCTAATGAGTAGGTGACAAAAACTGCAGACTGTAAGGTCATGTGTCAACATCACAGTGAAAGGTCAAGGTAAAAAGATGTGGCTGCTGGACTTCTTGGAAATGGCCATGTTTCCAGACTGAGAAAAGAGTAGATCAAACTCTGGCTCCGTGATTGATCACCACGGTGCGACATTTGGCGAAGTCCTCCAAACTCTTCATGAAGTATACTCACTTGAGCATCATGTCAATACAATACTGACCTTGCAAGGCTGATACAATGATTCAAGGACATTCTTGATGCACAGTGCCACACTGCTGAGGGTCAGACGTGGGAACAAACATTGGCTCCTGCTGTTAGCAGATGCAATTCAGAGAGCAACGTTGCCTCTCCAGTGCTAAGGCGGCCTCTGCCCTGCAGCTCCTACCTGAATGCGGCGCTCCTGCCTCTCCCTGTTCTGCTCCAAATGGTCCAGGGTGCTCTCCAGGTTCCGCAGTTCCTCCTGGCCAGGACCGGGACGGCCGCCGTCTCCCTGCTGTGCCTGCCCAATCTGCTGCCGCAGGTCTTTCTTCTTGGCTGCAATCCTCTTTGTTTTTTGCTGGAAGCGATTATTCAACAAATACAAACATCACTCTCCGAGCAGGGATCAGTGACATGAACACCCACACGCGGAGGGCCTGAAGGGTTCCAATGCATGCGACACAGGCCAAAACCGCATTGTAAAGTTAAGACCAACAGTTAAACCAGTAACGGGGACCGTATAGGTCAAGATGGACAAGTTATGTAAGTATTGTGTTTTTAATATAAACAACATATATATTTTGGTTTTACTGCTTTCATTACATGCACATTTGAAAGACATTTACATTTTGTGTAATATCCATAAAAAATTGGGCAAAATAATTCATTCGATTGTATTCCTTCTACATGGTATTTTCAGCCTAAAAACAAAGTCCCAACTTTAACTCTTTGGAATTGGGCTATAAAATGTTAATATTAAGAGGTTTTTCTCCCTGGGTGTATTTACAGTGGCTAATCAGCTAAATATTTGGGGAAAACTTATGTTGAAAAGATAATTTTTCATGGAAATACGGGGGATTTCAAAATATTCATATAAAATGGAATTCAGAAATATATTTGTTTTACAAAAAAAAACATATTTGCTTTACAAAAGAAAGCATGCGTATCAGGACCTTTGAAAAAGATCATGGAAAAGCATACAGTGAAAACAAACACGAATTTCTAAATTTCTAGCACTAAAACTTTTTCATTTTTCATGAATTTTAATTCCTTTGTATAACATTTGAACATACGGTACACAAACCTTGTTTGACTTATGAATTTCCAAGGTACACTCACTTAAACAAGAATTAATGTGCCAAGATCCCATCTGTATGCTGGTTCAAGTCCCAGCTGCTCCACTTCCCTTCCAGCTCCCTGCTTGTGGCCTGGAAAAGCAATAGAGGATGGCCCAAAGACTTTGGTCTCTACATGGAGCCTCAGAAGAGCCTTCTGGCTCCTGGCTTAAGATCGGCTTAGCTCCAGCCATTGTGGCCACTTGGAAAGTGAACCAGCAGATGAAAATCTTTGTCTTTCCTTCTCTCTACAAATCTGACTTTCCAATAAAAAATAAAATAAATCTTAAAAAGAAAAAGATCTCCCATCCACTGGTAAATTTCCCAAATGGCCACAATGGGTGGAACTGAGCTGATCTAAAGCCAGGAGCCAGGAGAGTCCCCTCCAGGTCTCCCCTGCAGGTGCACAGTTTCAAGGTTTTGAGCCACTTTCTGTGGATTTCCCAGGACACAGGCAGGGAGATAGATGGGAAGCGAGACCTGGGACACAAACTACTATCCATATGGGATGTTAGTACTTGGAAGTGGATGATTAGCCAATTAAGCCATTACGCTGGTCCCATGTTGAATTTTTAAAGTAATGTTTTCCTCTTATACACATATTTTAAAGTCCACTATAGGATCATCAAGGAATAAGTTGATTAAATTGGTTATTATCAATATGTATATACCAGAATCCTCTAATCCTAGTTATAGTCTTTTGGAAGGGCATGTTCTGCTCAACGATCTAGCGCTTCAGTTAGTAACAAATTCCAGAACTAAAACCTATTCAAAGTTGTAAACTTAAGAGCAAGATTTCAGCATGACACAATAGTGACTTCAAAGAAAGAAATTTGTCACTATGCTAAAAAATTCATATTATGAAGCACATAAAATTTGTTCACCTTATAAAAATTTTTTAGAAAAGAATTCTATCTCCATGCCTCCCTTCTCTGTTAAATCCCTTTTCTCCCCTCAGTACTCCTTGAACCTTTTGCTGGATAACCTAAAATATTTATGAGAACACAGAAGTCTCACAGTCCTTTCACCATTCAATCAACTCTTTTTTGTAGCTCTCTTCTCCAACCTCTTAGACTCACGGATGAAGCTCTTCCTTTTGTCTCTTGTTTGGTCATCACCCAATCAGCTTCGGCAACATGCATGGCAGTAAAGAGGAATTTCTACCTGGTGATGAAGAAGCAACTGCTGTGCTTCAAACAGATTTTCTGTGTCTAAGATCTTCTCGGCCTCTTCCTGGACTTCTTTAGAGCCAGAGATTAAGTCTTCCAGGGAACTTCGGACTATTTCTTTATACTGGACACAGTCTCTGAAGTTGCTTAACATCTTTTCAACCTAGATTTTCATGAAGAAAATGCATATCAAATGTTACTTAAGGAAGTATATATAGTCTTTTTATATTCAGATACAATCGATAAAAACTGTAACTATATATATGCATGTGTTTATGTATGGAATACAATGTGATTCTTTGGTAAACATATACAAGGGAAACAATTTCTCACATCAAGCTAAAAAAAACTATCCATCACCCACTTCTGTATCTTCCTGCATGCGTGCGAGAGCACCTAAGCTTTATTCTGTCAGCAAATTTCAAGTTTACAAAACAGTGTTAGTAAGTATCAATACGCTATGTATTAGATCTTTGGAATTTACTCATCTTACATGATTTTGTTTCCTTCAATCAACACCCCCTGTTCATGTAACTATAGATTTTGAAAATAGACATATACTCTATCTTAATAAATAGCTATGTCTTTTCTCCTTGCACACATGTTAAGGCTGATCTGATTATTTTTAAACTGCATAATAACTTGTGATTACAAGCCTAATTTGATAAAGTACTTGGGACCTACTAAATATCCATGTGACCTGACAATCAAAAGCAGGAAAATAAACTGCATATATTGTCAGCAGTGTCCAAATAAGAAAAAGCAGAAAAGAAGATTATTCGTGGAAAATGCATTTCTAACATTTTTAACTTGAAGCAAAATGTTTAACATTGTAATTTCTTAGTGGATTCTATTTTTTTTTATAATTTTCCTGAATTTTTTCTTTCTGTTTCTGATTTCTCTCCTTTAGTTCTACCAATATCCTTTGTTTTTCAAATTCTGCTTTCCCTACTTTCCTCAAGTTCACACTTTTTTTTATGGCCGCAATTTGTCTTCTGTGGAAGCCTTTTGATTTCTCCTTCCTCATCCTGTCATCCTTTGATCTTCCAGTCTGAGTTTCTGCAAGGTAATGTGCTGATGCCCAAACAAACAGCAGCAAGACCTGTGGAACCTCTCCCTCCAAATCTTAGTAGAAATCCTTAGCTCTGCCAAAGACACGACAACTCACAGCCGAGTGTGGGCCTACCCACATCCCTGTCTTCTGATGCTGCGCAAGTGCAAACACAGTGCAGACCTTCAGGATCCGAGTTCTGTGAGCCTTTTAGAGTCTTCTAATGGCTCATTTTCCCCATTCACACTTATTGAACCAATTCAAGGAACACTGGCCAGTATGTACTCTACTCTAGAATCTCGCATTATCTTCCCTTGCACAAATTATACAACACCCAATGAGAAAAGTTATTCTCACCGAGGGGAGAGAGTCCCTAACAGAAACAAGGTAGTTAGGCTTGCATATTCTAATTTTAAAAAAGAATATAGATAAACACTTACATGCCAACAAAAAATTCAACGTGAGTAGCTCACATCTATAAGAGAAATTCATGTTCATGATGCCTAAATAGACTTTATAAGTGTTAGCTGTTATTGGACATTCACTGTGTTGAAGCATAGTACTGAGTGGTTCAAGGTCTTTGTTACAGCTAATCCCTTGGTACTGTCTTATACAGTATTTTTAATCCTGTTATAGGAGAAAAGAAATTAATGGCTGGAGATGTTGAGTAATAAACTCCAGGCTGCTTTTACCTCAAGGTTAACTCTTCTTTTTCTTGACCACCGTGATACCTCTTAAACCAACTGTGAAATAACAATGCTCTTACTAAGAGTAAAAAAAAAAAAAAAAGAAGTATGCATTTGGTAAACTTTCAACTTTTAATATGGGCCATTTTAAATAGGCCACATATCCAACAATGGCACAGACCACAATTCAAACACCCAACTCATCTTTTCCAACAGCTTCCCTTTCAGTGAAGCACTGTAAGTTTGCCTACGAGATGAGCTGCTTTGCTACGATCAAGGCGGGTAAGGAAAGGATGTACCTCCGACAACAGTGCCACCAGAGCCTTGAAGGAGCTGGATAACTTGGCTAGCTCGTCCCCTTGCCTTTGTGCTTCTTTCTCAGAGGAAACTTCAGTCAGAATTTTAAGTCTGGATTTTAGCCAGCTGAGCGTCTCGCCTCTTTTGGTAACACCACTTCTGATCTCCTGAAATCAAAGAACTCTGTTGATGAAAAAGTGCCACCATGGTTCCCAAAATTCCAGCAAGAGAGGGCTCAGCCCAAGAAAGTTTGCAAGGTGGAGGCAGGAGAGCCAGGCAATGCTTTCCTCATCAAGCGACTCATGTTTTTAGATTGCATACCTCTTTCACAAAAGACTACAAGTACTCAAGTGGAATTTCCCTAATATGTATAATACATTTCCTTGTGCATAACAAAGATGCTTCCATGTGATACATGAATGTTAGATAGCAAAGTTAGAAATTATAAGACATATTTGTTATTTCATTCTCTGTAAGCTAGAAGAAACATGATAATATGTTCTCTTTTGAACAACTGATTTTTTTCAGCTCCTAATTTCTATTGCTATAAAGTTGGCACATTTAAGTACATAAATAGGATCCCAGCTCTAATTCAGGAGGATTTAGCGAGCAAGACAACACTGTGAAGGCTCTGAGGTTTTGGGCCTTATAGGTTTGGCATAGGAGGGAACAGTGTCTGGGGTAGACTATCCTTCCATTTACTGGTGTGCTCTGCAACCACATATCCTGCTCCTGAGCTTTTGCAGGACAAATATATACTTTAGTTCCAAGAGCTAAGTGATCTTCATTCTAAGAAACGTTTTTTTTTCCCCACTATGACAATAACCAATGGCAAATACAGATATTCTTTCACATGAATATTGTGACCTTAAGGATCTCTGGCATTTGATGGGGTTCCAGGATTTAATTGAAAGGAATGAATCTCTGAGAATAGGAAGCAAACATCCTTAACAACAATTAGATGACTTGCAAGGGTTAAAAAGTCCTGAAAGCAAAAAAACAAAAAACACAAAAACAAAAAACAACGTTCACAACTGCCCAATGTGTCTACAGAATGAAGAGCTTAGATGACAGGAAGAAGAGCTGCTGGGAACATTTCCCAGAAGGCAAAATGTTCAGGCCCGACGCTCTGTCACACTGGCAGCAAAAATTAAACCATTCACTCTGCATATGACACAGAATGGAGGCTGAAAGACCCTTTTAAGCGCTCTCTGGCCTAGCTTTTGCATGGTTGAAAGCATTCCACAAAAGCATACAGTGTTCCTATTTTGATGACTATTTTCAGCACTCTGCTTTGTAATCTACCCATGCATGCAATATTCCACTCAGGAATCCCCATTAGCTCATGGTCCATTGGGATCATCACCTAGTGTGACAATTTCTAAGTTCTCAAAGACTCCACACAACAAAACTTTTCACAGTAGCACCAAAAATCTTGTTTTCAAAAAAATTTTCAGGGACTTAATTTTTTCTGGAAAATCAAAGACAACCATTAGATTGTCTAACTTTTTTAAATAAGTTATTATGGGAAAATTTCCTACAATAAACTGAGACCTTGGACTTACGTCTACAGTGCACTTGACCTCCCCATGGTTGGCAGCGTGGATGGCTTCACCCTTGATCCCCTTCAACTGCATGTCCTTGGCAGATATCCAAGAGGAGAATTCACTAAACCTAATATAACACAAGCATTTTCTTAGCAGAGAGGAAAATATCAGAATGGAAATAGGTTCTATCTTGAATTTACTCACATAACTGGAATAATTGATTATCAAATTAACACATTTTTTAAGAACTGTTCATTTAATTCTTGCTAAGTTATTTGAAGAGACCTTAGCTGAAGATGAAGATGTATGTCAGGTCTTGAACGCCTCCAAGGAAGGAAGGGAGGGAGAGAGGAACCGCTTGAGGTCTGGCCTCATTTGCTCCCCCCAACCTGAGACACTTGCCCAAAGAGGGCATCCTACAGTGGGAGGATGTGAGGAGCTCTGAAGAAAGGGGTTGGCCCGTGATGGTTCTAGATCCTTCCAGAGACCAAGTGCCCCACCAGATGCTGACTCACCTTCTTCTTTTACTAAATGGATAATTTTTACATACGAATATGGACAAGATCAAACCAGCTGATTATCACTTAGAAAGAAACATATGCTCTTTCTCCTTCGGTCATGTTGTCTGAAATAACAAACGAAGGTAGACTGCCAGGACTACCTGCTTACGTAGTCCTTCCACTTGTCTGGGTCTTCCATGAGCTTTGCATACGTGCTGTCAATGGCAGCCCGGAGCTCTTTGAGGGATGAGTGGCACCTCCCAGGTGTGTCTCTCACTGGGTCCCGGCCCGGGAGCTTCCCACACAGTTCTTCTATAAGCTGCAACCTTTTCTCACAGAGATGATGAGGACCTTTGTCACTGAAGAATATCTAATGAGCAATAAACATATTTTATAATGCCTGTGAGAATTCATCCAAATGCCTTGACATCAAAAAAATAATAAGGAAGATTTTGGTGTAGATTATCACAGTAGTGTAACTAAGCTACTTGATTCAGACCCAAGCTGTAGTCCCAGCTCTTCTGATTAAGTGAACACTTGCCTTTCCCTGACCATGCATTTGGTGGCACAAGAGAGACATACCCTGTGCTCTTTGATGATCTTTTCGCTGCCTTCCTGGGCCACCAGCCTGGTCTCCCGGTCCAGCTCATTTCTGCATTCTTCTAGAGAGGCCAAGAATCGGTTCTTCTCCACATCAATCTTCAGATGAAGCAAATGATAAGGGGCTTCTCCTTGAAGATCCTGAAATCCACAAGAAGACCCAGAACACAGGAGAATGTTCCACCCCATTCAACAGGCCCTTTGGAGACAATGCATTGACATAGTGTTGTCCACACTCCCCCCTCTCCTGCAGCAATCCTTTCCCCCCCCCTCCCTCCCCCACGGGTCAGCTACATTCACAGTGATTATTCTATCTGATTCTAATAATGCCTTGCACATTAATGTGCCTGTGTGGCAGAGTAGACCAGTGACGTTCGGGGGTAACTGGAGAAGCTGTGAGTTGAATCTAGATGCATGCCTTAATGTTATTCGCCCTCTCCTTGCCATGTGCCCCTTCTGATTTTTGCAACTACTCTGTGAGGTAGAAAGCACTGATGCTGTGCTTACTACACAAAGAGGAGCATAAGGAAATCTTACATAAAGAAGTAAAAGCAAATGAGGAGCCGACACTTGAAAGGCAGCTGACCAATGGTATGAGCTCTTTCCCTGGTCAACACAGTAAGAAAACAAGCAGCACCCAAACACATAAACTTTGATTTTCTTCTCTGAAATGGATATTGATTCCATCATTACCTTTCAGCCTACAATTTACAGACAACTTGCATACCATAGCACTGAGAATTTGCCTTAAAAGGAGGATATTAAAGTAGCTGAAGGCAGAAATAAGGTAGAGCTGTAAAGACAGCGGTACCGTTTATCCTAGAGGGTTTAACGTGTTTAAGCAATAAAACACAACTTCTAATTAAGGTCTGTATGCAATAACACGATTGTAACGTGTTAAGTTACAAACATATCTTATAAACTTGTGTTTGTAAATCCCTGTTTTAATGAAGTACTCACATGTTCACATGTAGCAACTAAAAAATCTGTGGTTTTCTTATGCATGTGGTTTATTATGGATAATACTTTATCTTACAATGTTAAGAATTTAAAAATCTGTAAAATAGCACAAGCTGATGAAGACAGTTTTATAACTGCTGATTTTTTGAGACTTGAAACTTCTTGACTTAACACAAAGGAACTACCACTACCTCTAGCTGTTTACCCACAGCTAGAGTAGCCCTTCAGTTTATCTCATAGAAGCTGACTCTGTAAATCTTAATTGTATTGTGGCTGGTTCCAGAATTGAGGTCCAGGCCTTCTTTGTGTCAGTCCTGGCCTTGTGCCCCCCAGCAGATGATCAGAAGACTGAGCCTATGTGGCTCCTGGTCCCCCAGTGCACACAAGTGCAGCTTGCTTCTAGTTGTTTTGGCTGCCATTCTAGGACACTCACAGTTCTGCCTCTTCAAGGCTGCATCTCGGGTGCAGGATTTGGCCCAGTGGTTAAGATAACCACAGCCAACATCAGAGTGTCTGGGTTTAATTCCTGTCTCCAGCTACTGAGTCTAACTTCTCAATAGAGTAAATTCTGAGAAGGCACAATAATGACCCAAGTGATTGGGTAGAAAAGAATCATGGTTGTTTACTGGTGAATCCTAACCAATAAATGCTTTCCTAACAGTTTTCTAAACCAGATAACAAAAGCTTTTATACAAAACATGTGTGTGTAGCTTTACAATTTCATCTAAAAAGAGTTCACTAAACGTTACTTAGGTAAGTCACATGTCATTGCTATTCCTGTAAAAAAAAATATTCAATAAGTGATGCTAGTAAAAAAAACTTATTTGCAGAATTCTACCATATTTTGTCATGCTGTATTCATTTTTAAATCACCAGTGTAGCTACAGCCACTTTTCTATGAATTTCTAAGTTTCTCTTACAATCACCACACTCTCCCTTCCTTCATGACATAGCGTGGATACCCCATGTCTGACTCACCTTCCACTGTTTATGGAGTTTCCGCACAGCCTCCTGCAGGCCCTGCTGCTCCTGCTCGGGCAGGATGTCTGTGAGCTCATCGCAGGCTTTCAGGAAGGCATTGAGCACCCTCTGATCCAGCTGGCTGAAAAACTCCTGGCACAGAGCAGCAAGAAAGGAGAAGACGGGCAAGGTAAAAGGGAGCATTAAACACAATCTCACTCCCGGAAAGGTCTGATAGAGAGCTGCTGCCCTCTATATAACTTTACAAAGCAACTAGATCTGTTTTTCAGGAATAAACTAGAAACAACTATATTTTTAAGTAAAAAAAAAAATCAGCACCTTTGAAATTCAGTACCTTTTGTTTTTTAGAGAAAAACAGTCTCAGTTTTCACATTCAAAAGCTCAGGGTGATCCTAAAACCCTGAGCAGGGAAGAAGCCAGAAGTGACACTCACAGAGTCTCACTCCCTAAGTGCAATGCTTCCCAAGCCCTGCTGGTTCATTACGAGCTATCCTGATAGTTGCACATGCATACATAAGCTATAGACTGTGCAGCACCACCAATTTCATACATTCAAGTCTGACTCCAACAACAGTGGTATTTGGAGATTTGGCCTTTGGGAATTTATACATTTAGTTGATGTGGGACTATCATGATGGGACTAATGTCTTTCAAAAAGAAATTCTAGCAAGCTTGCTATCCTAACTCTCTCTCTCAGGACCACTTGAGAACACAGGCTAAAGCAACCACGTACAAGTCAGGAAGAGGTCACACTCTAGTTATACAACAGTGGAACTTGGGGCGTGGCACTCTAAACTTGGACTTTCTGCCTCCAGACTGTGAAACAACACATTCCTGTTGCCAAATCCACAACTGCATTTTGTAGCAGCAACCGAAGCAGAGCAAGACAATGCTTGTATAAACAATGAGGTAGCTAATCACACAAAACCTCAGGTGTACGTATACAAGATGAAACAACCCTTGATTGAAAACATTAGGTGCCATACCAAGACATAAACAAATGCAATGAAATGCTTTACATTCAGTCCCACACATGAACTCTGTCTAATCAGCTCTGTTAAAATTCATTTCATTCACCATTGAGAGTGTAATTTACACAACTATTCATTAAATGTCAGGAAAAACAACTAAAATATCTATTAATGCTGGCCATTTCTTTACATCATTTTACATATTATGAGGCAATACTGAAGCAACTTAAATAAGTATGATAAACATGATAAACATGATAAACATGATAAACGCATCTCTACTTCCAGATCAAAGATGGACTCCCAATGAAATTTTTAAATCTATTGTGACAATAGGATGCTGGGCTCTGCCACTGTCTACATCTGCAACAATGGACTTATGACTATTTATGAAGAACTATGCTATAGCAACAATATAGGGGGCCCAGTGTGGTAGCCTAATGGCTAAAGTCTTCCTCTTGTTTGTGTCCCAACAGCACTCCTTCCCATTCAGCTCCCTGCTTGTGACAGTTGAGGATGGCCCAAAGCCTTGGGATCCTGTACCCGTGTGGGAGTCTCAGAAGAAGCTCCTGGCTCCTGATTTCAGTTTGGCTCAGCTCTAGGTATGCAGCCACATAGGGAGTCAATCAGAGCATGGAGGGTCTTCCTCTTTTTCCTCCTCTCTGTATATCTGACTTCCAATAAAAATAAATCTTAATATATTTATATATATATATAGGGAAAATCACTGTGGGTGAGAGGAGGTTAAGGAGGGAATAAGGGAAATCACAGACTCTATGGAACTGTATCAAAAAATAATATTAGCAATAATAATAAAAATAAAATGAATTATTTAGTAATTAAAAAACTCACCAACTCAGTAATTTGTACTATTTTAATTATCCATTGCCTCTTGGCTATTCCAGGGGCTACTAATGGTCCACTAAGGGTATGTGGGCATTAGGCCTCTCAGTTAAGACACAACCACACACAGCCCTTATCTTAGTGTCTTGGTTTTAAACCCAATTCCAGCTCATAAATCCAACATCTTACTGATACAACAGGTACCTGGGACTTGGCCACCCACAGGGGAGATGTGGATTATTCTTGGCTTCCAAATTGTGATTCCAAGATGGGGCCATTGCAGTCATCTGGAAAGTGACCCAGAGGATGGAGTCTCTCTCCTTTCTCTCTCTCTCTCTCTCTCTCTCTCTCTCTGCCTCTCAAATAAATTACTTTTTAAAAATCAAAAAGAAAAGAAAAGCCAATCACAAATCAATCAGCCGCTCTCAGAACTCTTCGCCATTCCTTCTCTGGGTCTTGTACCTAAAAGGTTCTTCCTTCCTGACTCATCCCACCTCTCTCCCTCTGCGTTAGACCACAACACTCTGCATTTCCTCATCCAAGACCACTTGGTGCACGTGCTCAAGGAGGAGTGACTCACAGTGTGCCTCCTCAGGAGCTCCTCCGGATCACCTTTCTCCTGCAGGCCCTCCTGCGCCACGCGGAGCACTTTCTCCAACTCGGCTCTAGATTCCTCGAATTTCTTCATCAAGCGACTGTTAGTTTCCACGTGCTTCTTCCAATCTCCAGTTTTCTTGACCATATTCTTGATGTAAAACAAACATGTTTCCTCTGGCATCCATGGGGGCATGATGCTAGGATCCCCACGGATACCCAAGCCCTTATAAAAAATGGGTATGTATTGCCCATGACACAAGTACACAGGTACATCCTGCTGTGTATTTTAAATCATCTCTCGATTACTTCTATCATTTCAGATCATGAAAACATGGCATAAATAGTTGTTATTTGATATTGTGTATGGAATAATGGTAAGAAATGTATACCTGTTCAGTGTGAATGAATTTAAAATTTTTTTCTTCTCTGCACCCAAGTAAATCCAGAGGTGTGGAAGCAACCATACTGATCAATGGGTGCTGCTTTCTCATTGTTAAATTGCTATGTGTCAGAGAATATTAATATTTTGTCTTCCAAAAAAAAAATACTTGGAAGAAAGTCGTCTCATTAGGATGAGTATAATTAGCACTTTTAAACTGGCACTAAAATTAGTGAAACAATTGGTTTTTCTAAAACAAAGCAAGGAGTTTAGCAAGACAGAGGGCACATAATGATTCCTCATTCTCACTTTCAGTGCGAGAGAGAAACTTACCTGAAAGGCAACATAAAGATCTGCGATCTGTCTTTGCAGCTTTGTCAAACCAAGATGCTTTAGCACCTTGCTCAAGGTCACAAAATTTTGAACACTTTGACTGCCTTTCTCAATGCGTGCCAAGGTTTTCTTACAGTTATCCTGACAGGCTAACAGTTCCTACAAAGAAAGGAAACCAATAACAACACCATCTACAAGTGAAAATGAGAACAGAAAGTGAGTAACCTGACAAAACAACAACACCATGATATAGCTTTTGTTTTTATAAATCGGAGAAAGGAAAAGCAAAAGTAACAAGAGAGATTTCAATAGAGCTTACTTTTAAGCAACTTGTACTTGTAAATACTTGTAAATATACTTTAAATTCTTGTAAATACTTGTAAAATACTTTAAATACTTGTAAAATACTTTAAATACTTGTAAAATACTTTAAATACCATAATGAGGGGCCCGGCATGGTGGCCTAGTGGCTAAAGTCCTCGCCTTGAAAGCACCCCAGGATCCCATATGGGCGCCGGTTCTAATCCCGGCAGCTCCACTTCCCATCCCGCTCCCTGCTTGTGGCCTGGGAAAGCAGTTGAGGATGGCCCAATGCATTGGGACACTGCACCCGCGTGGGAGACCCGGAAGAGGTTCCAGGTTCCTGGCATCGGATTGGCGCGCATCGGCCCATTGTGGCTCACTTGGGGAGTGAATCATCGGACGGAAGATCTTCCTCTCTGTCTCTCCTCCTCTCTGTATATCTGGCTGTAATAAAATTAATAAATCTTTGAAAAAAAAAAACAAAAAAAATAGATACCATAATGAGTATTTCTGAGATTTTAAATATTTTATGGACATTTCTTTGAGATCAAATGAAACAGCATCACAATTACTAATAATCCAATGTGTGCATTCTTCCAGTCAGGTCAATGATAGGCTTTAGGATTTACTGGGAGAACATCTATGAAGCCTATCTAGACAAGCCTATCTATCCTTGTTTATGATTGATTTATCTACTTGAAAGTTACAGAAAGTGAGAGAAAAGAAATCTCTCCTCCACTATTTCTCTCTCCAGATGCTTGCAACAGCCAGGGTTATACCAGACTGAATCCAGGCGCCTAGAACTCAATTTGGATCTTTTTTTATGGGTGGCAAAGACCCAAATACTTGAATTCATACATGAATTAGCAGAAAGCTGGAACAGGAAGTAGGGATGGGACTCAAACACAAGCATCCAGCTACATGAGGCAGAGATTTCAAGCAACATCTGGACTGTTGTGCCAAATGCCTGCACCCAATCTAGATGCAAATATTAAGAGCATTTTTAAATTTCATTTTGGCAAAAGAGTATAAAGGCACATATTATTTTTTTGAAGATTTAGGAGATAAGAGGGAAAGATAAGTTAAAATATGTTACAAAATGTGAGTTTTGCTAATAAAAATATCCAAATTGTTTTCATTACGGAAATATCTGGCAATAATAGCAATTTACAGAAATGTTGGACTATAGAAAGTGGCATGTTTTCAAAATGCAAGAAAAATTATATCAAATATTATGAGAATTATTTCTTAGTATAATCATTCGGATCTCACTGGGAGAATAACAATTGTGCTTGGCATACAGCATAACGTTTATCCACTTCTGTTCTTAAAATAGGAAGTCAAAGCTAATCACACATCTGCTCACTCAGATGTGTGTTCCTGACATACATAAAAGACGCCTGTATGGAACTCCAAGTCCGTGGTTTTGGCCTGGTTCAACCCTGTTGTGGGCATGTTGAGAATGAACCAGTAGGTGAAAGATGCCTGTCTCCTTGCTTTTCCAATAAAATGAAAATAATTTTTAACATCTCATATTATAGATAGTGGATGGAAATGGAATGCGATTACTTATTTTTCCATCAGGAACCTCTAAATGTACATGCAACAGATTTCTTTTTGTGCTTGCAAGAAATGAAGGGATGAAGTGACATATAGCTTTTTAAAGTGAAATTAATCCTTTCAGAAATGAAGGACGTAATAGGTGATACCTAAAGATAAAAGTAGGAAGCGGTACTAAAGCGTTTTCTACATATATTATATATTATATATTATATATTATATATGCAAACATATATATATAATATATATATAAAGTTGTTTGAAGAGAAGGAAAACCACCAATGTGTGTGTGTCTTCTATTCATTTAAAGATATGAAAATTCATATCTTTACAGACTTTGATGCTAAAAAATTTATTCCTAGAATCAAGGACAGAAAGGTACTATGTGAAAATACATAAATATAGAGCAGAGAACAATGGCAGCCCTTCTCTTGTGTGTATCCTTTCAGTTTTCACAGAGCATTGACTTTGACTCTGTCCCTAACTCATGCTCTTTATTTTCACAGAGACATCATGCACACCTCACCTTTTGAACTTGGAGTTCAGAATGAATACGCAGAATAGCTGCTCAACAGAACTTGCTGCGCACTGCCAGCTTAGAACACTGCTTCGCTCACAGGACAGCCAACGCTTCATACAAACCGGGCTTCCCAAATTCTGCGGAAGTCCTTGAATTTCTTAATGAGCTAATTAGTGCCTGTCTCTAATGAGCTCAGCTTGCAGCTCAGAATTCAGGTCAGCTGCCCACTGGAAACAGCTCAAATCCCTTCCACCAACATTGGATAGGTTTGCATCCCTGGGCAAGATGAGTCATTGAATTTTTCATTATTAATAATGTATTATTCTAGAAAAGTATCTCATCTCCTAACTGAATTTCTATTTGGTCTTTATCATAGGTGTACTTTAAAATAATTATGTTTCCTGAAGGCGATCTTTTCTTACCTGATGTTTTTGTTTAAAAAGAGTACTAGATTGTGCCTCATGCTCCAGCACTGCCATAATCTCCTTGATTTTTCCAAGTGAGTCATAAAAGGACGTCATGTGCTTCTCTAATTCTTCCAACGGCACCAGCAGCTGCTGAGACTCATAAAGGACTGGGGAGGAACACTCTTTGATCTTTAAAAACACAAAGACAAAACTCGCATGAAAAAGCACACGGTGTCATAGGCTCTGGCACTGATCACAGCTCTTAGAAACACTCTCTCTAGTGCTGTGGTCATTCAGTGATATTTTAAAACATGTCCTGCATATTGTTCAATGTTGCCATCAAAGCAAGTACTACTAGCCAGACAAGTGGCTACTATTTTTTTCCACATGAAAATTCATCCAAATTGTCCATATTGATAGAACCTTCTCACCTGAATAATGGCTGTTGGAAGGGCAGGTGGCATCAAATTTCACTTCCTAAACCGTGGAACTCATGTGTACTTTGGCCTTGAACTCTAAGCTAATAGTGTAATAAACTGCTATTTCATTACCTAGACTATCCACGCTTTCTGCATTATTTTCGTAAGTTCTCCTGTTTCAATCTTGACTCTAGACAAACTTAGAAGCCTCTGGCTTATTCTTTCATATAGGCCTAAGGCTTTCCTATCTGCCACCAACTTAACAAGTTACCACGCGCTCATGTCAGATGCCAATTTATCCATGAAGGGCCCATACTTACAAATATCTACTTCATCTAAATTGGCTCAGCTCTCATCTATCACTGATATTTAAAAATGGTGTTAGTTCATATGCCTGCATTAGTCTCATGATGCAATAATATGGTGGAATCCAAAAGCTTCATAAAGTGGTTACATTTTCACATTTATCCAGGACCTTATATTTCCCCAATGTACCTTATAGTTCACCACCTGCTTCATTTTCCTTAGGATTATTAATACTTTCAAAGAATCAAGAAAAGAATTAATCAGTATTTTATTAAAGTTTTATTTTTCATAAAATATGAAAATAACATATTCAATACATACATCAGTTGTATAAGTGATATATATGAAGATATTATTTCAAATAAATATATGAAGAAAATGATACGTTAAATGTATTCAATATATATGAAGACAATAATATTCATATTATACATCACTTATATAAGTGATATTCTGAAAACATTTCTTGAAGAAAGTGTGAGGTAATACTTTGTTAGATTGTACGGAAGTATGCACACAGAAATACTGTCATGTCGCGGGATATGCTGCCTAAAGGACAGACTTATCCAAACCAACTGCACACCTTCTACTGCAATGAACACCGGCTAAAATCATCCTGGTAAAAACCAGCAGGACCTGCTAGTGAATACAGAAGCCAGTGTGCTTTACCGATCTTTCCTGAGTGGAGTTGAAAATCCACCCAAAAGCTACAACTGATACACTAGTCAGAAAGCATGGTGATCCTTGGAAGGCACATGTGGCTTTCTCAGGGTTTGCCCTAAACAAGTGAATCTGGCTCAACCAGCATTCTGTAAGCGTAGTTACAGCCCTGAAGGCTGCAGGGAGGTGGTCAAATGGAAAATCTGGGCTTCAAAGCAAACCTATCCACTTGTGAACTTCACTGGATGGCCACATCTACCACTGTTGTGAATTACCATGAAATAAAGAACATTCTAATTTGAGTATTAGGTGAATTGTAAGTGGGCAGCCTAACACCTTACTAAGCTGACAGCTTTTTTTCGCTTTTACATGAGCATGAGTCTTCCTATTCTTAATCTGTATTTTTTCCTATTTCATTCTCATCAGTTCTTTCCTCCTTGTTGTCATAAATGTTAACCACTTTTTCTACTTCTCCCTCAAGTCTACTAGGTTTTTTCTGCCTTTTTCTTTGCTTATCACTTCTATGTTCCAAAATGTTTCCATTATTTATGTAATGGATTTTTAAAAGTGAATTACCCAATATAAGAGGACATTGCAAATGATGCCATCAATCCAACTCAAATATGGAAAAAGATAAAAGAGCTCAATGAAATCCCAAAGTTCTTACAAAAATAAAAAGAAGAACCTTCAAATAGAATAGGAAATAGCTATGGCTAGCTCCTACATCCATCCACTATCCTAGAGGTGGCATAAATGTATATGTTCTAAGACCCTGAGACCAGCTAGGAGAGATGAGGAAGACTGAATTTCAAGTACTTCCATCTTTGTTTGCAGAAGATCGCAAAAGTAAACTTCATGGAGGAATGTCCGATCTCAATAATTCTCATTTAAATATACGGCACATTCTTCCTCTTCTTATTCTTTGCTGCTGTTTCATCACATTCACCTTCCCTTGTGTCAAAAATGTTGCTACATTAGTCACTTTTACTGCTAAATTTAGTAGCTATTGCTACCAAATAACAGAGATAATACTTGGTATCAGCCTCATCAGCTTATAAATAAATTCACAAGGAAGTTACTAAATAAAAAAAACTAGTAAGTAAGAATACAGTAAGAAACAGAAGCATAATTTATTATCAATACTTTGCCTGTGCAGGTTAATGATGGCCTGGGTACCACAGGGTGTACAAAGAAATCCCTACCTTGGTTAGCTGCTCTTTGAGCCCAGACATGGTGGCAAACATTTTATTGGCTTCCTCTTGGGAACTTTCTTTGGTAATGAGGTGTGCTGTCTTTGTGATTATCTTGTACTGAGCATCCATCACGGGCACTCTCTGTTCTATGTCCTGTGAAAACATTGAGAGATAGATGAGCATCAGACGTACCTTAGACAAAAGGCAGAACCAGAGGCAATAGGCATGGTGCAAAAATTCTATTCTTGAAGTAAACATTAGTATATTTGTTATTTTTGTCCTTTGTTACTAACCTGTTGGTAATATTACACAAATAGAAGCTTCCCTATAAAAGTGATTTTAAAAATCCATTAATCTAAGAATTCTTTGTTCTTTCTAACAAAAGCCACAGTTGATGGGTTGTGAAAATAATTCATGATGAAAATGCATATTATGAATTTGGAATACTTATGTTTCTAATAATTAGCTTTTTTTAAAAAAAGCAACACATTGTCATTGTTGAAAACCAATAAATTGCGGATTTTAGGACAATGAAAATTTAAAATACTTATAGCCTTCTTACTCAATAGGAAGCAAAGGAAACATCTCATTAACCTTTTTTCCAATGTATTAACATTCATTTTTTTAAAACGATAAATTCATTTAACATTTATTTTTACTAAAACAGAAAGTTGATACCATTGCTGGTTTTCCTCACTTAATAAAACATTTAAAAATCTTTCCATGTCATTTAATGTTCTTCCCCAACACTTTATTTTTGAGAGCTGCTGGTTATATGTTAGTACCATAATACATGTGGTAATTTCCTTTTTTGTTGAAGGTATTTATGTAAAGGTGCTATTTATAGAGATCTTCTAGCTTTTCGTTTTACAGTTTGGTTGTCAGAAAGTTTCCAATTAGAGTATTTTGAAGTTGATCCTTATGATCAAAGTATATCATAAAGAATATAGATGTATTTTTATGGAAGTAATAATCAAGATACACAGGTATGTCAAAATGACCCCAGGAGACGCAGTGTCAAGTTTGCAACGATCTGATTTTTGCATACTGACATTTGTCTTCATGGTAAAACAGGTTTTGCATTTTGTGATCCAGTAGCTCCTTACCTCCAAGTCTTGAATGAACAACTTGACATTCATGAAGGAGACTTCCAAGGGTTCAGACAACTTCTTACGTGCTTCAGCTGCAAAACCTGACAGGACAGTTACACAGTCTGTATACTCTTTCTTCATTCTGTCCATCTCATCAGCTCGTGCATACTGCAAGACACATGGGGGACACTGTGAAAGCCTTCATAATGCAACTCCGGAAGCCTATGGATTTCATTCCAGCACACCCTCCTATTCACTGGATTTGTTAAGTGGTAAGAACAACTCTCATGCTTGATTCTTAATTTAGATAAATTTGAAGAAAGTCCAACTGCTCTGAAAAGAAAAGGAACTAGCATAGAAAGGAAGAACTATGATTTTAAAGGCAAATCAGTGCATATAAGTAGGCTCCATATGCCAACATAATCTTTATCAAATTGCACATTTCTAGAATGTTCCTCTATAACAAATGGAAAAGATGACTAATGAGCCATAAAACATACCATTTATAAACACATCAATCCCTGCCTAATGAAGCCATGTCAAGAAAATAAAATCTTCACAGCCTATTTACCAGGTTGATAACATGTACAGGTGAGAGGTGAACACAGATTTAAAAGACATACTTGCTTGACTTCCATAAACAACTCCCTCCATCGCCCATTTAGCAACAGTAACTGCTGCTTGAGGTCATGAGAAACCAGCTCATCACAAGTTTCAATGAGAAAATTTCCAGCATCGTTCATGGTAGTGTGTTGTTGAATCCAATGAGGCAAATTTCGAAAAAAATCCTAAAGAGTGAAGAACATACACTATTGAAAACTGTAAGCCAGATATTAATAACTGATGTAAAAACAATCCAATTAGGAAAATACGTTTGTTCTAAATTTTAAACTCTCAAATACCTTTCAAAGTGCAAATTTTAACAGCTACTAATTAGCAACTAGAGATATTGTTTTCCCAAATAAATTAATATTTTAATTAATTTTCCAGCAACACTAAAAATTGACTTCATTGTTCAGAGATGGGCCAGCCTGAAGCCAGGATTTAAGAGATTCTGGAAGGGCTCCCAGGTGGGTAATGGGGGCCCAAGCGTTTGTGCCATATTCCTCTGCTATTGTCACTGTTAGCTTTATCCACTTGGAGAAAACACTGGTCTCCCAAATGCTGGTTTTTAAAATAAAGACATTTATGTCACGCAAGCTGAAAACTAGACAAAAGTGATCATTTTTTCATCATTTTCTGAAGAAACACTACATTTCTTCATGTATGTATGAAGGGCTCATGTGGTCTTCAGTAGGTAATACTTTCAAGGGCTATATAAAAGGCACATTATATTAAGTAGTTTTACCCAGATGTTGGAATTCCTTTTGATTTTAACATCTGAATGTAGTATATGAAGATAATAAAAACATCAAAGGAAAACATTTTATATTGAATAATAAAGCTAAGAACAACACACTGACATATTTTCTTATTTGTTTAAGAGTACACCCTTGGGGCCCAGAGGCGTGGCCTAGCGCCTAAAGTCCTCGCCTTGAAAGCCCTGGGATCCCATATGGGCGCCGGTTCTAATCCCGGCAGCTCCACTTCCCATCCCGCTCCCTGCTTGTGGCCTGGGAAAGCAGTTGAGGACGGCCCAATGCATTGGGACACTGCACCCGTGTGGGAGACCTGGAAGAGGTTCCAGGTTCCTGGCATCGGATCGGCGCGCACTGGCCATTGTGGCTCACTTGGGGAGTGAATCATCGGATGGAAGATCTTCCTCTCTGTCTCTCCTCCTCTCTGTATATCTGGCTGTAATAAAAATAATAAAATCTTTGAAAAAAAAAGAGTACACCCTTGGCATATTAAGTTTCCAACTCATTTATAATTAAACGCCTGTGAGCACACATGCATACAGATAATACGGTAAAAAGGACACCAAAGACAAGTCAAAATAAATTTCACAAGAAATCTGTGGGAAGACCTTCCATGTAAGTAGATGAGAGATTTCCTGTTTCTGGTGATTAGACCTTGGGCCCAATTAACACATGGCACATAGTACTACTAATCTGATCAGAGAACAATAAAGCGCAGGGGCTGGCACTGTAACACAGCAGACTAAAGCATTCCTTGAGATACTTGTTCGATTCTTGCTTATAACGCTTCCTAACCAGGTTTCTGCCACCGTGCCTGGGAAAATCATGGTTGAGGATCTATCTACTGAGAGCCCTGTTTTCCATGAGGGAGAACAAACTGGAACTCCTGGCTCCTAGTTTTAGCCTGGCCCAGGCCTGGCTCTTTTAGGGATTCAGGAATATACTAGCAGGTGAAAAGTACTTCCCTCTCTCACTCTGCCTCCCTCTATGTGACTTGACCTTTCAAATACAGTTTTAAAAAGAAAGCCACAACCTGTATGGGTACACAGTTAATGCCACCTTCATCTATACAAGATTCATGTGAATGAATGACAAAACATCCAAAATGTCAACATCTACAATTACAAAGGAACAACTCGGATGGCAAGCAATGATTCTAATAATTGGATTGCTTTGCTCTTACTATTTAAAAGGACAAAAGGAAGGAAGGAAGGAGGGAGGGAGGGAGGGAAAGAAGAACAGACACAG
Organism: Ochotona princeps; assembly: GCF_030435755.1. NCBI lineage: Eukaryota > Metazoa > Chordata > Mammalia > Lagomorpha > Ochotonidae > Ochotona > Ochotona princeps. The sequence goes on along the minus strand of NC_080832.1, from coordinate 12,730,879 downwards.
TACTTATATCCTGGTTTGCTCTGCAATCAAATGGTAACAACAGGGCTTGGCTGGAATCAAATTTAGGAGCCAGAGATACAATCTAAATCTGTCACACGGGTGAAAGGAACCTAGGGAACCCATAGTATGAGCCATTATTTCTACTCCAGGTTCTGCGTGGGCAGGAAGCTGGAGTTAGGAGCTGGTACTGGGGATTGAACCTGGTACTCAAATGTGTAACATGGCTTTCTCAAATACTAGGCTGAGTGCCTTGGGAGAAACTCCCATCGTGACACATTTTATATGTGCATGAACCTTGCGTGCCAAAGTGCCAGACGTCCATTAGCACATCATGTGTAGGATTCAGTCCATGCTGTGCTTTACCTACATGTGACAGAGAAAACTAACTCTCAGAAGCCAACACTCATAGATATTTTAAGTGGTATAAGAGAAATCACTCCTAACTCAGGATTACCCTTTAACTGAGGATTAATAAAGTCCAAAATGAATAGAGCCAAATGTTGCATGCCAGATGTTCTGGTGTAGGTCCCAAGTTCGGCATTACATTAGCTAAAGCTGTTTCCTTCCACACTCCCTAGATGGCCTCTTTTCTAGACATTGCCAGCACTTCTCTTGCAGTTCAGATGATTTTCTATAACTTCTCTGATTGTAAAAGTTATTATTTCTCTGAAAGCAAAAGTCAAAGACTGAACCAATCAGAAATGGAGATGTTCTAGAAGAGCTTTTGCTAAGCAGCATATTTATTGACCTAAAACGACTAATCTGAAAGTACAATTTTCAGGTAAATTGAGGAGTCTCGCATCACACTTGCAAATATGCAATACTCTCTAGAGAACCATGCTGTGAGGGTCTCATTTATATTAACAAAAAATGAAAATATAATCATAAAAAGTCATTTCTACATCTGCAACTTTTTGTATGAAATCATTGTACCTTTTTGGCATTTTCGGATTGATTCAGCATTTTCTCGGCATCTTCCAGCCAAGCTTGAAGACTGGCCACCGTATTGCCATAACGATCCCAGTTGGCAATCACTTCTTCCAGCATGCTCCGCACACTCCTAACTTCGACCGAGAGATTCCTCCACTGCGCAGTAGTATCATTCATGAATTTCATTACATTCTCGGCTTCTTCCACTAGAACAATAAACCAATTACAAGTTTAGCTTGCTTTTTAAAACATTCTCAATGTTTTCTTTCTGTGGTATTTTATACTGCATTTATCACAACTGCTATATTTTATTTCCAGATGTTTTTATAAATGGAAAATATTTTATAAAACGTATCTTAACACTTACTGAAGTTCCCATTAAGTTATGATAACCAAGACTTTCCAATTTATTTTAATCCTTAGATTGTAAAGTAGGATGAAAATTAATTTAGAAAATGAGTACTTAGCAGTCTGTTACAAGATGAGAGAGAGAAAGAGAGAGAGAATATGATTATGGAGGTTGAGCCTAGTGAAAAGTCAGGTAGATTAAATCCAATATTTCCATCCAATGACTTGGTCATGCGAAGATTCTGCAGAGAGAAAGCTGAGCTGATCACCAAGTTCACTGATCTGCACCCTCCCAGTTAAACCCTGTGAGATTCCACAGTCTGTTTTACCTGATCCATCAGCTTTGACATACATCTCAGCTGTCTGCTTCAAGATCTGGTATGTCACTTCATATTGTTCAAAGAACTTGCTGTTTTCTATGAAAGACTAGAAGAACAGACAGTTACAAAATAGCAAACATTGGCTTTAGTTAGGAATAGTAAACTCAATTTATTTTCAAGATAGCTGAATGGATACTTTATCCAGATTCTCCAACCTCATTTTTAAAATGCAAATTAATTCCACTTCCACAAATAACCAATTAATTCTGAGCACATAAAAATTGATTCTGCACTATTGATTTAACTCAGCACCAGAGAAAATATTTTATTGCTTTGCCACCCACCCAAAGATTTGTTCTTTGAAAAGATGAAATTTCTCCAGATAAGTAGGGCTTAATGTTTAGAGAGCACTAAATTTGGAAGAACATTTTAAATATCCCACTGAGTTTTAGCTGTGGGATTCTGTTATTCTTGAACACTCACATGGGTGAATGACTGCTTTGAGGAAATTCAGATTATAAATAAACGATGGCTTTGCAAATACTTAAAATAAAATGTAGGTGGAACAATTTTAAATAACTGCATGATTCACCCATTTTATCAATACTCTTATATTCCAAGTATCTAGTATAAAATTGCAGATAAGTCATGTCTTAGTCCATATCTGTATGTAAATGACATAATGTAATAAAATTACCATGAGCAAACAAATATTAGAGACATTCATAACACACAAAAATGATTAGGTAAATATTGTTAATTATAAAAAATATGATTGTTTCAAAGTATATTCTTTCTCCTCTAAAAAAAAAAACACAATTACAGAAACATTCACTAAAGTCTCTTCAAATTTATTTTAGTAAAACAATGAATTTTTCTATTACTTCACTCTATTAAAATGCTTGACAAGGTCATTATCATAAAATGCAACATTAGCGTTCCCAAACCAATTGAACTCCTCTGTGGTATGTTGATGAAGGAGCATTGCACAAATACAAAATACTAGTCACAGAGCAGCTTCATAGCCACACTTGAGTTTGTGTGGGTAAGTGTTTAATATGTTGTAGGGTAACATTTAACAACACTAAATACACACATGTCATATTTTCTGCTTGTAAAACACGGACTTATAAATTGTCCTTCATGATGAAAATGAATAGACACAGCTGAGAGTTATTCACAGGGAGTGAGAAGCTCCACGTTGAATGTCTCACTCCATATTATGAATAGATGCTGTCATTTTTGTTTGAGAATAGAACAAAACAAAAGTCTGAGTAATCCTAGTCCTCTCAGTAGGAAGAAGAGACATTGGCCAGAAGTTAAATGTTAAATAATTTAGCCAAACAAGCAGGATATCATTTGATGAAAAATGAAAAAAAAAAAACTATGCCTAATGTTAAAAACACTGTATAAGAAAATAAAGAGTTAATTATATTTCACAAATTTTTGGACAGATTTCAAGGAGGCAATGGGGAAAACAATTGCTCTGTGCCAAAGAAAAGGCAAATCGTGCCCCCCTCAGGGGACATCATGCCTTAAATAGGATTTTTCTTGAGTAGTCTATGAATTCATTCATATTAAAAACAAAAAAGTTTTATTTTCAGTTTCATTTTTGTGGTTAGGTGGATGCTTTAAATATTATTCATTTTGTAGGGATTAATAAAATAATATTTAAAGTTTACTTACTTAAGAGAGGGAGAGACATAGAGATACAGAGATATGGAGGAAAGAAGGACAAGAATTCTCATCTCTCTCTAAATGCTTTCTGTGGCTAAGATCGGGTTGGGGCAGAAAGCTGGGAGCCAAGAATTCAACCCTGTTCTCCCTGTGAGAAGCAGAGCAGAACTACCTGAACCACCGCTACTGCCTCCAGGCCCACACTAGCAAAAGCTAGAAACAAGAGGCAGAGCTAACAACCAAGGCTAGGATCTATGGTGGAGGACACAGACTTCTCAACTGTTGAGACAGCTGCCTGAGCTTCCATATAGAAATACAAAGCAATTAGTTTTTGAAGATATTTATTTTTATTTTTCATGATTTTATTTAACTTGGCCCTATGTTTTCCAAGTATGGAATAAATCCATTTGGTGTTATGAATTATCTGATTAATTTTAGCAAGAGAACCTTTAAGTCTGCTTTTCATTGTCACCTGTCCAGATTTCTCAGATAAATTTAAAAATGCAAATGAATGATAAAGATCACCTCATAATAACCAATAGTTACTGCATAACAGTACTAATAATGCTTAACATTTTTGCATGATAAGCTAGGTTTGGGTATTTTGAACAACTATTGCATGATTTTCTTTGATATATGGCAAATAATAGGGAATACAAAAATGTGGAGGGATGAAGTAGATATGTTGTGATTTGACTGTGGTTTTTGGTTTTGTTTACACTACTGCAGAACTGAGTTTTTTTCCCCTACTTTTTACTTGTTGAATATTATGGCTACTGGTGCATTAAGCCTGTGAATATGCTTTTGGAAACATGTTTTTGCAAAGATTTAAGAAAGGAAAAAGGAGGGAAATTGAGGGGGATAAAGCAGGAATGAGTATAATAAGGTTCACTTATGCTTATGCCAGTGAAATACTTGAAATCTGCTCTCAAATTAATATTTAAAAATAAAAATACATTTGATGGTATTTCAAGAAAAATTAAATGTGTCTAATGTCACTAGCTCAAAATATCAAAGGAGGTAATCAGATTTCTATTCTCACAAGATGAGTAGATATAATAAATGAATAAGACTCATCAATTTTATCTGAAGGGAGTATGTGTAAATTGTTTGTTGCCATCTGTTCTAATTTCAAGGATCAAATCACTTATCTGATTGATATTTCACTCTGTACTTGTCAACAGCATTTGGGTGAAGTTAATCCTAACAAGCATTTATGAAGCATTTTAAATGAGTTTGTTAAGCACTCAATGTGTGCATACCCCAGCAAGAAAACATGTACTGTCATTCTCCAACCCTCAAAAAACACATTATTTTTTAATGAATGAACCAACTTCAGTGGAGAATTCAAACTGAAGCAATGGTAATTATGAAATTTTTACAACCCAAATAGGACTTTGGCTTTCAGATGATGTAGCAGCATATCTTATTACAATAATTTTTGTAGCCAATAAAAAGATTATATGTAAGTCAATGACTATGATTTCACCTGCACATCTATGAAACAATCTCTTCTAGAGAGAATGGTCTTCACCAGAACTCCAAGAGAAGGAGACTGGCTCAATGGGGCATGATACAGAACAGAACATCATGTGTAGTCTTCGCTCCTTCCTTAGGAAAACCCCTATGTATCATTGCCATTATTATTATTAGGATTTGAGAAGGACTACAGAAGTTAAGCTATTAACAAAATCACTTTTAGGAAGTAGCAGACCAATCATTCAAAAAAATCTCCATGATTGGTGGCATGGCTTCAATAGTCTACCCTCCAGACTATGGTTCTATCCAGTACCTGGGCAACAATACCGACTGTGATGGAGTGTAAGTTTAAAACAGTATCAAATACAGACTATCATCAGATGGAATTGTATTTATGTGTAACACATGTTGTAGCTTACTAAAATGTGCAACATACGACTTATTTGTTCATTTTAGCAACCCCTTTCTCACGAGCTCATGAGCAGGTTTTTGAGACAGTAACATTCAGTATTTGAGAACAGGGGCTCTTGATTTAGAAAAACTTCCACATGCTTCCAACTGTGCCATTTGGGGTATGTGGCTTGAGTCTTAGAGCTGCAAGTGCTCTACATTTTCATTTCCTCAATATAAAACAATCTGGAAATATCCAGTCAACAGAGAACTGGCATTCAGAGGGAAAGTAAAAGGCTCCATACGCTGCAGTCACTAAAACTATTACACTAGATTGCCTGCAGGTGATGCACAGGGAGTCTTTGCTACGAGATGAGAATATTAGGGAATAGTCCTTAATAGTACAAATCAGTGCAATGGTTGTCTAGCAGTTTGCAATTAGCAACCTGGTGAGCCTCTCTTTAACGTATGGAGTGTGTGGAAGCACTTGATCAGTGGATATGCAACAAGGTGGAATATTCCACATGGGGGGAGGGTGGAGGGAGGGGTGGGGTGATTCCCAGTTCCAACGAAACTGTATCACATAATGCAATGTAATCAATGAATAAAAAAAATAAATCCACATTTGTGTCATTGCATTGAATGTTTTTATTGTGGTGGAAAGGTCCCATTAGGTGCTTAAATTGGATTCTTGTTTAAAATAGCTAGAACAAATTACACTGGATCTGTATAATTAATCACAGGGTTCTGAGTGCATCATTTCATGTGGCTAGACAAGAAAACATAAATGCAAGATTGTAGTTAATACTCAAGGGCTAATTGACTGAATTTTATGTCTCCTTATTACTTTCCAAAATTTTAAAATGAATAAACAGATTTCACATTTTTGACAAATATTTCTCAGATAATTTTAGTAAATCTAGAAGGATTTTACTTTAAACCAGTTGGACATTTTTTTCCACATAAGGGCCGTTCACTCATCACTTAGGAAATAAAATTATAATACAGCAGAATGCATCATGGTTCTAAAACACTCAGTAAAGATAGAGTTTTAGTATTCAAGCACAACATATTAGTCATCTCCACTATTCAAGTCAGAAATTGGCTTATATTTTGAAAGTTCACTGATTTAATTTGGAAGCAAATTTAGAATATTTGTTTTAACACAAATGAAGCAGCTTATGACGGTAATGGCCTGTTAACATTAACTTTATGAACAAATTTGGCAACTTTTTGAGGGGGCATTCCAACTGACCCAGAGAAAGTATCCATCTGGAATAAATGCAGTGCACAGGTCATATGGAAATTGAAGCTTTTATCTTTAGAAATTATACCTAGTTATTTCACTAAGAAAAGGCTATCATCCAACACAAATATAGTCTCATCTATCCTGGAATCCCCTAATATGAAGTCATTCTTAACATTTTTGCTTCCATGAAGATTCATAAAACAAGCTGCTATTTAAGAAACAATAAAACCCAGAGAATGATGAGAATTGTTCTAAAACACTCTGGCTTAGGTTTTAGAAACCCCCTCAGATTTTCAACTCAGCTTCAGAATGAATTCCAATCAAAGGTGTGAATACACAATGAAAAAATTTCCTTAAAGCAGAAAAGTCAGGCACGATGGTTACGAGGATTCAAGCAGTAAAACCTTCCTGAAGTATCGGATTCAAAAGAATGAAAACCCAAAGAACACAGAGTTTCATTTCAGATGATTATGATAAGCTCACAAACTTACATCCAACCTGCTTTATACAAGTTTAAAATAACTTGATCAACTAAGCTAGTAGCTGTTGTCTGACTTCTCTGGGAAAGCACCAGGACTTACGATGTAGTTTTGTAGAAGCAGCTCCACCGACTCCCTCCTTCCGTACTTGATGATCCAAGACTTTAGCTTTGACTCTGCAAGAACCAGCAGTGAGAGCAGACGGTACTTTAATTCTAGAAATTCCATTTTCATTAAGTGTAGCTCTGATGTGGAGGAAACAAAATGAAACCTAGAAATAAAACACCGAGAGTTTACAGGATGTAGCTACTAGTAACAGAGCAATGCTGACTTCGCCTGTTAAATGCCAGCCTTCCAAGGGATGCAGAGATCTTAACACGCTGGTGCTTCACTGCCTGGAGGTCCTATTCCTTCCCTAGCTCTGGGCTGAAAAGCAAAACATGACTGACTGAAGTCTTTGATTTAGTTCTTTACCCTGCCAACACATCCCTCCTCTGTTTCTTTTATAAGCTGTTTTTGCAATATTACATAATGTTCCTTACAGTGCTGAATAAAAATACAGGCTTTGAAGAAACCCCCTCTGTGATTTCCAGGCTCTGGGTACATTCAGGTCCACTTTTTTCAGTTAATAACATATTAGCATGTTGGCAATATCAGTGTAGGTCAAAGGAACTCTTTTAAAAATTTTCAAATGTATGCATGTATATATTTTAAAAGATCCAAGAATTCACTGAAAAGAAACGTACAAAGCATTCACTTAGCATTCTTAAAAAAGAAAAAAAAAACGTTTAGCTTCAAACCAGACATTTTCTTACCTCTCGGCCATGTCCTCTAGCTGATCATATGGCACTGGGATCCCATTCACAGTCCTGGTCCGGTAGATCTCATGAAATGCTCGTTTGTGGGCATCTGTGTTTTGAAACAGATCCTAAGATACAATTTAAAAAAAAAAACATGAGAAAATACATTCACAGGAGGCTAAGAAGCAAAATTTTCAGCTTGTACCGATGAGTCAATGCATTCAACAATTTGATCTTGCTGCCACGCTCATATGCTGTGTGGAGCTGTCACAGGCTTTACCTTGAACAGGAGCCCAGTGTGTACATGTAAGACACTGGGTGAGAACTGCCTCTAACAACGATGGTACATTTGGAACACACATGACATTTGCACAGCAATGCATTCAGACATTTTAAAGGCATATGTTCCATAGGGAAGTACAATTCCTGCCAGGAAGAATGATTTCAGTATTTTTCTTTGACTTTGGAAATGCTGGTATTTAAAAGCTTAAAATTGAGCCACCTAAGAACTACAAATTTAACTCTTGATGGGTAAAACAAAACTAGATTCTCAGTTTTGATCTGATTTTGAATTCAATTCATATTAATAAATTATAGAGGTATGTGCTTTCTTCTTAAGGTGAGTAATTTTATTGCAGCATATTTCAATATTTTTCTTGTTAGAGAATTTTTTTTAAAATTGCAAAGAATATTCAATTTATAGTACAGTCAGAGGATCAAATGTGCAGTTAGTGAATATTCCTTAGCAAGGAACACACAGCTCAATTGCATTTGGTCAGATTAATTTGGAACATCCATAAACTGGTTGAGGGCATTTTCTACAGTCCAAAATGTACTTAGAAAACATTGTACATGTATAGGTTGTACTTCAAAAAGGCTTAGAAAAGAACAGAATAAAAAACGTTGGTGCACAAAAAGTTGAAATCCCTGCAATTGTTTCATGATCTGTATTTCCCTGTATTTATGGAATTACCCTATACTTTACATTTCTTAGTTGCTTTTTCACAGAGAAGCAAGAAGAGAATGAAGCGATTTATGCCATATTTTCTAGAGCATAGCTTTTCTCCTATAGCATAACAATACTTGACTGCATAGCACTCCATGAAAAGACACATTAGCCTAAGAAAATAAATTCATATTTTTTCTCTCAAGTTGGAATACAGTGAATTAATCTGAGAAAACACAAGAGGAAAGTTGATAAGATGGTTGAACAGGGAAAAGGTATGCTAACTCTGACTAGGCAAAGCCTGTTTTCTGGAAGGAAAGAGTAAGTGCCTTTCCAGGGGAAGAGTTAGAGACACATTTACAGTGGCAACTCAATGGAGAGATACCATGGAGGAATATGGATAGTAGTGACCACAGACAAAATGCTGGGGACTGGAAAGGACTGAAGATCGAGAGCAAGGTGGGAGCAGCCCATCGTAGCAGGAGCCATTGATGACATACATCACTGGCAGAATCTCTAGGACCACACTGACCCTGGGTTCTTCCTGGAGCCAGAGCTGGGGAAAGGGTTCGTAGATCAACGTAGAGGAAAAGCACAGTTTTTTCTGCTCTATTAAACCACCACCCACCACCCACCCTGAGAAGACAAATAAAGGACCTTGGACAGAGGTGAGAAAGGAACATGTTGAACGGGACCTGGGCTACCCAAGACAGTCAGCCATACACAGATCAGCAAAGGTCTCAAGGCTGTGGTGACTTTAGCAATGGCTTGGCTCTGTGTGGGAAAATTCTAGTGTAGGAATAAATTCACTCCCTACTAACTCTGAGTCTAGGGTGATGGCCTGGCAGGAGGCTCCCATGTGCATCAGCTGTGAGGCAAGCAACCTCCCTACCCTTGTAGGTTTCAAGGACAAGTTGCCAAGGCAGAGTAAGTAACTGGTGCTAGGATTACCTCTGCTGGAGCAGGCTCACAGGGCTGAGTGGATTCTCAACATGATAACAGTGGGAGTTTTGTGTAGAAAGACTGAGGTAACTCTGTGAACACATGAGAGTGTGTGATGTGTACCTGGGTCTCTGGATGCATAACATGTCTGACTTCAGAAACTCTATACAAAGAGCTCTGCAGATCTTCTGTGTGGCACATGTCCTGGTATGGGATGGGTGGAGGATGTAGCCACCATGGGCAAACTCTGTACATGGACCATCTTGAAAGAGATGTGGTGAAGCTGTGATTACACGCACAATCATGATCATCACCTCCCCACTGCTGACAAGACAATCTGGGCCTGGCACAGTAGCCTAGTGGCTAAAGTCCTTTTCTTGCATGTACCTGGATCCCATATGGGCACCAGTTCCTGTCCCAGCTGCTTTACTTCCCTTCCAGCTCTCTCTTGTGGACTGAGAAAGCAGTCAAGGATGGCCCAGTAACTTAAACCCTGCACCTGTGTGGGGGACCTGGAAGAAGCTTCTGGTTCCAATCAGCTCAGCTTCTGCACTGTGGCCACCTGGGGGAGTGAATCAGTGGATGGAAGATCTTTCTGTCTCTCCTTGTCTGTAAATCTGACTTTCCAACAGAAAATAATTAGATAGGAAGGAAGGAAGGAAGGAAGGAAGGAAGGAAGGAAGGGAGGAAGGAAGGAAGGAAACAAACAAACCCAGCCCATCCAATTTGCATGTTACCTTATACTCTCATCCCACTCAAGCACAGATCCGAGACTGCTGGTCACTCCCAGCCCACACTTAAAGATATTCACTGAAGCAGCAGTTACTCCACCAAATCATACTGATGGATAAAATCCATCAGAGGAGAAAACAAACTAGCGTTTCTAGGGATGCCTAAAAATACATGCAGAAATACAAGAAACATAACAAAGAAGACATTATGACTCCCCCAAAGCGAGTTCTTCAAATCAGAATGTGAAGGATGAAGAGATTAATAAAATGACTGAAAATGAGGAGGGAAAAACAATCACAGGATTACTCAAAAGAATTGCAAAATAAACTATGGAGAAAAAGAAATCCATATATGATATTGATGAAGAATTTTGCAGAGGTTCAGATTTTTGGAGAGACCTCAAATGAAAATATGAGGAATGAAAGATTAAATATGCTGAATACAATACACAAAAGGAAAGCTTCAGCAATAGGCTTCATGAAACAGAAGGAAAAGTATCCAAGCTAGAAGACAAATCATTGGAACTATCTCAGTCTGATAAAAAAAAAAAACAATAAAAGAGAAAAGAAGAAGAATTAGAGAAAGTCAAAAAGCATCCAAGATTAGTAAAATATTTTAGGATTTCCTGAAGGTATGGAAAGAAAGAGCTGATTAGAAGGACTATTCATTGAAATAACAGCAGAAAGTGGAAAAAGTGGAGAAAGAGGGCCCAGCACTGCGGCCTAGCGGCTAAAGTCCTCACCTTGAACACACCAGGATCCCATATGGGTGCTAGTTTTAATCCCGGCAGCTCCACTTCCCATCCAGCTCCCTGCTTGTGGCCTGGGAAAGCAGTCGAGGACGGCCCAGCGCCTTGGGACACTGCACCCACATGGGAGACCCGGAAGACATTCCAGGTTCCCGGCTTCAGATCGGCGCGCACCGGTTGTTGTGCTCACTTGGGGAGTGAATCATCGGATGGAAGATCTTCCTCTCTGTCTCTCCTCTCTGTATATCTGACTTTTCAATAAAAATAAATAAATCTTCAAAAAAAAGTTGAGAAAGAAAGGTAACACATAAAACAGGGAACATATAAAACTCCTAATGAGTACGATCAGAAATGATTTTCATCACGATGCTTTATAGTCAAACTTTCAACAGAACAAGAAGATTTTTTAAAAAGACTAAAATGTTAAGGAGAGAAAAAGTGGGGTAACCTTCAAAAATCCCCAATTAGACTAGCAGCTGATTTCTCATTAGAAACCCTGTAGGCTATGGGAGAATGGAGAGACATAGTTCAGGCCCTAAAAAAACCCTACTAACTCAGAATATTAGATTTAACAATGCTCTGATGTATCCATAAAGGCAAATAAAAATGTTGTAACAGAAACAGAAATTGAAAACCTTTGCAACTATCTGACCAACCTTCAAAGTGATGCCTAAGGAAGTGTTATACACAAAAACAAGAAACCTTAATCATCAGATGAAAGAATATCAAGGTGGAAAATCTCCAACTAAAAGACTAAAGGAACGCTAGCATTTCGATTATAACCATGAATGGCAATGGCCTAATCTCTTTAATCCAAAGACATAAACTGGCTGAAAAGGATTAATAACAACTCGGGATCAGACCTCAGCAACAAAGATGCACACAAACTGAAAGTGAAATGATGGGAAACAGATATTCCACACTAATGGAAGAGGAAAATGAGCAGCCTCAGCTATTCTAATGTCAGACAAGACAGACTGGAACACAAAAACTGTTAAAAGCAGCAAAGAAAAGCATTATTTAATCATTAAGGAATCAATTTGACAACAAATCTTTATACTAAATGTACACGCACCCCATACCAAGGAGCCAGACCATGTAAAATAGTCAAAGGATGTAAAGAGAGACCCCAACATTACGTGCAGCACTTTAGTGACAACTTTCATCAATGGGCAGAACAACTTGATAGGAAACCCCAACAAAGAACAAACTGATCTGTACTATAGATCAAATGTACCTGGTTTCTATCTATCAAACTTGTCATTTCATAGTTGCAGAATACACATGTATCAGTTTGTGTAACTTACTCTAGGGTAGACCACATGTTAGCCCAGAAAGCAAGCCATGACAAAATTTAAAAAGTTGAAATCATACCATGTATCTTTTCTGAACACCATGAAATGAACCTGGAATTCCACAATTTAAACTTTAGAAAATAGGCAAACACAGGAGACTTAACAATACACTCGAATGAGGAGTCGGACATTGAATAAATCAAAAGGGAAACTACAAAATTGCTGCAAAACATCAACATGACACCCCAACATATTAAAATTCAGGGAGTGCACAGAAATCAGTGTTAAGAGGGAAGTACATAGAAATTAATGCCTATATCAAGAAATTAGCAAGGCATCAAATAAATAATTTATCAATGTAGCTCAAGGACCTAGAGAAGAGCAACCCAAGCCAGTTAGAAATTACTAAAGTTAGAAACTAAATGAAAACCAAAAAAAAGATACACAAGATTATTTAAAATTTTTAAATGTAAAAGTGATATATCTTAGATCAACAAAAGACTGAATCCATGATAAGAACACTCCCCACCACCACTCCAAACAAAGAAAAGCCCAGGACTAAATGACTTCACTGTTGAATTCTACCAAACTTTTCAAGATGAACTAATTCCAATTTCTTCTCAAACTATTTCCAACAATTGAAAGGGAGGGAATTTTACCAAACTCCTTCTGTGAGTTAATTCCCAAACCAGAAAAATACAACAAAGAAAACTTAGACAAATATCTCCAATGGATATAGATGTAAAAATCCTCAACAAAATGCTTGTTAACAGATTCCGACAATCCATCAGAAATATTCACCTGGACAACCTACGATTTATCCCCAACATGCAGAGATGGTTCAACTTATGGCAAATTAGTAAATGTGATATATCTTGTTGCAGCTGAAAAAAACAAACCCATGATTATCACAACAGATGTGCAGAAAGCATGATAAAATGCATAATATCTTTCACTATTAAAAACCTTAATTGGATATAGAAGAAACATTGCTCAACACAAGTAAGACAATGTATCCAAACACAGATCCAGCCTCATACTGAGTGGGGAAAAGCTAGAAGCATTTCCATTAAGATCCAGAACCAACAAGAATGACTACAGTTATACCATTGCTATTCCTTATAGCCCTGGATGTTTTAGGCAGAGACATTACGGAAAACAGAAAGTCCAGCTATCTCTGTAGATGACATGATTCTCTAAACAGGGGAAAAAACACCATATGAAAAGATTGTTGAAACTCATGAGAGTTTAGTAAAGTGGCAGAACATAAAATTAACACACAAAAATCAACAGCCAAACATGCCCATACACAAACATTTCCATGGTTAAAAAAACATGTAAAATTATTCCCAGTATCAATGGCTATAAAAATTTTTAAATAATTTTGAATAAATTTAACCAAGGCTGTCATATTCCTCAGTAATAACAATTTACAAAAAAAAAATAAATAAAGAAAAAAACACCAAAACATGAAGACATCTGCTACATTTATGGATTGCTGGGATTAATATTGTTAAAAGATTCATGTCATCAGAGGCTATTTACAGACTCAGGGTTATCCATGCAAAAACACCTGGGACATTCTTTTGAGACCTAAAAAAAAAAAAAAGGTGATAATTTACATGGAAGCACAAGATACCTCTAATAGCTAAAGTAGTCTTAAACAGCAAAAGCGAAGCTGGACATTTCACATACCTCAAGCGGTATTAAAGGACGTTGCCGCCTAATACTGGCACAAACACTGACATGATGATCAATGAACAGTATAGAAATCCCAGGAGTTAACCCATACATTTGTAGGCAACTAATTTTTGACAAGCAAGAAAATCAATCCAGAGAGAAAGGACAGTTTCTTCAACAAATGGTACTGGAAAAATTGGATCGACGTTGAACCAACTACATACATGTCACACACACACAAATTGACTCAATAATGGATCAAGGATCCACTAGAGGAAAACACTAGGGAAACTCTGAAAACTCTAAATGACCTGGGTGTAGACTAAGATTTCTTGGAATAACCCTCAGATGTACAGGCACTTAAAGCAAAAATAAATAGATGGGATTGCATCAAGAAGCTTCCGCACTGCAAAGAAAAGCAACACAGAGGCGGACAAGAGAATGGTAGAAAATCTGCGATTTGTGCCATCAACACAGGATTAATATCCAGGGTCTACAGAACTCGAGAAAGTCAACAATAACAAAACAAAAAATCCAACTAAGAGAAGTTTAATGTGCAATTTTTAAAAGATGAAATACAAATGGCCAACAGACACATACACAATGCTTGGGATCATTACCCATCAGGAAAATGTCAATGAAATCACAATTTGGTTTCATCTCAACCAAGTTAGAATGATCAGTCAAAAAAAAAAACCAATAAATTTTGCAATATTTGGAGGGAAATGTGCCTTAATCCACTTTTGGTGTGACTGCAAAGCATTACAACTGTTAAGGAAGACAGTGTGACAATTAGGAGTTTGAATCAGATTTACCTATGACCCAGTCATTCCACTCCCAAACAAAATCAAATCAAATCAAATCAAATCAGATAAATTTACCCAAACAAAATAAAATCAGCCTATGAGTGGATTGATTGTATGTGCCATGTTTACTGCAGTTCAATTAACAATAACCAAGAGGGAATCAACCCAGATGCCCATCAGCACACGATTGGAAAAAGAAAATGTGAAACACGATGAAATATTACTCAGCCCTTAACAACAACAAAATCCTGTGTTTTGCAGCAAAATGAATGAAAAGCCAATTTGTTCTGTAGAAATATCTGTATATTTGCTGCAGACTTAATTTGAACTCTAGTGTCCGAGTTGAATCTTAAAAAATTGACATTTATCTGGGGGAAAATTGGATGAAAAAAGGTGTTTAAGACAAGATAGGGCAAAACAGCAACAGTAAAGCTGCAGTTAAGTGCAGTGAGACAGTAAAATAAAACCAATGCAACTACACAGAGAGGATTATAAAAGTGTATACTGAATAATTGCATTTCTAGTATTCTGAAAATTAATAAACTTCCAGATGGTATGAATTGGCAATTTTGATTCAGTTTAAAACTCAAGAGCCTCAATGTGCAAATAGTCTGGAAAAAATATTTGTCCTTCTATAGTTGACACTATAATCCAAGAATCTAGCAATAAATGTGATAGGTTAAGCCTGACAACCAAGAAATGGGTTAAGGATATGAAAAGATATTTTTGAAAGGATAAAATACAAATGGCCAACAGGCAAATAGAAAACACTCTTAGGCCATCAGGCACCAGCAAACAAAAACCACCATGAGGCATCTCTCCACTGCAGTTAAGGGCTAGATCCAAACATATTAAAAAAAGCACACACACACACACTTGAGAAAAATAGTCCCATTCACTGTTGGTAACAATGTAAACAGTAGAACCTTTATGGAAAGCAAAATCCAGAGAAAATCAGTTTATTAAACAGATTCCTACATTCTACTTTCATGGCAACGAAATTAATAGTAGCAATAATAGCGAATCCCAGTCTAGACGGCCATCAAGTGATGACTGGACAAATGTAGTATACATACATGTTGGGCTCTACAGCTATTAAAAAAAACCTGCCATTTGTAGCAAAATGAATGAAACTGGAGATAATACTAAATGAAACAAGCCAGACTCAGAAAGACAACTATCAAGTGTTCTCTTATTTGAGTAAGCTAAGACTGAGCATGAAAATTGTTGGATCTCCTATCATTTGGCATGTACTCACAAACATCGTGTTGCTAGGTTACACCATGTACGTAATAAGAGATGCTTTCTTCCATGTTATCACTGTCACAAATTCCTCCTTTTTTGGTTTTAATAGATGTTTTCAAGGAAAAAAAAATAGTAAAGCCATGTATTGATACAAATGAATATAGAATGGAAATTTAAAAACTAGTTAAAGGAAAAAAGACACAAAACTCGAGATTTTGGTTCTAAAAGAGATTCTAAAGCTAATTCTAAAGGAAATGTAAATAGGAAAGGAACAGAACAGTTTTAGGATGCTGTGTTTTCAAAAAAGGTAACCAGGAGAAGACAACTGATGTGAGAACAGGGCACTTTGTCTTTTGTTCTACAAGTGAAGCAAGAACTTGGCTTTGCATTTTGAGAGAGCACAAAAATATTCGTTAAATTACCAGGGAAACAACAGTATACTTCATTCATCCCTTTTGAAATTATAAATTCCAGAAGCTTTCTTTCTATGTAGCTTTCTTTAGAATGTATTAACATCTCAATTATGTGTGACCTTTTGCTTTAACCACTTACAAATTTCATTTTTATTCCTTTATGTGATATAGAATATGTATTTTTAACATGTAATATATAATACATGAAACAGTGTATTGTGTATATTTACTTACATACTAATTTTCTTTTAAATTAGTTTATTAACATAAAGAAAATGGGTTTTTTTTATTCTATGGGTACACATTCAAGAAAACAGGTTCACATCTGTTACCACCCATTTCCCCATTCCTTCTTCCCCACTGTTAATCAGTTTTTGCTAAGGTGAAATTTTAATCCACTCTGTATTTACAGGCTTAATTCACCACAAATCTTAATTTTGGCAGGGGTAAACAGCAAGGTAGGTGTTATTAGAATAGGCCCAATAGGGCCCGGCGGCGTAGCCTAGTGGCTAAAGTCCTCACCTTGAACACACCGGGATCCCATATGGGCGCCAGTTCTAATCCCGGCTGCCCCGCTTCCCATCCAGCTCCCTGCTTGTGGCCTGGGAAGGCAGCCAAGGAAGGCCCAATGTTTTGGGACCCTGCACCCATGTGGGAGACCCAGAGGACGTTCCTGGTTCCTGGCTTCGGATCGGCAGAGCACCAGCCGTTGCACTCAATTGGGGAGTGAATCATTGGACAGAGGATCTTCCTCTCTGTCTCTCCTCCTCTCTGTATATCTGACTTTGTAATAAAAAATAAATAAATCTTTAAAAAAAAAAGAATGTACCCTATAAATAATGGGAGTATGTAACTTTGAATATAGTTAATGCTTTTAAAGAGCTTTTCTGCAAAAGGAACAAGAAAAGGTTTGACAGTAATTGGAAAGGGAAGTAGTGTTAAGAATGAAGCTGACAGAGCCTGGGGTCATGCTCAACTGGCTAATCTTCCAGTGTCAAGCACCAGGGTCCCATATGGGTGCTGGTTTGTGTTCTGGCTACTCCACTTCCCACCCAATTTCCTGCTTATGGCCTAGGAAAGCAGTGGAGAATGGTCCAATGCTTTGGGACCCTGCACCTGCATGGAAGACCCAGAAGAAGCTCCCAGCTTCCAATCAACTCAGCTTTGGCCAATGAGCCATTTAAAGAGTGAACCAGCAGATAGAAGTTCTTTCTGTCTCTCCTTCTCACTATAAATCTTTCAAAAAAAAGTGAAGGCAACATTTTGATGTTTGACTATTGCTTATAGCTCTTGTAACATGCTCTAGGAACAGTGATTTTCTTACTACTTGTTCAACGTTTTATTTAGTGGAGGGCTAAGCTGTGGTTCTAAAGTGAACTTAAAGTATGTCATTGCAAGAATTAAAAGGAAGGAAAGAAGGCAGAGGGAGGTGGGAGTTAGGACAGGGTGGGAAGGATCACCATACTTGTCAAGCTTTACACTTAAAATACACTTAAAATACACGAAGTCTGCTCCCTTTATATAAACAAAAAATAGAATGTATTTTCATGCAGATGAGTAAAATTAACAGGGAGACAGAGGACAAAAATAAAGGGAAGAACAACAGGAATTATGCTGTGGGGGAGAGGGGAGGATGGGTTCTCAGGCACACGTGGAGGAGTTGGCCACAGCTTGGAACACAGATGGTCTAGTCAGAGTAATAGCAGTGAGACGGAGTACTTGGGCACAGATGCAAACAAGTAGGTGTGCGTAGTCGTGGGTGCTTGTGGAAATTCTTTCCTGATTGCTTCTATTTTCTCAAAAAAATAGGAAGTAATGTTGTCAGCTAAGGGAAGGATGGGGAGGAGGTAAGGCCCGTGTAAGCAGACAAGGGCTACTGCATTTGTCCCAGCAGTGGAGCTTGGAAAGGCCTTTGGATTTCCAACTAGAATGAAGAGCTCAGCTGAGTTAGTCATCACGTCTAGGGTGTGCTGGTCTCCAACCAGAGTCAGCTGCACAGGCGTGGGTGTGAACCAAGCCTAGAGTTGGCTTCAAGCAGGGGATGGCGACAAAGTGAGGCATGCCCAAAGCAACTGAGATGGTACATAAGGGGTGGCTTTCATGAGTCCTGAATTTCAACAGAGACCAAAGTGAAGAGGATTGAAGAGGAGGAACTGCAGCAGGAAGCAGCCAAGTGAACAGATCACAGTTCACAGGAGAAATGGAGAGTTGTTTGACCAGAGAATGAGATGATTGACCAAGAAGTGTGGAGAAACCCCAGCTGCTGGGAGTGTCAATGCTAGGTTGAAAAGATTCCAAAAATCACAGGAGAGAAATGATAGATTCGCTTCAAAGGGTCTCCAATTATTCTGCCAGCTTGTTTCTCAGCCGGAACACTGAAGTCTAGCAAAGAATTATAAGAGAAAAATAATCTGAATTCAGAGTACTAAACAAACTCTCAATTACAAATTTAAGGTAAAATAAAGATCATCTAAAACAAACAAAAATAAAAGGAAATTGTTACTGATCACAAAGATACACACAGAACTCAAAATGAAAGGATGCAAAAAAATCATACGCTAATGGAAAGTCAAATCAAGCATGACTAGAAATCCTAACAGAGAAAGAAAATAGATTTTAACACAGAAAGATGTTAAAAGATATAAGTAAAAGCATTATGTAATGATTAAGGGGTCAATTCAACATAAAGATGTGGCTTTAGTAAGTGTATAAACAACACCAGGGTGCCTGGCTGTGTAACATTTATTTTACACAAACAGACACAAACTTCAACAATGGGGACTTCAAAACTGCACATCACAGGATGGGTCAGCTAGACAGAAAATCAGCAAAGAAATGACAGAGCTAATCCACACGATGGACCAACTGGATCTAATCCATATCTACAGCACATTTCTTTCCTCAAGTACAGAATACACATCCTTCAGTCAGGGCCTGGAACTTACTCTAGGGCAGACCATATTCTAGGCCATACATCCAGTATCAACAAATCCAAAAATATTGAAAGTCTGTCATCTATCTTTGATTGTTGTGTTTTCACTCTTATGGAATTGAGATCATTATTTCTTAACTGGAATATTATGGTTAATGTTACATTAAGCCTATGAATGTAGGGTGAACTGAAATTATATTTTGGGAAAAATTACACAAAAATTTAAAGGAAGGTGAGGTATTGAAGGCACGAGTGAGGAATGTAGGGTAACTGTCTTAAAATAGTTCCTATGAAATACATAAATCTCTTTAATAACATGCAAAAGAAAAATCAGCATCATTTTGTAGACGGACATGTGATGATAACCGCCCCTCAAGCATTCTGGTTGATGCATCAGTGAATCCTATACTGTGTTTTTCTCAGCTCTCTGTATCTCCAGCACAGCATACAGTGTTTATTCTCAATTATGGACTGCTTTAGAACTCTTGAGGAAATCTAGAATATTAGTTGCTAATGATTGAAATGTCTTACAAGCTTCACTTGTTATGGGCATGCAGTAAACGTATACTGAACAACTGAGACCTTGTCTCATATAGTTGACCGTAATGTTTCATGCCTTTGTACCCAGAGTTAGTGGACAATCCTGCCTCAATAAACACTGACTGTTGGCTCTGGATGCTTGCTGTGTCTTGTCATTGCATTCTCTGGGCTTCTCTTCAGTTCCTCCATTTTCCTCGGGCCTGGATAACCACTCCTGCTCCTCTGCCTCTCCCTGCTCCACTTCATCTATGCTTTCTGTGGCTTATTTTCTGCACTCTAGGCAACTGAGGATCTCTTGCCTTCTCTGTCTCTATGAAGTCATAAGGACTCATGAAGAGCCTCAGATTATGCAAGCACTGAAATGTACACACAACATTCACACCATCCAACTCAAAACTCGTAACCGTCCCAGGTAAAGCTGCCTGTAGTGTGCCATTAGTTCTTATTTTTATCGTGAAGCCTGCATTGTGGCACAGTCAATTGGGCTGCAGCCTGCAGTCCGGCATGCCATTATGGATACTGGTTTGAATCTGGTCACTTCTGAACAACAGTATCTAGAACCCTGCCACCTATGTGGGAATCCTAGATGGTGTTCCAGGCTCCAGGTTGTGACATGACCCAACCCAGACCTTGCCGTTGTGGGCTTCTGGGGAGTGAACAAGCAAAGATCTCTCTCTCCCTGCCTCCCTCCTTCCAGCCTTTCCCTCCCTGTCCTTCCTCTTCCTCCTTCGCACCCTCTGATACGTGTTCAAACAAATTAATCTTTTCAATATATTTTGGTGAAATAATTGTCTAGTAAATAGTACAGTAATATTACAGGGATAGTCTTTCTGGTAGAACACACAGTTTTACAGGATAAATAAGAGTGAGATATCTTTCATCTGCTAGTTCACATCCCAAAACGCCATGACAGTCTTCCATTCCAGGAAAAAGTGAAGATCCTAGAACTACAAATGGGTCTTCCATGTGGGTGGGCAGAAGTTCAAACATTTAAGCCCTCATCTGCCCCTTGCAACGCAACGGTCTACCGGAAGTGGCAGAGTCAGGATGGGGACCGGCAATCGAGTCAGGGACATGGGCATCTCACCGCTGCACAGCACCTGCCCTGTTGGCACATTTACATCAGGCTTTGTAGTGAGGGAAAACACATATGGATGTTTGTCAAGACGCCCGTTTGCAGTCAGTTCAAATGCCTGGGCCCATGTAACTCCTGAGTGAGGAAATCCTAGCACAAAGTCATCATAGCATTCAGGCAAAAGTAACCCATTTAATTCACAAGGGATATATGCTTGGAATTTTATTTGAAAATCTAAGTCATTTTGTTTCATGTAATTAAAAGTTTCCTTTTTTCATTGATACCACACACACACACTGTGTATAGGTCAAACTGCCATACACTGCTTTACATCCTCAAACATTTATCATTTTCGTGTGGCAAAAAAAAAAATCAAAATCCTCTTGTCTAGATTTTCTGAAACACCCTGCTTATCATCATTTTCTTATCATTATCTTACTGTGCAATAAGAGTATCACATTACTGAAAAGTTTCAACTGGTGAGCACGAATTGATATTATTATACATAAAGCTACCTACCTGCTAATTGCTAAAATGGCATTATTTGTGGAGCCCTGAGCCCTGATTTAGCACTTGCCCTAATTCTTAATACAGTGGAGATCTGAAATGAGCACGGTCCAGGTGTTTCTATGCCTTTAAGAAGCCAGAAACTGGTTTAATCCCAGGAAAAATTCTTGTGACTTGATCTCCTCTGAGGAGTGACCTCTGGCTCCCATGGAATTTTTTTTTTATTTCAATAAATGGAGGGATTGGCAAGCAGGACAGGATTTTACTGTCTACACAGGTAGAGCAGACTTTACAGTCATTCTCTTATCTAAAAAATACAGATGACAGGAAGCTTGGAAGCTTCTCTGAGTTTTTGGTGGTAGGGAGGGCTAAGCCTAAGAAAATTAAATGCCTGAGCAATTGACGGAAGGGAATTCCTATCCATGTATCTTCGGTTAACTGATTTTCAATAAAGGTGCCAAGAACACGATAGGAAAAGTTCAATTTCTTCAATAAGTGGTGCTGGGAAAACTAAATATGCAAAAGCAGAAGACTAAATATGAGCTCTAATATACCTCTCACACAAGAATCAGCTATCAATGGATTCAAGATTTAACTGTGACACCCTGTGACACCAGAGATTGAAACCTTGCAGAAGATGGCACAGGGAAAACATTCTTTGACATTACTCTTGGCAATGATTTCTTGGATATGATCCCAAAAGAATAGTTAATTAAAGCAAAAAAAAAGATAAAATGGACTATACCAAACAAAAGCTTCAACACAAAGACCCAATCAGCAGAGTTAGAGCAAAGCCTGAGGAATGGGAGAAAATGTAAATCATATATCAGATGGGGGGGGCAGTATTCAATAACAAGAAAGCAAATGATCACTTTAAAGAAACAGGCAAAGAACTTGCACAGACATTTCTCAGAGACAACATGCAAATGGCCAACAGACATTTGGGAAAAAAATTCTGACATCACTAACCATTAGAGCAGTGCAAATGAAATGCATGACCTCACACCCATTAGATGGGCGATTACCAAAGTACTAACGGTAACAAGTGTTCAGAAAATACACATGAGGTGTACATTGCCCGTTGCCAGTAGTGGAAACCTCTGGTCATCACTTTGCTTTCCACATGGATGGTAAAACCTCAACACTATGACACAGATCCTGGATACCAGAACTCGATGAACAGAATGTGTGAATGAATTAATATGAGAAACCAGCATTTTCAGTTAGGTTTCTGCTCTCACAGATCATGTGGACAAAATTTATTGGAACTTGAACACATCAAGATAAGAAAGTCCAAATGAAGTAAGTGGCCATCAAAACCTAAAATCACTGCTTCCTGCAACCTCACCCCTGCTCCACAGGGGCAGGGCAGGACAGCTTCTGCCAGCTCTCCTTTGAGCACGGAGTCACAGAAGAGGTCTGAAGCCAATCACCAGTCGCCAGCCACATTCTTAATGTAAATGCATGCTCCCTGTGGCACACCTTTGAGCAATAAAGCAAGGAAGATACGTACAGGTGTCAAAAAGAAAGAAATGGAGATAGAAAGGGGTACGGGCACCAGGGCCATGGCCTAACAAGCTAACCCTCCATCTGCTGCATCGGTAGCCCATATGGGTGCTGGCTTCTGGCCCAGGTCTCTGCTTATGGCATGAGAAAGCAGTGCAAAGACCACGCAGCTCTGACCATTGCAGCCAGTTGGGAAGTGAACCAGTGGATGAAGGACCCTCCCTCTGTCTCTCCTTCTCGCTGTAACTCTGCCTTTCATGTAAAAATGAAATAAATATTTTTCTTAAAAGAAAAGGAGAGGGGAGGAGGGAGTGAGTGGGGGAGGCAAAGAGGCATTATAAGAATTGTATCTATGAGCTATATTGAAGCTACTCTCAACATTATATTACTATGAAAAAATAAAGTGTCAGAGAAAATCATCACAAACTAATGGTAAATAATACAGGAAATATACATTTGAAGGCGTCATCATTAATAATTTCACAAAAGGAAAATACAAATTAGACAACTTCTAGAAAATACAACATCTCGGAATAGCTAGCAAGGCATGTTTGGGAGGTCCCCACTGGTTCAGGTTCTGACAACTGCTCAGACCACACTAGGGCTCTTAGGATGGCATTTTTACCTTATGTTGCTCAAGTTTGCGCTGTATCGTGTTTGCTGTTTCTTCATGAAACTGCTGAACAGCAATTTCCTCTCTCAGGGCTACCTCTGCCCTGTATAGCCAAGCACCTATGGTGCCCAGGGGGGCAGGAAGGGCTTTATCAAGCTGTGTATGCCAATCGAAGAGCTGAAAACGAATTGTAAAAACAAAGTTGATACAGAAAATTAACCCTAAAACTTCCATAAATGAAGTTAAAGACATACCGGCTTAAAGTTTACAGTTTCAAACTAATTTAATAAACCCCATGAATGAAAATATCTGTGATCTAAATCTGCTGCCTTGGGGATGGGGAGAAAAAAAAAAGTTAAACCTTGGAGTTTAGTCCCTAATGTCCTATAAATAGTTCTGAGAACATAGATACTTAATTTCACAATGGTGATTAGAGGTGGTGAGAACTGATCAGATTATTTTAGGTGCTCAGGGTGGAAGCCCATGGTTACATCCAGGCAATTTCACATGAGACTACATAAACACAGCCACGTGTGCTACTTTTCCTTTTCCACATTATTCCCTAGGATATTTTGGGAATCTGACAGTAAGAACACCCTCATGGGAGACTGATCTACCTGACCTTGGACTGTGGACCCCAGAAATCTGAACCAAACCAAACCTCTGTCTTTCATAAAGTTACTTTCCTCAGGTATTTAATTGTATCAAGAGCTGACCAATGCAAAATGATATTACTGAAAGCCTAAGTGCTTTTCTTATGGGAAAGGTATGACCACTGATTTTTAATGTGATCTTTGCTGGGAGAGGAGGACTGGGTTTGCAGACACACTCAGAGGATGCAGTGGTTTGACACTAGCAGATGTGTATCAGAATAGAATCCCATTGAAACCACCTACATTATCAGAACAAGTTCAGCAAATTGGAATTATTTGTATTTATTTTTTCATGATACAGTTTTGTAGGAATAGCGTTCCCCCCTTTCCATCCCTTTACTCGCTCCCCATCTAACCCACCCCCCATTTTCCCCTATATTTTTACAATTTTGTAGTTCAGCTATAGTCACAATTCCAACATTCTATGTGATTCATGATATTACAGGTGTAGATGGAAGAGAATCTAGTACCAAACTGTCACGATGGATGAACTGGGGCTCCTCTTTCTGCTAAGGAGTAGAGATGCATACTGCCTTGCTTCCTCGTTTTCCAGCACTCTAGTATTCGTTGTTTAAATAGCTTGTTTATGAGAGTATACGTATACTTGTTTATTGATATATCTGTTTCCATGAAGGTTGCCTTATATCAGGGAGTCCAGGGATTGCAAGTTTTGGCCTTCACCATGAAAATTATGAATGTGAAAGAAAATGAAAAGGTTTCCTTTGGGTTCATGACCAGACAGAAGAAAATGCACAAATTAGGAAATATAAAGCTATATGTGAAAGCTTTGGGATTTTTAACTGTTTATATTAGTCTATTATTTTATAATCCATTTCCGTAGACCTTGGGATTTCCCTTCTCCCATGCCCAAAATGCCTCCCCCACCCCCTGATTTGCCCCATATTACAATAGTACAGTCCTCCATAAACAACCATGAGTCCATCATTCTGCTGTTGAAGTGTATCCTGACACAAATGTACATAACATGCTATTGAATGACAAATGTGTTATTGCAGAAAAGAAGATCAAAATGTTTCTTGAAAGAAATGATGCTACTGTATGACCCATCACTAAAGAAATGAATAACTTCATGTTGTAAACTTTCTGTTTTTCTTCCTATTATTGATTTTGCTTTGTGGCTTTTCATTTAAGGGGATGTACAGTAACTGTGGAATAGGGACTATCATATCCAGTAGCATGTTATTTAACTTCATGGTGTTGTAAATCTGTTTTGTTCCTGTTGTTGATTTTGTTTTGTGGCTTTTCATTTAAGGCGATGCATAATAACTGTATAATAGAGACTATCCTATCCAGATGTGAAGACACAACGCAGTATGCATCTCTACTTTCAGATCAAAGAGCTCCCAACGAAACCATTAACTGCATCTTTTTTTAAAAAGATTTATTATTTTTATTACAAAGTCAGATATATAGAGAGGAGCAGAGACAGAGAGGAAGATCTTCCATCCAATGATTCACTCCCCAAGTGAGCCACAACGGGCCAGTGCGCGCCGATCCGAAGCCAGGAACCTCCTCCAGTTCTCCAATGCGGGTGCAGGGTCCCAATGCATTGGGCTATCCTCAACTGCCTTCCCAGGCCACAAGCAGGGAGCTGGATGGGAAGTGGAGCTGCCGGGATTAGAACCGGCGCCCATATGGGATCCCGGTGCGTTCAAGGCGAGGACTTTAGGCGCTAGGCCACGCCGCCGGGCCCATTAACTGCATCTTAACAACAGGATGCTGGACTCTCTGCCTTGTCCATACCTACAATGTTAGGATACATTTAAATAGCAGAATGATGGATTTATGACTGTTTACGGAGGCCTATACTATTGTAATGATACAGGGGAAATAGAGGAAGGGATTTGAGAAGTGGGGGAAAGGAAATCCCAAAGTTTACAGACCTGGATCATGAAATAATAAAATAAATTAAAACAAAGATTGTTGACTGTTGATGAAACTTGGTTAGAGAATATGAGGCGATTCAAGCCAAGATTTCTCTCTGCCAAGCAACTCAGCATCAAGGCGAGTAAACTGAGAACAAACCACATGGTCCTGCAGGAGTTCAATGTATTTTCCACTTCTTTTTCTATCCAGAAACATTTGGAAATGTATCATAGCATTCATGGGCTATACTAAAGTATCAACTTACAAATTGCATTGCCATAGATGTATTGAATTTAGAGTCCGGTCTGATGTTATATTGGCAGAGCCAGCACGGATGATTTTATTGACCCAGTGGCTCTCCAGTCCAGATATTCCCAACTCTGGTACAACAGCAGGTATTATATACAGGCTTAGAATGAAAATGGCTGCCTAGCCAAGCCCTACCATTATTTTACAGAAAAACTTCAACAAAAGGACAAAGATTATCCACCAAATAAAGCCTTTGCAATCCCAAACACGGGCCTTAGGTTCTGATGCAATACAACCATGTAAAAACAAACAAAAAAAGATGACAAATAGTGTGCTTGACTAAATTACGCAAGATCTAATGAAATTAATTGCAGGAGAACTTACCCTGGAGGACACTCTGTCCCAGGATTGTTTCACCAATGCTTGGTCAAGTGACAACTTGCCATCTCTGTGTAATGGCTGTATTAAAGGCTCAATCTGCTTCCTTTTCATTTCATACTGAACCCTGAAGTGCTTAAATGACTAAAAGAGGAAAAGCAGCAACAATATGGCGATGAGTCAAAACAAAGCAAACACAATGGAAACCACGTTTCCTGAACAACAATCCTCTATATTTGGATAACACTAAATATGTGCTGTTGATAAGACTAAAGGCAATCAGGATACGACGGCCACGAGGACTCATCAGGCTCTGCATAGCAGACTGACTGCGTGTTAAGCATTTCTGACTTCGTGTCCTCTCTGGTTCACTCCAACACAGATATGTGCTGCTATTTTGAAGCCCAGAAGTGACTCAGCGAGGACAAGAAATGCAGCGCAGGCCCACACACAGGGTTTCTCATTTCAGGTTAAATACTTTATATGCCAGTGCATGTTTGTTGGAAAACAATAAACAAGGGTACACATTTCTAATGACATTCACAGTAGTTAACTTATTGCAAACTACCAAATAACTTACAGGAATGAAAACAACCCGAATTGGAGATGACTACATTTGGGGTAGATGTTTGCCATGGTGATGATGATAGTTACTGGGACACCCATACCCCTCATCAGGGCGCCTATACTGGACTCCCTGCTGTATTCCTGATTCTGGCTTTCTGCTAGTGAGGACTCCGAGGAGCAGCAGACCATGGCTTACGCACTTGGGTCTTGCATCCATGTGAGAGATACAGACCAGTGCTAGGCGCCTGGATTCTGGCTAGCCCAGTTCCTGCTCTTGTGGGCAAATAAATATATTTGAAAAATACTTCAATTTATGCTTAAGAAATCCAGGGAAAATAAGTTTACTTTAGCAGAACTCATTTACATGATAACCTTTCCTTTAGTTTTCTATCATTTTGTACGATAAAATATGTTCAGATTTATATTATGCAAACATAATCATAGCAACATTAAAAACCAATCAAGGCTCTACCTTTCATATTAAGTTATTGTATTCTAAAATGTGACTCAAATTTCAAATATGAATTTAAAATACTGGCAAGTATGTATTAGAACATAACAGCTCCATAGAACCCGGCAGATAACACATCAAAATGAACATGCACATTCACATGAAGAACACTAGGGGGTGATAGCGAGCAAACATTTACAAACATTATCCTTTCATATCCTTTTTGTATAAAATTTTCAAACAACCCAAACAAAATTACTTTTTAATTTTATTCCAAAGAATTTTCTGCATGAAAAACCTGGAAAATGCAATGTTACTGATTACTTGAAATATGCCGACAACCTAATGCAGAGGAAAGGCAGTGTGTCCAATATTTGAATTTCAGATGGGACAGTCTCCAGGCCCATTTTGAAGAGAACAGTGACCACTCTGGACCAGAAAAGTATTTTTATTTTACAATGTTTTAATCCTTTGCTTACCCTCATTTAATTACATCTTTGCAAATAACCTTTGCATTGATTTTTTTTTTATAACTTTAGGCAAAATTAAAATTCCCCAAGGAATAAATACACTCATTTTATTCTTGCATTTCTATTTCCAGTTTGCTGGCTTGCTCATTTTTATTTTCATGGAACTCATCCCAGAAATTTTTAATTTGGGTAAAAAAAATCACCTTTGAGTTTCAAAGCAATTGAGTACATGCATAATAAGTATGTATTTATTGCTCTGCTCTGCTTAATAAATATTATCACCCATGATAATTTGGGAATATGTTATAGATACGATTACTTCATATACACTAATACTATAGATAACCTGTTATTGTCTGCTGAATTGAATGTCTTACTCGTTGCACCCCTTCTGTGGCAAACAGTGACTAAAATATTATGTATAAATCATTGCAATGTATAAGGAAAGGCCTGTTGAAAAACCTATTTTGGAAGTGGATACTGAAAGCAGAAATTGAATTAGTGAGAGCTGAATGAGACTGAAGGATACACTCTCACTTCAGCCTGACCACACTAGTGTTGAATCAGCAAGTCAGAAAAGAAACATCTTCCCAGGCTCACTCCAAATAATTCATCTTGCCAAAACTTCAATACATCCAGTGGTTTTTGCAGTCATCTGTAACTTGACCGAACCTTGTCCTTTCCAGGCGAACACTATCAAAAGAACATGAGTTCCAGAAAACAAGGAATTTGCATTTGCTTTCTGAGTCATTCGTATGCTGGAAAATCCATCAAGCTCAGCGCTCCATACAGTGTGACCTGACAGGTCTATGCCGAAAGAAAAGCAGTTACTAAGTCACATTCAAACCTAAGATGATGCGCGGTGCTTAAAAGATTTTCCTCAATGTAATTTCAAAGACCAAGCATCAATTAACTGACATATCAATTTTACTCATGAACATATTTTGAAAATTGAAGTCTTTTCCGTGCATTACCTGATACTTATCCTGCAGATTCGATTCTGCCATCTGTGCTCTTGTCAAGTCTCTTTCAAATTGTTCTATCCACACCTTCATTTCCTTCAAAATCAGTCTGTCTTCTCTCTGGAAACCAGAAGACATTGCAATTTCATTAATAACTGCACATTTATTTAACTGCTTAATATTTGAGTGATCTTATAATCAACAAGTCCTGATGTTTCTGAATCTTTTTCTTTTCCTCATTCCTTTGGAGAGTCAGAAGCAAATGATAATTACAGAAAAAAAATAGCTTAATTGCATTGTTGAATGTTAAAATTATCTACTTCTATCTTCCCCCTTATGTGGCAATTTAGCAAACAAGAAATGATCAACAGGAAATACACGTAGAGAGAATAACAGGTAGAGTGGAAACAGCCATCCGTGAGTTGCTTCCTAACCCACGGCCACCAGTGACGGCAATTTGTACTAGATGGAATTAATTTTGACTAAATTCAAGGAGCTAGTATTTAGCATTCCAATAAGTGTGATGTTGACAGAAAAAAAATTTGTCTTTCCAATGTGGTGTTCTATACCCTGGACACATGATCCCTGTAAGAGCCTTACCAAATTTCTAGATGAGTGCATGCAGCCATCATGTCCCAAAATGAGAATACAGAAGTGGGACTGGCATTCTGATTTCCACAAACAAAGCAGGAGCCATCACAGCACTGGCATAAGATGGCCTGGGATTTTTTTAAGATCATATATCCTAACAATGCTCGAGTAATCATGCATGTGTTTTACAGATTTGTGGCACTTGAAAACAGTTTACAACTACAAATTCTCAGTTGTTTCTCACCGTGCTACTGGGGTAATATGTGCCATGAAATTTCTTCTTTATTCTCCATGTTATAAACTGCATGTAGGTCTTTTTGGCTCTAATCTAACACTGTGGGATGCTCAGAAGCACTGAATAGAATAATGATTACTTGAGAATACAGTAAGAGAAAGGAATGGAAGTGGAACTTGTGGGTTTTTACTTTTCAACATATTATTTCAATGACAGAGTTACGGAGAAAAAGGAGAGTCAGGAAGACACAGAGGTGTTCACCCCTCCTCCCCAGATGACCACAGCTCTATTCATATTTCCCACAGGACTGGCAGGGACTCAAGCACTGGGTCATCTGATGCTGCTTTCCCAGCCACATCTGCAGGGAGCTCAACTGCAAGTGGAGTAGTTGGATTTCAAACCAGTGCACACACGCGATGTGGTGGTTTAACTGGATGTGCTACAACACCCTACCCATGACTCTTCTGGAGTAAAGTAACAAAGGCACAGGGTCAACACTATTTGATTTTCATAGCACACTTAGCAGATTTTCAAGAGCTCTGAAGATGCTCCCAGTCTACCCTTAAAGCACCAGAGATCAATGTGAATATCACCAGTAGCTCTCCGACCGTGGGACTGACTCACTGTTGAGTCTCCCCGACAGATTTCTCATTACTGCCTGTCACTATGAGGAACTCCTTGTGGCCAATTCAAATGACTTCACAAAAGCTCATCTAGGTGGTACATGTACTCCATGGAATACTACTCAGTCATTAAAAAGAATCAAACTCTACCATTTGCAGTTAGATGGTCCTACCTGGAGACCATCGCACTCAGAGAAATAACTCAATCCCCAAAGGACAAATATCATATGTTCTCTCTGATAGAAGGCAAAATACAAAATAATAGATATGCAGGTAAATATGTATATACATATATTCTCATGGATGAACTCTACAATGGAGATTAGCATACCAGGAAGGGAAGATACATTGCAGTATGTGTCTCTACTGCTGAATAAAAGAAGGATTCCCAATGAAATTGTTACATATAACTTGATAACTTGATACTAAATTTTTTTAACATTGCTTATAGCTACAAGCCAGGATGCACTTAAGTAGCAGAATGTTGTATCGCTAAAGGACTATATTACTGTAATAATACGTGAAGAAATGGTGAGGAAGGGAATGGACAGTAAGGAAAGTGAGGTGGATGGGCCCGGCAGCGTGGCCTAGCGGCTAAAGTCCTTGCCTTGAAAGCCCCAGGATCCCATATGGGCGCCGGTTCTAATCCTGGCAGCTCCACTTCCCATCCAGCTCCCTGCTTGTGGACTGGGAAAGCAGTTGAGGACAGCCTAATGCATTGGGACCCTGCACCCGCGTGGGAGACCCAGAAGAGTTCCAGGTTCCCGGCTTCGGATCGGGGAAGTGGATCATCGGACGGAAGATCTTCCTGTCTGTCTCTCCTCCTCTGTGTATATCTGGCTGTAATAAAATGAATAAATCTTTAAAAAAAAAAGTGAGGTGGAAAGGGGAAACTATTACCTATAAAACCATTATCATCAAAAATAACAATAAAAAGGTCATCTAAGAAGGAAAGATTGTATTTTTGAAATAATTTTATTAGGGGGATAAGTACTGTAAATAGTGTGTTAAGCCACTGCTCGAGATGCCAGCTTCCCATAACAGGTGGTAGTTAAGGCCCTGGTTCCCATGCTTGGCATCTAGAGCCCTACTCATGTGCCTGTAAAGGTGGCAAAAGACAGCCTACGTATTTGGGCCACTGCTATCCATGCTGGAGACCCACATGGAGTTCCTGTTTGTGGATTTGGCCTGGCTCCACCCTGCCTGTTGCCCTTTGAATAACAGACAAGCAGAAAGAATCTCTCTCCTGCCCTCTGCCTCTCCCTCTCTCTGCCTCCTGTGTCCTCACCATGATCTGCATTACAAATAAATGATTAAATCTTAAAATATTTTTGAGTGATTTTAATAAACAACCCTTTCTGGTAGTAGAAAATTTTCTAGCCAATTGCAAAAGAATGATGGAGCTGTTTATTATCAAATATTCTGCTTTCCTAAGAGAAATAAACTACAAAACAACCCTCAGAGCTCCCGAACCCATCCATCTAGATGCCTTTCAACGGTCATTTTCACACGCATTCAGCAGACATGAAATATACATGAAATATACGTGCCTACAGAACACCTGCTAACCTTCAGACGTCTAAGTGGCCAACATTCTCTCCCTCTTCCTCTCTCTCCTTTTCTCTCATGCTCAGTAATAGATTTAATTTATTGTACCATGTTTCTGCATAAATTTGTACATCATACAAACTCAATATTTTATATGAAGTTATTTCTGATTTTGTATTCTAATGTTAGCATAAAGTCTACTATATCAATATATTTTTTACCTCACACCTAAAAGGAACATAAAGAAGGATAGAAAAGCACTTAATTTGGATAAGCACTTAATTTGCTTGGGTAGAAAAATTTGTAAACATTCATTCTAAAAATATCTCTGAGCACCAATTACATCATGACCATAACTAAACCATGTAATCCAATAATGAAATGGAGGAGGTATCAAGAAATGAAGATTGAGAAGCTAAATGAAGACCAACATTCTAAAATGATTTCCCACCTACTATTTAAAGACACAACAATAATTCTCTCATTTTGCTTTTTATTTTCCATCTTACACTTAAATAAACATAATTAATGGTTAATTTTGCCCATTAGTGATATTATATGTTATTAAAAATAAATTGATAACATCTTACAATTAGAGATTAGTAAGTAAATCCATGAGAGTGGCTCAAATTGCCACTAACCCTTAAAAACAGATGTATGTTATCTCTTATGTTAGAAAAAGACAAACATGATTAAAGCATTAAAAGAAATACATAAAGATAAATGCATGCAAAGAAATTGCTAACAGGCTACAGAATGCCAGATGCTTTTTAAACAGGCCATTATTCCATCATTTAAATCTTACCTTAAATATATGGATACAATTTGCAAAAGATGAAAAACTTGGAAATATTTCCTAACAACGTGAGAGATAATATATAGATATATAACATAAATCAAAGATTAAGATCATATAAACATAAGAAAAATTAGGGGCAACTATCTAGAGATAAACACATAATAATTTTAAGGATATAATTATTCAGGATTCTATCATTGATTTTGAAAATATAAAAATGTTCCATTCCAATAAGGCAACAAAGTTACCTAGCAAATGATATTTCAATTTTAATTTTAAATAGCCATACGTGACTATATATACATATTTTATAAATCTGTCTTGATTGAATTAGCATTAAACATATCAAAATATTTGGATTTTTAAAAAGGAGATACTTTGGACTCTAATTTTTTTTCCTTCCAAAATACTAACACATACATTTTTTTCTAGCTAAATTAAGACTATGTTGTGCAATATAAAAATGCAAGGATTAAAAAAACAAGACAGGGCCCAGCACGGTAGCCTATTGGCTAAAGTCCTCGCCTTGAGCGTGTCAGGATCCCATATAGGTGCCAGTTTGTATCCCGGCAGCCCAGCTTCCCATCCAGTCCCCTGCTTGTGGTGTAGGAAAGCAGTCGAGCACAGCCCAAAACTTTGGGATCCTGCACCCATATGGGAGACCTGGAGGAGGCTCCTCGCTCCTGCCTTTGGATCAGCTCAGCTCCAGCCATTGCGGTCACTTTGGGAGTGAATCATCAGATGGAAGATCTTCCTCACTGTCTCTCCTCCTCTCTGTATATCTGACTTTCCAACAAAAATGAATAAATCTTTTTTTAAAAAAGGCAAAGTTTAATATGTGAAAGAGATAAGCCAATAGGTACATTTTATTTATTTAACTGAGTACTAATTATGTTATGATCATCATAAGCAAACAAGCTTATCAATTGGATTGGCTGAAGTTAAGAAGGGATGATAATATCCATGTCCAGTTCAAAAAGTTACATTTACAAAGGTGTCCATAAACTATTTAAATAAACTCATAAAGGTGATACAGAAATCAAGTTCACAAAACGGATGTCTGTATTCATGCCACATTTTTACAACACGAGTGAGAGATTTACTGGAACATGTTCAGATGTTCCAGTCACTCGGAATCCACCTAGGCTGTAAAATCCTCATACTTTGCTCGTCAGTATTCGGTGAGTATTAAATTGCATGCAGAAAATATAAATTATGCATCATAAAAAATTTACACTAACAAAGAGTTTTAGGTGCTTATGCTTTTTATACAAATACCACGGAAAATGGCAGCACGTGTAATACACGTTTTACAAAACTATTTGTTTAGAGAACAAAAAAAAAATTAAAATCCTCTTTGGAAAAGGATATGCAAAATTTGCATAAAATGGTCAGAATTTATTTTTCAGGCAGCTAACGGTAAAGTATCTTTAGTGAAGTGAATCAACAAGCTTACATCGGGAATGGCTTGTTCCACGTATCTGAGATGTTTTCCACTAAACCGATGCTCATGGCCACCACCTAAAGCCTCTCCTATCTCTCACAAGTTGCCCACCACAAGATTTACTTTCCATTGGTCAATATCAGGGCAACTAAAACAGTAAAACCTCAGAAACCAAATCAGTTACAATTCCAGTTCAGCAATTTGAAGACTCTCTATGTAAGACACAGATGGAAATCTCATTTTCTCAATATGGGGGAAATCCAATGTGACTTTTGATAATTTGCTATTTATGCAAAAAAAAATCTCTGACCAAATACATTCTCAAAATCCAGAAAACTCCAAATGACTCCAAAATGTTCATACCCGTCTCTGCTGGCCTTTGCAAACTTACTTTTGCTTTTACAGTGCTTCTTACAACCATGTAATAGGCTGAGTGTGGGTGTGTCACTTTCATGGCAACAAAAAGGAATTTCTGACACTATGACCTTAAGGGACCAACAGCGCTCTGTCAAATTAACTTACCCAAGGGACTCAGGGCCACCACTGCCTTCACCTTCCTGCTCTGTAAATCCTTAGTGTCTATCCATTAGTGTGGTTCTCCTGAGATTTTTCCTTCCATAGATCTTTTTCTAAACTTACTTAGGGAGCACATTTTACAATATTTTGTTTTTCTTGCCCTTCCTCATAATTTCTTTCTACGCTGGAAACTCCAGTTGAGATCGGAGCACTGAAGAAACAGTGCTTCACGCAGCCCAAAAAGTCCATTTCATATTGGTTGGGTTGTCATGTTGCCATATAGATCATTTACGTTCAGCCATCAATTCCTCTCTCAACAATTAAAAGCAAATACAACTGAACAGTATTTGGAGAACACACCAGGAAAAAAGACATCCTGGTTACCAGGTGGAAATGTAAATGGGGACCTTCTACGGAGGAAGCTGTGAAACATTTCAAAAGCACAAAAATATCACATATCCATTGACCTGAGAAATCCACTCAAAGAGGGCTTATCACAGATTCTTTATTAAAAAATTGCAGTAGGAAAAAATCAGAAATTTCCATTCATTAATGTTGGATAAATTATTGTGCATACATATGATGACCTACATGGTTCTTTTCAATGTTAACTTTAAAAGGTGACTGTGAAATCATATGAGTACTAAGATTCTTTTTTTCATATATTTTGTGTGTAGACATAGACACAGCAAAATACTGAAAACCAACATTATCCTATTCTAATTGGATGTTAAGAAAAATCATCCGTTTTTTTTGCAGATTTAGTCTCTAGAATGTCAGATAATGCCTCTTTTCATTTGTCCCAAAGTTTAAGAAAGTTACAATAATGTATATGTCATTTGACCACTGTTAAAAGTTGGAAATTTTAACCAGCATCAATAATAATAACTTTACAAATTGTGTCACAATGCTAGTCAGTGTGAATGTATCCAATACAATCTGAAAGTCAAAATTTGATTTCATTAAGTCACACAAAGCTAAGGGATTTAACGTGCACCAATGTGATGGATGTGAAGTTATTTCAGCTCTCAAAACACTGTGATGGAGTTCTCAACACTGCTACAATCTTCAACATTAATCAACATCATACGTCTAAAATGTACTCAGTGTTTTTAAAGAAATATCGAACTATTTCTTCCCCATTTGAAGATAGCTAGTCCTTACTTGGTTAATATAAAAACTGATCAGTTTCATATATTAAAAATAGTACAATTAAAATCTGAGTGACTTTGAGTGCACTACCAATACTTGACATAAACAAAGACCAACCTCATCCTCCAGTCCCTCAGTGCCTGCACTGTAGATGTCGGGGTAATGTTTCAGAAACTGGGCAACGTAGGTCATGATGGACTTCTCATCAGGTTTATCCACATCCACATCTAGAAAAAAAATAAAATAAGATGTAATAAAATAACCAGCACAAAGAGTGTTTCACTGATACACACTTTGAAATGTAGCAAATTTGCCTGCAAACACTGTCCTAAATGAAGAAAAAAGAATTTGTGAAAGAAACATTTAGACTTGTTAATAGGCTAGATCTAAAAAGGTGAGACATTTTAACAGATTTCAAGTAGCACATGTGTCATTTGAGTAATTCCAACATTAAGCCGACAGGTGTCAGGCCCTGCACCATGATTCGAGCACTCTGTTGAGTTATCAAGCACAAATAAGAGCTAAATTCTAGAATTTGGGTGAGTGGTATAAAACTGCTTGCAGACTTGATGCTGAGTAACACATGAACAATATCTATCAAAATGCGAATTATTCGTTCATTGTGCCCCGCAAATTCTGCTGTGGAAGTAAATGTGGGGCTTAGGTTCAATTCCTAAGACAGCTCTTCACTGGGAGCAGTCACTGCATATACCACCGTCCCTTGAACAGTGAGGCACTCTGATAGGCAGACAATCTGAAAACATCTCAGTCATTGTGGTTTTGAAGTATGTATTTACTGCAAAATCAGCAAAGGTTTAACAAAGACACTTACACAAATGTCTTTGTTAAATCTTTATTTACTTGAAAGAGTTACACAGAGAGGAGACAGAAATCTTCCGTTTTTTGGTTTACTCCCCAAGTGCCTGCAACAGCCAGTGTGGCACTAGGACAAAGTGAGGCACTTCCTTCACGTCTCTGTCGTGGGTGGTGAAGGCCCAAGCACCTGGACCATCTTCCCATGCCATTAGCAGGCCACTGGATTGCAAATGGAGAAGCTGGGAAGTGATCTGGCTCCCATACAGAATGCCAGCATTCCGGGTGGTGGTTACACCCACCATTCCACAACCATGCCCCTTTATACAAATTTAGTTATTATATCTGGAGTAATAGTACATGAAGTGCATTATTTCTGGCTTGAGATAGGACACCCAAGTCCAATGCGTTAAGAATATACAACTACCCCTGGCTATTTCAGATACCTTCGGGTTCTAGCAGCCTGGGGATTCCCAGTTGGACTTCAGCAATGGTGAATGCTTCCTCCAGATTTTCACGGTTAGATCGACCTCGAACTTTCTCCAGGTCCACCAGTTCCGGCCGGATTGCATGAATGACGGAATGAAAGGCAACTCCACTCCTCCAACTCCTTCCAAAGTCCTTCACTTCCAATCCAGCCTGCCTTTATGTGGAAACACAAACACACACACAATCATGTCACATTCTCACTATACATAAGCTCTGCTTCATGCTTCACGCAAAACCCACTGCTTTTCATCAACAACGTAGAGTTAGCTATATCAATTCTGTCTTTAAGAGAACAAAACTCAGTGTAATAAGATCACAAATTTAGTTCTGTTCTAGTGTTTCCTATACAAATACTAGATTTTTCAGTCTTTGATGGCTACTAGTGCAGCTGAATTAGAGTAAACACATTAGAATATACAAATTTAAATGCATGTGATTATGGATCTAAAGTGGCCATTAAGTACCCTATCACCCTCATCAGTCCAGACAGTAATTCCAATTATCTCATCCATCAAATGTGATTTTTTTTCATCCATTTTTTAATTACTGTGAGGACTGTGTCTTGGTGGTAGAGCTGTTGGTGGATTTGATTGGTTCTAAACCACTTAAAATTTAGACTAGGATTCAAACTGGGCACAGAAATGCAATGCGATCATGAGGGAGTTTTTTCTTGTAGAACTCATCAGTGAGAACAGCAGCTCCGCACGAAGAACTGGCATGTTTTTTCTGAGCTCCATGGCAGTCCTGAGTAGGTGGAGAGTATCAATAGGACTATTGAACTAAGTAAACGCAACAGAGCTGGTGATCTCTCAGCTTATTCTGAAAGATTTAGTCCTAGTAACTGTACAATCACTGATTTAAAAAGAAAGGGGTTTTTTTGCTAGATTTTCCAATTTTTCATTAAAAACACATCCTGACTAACAGAATGAATTTAATTGGTAAGTTTTCAAAATTTCTCTTAGCTAACTTCAGGTTCACTTTAAAATATTTCTACCAATATGCATTCAGTTGGCCTACAGTATATTGTGCTAAAAAAGGTAGCATTGGACTTCATCACTGGCTTCAAAGATGAGTATTTCAAAAAATAACTTCATAAGATTCCAATAAATACAAAACAATTTTGAAACAGTTTTTCAGCATCTCTAATTTCACATGCAATTCTTACCAGCATTGGAATTCAACTGCATTGTTAATTTGCCCTTATTTTCTATTCAATTATATATCATATCTACCTTATCCTAATCTTCCTTTTGCATACACCTTATTATTAAAAATTCTTGTCCCCTGAATTCCCTTTAAATGAGCTTTCGAACAATTACAATAGGATGTAAATGGAACAGCTACTACCTAATAGTCAATGTGTGATTAGATATTTTCTGATTTTCTTAAATTCATTTGCTAAAGCCTTTTTCAAAAAGAAAAAATATAATATTTCCTGAGCATTTACTACGTTGAAATAACTCAAAGCGTTCAGTATATTTTCTTTCTTCTGTATTTATTACCAAAATATTTGCATACATGCATTTGTAAGGTACTCCGAAAAGTTCATGAAAACAGAAAGAACAAATTCTATCTACTTCATTTCTCACCATAAGCTCCACAGTTCAAGGCACTTATGCAAGAGATGATACAAGCTATTGAGTTCTTCCCTGAGGAGCAGTACTGGAAATTTGACCCTGTTAATTCAGTCTGGTTTATTTTAATTTCTCAAGAAAATGAAATGTCCTTTATGTGTTTCTTATTAAAGCTTTTATTTTTTATTTCATTTTTTTTCAGAAAGTAGAGACAGCAACTGTGAGATTCCTCATTTGCATTTAATTCACTCCCCAAATGTCCCCAGCCAGTCAGGTCTGGGCGTGGCTGAATCCCAGAGCAGGAATTTCATCATGATCTCCCAGACGAGCTGCAGGGGTTCAACTTCTTGGACTATATTTTGTTTCCTCCCTATTCTTACCTGCAGGAAGCTGGATTGGAAGTGGAGCAGCCAGGACTCCAACAAGCACCCTGATGTTAGCAGTGTTACACTCAGCAGGCTTAATCCACAGTGCCCCAATGCCAGCATTTCGTTGGGCTGGCACTGGGGCCCTTTCTACCACTGGTTTGATTGTGCTTTATGTTCAAGATCATCCTGGCAAGGCTTTGCTTCATCTCATGTTACAGTTCTTACAGAAATGTTTCGGGATGTCAATCCCACTTTCTAAACATTGCCATTGAAAGCTGTGCTCCTGTCCGCTCTTCTGGAGGTATTCCAGTTTTGGTACCAAGAGTGGAAAGTTTATGCAATTCTGACTGAATGATTACAAATGATGACGTTGTGCTGTTCCTCCTAGTAGTCACTGATGACCTTCACTAAGGATGCACATGACTACAGCAACAGGTCTTTCCTTTCTTAAAACAAGCTATGCATTTGTAAATCTCTGATATATTTAGGTCATTCTCCCAATAAGCTTTTCATAAGACACGAGTAATTTCATCATCCTTCCCCCAAACTTTACCATGTATTTGATGAACTTGGTTCAATCTCAGAAGAATGTATGGCTCTTTTCAACTGATGTCCTTCTTACTCCATTAAATTAGATGTTGTAAAGAAATTTTATAAAGAGCTGGTATGGATTTGCTTCGGTATAAAAATATTTGAAACCCATGCATTTTTTCATAACACACATGTGCAAGAACTTCCTGAACACTGATGGTGTTATGTATGTGCGTTTACCCACTGTGTATTAGTCTAATGCAGTTTTTAATATTTTCAAAAACTCGTAGTGTTATTCCAAACTTCTCATTCAAGAATTTTGCATATATAAACACAAAGAAAATTTAGATACAATCCTTAATGAAGTCATAAAGTTTATCTGGTTTACAGGAATTTCTGACCTGTAATACACATTTAATACTACTGTAAGTAGTATTATGTCCAGTTTTATTAATTTGGTATCATATTAACATTTATCATAAAATACAATTGTTCTTAGACACCAACAGGTTTGCAAGTATAAGGTTATATGCTGTTATTTCTGGACTATGTACTGACAGGAGATGAAATCAATTTAAAAATGGTACTTACAAATCCTGTTACTGATTTTTAAAATCTCATTCTTAAATATTAAATTATATATAAAAATGATGAGTATACTGTGACAATCCAATGCTGTGTGGAGTAACACTGACAGCTACAAAACTTATTGCAACAGCATCTTGACAAGGATATGTGTTCTCCAACCCAGCACCTTTCTTTTATTTCCAACAGAGATCGACAAAGCCCAATAGAGCTGCAATCAGTATCCAAGTGAGGTGGGAGAAATTTTTTAAAGATTTATTTTATTTTTTATTGGAAATTCAGATATAGAGGGGAGGAGAGACAGAGGAAGATCTTCTGTCCAATTAATCACTTCCCACGTCACCCCAATGGCCAGAGCTGAGCTAATCTGAAACTAGGAGGCCAGAGCTTCTTCTGGGTCTCCTACACGGGTGCAGGGTTCCAAGGCTTTGGGCCATTCTCAACCACTTTCCAATGCCTCAAGCAGGGAGCTGGATGGGAAGTAGGGCTACCAGGATTAGAACCGGCACACATATGTGATCCCAGCGCATGCAAGGCAAGGACTTTAGCCACTAGGCTGCTGAAATGTTTTATTTCTACTGAAACATTTTATTTTATATTTAGAAATATTTTATTTCTACTGCAGACTCTGAAGAGTCAGAGAGCTTTGCTTTAGGAATCTTTCTGACTGCTCTTGAATAATAAATACACATCCCAAATTAGAAAACTCTTAAGACATTCTAAAATATCGATTAAATTGCACAAATCAGTAACATTAATTATATATTCTTAGTGTTTTTCTCTTCATTTTTGCTGTTCATAAATGAACTCTGTGTAATGCCTAAATGTTTTATAACAATCATTTATTTACAACTATAAGCAGAAACAGAAAATTAGATCCAGTTAAATTTAGACACACAAAACAAGATATAAAATGAGTTTTATATGTCAGGAGAAAAAATCAAATTAAAACTTCTATGTGAAAGGATTTATCTTGATCACAATTAAAAGAACAAATAAATTACCATGGGGAAAAAAACTCCTAATGGAGAGTAGTCATTTATCACTCACCATTGTAACATCAATGTTTCTACATGTACACTTGTTCTGACTATAAGCAAATGAAAGCCAGAAAAACATAATCTGCCTATGAAATCAGAGTTGAAGCCACTGCTTTGGCATAGGCCAAGCCATTGAGTACAACTCCAGGTTCCCACATCAGAGCTTCTGTTGGAATCCTAAATGCTCTACTTTCTATTGCTGTTCTTTGCCAGTGCACTTGGGAAAACAACAAAGGATGGTCCAGTCTTTAGACCAATCCCTGTGAGACACATGGCAGGAGTTGTGCACCGTGCCTCAACCTGATGCAGCACTAGTGGTTCCAGCTATTTGCACAGTGGATCAGAGGATGGAGAACTCTTTCTCATTCTCTCCTTCACTCTGCCTTGGACCTTTAAATAACTCTACCGGACCTTTAAATAACTACTCTGAACACAAATGGCCCAAACTCTCCAATCAAAATGGATTGGATTAAAAAACAAGACCCATCTATTTTTTGCCTATAACATCTCACCAGCAAAGACACACACAGACTGAAAGTGACAGGATGGAAAAAGATACCTCACACTAATGGTCAGGAAGAGTGGATGTGCGTTGTCATTCTGATACCAGTAAAAGTAGATTTTAATGCCTAACCATGAACGGAGATGAAGAAAGCCATTGTACAATGCTGAAGTGATCAATTAGGCAAGAAGATAGTATAGTGAATGTAAATGCACTCAGTGCCAGGGTGCTTGGCTATTTAAAACAATTGCTAATGGGTCTAAAGGGAGACATGCACTCCAATGCAATCATAATAAGGGACTTCAACATCTCACATTTATCAATGGACAGATAAACTAGACAGAAAATCAACAAAAAACAGTCAAGCTGAACTATACCACGGACCAAACAAAACAGATATCTACATTTCATTCCACGGTTGCAGAATGCTTTCATTAGTGCACAGAACATACTCTAGGATAAATTCTTTATTAAGCCATAAAGCACGCATCAAGAAAATTCATGAAAAATAAAATCATGCCATGTATCATTTTCTGACCACTATGGAAAGAAGCTGGAAACCAACAACTCAAGAAATTGTAGAAAACATGCAAGTACATCGAGTTGAAATGATATGCTACAGAATGAACATAGAAGTGGGTCATAGAAGAAGTAAAAGGGAAATTTAAAAATTCCTGAAAATGAGTGAATTTGACAGCACAGCGCTTTAAAACTTACGTGATGCAGCAAAAACAATGTAATCAGCGAAATTCATAGCAATCTGTGCCCATATCAAGAAACTAGAAAAGCTCAAAGTAAAGGATGTTTCAATGCATTTCAAGGACTTAAATAAATAACAGCAGGCTTAAAGTTAGAAATAGTTAAAGAACAAACAAAACTGAAACCAAAAATCAATGAACGTAAACAATAATTTTGAAAACAAACAAAATGGATACACTGTTAGCCCATTCCTCAACATACTAAGGCAATCTATGAGAAACGCACAGCCAGCTTCACACAGTGGAAAATTTGGAAGCAACTACGGATGGCCACTCTCACTGCTCATATTTGAGATAGCTCTGGATGTTTTAGGCACAGCTATAAAGCAAGAGAAGGAAATGAAAGTGACACAAACTGGGAAGGACAGAGTCAAAGCCTGCCTGTTTGAAATGGCATGACTCTTTACAGAGGGCACACATGAAACTCTACTGAAAATGGAACTGGGTAAATTTGTAGGATATGATCAACACAGAAAAATCAGAGGCCATCATAGACTTCGAGAAAACCTGTACGGTCAGTTCCATTCACAGTAGCTGCAAACAATGTAAATTCCCTGGCATAACTCTAATCTCTAAAATACAATGAAATTTACAAAACCATTGAAGAAA
Source organism: Ochotona princeps (assembly GCF_030435755.1). Taxonomy (NCBI): domain Eukaryota; kingdom Metazoa; phylum Chordata; class Mammalia; order Lagomorpha; family Ochotonidae; genus Ochotona; species Ochotona princeps. Next base: position 12,687,433 of record NC_080832.1, on the reverse strand, counting down.
TACAATAGATGATATCAAAGAAAAATCTGCCTTGTTCGTGGATTGGTAGAATTATTAATGTCAAAATATTCATGCCACCAAAATCAACTTATATGTTCAATGCAATGGCAATAAAATACCTACAACATCCTTCTATAGAAATATGCTAAAATTTATAAACTATTACAATCACTATGAGGGATGGTAAGGAGAGTCTTCAGGGATCTGAAAATGGGTCTATTACATGATCATATTGTTCCTGGAAAGCTAGACAAACAAAATGAAATTGGCATATCAGAGTTATCTTTACACCCAGATTTACTGTGCTTCAATACACAATAATGAAGATATTAAATCAACCTTGATGTCCATCAATAGTTGAAGAAAATATGCTACATAAACATTATGGAAACTTATTCATTCAGAAACAGAATGAAATCAGACCACCTCCACAGAGTAAGCTGAACTGGCCATACGGGGTCCTGTGGTTTGGTCTGTGTCGTGTGGAATCTTGGGATCCCTTCTTTCCAAGCATGCACAGTTATGTTGTCATAATTACAGCCAGTACTTGGCTATACTGAATTCATATTCAAGAACTCAATCCTGACTTCCCACATAGGTTTCAGGGATTCAATTACTTGAGTCAGAGCCAGATCTCCAGCACAGGTACCCAGCGACGAATTCCAGGCATCAACCCTAAACCTAAAACACGCTCCAAGGGTTACAAATTTAAACAAAGTATTAATACTTACTTGCCAGCTGCATACTGAACCCACTTTAGTAAGGTCTTCTTGGCATTCCCTTGGAGCTTGGTGGCCACCTTGCGTTTGCTTGGTGGGCTGGCAGTCTCTGTGCTGACAACGCTGTCCACGGAAGAGGCACTGCCAGACAAGGACTGGAGCTGTGGCAGATTGCTAGTCAGCTCTTCAATCTGTGTGCACACGGCAGTAGGAATGAGCTTAGCTTTTGTTCCACGTCTAGCTTTTTTCTAATTAGACGTGATTAATGTTGATATCTTTAACATCTTTGGCAAAATGTACGATTTACAGGTTCTGAGTAGGGTTCCTCTTACGTGCTCACACTGTCCTCTAAAACATGCTCATTCAATACATTGACAAAACTCAATGGTTACAACAGTGATTTGGGATGGAACAGCAAGTCAATTCTACCCCTCTTGTTGAACAGAAACTTATAAATGTTCTATCCCAGCAAAAAAATGAAAAAAAATTTAACCCCATGTACAGATACATATAATCTTCATTTTTCAAACTGGGCACCTCTGCTGGAACTCTCTAAGAATCAGAGATACCACGTAGATCACCTCTGCACAGGAGAAGACAAAATAACCTCCTGCTATTTAAAAGAAATGTACTTGTGAAATTCTTATTTCTGCTACATTGAGCATCAATCTCAAAGATACAACAAGTGAATGACTCCCTTCATGATACTATTTTGAGTAATGAAGAATCAAACTGTATCACAGTACCTGAAAATAGAGAATAATAGTCCATATCAATCCAAGAACTATTGAGGGTCTGCCATCAGCTATATCCGTGGAGTTAATGTTGACCAATTTAATCTGTTTAAAAAGAAAAATCATACTAGTAGCATGCGAGAATAGTATAGCTCATTGAATTGTCATAATCAGAAATTTATTAGACATCACCAAGGTTTGGGCATGCCTAGGTAGTCTTCCACATGAGTCAGTAGATTGAGCCAAAAAACAAACAAACAAGCATGTGGTTTCAGTGACAACTCCAGGTGTATTTGTTAGGTGCACACAATAAGAATAACTGTAAGACTGATTTTAGAGTAAATCTGGAAAATATAACATCATGCAGGAAACTACCAACAACAACAACAAAAATGCCAAACAAACAAACAAAAAGGGATTCTTCACGTTTAGAGACAGAATGACAAAGAAATCAAAGGATGAGTAGCCCAGGAGGATGCACTTACTTTGATGTTTGTTACCAAGTAGCATCAAACTCAGGTTCTCTTTTACCTACAAAAATCTGGGGTTAAGGATTCTAAAAGTTGTACTAACCGGTGATCCTCTGTACATGGACTGACATGGAAAGCAAAAGGAGAAGATGATATACACACACGTCAACAACCTTTCAATTTCCGAATCATTTGCTCAAAGGAAATAAATACGTCAGCAGCAAATTTGAAAAAGCAAAGGAAATTTAGGAGACAGTGAAATGGACAGACTTTGGCATTCATTTCCTATCTTTGAGTGATGAAAACGATGAGGATTGTAAGAAAGCTGACAATTTGCTACTAATTGTCCCCTTCCATTCCTTTTGATGTTTTCCTAAATATTAAGCGTTACTTCTTCCATCCCAGCAAAGTGACTTGTGCAGTATATCAGATGCCATAGCATTTGACCAGTAACTCTTCATCACCCTTCACATAATGCCCAAACAAGAAAGAGAAAGAACAGAGCACTCCAGAGACTTCCAACACAAGTCAAAGCTGGAACATTTATATTGCTGTTGAAGACGCTACTTCAACAACACATTTCTTCCATGAGAGTGCCTGGTTCTGGCGTTCGACTGTAGCTCGTTGTCAATACGCACCCTGAGAGGCAGCTCAAGTCCTTGGGAACCTGCTTCCCACAGCTAAATCTGGATTTAGTTTCCAGACCTCAGCCTCAGCCATGACCCTGACCTGGCTGTTACTGTTTTCTTGGGTAATAAGCCAATGAACAGAAGCTCTTTATCTCATAAATAAGCAATTTTTAAAACAATTTTTAAAGCAATTTTTAAAATTTTTAGTCTTTGTCTTCCAAATAAGAAATCTTTTCAACACAGATTCAATGAAGTTTATTAATAAGAGAAGTTCAGAGTTTGTGACGGTTTACCGTAAGGATATTTATCTGAGATGCAAATGCATTATTTTATCTCCATAGTATAATATTAAAATCTAAGTCTTCAAATATTTATTAACTGATATGTCACGAAAGGCAGTTTTCTATGAAACTGCATAAATTACACCTTTGAGAAGGTAGTGTACTAAACATATTTTTAAAAATCATGAAGATTTTGCTTTTACAAAATTATCAACATGAAATATACATCAGAATAAAGTAAAGCTTTATTGTTATGCAGCTGAAATAGAAAAATACAAGGCTTGAGAAATTAAACTTATTTTCCTCCAAGCATAACTCAGTTTTCTATGAAAAACAAATGCAGGGTGAGCAACAAATAGAACATTCAGTAAGAATAAGGGGACAGTGAGATGTTCAAACTTTCTTGGGAAACTATGATTGTTTTTTGTACTATTTAAATGTCTGAACTTTTTTGGGAATGGAGTTTGCATAACTGACTGAAAAATTAAGTGAATTCACTGTAGTAGCAACACACCAAAATGTAGATTTTAAGGGGCAGGTTTTCAGTTTATTCTGGCATTTTCCAGAATTTCTGCTTAATAGAAGCACTCATTCATATATTTGTGGTGTAAGTGAATTAATTTTAGTACACATGAACTGAGAAAGAGATAATCCAATTATAGTTTCCCAGAACTTCATGGTTATCTACTTATAAAGCTGATCTCCCGCAAATTGGAACGGTCAAATTTCAGGTTGCTTCAGCCTTTTCCACAGAAATCACAATTATGATTTGTCATTAACTAGATATTTCTAATATTAAAGCAATTATGCACAATTATAAATGGCATCATTTTCTGTATTTGAAAAATATTAAGAGTCTATAGGGCCATTCAGAGAGAGACAGAGAGATATTAAATAAACTCTGGCATATTTAGGAGATGGAATACCACACAATCTGTGATTATGATGATCTGTATGAACTGCCTTAGGTCAATTTCCTAAATGGGAAAATCAAAATACTCTATGACATGCTCATCTTAATGAATACAATAGTGGATTATATGAAAACACAGCTACTTCACAAATGGAAATAGAGAAAGGAGTTTGGAAACTAGCATCTGGTTACCAGGAGGGGGCGACTGGAGCTAACGGCCTGGGAATGAGAATAGAGTACTGGGCACAAGATAGGACCTCCTGCCTTCCCTGAGCATAACTTAATGCCCTGAAACCCATGGAATGTGTCATTCAACAAAATAATTAAAATCAACCAGGACATGTGTACCTGTGTGGGAGGGCAAAATGGAGTACAAGTAATAGCAAGTGAAAATAATTGTACTACAAATGAGTAGCACAAACTCACAGAAGGGGATGGAGAATAACAGAACTAATCTAGAGCTGAGAGATCTTGAAATACTAAAGACAAAAAAGAAAACTGTATGCGAAAGTTATTTTCCAGGTGGTATATTTATTTGTGAAAGGGCATTGGGTTTGCAAGTCTGAAACTGTTTTATGCATACTAGAACTGAAAAACTAGGTGAATGTAGATTAGAACCAGGTTTTTCATTAAGAAATAAAAGCAGGCATGTAGGGCTGGAATAAATGCTGTGGGGTTGAGTTAGGATACAATGCAGACATGTCAGCTGGAAATAACCAAGCACACCCACATGGGAAGGAGACCAGCAGATGTGTACATATAACCAAGCTGGTAAGTAGATACACATTCTAGAACTGCCTGCTGGGGTGGCCAAGCAATACTGACACTGGGAGCAATAGGTAGACACCCAAACTGTGTTTTCTGTTATCATCTATTGGCCCATGAAAGGAACAAATCCTCTTTAGAGAAGTGCTTGAACTCTGGCCTGGGGTAGGAAAAACGTAAGATAATTCTGGAATATCTATCATTTTAGAAAATTGAAACATGATTCATAAAGGTTTGGACCACATCAGGATGGTGCAGGGAACAAAAAATTCTTAATGATCAAATCTAGAACAGGAGAAGCAATAAAATCATACCAATGGTAATGTAACAATTAGATCAAATAAACATGATGAGTCCATACTGAAATACTAACTGGATAAACAAATGGGTGGAGCATTTTTATCCTATGGAACAATTTCAATGAATTAATACAGCGAAGAAAAAGGAAATACAATTTCAGTACCATTACATTGGTACTGTGGCTACATATGCTCTTCAGACAGCATGCCCACACCTTCTCAGGTACCTGGTGTCTTGTTCCTCTTACCTTCCGCCCTTCCAGGAATCTGAGTGCTGTGCCGATGTTAGCCACAGCGTGGATTCGCTTCATACGGCGTCCTTGTTCACAAGGCTATGAAAAGTCAAAAATTGGAGGAAATCATAATTAAAATTAACACACACACATACACACACGTATATGTATATATATGGCTATATGTATGTATGTATGTATATATATATATAAGGCTATTAATATGAGTTCAAATGTGCTGACGGAACGTTTGGGAGAAACCAACATTATTTCATTTCTATAAAGGTTAGTTATTGTCTATAAATACATGAAGGAATGCTCTTAGCACTTTCGACGATGTATTTATTTATTTAATAAGCACATCCTTTTTCAGCTACTCTGTTACTCCATTAGTCACATAGGCTTCTGCTGGCCCAAGAACAGATTTTCAAAACCTGAAGTCCTCCCACATGAAAAGATGCTCAGGGTCACTGGCCATCAGGGAAATGCAAATTAAAATCACAACAACATTTTATCTCATCCAGTTAGAATGCTATCTTTAGAGAATCAAAAATAACAGGTTCTGGCAAGTAACTTGGGGGAAAGGAGCTGTAATCCACCGTTGGCATCAATGTCAACCAGTCTAACCACTATGGAGGACTATGGAGAGATTCTTCAGAAACTGGGAGGACACCACTCCTGGGAATTTACCCAAACCAAATGAAATTAGCATGTAAGAGAGTGAGCTGTTACCCCTATTTATTGTGTTCACATACGGAATCAATACAGATACTCATCAATGGATTTAAAAAACATGATGTATTTAAAATGAAATAGACACGAGACAGCTGAATGGTACCTTATAGCCATTTTAAGGTATATAGCAGTCGGTTCTGTATATAAAACTAAAACTGAAATGTCAATGGGCTAATCATAGGTTGTGGTTAAGAACTTGGTTTTTTTTTTTTTTTTTTTTTTTGTAACACACTGGTTACTCACAACCATGTCAATTCCATAATGTTGCAAATTGCTGTTGATGTTATGTCGGGACTCTTGGTTGAATGGGATGATATTCTGCCAGCTCTAACAACAGACCAGAAATGGTCTCCCCAAGAGACTGTTCAACCCATCTGGACAATAAATAGCTGGACTTTATACTTGGTATATGTTTACAAGGAAAGAAACTTGATTGAATTTGAACTGTAATACTGCATCAAGGTGGAGGAAGCCACTAGGGGGGAGGGGCGTGGGGCGGGGCAGGGGGATTCCCAGCGCCTATGAAACTTTCAGGTGCCTTTCAGCCACCTGCAAGGCAGATGGAGTAAGGGTTGGTAAGGTAGGCAGGAGAGAAGGTGAGGCGGGAAGTATTACTATGCTCCTAAACCCCACCGTGAATGACATGAAGCTTATTTATCTTATGTAAATAATTTAAGTAAAACATAGGCCTGTGTACAATATGTCTCAGAATTGGTCCACTGTCTGAGGGTCCTTCAGGGTGTGGAATGTAATTTGTGGCTGGGATAAAATCCCTGAATCGTTAACCCAGAAAGTTACTAGCAGCGCTTAAATTGGGATGAAATGTCATGCCAACACGTCTAACATCCAAAGGGAGCGGGGATGGGACATGAAGCTCCAACAGCATTTGTTGTGAAGTGAACCAGCTATGTAAATGATTTGCACAAAATTATTTGCATTAAAAAAAAGAGTATTTACAGAGCTTTTTTGAAATGTTTGCACAAAATTAGCTGGAAACTTCAGTTCAAGTAAAAATAATCTGAAAATCTTGGTCATTTAAGTCATACTGACCATGTAGTTCTTGTTGAGATACAACAGTTTAAAAATATTACTCCCCATTTCCTGAAATCCCATTTCCAATTATAATAAGCAATATTTATAAGTAATGTACATTTGTATACTGTTTATCACACTGCTGCTCTGAAAAAAATACATGAGCAAGAAAAAATATTTTATTGTTCGAAAATATACGAGAAATATATTTTACAGCTTACTGACAAGGTTGTTTTCCATTCTGCTGCCTCACAGAACATAAAAACAAATAATCCTGAACATGCTGTTCCTGTTATGAATGACTGATGGGGGAGAATGTTAGCTAGAATATGAAACTGCTACCATGAAAACACACAGCTACATAAATACGCAGCCACAAACTAACAATCCATTTAAGCAGACAAGGTGAAGTAGATGTGAATTTGCAACTCATCTTCCTAGACAAAATCCTGACACAACAGTTACTACTCTTAGATATAGAGTCCTGTTTTAAATCCACTAGGAGTGTGAAGAAACCAGAAGGGAAATGTATTCCATGCCCCTCAAGTGGCCAGAAGCCCAGCGCTTCCGTAAGACCAGAGTCTCTTTTGCAGACAGAATTCCTTATGCTCACAATAATGCATTCCCAAATTCCAAGTGGGAAGAATTTGACACTACCAATCCGGAAAAAGAATTCTTACCAGTTTCTGCCCAGACAGGACCTCCAAGAGAGCAAGCAGCTTAATACCATCTTTCATGTCTTCAAAAAGGTCATCCACCGCCATGGGAGGTTTCCGCTAAAAAAAAATCAGACGAAAAAAGTCAAAGTAAAAAATGAAAAGAAGAAAGAAAAGAAAAAAGCAAGCAAAGAAGTCTCCCTCTAATCCTGGCTATTCATGTGGTGGAATCTGCAAAAGGAATTTCTACGTACCTAGTTCTTCATGTTAGTTAACATTGCCAGTAGCTTATTGATAACTCTAAGAAAAATCAAGCAGTGTAAGAACAAATTTCAGTGTTACACAAAACAGCAGGAGAACTACAGTCCTCAGTGAGCTGTTCCATATCATGTCAGGAACTAGAAGAGAGGCGCTCAAGACCTCAAACATAAATACATGGTAAGGATATGCAAATTCTAATTATGGTTACTTGATCAGTACCTGTATGTAAATGCATTACATGATACATTAATAAAATTATAGAACCCTTGTGGAAATTTACTTTTAAAAAAAGTGTCGATAAAACTCACATCAGAAAACTCAGACAATTCCAACGCTAGACCCTTAACACAGACATGAGATTTTTTCTTGAAACAGATATTTTGCTTTAGAAGCAACTTTACTGTGGCCTCTCCAGCCACAGCCCTTGCAAGGGCACGTTCACCACAACTTGCCACAGCTCAGTGCTGAACCACAGACCTCAGCTTTCTGTGGGACACTTGGCTGTGGTCAGCTTCCCTCCAGGCGGAACCTAGGAAACTTTTTGAGGGTGGAATTGAATCCCAAGGACCATCATCCCAAGAGCAGACTGATGATCACAAAAAAATAATAATGCACTGCTGGGAAAGTAATCCAAAGTCATGGTCAAATTTGCTAGGGATTTTTCTTTTGTATGAAGGATTTTAAAAGGATATTAAAATACTTACTGTACTGGAGTTCATCAAACCTTCTGAGATACTGGCTTATGATAAACTAAGGCAGCAATGATGTTAATGCTGATTAACAGATAATCAAATTCTTACAGAATCATATTTTTTTCCATTTACCACCTGAGTTGAAGCTCTATAAGTTTCTTTATTTTCACGGAATTTTGTTGAAGGCCTAATGTTTAGATTTCTGATTTTCAACTTCCTTTCTTTAAAAAAGGAAAATATGTTCTATGTAGAAATACTCACTCATCAAATGTTTTATTGAAATGTGACTTTTTCCCACCCACTGATTGGACCATTTATATATCTCTTTTGACTGCATGATTTTCCATCTCTGAATGGTACCATTCTATTTTAAAATCTATTTTTTTCTCCTTACGAAATGAGCAGCTGAACACATTTTGTGCTCATGCTGTCAAACACATGTTCAAAAATAAGTTTTTACTTTTAATAGCTTTCATTTAAATTCCACCACTCACACACCATCTTACTTACATAGCAAAAAAATGTAATAACCATACATCCTAAGGTTATAAATAAAATTACTCAAAATAAATGTCATCAATATAACATTTTGTATAATAAAACTACATAGTCATAAAATGTGGTCTATTTGTCTCTCAAGGTGTTCATTTGTAATCTCGTTATTTATAGAAAATAAAACAATGAGGAAAATACCAAAATGAGTTCATGTGAAGTCTGTTTTTATGCATTGTTAATCTGTATCCACAGGTACAATTAAAGTAGGACATTTCCACAAAATAATAAAGATTCAGACAAATCCTATCCCACATTTCTGCAACAAATGTTTTCTCCTACCCCAGCTCCATTCTCCTATTATGTTGCACTTGTTTGGGCCTGCTCTGCCTGTAGGTACACACTGCTGTCTCCCTCGTGTAGGAACATTTTCCTTGACACCCCCCACCTCTGCTTTGCCCATTTTCCTCTTTTCCCTTCTGATGTTGAACCTCTACCCTTTTTCTCTGAAGCTACTCCTTGGCACAGTGCTTCCCTGGGCTCCTGCCCCGCAGTCCAATAGCCTATTCACCTCCCCGCCTATTGCACTATTCTTTCACAGATACTCCTCACCCCATGTGACCAGCCTGGCTAACTCAAAGCTCACACACTCACCCTCTGTGCTTGCAGACTGTGTCTGTTCATCAAACTCAATCATGAGTCCTCTGATTTTTACAAAATGACAACTACTACATTGATCTGCAGACATGCAGTTGTTGAATCCTTCTTTTCAGTAAGTGTGCTCCACTAGACATATTTGAGCACATGCTGAGCAGGAACTCACATATAGCTAGCTGACTGACTGAATCCAAACAGTGTGTGAAACCAGAAATGTGGTCCATTTGCAAAAACAAAAACAAACAGAACACACAATTTTAGTCATTATTGGATATTTTCACCATTGAATCTTGTGTAAGGTACTATTTCTATATGACAACCAACTAGAAAAGACTTTTGTTATTGTGATTGCATTTATTTTTTTGTAATGTTGTTTTAATAGATCATCTTTCCACTAAAATGTTTCTCCCGTCATAGGGTCAAGTGACTGCTGCACCAGTGTGATTGCTTTGGTAGGACTAGGGTCATAGCGTTGGAGCTGAAAACAGTTAGAAAGGAAGTTGATGGACTGAAGCCTGTCTTAACGGAAAATAACTGTGGGACTTTGTTCCTATTGTTTTTAGTCATTAGACTGAAATCAAACACTCCTCAAGATTGCACTTTTCTTTTATACTGTGAAATTATGACAAGCTCTTCCTTTTCTATAGCATTTGGGAGAATAATATTCCTCCCTGTCCTTCTAGGCATGTTTGGTTTCACCACAGTAGAATCAAAGCATTTCATGCTGAGTTGAAGATGTATCTTCTGCTCATTGAGGGAGATGGAGAAGGGTGCAAACGAAAGAGTGTATACTTCCTTCAGTGCTCTCCTTTCAAAGATGGACTTCTGACAGCTTAGGAAGTGTTATACTATTATAATAATATGGGGAAAATCAGTGGGGGGAGCGAATCTGCAGAGGACGTAAGGGAAATCCCAGAGCCTACGGTACCGTGTCATAAAACTAAAACAGAAAAAAAATAATCTCTCTTCAACCTAGACTTAATCCTACATTTGGGCTCAAAAAGATTTTCTGGTCTCTGACCATGTCTAGAACCTCAGGAAAAATACGTATACGATGATGCTAAAGAGCTGCGCATGCCTGGCTATTCCCTTTGAAATCTGCTCGTGAGACACATTCAACAGTTTTCTTCATTTCTGCTCCTCCTTTCTATTTTGCTATAGCAGCTCCAATGATAACACAAAATGAGACTCACTCATTGTCTGTTAGGATTTACAAGAGGTAAAAGGGTTCTTATTAACTTTATGCAATCCAGATATACACAGATTATCTCTGACCTTTTCCTATTTGGGGGAACATAAACTAAGTTCTAGCATTTTGTGTAACTTACATTTGTGTGTGGTGGTGTGGCAGGGTGAGGGGCCGGGTAAGGGAATAATCTTATCTCTCTCTACTAGTCTACAAGTATCATGCCATTGAAGGATTTATTTAACCAAACAGTCCCAACTAGAGAGCATTATGTTCAGTGAAATAAATCAATCCCAAAAGGACAAATATGTGTTCTTTCTATAAGGCAACCTCCTTACAAAATACAAGCTCAATGGCCTTTTCAATATTGTTTTTACTATGTACCATGGGTTTCTATATTTTTATTTTCACTTCTTCAATATGTTTCTCTTACTAAATTCTTCACAGACTCATAGGTCATACAGTAGCATCATTTACTTCAAGAAAGTTTTTTCTTTTCTTTTTCATTTCTTCAGCAACACAGTAGCATGTTATTTAACTTCAGGTCATTTTTCTATTTCTCTTCCTGTTGTTGACTTTCTTTTATGGATTTTCCTTCAAGGGGTGGTATAATAACTAGCTAATAAACTACCATATTGAGAAGTGAAGATAAAATGCAGTGTGCATCTGTACATATCTCGAAAATAGGATGTTGAATGCTCTGCCATGGTCCATATCTACAATATCAGGATACACTTAAATAGGAGAATGATGGATTTAAACTCCTTGTGAAGGACTATACAATTGTAATGATATAGAGGAAATCAGTGGGGGGAAGGAATTTGGAAAAGAGGAAAGAGAAATCCCAGAATCTGTGGAACTATGTCAAAAAATAATAAAAAATAGCAAAAAAATGTAGAGTTATAAACATATGGAGAAAGAAAGATCTTCCAGCTGCTGGTTCACTTTCCAAATGGCTGCATTAGATTTAATAAACACTGTGCAGCGACTATGGAAGCATATGTGTAAGTACATACTAGCACTGACATAAGTGAGCCCAATACTCAACATCCTCATTGGTCAATATCCATCACACTGCATTCTTGACAATCTTACTGAGCTCAGCTGGGCCCATCCAGTTCTGTGACTAGATCCAGAAGATGTTTGGGATCCAATTTTTATTTTTATTTGAAAGTCACATTTACAGAGAGCAGGAAGCACAGAGTCAAGAGCTTCCATCTGCTGGTTCACTCCCCAAGTGGCCTCAACAGCCAATGCTGAGCTGATCTGAAGCCAAGAGCCAGGAGTTTCTTCCAGACCCCCCCAAGCAGGTAGGGGGTCCCGAGGTTTTGATCCATCCTTAACTGCTTTCCCAGGCCACAAGCAGGGAGCTGGATGGGACGTGGAGCAGCCAGGGCATGAACCGGTGCCCATATGGGATCCCAGAGCATGCAAGGTGAGGACTTTAGACAATAGGCTACCACAACTGACCCTCAATTTTTCTATGACTGTGATTTAAGGACAAATGTCATCAGGTCTTGGTGCTGAGATCCCAGAGCCATTCTGACTCTGCCTTCTCAAGGCTGGATTCACGAGTACGCAGAGAGCCCTAGAACCATACTGTCTTGGTGACTACTTATAATTCACATCACCAACACATGTGGTTAGAGATAATTACAGCAGAACATAACACTAAAACAGGCCAAGGGAGACTACACAGGAAAAAACACACACAAGCTTCCACAAGTGAAGCTTCTTCCTTTGCAGTCACACAGCGAGGCACTTAGCTTTCCCAGCAGTGACTGTGTGAAAACATCTGCAAGGTGCTGCCCACTGAACAAACTCAAATGTCAGCATCCAACATCTTCACTGAGGGCACGTTCCACCTTGACATCTGCTACCTAGCTAACGCAGCTTTCTCTTTATCATCACCAGCCTTCTCCTGTAAGCACCATCACCACCAGTAAGAAGAGGTATTAACCACAATTACAGGATGCATCTGCCAAGATATGATCAAAGTGCTAAAGTTCAGTGAAGTCCTATGGCATCCTAAACCAGAGTTTATTACATAATTGGTTCAAGACTTCAGGCACAGGAAAACACCAACGTCCAGCACAATATTCCAAGTAGTAAAAAGATCTCCGAAGCCAATCAAGGGCAGTTCCAAAAAGGATAGTCCTTTGCATTGTACAGGAGCTGAGCAACAGAGAACTGTTGAATTAACTTTTTCCTGCCCAGGGCTTCTCCTTGAGAGTGAGACATCCAGTATCCTTTCAGCTAATTTTTTTTGTTTTTTAAGATTTATTTATTTTTACTGGAAAGGCAGATCTACAGAGAGCAGAAACAGACAGAACAATTTTCCATTCACTGATTCACTCCCCAAGTGGCTGCAAAGGTCTGAACTAAGTCAGTCCAAAGCCAGAAGCCAGGAACCTCCTCCAGGTTTCCTGTGCAGGTGCAGAGTTCCAAGGCTTTGGGCCATCCTCTATTGCTTTCTCAGGGAATAGGCAGGGAGCTGGATGGAAAGTGGAGCAGCCAGGACAAGCACCCATATGGAATCCGGACATATGCCAGTCAAGGATTTTAGCCACTAAGCCATAGCACCAGGCCCTCAACCAATTTTTTCCTACTTAGTTAAATCATCAAAGGTTTATTTCTTACTTGCAACAAAACAGTGCAAGCAACATGTGTGTATTATTTCTTATTATTTTGCAAACAATGTTTTGAGTGGAACAATTTACAGCTCCTTGCCTTCCCACTCTCATTCAGTTATGAGATTCTTATTAGCAACCAAAAATAAATTGCTTCTGTAAGGTGGGAGAATGCATGTTCAGAAGAAACTTAGTGCACTTTTCAAACTCAATTTTGAAATTTTAGTCATGGTATAGGAATATACAATTTACCATCTTCATCATTTCAAATGTACCATTCAGTAATGTTACATATTTCTACATCATCTTGCAGAAGAGAGGACGGCTTAATCTTATAAGCCTGAAATGCAGCTCATTAAATGCCAACTCCTCATTTCCTGTTCTCAGCCACTGGTATCCATCACTCCACCTTATGTTCAATGATTCAACTGTCTTCAACAGAGGAGTACTTGTCAATTTGTGATTCACTTACATTTCTTAGCATAATATCCTCAAGGGTCCATCAAGATAGAATCTAAATGGATCAAAGACCTAAACCTACATCCAGAAACCTTCAAACTTCTGGAAGAAAATGTTGGAAACACACTGCAACACTTAGGGGTAGGCCCTGACTTCCTAAAAAAGACTCCAAAAGCAGTAGAAATCGAGACCAAAATAAACAATTGGGACCTCATCAAACTAAGAAGCTTCTGTACAGCTAGAGAAACAATCAACAAAGTAAAAAAAAACAACCTACAGAATGGGAGAAGATCTTTGCACACTACATAAGAGATAGAGGGCTGATCTCCAGAATATACAAAGATCTCCAGAGAAACCAAAACACCAGAGCAAACAAACTGCTCAAGAAATGGGCATGGGAAATGGGCAGACATTTCACAAAAGAACAAACCCAAATGGCAAACAAGCATATGAAAAAATGCTCAAGTTCCCTGGCAATAAGGGAAATCCAAATGAAGACTACAATGAGGTACCACCTAACTCCAGTAAGGATGGCACACATACATAATACCACCAACACTTGCTGGCGAGGATGTGGGGAACTGATACAGTGAAGCAGAGAGATTCCTGAGCAACAATGCTTATGAAAGCACTCTCCCCAACAGTCAAAATTTGGAGTCTGCCCAGGTGTCCATTAGGTGAATGTGTCATATATAACAATGAAAAATGATCTGGCTATTTCAAAAAGAAACAAAATTTTACCATTTGTAGCAAAATTGACTCAACTAGATGACATCAGGTTGAATCAAATTAAACTCAGAAAGACAAATATTGCCTGTTCTCCCTTTCATGTGGGAGTGAAAATGTATTAAAAAGAACAGAAATATCTATTGGTGTTGCTACAAATACAGTTTTGAGGAGCTTTGGTTTTTGTAAGGCTTTGTGAAACCAATGGTCAAGATTGCCCTGTTACTACACTCCAGTGATGTGCGCTGACTTTAAACTTAACTGTCTGGATGAAATGACCACTTTTCCACTCAATTACTGTCTGTAGCCATTGTCTGTGTTTCCACTACTTGTTGTCTTTATGCTTTTCATGTGTTAAACTTATTCAGTGAAGAATTAGGCCTTTTTACTGCAACACAAAATTTAAAGTATGTAATCTCAAAAATAGTAAGAAGCTGAGATGGAAAAAGTTGGGAGGGAAAGCAGAAGGGGCAAAAGGCAAGCGATAGGGAACACCATTATATTCTTGGGATTTTATCTATAAATCACATGAATCTATTAAAAACTAATTAAAATTTAAAATATGAAATACATGTCAAATGATTTAATATTCGTGATTGTTGCAGAGCCACTGATTCAAACAAAACTCAGCTAGAAAATGCCTACAGGAAATGCACTTGTCACAGATAACTACTTATTTCAGTTTGGGTACACGTTTGTACACAGTCTTGGCTGCTAAACATAATGCATAGTCTTGGCCTAAAATATTCACAAAGCTGCCTCTGTGTGTTGAGGGATGTGAAGGCAAGGGGGCTCAGAAGGTGCCTGTGGTACACGCTATAACCACGTGGACAGTGTGCACTGATGCGGGCCTGAAACATATCACCAACTCCAATTGACGGAAATTCCCATCAGGAGTTATCTCACAGGAGCTATCTCACAGGCTAAGAGAAACTGCACTGTGAAGAACTCCCACCCCAGGATTAGTCCAGAGTTTTTGCTTGCTGTGACGACTATTTTCTGGGTGGGAACAAGTGAACTAACAGGAACAGAGAGGAGTGGGAAGGGCAGGAAGGTGGATCATGTACATAGTTCCCTCCAAAGGGGTTGGCAAACTGCCCACCACACCGAAATGCCTCAAAATGTCAAACCAGCCTTGGATATGATGAAGAAAGTCATGATTCTCACCACTGATGGGAGCCAAGTAAAACATTTTTAATGTCAAGAGTCTGTCATTTATTTGAAAATTTTAATGGCATATTCCCAACATCCCCAGAGACAAAATCAAACCATCTAAAAAGGTTGTTTCTCTCAATCCCTTTGAAAACACACCACCGTGATGATTTTCCACCTCTCCTTGGCAAAGGTGGAGAACTCCCATTATTTGTTTCCTGTGACAGCCTAATCCTTTCCACTTCCCTGATTGTTTCATTCCATTCTGAATAAACAGCCCACCGACAATAACTGCCCTGCACCCCAGCTACTGGAGGACATCCGTTCAGGAAAACCTTGCTCTTAGCATCCAGGTGCAACAAAGTACTTCCTCACTAGGTATAACTCTCCCAGTAAGCTGGGGTTGTCCTGACTCAGACCCACACTCCAAATCTGATCATTTGATAAACCTTTTTATCTTCAAAATTCGTCCAGAATGCACTCACCTTCACTACCTGCACCAGCACCACTTCGGCCCAAGTCCTTTGCCTGCATGATTTGCAAGACCTCCAGCTAGTCTCTGTCCTCCTGCCCTAGTGCCTCTTCAGATGGGTCAACAGGACAGCATCTTTACCTTCTTTGCTTTCTCCCCCATGAAGATATAACCAGCATCACGCAGGGATTATTTTTTTCTGATTTGTTGACTGCTCCATTCTCAGCACCCGGAGCAGCACCCAGCTAGCAATTAAAAATGCCTCATGAATGAGTGTGTGCACAAATGAAATCTATTTCTAAAGAAGCGATTTTGAAAAATTTTTGATAAGTATAAATTTATGTATGAGACTTGCATCTATGCTATAAATTTATACTATAAATAAATGCTTATTTTGAAGTGATTTTTGTAATCTTTTCTGTTATATCTGGAATAAATTTTGAGTATACTTATGATTACAAATCTATACAAGTAGACTTATTTTCCAATTTCATGAAAGTGTAATTAACAAATCAGTTATATACAGTTAAATTATAAAATTATTCTATGCTTTGTTATAAATACATGTATATGTGTAAATACACTGTAAGTAATTAAGTTAATGTTCTCAGCATTATTTTATATTTTAACACAACATTAGAACAACAAAGTATGATTTCTGGGGTGAATTATTACACATTTTTAAATTCTTTCTGTCCTTGTCTTAGTTCATTAAGAGTCTCACAATGGGAAGAATTGAGATGGAGGATGGGGTGGGGACACGTTTGAACAGATGGAGAACTGTTGGCCAGTGTGAAGCAGACAGGGCACATTCCAGGATGTAGGGGAGGACAGAGCAATGGCAGAGGGGGTGCCTGGAGACTGGCAGGTATGGTAGGGGTGGGCAGCAGACACGGCAGTGTAGTTTTGCAGCAGCTGGTGCCCCAACAGCATTCAGCAAAAAGCGATCTGAACTCCACCAGCAACGGGGTGGGAGGGGATGTTTGCCGGGAGCTCAGGAGGTGAACCCAGACAGGGAACTGCTTTTCCTGATCTGTTTAATTTGACCAGGAGCAGAGACAAAGCAGCAGGCCCTGGGTGGGCGGTCTGGGAACAGGGTGGATTTCACAGCCCAGTCTGCCTCCTAGAGCCGAATTAGGTGCCATTTTGTTCAGGGAGGCGAGGGCTTCTGGCATGACTGTGCATGCACTGGGATAGGAGTGAACACATTTTTGACTCAGTGAAATGCAGCAATGTGGCATCCTGCAGGTTCGACCCAGGAACAGGTCCGGGTAGCCCTCAGACCTGACGGCCAGCAGGTCAAGAACTCTAGTGGTGACACATCAGGCACTGTTTCGTATGGTGTGGCACAAATTTAAGATTCCAGGGGACAACAATGAGCTGTGCATGTGCTAAGCTTGGCAAGAACTCACTGAGCTCAGTGCATTACACTGGTCCCACAGGAAAATAATACTGACTATGGCATCGTTTGGGTCAAAATAGGTCCGTGTGGCCCTCAAAGCTAACAGCCAACAGGTTCTGGCAAGAGCAGCACCACCAACAATCTAGCTATATAGAACATCTGGTGTCTCCCTAATCCTGGGACCTGCTCCAACTGGAAGTGGGTGAAAGATTGTACAGACAATGATGTAGTCTCAGCACAGTATCACAGGAGGTAGAGACTGGTGAGCCAGGACCTGGGGCTATGGAGACCATGGTGGAAATACAACATAAGAACCCAGACCTGGAACTTGCTGAAGGGAGTGGCACAAGTGACTGCGAACAAAGAGCCGTGTACCAGCTGCAATAAGCAAAATCAAACTGTAGACTTGTGGGTGAAATAGCTTAGAAACTTGCCCCAAGGAGAAGAATCTGATAACCAGATGTACAATGACCAAAAGAGACAGAGGCACAATGAATATTACTGAAGACTCCCCTGCAAAGGAGCAAAACCCTTTGCCAACCTCCAAGTTCAGTGAGGAACACATTAAGAAAATGGTAGATACAGAATTTAAAACACTTGTTATAAAGCTTCTCTTCAACAATGAGAAGCACGTAAAGCAGGCATTCAAGGAATTCAAGGAATATGTCACAGTGGAAAGGAATCAAATGAAAGCTGATATATCAGAAATGAAGAATACCGTGGAGCACATTAAAAGCACAATGGAGTGTCTCCAAAATAGAATGAAGCAAGCAGAAGAAAGAATCTCAGAATTGGAAGATATTTCCTGTCACCAGGGGGAAACAAACAAAAAGCTGGAAGCAGAGCTGGATCAGGCCAAAAAAAGCATTCAAGAATTGAAAGACACCATTAAAAGGCCAAATATAAGAATTATGGGAGTCCCAGAAGGTGCAGAAAGGTAAGTTGGGTTTACAAATGTATTTAATGAAAATTTCCCTAATCTAGAGAAAGAATTGGGAAACAAGATCCAAGAAGGGCACAGAACTCCCAACAGGGTCGACCAAAAGTGATCTTCACCACAACACATGATAATCAAGCTCTCTTCAATCCAAATAAGGAAAAGAACATTAAGTGTGCACTTGAAAAAAACCAACTGACATACAAAGGAATGCCAATTAAACTCACAGGAGATGAGGTTTAGGATCAGATACATTTCCTTCTCCCTTATGTTCTTCAATGTCTCACATTTCCTACAAAACAATGCCCAAACTCTCTTTATGCCTGTTCTTTAACCAACTGCTTTCTTTGTTGTCAATCCACTCTCAAAACCACTGACTTCATGTATTCTGAACTGTCCCGTTGTTTTGATATGCATTTTATTATTTTACTTAATCATGTGAATAAATTTTATGTATTTCACAATATAGATTTAGAAGCACAGTGCATTTGTTCATCCTGCCAATTTTTGGAAGCATTGGTTCTTTTACTTACCCAGCCTCAAGCTACTTCTCAAGCCCTCCTTCAGATTATCTGCGCAATTGGTTGTGCTTCCTTTCTGTGAACTTCCTATGCTTAGCCTTGAAGGAACTTATCACAAGTATATCACATAGCTGCCTTTTCTGCTATACTTTTGGTTTGTAATGATCTATACTGGCTCACCGCTATATCCACAAACCTTATTACATAATAGGTTCTTAGTATGAGTATTTGCTGAATGAATAATGACATGAAAGCATTCAGCATTCTCACATCTCGATGAGAGTTGTTGTGCAAATATTTTGGTCACCACAAAAGGCAGTGATGGGGAGACAATTGTGTTTAGATAAAGTAATGAGAGAAGCATATGATGATGGGTTTGACTAGGATCCCTTCACAAAGAGGGAGGGAGACCATCTACATGTGAAGGGAAATGAAAAGAGTGCTCAACTTCAAGCTAGGAAGACATTCACACCAAGAAATCAGATTTTCTGGCACATTGGAAGGCAGTAGCATGAAGCAGCAAGCCTACTACTGTATCTACCCAAAGGGTATGACCACAATGCGTGAGATACCTACTGCACCACGGTTCTAACAGTGCTATTTTCAACACCCCAAATGTGGAATCAATCAAAGTGTCCATCAGGTAAGTGGACAAAAAAGGTATATATCTATACAGATATAAGTACATACACTTATGTATATATACCCAATGGAATACTAATTGACTATAAAAAATTGAGTTCTATCATTTTCAACAAAAATGGATTCAACTGGTACATAACAAATGGTGGGAAGTAAACCAGACCCAGAAAAACAAACACATTTTCTCTCTTCAATGTGGGAGCTAAAAAATTTAAAAGCAAACAAAAAATAATAAAGCAAGAAATGTCTGTGTGTACTGCAAATATATTTTTGTGAAAGCTTGTTTTATATCTGTCAAATCAATCATTAAGGATATTGTACTACTATGATATGTGATTATAATGTATGAGTGTAATGGTCATCTGTCTATTCAATTATTTTTTATAACCATTATCTGTGTTCCTTCTAAACTATCTTTTTTTACTTGTTAAACTTATTATTCAGTGAAGCCTTGAGCCTTTTACTATGGCATAAGTCTAGAGAATGCTATCTCAACATTTTTTGAAGAAGGGTCCAGAGAACAAAGGAGGATGTATGGCAAAGAAGGGAGAACGAGACAGAGGGAGGAAGGGAAGACAGAACACAAGGAAGGGAGAACAAGACAGAAGGCAAGGAGGGAGAAAGCGATGAGAGGAGGTGAGACAGGAGGCGGTGGGGGCAGGATGGTACGGACGGAGGGTGGGAGGATAGATGGGAAGGAGGAAGGAGGATAGAGGAGGAAGAGAAGATAGGAGGCAAGGAGGGAGGAAGCGAGGGAGCAAGGAGAGGAGGAGGATAAGATAGGAGCAGGGAGGATGACAGGGAGGGAGGGTGGGAGGGAGGGAGAATAAGAGGGAAGAAGTAAATGTCACTGTGTTCTTAGAATTCCATCTGATCTGTTAGATATTCATCAGAAATTAAAATTAAAAGCAAAAACATGAAAAAAAGCCCTCGAATTTCTTGATAAGTTTATCATAGACTTTCAGCCTCAAGAACTCTGAAAAACATTTTTTTAAGATTTACTTATTTTCATTGGAAAGGCTGACTGACAGAGAGAAGGAGAGACACAGAGCAAGATTCTCCATCCTTTGGCTCACTCCCCAAGCGACCACAACAACTGGAGCTGAGAAAATCTTAAGCCTGGAGCCAGGAGACTCCTGCAGGTTTCCCACGCCGGTGCCAGGTCCCAAGAACCTGGCCAGTCCAGGGAACTGGAAGGGAAGTGGAGCAGCTGGGACGCAAACTGCCGCCCACACGGCAAACTGATGCCCACGTGGGAAACTGGTGTGTGCAAGGCAAGGACTTCAGCCACTAAGCTACCACACTGGGCTGAAAAAACAAGGCTTTTTTGTTTAACTTGGTCAGTCTGCAGAATTTCATACAGCAGCTTGAGACTGCTTGGGAGTCATAATATTGAATTGCAACACTGTCACTGGTTTGCTACATAGTTATGTGTTCATTACCTCCAACCTGTAAGTGTATATCTAGAAATCTGATTACTGCACAGGCATAATAAATACACAGCTAGTGGGGCCAGCGAGGTGGCATAGCAAGCTACTACTCTGCCTTAAGTGTCAACATCCCATATGGCACTGATTCATGCCCTGGTTGCTCTATTTCCACTCTGGCTACCAGATTATGGCTGGAAAAGCAGCAGATGGTGGCTCACTGGACACTGTGGCTGTGTGGGGAGTGAGCCAGCATATAAAAGAAATCTTCTCTCTGTAACTTTGCCTTTCAGATAAAAATGAAATAATTAAAAAAAAAACACAGTAGCCCTACCATGTAGAAACATGCCTTGCTGATGAGTCCTGAAAAGCTGGACCTATATCAGATAGTTTTGAAAAACAATCAGCATTGATGTGCAGGCATTTGATACGGTGGTTGTGGCATTGCTCGGGATGCTGTACCATATTGTGGGTCATTGCATGGCCTAAACTGTTAAAAGTAAGTATTTCAGAAGACCACCACATCTCCTAAAATTTGCAGAAAACAGCCTTACCAGACTGCAAAGATAGCTGGTCAGAAACTGTTAATAATGGCAAATATTAGTGGGCACACATGCAGAAGCAGACGAGGTACTGTGGGCGCCAACATACATTAAGTAAGAATGCCTGCTTCATTCTATGACTGGCTAACAAAAACATGCCCTCCCTCAAAGTATCTCGCTATTGTCATTATCTTAGTTACTAGTTACTAATCAAGTATAAATTTTATTGGAGATACTTTATTGTAAACACTACCACTGTCTGACTATGTTTAAACATTGTGCCAAGACCCTGGTTTTATGAATCTGCTCATTCTTTTTTTAAGATTTATTTATTTTTACTGCAAAGTCAGATATACAGAGAGGAGGACAGACAAGGAGGAAGATTTCCTATTTGATGATTCACTCCCCAAGTGGTTACACCGGCCAGAGCTGAGCTGATTCGAAGCCAGGAGCCTCTCCCAGATCTCCCACGTGGGTGCAGTGTCCCAGGGCTTAGGGCTGTCCTCAACTGCTTTCCCAGACCACAAGCAGGGAGCTGCATGGGAAGCAGGGTGGCCAGGATTAGAACCAGCATCCATATGGGATCCTGGTGTGTGCAAGGCGAGGACTTTAGCTGCCAGGCCATCACACCAGGACCATGAGTCTGTTAATTCTTGAAGACTGTTTGCTTGCAGCACTGCTGGTAAAAGAGACCTGGAGCAGCCAGATTTCACAGCCTCTTGTTTCAGTCCCTGCCACTGGACAAAGGGCTCCTTGGTTTCCCCAATTAGAAACATTAACCCAGGTCTGTCTCTTTCATTTTATGCATCACCAATCCTCTTTCCAGCTGACCTGACACTTTGCCGTGCTGGACACAGTATCACTCCATATTGCAGTGCCTCATTCCAATCTGATATGGCTTCCTACAACTACATACCCTGGAAGGTAGCAGGTGACAGTTCAAGAAATTGGTTTCCGGATACCCAAAACATGGGTCCAGCATTGGCCACTTCAGGCAATTGTGGAATAAACTGGCAAATAAGGGATCTCTCCTACCCTCCTTCTTTCTGTCCTTAAAATAAGTCATAAAATAATAAAAACAATTGTGATAACTACAAAAAAGACTCCATACTTTCTTTGTATTAACAGCATGAGACAACGCACATGTCTTCCTAAGAAGGAACTACAGGTTCTCTGTTTACAGATGGAGCTCCAATCCTGAAAGGAATTCCCTGAAATAACTACCATCAATACTAGTATTACATTTAGAATCTGTGATTTATGATGTTTTGTGTAATTGCAAAAGCATTAGGTCATTGATTTGAAGACAAAGTACACATAAAAAAGAACAGAATAATCTACATTTTTGTACTGAAGATGGAATAAGACAGACACAAGAAATTCTTAGATTTTTGCCCCACTAATAAGTGTTAGGGGTAGGACATGTTGCAAGACCAGACTGTGCAAATATTAATGCCTTCTGTCTTTATAATTACTGTCATAATATTTATAAGGAATCATTACATAGAATAAATGTTATCAATAAGAGATTTTCTATCTTTTTAGGTAAACAGTTTATTAGTCTGGAACTGAGAAAAGCAATCAAGAACAAAAATGAAAATTTTGTATTTAATAGTCAAATTCATCCTCATCAGCGTCTCTGCTCATCTTGCAATATACCCAATATTGAATAACCTTAACACAAAATGTCCAACTTTTTGCCCCTAGACTAAATAAGCCAGCTTTTAAAATTCCCATATTAAAAAATAAAGCTACTCTAGAAAATGAATCTATTTAATTTTTTAAAATTTTTGATGATGTTTACATAGTTCACCAGATTAGGAAAAGCAGAGAACTAGGGGAAAATGGGTGAGACCATCGTTCCCAAATTTTTCTTTTCTTACTCCCGTATCGGGGGAAAGGGAGAGGAATGCACCCAGTCTCCCAAACACTGCAATATCCAGGGATGGAATACAGCTACCTGATATTATCCCAGGGTGGCCAATATGGAGGATCCTTCGAGGGTTCCACCCAAGTGGTTTCAATAGTTCTGAAATGCTGTTGATCTCATCAATCCAAGAATGGGGAAATATTCTACAGTCCATCTGCCGACACAGTCCACCCCAGAGTCTCCATTTGCCCAAATATTTACTGTCAATGCTTGGTTAAAGTAGTTGAGCAATTTTTCTGCTCTCCTGCCTCCACTATGTTACCAGATGTCCTCTGCATACCCCAATGGATTGCCATATCCCCCATGTCCATCTTGACATGCTGTCCACTACTGCATCCAACCACTGAGGAGGCCTACTTCTGACACATGCACTCCACAGTTTGACCACAGATTCTAAAATTCTCCCCAGGTTGGAGTTTTAAATCTGTACTTAGTTGGGGAGATCCCCAAAGAAACCTCATTTGAGGTTATCCTGGATCTAACTCTTGTGTGTGCTTGCTAGTACAGGGTCCAGCTCCATCCGTCACCCAAATCAACTCACACACACACACACTGGTAGTTGCAATTTCTGGGTCAGTTCTATCTCCAAGCCCATCTCACATAATCCAATGGATGCTATGGGCAAGTGCAACCATGCCCATCACACTCAGGTCTGATGTACACCAGTGGGATCAACAGCATAGTCAGAATGACACCCAATAATCCCCACTAAGCCTGCCCCAGCCTTGGTTCCTGCACTTGCCAGTATGTATATCAGACTGGTTCAGTCTATCCCACACCCCATTCAACTCTCATATACATCAGTGGGCACTGAAGCCTAGCTCAGCCCAACCAACATCCACTATCCAGCCCACACTCCTGCTGGCAGGTCCTACTGTCTCTCTATCCACACCTACCTCCTTAATGCTCACCAGTGGGAGTTGCAGACCATCAGAGACTTACCCAAAGTTTGCCTACTGGGCCCATTCCCAGCCCCAGATCTTTCACTCTTCAGGTGGCTCTGCTTTTTAGCCTGATAGGACTCACCCCCAGTCCCAGTACTTGCCAGCTGGTTCTGTGACAAAGCCCAACCAGTCTGCACTTAACTCTAGTTCATGCATGTATCAGTGGATACAGTTGGGCAGCCCAGCCTGGCTCTCCTCTAACGCAGGTTACATGCAGTCCAACAGGTGTTGTAGCCCTGACTAGCCTGGTCTATCCCCAGTTCCAATACTCATGCTCACCAATGGGAGCAGTGGCCCAGCAGGAAAGACTAGTCCCACAACCCTCTAACTGACTTGCACCATCCCTCCCCCACTGCCCAGGTCTCATGCGCAGTGAGTGGTGGGTGCTGGAGCCCAGTCTGGCATGGCTCATTTCACCTCAACATTTGCCAGTGGGTGCTGTAGCCTAGCCCAGCCTGGCCAAGTCCACCCCCAGTTCCAGCTCATGCTGGTGGATGCTGTAGCCTAGCCCAGTCCAGCCAGTCCCCAGTCCCAGCCCTAATGTAAACTGACTGGTGCTGTGACTCGACCTAATTCTTCTTGCACCAGGTCTTGGTTCTCAGATCTGCCAGCTGGTGTTAAGAACTGGTCCAGTCTGCCCTTTCCCAGACTTGACCCACACATATGCCAGTGGGTACTGTAACCTGGCCTGGTCTGGGCTGATCTGAGCCTTGTTTTTAGGGTTTTTGTTTGTTGTTTTAATTTTTCTTGAAAAGTAAGGTCTACAGAGAAAAGAAAAAAAGAAGAAGAGAAAGATTTTCATTCCCAAAGTTGCTGCAAAGGCAAAAGTTGAGCCCATCAGAAGCTAGAAGCCAGAATCTTTTCCCAGATCTCCTACACAGGTATAGGGTCCCAAGGTTTTGGGCCATCCTCTATTGCCTTTCCAGGACACATGTAGGGAGCTGGATGGGAAGTGGAGCAGCCAGGAAATGAACTGGGTTTCCCAGATCTCTCACACAGGTATAGGGTCCCAAGGTTTTGGGCCATCCTCTACTGCCTTTCCAGGACACATGTAGGGACCTGGATGGGAAGTGGAGCAGCCAGGAAATGAACTGGTACCCATATGGGATCATGGCAGTTGCAAGGTGAGGATTTAGCTGGGAGGCTATTCTGTTGGGCCCCCAGCCATGGTTCTTAGAGACTGAATCCTGACAAAGGAGTTCCCAAGGCTCCTCTATCAGGTCTCCTTCCAGTGGCAGATTCTGCACATACCAGAGGCCGAAATTGATCAGAACAACCACTGGCATGCACACTTTCTGTGTCTGGGAACAGGTAAGGCTGGTGCTTGCAAGGGCCAGAGTGGTATAGGATGATCTGGGCTAGGTCTCAGCTCCCAGTCTACTCCCAGTTCCAGCTCTCATTGGCAGGTGCTGCAACCTATCTCTATCCAGTCTGCTCTCATCCCTGTCTCATGCAAACTAGTAGGTGTGATACGCTAGCCCAGCATGCCTGTACTCCAGCCTGGTTCTTGCACATGTCAATGGGCTAAGGTTTGGCATGGCTCTGCCTGGTCCATTCCCTTCCTGAAGCAACCCACATAGCTGCCGATGGCTGGAGCTACCTTGCGCGGCCTGATTAAACTCCAGACCTGAATCACATGCTCACCAGTGGGAGCTATGTCCAACCAGGGGAGTTTCCCAAGTTCCTCTGTCATGCCCACTCACAGACTCAGAACTCACATATGCTGGCAGGTGGTACTAGGTCCTTACCCAGCATAGTCTGCCCCCTCTGTCCTTGCCTTTGTATCAGCTGATGAATGTTACAGTCTAGCCCATGCCATACCCCATGCTTGTGTGTGCCTATGAGTGCTAAAGTCTGGACCAGCCTGGTCTGATCCTAACACCAGTAACCATGAGTGTTCAAGGGTTCCATGGTCATACCTAGCCCAGCCTGTCACTTTCCACAGCTCTTAAGCAAACCAACAGGATTTGTAGTCCCACAGAGGTGGGTCCACATATCCCCCATAGAATCTGTCCCCAGACTGGCTCTCTAACATGCCCAGCTCAGGTCTCCCATGTGACCTGGTCTGACCCATAAAGTTCCTCTAGCATGCCGCTTCTAAGCCACTTAGTCTCAGCACCCCCAATTACCTGCATGTACAGTTCCCTTGTTGATGGAAATCCCTCAGAAATCACTCCTTGCCTGCAACATACTCCCTTAGCAGAGTTTCCTCCCACATATCTCCTTACCCCCTTCCCTGATCAATCCATGGAGCAAGCATGTGGGGAAATCCCCAGGCTCGTTCCTCCTGCCTGGACGAGAGCCCCCAGGTCCCCAAATGCCCCCGCTGGTGCCATTCCCCAGGCTTGCTGCAAGTCTGCCACCCAGACCCTCATGAATGTGCTGTATTGCCAGATGGCCCAGATAAAATGGTGCTCTCACAGGCCACTGCGATGAGTCTGTTTTCAAAGGAGATTCTTTAAAAAAGAGAGATATAAATTTTCTAAATAAGGACTTTAAAAACCTATCCTTCAATGTAGAATTTTAACTCTTGCAATACTTCATTTTAAGGAAGGCATTACTTAAGTATTACTAAGAAACACTAGCTTTAAATACTAGATATTAAAACATGATTATTCTATTTTACATCTATAAAATCATCATACCACAAAAGTTCCCAGACAAAAAGAACCTGAAAAATATTTTAAAAACTGCATTTCAGAAAATATTTGAAAACATTTTTCTGTCTAGTTAATACTTTTCTCAGGTAAAATAACTTGGTACACATTGGAACATTGGCTATTTAAAAGCAGTATCTTGATTATTAGCATGAAAATATTTTTGACATGGCTATTCTCTATATTAGTGGATGTCAAGTGAATTTTATATGTGGAGGTGGGAGACAAAACACAGGAATAAAATACACTTTAACTTCAGTGGCTTAGTGAAGAGAGGATATGAAATCATTACAAATCACAGAGCTATGTGGAAGAGGTGGAAGAGTAACTATTGCACAAGAAAACAGGTGAGAAAGAAGTTAGCTCATCACTGCCGTCATGTCAGGGTTGACTTCCCATCATGTTCAGTTGAGCAGAAATCCTCATTTGCTTTACACTAGACCTCAGAGAGAAGATGGGGCTTGTTTTAGACTTGACATCCATGTCCAACTCAAAAGTTTCTGTGCTGAGGTCCTAATGCCAATGCGAGAATATTTGGAGAAAGAAATCTTTAGGCAGTAATCATGTTTGAGTGAAGTCATAAGAGCAGAATTCCTATGGTGGAATTGCTTATTGTCTTGGTAAAAAGATGAAGATAGCAGAGGTAGCTGGCTGGTTGGCTGGCGCTCTCCCTGCAACCCAAATCCGTGTGTGTGTGTGTGTGTGTGTGTGTGTGTCTTTCTCCTATGTGCGGACACAATCCTTCAACCATCCAGGAAGACTATATTCACTAAGAACGAACGGTGTTGACACTTTGACCTAGGGCTTCCAGCCTCTAAGTATGAGATGTAGATACTTGCCGCTTGACCTTCCAGTGTCTGGTGCCTTATTATAGAAGCCTGAACTAATATAGGGTTCAAATTCAGTGACAAGAAAAAACTGACAGTGATTACCAAACACATAAGAAAAAGTAAACACACAATATAGCAAACTAGACTGAATCTAACATATTTTAGAACCTAGGTCTCATCAAAGTTGCCATTATGGTGAGTCCACGGTTAGGCAAGAATGTCTCCAATGTGTAGGATAAACAACCCACCTGGGCTTACTTTGCAAACAAGGACAACGAAAAACTTGCTTCACAGAAACTCTGAGAGATAGAGACAGACTTTGAGGTGGGTCAGCTTGCTTTGCATGGATTATTTTATTTATTGGGAAATGTTTCTATTCTAATGGATGCAGGCCTGTTCCATCACTGAAAATGTGTTCTCTGGGAGAGCTATCAATGCAGATGGGTGATCAGTAGCTAAGGTGAGTATGAACAGACTAGTGAACTGCTTTTCTGGGATGCTTGTTGAGGTCATGGGCACAGCCTGGGATGCTGCAGAGCCTGGCTGACCACACAATGTGTGTGCCTGTGTGCATGCCATGTGCTGCTAGAGTGATGAGAACACACACAACCCAGCAGTGCAGACTGGCTGTGGGAATAAGTCTGCTTGCAAAAAGAGCAACAAACTAACATCATATCTTTATCCAGAGGCCTTATAAAAAAAAAACAGAATGACTGTTTCTATTCTATCCTTTGCAGAATTCTTAGAAATGGACATATTGTAAAGGGGAGGGAAGGGTGTGCTGCTTTTTAACTTTGCAATAATCAAGGTTAAAATAATCGCAATATATTTTATCATAATAATCACAAGATTCATGTAATCACAATGTGACTTCATTGAGACCTCAAAGTCTCAAAATTGTAGGCTGAATCTGACTTTATAGGAATGAAAGAGAGAGAGAAAAATGGGAATCAAGAAGTGATGGAGGGCCCAGCGGTGTGGCCTAGCGACTAAAGTCCTCGCCTTGAAAGCCCCAGGATCCCATATGGGTGCCGGTTTTAATTCCGGCAGCTCCACTTCCCATCCGGCTCCCTGGTTGTGGCCTGGGAAAGCAGTCGAGGACGGCCCAAGGCATTGGGACCCTGCACCCGCGTGGGAGACCTAGAAGAGGTTCCTGGTTCCTGGCTTCGGACTGGCGCGCACAGGCCGTTGTGGCTCACTTGGGGAGTGAAACGTCGGATGGAAGATCTTCCTCTCTGTCTCTCCTCCTCTCTCTGTAAATCTGACTTTGTAATAAAAATAAATCTTTAAAAAAAAAAAGAAATGATGGAGACAGGGAGACTGTGAAACATGGAAAGGGGAGGAGACAGGGATAGAGCATCTTAGAGAACAGGGCGCGGTGAGGTGGGAAGGGACAACATAGATCAGAGACGGGAGAGAGGCACATGAAAGAATGGGAGATGTAGAGTTGGAAACATCAAATCCAGGTAAGGAAGAAGGTAGGTGAAGGATGTGAAGAGAACAAGAGATGACTACAGAATCAGCAGCTGAGACAGACCTGGACATAAACACCAACATCACAGTCATCCTAAAACTCCACTGCTACTGCAATGTAAGAAGGCTCAAACTCAATCGGAGAATGTTCTTCAGATACAAGTGAGTCCACAGTGGGGAAACTGTCTCCAAGGAATATGTGGTTTTGATTCTGCTTATAAGATTTGATAGTATTGAATTCAGTAGATACAGCAGTAAGAGTATCATTTTCCAACTTCAATATTTCAAGATAGCTGAAAGAAAACAAGTGTAGTGAAAATTCACACTTTTAAAGTCCACCATTTTAAGGACTACTGTGGGTCAGTTGTAGAGATAATAATTTACTTGTCCTTTCAAAACAATGTCATTCAAGTAAAAATGTATAACAGAAGAAACACCAACTTCCAGGGTATGAAGATGGATGCTGTGAAGTAACCTGTGATAAGCACTCATCATGGAGCCTAGAATTATTAATCATTGTTCAATATTTTTTATAAATGATCTGATGTGTTTATCATTCAAGGGTTCTGGCTGTTGTATTTATTAGATACCTCTAATTGATAGCATTATAATAGAGCTACTATGATTTATTGGTTTAAACTCCAAGAATTAACATGTATTTTAAAATTTCTTAAGATGCTTAAAATGTTAGGAAAATAAAACACAAGACAGTTCAAAATGATAAAAGACGAGCTAATGTTTTCCGCTCTGCAGCGGATTCCTAACAAGCACCAGGAGTTTGGATTCTGGAATGCCAGACGCAGGAAAGCCAGGACAGGTCGGGAAACGGCAAAGAGGAGGAGGGGAAGGAGCATGTACTATGAGACAGGTTCACTTTTACATTTTTGGTCAGACTCCATGAATAAAAGAAACTTGCACTACTTATTAAAGATAAGGCTTATTTAAACAGGAAATAGTAGTAGCGACAAGATCAAAACACTGGACAGGAAGTGAGAACAGAAAGACACACTGATAGATCTTATTTATAATAAATATAATAATCAATTGTCACATGAATATCCAAAGCAACCTGTGGTAATGATAAATGATAAAACAAATTTTAAAATAAGCTCCTGACCTCACATTCCTCCTCTGTATCTTTTATGCCGCGGCATGCATTTGGATTATGTTCCCACTTCATCAGGAAGCATGATACAAAAAAAAATGTACCTTAAAAGTGTCCCCAAAGATATTTACCAACTTCTATTTTAAAATACATACTGATTATTTACAAATGATTGCAGCCAATCAGACTGGATTTTTCTCAGATACCCTTCTTGCCTTTTATTTGAGAAGACAGGATTATTATCTCGTCCAGATACCTTCCAATACTGACATCTTTTTGAGATACTAATTTAGTTTGCTCACTTTCAATTCAACAAAAATCTCAGAGTATTCACCTTGTGTCAAACACTGTAAATGCTATGGTAAACAATGCAAATTTTATTACAGTGAGACTCATAGTATAATGTGGAAAATAGTAAAAAGATGCAGAATATTTCAATAGGAACTGAGAATTTTTAAAAATCATAATTGTGCTTTAGAAAATTATTCTAAGAATAGAAATCACATGGGTATCCTAAGCTGTATGTCCAAGAGCTTTAGTATTCCATATCATAAACAACTTCGAACCAAACGCAATCATCATGAGGCAACTGGCTAACCTCATGGCCATTAAAGTGACTATGCAAGTCTGTCTACTGACATAAAATGTTTTTAGGGAAATACATCCATCTTTTAGCATTTTTCAATGATTATTTTCCATAATACATTTTTGTAAGGATAGGGATAGGGCTATACATTCATTTAACAAACAGTCTCCTATAAAACTGTATGAAACCCTCAAGCTTTGCTAACCATGTAAGTTAACTGCAGAAGCACAACTAATTTTAGAACTGGCTTAATATAAATGGCTAAGCATTGTGTAATTGCAAAAAAAAGGGGGGGGCAAGGGGGTGGTGCTGGGAAAGTCCTTGATCAAAAACTGTCACAGGGTCAGGTCTTAAATACCAAGGGCACTGCCCTCATTCTCACTGAATTCAGACAACTCTCCTATACATGGATCTTTTCCTGTTGCTGCTGTTTTGCAAACACGATGCTTCTCCATTTCTGTCAGAATAAGATTGACTTCACTGTAATATACCAAGACTGAATTATACATTATTGTTTATGTTCCAAGGCAGGGCCATAACTAGATAGAAACACCCAAATACAACATAATACCAGTAAGGATGAAGCAGGATTGTTTAGCTGAAGTGCTGCCCTTATACCAGGGTTACTTTTTGTCAAAGTATCTAAGAGGGGAATGGAGACAAAATCACCACGTCCTCAGACCAAAATCTGTGCTCAATAGAGACCAGTCATCGTTCCTTTCTGTCCCAAACAGGAGCAAATATACACAATAACTCAGCACAAATTCTTGGCATGATGCACGTTATTGCTGAAGATATAACTGGATAAAATATTTCAGCAGGATTCATAGAACAGACTTGAAGTAACTGCTCATATTTAGATCCATCATTGCATTTCTTCCTAAAGGCAATGTCAGTAAATGCTGTACCTTAGCAAGAGTGAATCAAGAGAACTGGTAACAGTGACAAAACACAGTGAGAGTAGCTTTCCTTTGTGTGATGCATTTATGGAGGTATTGGCTAAAATAAGTTGACTTATAATTGTAGGTAGTTTCCTTTACCTTGGCCAGATGGGAGTTGATCCACTTTGTAAAAGTGCGTTTTTGTACAATCTCTTGCTCATCTAGAAGAATAAAAAGAAATGTTATTAGATAATATAATACGTCATGAGGCTATATCGTGAATAGAATTCACTGATAAAACAACTATAGAAGTAATGTCAAGATTGCTTTATCTTCCAATTTATTAACTTTTGGTCTGAAGAACCAATAATTCCAAATATGTTAATTAGACTGCTTATTTAAAGAGTCACCAAGCACTTTGAAATTTGCAATGCTAGTCCCTGTATACCTTCATTTGCTTATTAAAATGTCTTTACATCTCAACAAATTGTTTTTTTAAAAAATCGCCATTGGCGAGCATGCATTTGGCTTAATAGATTTCCAGTTCAGATTCCTGCATTGCTCAGTAACAGTGTCTGAGTTCAGTGCTTGGATCTGGCTCCTGACTAGCTACTGCTAACACAGCTGGTAATGGTTCAAGTGCTTAGGTCCTGGGAGATTCGGCTCCCAGCTTCCATCATATTCCAGCCAGGATTTCTGCAGTCATTTGGAGAATATTCCAATCAATAGAATCGCTTGGCTTCACCCTCTCTAGACTTCACATAAATATTTTTAC
Organism: Ochotona princeps; assembly: GCF_030435755.1. Classification (NCBI taxonomy): domain Eukaryota; kingdom Metazoa; phylum Chordata; class Mammalia; order Lagomorpha; family Ochotonidae; genus Ochotona; species Ochotona princeps. The sequence goes on along the minus strand of NC_080832.1, from coordinate 12,654,588 downwards.
AGTTCTTTGAGACCAATAAAATGCTAAGGTTTATGCACTTTGCAAAGAAAGAGAGAGACCATCAGGACAGATCTGGATGTGGAGCTGGATGAGTAAGGGCAAATGCATAGAAGGCAGCTACTCCGCAACATAACGAAACACAGCAGTAATCAGGCATCACAGAAATGAAATCCATATGGGGAGCATGACAAACACATCCTAGTGTAACTTCCAAGAGTTCCTACATTCTGAATGGGCAAAGTGTAGGTAGAACATGTGACTTGCTCCTACCCACTTCAGAACAAAACCAATAAATCTGCTCATGTTACTTTGGACAACTGAATGTTAGCTGAAGGGATAGAGAGAGTCTCCTGCCTGCCTAAAAGGGCCAAAGAGCCGTGCTGTGAACTGCCTATGGAGCAGGTCCATGGCAGGAGATTCTGAATCCCAGCTGAGCCCTCAGAACCGCTGCATCCGGAAGCAATGCAATCAGCTCAGAGTTTGAAAGCGGACTCTTCCCTAATGGAACATCTAGATGAGGTGCAATTCAGCTGCTCTTTGAGGATGGCCTTGAGACCCTGTGAAGATGACACAGCTAAGTGAGTATACATCCCTGATCCATGAAAACTTGGAAATAACAAATGTGACGAAAACAAAAAGGGAGAAAAAGTCCCAAGAGATTTTAATTAGAAAAATAGAGACATGCATGCCATAAAAATCAGTTTAACACTTCAGAAAGAGATCTGAAAATCTATATGACCCAGCCAACCCACTCCTGGAAATTGACCAAAACAAAACGAGATCAGCCTTACAGTTATTGTTACGCCCATGTTTACTGCAGCTCAAATCACAGCAGCTAAGATATGAAATTAATTCAAATGTTCATCAGTGGATGACGAGATAAAGAAAATTCTGGCATATATTTTCAACTTGGAATATTACTCGGCCAAAAAGAGAATGAAATCCTGTCTTTTGCAACAAGCTCATTTTTGTTTGAAATAATAACAACATATTCCCAGATTTATGGTTACTAGCAACATGAAATATTTATGGAAAGGAGAGTAATGGGTATCTCCAATCTGCATAAAAAATAATAAACAATATTTATTTATAAGGTTCCTGATCAGGAATCAAACACATTTATACAGACTTACAAAGTTCCTTTGTATATTTGTTCTTGTATTTAAGGTCACATTACTTAAATATATTTTGTTAGTAATGATTTTATTAACATTTTTTCCATCTTCATCACCTGAGAAAAGGATATAGTTTAGCAATTATACCTGCTAGTATTTGTTAAACACACACACAAATGTACACATGTCACTGATCACGTTAGTTCTGATCAAACTAGAGTTTACAAGCTTGTATCCTCCCCACAACTAGATCCAATCTTCTAATTAAAAACAAAATTATAGAGATGAGCTTGCATTAAAACACAACTGGTTAAATAGCATCCTGAAATGCCAACATTTCAAGAAAGTGCAGGTTCAAGTCCTAGCTACTCTACTTCCAGTTCAGCTCCCTAAAATGCTAACGGTGAAAAGCAGTGGAAGACGGCTTGGAGCACCATCATCTGCATGGAGACCTGGGTGGGCTTTCAGGCCCCTAGCCATTACAGGATAGAGATCTCTCACATTCTATAACTTTTAACTTTATAATAAATGAATCTTCAAAAAGAATTAAACAGAACAAAAAATTTTCCTTTATCAGTTTTATTTCTGTTAATGTAATGTATGGTCCAAGTAGTTTTCTTATACCACACTGAATCTGTAAAGAATTTCTGCAATGTTACGTCTTGACTCCTCATTTCCACCAACAACAGTCTCATTCCAGCCATCACTACCTTCTGGATGGCTGATCATTTCCACCTATTGATTGAATCCTGGATCAGACAGCAGGGACTGTGCCTAAGTTAGTTACTAATGCATTTTCCATCATCGCACAGGAGATGCTTAACAAAGAAGTGAATTGACAGTTTGCTGAGGAAGTGCTGCTAAGGTCCTGGATGTAGAGAAAAGGGTAGTACGGGGAAAGAGAAAAGTGTATAAACAATGGTTCAAGGCAATGTGCTCACTGCCACAAGGAGCACACAGAAGACTACAGAAACAAGAACAAAAGATGGGGAAATCTTCTGTGGGGTAATGAAACAGGCTGGCAGCTCTGGGGAGCTAATAATAGGAGGTGATATTAAACCAAGTATCAGATAATTTATATAAAGAAAGGTAGAGAACTATCAGGAGACAGAGGCAGCATTGAAACACAGTCGGATCTAGCAGAAATACAATGAGAACTGGGTCTGGTGGTATTGCAAAATGGAGCGTGGGTAAGAAGACATTGGAAGTGAACCTGGGAAAGAGAATTGGGTTATTAACCCTTTTGTGTAACATTTGGAGGAGTCTGGTCTCCATCTGATGGGAGATGGGGGGAACTATTGTTTGTACCAGAGAGAGACATAACAGTATCAGAACTGAAAGTTGCAGATTTGACTGGAGAGAGGACAGGCTGGGAATATGGGAGTGTTTGTGACATACCACTAGAGCATCTGGTATAAGGAATGAACTAATAATTGTTATGACAATGCCAGCAGAGATGAGATTTCTGGAAATAGATGAAAGGAAGCTACCAGAAATAGAATCACAAGAAAGTAGAGATGTATGATCTAAATTTGCTGCCTGCATCTCTGAAAGATACAACTCAGACTCACTGTTAATGCATTCTCTACCATCTGAATGAGATGACAGTGTCAGCCAAGAAGAGGGGTGGATGGAGAAGCCAGAATATGAAGTGGGTACGCCAGTGATGTGAGGTTGTAATATGAGGGGACCTTAAACAATTCAAGGAGAATGGAATTTTCAAATAAGTTTTTTTAGTGCAAAAAGATAACAATGTGGTATATAATCCTGGGCATTTTTTTTGTGATTAAGAAATTCTTCTAAGGGCCCGGCATGGTGGCCTAGCAGCTAGAGTTCTCACCTTGAATGCCCCGGGATCCCATATGGGCGCAGGTTCTAATCCTGGCAGCTCCACTTCCCATCCAGCTTCCTGCCTGTGCCCTAGGAAAGCAGTCAGGATGGCCCAATGCATTGGGACCCTGCATCCGTGTGGGAGACCTGAAAGGTTCCTGGTTCCTGGCTTCGGACTGGCGCGCACTGACCGTTGCGGCTCACTTGTGGAGTGAATCATTGGACGGAAGACCTTCCTCTCTGTCTCTCCTCTTCTCTGTATATCTGACTTTTCAATTAAAAAAAAAAAAGAAATTCTTCTAAATTCAGGACAATATCCCTAGTACCAATAAATGAAAACTAGAGGATGCTGGCTTAGATATTCAATTTCTGTGTTTCTTTGCCTGACTTAGGTATCCCCTCAGTACTCTGTCATTTCAGGAAAAGATGACAAACGCAGAAACGAGGACCAACTTAGCAATGGTGGTTAACATTTGAAAATTAACTAAAATAATCACTTCTGCAAAGAGTCAGTTTCCTCCCTGATCAACTGTAACAAGATATCAAGCAACTTGTTCCATCCCAGGTGACCTATACATGCACCTGAAAGAACAGAATTCATAGCAAAAGTTGGTCTTTGCAATCACTCGTGAAAACCTGTCTAGAAACAAGTTGATTATTGTTTTAACTTTATGTAAGCAAGTTAGCATATAAGCACGTTATATGAATCTTTGTGCTAGGATCCCATCATCAGTAGCTTTTAAGTAGCTTTTAATTAAATAAAAAAGTTAAAATACATAACAATGTCTTTTTAACAAGTAACATTTAGAATGCAAGCAACCATTGAAATTAGTACAGTACAATGTATTGAATTTTTCTATCAAAATGCATTTCTGGGAGACACACTTCATATGTGCAAACACTTCATATATGAATGTACGCTTCAGTTGGTTCAATTACATAATTCTGCCTGAGAAATTATAGGGGAACCCAGAAACACCACTGTTGTGCCCAGATGAGGTGCAGATAAGAACACAGTATACAATGGAATTTTTAGCCAAGAAATGTTTCTGGGATATTCCTCCCAACAATTGCAATGGGAGTTAAAACGTGCCTTTACCAACAAGCCTGAAGATCAAACACAACCACAGCAATGGCTCCCAAGGGGCAGAAGTATCCAGTTAAGAGCAAGATTCATGGTTGCAGTTTTGAGGAACTGGGAGGGCATTTTGCTTATTAACATTCTGGGGGGCCAAACCATGATGCCAACTGTATGTTATGACAGTGTTCTGAGAAAGCTGGCCAGACTGCTTAGAAAACTCCCAGGAAAACTCCACCAGCATCCTTCTCTGCCAGGGCAATGTTCCTGTATATTCTGCACATCAAACGAGGAAATGTTATGGGAAATCAGTAGAGATCATTTTGTAGTCCTGATATAATCATTCTGAGTCGTTTCCTAATCTTAAAAATCTTTAAAGGACACCAATTTTTCTGGGTTAGTAGTGTCAAAAAATACTACGTTGATGATGGTGATCAAATTCCCAGGACTTCAATATTTAGCAATAGATGAAATGACTATAAAAATGCCTAGAAACTGTCCCGAATTTGATGCTACATATGTTGAGATCTAAAATCTATACTTCTAATTTTTAGTTTTGAATTCCATTTTCAGGAATTTTTTTCTTAACTGTATTCATATATACAAATTGTCTTCATTCATTTGGTTTTTTTTTAAGATTTTATTTATTTTTATTACAAAGTCAGATATACAGAGAGGAGGAGAGACAGAGAGGAACATCTTCCGTCCGATGATTCACTCCCCAAGTGAGCCGCAACAGGCCGGTGCTGTGCCGATCCGAAGCCGGGAACCAGGAACCTCTTTCAGGTCTCCCACACGGGTGCAGGGTCCCAATGCATTGGGCCGTCCTCGACTGCTTTCCCAGACCACAGGCAGGGAGCTGGATGGGAAGTGGAGCTGCCGGGATTAGAACTGGCGCCCATATGGGATCCCGGTGCGTTCAAGGTGAGGACTTTAGCCACTAGGCCACGCCGCCGGGCCCCATCCATTCATTTGTGTAAATTAACTTGATCACAGTAACTATTTCACAGAATGTGCATATACCAAATTATACTGCACATATTAAATATATACAACTAATATTTGTCAGTTACACTTCAGTGAAGCCAGAGATGGGGAAGGATTCAGGAAGATTTAAGACAATGCTTACTTGACAGTCCCAACTATACAAACCAGCTTCTAAGAATCTTCAGGGCATCTTACAGATACCCACAGTATCCTAAAATCCTTACAACTGGGGAGTACAGCATGAACTCCAGAATTTAGGCAGCCATCTTTCATTTAAAATAGAGCAGAGTTGAAAACAGGGCTTTACAATCACAACCTTGTATGGCCAAAAAGGCTAAAACTGTCTGTCACAGTCCTAAACTGTTTATTACCAACAAGATAGCTGAAGAACACTCAGTTTAATTATGTCTGTCCATTTGGTGGCCTAAGTGCTCCAGTCCTCAGTATGTGACTTCTGAAGTCATAGAGGCCATAGACATGCCTTTGGACCAATCTGAAACTCAGGTAGAAGAGCAAACTCAGGAGATGAGGCATTTCATTCACCCTCAAATTCCTCCTTGGTCATGGCACTTTGAGCTGCAGCCTGCTCTTCATTCTCCATCCCTCTAGAATCTTTGTGGATGTAGAGAGGAGGCCTGCCCTCCAATGTGTGTCCATAAGACACTGGGCCAGCATCTAGCACACCAGGGCCATGGAGTGCACTCCCCTGCTGTTCCATGGAAGGGCAATGTCCACTTCGTACAAAGGAGAGACTGTGTTATACAAAACCCTAGTCAGCAAGTTCACATCAGATACCTCTGATAGAGGCTAGTGGTCAACTCAACTCTGGGGTCCAAAGTAGTGACTGTGTGGGTATGGTAATTGAGAGTTGTAAACATAATGAGTCCAGCCAGAAGGGCAGTAAATTTCAGCACAAGACTCTGGTCAGTGTCCATGGAGGATGTGATATTCACATCAGCAGGGTTTGAGATGGCAACAGCAGCAGGAGTTGCCCACAGAAGCTGCTCTCAGGTCCTCTTCAGGGCGATGCTGCAGATGGGATCACTTACCCTTTAGTGGATATGCTGTTCCAAGTGGAGGTCAAGATTGGTGCCACCTAGGTGGACTCCTGCTGTAACGGGTATGAAGACATGCTCCTTTATTGGCAGGACATGCAGTGCCTTGGACATCCTTTAAGCCATGCCAGGAATCAAAAACTACCGCATGAACTTCTCATTGGGTAGTATGGAGGGCTAATTCAGATTTTGATGTTTTAATGGAGAATGAATGAATTTTGCATAAAGATCACAAAACACAAACAACAGAAGACTGATTTTAAACAATGGTCCCCAAAGCCTCTGGTGGTAGTATGCACTCTCCTTCACAATGTCACTTTGCTCTTCCTCCCATCAAAGGGTAGAATCGATTTCCACTGCTCTTGAATCTGATCTTATGTTGCACTAGCTTGGAATAATAATGCAACAGAAAATATGTCATTGATTTGTGGTTATAAGAGGTGTTGTCTCTTCTCTTTGAACCATCATGAGTCATTGTCCTAAAACATTAGGTAAGAAAATCTGTCTTTGTTAGAGGACATGTGTCTATGTGTAGTTGGGATGCCTCCTGAGTGGATGAACTTGGATCTTTTAGCCAAAACCCTGCACATGTGCCAAACTTGGCACATGTAAGCCCTGGTGAAGCCAGAAAATTGAGAACTAAGACTTCAAGGCTGATTCATCTGGAACCATCTTTATTTCACATCCATTCTTAGCTAACTATGATTTCTTTATGGGGAGAAATCATTTCAACCAATATTATGTTGCTAAAATGAATATCTGCCTAGTACATCTTACATTGTATCCTAACTGTAAATTAACGAATCAGCTTTGAAGTAGTTTGAAGTAGTCTGTCACACCACAAAGGGGCACTGAAAGAAAAGCAGTTATCTGCGCAATCATTAGACAAACGTATGTGAGCACAGTCCTACTGCTCCTGTCCTCTGTTCTATGTAACAGAAGGATTCTAGACTCATTAGGCTTTTCCTTCTGGAACGTTGATATTCCGACTAGATGAGTAATGAGGACAATAATGTCAGGAACAAGGGTGTTGTGACCCATGAATCCCAGCATGGGCTGATGGGAGATCACAGAGAAGGAGAAGACATGAAATAGCTGTCTGCAGTAACAGCATTAAGGAAAAAAATGAGTGAACAGAATGTTCATAAAGACATTACCCATGTTGAGGTTCTAGTCACTAACAAAAAAAAATCTTAGAAATAGTAATAAGACTCATATTGTTCTCTTTTTAAAGGTTTAGCTTCATTGGAATGGCATATTTACAGAGAAATGGAGAGACGGAGAAGAAAAGATGTTCTATATGCTGGTTCACTCACCTAGTGGCTGCAAAGGCCAAAGCTGAGCTGATCCAAAGCTAGGAGTAGGGAACCTCCTCCAAACATCCCATGCAAGTTTAGGGTCCAAGGCTTTGGGCCATCTTCAGTTGTTTTTCCAGGCCATAAGTGGGGAGCTGGATGGGAAGTAGAGGACCAAGGGTAGGAACCAATACCCTTATGGGATGCCAGTACTTACAGGTAGGTTAGCTAGCTGAGCCAGAGCACTATCCTGAAGATTCATATTGTTCTTAGGATTTGCAGCACTAGCACTGTGATTATTTTTTTATGTAAAAGCAGTGGCTAGATCAAAAGAATCTGGTTTCATTGAAGTTAATATTGGAAAATGTAGTGTGATCTCATTTTAAGTCAGAGGCACCAAGTATACTACCCTCTGCAAAAAATATTCATGTCAGGCCCAACGCAGTAGCCTAGTGGCTAAAGTCCTTGCCTTGCATGCCTGGGGATCACATATGGATGTCTGTTCTAATCCAAGCAGCCACATTTCCCATCCAGCTCCCTACTTGTGGACTGAGAAAGCAGTTGATGGGCCAAAGCTTTGGGACCCTGCACCTGAGTGGAAGACCCAGAAGAGGCTCTAGCTTCTGGTTTCAGATTGGCACAGCTCTGGCCATTGGGACCACTAGGGGAATGAGTCAGTGGATGGAAGATCCTCCTCTCTGTCTCTTCTCCTCTCTGAATATCTGACTTTCCATTAAAAATAAAATAAATCTTCATATATATTCAGGTCTTTGCAAAGTGTTGGAAATTATACATAATTTGTGGTTTGTGCACTGCATTACATTCCTAAAATGGAAAAGATTCTTAACCTAAAAACAAAGGCAGTGACATTAGCCTTCGCTCAGGGGACTGCACTCAACACAGGACAGCAGTACGGAATTGTACCGCAGCAACGCATGTGAGGGCAGAGTGAAGACAGCAGAGCTTCCGGTGGCAATGCACAGCGGTGGCTCCCTTTTTAAAATTTTTGGATATATTTTTAATATCATTTACATAGCTGAGAGGCATGCACACCTATGTGGGCCTCCAATTAGGGTGGGGAGGATCGAAACATGGAGGAAAGCAGGTGAGACAAATGTTACAGTTCTTTTTTTTTGTTTTTAATTTTCTGTTTTCTCCTGTGTCTGCAGCATCTGGGGAACAGTCATTTGATAATGCCTTAGAAACCCAAACTGGGAGAAAACTTTTCCAAGGATGTTATTTGAGTGATTTTGATACTTTGGAGACATTTTGGCTTCATTACACCAGAATTGAGAAAAATCTTTACAAAGCGTATTGACTGACAAAGTCCACCTTAGCGCATCCACAGACCCAGAAACTGGCTATCATGTCCCCTGTGTGCCTCTAGACATGCTGCCCACTGCACTGCTCAGGCGTATCAGGACTGGGCCTCCTCAGCTGCTGATGCAATTTAGTCAGATGCCTGCTCTAATTTTTATATGTATATATATACATATATATATATAATGTAAAATATACATATATTATGCAAAATATATAGTATATGATATATATTTTACACATTATTATATATTGTATATTACATATTACATTATATATAAATATATATCTCCAAGGTCAGACCACATATCTTGTCTTTCCCTGTGACTGGGGTTTGAGTCCACTGATCCAATTGGGAATCTTCCAGGAAACCTTAACTAAGGTGACTTCAGACTTGACTTTTGTGTGCCAGCTAATACAGTGTCAGACTTGGTCTGTCACCTGCACCAGCCAACACGCATTGCAGCAGATACAGCTGCCTGTCCAGTTCTGCCACTAGGCTTCATCTCTCTCTCTCTCACAAGCACCGACAGGTGATGTGATCAAAGCTCAGCCCAGCTCACCATAGGCACAGTACTCACACATGACAATGGAGGCCAAGGCCTAGTCGGCTCAAAACTCAATAATCCCCACCAAGCCACACCTAGCTCTAGCTTTTGTGTGTGCTAGCATGTGCTACAGATTAGCCCAGTCTGTCCAGCATCCCATCTGGCTCTTGTGTACACTCATGGGTGCTGCAGCTTAGCTCAGCCTGCCCCACCCCCAGACCTAGCCCACAAATATACTGATAGGTACTGCTGCCTTGTCCAGCCTTGCCCATCCCCAACTCTGACTTTCATGTTCATCAGCAGCAGCTGCAGGCTAGCAAGGGTGTGCCCACAGTTCCCCTACAGCCAGCACCCCATGCTAGTTCTCACACATGGCAGTAGGTACTTCCCCAGCCCTGGCGCTGATGCTCCCCAGTGGGAGCTGCAACCTAGCAGGGGAGTCCCCAAGTTCCCCTATCATGCCTGCTCCCAGCCCTGGATCTCACACATACCAGCAAGTGCATGGTATAGTCTGCCCTCAGTCCCAGACTCTGCATGTACTGGTGGGGGAGGTTGCAAGGATGTTGTAGCCTGGCCCAGCTGGTCTCACAACCCTGGCTTCCATAAGTGTCCAGTGTCTGGAAGTGCTGTGGCCTAGCCTGACTGGGCCAGTCACCACTCCCAGCTCTAATGCTGCAGCCCCACAGAGCTAAGCCGAAAATCCCTACAGAATCTGCCCCCAGATCTGGTTATTTAGTGTTCTGGTGGTGCTACGTGCTGGGGTCTGGGCAGTGGGTGTGGATGACACGAAGGTGCAAAGAGAACAGCTCCCCTGCTTGGCAGGGCCCGGGGGAGCTTCCCGCTGTTAGGCAAGGCCCAGTGGAAGTCTCTCTGACCACCTTGACACTGTTTCACCCCCTGGTTGCATGGACACTCAAGCACCCCGCTAAGAATTCTGTAATCTATTGAGGCATTGTTGTTTGCCCCTGTGAGATGGTTTTTGCAACCCATGTGAGCTTGAGAGTTAATGTCACTAATAATGTCTTGGTGAGTGGGCGTTTGACAATTTACACACAGGAGCACAATTAAGCCCATGCCATTTTTGGACACCTTATGGGGTACTTAACCATTGCCTCAGAATTTGGTCCAGACATGTAGCACTCCTTCTGGGAGGGGCTTGAAAATATTGTAAATATTAATGAAACTGATGGGAGTGAGAGCTGAAACTGCTATGGCAATAAATATAGTTATTGTTACCTCAAAGGCTAGCCTGTCTTTGCAATTTTTTGAAGCATAGAAAATGTAACTGTTTTAGCACTTTTATAATTTTTAGTTAGAGGAATTAAGGATGCTTTTATTAAAGAAAAATGCTTTTGATTATTGTATCATTGTTTATGGGGTTGTAGAGTCTGTAGTTGTAGGGGGATTTTATATTTGAAACTTTTGTTTTAGATTTAGGTTTTTTTCCTTGTAACCTATTTTCCCATTAAGTAATGGGTAAATTGTAGAAATAGAAATGTGGTAGGAATGTGCTACTAATTAGCAGGTAATCGCATGTGCCTTGGCCTTGGAGTCCTGGCAGTTGCTCCATGGCTGCTGCTGAAGAATAAATAATGGCTTGCTTTGAAGAATATGAATACAGTATTTAGCAGAATCATCTTTAGGGGCACCTGCTTAGCCTTGAAGTGCAGATGGAGTCACCAAATGTCTGTACATGCCCCCTTAGTCTTGAAGTAAAAATAAAATAATTTGCTGTTTGTGTAGAAGCTTGTGAGGTGTCTGAGTAAATAAAAAGGACAGCTTTTTCTTGGGCTGTTGTGAGAACGCACCAAGTGACAGTGACTGTGTCTTTCTTTATCCCCAACTCCACACACCCTCCCGAGCTCCGAACTCGGCTGGAGCTGGACTCCGGCAGCTACGGCCTAGCCTGACATGGCTCACACCGTGTCCCGTGTCCCGACACTCACGGGTGGGTATGTCCCCCTTTTTCAGCTTTTGTGAGCACCAGCAGACAGCAGACAAAGCCATTTAGCCTAGCTCAGCTCTCCTACGCTGGCCTTGGCTGGACCCAGACATGTCCTCCAGTTTCCCCCCTCTAAAGCACCACATCTCAGCTGCCCAGCCTCACTGTGAGTGCAGTGGCCTGGTCCATGGAATCCCCAGAAGTCACTTCTCACCTGTCAAACATGCCCTAAGCAGCTCCTACTCCTTCAGAACGCCCCCAGACCCATTTATCTACCATTTAGCTTTATTGATGTCTTTGTATTTATCACCAGCTTCTCACAAAGTACACATGTCCAGTCGACCACAGATGTATCATTCAGCAGAAGTAACCTAGGACACCGAAGCAGAGGAAGATTCAGTAAAAATGCTCCTGAAATCGAAGCCTCAAGGAGGCTGCAGGGTCAGCAAATCGTGGCCAGGATTTTAGAGTCCTGCTCTACTGTGATTCAGACCCGACTCGTGCATTGACCACTTGAGTCACTTATTTCATAAGTGCCCACTTCTAGCCACTCTGCTGTGACCAGCTGAAGAGTGGCTCAGTTATTTCAAGTCCACCAGGGAAGACCAGCATCCACAAGAAGCAGAGCACAGCTTGAGCACCACCGGTGCGTCGTTAAGAGCAATGGCACGCAACGCACGAGTACATTCAAGGAGGCCACAGCTGGGAGGTCGAGGACAACATGCTGGTGGAAAACAGGAAGACCAGCCTCTACCACATGATGGTCCCGAAGTGAATCTCTCCAGATAAATCACCCCTAAAGGCACATGCTAAAGAAAACATAAGGACCCACTGCTCTCCCTGACAAAGCATTGCTTCTGGTCAGAGAACCTTAAGAGGAACTAAAAGCTGGGGCGGTTGCCCTTGCCACATGAAGCTTGTTATCTCCCGTTTGTGTAAGAAAGTCGCTTAGAAGTCTTTTCCTGTTGTGAGCTCTTAGCAATACTGCGTGGCAGAAGGAAAGGGAGTATTGAAAAATGTCCTGAAATACCACTCTCACGTAATCGCTTTGTTTTAACTGAAACCGTATTTCAGTACTAGAGTTCAATGATTCCAAATATAGTGCTTCATGTAGTAAGGGAAAGAAACAAGAAAGCAGCTCATGGAATTTATATATTTTATAACCAATGGTTACTTAAAATTTTTCAAAAAAAGTGACCTTACAAATAAATGGGATTTTTCCTAGATTGTGAAAGGACTGTTTGCTGCTTTCTAATTAAATTGCTTTTTCCTAAAGTATTACTAAGAATGCAAACCTGCATTTTCACAATTTTTTATTTCAGTTACCACTAATAACTTTCATTCTTGTCTAGTGACATAAATATTTCTATTTCACCATTTTCATCAATACAAATATGATTTACATTTTATTTTGACTATCCCTCTAAGACTATATAAAAAGAGCTATAACTATAGTATCCAAATTCATAAACATGAAGTAGATATGAAAGATGTTAACAATTATGCTCAGGGTGATGCAGCGGCTCAACAGGCTAACCATGTGCCTGCTAATGTCGACATCCCATATGGATGCTGATTTGTGTCCCGTTACTCCACGTCTGATCCAGCTCCCTGCTTATGGCCTGGGAAAGCAAAGGAGGATAGCCTTTGGGAGCCTTCACCATGTGGGCGACTGGGTTTAATCTACTCTCACAAGGCAGCACAGATACTAAATAGCATCGTGTGGACATCTGCCCGCTTCCAAAACCTGGGCTTTCCATTAGCCATGCTTGATTTGCTCAGAATATTTCCACATATATTATGTATCTGAATATTTACAATATAGACACTATTCCCCCTACAGAAATGAGGCAACTGCATTTCTGAACTAGTGTCTCACGAGGTGAATGATAAAGCCAAACCCAATGTGCTGACTCCTGTTTTCCCTGCACTGTGTTGGGAATGCAGCCCATTGAGAGAGCATCTCGAAGTTAGTCCACGTTGACTGTACCACCTTTTAAAGCTACAACTCTGAGTTCTCTTCCCCAGTGACATCTTTGCCTGTATTTACTTTCCCCATCGTCATCTTCAAACCACATTATCACTTGCCCCGGTTCTCCTCGGAGTTTGCACAAGAACCATAATCTAACCAGATGTTCACGAACGCTATTTAGTGTACAGATCCACTGAATGCCTTCCTTCCACATGCATGTATTTGCACCCTTACTGATACAAGCACAAAAATACAAACTCTAGTAGGAATTGTGTCAAGCAGAAGATTTGGGGGATCAACTTTTGGATGCTTGAAGTTCCTATTTGTTAGACACACTACATTCTCAGAAGTCAAGATTTGCTGACTGTGACATGAGAACCAAATCCTCTACCCCATGAGAAGCTGCCTCTTCCATTAATTTCAAAATGAACACAATGTACATAGTCCACTTTTGTACTGAGGACTGTATCCAAGTGTGACGGTATACCTAGATAGTGCCAAGGAAGGGCCAGGTCTGTCAGAACATGGGCAACTACATGCAGATTTCCAAATCATATCAGAAATATTAGCTTTTCTACCAGTCTAAATGTCTTCTCAGCAATACATGTTTCTTCAGTCTAATCAACCAAACTGGGTTGCACCTTTCCATCCCCTGAACCTGTGCACATGGTGTCACTTTTATTTTCTTCTTCAACCAGCTAGAGAACTCCAGCACCTGCATCTTCTGCCTCCTTCTGGCTTCTATATCATCATTTTTTCTTGACCCCATTCTGCGACAGTGTCTCCCTTCCAGGCAGGAGGTCACAAAAACACAGAAACATCACTTCATGGCATGTAGGCAGAGTATGGGACCAAAACATGCTTTCCTTTAGCCAGTAACATTCTAAAACGATTTCTCTTTTATGCTTAAAGTTATAACTCATATTTTTTCAGGTTTCCTATAATGCATTACACTCTATTGTCTTAGCCAGCTACTTTTAAAATCACTAAGATGAGTGAGGTTCAGCAATCAAAAGAAGGTGGCTTAACATCCTACTAAAGTAAATAAGAAGAATGGGATAAGAACGCAGTATGAAGAAAGGTCTAAGGAAGTGGGCAAGAATCAAAGACTCTCAAATTTTAAAAATCTGTTTTGAATATTTTATGATTGGGGTATCGTTGCTATACCTCATTTATGTCTCTGAAAATTAGGAAACTTTTCCAATCACAATCTCAACCCCCAACCTATCTATTTAAAAATATTGTTAGCAAGTGATTTCATGAGAACTCAGAATGTTTACAATTTAAGCAGTCACCTTAACTGATATAAAGTTGTATAAAACACACATCATATGATAAATGTGTGTAAGCTCATAAGTTTTGTGTATTATAATGTATTACCAAATACAAGGTTTCAAATTTCAATCAGCTATAACGTATCACGCATTTTATATAAAATGTAAGCAACCATGAGTATATACAGTCAAACCTGTGTAAAACTTCCTCTTGCATCTCTTTTCTAATAAAAAAATGGCTCAGATATTTAATTATATTTCAGAGATTGTTACAGAAGAAAAAATCAATGGTTATTATGTTAGAAGTGAACTGGACTGTATCAGGCTACTATGATTTATCAAGGTATCTTTGTAAGAACTAAGAAATTCAGGTGACACAGTACAGCTCTGGAACGGTGCACATGCATGCGAAACCTTGATGAGAATAAAACAACCGTTTCACATTACCACCATCGCTTCTCCCCAAATCCTGTGCAAAATAGCATGGAAAAACATACCTTCCACACAATATAAAGGTAGCAAAATGAGTGCCCAACATTTCCACAGATCTCTGCACCTCCTCTAGTGAACCCTGGCACTTTTGTCCCACACACACCCAGGCTATAAACTTGCTCATTTATTAATGCACCTGTCCCACAGCTGGCTTCCATGAACTCAGACAAAAAGTCCTTCCCAGCACCAGGGTAGCCTCTGTTGGCCCAGTCTGCAAGCATACCGCATGCCTCCAGGGCCCTTCTTCCAGGCCAGTTCAGTAGATCATATCCCCAACAGCACCTGGATGATCCTAGTTATGATAAAGGCCATGGACCTAGATGGAAAGCTTATGTATTTGTGATGGGAGGATTTCAGAATTAACCCCATCCAGGGCCTCTGCCAGTTGAACTTCCCAGAATCTCTGGACAAGCTGACTGATGCAGGCATTTTCCTGCTAAAGCCTGTCTGGGAAGAAACTGCCAAAGGAGAAAAATAAGGTGTCAGCAACTGACACAAAAGTAGTAGAGATCTCTGAGATACGTAATAATTCAAAATTATCTTAAACTCAGTGTACCGTGAGAATACAAAATACATACAGACATAAATAAAACAAAAAAAGCAATCTAAGCACAAAAGTTCAACAACAGGATAGAAATCATAAAAAGAGTAAAAACAAATCTTGCAGCTAGAGAACAACATTGTTGAAATGAAAATCTTAGCGAGAACTTCAACAGCGGATTCAAGGTTACTCTGTCAACAAATCAAAAAGAAAGGAAGGGAACCTCAAAGATAGGAAATATCATTAAACTAATCAATATTTACATTTTGGGTGTTCCAAAGGAAGAGTGATTGTGACAGAAAGCTAATTTTAATATCAGATTTCCCCAAAGTTGGAGAATGTGGAGCATTCAGATTCATGATTCTCAAAGAACTCCTAAGAGACCAAGAGAGCTTCATCAGTACACGTTATAAAAGATTTGCAAACTCAAAAAGAATTTTGATGGCTTCAAAGTTTAACTGTTATCAGCTTAAAATAGACTGTCAAAACTAGAAATGTTTATGTAAGACTTATGGCAATCTCAAAGGGGAAAAAAACCTATAATAAGTACACAAAAGCAAAGAGAAAGGCATCAAAACCAATCAACCTAGAAAACTCCACTAACTTGGAAGGGCAGCGAGAGAGCAAGAGCGGAATAAAGCAACCGAAAAACAGCAAGCAGTGAACACATGGTCGCTAATGTCTTTACCTATCAAGAATTGCTTTAACTGTATGTAGAAACTTCAAAAATTTTGTGGAAAATTCAGAACTGAATTTTTGAAATCCATCCATAGCCATTTCACAATACATATTATCCATGAATTTTTAACTTTATTTATTTCAAAAATTTTAAAGGCAGGAGAAACAATGGTTTCCATGAACTTTTTAGAGATATAAATTTCACAATATTTTAAAGACACAGATTTCAAAAATGTATTTAATTTTTTTGCACAGACTAGAAGTTCCTTTATAAAAGAAAACCCTCTCTACTTAAAAATATATGGAAATTAGATAGCACAGCTACTGATCAACGGGGAAAATAATGAATCAAAAAGGAAACGAAAATACCTTTTAATAGAAATAATATATATCAAACATGAGTTTTGGCAAAATCAATTTCAAGAGATAATTTCTACAAAATATTAGAAGAGAAAAATAAAATAATGATGCGAAGAAGAATGCAAGTGTGAACTGATATTTAAGATAAACTAGGTGAGAAGAATCAAATTCAGATTTGAGAAATGAAATGTTGCAGCTCATACCACATAAAAACAAAGGATTATAAAAGAATACTATGATCTATTCTATCTCAAGAAGTTTCTCACCCTGGAATACATAAATTCTTAGACACATAAAGTTCCTAGAAACATGAAAAAATAGGAAATCTTAATGGACCCAATATCATAAGGAGATTGAATCATTAAACCAAACTCTTCCCCACAATAAAATTCCTGCATCTGACAAATTCATAAGTGCATTCTATCAAATATTTTAAAAATAAAATCAACCCTGCTCAAACCCTTCAAAAAAATAATGAGGATGGGACTCTTGCAATTTATTTTATAAGATGAGAATCACTCTGATGCCAAAACCAAGAATGTCACAAAGGGAAAAATAAGCACAGCCCAATGTCTCTAATGAGCATCATTGCAAACATTCTCAATGAACACGAGCGATTGTAATTCCTCAGCATCCAAAGGCCAGCTGAATTTACTTCTGAGATTCAAAAATGATTTAATATCTATAACTCAGTTTGAGGTACCACATCAACAGATTAAAATACAAAAACAATTTCATAGATAGGAAATAACTTGTAAGATCAGCCCTATTCACAACAGCTGTAAAATATTTTAAATAACTTGAAATAAATTTAACCAAGGATGTGAAGGATATCTTCACTAAAATTTTAAAATATTAAAGAAATAGGAGACTTCAACACATGCAAAAATCTTCCATGTCCATGGGTAGGCAGAATTAAAAACATCATAATATCCATACTAAAGAAATAATTTCCAGGTTCAACGTGATCCAAATTAAAACACCTGACATTCTTCTCACATCTAGACAAAACAATGCCAAAATTCGCATAGAAACCACAAGAGACTACAACTAGCTAAAGCAATCTTGAACAACAAAAACAAATCTGGAAACATTACAGAAGCAGATTACAAGATATACTACAGGGCAGTTGTAATCAAAGCAGCCCATTACTGCCACAAAACTAGATAGGGAACAGAAATAAGATCCCCAAAATGAACCCACAGCATACAGTCAACTAATTTTTAACGAGCAAACCAAAATCAATTCAGGGAGTGGACAGTCTCTTCAACACTTGATGATCTCACATGTATAAAAAAAATCAACTCTTAATTGATCAAGCAGCTAAATATGTGACCAGATACCATCAAATTACTAGAAGAAAATATCAAGACACTCAGTGAGACATAGGTGTAGACAAAGACGTGTTGGAAAAGACCACAGAAACATAGACTATTAAGGGGGAAAAAATTAAATTGGATTACACGAAGCTAAGAAACCACTGCATTTTAAGAACATAATCAACATTGTGATGAGGTAGAAATAAGAATGGAAGAAAACATTTACAAACTGTGTAACTCACACAGCATTCATATCCAGGATCTGAAAAGAGCTAGGAAACTTAGCAAACAAAGTACAATCCAGCAAAAAAAAAAAAAAAAAGTTTTTAAATTGGGCAAAGGACATGAACAGGCATTTATCAAATGATGAAATTCAGATTGCCAACATGCATATGGAAAAAAAAAATCTCAGGATCACTAAACAACAAGGAAATTCAAATAAAAATCACAATGAAGTTATACCTCACTCCAGTAAGAGCAGCTATCTGAAAATCAAAAACTAAATGTCATGAAGATATGAGGATAAAGGTATTCTATTCCACTGTTAATGTAAATGAATGCAGCCATTACGGAAGGCACTATGTAGATTCCTCACACACCTGAAACTAGATGTGTAATATGACTCAACCATCCCACTCCTGGGGATTTTTTCAAATGAAATGCAATTATCATGAGATTATCTATACCTCAATGTTTATAGCAGTTCAATTCATAAAAGCAAAGAAATGAAATCAACCAAGATGTGCATCAACTGGTTCCTGAACAAAGAAAATACTACATATATATGCACTATGGACTATTAGTCAGTCATATAAAAGAATGAATTCTTGTCTTCTGCAGCTAAATGTAAGCAATTGGAAACTACTGTGCTTAGTGAAATAAGCCAGTCCACAAGAAGACAAATATATGTCCTCCCTTATCTGCAACAGCTAACAGAGCACAATAGATAACCCAGAGGTACAAAGATGGCATCCCGGGTTTGGATTACTGTGCAGTCTATTCCTGAGGAATAGTGTTCTGTTGTTTTTCTTTCCTGAGGAATAGTCGTTTTGTTGTTTTTCTTTATTACTATTTTTCCACTTGCAATGTGTTGATATTTTTCCTAAAGGAGTGTTAAGCCTGTAATTGCAAAAAGAAATGACATTATTATAAAATCTAGAAATAAAAGAGAAAGGAAAGCAGAGGATAGGTAGGGAATGTGGGTAAGAAAGAGGGTAGGGTTAGAAGGATCAGTAAGGATCCTATTCCTGTATTGTGACATGTGAAATAGGTTCACTTCATAAACATAAATTAAAACATGATCATCTCAACATTGTGGAAAAACCTGACAAAAATGAAAACCAGTTTATGATAAAAATTTCAAAATATGTATAAAAAAATCTCTCAATGAAATAATAATCACATGAGACAATAACAAAGCCAACGGTACATTGAAAGTTGAAAAATTTAAAAAGGTTTCCTCTGTGATGAGGAACAACACAAAAGCTTTCCACTCTAACCATTTTTAGTAAACACAGTCCTGCAAATCCTAGCTAGATAATTGCTCTCTTTCTTCCCTAAATAAATCATACTTTGCAAACTATAAAAAAAGATAACCAGATCATAAAGAAAGAAGCACGTTAACAGATAACATAACTTTATATACAGTAAGCCTGAAAGACTCACCAAGAGAAAGCAATAATGAAAAATTTCATCAAACTTGTAAAAAAACACAAACAAAAAACAATTTGCATTTCTATACACTAACAATGATCTATTCAAAAAGAAATTATGGAAAACAATTGTACCTATATCAGAGTCATAAAGAATAATCAAGAAGCCAGGCACTGCAGCCTAGTGGCAAAAGTCCTTTGCTTACAGGCACCAGTGCATGTCCTGGCAACCCCACTTCCCATCCAACTCCCTACTGGTGGCCTGAGAAAGCAGTCAAGGACAGCGCAAAGCTCTGGGACCCTGCACCTGCAACAGGAAACCCAGAAGAAGCTCCTGGCTCCTGGCTTCGGATCAGCTCAGCTCCAGTCCTTGCAGCCACTTGGGGAATGAATCAGTGGATGGAAGATCTTCCTCTCTGTCTCCTTTCCAATTTAAAAAAAAAATCTTTAAAAAAAATGAAGAATCAGTATGCTGAATACACCATAAATATTGATGAATGAAATTGAAGATGTCTCAAACACATGGAAAAACATTTTATGTTGCTGAATTGGAGGAAAAATGTCAAAATACTCATGTTACCCAAAGAAATATAGATTCAATACAATCCTCATCGAATTCCAGTAACATTTTTCACAGAAACAGAAAAAAAGCTCCTAATCATGTGAAATCACAAAAGGTCTTAAATAGTTAAAGCTATTTTACAAAAAAAAAAATAAACATAACTGGGAACTTCCTAATTTCTAATTATAAGTTAAATCAGTCAAAACGGTATAGTACAGTTACAAAAATTAACACAGAACAATGGAACAGAATAGAAAGCTCCAAGACCATGCTTAATTACCATGCCTAACACTGGTCAGTGTTTAACAAAGACATCGGGAATTAAATAATAAAAATCCTTCAATAAGTGATTTTAGGAAAAGTGGATATTCAAATACAAGGAAATAAAATCAGATGTTTGTCTTACACTGTACACAACGAGGAGCTGCACGTGGGTTAGAGATGAATCCCTGACACAGGCGGAAAAGAGTCCCCGACGTCAGAGTGGACAATGATTTTTATGCCTCAAAAGTACAGGTCCAAATAGCACACGCAGACATTGCACTACATCCAAGCGAAACGCTTCTGAAAAGCACAGGGACGTGGATCGCAGGGACCAGAATGACAAAACATAGCAGTGTTGCCAGGGACACGGGCGAAACAGGACCCCTTCTACTGCTGAGGAGAGTGGAGTTAATACAGCCATGGGGGAAGAAAAGGGAATATTATCGTATTACTAGAATCTGTCCTCAAACTATATTAAGCCTGGGAAAAACTGAAAAAAAATAAAATGGTGAGAGGGTAAAATGAAGAAGAGAAGGAGGAAGAGGGAAGAATTACATACCTACAGACATGTTTCATGTTATATAGCAAAATTAATTCTTAAAAACTGTATACTAAATAAACTACCACAAAATAAAGAGAACTAAAATATTTAAATTTTAGAATAAAAAGGGAAAGGTAGGATTATTATGCAATCAACAAACTCACTTCAGAGTATATCTAAAGTAACAGCATCAGTACATCAAAGAGATACCTGCATACCACAGTCATCATTTCGCGACTCACAATTGCCAAGACACAGAATCAACCTAAACATCCTAGGTGAATGATAATAAGTTAGCTACATTGATCAAATAATGGAAAAATAGAAGAAAATCCTGCCATTTCAGACAACATGGATAAACTGGAGGGCATTATGGAAAGTGAAATGAGCAGGCACAAAGACAAATATTACATGACGTCACTCACATGTTTAATTAAAAACAAAAAAAAATGCAGCTTGTCAAGGACTAAGGAATGAAGAAAATATTTATCATGGTCCAAAATACCAAGTATGCAAGATGTCAAATTCTAGAGACCTACTGCACAGCACGGCAACCAAAGTCATTGAGACTGTGCCGAACACTTTCAATTTGCTTAGGAAGCAAATCTTAACAGTTCAGCATGCACAGAAAGTTAACCAAAAGAAGTGATGGGACATTCTAGCTAAGAATCATTCCAACTGTGTACATATATATCAAAATATTATGTTACTGTTATAATTTTGTCAGTGATACATCAATAAGAAAGCTATACTTCTATGAAAATAATATTAAAGATGAACAAATTCCACTATATTCACATAAGGATGAAATTATTCAGTGCACTTAAAAAGTAGGATTTAAAAGCAATAGCACTAAAAAGTGAAAACTGAAATCATTCAGACTATAACAAATTTCACCTGAATTTCAGATTTGAAGAATATTTTTGCCCATTAATTTGAAGACATTCAGTACCGTCATAAATGACAGATATCCATGCCACTGAAATATTAAATTCTAGAAATATTTCTTAAAATATCAAAATCATTTGCTGAAAATTTCACTACTAATACTGGCTTCAGGCCATTCAAACAGTAAGTATAAGCCAGGAATATTCTTATTACTTGAATTAGTTTCACCTCCATTTAGTTCAGATCCAACAGAAATAAAGTTGTTTTAAAACACTACACTTTTTTTTGCACCAGGAATTTTGACACAAATTCTTGTAAAATAAAACAAACACACAAAACAACAGCAACAACAGCAAGAAGTACCTTTGATCGCACCCGGAGTCCTGAAGTTTGTTTTTATCATATCCTATCTATTATAGTAACTTTTGGGAATTGTCCTAATTCAGCACCCAGTTTTCAGCAAGGGAACTTCCAGCTCTCATAGCAGCAATCCGCTAATGACCAACACGGCAACACCTCCAGAAAGGCACACTGTTACCCGCTCATTCCTAACCTTACCCCCTGCGCACTGTCCAACTGCACTGTTCCCAGTGCCAGCCCTTCCGAAGGAGCAGCTTCCCATCAATTTATAAAAAGCACTTCCAATGCATTCACAGCAAATCAAGGACACATTTTCTAACTCAATACTTAGGAGCACCAGCATTTTCTCATGTTAACATCTTGGTGTTAATAGAAGGGTAGCGATTTCAGAACTCAAATAATATTTCATACCTCAGATACACAAACACACACATACCTTTTTTTTTTTTTTACTAATTCTATCTGAAAATCTTAATGCATTTTAAGAATTTGGACAAAACACTTTTTAGTAAAGACAGAATTTTTTGAAGCAGGTGCAAAATTTTAATTTTAGAATATAAGCAAAACTAAATGAATCTTTAGTAGATGGACATTACAAGGACATTTAATTTGTATTTACATCGGATATAATCTCCCTTAATCCTAATTTGCTTCCTGGAATTCCTGAAGAGGTTCCACAATACATTCATAAATACCAAGAGAAAGAAAAGCCATACAAAAAGATGAAGTGCAAGGTTGCACACACACACACACACACACACACAGCAGCTCAAAAGGGGCCACTGTCATGGCATCGCACATTAAACTGTCATTTGCAACCCCAGCAGTCCATATGAGAAGGCCAACTGGAGTCCTGCTTGCTGTCTCTTCCTGTCCAGCTACCTGCTAATGCGTCTGGGAAGGCAGCAGAAGTAGCCCAAGCATTTGGGGCCCAGCTGTCTGAGTGAGAAAACAGGGCATCTTGTTCCTGGATTCTGTGCCATTTGAGGAACGAGCGAGCAGTTAGAGGGCTCCTGCAAGGTCTTTCACCTTCTCTGCTCCCCGGCCTTTCAAACAGATAAACCTTATTTTAAAAAAGTTCCAGTTTATGCTGCTTAAACTAATTTCAAACCAGACCCAACGCAGGCAGTGTGTACAGTATGGAGTCTGTCTGCTTGATCTGGGATTCCCTGCCACACAGAAGACACCAGAGCCACACTCTCATGCCTGATAAAATGACATCACAATGAAATCACTTATGGAAATAGTTTCATTTTCCTATCCCGTTTAGAATAAACAATGTCTATTGTGATATAAAATCCGTTACTTCCGAAACCTAGTTTGTAAAGAACGTTAAGGATTTTCATTATTCAGAGAAAACAGAAACCGGGAGTGTTCAGTGTGGTAAGCGGGCTGATGTATCTTCTGAGTGGGTTTGGGGCTCTGGGGAGTACCATTCCTTCCTGCAGGGTCTCAACTCACAGCTACTGTGTCCCCTGGAAACCCAGAGGCACAAATGTCAACACAAGCCACACAGGAGCACTGTGAAGGTGAACTATACAGACAAATGGTTCTAGTAAGAGTGGTTACAAGGTATTTGATCAATAAATGACAACATTTCAGTCATTTAAATATGCTAAATTGTATTCACATAATACATCATGGATGTCTTCTCTTGTTGCTAGAATATAATTTAACAAAGGCAGCAGACAAGCGTCTTCAAGTGAGGAAAAGTCTATTTAGCTATTTTCCTGATTCCTTTCATCTCACGTATTGCCTAATAATCTCACTTATTTCCTAATAATAGGAACGAGGACTTCATGCAAAATTAAGTCATTCCATCATATATTTACGGAATCATCAGAATTCATCAAACTTGACATGTTCAAGGCAGTTAATTGATTACTGATAACAAAATGATCTTAGAACACGAAGTCTGAGGTTCAGCACCTGGTGTTTAATCTCATCTTCCGACGCACCGTGAGGGGCAACGTCAGGTGACAAGCACAGCCGTACTAGCACTTCCGGGGGCAACATCAGGTGACAAGCACAGCCGTACTAGCACTTCCGGGGGCAACGTCAGGTGACAAGTACAGCCGTACTAGCACTTCCGCATTTCTTGGCATTGTCCTTGCTTTCTTTGTTCCTATCCACTGGATATTTGTGATATTTCACTTTTAACTCAAACTTTTTTTTCAAAATCTTTCCTTATTCAGACAGATCTGCTGCTGAAACAAAAAGTGGATTCCTAAGAAAACGGGGGGGATGAGCAGAAGGTGATTTTCAATCACATTACACACAACATTCTGTATCCTATGGAGTTGCTTAAGTCTTATTTTTACTCGTTAAGCAACCACCCTGTGGTGACTAAGGGCGAGAAGCGTCAGGCTGGAAAGGTGAAGAGCTTTGTACTCTCAGAGGAGGACAGCAGACGTCATGACACACATTGTACACAAGAAACTGACTCAGTGATGTAGGGAGTGGGGCGCAAGACCAAGTAAAGCCCACATCTTATAAACGTTGTTCCTTTTACATCTCTGCATGGTTTTCCCATTCCAACAGAAGCACAGGTGTGAGAAAGAGAGCAAGAAAGAGAGGAAGAGAGGGGTTGGGAGGGAGGCGGTGGGCAGAGTACAAGCACTAAGCAAATACGTCAGTCTCCAACTCATCACCACAGTACTCCTGCAGCGTTGGACCTGCAGATCACAAGCATCTCAGCCCACGAAATAAGAGAGAAAGAAGACATAACGTCAAGGGGGAAGGTCAAGATGCTGGCTTGTCTGAAGACAACATGCTCTCTCTTAGGCTGGAGCAAGCAGCCATACGACATTCCCTTTATTTCCCATTTACATCGTTAAGGGCAATGCTGTTTGTTCTCAAAAAGAAACAATAACAATTTTGAGGGGAATGAATACCACAGAGAAAAAAATGCAACTATATTAAAAATACTAGAGGAAGGAGGTGCAAAGAGAATTCAGGAGGCTTCAAAAGCAGTTAAAAATATAGACTGAGAGGCATCTCCAGTTCAATCTGCTACCCTTCAAAGTAAATTAACAGCACCGTTAGAATTTCTGGCATGGATCCCCAAGTTCACAGTGCTGTCGGATAAGGCTTAGTGATGTCAGCAGAAAGTGGATGCCAAGCGGACATGAGGCAGGAAGAGAAGCCACAGCAGCTCCTTCAGCAAGGTGTCCCGATAGGATTGCTCCACACAGAGCTCGGCCTGGCTTGGATAGTCACCTCACAAACACAGCAGCTCCCACAGTACTTCTCCTCACTTCTCAGTATCACCTCAGAGGCACAAAAACCATCCCAAAACTTCCTTTTGAATCAATGCAAAGTATTCTTATATATTAAATAATACCTTTTTCCTTTAGGTATATTCAGATCTATTTTAGAAGTATAAAATATCTGAGACACATCTAAGTATTGAAATAGTTATTACAATCTGTCAAATGAGCTTACTTAAGCAGTAGTGTGTGTGTGTGTGAAGAGTACCAAGACCACTGAAAAGCAAACCCTAGCAAATTTCAGAATACAATGCTGTTGATTATAGCTGTAACTCTATTACCACCATGCTCTTACTCAATGGATCAGAACTTTCTTAAATGTCCTATATAAGTGAGATCATGCAGTAATTATCCCCCTTGATAGGCTTATTTCACCAAACATAATCTCCTCCAGTTTCAACCATGTTGTCACCAACGGCAGAATATTTTTAAAAGTTAATATTCCATTGCAAATGGAATATACATACAACAATTTTGATATTCATGCATCTGCAGATGTTAATTTTTATTTTTTTTAAAGATTTATTCAGTTTATTACAAAGTCAGATAAACAGAGAGGAGGAGAGACAGAGAGGAAGATCTTCCATCTGATGTTTCACTCCCCAAGTGAGCCGCAATGGCCAGTGCGCGCCGATCCGATGCCGGGACCAGGAACCTCTTCCGGGTCTCCCACGCGGGTGCAGGGTCCCAGTGCATTGGGCCGTCCTCGACTGCTTTCCCAGGCCACAAGCAGGGAGCTGGATAGGAAGTGGAGCTGCTGAGATTAGAACCGGTGCCCATATGGGATCCCGGGGCTTTCAAGGCGAGGACTTTAGCCGCTAGGCCACGCCGCCGGGCCCCAGATGTTAATTTTTAAACATATTAACACTTCACCAATGTAAAATATTTGCCAGTGGGTCCTTCTCTCTGTCTAGCCATACCCGCACCAGTGCTGGTTCTTGTGCTCACCAGTAGGAGTGGCAACCCCAGTGGGAGGTGCCCACTGTTTCATGAATGGGTCCACTCCCACTCCCAGATCTTCTACTCTCCTGGCAGCTCTGCAGTTTAACTTGTCAAAATTTGCCCCCTGTGCCAGTATCTGCCAGTTGATGTTCTGGCACAGCCAAACCAACCCACACCCACTGTGGCTTATGCATACACCAGTAGAAACATTCAACCCAGCCTGGTTTTCCCAGATCCAGCTCACATGAGGCCAACATGTATCGCACCCCTGCCCAGACTGGTCTGCCCCTATCCCAACTCTCACACTCACCAGTGGGAGTGGTGCTGCAGCACAGGAGCCCTCCACAACCCCGCTACAAGGTTCACCCTCTATCCCCTGGGTCTCACTCATGCTGGTTGTGTGCTGCAGCCCCGTCTGGCATGGCCTGGCTCATCTCGCATTTGCCAGTGGGTGTTGTAGCCTGGCCCGGCCCATCCCAGCCCAGCCCAGTCCCAGTTCCAGCTCACTCTGGTGGGGGCTGCAGCCTTGCCCTGCCCAGCTGGCCCCCCGTCCAGGCCCTCATGTGAACTGGCTTGTGTTGCAGTCCATCCTGGCCTGACCCACACTTCGTTCTGGTGCTCAGATTCACCAGTGAATGATATGAACCAGCACAGCCTGGTTCGCCCCCTACCCGCACCAAATGTATCCCAGTGGGTACCATTCCTGGCCTGGTCTGGACTGTTCCCTTTCTTGGTTCTTGTGTTCACTTTCAGGGACTGTGCCCTGGCAGAGGAATTCCCCAAGCTCCTCCATCAGAACCTGAGCAGAGGTATTTCAAGCTGCCTTTAAAATGAAACGCTGCTAATTGTAGAATACTTTTCTTGCTCAAGTAAATGCTATTCAATTGAAATGGCTTCTTTTGCTTGTCACAGGCTGTATAAAAGCCGTTTGGACTCCACACTCAGTGTTCAATCTTTCTGGACTATATTCCAAAGTTTGGGTTGGGTAGTGGGTGTATTCTACCTACTGCTACCAAGAAGTCAGAGGGGCAGATTGTTTAATAACTGTTCCCACAACTGGGAAAAATTAAAAAGATGAGATCTTTTCCTCTACAAATCCATCTGTCCTGGAACGGAGACACCCTGGAACATTGAGCCTCCAGTATGAGGGTAAGATGCCTCCTATCGGCACTCACATCACTACAGACAAACAGACTGTCCCCCACAGCAGTGCGGAGCAGAGGTGAGCATCACCCATGACGATTCCCCCTGGGTCACCACACAGGGCCTTTGTTCCATGAGAACCATAGTTCCCAGACTGAGGAAGTGGGGGGCAAAGGGAGCTTACTCTTTTTGATTGGCAAGGAAGAAGGCAACAGACTCAGCTCAGAAAGCAAACTGCCAACACTGGCATGGCTTTGCAGTATAGTAGGTTAAACTGCTACTATTACTCCACGATCCCATACGGGCACATTTCACGTCCTGCCTGCTGTACTTCTGATTCAGCTTCTTCCTAACACATCTGAGAAAACAGTGTAAAACGGGCTAACTGCTTGACCCCTTGCACCCACTGAAGACTCTCATGAAGCTCTAGGGCTCACCCTGATCCAGCCTTGCTTACAGCTGATTGGGGAATAAACCAGCAAATGGAAGATTTCTCTCTCTCTCTCTCTCTCTCTCTCTCTCTGTCTCTGTCTCTCCTCTCTCTGTAGCTGAGTTTCAAATGAATAAATAACGCCTTTTTTAAAAATCAAACTGTTTCTTTCTTAAGCGTATTTCAGCAGTTTAAAACACAAGCTGGGGCAGAGTAAAGTAGCAGCTAATGTCCTCTCCTTGAACGCACCAGGAACCCATATGAATGCCAGTTCTAATCCCAGCAACCCTGCCTCCCATCCAGCTCCATGCTTGGTGCTTGGGAAAGCAGCAGAGGACGGACCAAAGCTTTGGGACCCTGCTCCTGCCTCAGAGACCCAGAAGAGGCTCCTGGCTCCTGGCTTTGGATTGGCTCAGCTCCAGCTGTGGCTGCTTGGGGACTAAAGATCTTCCTCTCTGTCTCTCCTCCTCTCTGTATATCTGCCTAATAAAAATAAATAAATCTTAAAAAAAACACAAGCAGGAATACTAATATTTTGCAATTGCTGATTTTCTATCTTGGAGATCTAATTTCAATAACTTGGTGGGTAAACGTTAGGTGACAATGGGTTCAGTTATAATTCTTCTTCTAACCTGAAGGCCTAGAAATGCCCCTGGCTGTTTTTGTCTGCTGACATTGCATAAGATCAGGAAACAAAGTAGCTATTGCAAGTTTTGCTTTTTAAACAGCTTTGGCAGTGGTCATTAGTTGAGAACTGGCACTTTTATAGAGTGTGGTTCTTCAGAAGAAAAAATCCAGGGATAAAAGAAAAATACAATGTGGAAAAACACCAAAGGATGCAAGCAATTGCTTGGGTAATGCAGGCTACATATGTATGAGTGAATCCTGTGGTATCTTGGAATTTAAACCTATGTACCTACAATCCTTTACAGAAATTTCATGACAGATGTGGGATTGAGGAAGGGGGTAGGAGAGATGTATATGTGATTTATGCACACAGAATCTGAATAACCTTAGAAAAAGAATGAATGAAAGCATACCACATTCTTGTCATGATATATAATCAATTCAAAATACTTGCTAAATTCATAACTGTAAAGGAAGCAGAGAGAAGAAAAGATCTTTGCATACAAAATTGTCTTACGTATTGTATCAGATCAATTGCTGTGATAAGGGAGCTTTTTTTCTGAGAAAAAATCCGAATATTTTCTTAAATAATTTAAAAAGGAGAGAGTAATATGCAACTAAACTTCATTGTAATTTCCTGTGTACTTGTTATTATCTGCCAAATTTACTTCCTGATGGATTTCCAGGAACATCTGCTCTTTTGTGCATTATCTCAAATTTCCAGAATGTCCTTGACAAGAGACAATCATATCAGAAAGTACAATGGCAAAAGTCCTTCTAGTCACTTCCTGAACAAAGGGAGAAGGGTGGGGGCAGCTTCAGGACCACAATCCTGGGTTTGACTTTTGCCTTAGTCACTTGAGCAGGTGAGTAGAAATCAATAGATTTGTAACTTCTGCTTACATCTTTGAGGATGCTCGCGAGGTGTCTGCATGATATTTTTATTATTACATGGGATTTTTAATGTGATGAGCATAACCTGTTTAATGCTTACTAGAATCTTAAGTCAATGTTTCTATTTGTGTCTATTTTGCCCACTGATAACGCAGTTCTCACTGTCCCTGAGTGACTCACTCTCTGCTGGAAGATGAAAGCACTTGCCTGGAAAGAAAGAATCCAAGGGAATTAATTAGCACAATTCCACAAGCTGTAGAATGAAACTAACTCCATGAATTTTGCTCAACGGTGTTTTGTATCATCAAATGGGAGATGAATAAAGGTGACCCTGTTCATTTGGTTTATGAAGATTAGAAAAAGGAAACCACCAGACCACACATACACACACAAAGATAATTGCCACAAATTCTGAAGCAAGGAGTCCTTGGAGAGATGAGCACTTCAGGAATGCAAACACCTGCTAGAAAGGACTGGCCTGTGAGTCACTCACACCTCATTCCCTATTGCTGCAATTACACAAGTTTCCTGAATTGCCTTGGGCCATGACAACTACTATGTGGAGGAAGAGAAAGGAGCATTTTTCTAAAGGTTAGGCTCCCAGAGATTGAGACTTTCTATAGGGAGGTCACTATAGAAGAGGCTGAACTCTCCCAACTGTAAGGAGCTGTAGAAATCAGTTGAAACTGTAGGTTAGATTCCATGTCTCACAATTCTTCCTCCAGGCACCCCCAGCCTGTCCTCCTATTTTGAAAACAGGAATAAATGTTTCAGGAGATTCTTAAACCCACCTTTAAGAAATGCTTAGGAAGTAACCTTGAGATGTACATAAATTATAACCTCTCAGTATACATTTTAAAAAGATTGATTGATTTGAAAGGGCAAAAGACGGTTGAGGGGGAAGAGAAAGGAGAAGAGAAACAAAGATCTTCCATCTGCCGATTCACTTCCCAAAGATCTATAGAAGCCAGAGCTGGGCCAAGCCACAGCAAAGAACCAGGAGACTCTGTCAAGTATCCCATGTGGATGTGGGAGGCCGGCACTCAGACCATCCTCCATGTTTCCCTAGGTGCATTAGCAGGGAGATGGATTGGAAGAGGAGCAGCCTGGACTTGAACTGGTGCACCAGGGGATGCCAGCATTACAAGGAGTCACGTTACCTTCTATGCCACAATCCCTCAGCATACATTTTCTAAGGATTCTTAGTAAAGATCTATTGCTAAGAATTCTAATCCATATATTTAAGAGTCAACTTGATGATGTCTTTAACAAAACTCTGATGAAATGATCAAACTAATTATCGTAACAGTATCTGTCTATCCTTAAAGTTATTTATCACACAAGGCAAATTTCTATGACTAAGAAACAGAACACGCTTCCTTTTAGACGCAGGTTATCATCCAAGATGTGTGAGCTTTTGGAACCATAGAATGTATGAAAGGCTGATCAGAAAGTTGATGGAAACTGCATGTTTGAAAAAAAACCTCTATACATAGACTCCTAAAATTTACTACACCAAATAAGCTTATCTTTTAATGCCAATTTTTGAAGCTTTTTGAAGCTTTCTTGTTTTTTTAACTGTTTTTTTTTTTCATTATTTGTTTTTATTGGGAAGGCAGATTTACAGAGAGAAGGAAAGACAGAGAGAAATATTTCCATCCACTGGTTCACTCCCCAAGTAGCTGCAATGGCCAGAGCAGAGCTGATCCAAGCAGGAATCAGGAAGCCTCCTCAGGGTCTCCCACCTGGGCACATGGTCCAAGGCTTTGGGCCATCCTCCACCAGTTTCCCAGACCACAAGCAGGAAGGTGGATGGGAAGTGGAGCAGTGGAGACATGAATTGATGTCCACATGGGATCCTGGCACATATAAGGCAAGGATTCAGCCACTAAACCAAATCACAGGCCCATTTTAACTATTTTTAAAAAGGATTTCTTGCTTATTTTAAAGGCAAAACATTAGAGAAAGAGGCAGAAGTGGAAAGAGAATTTCCATTTGCTTATTCATTCCCTAAATGCCCATAATTAGTGTGGACTGGGCCTAAACTAAAAGTGAAGAATTTCATCTGGGTTTCCTACATAAATATCTGTGGCCCAAGTCCTTGGACTATCTTTTGCTGTCTTCTCGGGCACATTAGTGGAGAACTAAATCAGAAGTGGCATATACCTGGTGCTGGAATCAGCATCTGATATTGGATGCTGGCATCAAAAAGCTGTGGCTCGTCATGCCGCCAGACCTAGCCAGTATTTTAACTTTGCAAGAAGACACATATAGAGGTTCAACAAAACTCTGAGTCTTCTCTTTCCTACAAGAAGGCCAATGCATACAAAATCTCCTACTGTGGATGTGTGAAAGTAGAGAGCAATACAGCTTTCTAGCAAAAATTTAAATTTCAAAAGGAGGGGAATGGAGAGGAGACAAACTCTAAGCTGGTGTTTTCATCTTCCTTCTTGCAGATGAGAGTTGAAAGTCAGGTAAGAAATGCACATGTAAACACACAATGGCCCTTCCCCATGCTTTGTCCAGGTCCTTCTTTCTAATACCCAAATGCTAACTGCTCTTCGTGGACAGCAAGAGCCAATAGACCGTTCATCTCTCCCCTCCTCTCACTGCCTTTTGTTTTTTTTTTTTCCTTCTGGTGGGTTGAGTCACTTAAGCAGTCTGACAATCACTCCAAATCCTATCTCAACAGGAGGGGGCAGAACAAGTGATGGCTATAACAAGTGCTGAACAAGTACTATAGTCATCCTCCTAATGTAGGAGACTTTAGGATATATTCATGACTATGTCTGTGAGCAAGGGTCTAAGATATCTGGGGTAATCAAACCGACTTACTCCAATATATAAACCAATTTATGGTTTTCCAGGACAAATTAATCCATTGAGATTCCCTAAGTTGGGGAGCTTTCAGAACAGAATTCTGGGATTTATTTTCAAGTTCTCTGTGAAAAAGACTTGGAACTTGGTTTACTCTTAGCTGGTTTTGTGGGGGGTGGGCTTTTGTTTTGTTTTGTTTTCTATTGTAGTTAGTAATTCTATAAGCCATCATGGTAGTACCTCAGAGGAATAATCCTTGCACTCATATTCTCCTAACAAAAACACAGGTGGAGCCCGACGGGATGACTCACTGGCTAAATCCTCACCTGGCACATGCCAGGATCCAAATGGGCACTAGTTTGCATCTCAGCTGCTGTGCTTCCCAGGTGGCACCTTGACTGTGGCCTAATAAAATAGTGGAGGAAACTCTAAGGCTTTGGGACCCCATACCCACATAGGAGACCTTAAAAGAAGCCCTGGGCTCCTGGCTTTGGATTGGTTCCAGCCACTGTGGCCACTTGGGGACTGAACCAACTGATGAAAGATCTTTCTCTCTGTAAATCTGCCTTTCCAATTAAAAAAAAAAAAAGTAAATTTGAGTAAATGTATCAAAATTAATTTAAAAGCTCCTATACGGGAGATATAAAATTTATCTGAATATTGCTTGTTGTGACAGTCAGTTGAAAATTTCTCCCGCTACTACAGCACAAGGTGCCAGTCCTTAATTTGAGAATGTAGTCAACATCTTGGAAGGCTGTTTGTCAGGAGACCTGCTTGATAACTTTTGGTAATATAATACTGTATTAAGTAGAAAAGTCTAAAACACACTCATTTTAATGTTTTACATGAATAATATTTCTCTAGATCTGTATCTGTCAAAATGTAGTTCATGGATCAAAAACATCAGAATGTGATCCTTGCTAATCATATAGATTCCTGGGTTCTAAATCAGAACTTCTAAATGAGACAGAATCTCTGTATAAAGATCTACAGTGGGACACATTCTTCATGCAATTCTAACCCAGACTGAAATTCAAATATCATTGTTTGGATTTTACAATATTTGTACAATAAATGTTAATCGCTAAAATCAAGACTGCAATGATATATCAATTAAGGTATCATTCCATTTTCAGAGTGTGGTTTAATGGAAATTAATATCTTGGAAGTCAAAATAACCTCTCTTCCGTAAGTGCGACCTGCAGTATATGTCTTAACCTATCTGAATGTAAGTTTGCTATCTGTAAAATGGAGAAACTTGTAACAGCTACTTCATAGATTGGCTGGGAGTCTAAATTCACAATAAACATGCACAATGTCCTGCCAAGTCCTAGGAACATAGCAGAAATCAAATCTAAGAGACATGCAACTATTATTTCCCATCTTAGTTACTTGATGTGACCATAGCTTCTTTTAAACTATTCCATTTAAATAGAAATTTTTCTCATGACTTTTGTTCTGGAAAATAAACACCGTACAGTCTGCCAAATAAGAACATGATGGATCTGGCCAACCTGCCCAGGCATGCATCTCTGGTAACCATTCAGTTAGCTCTAGAAAATAAACAAAAGCTCACATCCCCATTAGCTGCTGGCTCCCACAGTTATTGGTATATGTTCAGATTCTCCATCTGTAGAATATCTGCTAAACAGTAAACCCTGCTTTGCTGGAACAGGTTCTCAAGTGCTTCATAGCAGGCAAAATGGTCCAGTGCGTACTAAGCACTGAATGACATGGCAAGAAATGTATACTGCTCACTGTAATGCATGGGAAGAAATGATTAGCTGTCATTTATGGCAGGAAAGCTAGCGAATTGGGCCGCCATTGTGGCACAAAAGGCTTACCAGCACCAGCATTACTTACAGGCACAGCTTAACACTCTGGCTGTTCCACTTCCTATCCAATTCTTCTCCTATCCAGGCATATGGTCTGGGAAAGCAGAAGATAGCTCAGGTCTTTGGGTCCTACACCTACATGACAAACTTGGAAGAAGCTCATGGCTCCCAGCTTCAGACAAGCTTAGCTCCAGCCATTGCAGCCATCTGCGGAGTGAAAAAGCAGATGGAAGATTCTCTCTCTCTCTCTCTCTCCCCCCTTCTCCCCCTTCTCTCCCTTCTTTCCCTTCTTTCCCTCTGACTTTCCAAACAAAATAAATCAATCTATTTTTAAAAGACCAGTTAACACTATAGATTTTATGCTTTAATCCTGCTATGAATACTTTGCAACACTCCTATTTACGCAGTATTTTTATTTATTTCCAAATATGCATTGCACTAAAGGTAGATCATGAATCCTATGTAACTTGGAATGTTCACCTTACGAAACCTAGTCATTTGGCCATCATAAAAATGATTACTATGGGGCCCGACAGGATAGCTCAGGGGTGAAATCCTCTCTTTACACACACCAGGATCCCATTTGAGCACCAACTTGTGTCCCGTCTGCTCCACTTTCCTTCCAGCCCTCTGTAGCCTGAGAAAGCAGTGGAGGACAGCCAAAAGCCCTGGGACCCTGCGCCCACCTGAGAAACCTGGAGGATGCTCCAGGCTCCTGGCTTTGAATTAGCTCAGCTCTGACTGTTGCAGCCACTTGGGGAGTAAACCAGCAGCTGTAAAATCTTTGTCTCCTCTCTGTAAATCTGCCTTCTCAGAAAGATAAATAAATCTTTAAAAATAATTACTATGAGAGGGTGGCTCACATAGAGAGACACAGGAATTACCAAATGAAACAAAAACACATAGAGCAAAGGGCTGCCCAGACTGCGGCACAATTGGGATCACAGCAGGTGTGAAGAGAGTCAGCCAGATTGGTGAATTCCTATTAAAATTAGCTAGAGGAGGTACAGAAGTTATTTTACACACTCACAAATCTGTCAAGAATCAGTGGAAAAATCCAGCTCTGCTCTGTGCTCTCCTGAGTCTAATCACATTCAGAACAATTAAATTAAGAAAAAGAGATAAACCTCAAAACGAACAGGCACAGGGAAATGCGCTTTGACTTAATGATTGAGCACTCATGAGAGTCCCATGGAAAACAGATTGTGAACTAAAGAGGTTTTTTTTTTTTTTGTCAATTTCTTTAATTAACCAAATTTATAGATGGAAAGGCTACTAGGAATCACAAGCTAACAAACTTTTTGCTCTTTCTCAAGAATACAACCCGTTACAAATGGCTCAATCATTGGGCAAGCTTTGAGAGCTAATTTTATTAGCTACTTTAATGCCAGGCATTAAAGAGGTCACATAGCTAGGCCATCTCACTTAATTGGTTCTCTTGATTTACATTTGGTAACTTTAATATTTTTTTAAAAGATTTATTTTTATTACAAAGTCAGATATACAGAGAGGAGGAGAGACAGAGAGAAAGATCTTCCGTCCGATGATTCACTCCCTAAGTGAGCCACAAAGGGCCGGTGCGCGCCAATCCAAAGCCGGGAACCAGGAACCTCTTCCAGGTCTCCCACGCGGGTGCAGGGTCCCAAGGCATTGGGCCGTCCTCAACTGCTTTCCCAGGCCACAAGCAGAGAGCTGGATGGGAAGTGGAGCTGCCGGGATTAGAACCGGCGCCCATATGGGATCCCGGGGCTTTCAAGGCAAGGACTTTATCCGCTAGGCCACCATGCCGGGCCCCAACTTTAATATTTTTAATTTTCAAAAACCTGACAGTGTTTCTGGTAGGACCTTAATTCTACTAGGAGACAGCAACCACTTCCTCCCTCAGCAAGACCACTGGGCTTTGGGAGTCACTAAGTCAGCTAGGGTGTCCAAAGCGATGCTAATTCCTGAGGCACGACAGGTGTCTGCTTAGCTCTAGCCTGGGTCACCTATCCACAGCACCCAGCTGTGCTGGTGTGAGGATGACCCTGCCACACCAAGGAGAGCATCAGTCCAGAGTCACCACCAACTGCCAGATAGGATAACCAAGATTTCTGACAATGCCTACCCCACAGCACTGAGTTTTCCAGAGGAAGACCAGGCATTATGAAGCAGACATAAACCACTATTAGCCCAACAGAGAATTCTTGACAGATGAAATGGTAAGTGTGATTTTTTTAAACAAATTAATCCATTTTTATTTACTTATTTTCAATCACTTAAATTATTGAGGGGTACATCATCATGTGGTTTCTGTGCCCACCGGCCGTTGCTGGCAGGTTGCTTATGAACTTGGCACGAACCATGCCATAGTTTCTGTGTGCGTGCGTTAAATTTTCACGGATTACTCTGGTTTATGATTGCCACTGTGCAATGCTGTGTGTTGCTCTTTCCTTGGCACACATAGGCACACCTCTTGCCCAAGTAGAATTCAGTTTCATCCTGAACACAAACACCCTCAGTCTTAAGCAGTGCCAGGTGCTTCCTTTATTTTCAGAGAGCTCACTTGCAGCCAGTCAAATGCCTTGCACGGTCTTCCTTCTGTAGGCAGCTGCCTTAGAAGTCTTGTTCCCAACAGGCTCCACAGGCTCCACGATGTCACAGAGAGCAGTGTGACTGCTTTTTTGTTATCAAGTTTTATAACTTGTTACAGAAACCACAGATACCCATGTTTACTCTAACAGGTACACAATGAATATTTGGCACTTTAGCTGCTATATCTGTTAACACGTATAAAGTTGTTTCCTCCTAGTTTTTAAAACTATTTTCTCCACTGAACAGTTTCTCTGTACTTGGTAAACTTCACTGAAATCTGTTGGGTAGAGACTGTTAAATTAAGTTTTCTAAGGAGATCTCAAGGGCCGCAGAGGTGTGATGTGGTGGGTACAAAGATCCAGTTCAGTGTGAAAGAGCCCCCAGCATAGCACCACCTGCCAGGTGATGCAGGCCAGACCATTCAGAGCATGGATGGGATACTACTTTTCTGTGCAGAGATGTGACATGATGTCCTGGTGGGCTAAGCAGTGGGACCAGTGGGCTTCTCTATCAGCCATAACACGACCCCGTGGCCTCAAACAGAATGCCTCCCAGCGCCTTTACATGAGACTTACCTCTTGGACTACAATTAGCCATGGTATTCCACAAAAGGCTCCTGTGTGCCTACCACACGGGACGTAAGGATACAGAAATAACCACACGCACAACCTTTGGACTACAGCGAGTACGACAGTGCAGGTAGCAT
Source organism: Ochotona princeps (assembly GCF_030435755.1). Lineage (NCBI taxonomy): Eukaryota > Metazoa > Chordata > Mammalia > Lagomorpha > Ochotonidae > Ochotona > Ochotona princeps. The sequence goes on along the minus strand of NC_080832.1, from coordinate 12,617,278 downwards.
GCAGCTGTCATTCTCCCCACGGATTCTCCCTCCACCAAATGTTTCATTGCCCACCTCTGATTGCTTTGCTTTGCCTCAGTCCACCTGACCCTACCCTCCCGCTTAGGTCTCATGCAAATACCTTGTAAAATTCCTAGGATGTTCCTCTAGGAGGTTTTACGGTCCACCAGGGGAACAATGATTTAGGGTCCTTATTAACCATGCAGAGCCTTGGCCACCCAGACTCACTGAGGCAGAATCACTGGTGACTTGATTTAGGGTTGGGTTTCTGAAAAGGCTCCCACCAGCACGTTGTCAGCATCTATGCCACCCACATCCACTCCGGGCTCTCCTGTCTGATTCGCACTGCTCTCTAGCAATACATGAACTTTCCAAAGCACAACTCTGACCATGTCACTGCCTTGCCACCACAAAGTGGGTTATCATGGCTAAGCAATTCTTTTTCTGGTTGCTCCATATCCTAGGACTTAAAAGCTTTTTTCAGTCTAGCCTCAACCTACTTTCTAGTCATGTCACCCTTCAGACGACTGGCTCTATTACACAGCAGCTTGCTTCTGGCCCCACTTTGCCTCTTCCCAAACACAGCTTACAACAGCTCTTTAAACAGTCCTTCCTTTTCCATGTTTCTTCAAATGGACCCTGCCACCTTGGCTATCTCCAGCTCTGTTGCAGTTTATAGAAATGTATCTAGTTCAATGAACGACCCTCTCATGATGCCAACGATTCAGGAATCTCTTTTTCTTCTCTCTAAACCTACAGTTATCTTGTCTGAAACACAGAAGCCCTCGCACTTCTTGCAATAGCAGTATCAATATTTGCAGAATAGCCATCATTGCTCACTCCATGAAAGTGCTCAAAGATGTGTACACTTAATTAAAAAAAAAAAAGCTTTGGGATCCTGCACCCATTCTAGACACCCAGAAGATTTTGGCTCCTGGCTTCAGATTGGCTTGACGCTGTTCTACTCGGGCCATTGTGGTCACTTGAGAAAAAAGCCAGCAGACAGAAGATCTTTCTCTCTTTCTCTCCTCTGTGTAAATCTGCCTTTCAATAAGAATAAATCTTTTAATAATTATATATCAATTGCCATATGTAAATTTTTTCCAATTTTTTCATTGGGTTTTTATTTCTGTATTGTTGTACAGATATATTTACGTGTTCAAATTCATGAATCATTTCCTTTTTGGTTCTTGGTTTTTGACAAACTAAGAAAGGTTCCCTTACTCCTACACTCTGAAAGAAAAAGAACTACATCTCAATTTTCTATTAATAGTTCTAAGGTTGATTTTAAATTTAAATTAAACTATATGAATAACTAATAAGTAGTGTTGTCCTACAAAATGTCCATTTATTAAAGTTTTATTTGTTTGAGAGGAAGATTTTCAGAGAGAGAAGGGGTGAGAGGGAGGGGGCCTCCATCCTCTGGTTTTCTGTAAGTGGCTGCAACAGCAGAGTTGGTCCAGTCCAAAGTCAGGCGCTTCTTCTCAATGTCCCAGTGATCACTGGGGTCCAATGACTTAGGTCAACTTCTGCTGTTCCAGACCCTTAGCAGAGAGTTGAATAGGAAGTGGAGCAGCCAGGACTCAACACATTGCCCTAAAAAATGCCGGCACCACAGGCAAAGCTTTAACTGACTACCCTACTGTGCCAGCCTCACACAACATCCATCAAGCAAACGCACTTAAGCATTTGATTCCTTTGTACACACATTTTAATTGAAAGTATGTGTTTATGTTTGGGTGCCATAGCTTCCACCCCTTTTCCATCCAAGTTGTCTTCAGATGACTTAGAGAAAATCTACCGCTCAACCATTAGGAAATATGTATTCCATCCCACAGGGATGTGTAACTAAATATTTATAGTTACCAAGTATCTTCCCATGTCTGATAGAAGTAGTTTTCCTCATGCCTTTTCCTTCACACAACTTTAGGTATTTTCATAATGTCTATGCTTCCAAATGAATACAATTATTTCAAACAACTTAAAGTCCTGCGGGCCTGTGTGGTGTTGTAATAAGCAGATCCTCTGCCTGCAGCACTGGCATTGCACATGGGCATCGGTTTATGTCCCTGCTGCTCCATTCCTTGCTCAGCTCTCTGCTAATGGCCTTAGAAGGCAGCATAGAGGGCCCCACATCCTAGGGCTGTTGCACCCACATGGGAGACCTTTAGAAAGATTTTGGCTCCAAAGTTCAGGCTGGCTCAGCCCTGCTGGTGTGACCACTTGGAGAGTGAAAAGATGAAGAGCTCTTTCTCTGTGTCTCTCCTTCACCGTGTTACTCTTTCAATAAAAAAAGTGAATATTTTTTAAAACACTTGTTCTAAAGCACAATTTCAACATAATTTATCCTGCTCCAGAGCAAAATATATCAATTTAATCAAATTGTCTTCTCCATGTTTCTCAAAAACATTTTCAGATTTTTCTTCATAGAATTCCACACCTGGTACCCAGCAAGCAGTAGCCTAATGGCTAAAGTCTTTGCCTTGCATATTCCAGGATCCCATACAGGTGTCGGTTCTAACTCCAGCGGCCCCATTTCCCTTCTCGCTCCCTGCTTGTGGCCTGAAGGCAGTCCAGGACGGCCCAAGGCTTTGGGACCCTGTTCCCATGTGGGAGACCCAGAAGAGGCTCCAAGCTCTTGGCTTTAGATTGGCTCAGCTCCAGCCGTTGTGGCCACTTGGGGAGTGAATCATCATATGGAAGATCTTCCTCTCTCTCTCTCTTCTTCTATGTATATCTGCCTTTCCAATAAAAAATAAAGTATATATTAAAAAAAATTATTCCACACCTGTGAAATCTGCCTCTTTAATCAATTCTTTTACTCTCATTAGCAGTTTCAGTTGGATTACTGTCCAGTCATACATTCCATATTACTCACAATGAGGAATAAATTTGCCATACATCAGATTGTTATGAATTTTAAATTTTAATCTGACTACAGTAGCTAGTATATATGGCTGTTGACTTGAGGGACATTTCTAAGATTTCATAGGCCTGAATTTAGCCATTCTCTGGAAGATTTTGTGAAAATCAGAAGTGAACATTTCATAAACTTATTTTTACGCTTAGTTGAGCACATAACTTTTTGCTTTGTGCTATTACTAAAATGATGTGATTAAAATTCCTAATGCTAAATTATTCCCACATTCTTAGAAACTCAGTTTGTTCTATATGATCACACAGTAAACTACATTAGAGAGAATGGAATTTCTCCTCGCTTCCTTCTTCAGCCCTGATCTTCTGGATCTTGCACTGAGGACCTGGGTATATACGAGAACATTCTGTCTGCAGTGGCTTTCCAGGGACCCCAGGCATGGAATTTTCGTGAAGGATTATTGCAAGACTGTGAGTTTTTGTGTTTTTTTTCAGAGTCCCTGGCCCTACCTCAACTCTGAAGGGGCGCCTTTTATTCTCACTATCCATCAGTTGTTTGGATCGGATCCAAATGTGACTATTTTGGGGTAGATATTGATTGGAGTTGGATGCTGACTCTTCAAGCTCACAAAAACTGAATGTTTCATTTTTTTCTGCATATGATAAGCAGGGGGAGACTTAAAAAATGCTTTTCACCATGGTCTTTCATCAAAACTATATCATATCACTAAAATTGGACCGTTGTTCCATTGAATGGCTTCCATACCTAGTCAATCTGTTATTTTTGAATATTTGAGTTGTTCCAAATTTCCACTGTAATGGCTATCAATGATTAGAAGCCTCATGCAAAAAGACCCAAATTAGAGGAACTTTGATTCAAGCACCCAGATTAATGACTAGAGAAAAGCAGAGGGTTCCTTTAAGATAATAACGGAAAGGTCCTACGAGTACATAGGGAACTTCTCAGGCATAAAGAAACACGCAGGGAACTAAAGATCTTGAGCAAGTCTCTCTTGTTAAACACCTTCTTCTCTTTTTCCTCCCCACATCCTGTCTTACACAGGACCTGTTGGGGCAATGTTACTGTGAGATTAGAATAGTTTTCTCACTTGATGTGTAAAGGACTTAGCTAGGACACAGTACACAGACTTCCACTTCCATTTCCTTAAGTTACCATTTATTTGAAAACCCAGCATGGCTACTAGTAATCACAGAAATGCTTTCTGGAACTCAATTGTTCACAATTTTGATTACATAGATCACATGAAGATTTAGAGGTAGGTAAGATGATCACTTGAATTTAAAGCGGCTAACTCCTACCTTAGGCTTGTCAATTGTTTTGATTTAGAATAGTAAACGTACCATATTGTTGGTCACCTTAGATAACTCCTTTCACTTTATCAGAAATAAAGATGTCACACATCAGCTTGGGCAATACAGAGTAAAGCAAAGCCAGTGCTAAAACAAATGTACCAGAACGTGCTACATAATTGTGCTGGTGAGGCTCCTTGCTAGACAGTGAGGGCAAGGAAGTATGGTATACCAGCTGTGCCTTGAAGGGCTTTCCACTGTCATGGGCTAGGAATCTGTACAATAAACGCTGTGAAAAAGACTCACATAGCAACACTGAAACCTACTGCATGAGTAGTTCCTCCTGAGTTGCTTTTGTAGTTTTATTCCCTGAATAGATACACAAATTACAGTCAGGGAGAGGTCTGAACAGAGGTTGACTTGATGGACAACAAGGTTGACTTTAGATTTGAACAGAAATCTCCTGGAGTTCTAAGCTGCCTTTGCATGATGGCTGGCAAGAGTGGAGAAGAGGGTAGTAGAATATCTCTGTTTCCTCCTCTTAGTGTCCTGGTCAGTGTTTTAAAGAAGCTTCTTGGGTGATGACACTTCTTCCCATCCAATTTAGTATCTACACAGACCAGTAAGTACCCTGTTCTGAAGATGTATCCAGCTGGGCCCTGGGGAGAACACCAGGCACCTCCTGACAGCACCAGGAAGCAAGGAGTTACTAGCAGATTGCAAAGGCAAAACCAGTAATGCTTAGGATCTTAAGTGCTCAGATTTTAATCCTTCCTGCTACTAGGAAAAACGGGCAGGTGCTATCTACTACATGAAATGATGGAAGAAATATAGAATTAAAAATAGTCTATTTGTAATTTTTATTATCTTGGAAAACCTACTAATAATTTCAAAACTATTTTTCTGCTAGGAAAATTAATACACACCTATCTTAATGTATTATCTTTTACAGTGGCTTTAACTGAAAATGCATTCATATGAAAATTCTTTATCCTCTTATCAGAAAAAGCAATCACCAAAATGAGTTTGGGTAACAAATGAAGCTAAACAGAGGTACAGGTCATAAATCATTTCGAAGGTACAAAAATAGAACTGATTGGGGGATTTTTCTGAGAAATCTGCGTCGACATCTCATCCATCAATTCATATTACATTAATATGTGTTAGCTTTGAGTCCAGCAAGCATCAGCTGGACATGTCACAGTCCTGGGAGATAAGAAGAGGGACAATACAGCCCAGCATGGCAGTGCAGGGGTCTCAGACAAGAGTTACAATAATGGAAACAGCAAACCTTAACTGAACTGCTTTTCATAAACATTCTTTCACATCTCACTGGTGTGTTTGCTAGTTTGACCAGCAAACTTCTATACGCAGAATTATCTTTCATTTGACATAGAAATGAAACCAATTTTCCTTAACTATTTTCGCTATCACCAACAGTTTCGTAAACTATATTCTTTGGACCACATAGTTTCCAAAAGCACAACAAAACAGCATGACAGGTTACCGCCAAATATGTAGATTAACAAATGGATAAGGATAAATTCTTTTGTCTTTTGTATTGTTGCACCTAGCTGATAGCACACTACCTATTCTAAATAGTTTTTGAACAGTGCCAAAAAGGCAAAAATAATTATACTTATTCTAATCATCAATCTAATTACCATGAATCACAAGCCTCCTGCATGTCCTGAAGTAATTATTTTAGGAAAAGTTCGTGCTTCCTTATTTATCTGAAAGGGAGGGATAGGGGAGGACAGAGTGATAGATGTGCAGCATCCATCTACTACTTCACTCCCCAAAAGGCCACAAGAGCCGGGGCAAAGCAGGAGCCCAGACGACCATCCTGCTCTTCCACGTAGGCCATCTCTGCTCGTTGTCCAGGTGCATTTGTCGGGAGCTGGATCAGTAGCAGAATGGCAGGGATTCCAACTAACACTCGTGTATTGGTCGCTGGCACCACAGATAGTATCACAGCTCACGGTGCCATGATGCTGCTCACTAAAATTACTTTAAAAATTCTTTCTTAATCATTTATTTTAAGCATCCTCTATGACATCTACTGTCAGGTGTAAATTACAGACAGACTTTTGTCAGTGTGTCCCTGATATCCTAGCTTGCCTGTCACTAACTGCTAGTGTGCATCCTAGGGTAGGTCAGATCTGAATTGTAGGATATCCCCTGCCTCAGCTGAAGCTTTCCCCCCTTCTCCTCCCTGACACTTCTGTTCTTCTCTAACTGTACAATATTTCTGGCTCTGGAAAATCTCCTTTACTCATCCTTTGAAATTCATCTTGCAACTTATTCATGAAAAACGTCCAATTCCTCCACTAGATAATGTCCCCTCCACATCCACACATCATCTGCAGATGGAGAATTCGCTAGTGGTCTCTGCAGGATTTCCCTTCATGCCAGCCTCATACACACAGTCCACTATATGAGGGTATTTCAGAGAGTTCAAGGATAACCTACATAGACAGGTTTACTTTGCCAAAAACAAAGTTTGAATTTCATGCATGATTTTCATAATCATCCTCTTTTTCATGAACTTTTTGAAGATCCTTTTCCGTGGGTTCTACATTTGTAGATTTAACCAACTGAATCAAAAATGCTGCATGTGGCTGATGAGGACAATGTAGTTGGGCCTATGACATGGACAGATGGACTGGCTGTGTTTCCTTGCCAAGATTCCGCAAACCAAACATTCAGACAGTATTTGCATTGGGTTAACTAGGGAGGATTGAAAACAGGGGAAAACTGCCTTAATTAATGCTACCACCACATCATTTTAGCTCAGGGACTTGTCATGTGTGGATTTAAGTATCTGGATGGGATCCTGGATTCAGTCCCCCGAAGACACGGAGGGATGCCTGCAGGGTCGTTTGTATTCAGGGATCCACAACCGCTCTGGGCAGGGACGGAACTTTCCTCATCTTAGCACCTGCTACAGCAGCTTTGAACCCATCAAGCTCAGTGAAGGGTGAACAGAAGGACTGTAATGAAGCATACAATATACTATGATACGTTCAAAAATAAAGCAGCCACGTGATAATGAGCAACATCCAATAATGAAAAATAACAACCTGCATCAATGACATATCTTAAAGAACCTGAGAGGGCAGGAAGCTGTGAGTGTACTCCAGGGTGTGTACCAAGGGCACCAACCAGTGCTCAGGCTGAGAGCGCACACTGTGTCACCCAGGCTGTGACATGTATGCATTCTTAATATATAGATATATGTGAATTAAGAATGAATATAGATTTATACATATACATATTCTTAACATATATATTAATTTATATTCTTAAAGATTTATTTATTTTTATTGGAAAGCCAGATATAGAGAGAGGAGGAGAGACAGAGAGGAAGATCTTCAGTCCCCAAGCAGCCACAATAGCTGGAGCTGAGCCAATCCAAAGCCAGGAGCCAGGAGTTTCTTCCGGGTCTCCCAAGCAGGTGCAAGGTCCCAAAGTTTTGGGCTGTCCTCCACTGCTTTCCCAGGCCCCAAGCAGGGAGTGAGAAGGGAAATGAGGCCTCAGGCCACAGACTGGTGCCCATATGTTGATCCTGGTGTATTCAAGGCAACGACTGTAACTACTAGGCTACCGCGCCGGGCCCGGGCTGTGATTTTTTATATCAGTGCTGCCACTTGTATATCATACAATCTTTAACCATTTCGAGTTTCTTGGTCTTTGCTTTTTCATGTTTTAAACATGGATGGGAACACTGGAAATGACATGAGCTCACTAGGCTGTGTTTATGTCATCGGGGCTGTTTCACTTACACCATCTGTTATTTCTAAACCAGCAGTTTCAAAAGGTAATCTAAAACAGATCTTGTTTATCTTCCTTTCCTATTAAATTTGACAGTTTTAAAGAACTGTGGCATCACAGCCTCTCTAACTCACTGGGTTATTTCCTAAGTGACTATCTGAAGACCAAAGTGTGAACCTCTCAGTCTGTGCCAGGAACATTAATGCCTCCATATGTCTGGGGGAAATGCGGCCAAAGTTATTCATTTACAACATATAAGCTTTTTGTTAAGTTAAAACTGGATAGGGTGGCAGACGTCATTGACATGAGCTACCCTAAGGGAGTCGAGATATTTCAGTAAGCCAACAGACATTTCAGTTTTGAGCAATATGATGTTTTGCCATTAAACCTATGTAAAGTGATTCATTTTTAAATATTAAATAGACATGGCGCACACAGCAACTCAAGTTCCCTAAGCATTTTCTTCTTTGCCTCAAACCTTCTCCCTTGCAAACTTATATGGTTCAGCAAGGACAAGGATAAAGTATCTGTTGAACTAGATTTAATTCAGTAGCTCAGACAGCTGCTGTGCTCAGAATGCTGGAAACATAACCTTCAGAGAAAATGTCGATCCATCATCCAACAGCAGAGTATTTGCCCAAAGAGAAAATAGCTACCATCTAAGGACTTCCCATGATTGTAACTGTTAAGCATATAGGCTTAAGGATAAGCTCAAAGTGTGCGCTTAAATACATAGTATGTACTATAGTCAAAACTCTAGAATTTCTCAGAAACACTAGGATGATCTATGCATACCATCTAATTGAGTAGCAGAATCACTACATCGATCAATTGGTAACAAATTCACTGTCCTTTTATTAGTAGAGAAATGAAGTCTTTTATAGGAACAAGGAAAGACATCCATTCAGATATCAAAAAGAGTCTTCTTTGGAGTAATTAACTAAATCACTTTTCCCAGTTTTTCATAAATTCCATGGCCAGTTGAATCTTTCCCATAGTCCAGTTTCAGTTTCAACATTTTTCTAAGATTTACTTATACTTTTTTTTAATAAAAAGTCATACGGAGACGAGGAGAGACAGAGAGGAAAATCTTCCATATGCTGGTTCACTCCCTAAGTGGCCACAGTGGCCACAGCGGCCAGAGCTGAGCCAATTCGATGCCAAGAATCCCGAGCCTCCTCCGGGTCTCCCATGCGAGTGCAGAGTCCCAAGGCTTTGGGATGTCCTTGACTGCTTTTCCAGGCTAGGCAGAGAGCTGGATGGGAAGGTCAACTGGGATTAGAACTGATGCCGTATGGGATCCCAGTGAGTGCTAGGCAAGGACTTTAGCCACTCAGCTACCATGCTGGGCCTGTGTCAAGATTTTCAAAATATCATTTAGACATGGTATACTCTTTTTTATATAAAAGATTTATTTTATTTTTATTGGAAAGTCGGATTTTATATATAGAGAAGGAAAGACAGAAAGATCCTCCAGGTGGTGCAATGGTCAGATCCGAGTCGATCCAAAGCCAGGAATCAGAGCCTCTTCCAGATCTCCCACGCAGGTGCAGGGTCCCAAGGCTTTGGGCTGTCCTTGACTGCTTCCCCAGGCCACAAGCAAGGAGCTAGATAGGAAGTAGAGCAGCTGGGACATGAACTGGAACCCATATGGGATGCCCATGGATGCTAGGTGAGGATTTAACCACAAGGCTCTCATGCCGGGCCCCACATGGTATACTTTCAATTAGCAAGACTGAAATAAAATACACCCTCTGTGGAGCTCACAAGAGGGACAATGTGGCAGCTGCTTGCCACTGACAACACTTGTAACAGCCTCAAGGACCGAGTCAAGCTTCCTTTCAAAAACAAGACTTTTGTGGGGAATGAATCAGGTGGTAAGCATTGGAAATGTGTAAGTATACACTCAATATTTTATATGCATCTGCCACATAATACAACAGTCAACCACAGCATGGCATGGCACCACTGATAGTACTATTCTGTATCTTGATCCTCCCTGTTCAGCCAGATGTTTTTTTACTGTTTACCCGTATCACAGAGAAGCTGAATAGCGACAACTTCAATGATGTCATTCTCTTGTAAGAGGTCAGAGCCCTCTTCTGAGTGTTCCGCAAGAACCAAATGAAATTGAACATCTGGATTGAATTTTCACTCTTCACATGAGATGATAAACACAATCCAAACAGCAAAAAAGTACTAATATATCAATACACCCAGATTTACACTAGAGAAAAATTATTATGAATTAACGAAGTTCTAAACCTGAACCCTTGTGTATCTCTCAGATTGTTACCAGTTTTAGACTGGAGCACCTACTGGCTAATAATGGCTACACAAGTCTGCCAAGGAAAACATCACCGTAGGATCCTCTAATAAGTGCTTAGAACAAAGGAAGACTGCTTTTGGTGGGTTCTATTTGGATCCACTTATCTGATGGCATTAGGTTATCACAGCCCCACAGGGTTTTCCAGAACTCCTCCCACTTCCCTCCTCTGACCAGCTGAGAAGTCTCCATCAGGGGCACTATCAGATCAAAGAACTAAAACTGGACCTGATTCCCAAGGGAATCAAGACAAAAGAACAACGAAGACTCTTGGAATTAGGTCTCTGAACATTCTCTAGCTGCCATGGTCAAACTCATCCTTGTTTTTCTCTTTTCAGAAAAAGAAGAATAAACTGTAGAAATCTGCATAAAAATTGCTATGAAGAGTTAGACTACTGAGTATAAAACTGATCATTTATATACGTTTCTGCTATTTACAGTGAAAATTAAAACTGTCTAGGTTCAGTTCTACCACTATAGCTTCCAGTGTCTACTGATCCTATAAAAATAACAGCATATATAAACTTTTATCCATGCTTAGGGGTCATAAGAAAGCCTTATGACAGACAAAGCCTATCAACAGACGAATATTAAACACATGGAATGGCCGGTGCCTGCTGGATATAAGTGGGAGATACAAGAATTCTTGGAAGCTAAAGACTACAACATGGGTTGAGACAGGAAACAAAATGAAACTTGGAAAGATTATATAATCCATTTGACATGTCTTTTTTGGTAACAGCAAGAGCCAGCACTGATATTAAAAGTAGTAGCAGTTGCCAATCCTTAAACTGGAAATGCAGTAAAAAAGATAGCTCTGATGTGTCAAATATCTTAGAAGAGATGACAAAATAGGACAACAGATGGTGAAAAAGCTACAAAGAAAATATGTCACTGCTCAACTGAGAAGGACCAGGAGCCCAAACAAATGTCAACTTTGCAGTTTTGTTTTTTAAAAAGGCAGAAGTATAAAATGTGCCACTCAAACCAAAACTAACAAACGACAAGTTGATCATTAGTGTGTTAAAAACACTTTCTGTTAAGGAAAGAGAAGCAGAGGAGCTGATTGACATGTTGGCATGCCTGGATCTGATCTTGTCTCTGCTTCTGATCCAGCTCCTTCCTAACATGTATCCTGGGAGGCAGCAGTACTCAGGCCCCTGCCACCTGTGGGAGACTCCGATGGAGTTCCCAGATTCTGGCTTCAGGCTGCCCGGATGCTGCAGGCATTTGAGGAATGGACAAGAGGATGGCACATCCTCCTGTCTCTATGCTTCTCAAATAAAATGGAAAAAAATAAGAAGAAAGAAAACAATTTCCTTCTCAATACTTCTCTTTGATCTTACAGAAAGTTAAATGCAGAATTTTAGGACTTGTCATGACTAGGTATAAGTTTGCTAGCTTTTCTCCTTGAGGCAGAAATACTTGCTTTCTGGCAATCAAAAAACAACAGCAAACTGAAGAGATCTACTGAGTATCTGCCACACATTTCGCTTCTAAGTTGTAACAAACCCTTGAGTTCCAACTTCTGTTTCCAAGTGCTTCTTTCTTCTTGGCTTCTCCTCAAGCAGTCGAAGTGCTCTTGGCTTTCAGAGAAATTCAGATAGGGGATGGATTTTGGATCCCCAGAGAAAAGTTTTCCTTTAGCTAACTATTTTATAAAGCGAAGAAAAATGTTTTTAAATTCTCAGAAATTCAGAAAATGAACTTACATGCCATGCAATTAAAAACAAATGTAGCTATTACAAAAATATTTCTATAAATAAGGAGAATATATGAATAGTTTTCATCTTTTCTTAATGAAAATCATGTTATGATTCTAATCACATATTTATAGTCACAGACTCCAAGCCTAATAATTTGAGAAGATCAATTTCCAAATGTAAGACAAAAGAAAACTTGAGAATGAGTAGCACATCTTTTCTGAACTAACGGAAACTTCTTTAGCCACGTGGGTAACAGAAGTACACTAAGGTTCAGAACCAGTCATGGTAAAAGCAGGAATGTTGTTAGTTCAACATCAAACTAAATGTCTGAACACAAGAAGACTCTACCCATTTGCTGATTACCAGGAGATGGGATTTACATATTGGTAATACACCAACAGAATTATCTAGGAATGGGGTTGATTTTTCTTTGTTAGAGATCAGAACAGGTGAGTGCTCCTGTCTGTGCAAACCCCGCAGGCTCAACCAGGCCAAAGTCTGGAGCTAGGAGCTTAATCCAAAGTCCCCCATGCTTAAGGAAGAGACTGAACATCCTGAACCAACTCCCGATGCCTCTAGGAGAGCGCAGGAAGCCAGGGTCAGGGCTGTACTTGGCATTCAGTGCAGGTGGACTTGCAGTGAGAATGGAGTTTTAGCAGCGTTGAGAGGACTGCTGTATAGGATGAGATTTAAGCACAGGGTAACATGCTTATTTAAAAAGGAGCAAGATAAATCTCTCTTCCCCATCGATTTCACACTGATTCCTTTACAGCTAGGACTAGGCTGCACACACAAATCTGCGCATGCTTTGGAAATGCATTTCCAGGGCAGCAGTGGCCACTTTGAGCTTGCCTGCTCACACACTCCTTACACTGATCCACCTGCTCCTCACTCCCTGCAATCTGGTGGCCAGGTCCCTTTGATGCTGAAGCCTGACACTCCTCCGCTTGGAGGCAGGATGCTTGGTGAATGTTCTCCAGTCGGCTTTCCATCCCTATCCCAATTTTGTCAGCAGGAGACAGACCTGGATATGCCCCCACCCCTCTCAAATTCCTATGTGGAAGTTACAACACTCAGGATCTCAGAGCGCAATCTCATTTGGAGATTTTGCAAAGGTCACTCATTAAAAGCAAACTCAGCAGCTTGGGCAGCAGCTCAGCATGACTGATTTTATTATTCAAAGGAGAGGTTTATTAACAAGAAACATGTACAGAGCAAAATCATTGCAGAGAAGACAGGGCAGAAGGCAGCCTTCAGAAGTCCAGGAGAGGCCTGGACACACAGCCAGGCATCACAGCACTCAGGACCAGCACCTGCTTCCCCGAGCCCCGTGACAACAACCAGAGGTATGTGATTAAGTCAGCCAGGCTTGGTTTTTGTTTTGGGAGACTTGGAACCTAGCGCAAGCCTGTGTGCACTATGGAGAATGAAGATGACAGTAATTAGTACTGTCCATGGGCTAAATTATTCACATCCTTATTTAAAACCAGAACGCATCTGGTTGTAAGTATTTGTGCTATTTTTTGTTTTATTCTGGAACAAATGGAGTGTATATAAAGATTTCTCATGCTCTGAAACTAGGTTCACCGAGAGATCTTTTTGATCAGACCAGTCAAGTTTTGGATAACTATTATTAGAAAGAATGAAGGGGCAAAAGAGAAGAAAAAAGAGATGTGACATTAAAGAAAAATAATGCTAAGAGGTGTGCATTTCTTTCTGAGAAAGCCAGAGAGGGAGCAAGGAGTCCTGGAGGTGTCATTCTGGGTAGAGTTGCCCACTTCCACGCAACTCCAGGCAAAGCCTAGCCAGCTGGACCTTGACCTGAGGGCAGGGGTGAGGGCAGGGAGTGGAAGAGCAGAATGAGTTAACTGAGATAAAGACACAAGACCAAGTAGGCCAAGCGGTGCAGATCTGCACATTTCAGAGACTGAGTCTAAGCGAGATCATTGCCAAGACTATGAGGTAGGCTTGAACGTCTTGGCACACATGATTGTTCAGACTTCTTACAACTTTTGACTCCCAGTCACAAAATACACAGCTGAGGCTGAGAGCCACAGCAGTTGTCTGGGTGGGAAGACTGACCTCCAGTACCTCCCTTACCTATCGGCTCAGTTGCAGGTGGAGGTTTTGGACTGCGTCATCAATCTCCATGCTTTGTAGCTGCATTGCAAGGACTAAACTCAGCACTATCATATCCTTTTTTTTTTTTTTTTTGCAAAAAAGCAAACAAAAAATGAGGTTTTGTTGTTGTTGCCATTTTCAGAGGAATATTATTGACCCTTCTGCCTGTGGCCACAGGGAAATCTGTCTGATTAAACGGAAGTGAGGCATCATCTCCTGCCAGAAGTTTCCTTTCAGAACTTCCCACTTCGGTGGCTGCGTTAGGACAGCGACAGTTTCTGGATCACACTGGATTCTACAGAGACAAGCACGGGCCCCACCCTCCGAGAACTGAAACTTCATAAAAACATCTTTTCAACTGTTAAGTCACTAATATTAGAATGTGTGCCTTAACCTGATTAAAAAATTTCTTTGTTAAAAGGTACAATTTTTTCCCCTCATTTTATTTAAGCAACAGAAAGAGGGAAATGGAGAGATTGAGATCTTGCACCCCCAAATGACTGCAATGATCTGCATGATCAGGGCTGACACCGGAACCGGGAAGTCCATCTTGGCCTCTGACCTGCATGTAGGCACCCTCATACAGTGCCGCCTGTGGCTGCTTCCCAGGCCCAGGGACAGGATGCTGGATCAGAGGCACAGCAGCTAGGACTGAACCAGAGGCTCAGCTGTGCGATGCTGGCATCCCAGGCATCGGTTAAACCCACGACACTGCCACACCGGCCCCAACGGCAATGTTTAAGTCAACTTCAGCATGAAAGATAAAACGCTTTAAGTATTATAATGTAACCATTTATAATAGTGAAATCTTAGATGAGTTACATATAAGGTAAATATACAGAATATTCAGTCATTCAATGATAAAAATTTATATTTATTGATGTGTGAAAATGTGCAAATATACAAGGGTATTCTAAAAACCATGAAAACGTGTTTGTTTATTTTGGTGCAAAAATGTTGAAATCTGCATAATTTTATAACACGAATTTTCCATGAATATTTGAAGATTCCTTGTATTTATAAAAATGCTTTGTAGACTCTAAAGTTATAAACATAGCATAAAATCAGTTTTCATGCATATATATTGGGGAACTCATGGACACTAAGTGCCAAAATAATTTTATGTATATGTATATATGTATGTATCTGTATAATCTATATCCATTCATGCAGTGGTATTAAAAAAGATTATAGTTTCTTAACTATTCTGCTATGTTGAATTTTAGAAACATTGTATAATCTGGAGGAAAGAGCCAATTTTGGGAAAAAATTTAAGTTTAAATAGTTTTTGATTAATATCATTTGTGGAATGCTAAAGAGTAATTGCAATGATTTTTACAGAGACCTAAATGGAGATCCTGGCTCTGAAGAGAGCTCTCGCCCTTAAGATACCAACTTCTTTTGCCTATTAAATTGAATGAGAACATTCAGGGTTATGCTACATTATCAAACAGAGAACCAGTAGTGAAGAAACTAAAAGCTAGATTCACGTTTCCTCTTGAACTGCAAAGTACCGACTAGCCTTGAAATGCAAAAGGGCATCGTGTTCTCCACCGATAATCTGACCACGCAAAAAGCTGTTTTGGAAGACCAGCATTATGGTACAGCAGATTAGCCCACATCTTACAAAACTGGCATCTCATGTGAGCACTGGTTAAATCAACCAAATACTCAAAAACAGGATCCTTATGTTTCCAAACAGCTCTCTCTCCTTGTTCTTCCCTGTTAATGTGTCTAGGAAAACACCAGAAGATGGCTGAAATATTTGCACTCACATGAGAGACCTGGATGGGATCCCATGCTCCTGGCTTCAGATTGTCCCACCCTGGGACATTCTCGCTATTTGGGGAGTACGACAGTGCTGGAAGGGGTTTTCTATGTGTCTCCTTCTATCTCCATCATTCTGCCTTTCAAATAAATAAAACCAGCTATTTTGGGCTAACAAACTAGTTATATCTAAACACAAAACTCACATCAATGCACAGCTGATTATAAAATGTCAAGAAAAAGTTCCTAATAGCACTTCAGTCTGGTCGCCTGCAGTTAAGGCTAATTCAACATTTCCCTTGTAAAACTCTATTTTACAATTATAATAAATTCCAAGATGAAACTCCATGCCTAGTTTGGGGGTGCAGAAAGTCGATAGAACACAGCAACAACTTCACTTTTCAGAGTGCAGATATGTAAAGAGAGTTTTACGGTTGTGATTGTGACATGGGTCTTTTCATTAATTTAGAAAGATTTTTTTTTCATTTTCTTGGATCTATATGTGTTTATTGGACAAATGCTTGGTTTTAAGTAAACTGGGCAGAATCTGCTACTCAAGTGGTACATACCTTTCTGAAGCTGAAATTTAAAAATTTGGTTCTGAAAAGTGACAGTGAATACGTACTTTTCATGAATGACCTGGACTAGGAACAAGTCAGCCTTCCCTGGTATAAGGGTAAGGAGGCTAACACTAGAACCCTGTGAGGTAAATACCCCATGGAGGCACAGTAGGGAAGGAAGTGAGCAGACCTCATCCTCCCACGTCCACAGCCGTGGCTTGGCAGTGCTTGGAGAGCGGTCAGTCTGCTGTACCTGACCCAATGGCCATCTGGAATGCGCAAGGCTTCTTGGCATTTCTGTCAGCGAATGGCCTCATTCCCAAAGCATGGCATGAGAATGAGCTAAAGGGCCAGTGCCTGAGATGGAGAATAAACACAGAGGACTCAAGAGACTTTAACACTGCCTGGCATCACCATGGGAGGAAGTGAAACCAATGTTCCAAGGACCGTGGATTCTGCACAGCCAGTGACTTCCAGTAAAATTCACAAAGATAAAAAGCCAGCACACAACGATCCGTTTCAGAGTTTCCATCAAGCTTAAGACTATCTGGAAGCACAGAAGGTGCTCTGTTTATGGACATCTCCTAAATGGCCATTCGTGACTGCATGTCACGCACAGAGTAACACACAGCTCTAGAGATACCGAACAACAGGCAAAGTTTTCAAGATAAAAAGCATCCATAGTTTTATTTAACCTTGGCCTATCGGTTAACATTTACTAGTCCAGCTGACAAGGAGTAAAGATCTTCAGTGAAATGCTAACATCTCTCCAGCAGCTATTTAGTGAACACTTATCATATCTTATAAAATTGAAAAAGATGGTGGCCATGCCCTCAACAGCAGCTCTAACTATTGGTAGTAACTGCTCTGATTAGATAAAAACGTGAAGTTTGTAATTATACATCTGCACATTAGCAAACATAAGTATGTATTCAATAGTCTTATTTTTCAACTGAGAATGGAGCTAGAATTGCAAGCTTTATTAGTGCAGCATCTTTTATCAAGAGGGAAGCATTCTTTGCAAATTCATAAATCTGGAGATAATTAGAGACGTCTAGGTTCTAGTTCTGTCTTGCCTGAACCAAATGCCTGAATTTGTGTTAGAACATCTTTAGGAATCTCAATTAC
Source organism: Ochotona princeps (assembly GCF_030435755.1). Lineage (NCBI taxonomy): Eukaryota > Metazoa > Chordata > Mammalia > Lagomorpha > Ochotonidae > Ochotona > Ochotona princeps. The sequence continues at coordinate 12,599,711 of NC_080832.1, read as the reverse complement.
TTGAGGTTAAAAATCAGGTATGCTGAGTGTTTAAGATTTTTTTCACCTAAAATTGTGAGATTGTACCTATTTCAAGATATTTATATAGCAACCATTGTCATAGATAGACTAATAAATTTATGCATATCATATAATGCTAAAATTTCGTGGTTTTTTTAAGTTTGAGAGAAGAGTGACAGTGAAAAAGAAACAGAAGAGAACGCACTCCCACCCACCGATTCAGTTCCCCATATGCCTGCAATGACTGAAGCTGGACCAGATCGAAGCCGACACTCAGGAACCCAATACAGATGTCTCACATGGGTAGCAGTGGCTGGCCTTGACCGTCACCTGCTGCCTCTCAGGATGCGCAGCATCAGAAAGCTAGAATGAGAAGCCAGAGCTAGCACTGGAACCCACACCCTCCAATGTGTGGTATAAAGTCCTCGACTGGAATCCTAACCCCCAGGCCAAATGCTTATCCCCAAAGACTTAATTACTGTAACTGCTCAATGGAGTCACATGTAACTATCGCTGTTATGTTAAAACCATAAAAATACCTGAGGGTCAATATTGCCATGAAACTTCTTTTTAAAGGTGAAAAGTAACCAGGGGTGGAATTTGGGCTAGTGGTTAAGATACCAATAGGAACACTTGAGTTTCACACTTCAGTGCTTATCCTGGGTCATGGCTTTACTCCCAACTTCAACTTTCTGCTCACATGCATCCTTGGAGACAGCAGGAGACACCCACAGTGGTTGGCTCCCTGCTCCCTTTGTGAGAAACCTGAAGTAGGTTCCCAGCTTCCAGCTTTGGCCTGGGCAAATCCTGACCATCACGGGTATCTAGGGAGTGAACCAATGAATGGGAGCTTTCTGTCCTTGCTCTGCCTTTCAAATAATTATTTGAAAGCAACAAAACAAAACTTGCAAGGATTTAAAATATATTAGAAGTAAATTCTTCCATTATTAGAATAGCGCTGAGAATAAATATTTCATAAAGAAGGCTGTATGATACAGATGAGACAGCCATTTCATAGAAAATACTTACAAAATCAACTAAATGTTAAAGAATGCTGCTTGCACACTCCTAAATATGATTATGAAATGCTTTATGTTAATTTGTTATAAATTATGCATAGATGTCTATCTACAATAAACAAACAAGGATAAACTTGGAAGACAAGCTGATGTCAGAATAACCAACTCTCAATGGTATGAGAAACAGGAACTTGGAAACAATTTTTCAACTGTTTTCATATCTTTTAGACCTGAAAAACTCAAAGCAATACAATTTTAGATTCCTCACAGTTTACTGAATAAAATAAGTCAACAGTTCTTGCTGAACATTTTATACCCCATACATCACATTCTTATAAACTTGACTATAGTACTAAACTAATTGTAGGGATGATAAAGGACCATAATTAGCTGAGCAACCCCAAAATAGAAAAAGTAATTGCTAGTTTCTCATGGCTCTTCAGTATGATCCAGATGTTTCTGGTGAGAAACTGGGTATGTTAATATTCAAAATGATCTTTCCTCTTGCAAAAATATATAGGCAAAACCCAATTCACTAAATGATTATGGGATCTTTTTATGATAAGCTGTGTTGAGTCTAGAAAGACAAAGTCTTTGATCAGTAGGCACATCCAGGTTCCCATTTGATTTGGCTTCTGAGGGTTTGGCAAACAGAGTTGAAGACTAGAGCTCAAGATTCATTTTGAGATACACAAGAGAGTCCTCTTCTAACATCATTTTTATGCAAGATTGACTGGTAATATGACTTAGAAAAGGTAAGGAATTCCTCTCATCCCCATCCTTGCCATCTCTTTGGTGACAGTTCCAATGGCCTTCAACGTTCTACATCTCTGATGGCTTCCTGGGGAAACGACCTGAGTAGATACCCAGGCCCTGCAAACTGAGGGCTGGAAATACAGATCCAGGGCCTGCTCTATGTTAGCTACTCACAAATATTAAACAAAGCACCTTTCTCCCCATTTGGGCGGCTGGACCATGAAAACCACGAGCCAGTCTTGCCTCTTATATACAAAGAATCAGTGATCACTATCAAGTATGCAAAAGAACCCTTTGAAAAGGTATGCACTAATGTATGCATACTGACTTACCCCTAATTTTTGAAAACTGAATTCCCCGAAGTAACTGTGATTGGGGCTGACCACTTCACTGCTCCAGAGTGAAAAGGACTAACTCTGTTTGCTCATTTGCAAAACTGTATTACCCAAGTATGAATGATAAGCCTTTCCCAGTTTAAACAACCACTCCACCATCCATAAAACTAGGAACCTGTGCCTTTAAGGGCAACGTGCTTTCAACTCAGATTGAAAGAACACAGAAAATTAATTTAGGCCATTAAGTAGTTTGCTACCCTGATTCAATTAATGATACCAACTTGTTTTAGGCAAAGTTTATTCCTTTATTTCCAAGTATATGTTTATACATCATCTTAGCTAGTTTATACAGTCTTGCTAATTATTGTCTCATTCCAGTAGAAATCAACTCTATGAGAACAGGAGCTCTATATCATGTACACATTTGAGGACAGAGGACCTGGGCAGAGAAGATGCCCAGTAAGTAAACACATAAGTGACCAAGTGAATGAACTGAGCACTTAGTAACTGTCAGGATTATGCACAGTAATGAATGTTTAAATTCGAACAAGACCCCTCCTGCAAGGTTCTAATATGCTAATTAGACCCTTCTAAGGAAACCCTAACAATCTGATGTCATGGACGCATCCATAGCAGTATGAGTCACAGTTTCAACGGGAAAGCTCTCACTATGGCTGATCGTATCAAGAAAGGCCTCACAAAGACAAGAAACTTCAAGCTGAATCTTGATGCTTGAGAAAGGGAGAGGGAGAAAGAACATGGAAAGATATCGAAGGGAGATTGCAGGCTGAGCTGAGCTTGAGAAGAAATGAAGACATGGGCTGGTGTTGTGCTAAGGAGAAGCCACCACTTGGCTGTGCCCACCCCATACTCGAGTGCCAGCTGCTCTGCTTCAGATCCAGCTTCCTGCTAACACACCAAGGCAGGCAGCAGATTACTCACAGTCGCTGACACCCAGGTGGGAAAATCACGACGGACCCCCTGGCCCCTGGCTCCTGGCTCCGGCCTGGACCTACCCTGACTCTTGGGATCATCTGGGAAGTAAAGAAGCAGACGATCTGTCTCTCCCTGCTACTCTTCCAACTAATACATCTTGAGAATAAGAATAAAAAAATGAAAATAGAGAGATCAATAGAAATCAGATAACAAAGACACCTTTTGCCATAATTTTTATGTTAAAGGTTAGGATCAGCAACCTTTTTTTTTTTTTTAAGATTTATTTATTGTTATTAGGAAGGCAGATCAACAGAGAGAAGGAAATACAGAAAGATCTTCTGTCCACTGGCTCACTCCCCAAGGGGCCGCAATGGTCAGAGCAGAACAGATCCAAGGCAGGAGCCAGAAGCTTCCTCCAGGTCTCTCACGTGGTACAGGGTGCAAAGCCTTTGGGCTGTCCTCTACTGCTTTCCCAGGCCACAAGCAGGAAGCTGGGAGTGAGGCAGAGCAGCAGGGACACAAACTTAACCAGTGCCCTTCTAGGATTCCAGTGCATGCAAAGCAAGGATTTAGCACCTAGGCTATCACACCGGGCCCAATGATAGGATTTCAAACAAGGATTGGGACACATTCTGAGGTGTTTGAAAAACCTTTCTTGCTAATATATTGAGGACATAGTCATTGAACTCACATGCTTTTGGTTGTAAGAATTCTACATTTTGCTACAAGCTTTTCAATAACGAAAGCTCATATCAACCAAAATTAGATAAAATGAGATAATCAGTGAGAATTCTGAAAAAAGCAGAATTGAAAATATAGGCCATAAATATGTAATTAGTGTAGTTTTAATAAACACTGGAGTTCATGATATACAACAGCTACAGCTATGTAAACACCACAGAGAAGAACCAAAATAAATGCCAAGAATCTCAGCCGTGTTTCTGAGTGAAGAGCAGTATATAAAAGAATAAATAGATAAAAGGGACACAGGGTGCCATGGACGTGGGGCCAGTGACACATGCGAGGAGAAAGGAAGGAAATCAATGGAGGACAACTTCATAATTGAAGGCAAATCATTTTTAACATGGGTGGAGACCTGTGTTTACCAAACATGAAAGATCAGTATCAGTAGAGGAAGGAATTGTTTGTTTTTCATCTAAAAGGTCATTGTGAGCAGAAAAGACTAAAAAAAAAAAAAAAAAAGATGTTACCATAGAAACAGTTAAGGAAACTTTGCTATATCCAAATGATTCAAATTATATGGGCTCACTGACACTGAATCTATGTTGGGCAATCATCAACTTTTTCACCCAAATGTTTTCATTCATTTAAGAAGATACAAACACAAAATTATCATTTCTGTACTCAGCATTATGGTAAAGCTGGAACATTTTTACATAGTCATTTCCCAACAATTTAAAATAACTCATGATTAGCTGAACACCCATGATTAAAATAGCATAATTAAACTACAGGCTGTCAAACAAAGATCAGGAACCAGGTAGTTAGGTGTGAGTATCACACACACACACAGAAATGTCAATATCCCAAGAAAACTGAGAACAATCCAAGGGGAAAAAAAAAAGCCTGAACTCCTAAGCAATTGCTTTTGGGACAATTGGATAACAGCCTGCAGAGATAAGCAAGACCTGACCTGTCACCTTATACAATAATCAACTCTAAATGGTTCTAGGAACTAAATCTGTACCCAGAAACCTTCAAAATATTACAAAACAAACAAAAAACCCATAGGAAGCACTCTCCAACATATAGGGACAGTCAAAGACTTCTTGCAAGAGACTCCAAAAACACAGGCAGTCAAAGCCAAAGTCAACAAATGGGACTACATTCAACTAAAAAACTTCTATACAGCAAAGGAAACAAAGTAGCGAAGCAACTAGCAGAATGGGAGAAAATTTTTGCATATTACACAACTGATATGGGATTAACATCCAGGATTTACAAAGAGCTTCAGAAACTCAGCAACAGCAAAACAACCCCGTGAAGCAATGGGCAAAGGAAATGGACATTTTTCAAAAGAACAAATTCAACTGGCTAATATACATATGAAAAGGGAGTCTAGGCTAGTTTCTAAAAACCACTCATCTTTGGATGGGCATCTGAGTTGTTTCTTGCCTTTGCTGTTACGTGTTGTGCTGCTGTGAGTTTAGGAAAGATTCCTTTCTCATACTGCAGATTTCATTTCTTTTGGATATGCTCCTAGGACAGGATAGCTGGGTCATATGGCAGGGTTATTTGCAGTTCTCTAAGCACTCTCCATACTGATTTCCACAGTGGTTGTACTAGATTCCCATAACAGAGAAGGAGGGTGCCTTTCTCCCCACACCCACGCCAGCAGGTGTTAGTAGAGTTCTGAATGTAGGCAACCTCACTGGAGTTAGGTAGAACCTCAGTGTGGTTTTCATTTATGTGTCCCCAATGACTAGTGAGCCTGAGGATTTTGTCATATGGATATTAGCCAGTTGAATTTGTTCTTTTGAAAAACGTCTGTTCATTTCCTTTGCCCATTTCTTCACAGGGTTGTTTGTTTTGCGGTTGTTGAGTGTCTGAAGTTCTTTGTAAATCCCGGATATTAGTCCTCTATCGATTGTGCAGTGTGAATTTTCTCATCTTTTAAGATTTATCTATTTCAAAGGCAGCCTAGCAGAGACAGGAGAGCTGCAGGTGAGCCTTGTACCCACCGACTTAACTCCCTGAATGCCTGCACCACCTGCTGCCTCCAAGGCTGACTAGTAGGAAGCTGGAGAAGTGTGGAGTAGCCTTGACTCAAAGCAGGCACTCAGGCATTGGAAGCGGCATTCAAGTACGGGCTCAACCACTGAGCCACAATACCCACGTCAAGACCAACTTTCACTCCTGTCTCTCATCATCATCTCTAGTCCATCAGCAAATTTCGGGGTCATTTTTTTAAAAATTGAGATTCTCACCTCTCTTCCCATTTACTATTTAATACCCAGTTCAAACTCTTGTCTCATGCCTTGATCAACATAAATCTCCCTTTTTTACACTGACAATATGAATTAATATTTACATTAGATTCACTCAGTACTAGGAAGTACACATACTATAACATTCACCATGCTAGATAAGGTACAGGGCACTAGTGTGAGTTCTATAGAAATTGGCCTGAAGATGCCACACGTTTAAATGGTGTTTCATGAGCACACAATTAGAACAGTATTTCCAAAAGAACAAATGTGGAGGCAACACAGATACAGGGGTTCTTTCTCCTCTGTGGGCTTCTGACACTTTCCAAAGCTGGCCACACACTGTACCAAATGCAGTAAGACGTTTACACACAACAAAAATTGGGGATTTTACAATTGATTAGTTGACGCAATCCTAGTCTTGCATTTATAAAACTGTTCAGTTTTCTGGGAACTAGCATTTTGTAGGTCATGGATGCCCCTGAAGGGCTCAGGAACAGAACACTGCACAAAATGTAAGCACAGCTAAGTCCCATGAACGTGTAAGACACCTCCGGGAAGACAGACATGTTTAGGGTGTTATTGATGGAAATAGCGCACACATCAGAGATGCCAATATAATCATCCATCCAGCCTGTGTCTTCCTTAGCATGATTTCTGTGTAAAAACTACTCAGCTTAAAAACAAAAAACAGATTAGGATTTTTGAAAAAGAGGTCCAATAAAGTAGGCCCCTTTTTAAAAGTTTTTTTTAAACAAGTATTTTTTTCAATTCATGAAGTGATAGATTACAGCTTACCAAATATTTAAAACATGAAGAAATCATTGCTTGACATCACATTGAACTTGGGATGCTATCAAATAACATTTGTATAGAGAAAAAACATTAAAATCTCAAGGCCCAGGTATGACAACCTAGTGCCTCAAGTCCTTGTACTGCAGGCACTGGGATCCCATGGCAGCATTTGTTCGTGTCCCAGCAGCTCCACTTCCCACCCAGCTCCCTGCTTGTGTCCTGGGAAGGCATGGGAGGATGGCCCAAAGCCTTGGGACCCTGCACCCTTGTGCGAGACCCAAGGGAGTCTTTTAGCTCCTTAGTTCAGATCAGCTCCAGCCATTGCGGCTGCTTGGGGAGTAAATCAGTAAATGAAGGATCTTTTTCTCTTTCTCTCTTGGATCTGCCTTTCTAATAAGAAAAATAAATACTTAAAAAAATTAAAATTAAAATCTCAAAAGATAATTTCAGCTTAAACACAATAAACAAATGTGTTCTGTTCTGTCTTTTGTTGGCTTATAAGGAAGATCATGAGTGAGTGTAACAAAATGTAAATAAGTTTTTTAATCACAATGGAAATGTTAGAATCTTCATAAGAGGCCCAAATTGACTTTTTCAGATGTATTCTTAGCTAATGCTGTTATATTCTCATTTATTATTTTTTATGCTTTTCAGTAAGCTCTTTTTTGGATTTAGGTTTTCTTTCATGGTGTAATTGACTTAGATACCATACTTAACTAGAAAATTGTTTAAGATTACTAGGAAAGGCATTTTGAAGAGCAGCAAGTGATTATCTTTGCACTGAAGGCTTAGAAAACGGATGGCTGTAAGGAGGAACACACTATTGTTTTCTTCACTTGTTTCCTTTTCAATCTTCTTAAAGTCTGGAAATGAACTCGTTGCACTGAGTAGTGATTTAAGTAAATCATTCTGTATGTAACATTTTTTGGTTCTAAAGGCAGATCATGGACAGCATTACTCACTGGCTGGTTCCCCAAGGGTAACAGCTAAGTGTCCAATGTGAATGGTAGCGGTGCAGTTACTTGAACATTTGTAGCTTTATCTGAGTAAGCTGGAGTCAGGAAGCTGAGCAATCAAACACAGGAACTGTGGGATCCAGGCCTAAGCAGCGCCTTAATCTCTAAAACATTATGTCTTCTCACCTTATATCCTCTTAGGAGCCTGCCCAACTTTATCTGTTACTTGTACTCAAAGGGTCCATGTGTTGGACATTTGGTCTTTCATGTGATGTTGGAGGTGGGATCATTCGGAGTTCCTGAGGGCAGGATGGATGCAGTTCTGGGTTCCTGGCTTCTGCCTGGTTCAGCCCTGGCTATTGTGACCATAGAGGAGTGAATCAGTGTATGGAAGATATCACCCCTCACCCTCTCTCCCTCCTATTCTCCCAATTACTGTGCCTTTCAACTAAATAATTTTTAAAAAAATCAGCCAATGCTAAGCAGAAAATGGAAAACTACAAGAAATTTTATAATACTGTCAATTATATTTTAGAGTATGATATGAGGAGTTCAGACATTTCTTTGATGTGACTATAAACAAAAATAGCTCCAGAAGGCACTTGTCAAATAGATGTCCTTGGTTAACCTGTGTTGCATCACAGTGTGGTATGCTGTCTCCCACAATGAGAAGCAGATAGTGTCCTTTTTGCTCCACTTCCAACGTAACCCCCAGTTAATGAGCCTGAAAAAGCAGGGGAGGATGGCTCCAGGGCTGAGCCACGTGGGAGACCTGGCGAGAATCCCAGGCTCTTGGTTTGCAGCCTGGTCAAGCCCTGGCTGTCCCAGCCATTCAGGGAGTGAACCAGGAGATGGACTATACCGCCCTTCCCATCTCTCCCACTCTTCCTGTAATTCTTTCAGATTTCTTTAGAAAATAAGCAATAATGCCAACGCCAATTACAGGCAGTTGAAAGCACAATACTTCAGTGTTATACTATTTCGCTATGTGTTTTGAAGCCTATATTTAAGTTGATTACAGTCACAGAGATGTTCATTCTTAAGAGCAAATGAAACTGCATTGCAGTCTGACTGCTCATCCATAATTCAGAAACCCAGCCTAAAACATTAGGCTCCAACAAGCACAAATATTGGCAAAGGTGAAATATTGAACTGCTATGGTAGAAGCTGAATTCTGTAGCAATCTGTGTGTGTGCTTTGATTTTCCAGCACTAGAAACAAAAATTTAAAGCAGAAGAGTGAATGATTATAGATACAGATAAATAAGCAAGGTAGTAAAGACAAAATTCAAGAGGTACACACTCTTCGTTAGCTGTGAATCAATCTCACAGTAAAACCTGAGAAGGCACAAAACAAGGTAAAAATAGCTGCTAATTATCTATTCACACACAAAACAGAAGGAGAGGCAGAGTCTAAAAGAATGTTCTCAGACATTTGAAAATCGGAACTCTGATTCTGTTTAATAGAAATTTAAATTTCTCGGTTTGTCTTAGTTATTTGGGCAGTAACTCCATCCCTCTACTTACTGAGACCTTCGTCATTTGTTTGAAGGAACAAGCAGGTAAGTAAGATTCCTGAACATCTGTGATGGAAGACGGACTGTGGCCCCGCGTTAAGCTCAAAGCAGCTTCGAGGATGTGCAATGAGAACAGCGGACAACACACTCCTCGCCCACAACGTTAGCAGAATTCATCCAGCTCAGCTGGTTAGCAGACATCAGCACCAGGTCAGGTTCACTTCCTGCCTTTTCAACTTGCTTCTAGGGATTCAGGCCAGAAGCACTGTATTTGTGGTTGTGTAGACCTTACATTTTGTATGTATCAATAACTTACTCTGAAGTAATTGTTGCTAATGGCTAATAATATCTAGTGCTGAGGAATCCTGCCTCCTCCTCCTCCTTAATTTTAAGTCTAACTCTGGGCCCAGCGGCATGGCCTAGTGGCTAAAGTCCTCACCTTGAACACGCCGGGATCCCATATGGGCGCTGGTTCTAATCCCGGCAGCTCCACTTCCCATCCAGCTCCCTGCTTGTGGCCTGGGAAAGCAGACGAGGACAGCCCAAAGACTGGGGACCCTGTACCTGCATGGGAGACCCAGAAGAGGTTCCAGGTTCCAGGCTTTGGATCAGTGCAGCACCGGCCGTTGTGCTCACTTGGGGAGTGAATCATCAGACGGAAGATCTTCCTGTCTCTCCTCCTCTCTGTATATCTGACTTTGTAATAAAAATAAATAAATCTTTAAAAAAAAAAAAGACTAACTCTTCTGATTTGATCAGGTACCCTTGTAACATGTTTTAGCTACTTTGTAGGGAGGAAAATTGATATGTTCAATCACATCATCTCATAAATTGTTGACTTTATGTTAGCATAAAATTCATAGAATCATTAATGTTCTTCACAAACACTGGACAGTTAGAAAAAAATGCAATAAATCTTTGCAACACAAAGTTATATCAATCTTCTCATCCAGTTTTCTTCCAGGAGTAATTGGACAGCTTAACCTATCATAGCATTCATAATTGAGTTTCACAACAATCCTTAAAAGGAGTAAGCCAAATGGAATTTGGTCATGCTTTACAAAGGAGGCATCTAGAAAAATAGGTGTTAAATAAGTCATCCACTGTCATGGTCCTGGTACAAAGGAGAGTGGGGGCCACAGATTTTGGTCCCATTTTACACATTTCTCAAAGACTTATTTATGCATATACACCCACTATAGCGCGCGCGCGCGCACACACACACACACACACACGGATATTAGCACTGTAGTTTCTTCTCTCGTTGTTAATAACTGCCTTCGCAATAACTGCCTCCAATCAAATCATGATCAGAATGAAGTGAATGAGTGTCGGATTCTAACTGAACCCTTTTCAAATACTATCTTTAAAACTTTCCTTTATTGTGTGTGTGTATACACATCTATATAGTGTGTATATATAGCGTGTGAATATATAAATATATATGTTGTATATATACACACACTATACATGTATATGACACATATAATATGATATATATCATCCAGGAAAATTTCACATTTAATATACATAAAGGAAAATTTGCTCTAGGACCTAACTATCTTGTCCACACTGCCCTATGGGTCCTGCAGGTTACTTTTCCATCATTTAGCAGAGGATGCCACTGAGGTATGAAACAGCATGGCAGACAGAGGAACAGAATCCAAATTCAACTGCTCCATGAATGTGAGTCAAGATATACAACCTAAGTTCCTTGGGAGTGGACAAATGCTATCCGTTTCTTAGCCTGTGAGAAAGCTTTTCACATGTTCTTTCTGCCTAACCAGTGTTCTGCTGCAATGACAAGGCGATTATCAAACAGCCGGCTGAAGAGAACCACTCACATCACAAACCAGTCTAGGCGGAGGAACACAAAAAGGACTCCCTTAACTATAGGAGCTTTCGGCCAACTTGCTGATTGCTGGTCAGACATGTAGGAACCCACAGTTCTATCAATCTTATTTTCTAAATGGATAATGAACAACCATTAAAGTCACACTAATGCAGACAAAAATTATAAGAGGATTTTTGTCTTATTTCTATATAAAGAGTACCTTGCATCAGCACAGATTAAGACTTTAGAATACCAGTAGTCCATTCTACACTTTAAAATCCAAATTTAGTAGATTCAGAGCTGAGTCAGTATTATAATTTAAAAACATCAGAAGAATAAACCTGACAAATCTGCTCCTTACCTTGCAACCTCTGCATGACATTGGCAATGTCCCGAGGAGACCTTGAAGCTGCTCTCGAGGTTGCCATGGTCCTTCCTGTAGCATCAGACCAACATCAAAAGAATGTTCACCAGAAGCAGAGCAGGTCTGTGCTGGTCCAAAACCCAGGTGAACTGTTCCAGATGTACCACGTCGTCATCAAGCCCAAGTAGTTGCAAAGTCAGTGGTGAAGAGGCAGCATTCTCAAATATTACACCATTCCTTTTCTCAACTCAAGGACCTGAAAACCAGAAAAAGTACAGTCTATGTATAAAATCTGCAGACAAACATAGTACTAAAGGGGCCATATTTCTACTCAACCCAAAAGCCTGACTCACTATCAAGTGAAATAATGCATGTAAAAAGCCACTTACTACAAAGCAAATTGCAAGTGTTCCTATGATACTTCATAGCATGCACAAATGGAATAGTGTAAAATCGCCACAAGGAGACTCGTTCACTTTATTCACAGGTTCTTCCTAAACTAAAAGCTTTCTCTAGCATTCTGGGAAGGTAAAAGCACTTGTGGACAAAATAGTGAATTTTATTTCTCTATTCACAGGTCCCCTGTACTCTTTTACCTTATTTGAAAATATATATATTTTTGCTTCACTAAAAAAGTTTTGAATGGCAGAGTTAAGGAGGAGAAACACAGAGGTTTTCCATGCACTGATTCTTTTCCATAAAGGATGCAATGGCCAGGGATGGGCCAGGCTGAAGCCAGAAGCTTCTCCTGCAACTCCCATGTGGGTGAAAGGGCCCAAAAGTTGGGCCACCCACCACTGCTTTCCCAGACACATTAGCAGGCATTAAAAGTAGGGGACCAGGTATTGAACGGGCACCCATATTTTGCTTTACTTTTAGATGCTTTCTGGGAACAACATCACCTCTTATCTCCCAAGAATACATTGATGAGTTAAAACATTGTAAAAGGAAAAACTTTCTTTGTAATGATTTGTTATAAATATCATAATTTTAAAGTCATCCTAACTTAGCTTCCCTCCTCAACAATAAGTTGATAAACAGTAGACTCTGTCCTTCAAACTCCTTCCTAAATTTTCTGCATCAGTCAAATGTAGTTGATCACTCTGCACTGGAGGAGGGGCGGAGAAAGTAGACCAAAAGGTGATGAAAGCTTAAACCTACGGTCATCCAAAGAGGCAGTGGTCTCAGCCCCAACAAGACAACCATCGGTCAGCAAATAGTGTACTCAGAGAACAGAACTTAAGCAAAGGGTCCAAACCAAAGTGGTTCATGCAAGAGTGATACTTTATTACAATTCACACTGCATCTATGGGTCATAATGATGCTGTCATGAAAGGGAGTGAGTGAAGGGAGTAAAAGAATGGCAAAAGGAAACGCTAAAGAAAGCACAGAACATATAGGAGGCATGAGTCCCCTCCCTGAAAGAAAAGGAACAAGATTTCATGAGTGCTATGAGAAGTATGCCTGGAATGTGTGGTCCATAAAGCAACATTATTTATGAAAGGTTAAGTAAGAGGATGCAATTCCATTTTAAACTGGAATTGTCAGCACTATCATATCGAAACTCACCTACACAAATGCAAAACTATCAAAACAGGAAAACATTGCACATGACTGCTGATCTGTGTGAAGAAACATCAAAGGACAGGGACCAGGAGACAGCACTAACTGCTCGCTGGACAACTTAGGTGGGGAGTGAGCCAGTGAACAGTGTTAACTGGCAGGAGGGCAGAGGCGTATCGCTGTGGGCCTCTGGAGAGGACAATAGAGGTGGAACTCAATATTTGACACCTTTTGGGCTAGACAGTCTACCTTTTGTGGGTGACTATCTCAGGGACTGTCAGAGGAGAAATAATTACATCTGTCCAGGCTGCCACAAAGCAATAACTGTAGCTCTGCTGAGACTGTATGCTCAGAAGCAGCCTCTATCTCCTAGGGAAATATATTTCACCTGTTTATGTATCAAGGCTAGATTTCCTAGGGGAAAAGTGCTTGGGGAATCTTATAAATGACTCCTCTAAGCTTTACAAGGTTAGGTTTTCCAAATGCAAGAATATAACTTTCTCAAATCTGCCTGACTGCTCGTCTGTTGATTACGTTTATCTAGAGAGTGATGATGGGAAAAGGAGTTCACTGTTAGGTCAGCCATCTCATGCTAGGCCCTGCTTAGCACTTCAAGTTCACAGATGGCTAAGGCCATGACCCCTGTCCTTGATCAAGAATTGGAATAGATATTCGGTAAAGTTAAAGACTCTGCTTGGGATGACCACATTCCTCATCACAATGTGTAAGTTTAAATCCTGACTAACTTCCTAAAAATGTACACCCTGGAGGCAAGACATGATTCAAATACTTGTTGCTCTGCCACCCCTCTGGGAGACCTAGATTGGGTTCCTGGCTCCTTGCTTCAGCCTGGCTCAGCCATGGCTGTTGCAGGCATTTGGGGGATGAACCAGTGGACTGGTTCATTCTTTCCTTTCCACATTCAAGTCAGAATGTCCCTGGCTGTCTAGTAAGCGTTCACTGTTACTTTATCTGCTCATGACATGGGCACTAAGATTAATATAATACAGAATCCATGGTTGAGGGGCTTAGAATAGGGCAGGAGACATCACAGCAAAAATGTAAAAACACCAACTGGGCTCTGGAAACCCATGCTGAGAGGGAGTTAACAGATGAACTGATCTTGGTACCTGAGTAGGGTAAGATGAAAAAACATATGACTTATACTGGTCAGAATGAATAGCTGGAGTATGGCACAGGCACGATACAGCATAGTTCATACGTGGGATGGCTTAAGCTTAGACCCTGCAGGACTCTACAAGTGGAAGGGAACTTCCAGACGGTGGAGACTCACTTGTTCTGCTCACAAGCATGTTCTGGGCTCTAAGAAGCAACAGGAAGCCAAGGGGGGATCTGGGGCTAAGAGTGAGAAGGCAATTGAGATTACTGCAGCTACAGACTTTAAAGGCATAGCTGGGAATAGCAAGACTGAAGATTCAGGAAGATAGCTAGCAAAGTATCTCAGGAATCCAGGCAAGAGATAAGAAATAGGAAAAGAGGAGGGGGGGGGGGGGGGGGGAGACAGGGAGAGCAGGAAATAAGACCTGAGAAAGATTTACAGGATTGGGTATTGGTCAACCAGGGGAGATGTGGGGTGGAGCACAGGGGAGAAAGAGGCGGAGTTTCCAGGGTGGCTAAGGGAGGTTGAGGCACTTGAAAGTACTTTCAGAATCCACAGTTCACGGGAGTTTTTGCAGAACTGGGCTGCACCAGTGCTCAACCTCATCTTCTTCCTACACTCTTGTCTTTGCTACAGGTCTATGGATCCTTGTTTACCATCCCTTCCCATAAACCCCCGTTTAGTCTTCCAGATGGACAAATCTGAAGTCTCCCTAAGTCCCTAATCCATAATCCATAACATTGCACTTGCAACCTTCCCTAAACACAGGAGCACATTCAGTATGATTTATTCAATTCCTCTAGCACCAACACCGATACTAAGAGAAACACAGCTTGCTCTAAATGCATCTCCAGTACCACTGGTCACAGGCTAAGACTATGAACATTTAGTTTCCGTGGTACGATTATTATTCTTTAGCATTACACCTATTGACATCAAGCACATCCCTGAGTATGTTTTACATCTAAGACAATGCCCCCAACCCTCCTCTCTATACAGTTGCTGCAATATCCTTCCTTTTTTCACACATGAAACCTTACATGTTTCCTATGTTGTGAAACTATTTTTCTTACTTTTTACTGATACTTTAACCTAGTATCACTTGTTTTTGATATGAAGTTTCAAATGAATAAAATTGTACATAACAAAGAGACTGGAGATTAGGACGTATGAGTCTGGACTTTACTTTGACATTCCAGTTGATGGTATTGAGTGTGGAGGCTGTTAATAACTACCCACTGGAGAGATTATGGGGCCTGGAAATGAAGACATCAGACTAAGAAAATGTTGGTGTCTTAATTCTGCCTCTGACTGTCCATGTGACCTTCAGAAAACAGAGCTTGCAGGTTGTTGCTTTCTTTTGTAAAATAATGTAAACCTATCTTAAATTAAGTTCAATTTAATCTTTCTCAAACTGAACTTTAAACAGATAAACATATGATGCTACTAGCAGATTTATTGGCCCATGATAAAATTTCAGCAAATAATTGCTCACTCTCGTCTTCTATGGCCTGTCCTCTACCTGAAATACAGGAGTTGCCCTCAAATAGAGATATTTCAGAATGGGTCTACACCAAAACCAAGAGCATCAGCGGTGACGCCTATAATTATGATCGCTGCAAGCTTGTGAGATCTCTGAACTGATTTCATAGCAGTGGCCTAGTAGCAACAGGACTTACAGAACGGAGCACCACAGGAGGATACAGAGCTACCAGTGACCTCGTTATTCCAAGGGTTATTAGGATTTTCATTGATAAAGGATGTTATGAGACTGGGGGTGGGGAGGAATCAGGCGTGAATCTAGGGGTTGTAACATAAGAATTAAGTAGAAACCTGTGGATTGTATACCAGTTAATATTTCCTTCAATGTCCCCAAGCCTGTGTAGGAAAAGGAAATATTACAAAGGCAGCTAAATAAGTCCACCAGACTTAGCAAGAAGATAAGGAACCTGCAATATATTGGCTACATAACAATAGTATATACTGGGCAACTATCTGTAACAGACAGTGGTATTTAATAAGTAGGGATGAAATGACAACCAAAACCCTTTTAGGACCCACATGCCAGAGGTGGAGGGGGAGGATATAAATAATGCTGAAATAAAATAGGAAGAAAGGAATGGAGAGTCTACTGCAGGAGCCAACAGAACATCAGATGGATAATCTACTGAAGGCACTGGGGGAAATTCAGGCTGTTTGCTAACTGGGATTCCCCAATCTGGATCACGTCATCCTCCATTGACACCAACACGTGTAAAAAGCACAGCCGTAGAACAGAGGCATCATGGGAAGACAGTAAGGCACCAGAAGAAGTGCCCCTAGAACACATGTTGAGGCATTGCAGTTGATTGACAGCCATTAGCGAACTGCAGCAAACAAATGACAAGCCCTGCAGAAATTTGAGATGGGGTTCAGCTCTAACTGAAAAAATAAACAGCCAAAGCAAAAAGCAGTATGGGTACAGTCACTGAATAAATGTCTAAACATTTACAATAACATTACTGAAATCCAGCATTAAAAATTTTAGAAGCTATGAGTAGCCTTTTGCTGAATTCACATAGGTTTCATATTTTTAATTTAATTTTGTTCTCCATTCACTCTTTAGCGATGGCACTAATCAATAAACACTAATATAGCCGGAAGGGAGAGAAACATGCTTGTGTTAATATTTTGCTCATGTAAGCAAACACACAAGTTATCAGTGAGTGATGTTACTATTATGAATCAGACAATAAGAAGTGATTTGTAAGATTATGAACAAGTAGATAAGACAAACTATAGCGCAGACCAACATAACAGTGCCACAGTTCGAGTTTTTTGTAAGCCTGGAATAGGAATTACACCCAAAGATTTCTCCTACCTTCTTTCCATGGAGAATATATCACACCCCTTGCCAATACTAGTTTTTGTTAGTTTAAGCCACAGGGAAGAGAACATTCCAGAGACGGAGAAAGGTAAGTGTCCCCACGCATCTTGGGCAGAGGGAGTGGCTGCAGCAGGGAGCGGCCAGGGAGCCCAGCCACGGGCTTTCTGCATGCTGTTGAGGTTACAGCCCCCTTCTACTGCAAACAGGCTGCAGCTGCTGCACCACAGACAGCAGGCCCTGGTGGAGCAGCAAGCAGTTCGCCAGCATTTTAAAGCAAGCTGTTTCCAATGCCCTCCCTTGGTAGACCAGAATCAAGCTAAAGAAGTTTTTACACAGGAACAGCTCACAAAACAAACCAGTTTGTGAACAAACAGAAAGAAACAAGAATATTTAAACAAATGTTTTTTCAAAGGCCAATAATATTGTTATCTGGGTCAGTGTGATGTTGCTTTATCTTCAGCATGAAATGAAGTTAGTAGTGACCTGGCACATCTTGTTCTAAATTGGCCACAAAGTAATGAGCAGGGTCAAAAGCACAAGAGAAAATGGGCTTTTGCTACAATGCTCCCTTCTAGTGACGCCAGGAAGTTGTTCTGTGTGTTACTAATCTTTTCTATAGAAAGACTGTCAAGCAGTCCTTCAGACTCATCATGAAGCCAGCATTTGAGGCAGCTGCAGGTCATGTTGATAACCTTTGCGTGGCTGAAAGTTACGATTTCTGTCCCATAGGTCTGTTACGCACAAATGCTGCCTTTAACAGAGCTGTTCTGGTGTCAAGATAAAAACGGGATTTAAGAGGAAACAGCAGTTCGTCTACTTTCTAAATGTTCACAGAAAATTTTCGGATCAAAGTTCTCCACCCCCACGGAGTGGCTCAGAAATGAGCGGGCCAGGGGACTAAGGTTTCACAGCTGATCTCGCTCCCTGAGCTGCACCTGCAGGTCTTTATGCTAGCGGCTCCAACTTCAGGCATCCAGATGCTGTTAGCCCAGGCAGCACCCAGCCCCCTTTCCCATGGGGGTCTCCTGCCGGTGTCCCACGGGCATTCTGCGCTACATTCTGGCCCTTTGCAATGCACCAGCCCCTGCGGAACACAATTTCCAAGAACTCCCTCTAGAATACATCTCTCTGGAGAGGAGATGAAAGTTACCTTGATCTCTAGCGAAAGCTCTGCCTGAGAGCAAATGCACCATGACAGCGCCAGAGCAGGGCGCCGGGTCGGCCTCCGTACAGCCCTCAATTCCCTTCCTCAGGAATCCCTTCCCTTCCCCAGCTCTTGCTAGTAGCGGGTTGCGGGAGGTGTTAGGGAGGGAGCCAGGTGGAGGAAAGGAAGCTCCTGGGATTTGCTTAACGCCCTTCATTTTCCATCAGGATAGGAGGGTGGCTGCCTTTTGCTTCTGCACCATTGGAGCCGGCGTGCCACCAGCGGAAATGACAACTCAAGAGGGGGTATTAATAGGATATCTACGTACAAGATGCCAGGAGGCTCCCCAGCCTGCCTCTCTCCTTATCCAAGAGCATTACACACGTACACACCACCGTCGCCCCCTCCTTCCCATGCAGGGCTCTCAGCCTGCCATACAAGCACAAACTTGCCTACAATTTCTCTGCAGTTGATTCGTCTTGCACCTGTCTCTCCACAATCTGTCTTGCTCGCCCGCCACCTTTCCCTTTACCTTCTCTCTGGGCCTCCTTCAGACTCCAAGCAGCGAGCAGACTCGAGCAAGCAAACGCCTCCTCCCGGCTCCCTGCCCCCTCCCAGGGCTGCGCGGGACGGCGCGGGTGCGCGGCGGTGCGTCGGCTCTGGCGCCGCCGGAGCGCGGGCGCGGTCAGCAGGGCTGCGGGAAGCCCCGCCGCCTTGGAAACCGAGTACAACAATCTCAGCCCGGCGCGGGGCCGACTCGCCCCTGGCTGGCTCGCACGCACTCCCTCCCTCGTGCGCCAGGCTGCTCGCCACCCTCCCCTACGCTCCCCTCCCTGCGCGAACGGTTCCTCCTCCCCCAGTACACTGAGATGAGGCCTCCACCCCCCTCCTGCGCCCTGCAGTTCCAGTCGGCAAAAGAAGGTCGCCCAGGCTGGCTCAGCCCCTGGGCAGAGGCCCAGCTCTCTACCGAGGCCCGCCACACCCCCTCCCCAGCCCGACGCCCCGAGAGGTGCCTGTCCCTGGGTTAGCTGAGGGTGGGGACCCAGCTCACCGGCAGGCATCCCCGTCCCCCTTACCTCCTGGCTTGGTCTCAGCTCTTCTGCTCCGCAGCGCAAAGCCACTCTGTGACCCACCCTCTCAGCGACCCTTGGATGAGAAGTGGACGTCCACAGTGCCAGGACCTACTGCCTGGAGGAGCTCTGAGGCTCTGGCTGGTCGCTAACTTTTTGCCCAGGGTTTGCACTGCGTGGTGACCTGGGTGAACAGAGCATTCTGGAAAGACTGGGAGGTTCCCCGATGGTCCTAGGAAGGATGTGATGCAGCTCAAGAAACGCCATAGTCGGCCAGCTCTTTTCAAATCAGTTTCCACAAGGATTCCAACTGCTGACCGTGGGGTTGTCACATCAGTGGCCAAGAACCCAGTCAGAGGGAGACTCCTCGTGCTTCAAAGTTGCACAGTTGTGTTCTTTATCAGGCTAAGATGGCCTAGGCACCTGACACCTGAATGGTATTAACGCTCGATTGCTTATTAAGAGAATGTCAAACCACACCCTTAAGATTTTCACGCAGGTGCCCTGGGCTGAGGAGCCCTTTTAATCTTTCACCAGAAGCCCTTCTCAAGGAGCAAAAGAGATTCCAGGAGTTGCCTGGTAGCATTCGGGAGAATTGATTTTGTTGTGGTTTTACGGTTTCCAAGCAAAGTCAAACATAGTCTTTCCTCACTAACAGAGATTGAAGTTATGTTGCAAGGCTCAAAGATAATAACCACTGCTCTGGAACCTTCAATGTAAAAAAACATATATTTTTAATCCTTCTAAATCTGCTGAGCGTGAGGATCAGTTTACACAATGCTGGAAGCTTCTCTTTGCCTCCTGCCTGTCCCTCACCTGTCACCAACATTCCCATTCTTTAGCCTTCCATTGTCATCAAATCAGTTCTTCTGGATCCCGTTAAAATGATAACACGTGAACTAAATCCGGTAAACCAACCTGATGCGTCTCTTTCCATGTGTTGGCACTTTGTTTAGAGACCAAAGAAATAATCTCCAGTTGCAGAACTTCGTGCATCAGCAGGTGGGCCTGGAGAAGGAATGGCAGGTTCTATGGGTACATTCGCTTGCTTCCAACACTCACAATGACCGTCCAGAACTCCCTAGAGTCTAATGATACATAATTTTATGTTCCAGTAAACTCTTCTTAAGTGGGAAATAAATAAGGCCAATACACATGTACCAGACCTGCCTTAAAGAACATTCCAGCTCAGCAGCAGGGTTTCCTGAGAAATGGCATGGTTTCCCCTGCAGCTGCATTGCATTGGGAGCCCAACCTCCTGCAGGCTGCACAGGATCTGGGCTTTTAGAACTAGCCCTAGAAATAATAGCAAAATTCAGAATTATCACCAGAGTTCCTACCGCATACATACTGTTGCTGCACCATTGTAAAGTTGAAAAATTGGAAATTAACCCATCACATGCCAAAGTCCATCTCTGTATCCCAGAATAGCACCCTTGGTCCAGAGTCAGAACCGCCGGCATGAAGGCAAGGATTAGTTCTCCCTCTCAGTCCCTGACTTCACAGCCCATTTTCCCTTTTGGCTTTTGAGTGTAGGGAAGGAAAATTTTCTATGAACTTGATTTTCTCTCTCAACTTCCTTGGATTGGTTTAACTGATAGTGATCACTCAAAACAAGTCTGAAACATTGCTCTCACCAGCCAAAACTCTGCAATTAGACCTAACTTCTGTCTTCCCAGACTCAGACGGGCAAGAGCATATGGCTGTCTGGCTGGTGCTGGTTCCCTGTTGAGCTGAACTTTTATTCTCACATCAACTTTGTCCTCCAAAGGACTAAATGAGCATTACTTTTGGAAAGGACTTTTTTTATTGGTAGTTTGAAATTTCTTGAGAGGGAGAGAGAACAATCTTGTTTGCTGGTTCACTCCCCCAGTGCCTGCAAAGACCATACCTGAGCCAGTACAAACCAGAGGAACAGGAACCTGTTTCCCAGGTTGGTGGCAGGAGTGCAATCACTTGAGCCAACCGCACTCCCAGTCTTCATTAGCACGTGTGGGAACAGGAAGCTGGAGGTGAGTGTTGAACTGGCACTTCGTGATGGAGTGTGGGTGTCCTAGCTGGCACTTTATCCTCTGAGTTTAGCTTTTGCACACTCCAAACAAGGGCATTGAAGTTCCATTTCAATGTCAACTGTTTGAACATCACTCACAAAATCCATGATTGCAACTAGAGGATAACTCATTGGGTGTACATTTTGAAAATGTATGCAGTTTCTTCATAACATAGATTTCCCATGAACTTGTTAAGCATTCCTAGTATTTTCCTGAGCACAAGAACAATAGGGCTCTATTTCACTTTGTACTAGCCTGATGGAGCCAGGACCCTGGTCCCTCAGAACAGCAAAGTGTAATCCCTAGGCTGTCACAGGCTACCAGACAGATGCCAGGGAAGAAACCCAATTTCGCTTTCCGCCAAGCCCGTACTGCATCCTTCTTCCCTTTGTCTTCGTCTAATGTGATTTCTCTGACACAGTCTTGCTCTTTCTCTAATGCAGCCCACACTCTCCCTCTGCAGTAATAGGAGGTATGGAAGTAGAACCAGGATTGCAGGTTGCTTTAAGCTCTGCCTTATCCAAATACCTGCATTACCATGTTTCATATAACCATTGTACCTATATGAAGTTAACAAATCATCGTTTCTATCATTTCTATTGTATGTACTTATGCTAGCATCATGGCCAAAATTCCCATGGTTAAAATTTGGTGCTGAGGGAACAAAAGAAGCAGGCACGGGTCTTACCAGAGGAGTTTTTCACTCCGAAGAATCTCCATACAACTCAGCAGTGGGTCTCTTCTCCCACCCCTCTCCCTTGGCTCTTAAGTCTCTTTGAAACTGGTAACAGTAGAGAGAATGCTTAACAAGCCAGCTGTCATCCGCTTTAAAGAGGCATCGGGTCAGCTGGGCTCTGCGTGCAGTAACTGATGGTCTGACTGGGTTTTAGAAGGCTTGAGAGCCTCTTGCTAAATAATGCCCTTAAGTGCAATCCTTGCTATCTGCTTCTGACACAGCAAAAGCAGACAGAGAAGGAAGTCCTGCTTTGTCCTGGCAAGGACGCTTCAGAAAGATCTAAAGTTCGAAGTACTCAGATTCACCTGGATTCTCCAAGCTGCCCCTTCCCAACTCTCAGATTTCACTTTTCACCAGAAGAGGCTTAACTTCCACACAAAGGATACAAGGAAGGTTTGAATTCATCTGCTGCTGCTGTTTTCTACCTGTAAGAGCATATTTGATCTGATTATTCAGTACTTTCAACAATGTGGCTACAAGGGCCAGGGCTCTATGGAAGCTTTGGTTCTCAGATCACACCTGATCCAAACAGTAGCATTTCTAAGCTTGCAGCTCTCTGTTTTCTGGTCTCTAGTGCAGCTGGAAGTAGCCAACTTTTCTCACAGTCCTTCTTGCTCTCTTTGTTAGCATAAGTTTCTACAGCAGTACCCAAACTAGTCTCCTAAAATCACGTTTTTGAACAGTCCTTGAGACAATCGTGCAATTTTGAGTAGCTCTTTGCCACCACCTACCCTGGTGCCTTAGAATTCCATTTCACATTGGCAATGAATGCAAATCCAAATGCAAGCAGGTCAGATATCAAGATTTCTGTTTTCTGAACATTCAGAAGCAGTATTTGTATGAGATAATGTCTCCATCAGGAGTCTCGAGATAAAACAAAACAACTTGGAGATTGAATATGAGGAATATGAGAAAGTATGTGTTAAGAATCATAAAGGCTGCCGAAGAGCGATCACCAGGGCCTTTGCTTTCAGGTGGCGCCAATGCAGGTGCAGTCCAGAGCTCAGCAGGTTGCTACTGCCACCCAGAGGTCGAGTTACTGCAGCAATCCACCCACTGCCTCACAGCAGCCCCTGGTCTGAGGCCAGCAGCGGCAGCAGAGCTCTGCTGTTCATCTGCCCACCATCAACCCACTGCCATTGAGTGACCAGGAGAATGTCCTGGTGTCCCTTTGCCTTTCAAAGTGCATGGGAGAACAGTGGCAGAATGCAAATTTCATTGAAATACCTTAAGAAAAGGAGGCTGGAAACCATGGTTCTAGATTGAGATAGAAAGGTTGTGGATGAAGGTTGCTTGCCAACAAACAATATCTGATACCAACAGACACTCAATTAAACTAGATGCAAATGTTTATTTAAATTAAAGCATATGAATTGCAATTCAAAAAGATTTATCTTCTAAAGCTATGATAACTCTAGTCAAATATTGTTTTAAAAAATTGAGGCTTTTTTTTTAAAGACCATGTCAGCATTGCTGGTAAAATCTTAGGAGCCTGTTAATCCCCCAGTATAATAGTTGTAGGCATTCCCTCTGTCAGGTGTCTTTAGGAACTGCTCCTCCTAGGACATGGTTGCCCACCCTGCGAGACATTTGAGTATCAGGAGAGTTATTCCACATGTGAACAGAGCCACTTGAGTGAGGTACCTCTGGGTGCTTGAAGCGCATGCCTGCCCTAACCGCAGACGCCCTCCGCATGACTACAGTAGTTCCCTTCTTTTAGCTCTCATTTTCTGCGGTTTTGGTTTCCTGTGGTCAACCCTGATTCAAATATACCATATGAGAATTCTCAGAAATGGACAATTCATGAGGTTTTTGATTATTTCCGTGCTTAATTTAATGTATTACTATATATAATGTTAAAATTTTGACATGATAATTTTTCCATGCATTACTGATTTTCAAAACAAATTCCTCAAACAGAAAGATTTGGATATATGACCACTAAAGTCTCCTTTAATTCAGATGCTTTATAGTTCTATTTTTTATGTTCTTTATTGACATATAAAACTGTACATATTTATCAACATTATATGATGTTTTAATGTATGTATCTATTGTATAATGCCTACATCAAGGTAAGGATGCTTATCTCCTCAATGTTTATCATTTCTGTGTGATAACAGTATTCAAAGTCATTTATAAACTCTTCTTTTGTTTTCTAGAAAACTGTACAATGAGTTAGCTATTATCACTTACTATACAATGGAATGCCGAAAATTCTTACTCCTATCCAACTGTAAGTAACCAGTAGTCAACATTTCCCGTCCTTCCCTCTCTCTTCAATTTGTGATTTTTAAACACGTTGCTGTTTTCAGTAGTGTATTAAAACCTTGTGCTATCGTGCTCTGACCTGCTTGGAACATGAAACATTTCTTTGTTCAGAGTAAAAATCCACACTGGGTATGCCAGCTGCTCAACATCATCATGGTTCCATGATATGGGGTCAGCTGAAGCAGGTGATCTCCTTCCGATACTGGGCAGCCTAACGCTACATTACAGTGCTACATGGTTCACCCCACTGCCTCTCAGCACGCTAGTGTTGTACTGCGTCACATCATTGTAGTTTGAGTAGCGCTTTCCCACCACCTGCCATGTCTCCTTAGCATTCTCTTTTACATTGACAATAAGGTCATCAATGAATGCAAATGCAAACAAAAAGTTATGTGACCTACTCACATAGCCACTTTTAAAAGATTTATTCATTTTAACTGGAAGATTTACAGAGAGAAGGAGAGACAGAGAAAAACATCTTCTGTCCATTGGTTCACTCCCCAAATGGCTGCAACAGCCATGGTTGAGCTGATCGGAAGACAGGAGCCATGAGCTTCCTCTGGGTCTGCCACATGGATGCAGGGTACCCAGGTTTTGGGCCATCTTCTGCTACCTTCCCAGGGACAGCAGGAGCGCAAATGGAAGATGATGCAGCCAGGACACAAACCAGTGCCCATATAAGATCCGGGAGTTTACAGGTGGATGATTAGCCAATTGAATCATCGCACAATATCCTACTCACGTTAACTTTTGTTATAACATTTACTGTAACTGTTCTATTTTACTGGTAATTGCTGTTATTTTTTATTGTCCCCATTTGTAAATTAAACTTGACCAGATATGTACATGGATATATGGGAAAAACCATAATATGCAGTTTGTTGTAATATTTGTGGTCTCAGGTACCCACTGGGAGTCTTGGAATGTATTTCCTGCAGATACAAGGAAACTATCGTATTGATCCTGAAATTCTTTCATTGTCCATCACCTCTTTTATGCTCACTTCTTGTATACTATTAGTTATGTTTTTTCTTTCACAGATATTGATATATAGAGAGAATACATCCACCAAATGTGTACAATCTTCAAATGTGTACAACCACCACGACTGGGCTAAATCATCGGCAGTAACCAAAACATTAATGCATATATCTCACATGAATGGCCAGAATGCTTGAACCATCACTGCTGTGAGTCACGGTGTGAATTAGCCAAGAACTAGAGGTGGGTATTTCAACTGAGGCGCTCTAATATGGAACATGGCTATCTCAGGTAAACTAGTTTTCATTTTGTTTAGCCAACATACTCACTCCCTGGCATTTAGAACCCAACCATATTTCTCCCCACTTTGCCATACTTGGATAGGCCACGTTTCATCCATTTGAACTCTGTTTTTGACTGCACTCATGCTGCTTATAGCTGGCAAAAAAGTCCATCGTGTTAACTTGTATTTACATTTATGTTCACTAAATCAAAGATATTTAAATACACTCTCATCTAATCAATTTATTTTTCTATTTTCCAACTCCTCAAAATTTTCCCTCACATGCAAAGTTTCAGTTATTAACCTTTCTTAAACAATCTGTTACTCTCATATATATACATATACTGTCTGCATCAATTTCCCTTAAAAATATTCAAACTTTCCACAAATAAGCACTTCAATCTCCTTGTTATAGCAAATAGTGCCCCTACATTCATATTCTTGGTCTATTCCTTACTGACAACAGTATTTTTTGTCTTTTAGAGCCATTAATTTTTCTTCTTCTAACTAGCTCATTTTCATAAATTTATAAAGGCATTGCTATTTCTCCTATTTTTTTTTAAGATTTATTTGTTTTTATTGGAAAGAAAAAAGGAGAGACAGAGAGAAGTTCTTTCTGTTGCTGGTTCATTCCTCAAGTGACCACAGTTGCTGGAGCTGTACGTATTTGAACCCAGGAACCAGGAGCTTCTTCCAGGTCTCCCATGTGAGTACAGAGTCCCAAGGCTTTAGGCTGTCTTCTTCTGCTTTCCCAGACCATAAGCAGGGTACTGGATGGGAAATGGAGCAATCGGGACACAAACTGGCTCCCATATGGGAACCCAGCATACAAAAGCCAAAGATTTAGCTACTGAGCCATCACTCCAGGCTCCTCCTATATTATTATTTTTAAAACTCTCCTGATCATCACCTGAGCTCCAACTACTACTTTATTTCTTTCTTTCAGGAAAAAATCTTCAAGTTGTATAATCAGTGTTGGCTATTGTTTTTCTACTACTTGTTCCTGAACTGCCTATACATATGCATTAACCCTCAGCATCCACCTTAGCCAGGTCACCAATCACTTCTTTGTTAAATTTATGGTTCATTCTCTGTCCTTGTCTTGACATAGTAGAAGCAGATAGAAGGAAGAGGGGAAAGAAACGCATTTTCCATCTGCTAGTTCACTCCTTAAACACCTGCAACAACAAGGACTGGGCTAGACCAAATCCAGGAGCCGAGAACTCCACCAACTCCCCCATGTGGGTGGCAGGTGCCCAAGCACTTGAGCCTTCATCTGCTATCTTCTCCAGCACAACCGTAGGAAAAGCTGTATCCGAAGCCTATAATTCAGACCGGCACTCTGCTATTGGCTGCAAACATCCCAAGTGGCAGCTAATTCGCAGCACCACAGTATCCACACCTCCACTAATATTTTCAATCCTTTTAGAAATAAGTTATTCGCCTATCTGAGATATTTTAATCTTCAGCGAACCATCAACATGAGATAATCCCATTTTCCATGCTATAAAATGGCAAAAGGTATATTATTCTTTACTTTCAGCACTTGATTTGTTTTTCTTTTACCAATTCAAAGCATTTTCTGTGTTTATCTGCTTTTGACCCTGTGTGGATCAACGGGACTAGGCTGAAACGGCTGCTTATGAGGCTGCCTGAGAAAGTCAACTCCATGCCTTCTTTTTGATTTTTAAGTTTCTCTTTTGTTTTCAAACCTATCTGGGAATATTCGAGTCATGTCTTCGTTCTTCAACACATGTTAATATCATCTTCATTTTTTTCTATTCTTTTGTCTTTTTGACACAGAATCTTATACATTTTCTAGGCACTTTTAAAAAACTTCTTCACAAACTGCCTCTACTGTTCTGTATGGCTTGTGTACAATTACTTTCCTAAACACTGTTGGAGTCTGAGCAAGTCTTATAAGATAGCTGTGTCAGAAATTGTATCAGTTCATGGATGAGTTTGCAAGGATAAAGATCATGTGGATTCAAGAACTTCTTAATTGGATTGCTACAAAGAGTGTCTAAATGAGCTCACTAAAACACACAGTTTTATAGACCACTTGGAAGCTTCTCAGGGAGTTTAAAAAGGACAGAGACTATTGTCTGTGAATTTTTTTTTCTTGATTCACTTCACTGCCTGTGCTTGATGTCGATCAGAAAACTTGTGAGAAAGCACCAAAATCAGATTTCTGTATCAGCTTGGGTCACGTCAGACTCAATTAAAAAAATCAGTGGATCCTAGCTGAAACAATACATATTCCTTATTAAATCATAATATCCCAGAAGCATAGATATCAGAAGCCATCCAAATTCTCCATGATGGTCTGGTCACTATTCTCTGTCCTACTGTCCACTTACTGGATTATTTATAAGGATGGTGGCTAGTATTTAGCTAGTATATATTTCTTGATTCATCATATGGAGAAAAAATGCTTGAGCCTAAAAATTTCAGGAAATTGAATTTGAATTTATTTCAATTGGACTATCTTAGAATATATAACCAACATCCTCCTTCCAAAATCAGAGGCGCCAAAATGAATTAAAATGCTCTTATGATTTTGTGCCCATTCAAGACCCATTCTTGGGACTAAATATGACAAATGATTGTCCTAAAGTGCATGATCTATGTAATCCAGATATCTGTGTTTGTGTCCCTCAACGCCCCCCCCCAAGAAGTTATATACACTAGATTACAAAACTTTGAGCTGAAGTACATTAGTGGTTTTGTTTGGTTGTTCATTTTGGGTGTCGTCTTAGTCAAAGAGTAAAATCACAAGGTGCATGCGATGTGTAACAGGACTTTAAGGCATGGAGCTTGGAATGAACGGCAGGGTCATAAATCATGCCAATGCCAATGGAAAGCAGGGAGCTTGCAGGGACAGAATCACCTGCAGCAAACAACATTTAGAGCAGCAGCCCTGGGCCAGCACAGTAACCTCAGAACCCCAAGGTGGGGAGCTACGGGAATTGGCTTCACATTCAGGTGTTTTCCGCTGTTTCTGTTGGGGTTCAATGCGAGACTCCAAGGTGAGGGAGATAATTTTATTGTCTAGTCCAAGGGGCAACCTCTTGCCATAAGCAAGAAGTGCCCCAAATGAAATAATTGTGGGGGTTTTATAGTAAGAGAATCAAAAAGCTATGTGACAGTGAGCAAGTACATGATTAGGGGCGAACAGTGACACAAAACAGAAAGCATGCGACAGGAATTTACAACGTATAGGCTTGGGGGTCCTGATCATATCACTTCAACACAGACAGTAATAAAACCTCATGCCTCGAAGGTAGCTGTCTTTCCCACAAATCCAAAAACTCCAAGGTTCTCCCTATCTCCTGCCTGCCTCCTGGTCTTTCAGGAAACAGGAGCATTGCTGTAACAGGAGGCAGGTGTCTCTGTGGAGATTCCAGACTTCAGGAGTACAGTCCCCTTTACAATGAACCCTTTCATGTTTCTATGCGATGATACCTTGTGAACAAACCAAACAAGCCTGAGCATGCTGGAGCAACGTGATGTTGTCCTTGCTAGTCCCCCTTTCAGGAAAGAGCACTGAGGAGAAAAAGCTCGGAGAGGAGCTGAGACTCAATGGGAAGAATTCTGTACAGCATCTGAATTAAACTTTAGGTTCTCTGAGGAAGATAAGAAGGCTCAATTGAAATAGACCCCATTGAGACAGTCCGCCAATGTGTCTTACAGAACAGAATATTCCTAAGAACCCCTAAAATATTTAGGGCAGCACCTGTGTTCTAGAAAGCAGACAGACAGAAAACGAAAAACTGTGTTGAAGAAACGCAAGTTTAGTGTGACTTCTGAAAAAAAAAATGTTGAAAGATGTTAAGTGAGGAAGTCACATCTTGCATCAGGAAAGAGCACTCCAGGAAGATCAGTGAGTAAGTGCAGAAGCCTTTAGCTGGAAACTTCGGTCCTGTTGGAGGAGAAAGGAAGGAAACTGGGGCAGCCAGAGTGGAGTGGGTAATTTGGATGGCCGTATGAGGTGAGGTCAGTGCTATGGAATACTATTTAGCTATTACAAAGAATAAAATTTTGGCATTTGCAACAACATGAATGCAACTGGAAACCATTATGTCCGGTGAAATAAACCAATCCCCAAAAGACAAATACCTTGTTTTCCCTAATCTGTAGTCACTAATACACAGAGTACCAAAAAAAATGTGGTCCATTTGAGCAACACTGATATTCCAAGATTTGATTATTGCTTACTCATTGAAAGTTCTATAGACAGGATTCCTGCTACTCCTGCCTGTCTTTCATGCAGGAGTCCACACACAGAATACACGTGTTGATTCATCACACTGTATCCTACATATGTGTACAGTTCAGTGGTAATAATAAAAAGAATTTTCCTAGATAAGGATACATTAGCAGTGAAAGATATTAAAGTAGGAACTTACTTGGCACATACAGCAACAGTGTGGAGCCACGGTTTGTGGAAACATGGGATGGTAAAAGGTAAATCCAGGAAGACCGCTGAGAAAGTCAAGGATAGGTCGTTAATCAAGCCCAGGGAGAAGCCAAAAGTTTCAGCATCATCTACCTGCAGTGCGAATGTGTGTTAGTCCGCTGAGGTTGGCAGAAAAAAATACCAAAGACTGGTGAATTAAATAACAGAAGTTTAATTTCTTATAGTTTTAGAATTTGGAATAAGAGACCAATACATCAGTAGAATTGTCTTCTCCTGAGCCCTGTCCCCTAATGTTGCAGGTGGCTGCCTTCTTCCTGCTGCTTCGCAAGTCCTTCCTCTGTGAACACATCTCTAATGTCTCTCCATTTTCTTAGGAAAACATCATTCTTTCGGATTGCTACCTCACTCTTAGGATTTAATTTAATCTTAACTACCTCTTTGAAGATTACAGCTCTATGAATAACAATCACTTTTAGCGCTAGGGCTTTGAATTCAGGGCAGGAGACACAATTTGGTCAATACGAAGGAGCACAAAATCAAAGCCATGCGTACCGTTATAAGCTTTCAAGAGGGAGGAAGCTGGAATCAGAAAGTAGAATCAGAGTGGTAAGAAGATGACCATGAGAGATATTTCACAGGCAAAGTCTGTAACGACTAAGAAGCTGATTGAAAACCAGGCGTTTTCAAAAACATCAGGAACATGTCGATTGCGAAAAAACTATGCACAGATTTCAAATATTTTTTTTTGTCACAAAATAAACTTAAGTCTCAGTTACATTATTTCCATGAACTTTTTGAAGTCCCCTTATTTGGAGGCTCACAGAGAAATCCATGATCAATGGGAAGTATTCATTCTGGGTAGCAAGGAGAATGATTATGTTCTTAAAGAAATATTGGGCCGTGTTGTGTGTGCAGTTCGCTCTTTCCATCCTCCATGTACTTTCCTAAGTCACAACCTCCACTCCTGTTTCGTTCCATTGCCTTTCCCCTCCAAGTCGCCATTGCAGCAGGAATTCTGACAACTCATTAACCTTCGTTAGGACAATTCCAGGAAACATGTTATTCATGTCACTTCTACCAAGCCCTTTCTATTTCTCTTCCTACACTTTTCAGACATAGCAATTATTTCTTATTACTATATCTGTTTACCAGTTCCTCTGCTTTTCTTGAGTACCCCTTCTCCGTCACAGTTCTGTTGTCATTTCTTACTTAGTCTCCGTGTTTGCTCGTAGGAATCATTAATGTTCAAGCCATGCTTGATGTTCACATACAGAGATACTGTTTATAAATTTATTTTAAAATAGGAAAACAATATACATAAATTGCAACTATATATGTAGGGGGTGCACATGGGTGTAGGTGTATTTGTGTATGCATATGTACAAATGTATATCAACACACACACACATATATATATATATACACATATTCTTTTGGAACTCAATTCTTTTTACTGACTAAATATGAACAGGTTACTGTAAACTTGGGAATGATGATACCCAAATAAGATATTAAAAAGAGAGGGTTTAAACAAAGTTATGAACAGTTGTTGGAAAAAAAGACTATAATGGAAATTTTGTTTTCTGAGCATATTTTTTCTGAGATTTTATAATAGCAATACATTCCAAATGTTGTATCTGAATTATCTAGAGTTTTCCATAAATATATTCCGTTGGACACCAAACTCCCCAAACTGGGATAAAGCAGGGAAATAAGTATTTTCCAGGTAACGCAGAGATTCAGAGAGGTTCATGAACTAATTTCAAATGATACATCCATTTCTCCTCTGAACTAACGTCAGGAGTTGAATACAAGTTATGTGCTATATGATATGTCTAATAAAGTTGGCAATAGCTGTGACTACTTCGCAACAAAAGTTGGTGATCACAACCAGAAGCCCTGAGCGGTCAGCAGACACAGAAGAACAATTAATGTCCTTCGGGACCAGGGAGGAGAGCTTTCTCTGGTCCGAGCCTGGCTCCACCTCTGGACCCCCGCCCTCCGTCACAGTGACCATCGGGATCGCTTCGAAAACCCCTCACAGCAAACAATCATACAAACTAAAAAAAAAAAAAAAAAAAAAAAAAAAAAGTTGGTGATCTATTCACTTGGTTCTGCCATGAATGTTGTAGGTAGTTCGAATCTTATACATAGGCTTGGAAAGAAATGCAGTGCCAACAGTCTTAAAGTCAAGAGACTTTTTATTTTCTTTTTTTGTTTAAACTCAGCAGTTCACAGTATTCAAGCAAGTTTTACAGGGCTTCATGCATTCTAGGGCAATCAAAACATTCCTAACTCTAACAAGCATATGTTAACAATTGAAGAGTAGAACAATTTTAGGTGGTGAGCAGAGAAATCCCCAATAGAAACTTTGGTTTCTAACACCATGAAACAAAAAAAATTGCAATAGAAGATGTCAAGAAATTAACAATAGCTTCACGTGATTAAAGATGTCTTTTCATATTTTGAGAATTCAAGCCATAAGAGCCATATAAATATTTTAATTTGTCTGCTAGCTATTTGTCAATAAATGAATTTAAAAGCAATAAATAGATCTCAATGTCATGTAAAAAGAACCATAAATATTTATGTAGGGATTTATGTCTAGATAATTACATTGATAATAAATATTATAAATGATTTTAACTGCTTTTTTGGACTTCACAATATGAACTAATCTATTAAAGCCGAACCAGAAATGGAATGTTAAATAATTACTACTGTGCTAATTTAAACAAACATTGCAGTACCAAAACTTCACTCAAAATGGGTCCAAAAATGATGATAATGAGTTAGCTCTTAATCCATTGAACTTGCATGTAGTCACCCAAACCACCTTACAATCTGGAAACACATTATTCTCTTGCTTCATGATTTTGTTCTTCAAATCAAATCAAAATGAAAAGAAGACACAGAAACTGAGGGAAAGATGGACAGACACCGACAAAGAAACACAAACCGAAAAGCAATTATTTCTGTAAACCAGAAACCTTCTAGACAAAAGTGTAATTTTTTTTCTTTCCTTGAAAAAAGTTTACCCTGGAGTTTATACGAAGATTGATGCTTTATTTATTATTTTATAATTTGGCCTATTCTCATGAATCTCTAAATTGTTCTTTTAAATCATATTTATCAAAGTATGCAGCAAAATGTATGGATATAATTTTGAAATCAAACAGTTATAAAAGTACTGTTGTAAAACGCAGAAGTCATTCTTCATTGCCCCTTCCTATTCCTCCCTCTCTGGGGGAATAACACTGGAATGCATTTCGTGATATTTAGTTTTTATTAACCTCCACAACTTTATACAACATACTCATGTTGCTGATTCTTAATTTAAATATCGCAGGCATCATGTATTGACTTCCCACCATGGAAGTGAGCATTTCAGTTTATTCCGCTGCTGCTCTGTCCCTTCCCTACCTGCCTACACACACACACACACACACACACAAACGCGCATGCACACACTTCCCAACTTACATGTTTCTCAGTTTAGCATAACTTTAATTATAGAACTACCCCGCAGGCTGGCCCTATGGCATAGTAAGCTAAGCCTCTACTGTGGCACTAACATCCAATACGAGCACTTATCCATGTCCCAGCTGCTGCATTTCTGATCCTGTTCCTTGCTTACAACCTGGGAAAGCAGACGAAGATGACTCAAGTCCTTGGGAGATCCTTAGGAAGCTCCTGGCTCCTGGTTTTGGATCAGCTCAGCTCTGGGCAGCATTTGGGAAATATAACAGTATACGGAAGGTCTTTCTCTCTCAGTATCTCCTTCTCTCTGTAACTTTACCTCTCAAAAAAAAAATCCTTAAAAGATGAGATACCCAGTATTTTTAAGCGGTACTATAAAATGCCATTCACAGATGAATCACAGCTTGTGCCATGACTAGTGGTCCTTCCCTGCACAGTCCCCTGTTTACCTTGGC
The DNA here is from genome assembly GCF_030435755.1 of Ochotona princeps. Classification (NCBI taxonomy): domain Eukaryota; kingdom Metazoa; phylum Chordata; class Mammalia; order Lagomorpha; family Ochotonidae; genus Ochotona; species Ochotona princeps. Next base: position 12,565,812 of record NC_080832.1, on the reverse strand, counting down.
AAGAACATTTCCTTGCTATTTCACTAAATCGCCTTACATGGATCTGTCACAATCTGAGCTCCTAGACTTAGACAAATAAGGCAAATGTACTGTTAACCTCTGCAACAATGTAGGTTGAAATCAGTTCAGTCCTTCTCTGAAACTTAAAATGCCAACAAAGTTATATTTACATGAAGTGTAGACTCCCAGTTGAAACTGTTAGATATATCTCGACAATAAGATGTTGAACTCAGACCTGGTACAATAGTCTAGTGGCTAAAATCCTCGCCGTGAATGCACCAGGATATGGGCACCGGTTCTATTCCTAGCAGCCCTGCTTCCCATCCAGCTCCCTGCTTGTGGCCTGGGAAACCAGTCGAAGAAGGCCCAAAGCCTTGGGACCCTGCACCCAATGGGAGATCCAGAGGAGACTTTGGGCTCCTGGCTTTGGATTGGCACAGCTCCGGCCATTGTGGCCACTTGGGGAGTGAATCATCAGTCTCTCTCTCCTCCTCTCTGTGTATCTGACTGTCCAATAAAAAGATCTTTTAAAAAAAGATGCTGGACTCTCTGCCGTTGTTGATAGTTAAAATGTCAGTATACATTTATACAGCAAAATGATGAACTTACGACTGCTTATGAAGGACTATACTATTATAATGATATAGGGGAAATCAGTGAGGGTGCGGCTTAGGGAGGAGGAGATGGAAATCTGAGAGCCTATGGAGCTGTATAGTAAAATAATAATAATAAAAAATCTTTAAATAAGTATATTGGAAATCAACTCGGGAAGAATAAACATTAAAAAATAGGAAACGGTTTCTCAGCCAGAAGACCTAAGTTGTCTATTGTTGCCAGCCCCTCAGCTGCATAGATTTCTGACCTAATGAGATGACCAACCACACCTGTTTCAGAGGAGTTGGCAATTGTAGCAGACTTGTTTCTAAGGCTCTGCTGCAGTACTTTGGACTGCTAGGCTAGGAACGGTTAGAGCCAGCTCTGTTTTTCCCCTTTGGTGCTGCTGGCCCAGCAAGAATTCATCTTCCAAGGACAAACTGGACATAAGAAACTATCCGTGGAGTGTGGAAAGAGGACGAGACCACAAAGCCGCAAAATGAGAGACCCAGCACATCATTTGCTGTGACCTGCAGATCTGCTGGGCCTCACAGATGTCACTTCCATTCCATGGTGGAGTCCTGCTGTGCACATCCAAGTTTGGAGGCTAAATGATGCCCAAACTGAGAAATGTACCCAATTAGCCCAGGTCCCTGATCATCTAACAGAACAGCATCACTTAGGACCACAACTGGAAGGTTCAAAGCAACAAAAACTGTGCTTCTTGCAGCCTGTTGGTAAAACTTTCTGAGCTCCCTGTGGGAGGCTCCAAGAACCATGCAGCTTCCGACTGTGGCAGTGCACACTGCCCCTCCTGCAAGGGACCCGGTTTTCTCTCCACTAGAAAGATGCAAGCCCTACAGTATGGTTTAGAGTTGAGAGCGAAATAAGAATCTGAACATTTCCACATGAACGGTTTGAATTGTTTCCCGCATGTGCCACTATTCCACCGCATCCATGTCACAGTCACTGTTGAAGTCCCTTTGTCTTCATGAGTTTGTTGTTGTAAAGGAGAAATCTGCTAAGCTGTGGATGCCGCTTTCTCTTTTAGATGACATTTAAAATCTTCTTCTCTAAATATTCTGAAATCCCAATAAAATCATGTGCCTACCTATGGCTAGACTTTTAATTCTTTATTTATATGAATGGAACAAGTTTCATGGATTTCACATAGACAGTTTGAAAAGCATGATCATACTTTGCACCCAATAACCTTCCCTCCCTCTTTCCCACCTCCCTGCCTCTCCTTTCAATTTTTAAATTACATACTTTGAATTTATAATCGCCAACTTAACCATCTACTACATAAAGAACTAAAATAAAAAAGCAGTAAGTACGAAAACTACTCAAGATTATAGACAAGGGAAATGGAAAAAATTGAAATCTCAAAATGTCAGTTTCTTTTACACACAGTACACTTTTATACTTTGTAGAATATCACAAATCCAGAAAAGCGTGGGATGTTTGCCTTTGGGGTATGGTTTGCTGCTCGGTCCATAACCATCTCCACCGGCATCCATTCTGCTGTACCTCGCTCATCTCTGAGACCACTCTCTTCCAATTTTATTTAAAATTGTCTTATTATTTTGTGCTTTTCTTGGACAAGGTTGAATTTTGACTGTCAAACTAGTCCCTTTTCTTATTTCTGCTCTCATTTTTTGAGGATTTATTTGATATCACTTTGCTATACATTCTAGAAAATTACCTCAACTCTATTTTATTACTTTTTTGCTTCAGTAGTCATATTTTTTAATTTTATTTTTTAAATAGCCATGTGTTTATTTAAAAGGGAAAGGAGAAAAAGGAAAGATAAAGAGGGGATGGAGAGATCTTCCCTCTGCTGATTCATTTCCCAACTGCCCATAAAAACTAGGACTGAGGGCCCGGCAGCGTGGCCTAGCGGCTAAAGTCCTCACCTTGAACGCCCCGGGATCCCATATGGACGCCGGTTCTAATCCCGGCAGCTCCATTTCCTATCCAGCTCCCTGCCTGTGGCCTGGGAAAGCAGTCGAGGACGGCCCAATGCTTTGGGACCCTGCACCCACGTGGGAGACCCGGAAGAGGTTCCTGGTCCCAGCATCGAATTGGCGCGTACGAGCCGTTGCGGCTCACTTGGGGAGTGACTCATCGGATGGAAGATCTTCCTCTCTGTCTCTCCTCCTTTCTGTATATCCGGCTTTCCAATAACAATAAATCTTAAAAAAAAAAAAAAAAAAAAAAAAAAAAAACTAGGACTGAGCAGAACTGAAATCAGGAACCTGGTACTCCATTCAAGTAACTTACACAAATAGCAGGAACCCAGCCCAGGTTCTTGAAGCATCCTCTGCTGCCTTTCCGACACACTAGCAAACGTCAGATTGGAAGCAGAGCAGCTGGGTCTTCAACCTGCTTTGTGGTATGGTGCGGGTCTCCCTAGCAGTAAGTTCAGCCTACTGACCACAAAGCCTGTCCCAGCAATCCTAAGTTTAATCTTAAATGTTTTCCCTTATATATATTGTTGTATTTTAGCATTCTTTTTTTTATTTCTCAATGAAATAACTTGTTAAGCCTCTCCCAAAATATGATTCTTGCGTTCTCTCTTTCCTCTAAAAACAGTTTTGCTTAAATCCGTTCCTCTCCTTTGCTGTGGCCGTTCTTACTGCTGTCAAGCCTAGGCATCTGTGTTGGTACGTAAGCAACCCTTGCAACCCTGGGATAAATCCCATAAGCGAGAAGTCATCCGGTCCACGATTTTTCTTTAGACTTTATCTCATTTTAACAACTTTCAAAATCTGACCCTATTTACCTTGCTGATCTTTAACATTTCCTTCCTTTTGATAATATATTTTATGAAAAACTTTAGATATTAAGTTATTTCATCCCTAAACAATCAATAAGGTATTTTAAGTATAACCTTTTTAACTTAACTGTAATACCATTAACAGTAATAAAATTAGCAGCAATCAAATATATCTGATATTCAGGTTCCAATTAAATGCTCAGCTAACCTTTAAATTATTTGTGATGATTTATATTTTCCTTTTAAATTCAAAATTTAAATATAGACCCTTATTTTATTTAATTGTTAAATCTCATACATTTATTTATTTATCTTTTATAGGTCTTGGATGAGTACATATTTCGTTCATGCTGGAAAATATCCAGTACTGGAGTATTTTGGGTCATATTTTACCTTAATAGTAAAGTTTTCAAATAAAGTGTTTTTAAGCATGCCTTACTTCTTATCCACTGAGTGGATCTCAAATCAGTGAGCTTCTTTAAAACTCACTGCCAGGTAATTCCTGCACCTCCATTTTTTTGGGGATTAATTACTGGAAATTCCTTTGACTTCTTGGTTTCTCTTTCTTTGTTTCCTTGAGTAGTGTCTGCATATTTGGTGGAAGTCAGCTCTTCTAGATTTCATGGACTGACTGGCTTCTGTAGTAGCAAGATCTTCCTCTGTGGTAGGAAAGGAGCTGGCTGGTTTAAGTGTACGATGCTGGAGAGTGTGGAGATGTGGTTCTGTGGGTACATGGAAGCACTCGCCCAAGGGCCACCTGGCAGCCATAGTTCGATCAGAGTACAGTGTTACTAGGTACAAGGTTTGCAGGAAGCACCATATCTGGCGAAGGTGGTGGCAGATCCGGAAGGTGACTTATGTACACGTGGTGCTAGGACAGGAGGGTGAGGCCCAGTAATGGATCCATGGAGAACCATCCAGAGGTCTCTCTATCAACAAATATTGTGAGTGAAGCAGGTGAGTGTCTGTGGCGTCAACAGGGTTGCTGGGATCCTCACCACCTGCTCCTCTTTCTGCCACAGAAAGAAGTCTCAGCCAAGGGAATTATCTTGGTGATGAGCTGTGCGCGTTCAGAGTAACCATGCAGTCAAAAGACTCCTATTGTTTCTATGAGCCCAGTCTCCATTATGAATTCTTCTGAGTTGCTGAAGCTTCTTAGTCACACCCTGAAACGTCTCAGTGCTACTTTCGTCCATAGAGAGTGGTGAAATTGTTATTTTTGAAAATGGATGATGGTTGGTACCTCCTAATTCACCGTCTTGCTGAAGTCACTTTCATTCAACTCTGTTTAGAAGTTCCATAGTCTCTGAATGTTTAGCTAGCTTCAAATGACTCAATGTATGAAGTGCAGATTTAGTGAATTTCCTTTCTTTATTCCACCATCTGTTCCACTTACATCAGCATTAGCTAAATCTCATTTTTAGTGCCCATGTTATATATTTAATATATTTAAGCATATCCGGCTGGAGTTATTACTTCTCATTTAGGACACAAAGATACAGCTCATGAAATTCAGCAAGTTTTACGGATTCAGATTATAATTGAAAACATTGCAAAGGATCACCAGAAATATTTGTGGAAGAGAAGAGAATGGAAGAGTTACGGAGCTTTGCTGACGAAGTGACGCTGGCAAACCTCCACAGTACGGAATGTTACTTTACAGCAAAGGTACAAATAGATTTAATGAAAGTCATGATGTTGATTTGCCAGTAAAATTATTTTTTCAAATCTATACAACTTTCTTATTATTATAACCACTCCTTTTCTTAATTTCTGGATTTTCCTTTAAAGTCATTAGAGCTTCAATTAATAGAGAAGGAAAACATCTCTGTATTGTTGCTTTGATAGAATGAAGGTAAGTTACTGGTTTCATTTCTAATACAGCTCAAGCACTTTCATAGTGAATAAAAATTCTTCCTAATATTTGGATGTTAATTTTTTTCTTTATGTATTTTGGTGGTAGGTGAGCAAAAGACTTAATTGTTACTGTTGAATATTGGGTCCATTTTCTTTTTTTTAAAGATTTATTTATTTTTATTAGGGAGATGTACAGAGAGGAGGAGACATAGAGGAAGATCTTCCATCCGATGATTCACTCCCCAAGTGGCTGTAAAACTGAAGCTATGCCAATCCAAAGCCAGGAGCCCAGAGCCTCTTCTGGGTCTCCCACATGGTGCAGGGTCCCAAGGCTTTGGGCCAACCTTGACTGGTTTCCCAGGCCACTAGCAGGGAGCTGGATGGGAAGCAGGGCTGCTGGGATTAGATCTGGCACCCATATGAGACCCCGACACATGTGAGGCAAGGACTTTAGCTGCTAGGCTATCATGCTGGGCACTGGTCCATTTTCTAATTCTCACATCTTAATGTTAATGCCTTTATTTTTGAAAAACACCCCATTTGAGCTGTTTTCATGAAGAATTTCAATGTATTTCAGTTTCTGTGAACATCAAAATTTTGTTCATTCTTCCTCCTACAAATGTAGCATCAGCTGAAATTAAATATGAGTCTTAATTAGTCAGCTGTCTCTGGATGGCTGTTATGGTAAGTACTATTTGTTATTATAGAAGAAATGATGGATTTTTTTCCTCATGTTTAGGAGTACGAGCGACTCACTTAAAATTTTAAATTATTACAGCTATGTGAAGTAATCCAGTTGACTTTAAAACGTGAGTAGCTGAGTGTTTAGCTGATTCCATTAAAAAATAACAACTTTGAAATATTTTTATCTTAAGTTGAAACTATAGGTAATAATACACTGCTGTGGGTAATGACAAAGACAAAAATTTGAATTTCCTTTCACTAGAATAAAATATATTGGAAAACGCTTATAATACAATAAGTATATAAATACTTTTTACAACTAAAGCTTCATGGCCCACATGATGGCTCAGTGGCTGAATTCCTGCCTGCGTGTGCTGGGATCTCATATGGGTGCCAGTTCATGTCCTGGCTGCTCCACTTCTCATGCTAACTCCTTGCTTGTGGCCTGCAAATCAGTAGACAGTGGCCCAAAAACCTGGGGATCCTGTACCCATGTGGGAGACCTGGAAGAAGCTCCTGGCTCCTAGCTTCAGATTGGCTCAGCTTCGACCATTGTGGTCACTTGAATAGGGAACCAGCAAATGGATGATCTTTCTCTCTCTCTGCAAATCTGCCTTTCCAATAAAAATAAATGAATATTTTAAGAACTTCTATAAAAACTAAAGCTGCATATGTAAAAACAACTAATTTGGATAATTTCATTTTGTCTTTAGGAGTCCTACCATTGTTGGGAAAAGGCTACCAAGGGAAACGAGAGGAAGAGATGACTTCTGATGCGATTTCAGATTTGCGATTTTTACAGCACTGTACTTCTAGCTACCTGATCATTAATAAAGTGTCATAGATCTGACAACACCTATAATGTCTCTGATCAATATAATGTATATATACATATAAGCAGTAACGCACATCAGCAGCCTTTCCCTCTTCTTTCTCTTGAATTATTTACACCCTTTGGTCTTGCCAACGCAAAAAAATGATTTTACAAAAAAGCTGTTTCCTCACAGTCTTGCATGAGGAATTGTTTCCCCTTCCCTGTTTGATTCGGGCATTATGCTTTCACACACATTTCTGGTGCATTTCCAGGAGGAACCTTGTCTGAGACAGTTCTTCCTCCTCCACTCCTGTACATTCATGCCTGCCCTTAGTATCTCTCTTGTCCCCTTCATGCCATCTTCAATACTCACTGCTGTCTTCCTGACTCACTGCTTTCTGGCTGACTATATGTCTTCCTGTCCTAGCTCGGTCATTTCCTCAACACTATAATCACCATGATCACAGACATTTCCGCTGTAACATTTCTGAAATGAACATAGGTGTTACATGTTATCTATTAATTTAAGATACACATTTTTTTTCAAAAGCGTGACCTTTGTATGTGATCATTTACTGCTTTACTGTCTTCCCATTAGTAATTAACAAAAGCAGTAGGGCTGGCCTCAAATTAATCCTCTTTCCTGTGGTGCCACCATACCATATAGACACTTGTTCCTGTCCAGCTGCTCTGCTTCTGATACGGCTCTCTGCTTAGAGCCTGGGAAAGCAGCGGACTAGAGCTCAAGTCCTCGGTACCCTGTACTCACACAGGAGACCCAGAAGAAGCTCCCAACAAAGCCTTGGATCAGCTCAGCTCCCCACTGGAGTCATCTGGGAAGTGAACCAGCAGATGAAAGAGTTCCCTCTTCTCTGCTTCTCTCTCTGTAACTCTGCCTTTCAAATAAATATCAGTAAGTTTCAAACAATAAATAAAAGCAGTAATAATCATACCAAATACCTACAATGTATCAGGCACTGCGGAAAGCACTTTACATAAATTATTTTTAATATATATGAACGTTTAATGAGATATGCATTGTATTATCCTGTTTGCAAGTTAAGTAACAAAAGTTCAGAAACTAAAAGTAATATTATCATGGTCACTCAACTGAGTTAAGACTAGAGTTCAGAATTATCTGAAACCAAATGCTGTGTTTTTTTTCTCATGAAATTATAGCGTTAATATCAGAGGTGCACATTTCTCACCACCACTCATAAAATTTGAATAATCCCAGAGACATAAACCAAATTTCACAGACACCCTTTCAAAATCTGACGTGTCTGATAGCATGAACCAGACAGCCTTTGGTGGTGGAAATCCGTGTCTATGATGTGTTTACGACAGCATCTGACTACACGTGACAGGCTGAAGATATAAAACAGGGCTCACCTGAACGAAAAGCTGAATTTTAATCTAATGTAATCATGATTAGCTTGACAGCCAAGTATAGCTTTCCTATTGGATGGTGTGGTTATAGATAACCCAAAGCCCTGTCCCCTGCCCCTGCACTGCTGATGCCATCCCGGCATTGCTGCATTACCTGCCCCTTTAAAGTAGTCTGCTCCATTCAGCCACTTTCAAATCACTGTGAGAAGGAAATAAGTCTCACTCTGTGTTTACAAGAGTTATATTTTTATGTAATCACAATATGCCTTAGCTCTTGTTTAACGTTTTTTTCCACAATGTTAAAAACTCTATTCTTTAATTGGGTCTTAATTCATTTCAATGTGTAACATAAAGGTTTTTTTTTTAACACCACTAATTCACAGTTTATTTGTCACATCAAAGCCTGCTTCTCACCCTCTGGATGGCTTGCATTCATACATTATTATTTAAGGTGCAATGGGCTGAAGTTACACCTGACACACCTTGCAGTATCATCTCCTTGTCAGGTACCATTTTTTTAAAGTATAATTTATGCATCAAACATAAAAAAATCTTCTAATGGATTGGGTAAGCTGTTACTCAAAAAAATATTTTAGGGAATATTGTTTGCAAAAACATCTGTTTAATAACTAAAATATATAATGAAATCCACTTGAGATTAAATAAAGATTAGATATGTCAGGAGATAAAACGTAGCCACACAAAGCACCTTTCTGTTATTTTACTGCAAACGGAGTCATAATTTCATTAAATTATCTTGTAAAGGTTCCTTTAAATCATGAGCATATTGTTAAAATAGCTTGTAATTATTTTTGAGAGCATATTGCCTACAAATGACATATCTGAAATTGTTTTTATAATGGTAAGCAAACAGGCTGTAATAGTAAACTAGAATAGTTTCAGCCGAACTTATGTTCTTCAGAGAGTGTGTTCTCAGCTGCAGGATGAAAAGTGAGAATTGAAAATCTTGAGTTAATGGGGATTTGTTACCTACTAAGTAAGCTGTGTGATTTACAACAACGAAAAAAATCCCAGTGGAATACATTTCCACTGATTGTACATGGACTTTCATGGGCATTTTTGTGCTGTGTCCTCCCCTGAAATTCTTCTCTTAGGGTGGAACCAAGTAAGAGGAAATGAGTGTTTAATGTGACTTAAAAACAAGTACTTCTGTAATTGCTCAATTTCTGCTTTGGGAATTTAGAACAAGCTGTTAAGAGATGGGAATATGAGCTGCTAATAGCGGAAATGGTGTGAGGGAACTCTTTGAATCACCACCTCACAGTTTTCATTTTGTAGGTTTAAAACTGTTCTGAAAAAAAAAAAATGTTTTTAAAAAGAGACCAACTCTGGGACAAAATGGTTAAGACATCTGTGCCTCAGGTCAGATTACCTGGGTTCCAGCACTGACTCCAGCATCCTGATTAAATAAGAACAGGGAGGAAGTGGAGAAGCAAAAAACTACCTACAGTAGCATATTCTTTTATTACAATAACACCTTTCCGAAGCTCGTTTTTGTATTTGTATCAAGCAATACTGGAAATAGTTCGCATCGGGACAGTCTAGTTCCGCTGCTCAGCCTTAAGCATCTGTGTGTCACAAATTCCCTTGAGACACCTTGATATTATAAAGATACTTTATCACATATGGGAAACACAAAGTGTTCTTTATTATTTTTATAATATCTTTAAGGTAAAAATTACTTTAAATGATTCAAAATTATAAAAATCATGCCACTACTCCAATTCCAGAAATAACTTATTCACAACTTAATATTAACTGAAAATATTTCCTACCAATATTTCCCTTTTCTGTGCACGTAACACTTCTCATTTATTTTGCATAAACAAAATTTATACAAAAATATTCAATTAAGTCATTGTCAATACCTATGACCACTGCTTCACATAAATTAGCCATCTCTTGATTAGTAATCTGACTTTGCAAAATTAATAACTCATATTGAAAAAGCAATCATCAAAATTTTAAGTAAAATAATGCCTGGAATGGCTTTTGTATATTTTTCAATCCAAGTCATTTTAGAAAACAATAATGGGACTTCACATATGTTCATACAATTCATTATTATACTTCATATAATTCATAATTGTAGCTACTGTATGTAAATCTTGATCCAAAGAGTTTCCATGGGTTCTTTCATTCAATCACTTCTCAACTCTGTGAGATGAGTTTTATTACCATGTCACTCAGCTCATGAGGAAATTTAAATTCAGAGAAAGAAAAGGACGGAAAGAATGAGAAAAAAATCTGCAGCCAGAAAACCGTGAGGCGAAGCGCCTGTAATACCTAGAGCCTGAGATATAAGCTGGCTCTTAACACAGTCAACAGATGGGATGAGCGTGCAAACAAGATTAAAAAAAAATATAAGCTACTGAAAAATAGATTGATACAAGAGTGTAAAGTTTAGATTTAAAAAGATATTACAGGCCCGGCGGCGTCGCCTAGCGGCTAAAGTCCTCGCCTTGAAAGCCCCGGGATCCCATATGGGCGCCGGTTCTAATCCCGGCAGCTCCACTTCCCATCCAGCTCCCTGCCTGTGGCCTGGGAAGGCAGTAGAGGACGGCCCAATGCATTGGGAGCCTGCACCAGCATAGGAGACCTGGAAGAGGTTCCTGGTTCCCAGCATCGGATCGGCACAGCACCGGCCCATTGCGGCTCACTTGGGGAGTGAATCATTGGACGGAAGATCTTCCTCTCTGTCTCTCCTCCTCTCTGTATATCTGACTTTGTAATAAAAATAAATCTTTAAAAAAAATAAAAAATAAAAAGATATTACATTTATCCACAGTAAAGAAAAGCTCAACGAATATGCCTCTTCCAGACCTGCCCTACAGATGATAAGGATGTTCTCTTGACAGAAAAAAGGAATAGCACTCATTAAAACCAAAGACAAACATGGAGACCATCCCAGTAAAAGAATAACAGAAGTCTATATCAAATAATGAACAACCCATTCACATTAACCCTGAATGTAAATGGCTTCAACTCACCAATCAAAAACAAAACCCATCTATCTGTTGCCTATAGGAGACACACCCCACCAAAAAAATAGTCAGAAACTCTATCTCATGGATTTTGATGTTTTTGTTTTTATTTTCATTTCTTTAAGTTTTTTTTCTCATATTAAATTCTTTACTGACTCATAGGTCATACAATAGCATCATTTTCTTCAAGAAGGTTTTATATTTTCTTGTTCGTTTCTTCAGTGAATTGACATTAGTCATTCAGTAGCATGTTATTTAACTTCATGGCATTGTAAATCTCTATTTTTCCCTGTTGTTGATTTTGTTATATGGCTTTTCATTTAAGGGGATAAATAGTAACTGTGATAGACACTATCATATCCAGGTATGAGGATGCAATGCCAAATACATTTCTATTTCCAGCTCAAAAATAAACTCTTGACGAAACTGTTAAATGTGTCTTAACAATAGGATACTGCCTTCTCTGCCTTCAATGATGCACTTCATGACATTTATGAAGAGCTATAATATTGTGATAATTTAGGGAAAATCAATTGGGGGAGACGAAATTTGGGGAAGGGATTAGGGGAATCCCAGAGTCTATTATCAAGGTCTGAGTGTGAACTCAGTGTCTTTTCTTTACTGGAATCTCATTCAAGCCCTGAGCTATCGGAGCATCATGTCAGCGAGCCCACTGCAGAGGGGTTGACAGGTGAAAGTAGAAATAGGTGCATGTATACACACACACACACACACACACACACACACACACACACGAATGCCGAAAAACAGACTGCTCATGGAGGGACAAGTGTGGCCAGCTCAACTGTCTGCACTCAATGGTCGCCCTGCAAACCAAACCAGGTGGTAAAAGAGCATTCTCACTGATAACAATCCTCTTCCACCTGCTGCGTGTGAAAACAGGTTAGTTACTCAGGGAAACTGATCCTGCAAACAAACCTTAGCTGATAAATTCCCCAACAGGAGGAGTGGAATATATACAGTGAATTGGGAAATGACATGATTTCAAATCACATCTGTATTATTAAGATCAAGACATTTTGTAGATTTGCTCCAAATCTCTTGTTTACTCCAAAATTCTTCAAAAAGCATATACCCATTATGCCTACGAATCACCAATTAATGTTATGCTACATTACTAAATATGAATAATTTGTGTTACATTTTTAATGATGTATAATAAATGACTAGCATTATTTTAAGCAAACAATTTATTGGATATATTAATATCTAATTATTATGGGTGGGTGGTCGGCCCTAGCAGTTAGAACATGTGTGTTCCACATTTCAGTGCTACCAGTTTCAGGTCTTGACACTATTCCTGCAATATTGAGATGGAGTAATATTCCACTCTGCATAGATGCCACATTATCCTTACCTAGTTATCTGTGGATGCTTAGAACAGTTGCATATCTTGGCCATTGTGAATAATGCTACCATTAAATACAGAATTGTAATTATCTCTCAGAGGTATGTTATTTCATTTCCTCCTGTTCTAATCAGATCTGGGGCTTCTGGGTTACACAGTAGTTCTACTTTTGATATTTGGAGAAACATCCAGTCTGTGGCCCACCTGGGCTCCAGCAAGCTATACTCTCATCAGCAGTATACAAGGCATTCTCTACATCCTCACCAATATTGAGTATCTTCTCTTTTTGATAATAGTGATTAAATGAGAATGAGATGACTTTTCAATGTGATTTTGCTTTGCATTTCTCTGACAATAACTGGTGTTAAACGTGTTATTATATACCTGATGATCATTTCTATGCCTTATTTGAGAAATGTCTATCCATGACCTTTACCAATTTTTAAAAATCTGGTTATTAGTACCTGCTTCCACTGTGTGTTGCTTTTATATTTTGGATATTGGACCTTTATCACAGCATCTGCAAATATTTTCTTTTTTCAATTGTCTCATCCCTCTACTGACTGTTTTCTTTTCTAGGCAGAACATTTGTAGTTTGATAAATCCCACTTGTCTAAATTTTTGTTTTGTTTGTGATTTTGTTGTCCTATCTAAAAAAAGATTATTTCTACAACCCATGTCAAGACTTCTCCTCTTAGTTTTATTTTACCTTGCTTACGTCTTATACTTAAAGTCTCTTATACATAAAGTCTCATCCATTTCAAGTTTATTTTGGTGCATGGTGTGAGATACTGATTCAATTCCTTATGCCTGTCAATATCATTTTTTTGCAATACTGTGTATTGAAGAGATCATTCTTTCTCATTGTGCATTCCAGGTGACTTTCAGAGAAGTAAATTGACCATAAATGTGTGGTCTAATTTATATGTTGTCTGTTTTCACTGGACTACATGTCTTGTATTTTTTTTTTTAGAATTATATCACAATGTAATTACTTTCTAGAGCTGTGTAATGCAGTTTGAAATCAGGAAGTGGTTTGCCTCTAAGTTTGTTCTCTCTCAATATTGCTTTGGCTGTGCAAGGTCTTTTCGGATTGCGTATGGAGTTTTAAATTATGTTCCCTACTTCTGTGAAATATTTCGTCAGAAGTTTGACAGGCATTTCATTGAATCTCTAGATCACCCTGAGTATATGGATATTTTACAGTATACATATATATATATTGTTGCAGCACATGAATTCTAGATGTTTGTTTATGTCATCTTGAATCCCCTTTACTGATACTTCACAGTTTTCAGAGTACACGGTTTTAACCATTTAAATGAGGATTATGTTTAAGTACTTTTTGTTATTGCTACTGCAAATGAATTACATTCTTTAAAAAGAAGATTAATTTATTTATTTGGACATGAGAGTTGCAGAGAGAGGGAGATAGACTGAGAAAGAGCCTGCCTCCTCTGATCTACCTCCCAAGTGGCCACAGTAACTAGGGCTGGCCCATGGTGCAGCCAGGAGCCAAAAGTTTCATCTGGATTGTTCATGTGGGTTCAAGAGCTACTGCATGCACCATCTGCTACTGCCTCTCCCAGGCCATTCACAGGGAGCTGGACTGGAAGAGAAGCAGCAGGGGCACGCATCAATGTTCACATAGGAGGATGCCAGCACCAGGAGGGTGTTCTACCTACTACACCACGTGTAAGTTCCAGGTTGGATCCTTAAATACTTTTTCTGCAGTTGGGTTTTTGCGGATTCATTTTATGTCATGAAACTTTATTGAATTCAAACATCCAAAAGTGAGTTACTTCCAATCCTTCCTAAATTCATCTAAAAAATAAAAGATGAAAGGATACTTCCACACTCACATTTTAGGATTGCATTACCTTAATTCTAAACTAGAAAATACTCCCTTGTATCATTTGATACTGTATCAGATCATAAGTGTCAAACTTCAAAAATGTTGATATGCCTATTAACAGAGCTTTTTAAACTTTGCTTTACATATTAAGTAACATCATTAACTTGACTAAGAATGTCCAAATTATTTTCATTAGAGATCCCTTCAAATTATTTCACCCCTTATATTAAAAAAGTTTATTTTGATCTGAGAAACAAGAGAGTGCTGTGAGAGACGCACAGAGAGAACAAGAGAGAGAGTTTTTCATCCACCGGTTCACGTTCCACATGCTCCCAAATGCTGTGGCCTGGCCAGGTATTTTCCAAGGTCTCTGCCCAGCTTTTCCATGTGGGTGGCAGGGACCTCAGTCACGTGTGCTGCCTTCCAGGACGCACAGTAGCAGGAAACCGCAGTGGAAGCAGAGTGAGACCTTGAACACAGACGCTATGACATGGTGAGCTTGTCAAAAGGCAGTTTAACCATCTGTGCTGTAATCCTCACTCCATTCTTTCATTTAATAGTATTTACCAAGGTCATATTGTGCTCCAGATAATGCTTTAGTTACTGTGGATGTAAATATGATGTATAATCAGTAAGGTTCTTGAGTTATGTCATTTTCCATTGCTTTAGCGAATACCAGAGTTTGGACACTTTATAAGAAGCATCTTTGGCACGCAGTTCTTCAAGTTCAAGAACATAGTGCAAGCTCCTGCTCATGGACTTATGCACGACTGTAGGAGTAGGTGAGGAACAGATGATAGAATGATAGATGCCGGAGAGGCCAGGCTGAATCTTCTTCCACCATCAAGTTCTTTGGAGAACTCATTCACTATGGTGAGAGCCAGACTAGCATTGCTCTGTCAGAGAGAACAGAGCCGTCACGAGCTACGGACCTTTCACTAGTCTCTTACAATTTTGCGCCTCCACAACCATCATGCTGAGGATCAAACTTCCAGCCTATGAAACTTCGGGGGATATACACAAACCATATCAAAACCAAACGTTATTAAATTAGTCTAAATGCTTATGTCCCTCCCCCGGTCCCTCCTGTGAATTTATATGTTGGAGTCCTCAGACCATTATGATGGCATTAGTCAGTGGAGCCTTGGATGAGCACTGGGTCATCAGATGATGCCTTTGTGAACCGATGGATGTCCTCATGAAAGCTATCAAGGGTGACCCTCCCCTCCAGCTCTGTGGGAGGAAGCAGTTCCTCAGCAGAGGACGACTGTTCCAAGGAGGGACCCAGTGGTTCAAGTGGCAGCTGTCACACATGAGAGCCTCCTGAGGAACTGGCCCCGGCCCGGGAACCTGCACGAAGACAGTGAATTTGCCCTACAAATTTCGGAGGTAGTAATTGATCCACACATCACGTTTCAGGTAGTGGAGAACTCA
Source organism: Ochotona princeps (assembly GCF_030435755.1). NCBI lineage: Eukaryota > Metazoa > Chordata > Mammalia > Lagomorpha > Ochotonidae > Ochotona > Ochotona princeps. The sequence continues at coordinate 12,550,032 of NC_080832.1, read as the reverse complement.
GAACTTCAGATCCACTTTGTGAAATGATGAACAATAGAAAAGCAGACCTCCTTTTTTTTTTTTTAAGATTAAAATCAACTTCCTGTTATGGCATAACAAGTCATGGGACTTGAAAATCACAGACATCAACACTGGCTGATCTGGGCCGGTGCCAGGGAAAAGTCGGAATCCTTACCAGCAAATTACACACACAGAGCTGACAGCTCGTGCTAGCAGGGAGCTGTTAACAAAGGAGAGAAACATTCCTCGCGCATCAATCGATGGAAAGCGCATTTTCTTCAGGGTTTCACTGGATTTGAGCATCTGCACAAGTGAAAACTGGTATAAAATCTCGGTGGTGAAACAATGCAAGGAAGCCCGGCCCCTCCCCCAATCCTGCCGTGTGGTGAGCCCTGTCTCAGCTGAGAGCTTTGCTGCGACAAAGTCAGCTGTCCATTTCATTCTTTTGGCTGATTATTTCAGAAAAAAAATGCTTAAAAGTCTGCATTTTGCAGATGAGAATGTATAGAAAATAAATAGCCCTTAATAATATGAAATGTTATCTTAAATGCATACAGTAGTTGAAGATTTTGTTCTATGGTTTTAGAAAAGTGGGAGGTATTGCAACACACTTTCATTTAGTTTTTTTTAAATAATTTTTGAGACTTTTTTATTTTTGTAGACTTTGTAATTTTGAAAAGTAAAGGTGATTATTCAAGTGTGGGCTCTGTTTTCCTTAAGCAACAAAATGAGTGTTTCCTCACTAGATTATGTGAGAATAAACTGTAATAAAAATATCTGGAAGGTCATTTTTTAAATTTTCAACTGAATTCAATGAGTTGTATAATATTTCTTATTTTGTTTCAGATTACTTACTCGTTGTAACTTCCTGCTAGTTTATGGTTAACTTAAATCTATAAAACATCAAGAAGATAAGTTGAGTCAAACTCATTTTTAGATAACTAGACTTGTAAATATTAACATGGAATAAATGCCAATTTTTCCCCCTGTTTTTGTACAGTTACTAAGGACTATGTGACAGATTTTACACATTTCCACCACACACTAGAGCAGGTTTTGTGGACTGTCAGATTGATGCAAGGGTTCATGACAGTATCACCCCGAGATGGGGAGAGCAGGTCCCTGGACACAGCCGGGCGCCTCACCTGTACTGGGATGACCAAGGCTCACAGGACCCAGACTCTGCAAAAGACTTGAGCTTGAAATTATCTGTATTTTCAAAGTATCAACCGATTCTTTCCTTGTTTAGCACCCTCAGATCTCTTCATGGAAAACAACTTCCTCTGATCATTTCATCCCTGTCTATGGCACTTCCCTATAACACTAAATTAACCATGCTTGCATTTCAGTTCCTTCTATCTGATTTCAAAATGGATGTGGTTTGTGTGTGTGTGTGTGTGAACACCAACTAAAGAAAAACAAAACTTACATATACATTACAATTTGAGAAGCACTATTGATATGAAAATAAGCTTCAAAGTCAATATACTAAGTACGAATCAAGAGAAATGAAGTATTTTAATAAGAAACTGGGATTCTAACAGAGGGTTAGAAGTAAAACTAATTAAACTTGAATAGCATAGGACATTCGGAGCTCCCCATCCTCCCTCAATTATATAAATACAATTCGCAAGCACTGGAGGCCAGTTCATTTCTCAACTCTATGTCAAAGTCACCCCAAGTGCTAGAACGGAGGGCTGGAGGGGTGCAGTGTGTGCAAGAGGCAAACTGGGCAGGAAAGGCCCTCTGGTCCCAAGGCAGGTGTGGGGGGACTGAGACAAGCCTGCTTAGCAACTCAGCAGAGGAAATGACGAGCAGGAAACTGCTCTGTGTCTCAGGAACCGAGTGGAATTCCAAGATAAGAAAAACAGTTGCTAATTTGAGTATAAAAGCAGGAAATATGATACACTTATTTCCCTTCATGCAAACGCAAGTACACGAAGGGCTGTGTGAAAATTATTTTTCCCTTGTTTGGATTCACATTGCTTCTCTTGGACACGCTGGCTTTTCTTTCTTCTCTTCTTTGTGGATATTATGGCTGATAACACAACAAGTTTAGGGAGTCCATGGCCTGAAAACTTTTGGGGTAAGGTCTTTTTAAATTGTTTTTCTTTTAAAAATAGGATGCAGAGAAATGTACTGCATAATTTATTAAAACATTGAGAATGTCTGAGACATTTAGTTTACTGTCAATTGATTACTTAAAATCTTAATGTATTTATTACCACAGAAATCTATAAATAAAAATGTCTTTAGATTAGGCTATGAGGTCATTTAAGAAGAACCTGACCAGCAACTATAAAACATCAATGAGAGCAAAGAGAAGAAATACGAAGTGAAAGTCATCACTGTCTTGAATATGGATTTAGGAGAAGAAATAAGTTTAATTTGCTTTAAGTACTATAGATTTTGTTTAATGATGCGAAAGTGATCTGTGAAGGTTATTTTAACTGATTTTGTCAATATTATTTCCCAAAGTGAATCTAAATAACACAACTCTAATTTTAAAGGAATACATTTGGAGAGGATGACTTAGATACAGTATGGAACAGTATTATGAAATCAGGAAAGATGGTGTGGAAAAAGGCAGTGTCGTAAGGGAAGCCTGTTACAGTGGGAGAGGAGCAAGGCCAGAGTTGTGGATTTGGCTACAGCCAATGGCAGGCGGTTATCAGTGCAGTGTTACCAGCTGTTGTCAAGAGCAGCAGGTCCTTGAGAGCAGCACAGCCAGTGGCTCCAGGCTGGACTCACACAAGGAGAAAGGGCTGAGCGAGATGCTGAGAAATGGGGGGGGGGGGGGGGGGGAGGGGAAAGGATTGGATTAAATTCAGAAGAAAAATAACTTAAAGGAGAAAACGGAGTTTGTGAAGAGATCTTTAGCCCTCTCTGTACATTCAGAAAATGTTTTGATCATCTCGTAATCATGGCGACCCTTCCGTTGTGGTTCACAGCAGGGGCTGCGACTCCGCGGCTGAAGGGGGCAAGCAGCAGCTGACAGTCCCAGGAGGCCTGACCTGTCTACGAGCACAGAAAGCTGCCTCTCATTAGTAGTTGATGATGTTTGCCTTAACTCTGCAGAGTTGGGGTGAGCATCCTCATAAAATTGTACAACAAAATTAAAACGAGAAAGCAAATCATGCTTTGTACATTGTACAGCATGGCTTTGCCAATCAAGCATGAATAGTCATTTCATTACATGTTGGCGACAGTGATTACTTAATGCCCTCGTTTCCAGAAAAAGTAACATGCGAAACATGCAAAAAATAGAACATGGCAAAGATAAATTTGTCATCCTAAAAATAAATATGTATGCAAACTACTCAAATTGAGGGTAATATAAAGGGCAAGATTAATGTGTAACAGCCAAATCCATTTTTTACAGATCATTTAACATTGAATTTCAGCTTTGCAAAAAGCAATTATTTTTGCTGAGTAAAAGGTAGCTAATGATCACTAAAAACACCAGAAATTCTACAGGAGCATAATTACAGCTCATCTACTCATAATAAAAATCTAAATACTGTACTAGGAACATCTGTACGTAAGAGGGAATTCAAACTTACTGATCCAAAGATGGGTACCAGCATTCGCGTGCTTTAACATGTAAATATAATGGAAATACTGCATGCCAAAAAGGGACTGGTTACATTGCTAAGCAGTAACAAAACCAGTGCAAATTTGCTAAGCAGATGTAGTATTTGGTAGTTTGGGAAAAATACATGATAAGTTGCAGTATTTCATCTGGCGTAAAGTGTAAGAGATGCAATATTAAATACTTGCAAGATAAAAATTTCCCCCAATCTATTCATCTTTTCTATTTTCCTTTCTTTTTTGTATTTGCCACTGATAGTCCAAAAGTATCATTTTGAAAAACTTGCACAATGTAACAAATTATTCTATTGCTTACCAAAATTATTTATCTGCTTGGCATTTTTGCATTCTGAGGGTGATGGAAAATAGTTTTAAAAAGCAAATCATCTATCTCAAACCATACAAATTTCCTGGATTTAACAGGCATAAGGATTTAAATATGTTTTCCAAATATTACTTTTTAGATTTGCTTTGTTGAATGACAAGAAAGAAGATAAGTATGCTGTTATGATCAACAACAATACCTTGAGTTTTTAGTTTTCACACACTAGTCTCACATCGTACAAGGTCATCAGGGCAAGTGGTGTTTTGAAATTGCCTGTGACCACAGAGAGAGAATGCCTCTCCCTGCTTCCAGCCTTTACTTATCCCTAACAACAGGAAACATGATCCTTGGAAGTTCCCTGTGGCCTGCTCCCATCAAACAGGGGACCCAGGTCACTAAACCCCGTTATTTATTTAATACTAAGAACCTTAGGGAGGACATTGCATTGTTTATCTGCTGTGTGCTATGCCTAGCCTTTGTCTAGCCTTGTGAAAAAATTAGGAGAAGCTATGGGTAGAGTATTTCACGAATAGATTCTCAAAAAAGGATGTCTTTCCCAACAGTATCCTATTGTTGGAACTCATTATGTGTCTACACTAATGCAAATATAAGCGTGTACCATTATTGAACAACACAAGATAATGCATAAAAAAATGACAATGATTTGATCATGTAAGATTTAAGCAAATCCATAGCCAAGATGACACTTAAATCCTTCTCAGAAATCAAAGAAACTTTACTCTTCTTAGAGTGGTTGCAAGTAGGAAGTTAATTGTAAGAAGTACTTCCTAGTCATTGACTTTCCACTTACTAACTCAATTTCATTCAGTTCCACAGTTTAGCAAGAGTGTTGACTGACCATATTAGACAGTGTGTTAGGCGTTAGTGACTCAAATCAGGCATTGTTTGAGAACTTCATGGAGATGGAGGGAAACATTAGCAGCACAGAGTAACAGGTGGAATAGCCACCATGGCTGGGGAAGTCAGCCGTGTAACTAAAATTCTTGTATTTGGGAGTCCTGGACAGAGAGGGGAAAAGCAGGCTGGAGACAGTTTTCAAGATTCTCAATGCCAGTCCAGGCGTCTGAGCCAGTTTAATTCAATCACTTGCCAGCTAGTGACCTCAAGACTGCCTTCCTTCCTGCTAGAATTTTCTTTCAGTGAAAAAACAGAGGGTCTGAGATGCACAGGTGCTAAAATGTGGGAGGCCAAGGGGCTCTAATTTTTCAAGTCTTGGCCTCTGCTGACATCTGCTGACCTAAATTTGTCATCTGCCTTTACTGCCTTTGGGAGCACTGGAGTCTGAATTGTATTGTCTGTGTAACGTGGATCAGAGGCGTGGCTTTCGCTTTCCTAATCCTGCTCAAGGCTCTTTTCTGTCTCATGGGCACCGGGCATGGCTGCAGCAGTTTCAGGAGGCAGGGGCTCCATCAGGTGCCTGCAGTGTGACTGGCACAGCCCACTCTGTATTTTGCCCTTTGAGTAGCCAGGATCCCTTTTGTGATTCTTCTGAATCACAAAAAACTTTTCTCTTGGGTCTCTCCAAAACCGCCCCTTTACCCTGTTGGTGAAATTGACCTCAGGCTGTGGTTTGTGGTAAAAAGTTACCTGGTGGAAGCCTTTACACTATTAGCATTTTGAAACATAATGATACAAGCTAATGCTGTTTTTCACTCTCAAATTATCTGCCAATTTCAGTAAAAAAAAAAAAAAATGTTATTTTAGGGGGCTAGGACTGCAGTGTGTAAAACTACCGCCTGGGGAACCAGCACCCCATATGGGCCCCAGTTCAATTCCTGGCTGCTCCACTTCCAATCCAGCTCCCCCTCCCCCCAGTGTGCCTGGGGAAGCAGAGTAGGATCGCTCCAGTCCTTGGGCCCCTGATCTACCTGGGAGACCTTGAAGACGCTCCTGGCTTCAGCCTGGGTCAGCACTGGTCATTACCAACACTTGGGATGTGGCCAGCAGATGGGAGATTGCTGTCATTCTCTCTGTGCTCGACTTTCAAATAATTATTTTATTATTGTCTACTCCACATATTTAACAAGTAGTTTAGTAATTTCTGAATGGATTTTGTGTTGGCAAAATGAATGTTCCTTAAAGTAACCAAAGAGATGGAGGGTTGTGGGCTGCTTAACTGGGTAATCAAATGCCTCAAGAGGAAGAATCCATGGTTAACTGAAGAACCTGGATGTTTTCTGCCTTTTGTGATCCCGCCTTAATGGCTTGGCTGGGGGCTGTGTGAACTCCAGGCCTGACAGTCTACGTGACACCGGCAGGACACCTGACAAGTCACATAGGCAGACCACTCCTCAGGAAGGAGGTACCCAAACCCACCAATAGAAGCCTGCTAAATCATGACTGTATAATTAATAGCCTGAAATGTGTAAGAGCTGGGGGCTTGGGCTCTCTGGCTCTCTCTCTCTCTGGCTCACTTTTGCCTTCCCTGCGGATCCTGCAGCGGCTGCCCCTCCCCCGCCCAGCCATGCTGGACTGGGGGAGGTGACTGGGAGACCTTAGTTAACCTGAATGAACCACCTTTATGCCTTAGCTCCGACTTCAGACTTGATGATTATCTGGGGATTTCAAAATCCGGCACAACATAACATCTGGAAATGTTGTCTCTTAGACTGTAGAAAACTAGGACTGTTAGGGGTGTAACCCAGGAAATGGATTAAGGCTGCAGTTCCTAATTCCTTACAACCTTAGAAATTCTGTATGTAAATTGATGAGTGATATTGACCTCTACTTCTTTAAGTATTAGAATTTCTAGTTTTTAAATTTTAGACAGAGAAGTTAATTTTCAAAGGGACCAGGTGAGCAGAGAAGAAAGGATGGGGAAAGCACCTCCCGAGAGAAAGCCAGGAGGTGGGGAGCCTCTTGAAGGGAGAGAGGAAGAGACACCTGGGTACCGGAATTTCTAGAACTTTGGCTTAGCATTAAATGTACAGCTTCAGTGATTACAATACCAAGATCAATAAGAATCTTATTTTTAAAAATAAAACTAGAGATAATAATTCAGGAAGAAAAGATTTCTGGCAGTAATATGTGCCTTTTGGTATGTTTTGATCACTCCTATGTGTTTTTTAATGATCAAATATGTCACCACACACTTCTGTATACTCAAATCTAATTCTATCTGATTTTATCATGTGTTCATATTGGCTTCATATTTTTTAAGAAGAGAAACAATCCTGGAACCTGCCTGATGCTGCCGCAGGGTAAGCTGCCATCCGTGACATGGACATTCCACGAGTATGGGTCTAGTTCCAGCTCTGCTGCTGCCTAGCCAGCTCTCTGCTATTGTGCCTGAGAAGCAGCAGATGGTAACCCGAATACTTGGACCCCTGCCACCTGCGTAGGAGACTCACATGGAATTCCAGCCTCCTGGTGGCTGCCTGGCCCTGCCCTGCTGGCCTCTGCTGCTGCCACTTTGGGAGTGAACACCCAAGAGTAGGACAATCTCTCTCTATCTCCCCTATCCAATTCTTACTTTGTTAACTAAATCTTTAAAATATCATCTTACTCAACAAACTTCTTATTTATCCTAGTCAGTGAAGTATTAAGCCTTTGCTCTAATGTAAATCTAAACTGTGAAAAAGAAAGGAAGAAGGAAGGAGGAGAGGCAGAGTATCATGATGTCCTCCGAGCTGTATTGACAAATCATGTTGAATCTGTTACCTGGTAGTTACAACTAAACGAATTTGGAAGGAGTGGGAGATACCATTTCTTTCCTGTTCTGAACCATGTTGAGTGAGCCCACTGAGCTGGCTGCAGACCTCACGTGAGCAGACCCTTAACTTAGTTCTCTTGGCTAAGTGCCCGTCAAAAGGTGTGGTTTTACAACTTTAAGGTTTTTTTCACATCCTTATTTAGACAAAAGCTTTGTGGTCATCAACACTATAAATTTTAAACAGTATTTTTGTAATAGTCGTTATGTTTGCAAACATACACCATACATACATGCATGCACACTTCATGTTCTTCCAAGAATATCCATTTACATGCTCAACATTTTCTTAATGATATTTATCCAAATAAGTAATTTTTTCAATCCAAAAATCCCATGTCTAGTTTTTTTTTATAATAGGGAAATACACAGTATACTAACATTTTTGTCCATCATGTTTCTGTGCAATAAGCCCTCTGAACCTCTTCCTGATGTGGGTGTAGCCTAGCAGCTGTCAGTCACCCTTTCCTGATGGCCCCTGTCTCTTGTCCTTCACGTCTCTGGGAACCAGCGGTGACCTGACACAAGATCACCTTTATTAATTTATTTATTTAATCCACATGTGAGGGATCACGTGTTACTTATATTCTTGTGCTTGGCTTAATTCACTTGGCATAATGACTTTTAGGTCCATATGGTTGTTGCAAATGACACGTTTTCATCGCTTTCTATGTCTGGGTGGCATTTCACTGTGTGTTTGTACCACAGTTTATTCATTCATTAGTGGATTGAATTAGGTGACTTCCATTTCTCACCTGTGGTGAATAGTGGTGCAATAAACACAGGACTGCAGAAGTTTCTTGAAAGATGGATTTTATTTCCATTGGTTATATACACAGAAATGGGGTTGCAATGGGAATTTTTAAACTTAAAGGTTTTTGAGGAACTTCCTCATGGTTTTCCACAATGGGTGTACTAATTTACACTCACACAAACGGTGTTCAAGGGTTCCCTTTCCTCCATGTTCTCTAATAGTTGTTATGTTTTGCCTTTTTGCTAATAGACCGTCTTCATGGAGTAAGGTGGCACCTCAGTAGGTGCTTAATTTACACTGCTCTGATGAACAGTAATACAGAGCTCATTTTCATGTGCTCATTGTCCATTGCACGGTTCTTTAGCTCTAATGGCCAGTTCATGTTTTAATGTTTTCTTCTGTTTTTTTTTTTAAATTTTGATTTAGTATTTAGATTTTATGCGACTTGTAAATACAATGTGAAGAACACAATGACATTTCCTGCTCCATCCCTTCCTCCTTTCCTCCCGTTTTCCCTCTCTTTCCCTTTTTCTTCATATTTGTTTAACATTTGACATAACGTATTTCAGATTTTAACTTCAGGAAAAGACTCAATACTTCAACGAATAAGAAGTTCAACAAGTAAAAAGTGAAATACCTTAGTCACACAATGGCTATAAACAATCATTAAATAGGGCAATGACCATTTCACCCATATAGCATACATTATAAAGCAATCACAGATTCTTAAATCTGTAATAGTAGAATATTCTGAACTTCAGATTGACAGATACAAAACAATATTTCATAAAACAATAGTTGTAGCAATACCAATACACTCAGACATTTCCTTCTTTTATATTTTTGTTTGCTTTTAAAATTTTAGTTCTCACATATAGGGTATAAGTACATGGTATGTGTCTTTCTGGCTCTGAGGTCTGGCTTATTTCACATAATATAATGTCCTCAAGTTTGTTACATTTTTTGACAAATAGAATTTCACTGATTTTTTTATATCTGAATAATATTTGTGTATATATACACATTTTTCTTCGATTGTTTCTTCATAATTCAGTCTTGGAAAGTTATATGTGTCACAGAAGTTGTCCATTTCTCCTAGAGTATTCAATGTATTGCCATATAATTTTCATAGCAATCCTTAACAGCCTGTTGCAGTTCTGTCTTGTCAATAGAAATGTCTACATTTCCACACATGATTTATGAATTTTACTTGAATTTATTTTTATATTTTTATTTAACTTTATATTTACCTTTTTCACAACAAATTCCTTTTATCTCTGATGATGTCTGCATGGTTGAGAGGGATACATGCCTATATGAATCACTGATTAGAGCGGGGAAGGTGAAGGGGTGGGTGAAAGTAATCGAAGCAATTGTCTCCAATCTCCACTTTTCTTCCTGAATATGTGGAAAGTGGGGAAGGGGGGGTGATTTTAGCAGTCCAATTGCATCAGTGCCTGTGAATGCGGGATGAACATCCCAGATCTCATCCCAGGGTTCTCAATGTGGAGCATGCACTGAGGGTTCTACTCAAGTAAGTGGTTTTGACAGCGATTTCTTTGCTATCAAAGAGGAAATCCTTCCAAGGTCCATTTGTTGACATACTCCATTTTACAGTTCCCATTTACCCAAATACTCGATGTCAAAGTTTAACCAGGAGAGATGTCCACTTTGCTCTGTCTTCCTTGGTACTTGGTTTGTTCACTCACCTACAGAGTCTGCATCCTGACAGAGGAGTTCCCCAAGCTCCTCAATCAGGTCATCTTCCAGTGGCCAAGCTCACGCACGCTGGTGGGTTTTTGGCTCAACCTGATTTGACCCACCTCCTGCCCTGACAGGTACAGCGGCCTTGCCCAACCAGCCCACACCCATTCCAGCTCTTACTCTTAAGTGCAACAGCCCAGACATGCCTGGTCCAGCCCCAGCTCTCACATGGTCCACTGGGTGCCGAGACCTAGCCCCGCCTGTTCTATACTCACTCTGGATCTTGTGAGCATCCATGGATGCTGAAGCCCAGCCCAGTCTGGCATATCCAAGGTCTAGTCCACACCCACATCAAGGGATGCTATAGCCATGTCCAACCCCCATTCCAACTCTTATGCTCACTAGTGGAAACTAAAGCCCAGCTAGAGGATCCCCTTAACTCCCCCACCTGGCTCACTTCCAGCCACATATTTTGCTTATGCTGGTGGTTGTTCTGACCCAGCCCAGCATAACTCATCACCCAGCTTGGCTTTTGCCATCAGATGATGCAGCCTGGCCTGTCATGGGCCACCTGTATTCAAACTCTCATTTTGAGTTTCTCAGCCTAGCCCTGTGCCACCTGTCCCCATTCCTGGCTTTCATGTAAACCTGTTGGGGTGATAGCCTAGCTAAGTCCCGTATGACCCACACCACATCCTGGCTCCCTTATATGCCAGTGTGCTATGGTTTGGCCTGGCCCTGCCCAGTCCTCCCCACCTACCACCCCTAGCCAACCCACGTACCTGCCAACAAGTGAAGCAGCCCTTCCCAATGACACAGCCAGTACTGACTCACATGCTCCCCAAGGGGAGCTGTGACCCACCAGTGGAGCTCCCCAAGTTCCCCCATTAGACTCACTCCCAGACCCAGATCTCATGCATGCCAGTGGGTGTTAAGTACTTACCTGGCACAGTATCACCTTAGTTATCAGCCTTTATGCGTGCTGGTGAATGTTGCGGCCTGACCCACTATACACCCAATTCTTGGGTGTGCCTGTGGCCCCAGAATCCATGAGTGTCGCTGAATTCCATCGTCATGCCTAACTCAACCTGCCACCACCCCCAGCTCTGGAGCAGTCCAGTTGGTAGGGTAGTCCAACAGGAGTGAGCCGATTAGCCCCCACAGAATCTGCTCTTGTGTGCTGGTTAGTGTGACCACCAAGCCTAACATGGTCCACAACTGTCCTGACCGTCGCTGGTGGACACTGTGGTTGAGCCCTGCCAGGCCTGACTCCCAGTCATGGTTTTCAGGTGCACTGTTAGACAGTGGTTGATATCAACGGTTGCAGCTCAGTTCTTCCATGTGAGTGGGTGCATTTTTAGCTCCCAAAGGTCCTCTGGTTTCCCTCCTGTAAACCACCTAATCTCAGCCTTCTCATTTACCTGCAAGTGCAGTAGCCAGGTTGGTGGAAGTCACTCAGATGTCACTTTCACTTGTCTTGTTCTGTCTCAGCAGTCCTCCCTCCCACACAACTCCAGACCAGTGGATCACCCTAAGTAATCCACGGCACCCCATGGCCATGAGTGCACAGAGTCCTAAGGCAGCCATGTGGTGGGGTGCTATGTCACCCGGGGGCCCTGCCCTGCCTGCCCAGGACCCGTACACACTTGCTCACAGGTTTCCAGAGCCTGTATGCTAGCATGGTAGGGCCTGCTCCTCATATACCAAGAAAGAAAGAAAGAAAGAAAGAAAGAAAGAAAGAAAGAAAGAAAGAGAGAGAGATATCTCTGCCAGATACTGTCACGAGTCCAGAGACTGACGAGAGACAGAATCCATCAGGTACTTCCCAGTACTGAGCTTCTCCAATGCAGTGAAGGTCGAGGTCTGCTACCTGTTTGCCCAAGGTTGGAGGAGAGCAATAGCACCACTGGAGCTAGCAGTGAAGTGACACCAGCTGCTCCTCCTTCTTGCTCTTCAGGGTGACATCTCTTAGGATTACAATAAGATGCGCCGTGACACCTCACCTGGCACCTGTAGCTCTCCTGAAGGTGACTTGGTGCTTGTACAACTTGTACAACTTGGTGCGTCTCGGTGGGACCTTCTCAGGCTGTCCTGGTGCCCTCTCACATAACTGTCTTCAGTTGTGGCAGCATCGTGGGGTTTTAATACCAATATTTGGCAAGCCCCATAAAAAATGGAACATGCCGCCTATTTTCTATTATTTCAAAAAGTTTGTGTAGATTGACATTATCTATTGCATAAATTTTTATGTAAATTTTACCAGCGTAGTTACATATATTTTCTTGGAGGGTTTAGGTAAAATCTGCAATGTCTTTAATAATAATGAATCTCTCAGATTTTCTGTTGATTCCTCTGTTACAGAAATTTGTGTTTTCTAGGAATTGACCATTTGAATTAAAAATCTGAATATACCGCATATAAGCCACTCATGGCATTCTCTCATGTATTTTTCTAACAATTCATTATTAAAATATTTAAACATCTAAAACGTTTGAATATGTCCATGAACACTCATAAATCTACCAGTGTGATTACATCATTAAAATGTTTCTACTTTTAATCATTAATCTATTTGTTGATACATTTCAAAGTAAATGCAACATGTCAACATACTTACTCCTAGTAACTTCAGCATTGATGTAATTTATAGGGAATTCAAATTATTTTTTAACAATTTTTTCAATTGTTTACAATCATATTTAAATACAATAACAAAATAAACAAAAAAATGAAATGCACAAGCCACAGCAGAACATTCATTGAATTTTTCCAAATGCATACACACTGATTAAAGCAAAGGTTAGTTGAGACATAGACCTTAAGCACCAACTCCATAGTCTCCTAACGCCTCTTCCTAGTCATCGTGACCATTGCCATCACCAGAGGAAACCACTCTACTGGCAATTTTCCTATCAGTGAAGTCACAAAGTATCTATTCTGTGTACAACTTATTTCCCTGACATGGCACATGTCATATCTACTCTACATGTAGCATGTTCGTTCTCTTCATTGCTGAATATTTTCTAAATATTTTACGTTATTTATTTTCATAATGATGGAAACCATGGCTAAGTGCAGTTTGGGGCAATTCAGCATAAACCTGCAATATCTATTCTTGTAAATATTTTTAAGTGGATATGTGTTGTCGCTTAAATACTCTCAAGCAATGCCAGGCTTATTGCAGGCTCTTTCTTGCACATGCGTAAGAATTCAAAGCTGGAGGCGTGAATGTGTGCAGGAAACCAGGATTTATTTAGGACAAAGCAAACATACAGATTGAAGAATTAAGTCAGGCTACTTTGAGGCAATTAAACACACACACACACACACACACACCACAGGGAAGGAGGAGAGACAAATTGGCTAGCAAGTAGTTGAATCTTATTGTGGTTTTGCCTTGCTTTTCTCTGTTGCAAATGATGTTAAGTAGATAAGTAAACCATGATCCCACTGCTATACCACACTCACACCCTATGTTTGTAAATAATTTATTAGAAAACTTGCTCACTTCCCTCTAGCTGCTTTTGGCAGAGTTCAGCAGTTTGTACAGAAGCTAATTGGCTTAAAAAGCCTAGAGTCTTGAGTGCTTGGAACTATTTTTTAAAAGTACTGTCTCTTGATGTTAAGCTTTCTCTGTCACGCCTTTTGGTCTTTGAATATGTTTTTGAGAAGTGTTTGTTCAACTATTTGATCTGTTTTGATTTTCTTTTAGTCTTACTACTGAAGGGAAAAGTCCTTGGTATACACTGATTGCTGTCAGATAAACGTATGTTTGTAAATGTGTCTGGTTGTCTGTGCTGCCAATTCATTTTCTTTGAAATGTTTTTACAGTTTAAAGGTGTCTATGTATCTTTGAACATTTGCATCGCCATTGTCTCCACTGTAACTCACATAATTTTTTGATTTATTGACACAGCAAGGTTTGCAAGGTGCAGCCAGAGTGTTTGAGCATGGATTGAACCCTCATGAAGGGATTCATTCCTGCTTTTCTTATGTGAGTGAGTGTTTGCTTTCACAAGTCTCAGTTTACACGCTCTCTCTGCTTCTTATGAATTTCTGCATCACAAGTTATTCACCACCAGAGCAGATGCCAGCACATTCCCAGCTCTCAAAGCTGTGACAAAAATCAATCCCACTTTTCTTTTAAACTGATTTGAAAGACAGCATTATAGGGAAAGTCAGGGTGAGACAAAACGAAACAGAGAAGTCTTCCCTCCACTCGCTCACTCCCCGGTCGGCTATAGTGGTCCTGTTTGACCCAGACCAAAGCCAGCAGCCAGGCTAATGCAGGGTTCTCACAGAGGTGGCAGGGACTCAAGAACTGTCCTAAGCACATTATCAAGGAGCTGGATCAAAAGTGGCATGGGACAGAACTTGGATCAGCTCCCATAAGGGATGCCAGCATTCCAAATAGCGGAGTAACCTACTGCCCCACAACGCTGGCCCCGGTCCCGGTCTCTTCATAAATGATCCAATCTCATGTAAACTGTTACTGCAACAGCAAACAAAGATATTATCTAAACACGAAGTGTTGGTTTCTGGAAACTATCAAACTTCACCCTAATTAGTCATTTAGATATTCTTACGCTGTCCTCCAAAAGTTGTAATGGCTGAGGATTTTAGCTTTCACGTTTCAAATCCAGAGTTAGCCATCGAATATTAAATTTCTGCATATTCTATAGAAATTGAGCTTTTTACTAATATTCATGTTCCGCTTTTCCAGCTGAGTTTTCTAAGGTTTTTTTAAAATCCTTTGATGATTTTGCTAAACACCAAAGGACAATATTAATGCAAGCACGTCTCTGGGATTATAGTTCTTTCACTCCATTTCTTGAATTTTACAGTAAGTTCCCCAACTTTGTTCCTTTCCTTTTTTTTAGCATAGCATTTATTACAGAGGTGGATCAGGGTCGGGGACAGGAGGAGAGACAGGTGTTTCAGCTTTCCCTGCTGTATCCGGGGTGGGGGAGTGCACCACTCCTCGCTGTCAGGCTACATCAGCTTCTGGGGCCAGAATGTTCCCTGGGTGTTACTCAAATGGTTTGGATTGTTCTGAGAAGTTAGTCTTGTTGCCCCAGAGGTGACAAGTCCTGCCTGAGGCCTGTCGGCTGGTCACGCCTATGCCGTCAGATCTACAGATCTGGATGCTTGCTGAAAAGCCTGGCCTGAATTGTTCAACCTTTGTTGGCTTAGATGAGCTGGCTGCCTTATCTTTCATGTGCATCTGGGTGTGTTCTGCATTTATGCATGGGAATCAGCAGGCTGAGGTGTCCCAGACCTGCAACATGTGCTCTGGGGTCAGACCACATGTCTATGTGATTGTCCCTGAAGCCAAGGATTGAGCAAAGAAATGTAGTTGGGGAGGCCCCTAGGCAATCTCACTTGGGAGGTCCTAAGACAAAGTTCCTGTGTGAACCAGTTGGTGCAGGATCAGGCTCAGCCTGCTGCCTGTACCAGCCAACTCAAGTACTGGTGGGTACAGCTGCCTGGCCAGTCCCACCTCCAGCCCCAACACTCATGTACCAGCAGATAATGTGGCCTTGCTCAGCCAGGCCTGTTCCTAAACTGGCTCTTGAGTCAACGAGGAGTGCTGCAGCCTAGATGGTGCCACTTGCCAGACAGGCTCCCGGACCCTGCTTTTGCATGCACAGGGGAGTGCCGTGGCTTAGCCTGGCCACGCCTGGCCCATCCGCAGGTCCAGCTCCTGCCAAAGGATGCTGCATCTTAGCCCAGCCCAGTCTGGCTCACCCCCTAGACACATTTTATCGTGCACTGGTGGGCACTATAGCCTAACTGGATCCACCTCAGAGAACCCCTAATAGTCTTGCCCCCAAACACAATTTTCATGGCACCTGTGTGTGCTGCAACCAAGCTTAGCCTGGCTTACTCCAGCCCTGGCTCTTAAATATGCCAGCAGGGGCCTTTGCCTGATCCAGAGGCCCTGTGGGTCCATCCATCCATCTCATCCACCTGATCTCAGCTCCCTCAGTTACCCACAAGTGCAGTGGCTTGGTCCATGGAAGCCCTTAGAAATTATTGTATGCACGTCAAACATGCCCTCAGTGGCTTCCATTCTGATTCTTCCCCAGACCCCCGGCTCTGGCCACTGTGTGGCCCTCACAGACACATGTAGCAGCAAAAAATGGTCATGATTCTGGCCCTGCCACCTTGCTCATCAGTATAGTTAATAAAGAGTTAGTATCAACAAGGTCTAGAATGCCAGCCAGCTCTTGGCTGCTTTTCTCCCAGCAGTGGAACATTTGCAAATGCTACACGCAGAGCAGGCCTGGCAGCGGCCTGCAGCTGGAGGAGCTTGGTTGTTTTTCCCTGAAGTCAGGGATGAAGCACGGAAGTCTGAGTGAGGAGGCCCCTGGGCAGCATCACCTTATTCACGGTGACATGGACTTCCTCTAATTCCTTTCTCTTACTTCTCCCTTCCAGATTTGCTGAAGTAAAGCTGACAAATATATAGTACATGTTTAACATGCATGATATGCAATTTTAACATACATAATATAAAGTGATTATTGCCATCAACCTACCTAACATATTTATCACCTCACAAAGTTGCTTTTTGTTATATAATAACTTCTAGAATCTCTTCATTAGTTGCAAACATACGATATGCTGTTATGAGACTATTCAGTATTTATTTTTCCATGTCTATCTTACGTGGCTCCACAATGTCCCCCAGGCTCATGTAAGTTGTTGCAAATAACAGGATTTATTTTTGAAAAGGATGGATGTGGAGCCAGTATGGCAGTGTAGTGCCTAAAGGTGCTGCTTACAGTAACAGTACCCATGTGGGTGCCATTCTGAGTCCCAGATATTCCACTCTGTTTCAGCCCTCTGCTAACGCACTAGAAAAAAGCAAAAGATGGCCCAAGTGCCTCAAGCCTTGCCACTTCTGTGATTCCTGGCGTCAGCTTTGCTCATTGCTACCAGTTGTGGCCACCTGGTAACTGAACCGGTGGATGAATGACATCTCTCTCTGTTTTTTCTCTTTCGGTCCCTCTCTTTGCATCTTTGACCTTCCAAATCAATGAATATTTCCTTTTAAAAAGCTGGATGATAATACTCCATTATTATATTATATATTATATTAACCAGATGTCTTTATGTAATAAATTTCCTTAATCATGAACCTTGGGCATTCCACATCTTGAGCGTTGTGAACGCCCTACAATGCACACAGCGGAGTGACGCTGGCTGCATTTCAAGGCTTAGGAAGATGTTCAAATGTGTCTCTGGAGGACTTGTTGAATGGACCATTTGCTCTATTCTTTAACTTGAAAGAGATCTCCATACTTGTTTCTCTCCTGGCTGTATCAGCTGAATGACCGGATCAATATCTTCTTCCCATCACCTCAGCACTTCTCGTCTGCCCTTCGGATAACAGCTAGGACAAGAGTGATACAACACCTGATCATAGTTCGATTTATGATTCTCTGAGAGGGATCATCATGTTTAAAACCTGTTCGTGCACCTGCTAGCCAGTTGCGTGCCTTTTCTTGGAAAAAAAAATCAGCTGAGGACCTTTTCTCATTTTAACATCAGTTAATCATTTTCTTGCTATAGAGCTTTATGAGTTGGACTTCAATATCTTTCATATGCAAGGGGCATTCAGAATGTTATCAGGCAATAGTGAAAAGATCATATACGTATTTCAAAAAGTTTTTGCACCCCAAATAAGCTTGTCCTTTATTTCCATTTTTCTTGAATGTTTGGAAGTACTCCGTAAATATGGCTTACAAATAGTTTTTCCCACTTTAAGACTGTCTCATCAGTCTGTTCCTGTTTATTTTGATATGCAGGAGCTTTATAGTGTTTGCAATCCCATTCTCTCTAGCAAAATTTAGCTTGTGATCTTACAATTTCAAGAAGTTTCGGAATGTTTTAGCACTGTTCCATTCTGCTGTCCCTGGGAAAATCACTCAGGCACTGGAACAATTCAACTCACAGCCACTAGATGGGGACCTCTACTAACTTTTTAATACCAGGCTTTCAGGTGGTGCTTGTTATTTAGAATACAATATTAGAATCTTAGACTTGGAAGACACAATAGCGGCTGCTATTCTTAGGCCAGAAAGAATTGATGGCTTTTGGTGACTGGAACAGTTGGTAGCACCTGAGAATTTACTGTTTGTCAGCTCCTTACAGATTGTGTAGACACATACTACAAATTATCCCCAAAACACTAATTTATATGACATGCCCTATCAGTGTTGGAGTTTGCTTCTTTTGTTTTCAAAAGAAGATATGCAATTTAAAAAATGATCTTTTGGGGGATGGTTGTTTATCCTAGTTATTTAAGATGCCCATGTCCCGCATCTTAACCACTAGTTTAAATTTCTAAATGGCACATGGGAGCACCTGTGTGGAGTTCTCACCTTCAGTTGCGCACGCATTCCCAGTTCCTTCTAACAGCCCTTGGGAGGCAGTGCTGATGGCTCAGCTGCACTTCAACACTCACATGGAATATCGAGATTGAACTTCCGGCTCCCAGCTCCAGTCCTGTTCAACCCTTCTGAGATGGACCATGAGGAATTGAGTAGCTGGTGAAGCAGCCACAGCATTTTTTTTCACGCAAAAGAGATACTGTGTTTTTCAGCTTAATTCTAACATATGTTTTTAGTTCAGAAATGGGGGTGGGTATTCCTTCTGTCTGGAGTAAGTTTTTCCCACTCTTCCCCACCCCTAGCACAGGGAATCTGAACAAACACAACTTGGGTGAGTTGGAGCACCCTGGGACTGGCAGTTCAGAGGGAAGGGATTCCATTATCACCAGCAGTGAGAAAAAGCCTGCCGGCCTGCATGGGTCCTGTCACCACGGAGTCAGAGACATAAGCGACTTGCCAGGTGTCCAGGAAACGTGACGTAACTCAGTTTGCCAGACGGTTCTATGTCAGCACTTCAGAAGCAGACGGGAAGGGCGGTGTTACAAGGAGCTCAGGTGGGAGAACTCAGTGTGGCGGATGGAAGCAGATAGAGCACAAGGCAAAGCGGTGATCAAACCCCTCATCCGCTTGGCACATTAGTGACTGCTACCACCCACAAGGAAATCATTTTCGGACCACATTTGCAACTCTATAAATTACCAACTTAAGTATGGCATTAGGATGACTATCTTCGTTTCCTAGTTGTTGGGTAAAACAGGATAACAGAATAGTATGTTTAGTTAGTTATAGTTTAGTCTCTGTTTTTTAATTGTGTACCTACTTTAAATGTGATTTAGCTGTTCGTTTTTGTTTTGTTTCAGAGGACCTTATCATGTCCTTCACTGTGTCCATGGCAATCGGACTTGTCCTGGGAGGACTCATCTGGGCTTTGCTTGTTTGTCTGTCTCGACGAAGAGCCAGTGCCCCCATCTCGCAATGGAGTTCCACTAGGCGATCGAGGTCTTCCTACACCCATGGCCTCCACAGAACTGGATTTTACCACCACAGTGGTTGTGAACGGCGGAGCAACCTCAGTCTGGCCAGTCTCACTTTCCAGCGGCAAGCTTCCCTGGACCAAGCAAATTCTTTCCCGAGAAAATCAAGCTTCAGGGCGTCTACTTTCCACCCCTTTCTGCAATGTCCACCGCTTCCTGTGGAAACTGACAGTCACCTGATGACGCTCCCTTCCTCCAATACCTCTCCCGGTATCGCTGCCTCGCACAGCCTGAGCCGCCCTGAGTTGCACTGGTCCAGTAGTAACCTCCGAGGCAGCCTCGTAACAGCACCGCCACCTGCCTATGAGTCCATCATCAAGGCATTCCCTGACTCCTGAGTAGGGTATCTGCCTTGTTTAATCGTCATCCTTTACTCATTTCTTAGTTAAAAGTCATAAAGAGGCCAAACGTGATTTTGTGGCATGTCCCAAATGACTGATGAGTTTTCAAATTAAGATATGATTTTGTAAATTGGACATTACAATGTAAAGCATCTTCTTTGAACATGTTTTTACATTACATCTCATAAAAAAAAAGCTCTGTTTTTCTACGCAACTGTTCATTTCACCTTCAGTGTGGGATGATGATGCTGATGTAAGAATCAGCCATAATAGACGATATGTGGTTCGGCCTCAGCATGCTGGGGGATGGTCCCAGGACGCAGGAGAGCAGCAGCACTCATGGACGTTTAACTCTTACCAAATTGCATAGTAATTGCTTAGAGCCTATGGACCGCATCTTTTCATATACTTTAAAGCATCCCTGGATTACTTGTAATACCAAATACAACATAAATAATTGTTGTACTATGACTAAGGGTGTAAACCACAAGAAAAAGAAAAGTTTATACATGATACATACAGAGGCGCCATTTTCCTCAAATGTTTTCAAAGATTGGTTGAATCCAATTGACTGAGTCCGTAGATGTACAACCTGCAGAAGCCTGGTTGCATTTCAGGTTAAAATAAAACCCTAGAAAATCAGGGTTTAAAATCCGCATTCACTTTCCATATAACTGTAAAGAGAAAAAAACGATTTTTTAAAAGATTTTCTATCTTAAGGAGATGGTTAGCTAGTTCTTTCTAATGGCAAATGAGTTATACTGATACTGTATCTAGCAAGATTGTCACATTCTCTCTGGCCACATAAAACTGTCCAAATGAGTACTTTGTGAATATTGTGCAGCATATGAAATGTGACATTAAAGTAAAAAAGACAGACATTCAAAGTAGTATTTGTTTCATTGGAAATGTTCTATTAAGAATGTTCTAGTGTTATGATGTCAATTTTGATCTATACTTTCTTAGGTAATGAAAACATTTCTTTTTAAAAAGCAAAACATCGGGCCCAGCACGGTAGCCTAGTGGCAAAAGTTCTCACCTTACACATGCCAGGATCTCATATGGGTGCTAGTGCTGGTTCTAATCCCAGTGGCCCCACTTCCCATCCAGTTCCCTGCATGTGCCCTGGGAAAGCATTCAAGGACGGCCCAAAGCCTTGGGACCCTGCACCTGTGTGGGAGGCCTGGAAGAGGCTTTTGACTCCCGGTTTCAGGTCAGCTCAGCTTTGGCCATTGCAGCTACTTGGGGAGTGAATCAGTGGACGGAAGATCTTCCTCTCTGTCTCTGCTTCTCTCTGTATTTGTATATCTGACATTCTAATAAAAATAAAATAAATCTTGTAGAAAAACCCAAAAAAGGCAGTAACAGATTTGCATACACCCTTGCCAATTAAAATACCAATAACACTTCTCTCCTCCCTCCATAAATCACACAGTCAGGGAATTGTAAAACTATGATACAAGTCAGAAAAACCTTTATAAGAAGAAAAAATATACTATAGAGTTTTAAAATGCATAATGAAAATGTATGTTCACAGATACATTTATAACAATTCTCGATGAATTAATGAAGTTAAAATAGTAGGTAGTTTGCCAAAGAATATGAATTTAGATTGTTACCACACCAGCTAAATAAATAATTCCAGAATTATTTATAAAATTAACATTTTAAGGTCATATTTTTTGGAGAAAATGGAAACATTTGTGAGTCTATGAAGTAGAAAGGTAATTTTTAAGTGCAAAAGGTATGAAAAATTACAAAGGAAATATTCATAACTTTGATTATTAAAAAGTTCTGCAATTCTGTCCACCAGAAGATAGTTATTCAAATTTAAAGGTAAATAAATAGGCAAATAAAAAAGAATGAAAAAAACCATTTTACTATAAAATGGTTTAAAAAGTGGCCAATATCTCAGTTATTATGGTTAACTTCTACAAACAGATATGAAAAGCACTTCCGTTCTAGTTAAAACACTAGCAAAGAGCTGTGGAACTTGTCGGAATCAGAATGGAGTTGCTTGTGCCAACCCTAACAAGTTAAACACAACCAGGAAGTTATGAAGGAAGGGTTATTACGTGGGATTTCCTGATAATAACTATTATAAAATTCAGCCAGAACAACAACCCTGCCCCAAATCATACGCGCAATTGCTTCTTTTTTCCCCCCTGTAGGGCCATTATCCAACAACTATGTATTAAATTTCAGAGTGAAACAAAGCCATTTATAATCTTGTGGCCCACAATTATTGTTTCAGATATTTTACAAAATCCTCTTTCTTTCTGTGTTTAGACATTTTCTCCTGCCTGAACCCCTTTTCTGTACTCATAATTCACCGTCGCACACATATTAGCATTCCAGGGCTAACCTATGCCCAAAGGAATATCATCATTTAAATAATATCTGCTACAATTTTTATTTAGTTTGCCAGTATCAAAACAGGTAAGTCACAAAAGAAATTATGTAGCTAGTTCATACTTATGCTTGAGCAGTTGGTAGTACTGCTAGCAAAGTGTCCACACACATTCAAAGAGAATGCTAAGGTTGTCGAGTCTCCCATTAATTGATCACGTAGCAGAGGGTGAACCTGCCCAGCGTTGGTATGTGTGTTTAGAAGGGTGCGCTCCTCTGTTCGTGTCCTGGCTGCTCCACTTCCCATCCTGCCTGTGGCCTGGGAAACGTGTAGAGGACAGGCCAAAGCCTTGGGACCCTGCTGAGACAGCATGGGAGAGACTAACATAGGAGACCCTGAAGCAGCTCCTTGGTTGGGCTTTGGATTGACTCAACTCTGGCTATGGAGGCCAGTTGGGGGAGTGAACCAGCAGACCAAAGATCTCTCTCTCTGTCTCTTCTTCTCTCTGTA
Organism: Ochotona princeps; assembly: GCF_030435755.1. Classification (NCBI taxonomy): domain Eukaryota; kingdom Metazoa; phylum Chordata; class Mammalia; order Lagomorpha; family Ochotonidae; genus Ochotona; species Ochotona princeps. The sequence goes on along the minus strand of NC_080832.1, from coordinate 12,527,294 downwards.
AATCTGCTTTTCTAATAAAAACAAATAAATCTTTTAAAAAATTTTTAAAAAGAAGAGTGCGCACCTACGTACTTCTGGTGACAATATAGATTGGAATTGCCTTTCTGAAAGAAACGTTGTTGCAAGCGTACTACAATGGATGGACCATACAGTCCCATGGCACCTGTTAGGAGCACAGTTTTATTTGGAAAAGGTGGCAATAGGCTTTTAGGGAGAGCACGCATTAGGCTTTGTGTGTCTAAAGGAGAGCATTCTCTATCCTGTGGAACGTCACCGACAGCCAGACCTGACTCGCTTCAGGGAGACAGAATGCAGTGAGGGGAGAGACCATGAGGACTGCCACAAGAGAGCTGGAGGGTGGAGGAGACAATGAGCAGCAACCACACAGCTATTTCTAAACCCGTCTAAAATACGCATAGAAGGAGCACAGCACCTTATACATGCTGTGAACTTTATAAAACATTGTAGGCAATTTTTAAAAAGATTTATGCATTTATTTGAAAAGCAGAGTTGCAAACACAAAGGCAGAGGCAGAGAGAGAGAGGAGAGAGAGAGGAGTGAGAGGGGAGAGAGAGAAGATTCACTCTACGAAATTACCAACAGTCAGATCAAGACTAAGCCAACACCGTAGTTATCCAAATAGCAAAAATGTTGGCAAACAACGTATGTATGATGCACTCACTGTAACTCTACCCCTCCATTAGCTGATAACTAGTATCGGACAGTTCTGGCTTGGATTTGTTCCCTAGTGTGTGATTCTCATTCCTTCTTTTTTTTTTTTTTTTTTTTTTTTTTTTTTATTTTAAATTCATTAATTACATTGTATTATGTGACACAGTTTCATAGGTACTGGGATTCTCCCCACCCCTCCCCAAACCCTCCCACCATGGTGGATTCCTCCACCTTGTTGCATAACCACAGTTCAAGTTCAGTTGAGATTCCCCCATTGCAAGCATATACCAAACATAGAGTCCAGCATCTTATTGTCTAGTCAAGTTCAACGGCTTCTTAGGTATACCCTCTCTGGTCTGAAGACAGAGCCAGCAGAGTATCATCCCGATCAATTAAAAGCTCCAACATACCATCAGCAAAAATTTACATCATTATGGAATTAATTGACATAGTAATGAGTAACCAATATGGTAAAAGTAAATGCGATTTCTTATCCACCTTCTGTGACCACCTCATTGACATTTCAATTTTGGTTTATACACAACATATAACATTCATAACATAACTTGTTATACATAACATCATATCAAATTAAGGCAAACATGTGGTATTTAACCTTTTGGGATTGGCTCATTTCCCTTAGCATTATGGTTTCCAGTTTGGCCCATTTGGCCACAAAGAACTGCATTTTGTTTTTTTTAATAGCTGAGTAGTATTCCATGGAGTAGATGAACCATAGCTTTCTTATCCAATCCTCTGTTGATGGGCATTTTGGCTGCTTCCATGTTTTTGCAATTACTGATTGTGCTGCTATGAACATAGGAGTGCATGTTGGTTTCTCATAAAACAATTGTTCTGGATATATTCCTAGGAGTGCTATTGCTGGGTCATACGGTATGTTGTATTTGAGTTGTTTGAATGTTCTCCATACTGATTTCCATAGAGGCTGTACCAGCCTGCAGCCCCACCAGCAGTGGAGTAGGGTTCCCTTTTCCCCGCAACCTCGCCAACAAGTGTTGTTGGTGCTTTTATTCATGTGGGCCAGTCTTACTGGCGTTAGGTGGTACCTCATTGATGTTTTAATTTGGATTTCCCTTATTGCCAGGGAACTTGAGCATTTTTTCATATGTTTATTTGCCATTTGGGTTTGTTCCTTTGTGAAGTGTTTGCCCATTTCCCGTGCCCATTTCTTGAGTGGCTTGTTTGTTTTGACATTTTGGTTGTTTTGTAGCTCTTTGTATATTCTGGAGATCAGCCCTCTATCACCTAAGTCGTGTGCGAAGATCTTCTCCCATTCTGTGGGTTGTCTTTTTACTTTGTTGATTGTTTCTCTAGCTGTACAGAAGCTTCTTAGTTTGATGAGGTCCCACTTGTTTATTTTGGTCTTGATTTCTACTGCATTTGGAGTCTTTTTTAGGAAGTGAGGGCCTACCCCTAAGTGTTCCAGTGTGTTTCCAACATTTTCTTCCAAAAGTTTGAAGGTTTCTGTATGTAGGTTTAAATCTTTTATCCATTTGGATTTGATCTTAGTATATGGTGACAGATGTGGGTCTATCTTTTTGTTTCTGCAGGCTATCAACCAGTTGTCCCAACAGCATTTATTGAACAGACCTTCCCATTTGCCTGGGTTGTCGTTTGTCTTTTTGTCAAAGATTATTTGGCTGTATTTGTGTGGGTTCCCATCTGGTGTTTCTATTCTGCTCCATTGATCTTCTTCTCTATTTTTTTGTCAGTACCAGGCTGTTTTGATAACCACTGCCCTATAGTATGTCCAGAGGTCTGGGACTGTGATTCCCCCTGCTAACTTCCTGTTCTTCAGGATGGTTCTAGCTATTCGTGGTTTTTTGTGTTTCCAGATGAACCTTTGGATCATTGTTTCTCTCATTCCTTCTTATACTATTAATAGAAGAAGAAGAAGAAGAAGAAGAAGAAGAAGAAGAGCATAAAGCAACAGGTTGAGAAGTACAAATGTAGAAAACAGAAAGGAAAACCAGACATGTACGCCTGTGGGAAAGCTGGCAGAATCACAGTGAAGGAGCCCGTGCCAGGCCCTAATGAAATGAATGAATAAACGAGGCGTGGGAGCCCAGGAGACCTCACTCACATATAGCTATCGAGAAGGACCGTCAGGAGACTGCCTAAATCCCAACGTTCACCAAGGCCACCACAACCCTACACAAAGAGATCATTTCCCAAGGACACATGGCCAACCACTGCCTACTTAATCTTGGATTGTCACCTCTTTTACTGTTAGTCCTTGTTGCCAAGGATTATTGTTTGAGAATTAGTTATGCAATCTTTCTCATTTCACTTTTGAAATCTTACCCCTTACCTCAGCCTCCTTGAATATGTCTGTGTGAATTTCCGATGCAACGTTAATTCTCAAATAAATGTCATTATTCTTTGGTGAATCACACTGTGGTTTCTATAGGTTGACATAACCTTGATTGAAATCTGTTTCTAAATCTTGGCGTTCTAAATGATTGCAGCTTCTTAAGATACTTTTATAATCTAATAATGAGAAGCTACCTCAGATGTACTTCTGCAGAGAATGAATACATGGGAAGATACATGCAGGTTTGGGACTGGGCCAACGGCAGTTGGGGGTGTTATCTGTAGACTTGGAGCCTTCTGCATCTGCACAGAACATGTGTGTGAGTTACTGATCTGAGAGTTCTCGCTCTGCAGTTTAGTGCTAATGTCAGATAATGTCTTAAACTATGGTTTTCTCTCCTGCTGCCAAGTTCTCATGTGCTGTGTGGAATTCTCATCCACCTTGGTTCTTGGCATCATGTTCAGCACTACTCTGAAGAGAAGACATTACACTGGGAGGGATTCCTACACGTTTGCCCTATGCATTGCCGTTTGTGGTTTTACCAGAATCATCTATGTTCATTTCTGGAAAATGTCACGTGGTACAGAACTGAGTACTAACAATAACAGAGTTTCCTAGAAAAAGCTGAGATAATGGAGAAAACACTGGGAAAACAAAAAATATAAGATGCATGTGACTTTGTAATTGAAGCACTAACAACAAAATCACACTATTTGTGCAGGAAAAGTTCCAAAGGGCACTGCTCTTAGTAGCAAAGGGGGTTAATCATCAGAACTCTGCACAACACTTTATATATCTCTGCAGCCTTTTCCTCACGTTGACAGATTTTTATTCCTGATTACTTCAGAGGATGGAGAACTCCTACTGAATAGTTAGACGTGTCAATATTCCCCACTGAATGCATGCTTCAGAATTCCACGCTGTTTTTCTGGACAGGAAAGTGTGTACTGTTCTTGTCAAACATCAACATTTTGCATCTTTCTGTTTTTCATGGCTCGGAGTTTACCTTTGGGAGTGGTGGATAGGGAGGTGGACAGGGTTCATACATGATGATTTATTTAAAAGGCAAAGTGACAGGTCTGGACTGGACTATAACTCCATCCTGGTCTTGCTAATGGGTGCCAGGAGCCAACATCTGAGCCACATTCTACTGCCTTCCTAGATGCATTAGCAAGAATGGGGATGACAAAGAGGGTAACCTGGACCCAAACCACCACTCAGACATGGGATGTTGTCATTGCAAGTGGCAGCTTAACCCGAGGCACCCCAATACCAACCCCTCGTCATATGGATTCCCAATTTTTAATCTTCCATATGTTCATTATCTGCTGGAGTTCACTTTCCCAGCTAGGATTCTTTTTATCTGTTTTTGCCAGTGAATTTTCTTATTTTTCTTATTTTTCTCTTTGGATCGCTTTTCCCTTGATCCTATTATGAACTCCTTATATAAGCAGTAGTACTAATTGTCATTCATTTTGTTCATATCATTTCTCAATTTGATCTTTATTTTTGAACAAATCCCTTGGGTAACTGCCACCACAACCTACATAACTTCATCCTCAGCATCCTCACAGAGGAGTTCCCAAGCTCCTGTATCAGGTCACCTCCCAGTGGCAGATCTCACGCATACCAGTGGGTCCTTGGCATAGCCTGACTTGGTCTGCCTTCTGTCCTGGCAGGTACTGTGGCCTTGCCCAACTCGTTCACACACACTGCAGCTCTTGCTGTTAGTTTGTACAGCCCAGACATGCCTGGCCCACCCCCAGATTCAGTAACCAAGACCTAGCCCAGCCTGTCCTATACCCATTCTGGCTCTTGTGAATATCAACGGGTACTGGAGCCCAGCCCAGTTCGGCATATTCTAGACACAGTCAACACCCACACTGAGGGATGCTGTAGCCATATCCAACCCAGATTACCACCCCCATTCCAGCTTTCACTTTCCCCAGTAGAAACCACAGTCCAGCTAGGGCATCCCCTTAGCTCTCTGATCAGGTCTGCTCCCAACCACGTATCTTATGTATGCTAGTGGTTGCACTGAACAAGCTTGGCATAGCCCATCTCCTGTCTTGCCCTTTGCCATTGCATACTGCGGCCTGGCCTAGCCTGATTCGCTTCCAGTCCCAACTCCGACTGGTGGTGCTGCAGCCTAGCCCTACCTAGCCTGTCCCATCCCTGGCTTTCAGGCAATCCAGTTGGCGCCCTAACTCAGCATGGCCTGTACTCTGTCTTGCCCCCTGCACATGCCATGGTGCTATGGCTTGGTCCATCCCTGCACAGTTCATTGCACCCTACCCCTTCCCCTGAAGCATTGCACACACTTGCTTACAAGTGGAGCAACCCTGTCTGGGCTGACCAACACTCAGCACTGACTCACATGCTCACCAGCAGGAGCGATGGCCCATCAGGGGATTACCCTAAGTTCCCCCACCAGGCTCACTCCCAGACACAAGTCTCACATGTGCCAGCAGGGGCTAGGTCCTTACCTGACAGTTTTCTCCCTCTGTCTTGGCCTTTGATTGATCTAGTGGATGTTACAGCCTGGCTCACCCCACACCCCATTCCTTGGTATGCCTGCAAATGCTGCAGCCTGGACCAGCCCAATCTGTCCCCAACACCAGTACCCATGAGAGTCATGGGGTTCCATGATCAGGCCTAGCTCAACCTGTACCAATTCTAACTCTTGTGCAAACCAATGGAAATTGCAGTTTCATAGGGTTGAGCCCACATATATCCCGTAGATTCTGCCTCCAGACTTGGTTCTATCACTTGCTGGTTAGTGTCATGGACAAGCTTAATATCACCCATATCCTTGCACTCACTGGTGAGTGCTGTAATCTAGTCCTGCCAGGTAGGCCTTCAGCCCTAATTTTAGGGCACACTAGTGGGTGATGTTCACTGGTGGTCACAGCTAATCAGCCCAGCTCAGACCTCTTATGTGGGTGGGTGCCTCAATCTGCCCTGGAAAGGTTCTCTAGCTTCCCTCCTCTAAATCGCTTGACTTCCGCTCCCTCATTTACCTGCAGGTACAGTGACCTTGTCGGCAGAAGTCCCCCAGAAGTCATTCCTCACCTGTAATGTACTCCCTCAGCAGCCTTCCTCCTCCATACATTCTATAGCTCCTTCCCTGGTCAATTCACAGCCCCTATGCCGTGAGCACATGGATTCCCTAGTCTTGTCTTCTGGTGGTGTGGCACGCTGGCCTGTACACCCCACCCCTCCTCCAAGCCAGGACTTAAGAATGTTAAGGAGTCCACAAGCCCAGTCTACCAGCACTCCATGCCAGCATGACAACTTAGGGCCTAACCCCCACCTTTCAACCACTCCCCCTGCCCACTAGGAACCCTCATGTGGGGCAGAATTCCCCTGTCTGCTCCAAATCCACCAGCCTGAGTGCCCAGCCTCCTAGGCTGCCTAGGCACTGCCACAGTGGAAGGAAGGTACCTAGACCAAATTTTTTTCAATAAAGCCCCTTTATAATCATGGATGTCCTGCATCTGACAATGTCAGTCCAATGATGTGCTGTTTTTATTCTTCAGGAATCTCAGAGAACAATTCACTAGCAGCAAAACATTTGTGGCTGCAGAGTTTCTATCTTCTCTGTGCAGGCACATTGGAATGAGGGTCTAACCTCTCCCCAGCACACCTTCCAAGAAACACCACGGCTACTGCCCTTGTATGACTTACTCAAAAAAAAAAAAAAAAAAAAAAAAAAAAGAAAAGACCCAGTAAAAATTGTTCTACCTGCATAGCTTCACCTTTTGGAGCCATTCAAAAGCTGTAGATACAATATTCAAAGCAGCAAACGCAGCATGTGTTCTGAAAAGATCAGGGATGGCAAGCATTTTGCCACAACACTATGTGGAGTGTGTGTAAATACTATCAGGAAAGTGACTGATGTCTCTTCACATTTTCTCAACACAGCGGCACACCCAGGAGGCAGGAGGCAGTGAGTAACCACCTTCTGCAAGTTCATATCATAATGCAGTGTAGGGTAGGGCATGGGGCTCAGGTTTGTCAGCTCAGGCTGTGGTTTGTGACATTGGAATCCCATATCAGAATTCTGGTTTTAGTCGTGGGTACTTTGCTTCTGATCCAGTTTCAGCAGAGGATAACCCAAGTGCTTGGGTCACGCACGTAGGAGACATGGATGGAGCTTTAGACTAAATAATGTACTCACATAATTTGGGCGTAAACAATGATTGTAGCTAATGTAACTTCATTAATTGATAAGGCATTGACCAAGCAGATCCAGTGTCTAACGCAAAGTTTCAGAATAAGTACCCAACGAGAGTCAGATCAATGCCTCATGACTGACTAAAAGAGTGAGCAGAATTTTAAACATTTTTTTCCTGTAAAACGCAGGAAGGAAATTAAACTAACCCCAGAGAGAGAAACAAAAGAACATAGACATGCCAATCAGGTGGAAATGTTTAGTCCCTCTAGTTGTTTAAGCCTAGACACACACCTCCTTGTGGTATGGGTTAAAATCCTATAGCATACTGGATACCACAGTAGCATTCTCCGGGATTTCTGTTTTTGGATAAACAATATTAAGTTATGTTATGATAAATTGTCAAAACTGCTTCCAAATAACATGGATATTTAACATATATGTGTTTCTTCCTTTCATTTGAAAATGTTTAATATTTGAAAGGCAGAGTGACAGAGGGAGAGAAAGATAAAGAGATCTGCCACCTACTACCGCGAATGATCCCAATGGCCAGGAATGGCCAGGCCAAGTCAGGAGCTTAGAACTGCATCCAGTTAGCACCCATGCGTGGCAGGATCTCAAGCACTTGGTTCTTCTTCCACTGTTTCCTCAGGCGCAGCAGCAGGGAGCTGGATTGGAATTGGAGCAATGGGGAAAAAATGGCATTCTGATGTGGATATCAGCACGATAGCTCCAAGATCTACTGCTCAACAATGCCAGCCGCAATATCCTACTTTGTTTCTAAACCTGGAAATTAAGAAAAATGTGTAGACAGGTATTATGAGAAATTATTTTAGTAATTGCTAATAAAATAATCTATTTTAAAATAATCTGCTTGGGAGCAAGTAAAGCTTAATCTATACAGTAAATGCTGGAAAGCAGGGAACAATGATGAAAAATAAAGGGGAAAACATAGGATGTTAGAACCAAAATAAAATTGCATTTGTTGTAATTGTAAATGCGATAAACTGCGTGCACACACACATGCTCATCCACACACTAACTGCATACACAATTATAACATCTCTAGGATCAAAAATTTTCACTTCTAAGTTGGTTATTCCTAAAATGAAGTGGCCTAGAAAAGTTAGAAGTATAGGCAAAGGTATGCTAGACATCTTGAGTGAATATAAGAAGAAATTGGTCAAGGTAAAATGTGTGAAACAAGAAGTTTTTTTCCCTATATTAGAAAACTATACTGAAGAGGTATAACCAAGCATAACATTCAAAGGATACACTAAAAGCACAGGATTAAATCTACATGTCAAGGGATGCAAAAAGATTAAATGTTTGCAATTTGAAAATAATCTTAATATTTTGAAATATTTGCACATGTTGCAATGCTTGCCATTTCCTGCAGGACTTTGACATGGAGACTTCATTTCTGTATAGATTGTCTTCGTCTTCAAACTTACATAAAGAAGGAAGGTGGTAAACGCACAAAGCTTAAGAAAGTTATGAGATTCTATGAAAATAGCAATGAGAAGACCCTTGACCTTCAATGATTAAAATATTCTTAAAGCTAAAACAAGAATTAAAAATAATGCAGAGAGCAAAGAAAAGAAATGCACAATTAATAGAAGATTTAGCACAAAAATAGAATCACAAATATTTTTTATAAAGAAAGCGTATTTCACGTATTAGCAGGACAGTAATCCATGGACTTAAACATGCAGAAATAAAACCAGTTTGTTCAAAGAAACATAGAACAAGGCATATGTGGAATATTAGTTATGATGGGGGTGGCATTTGCAATAAATGAGAACGTTTGATTATTTAATTGATGTTTTGGGAAACTGAGCAATTATAGTGAAAAATTTTCCACTTGTCTTGAAGTAAATTCAACAATGAGCTAATCTTTATTATTTTAACTTAACATTTGAAGTCAGCTTTACTGAAATTTAGTTTATCTATGATAAATTGAATAAATCTTAAGTGCAGTGCTCGGTTTCAGCATGCACACATCAATTTTGACCATTATGACAATCAAAATATGTTACACTTCATCATCATAAAGCATTCTCTTACACACCTACCCAAGCTGTCCTTACTCCTCCCAGCCGCAAGTCAGCAAGGCGCTGCTTTCATTCATTAGAGGTTAGATTGATTTGTCCTGGAGTTTCAAACAAATGGAATCCATTGTACAGTATGCGCTACTTTCTGGTTTCTTTCACTGAAGTATGTTGGAATCTAAGTATATTCTTTCACATTGCAATAACGCCTTCTTTTTCACAGCAGAAATACTTCATTAAATCTTACTGAATGGATACATTATCACTTGTATTCATTGAATAATGATTCATTGCTTATACATGAAATAATGTATTCATTATTCATTCATAATTGTGAACCTCCCCATCCATGTCCAGTTTTTGGTTGTTATGAATATTTCTATGAGCTTTTAAGTACTAATATCTACACAGACCTAGAGTCGGCTGAATAGTGATCACCCAAAATATCAAATGTCAAACCTGTGAAATCTCTAAGTATTGTTTTGAAAATGGACTTGTTTGGAGATGTGATTAAAGGAAGGTCTGTTTCTTTTAGATTGGTCAACTATCTGTGTTATGTCTCCAGTGGTTTGATGCTATAACAAATGTCCTCAAAAGGAAGAAGGGGGGCTGGTGTGGTGCCAACACAGTTTGGTACTCCACTCGCAACACCAGCATACCATATAGGTGCCAGTTCATGTCCCAGCTGCTCCACTTCTGACCCAGCCCCTGCTGATAGTTAGTGGAGGGTGGTTCAAGCCCTTGGGTCCTTTCACCTACCCAGCGGAAGCTCCCAGCTCCCAGCTTTGGACTGGGCCACCTCTGACCGTTGTGGCTATTTGAGAAGTGAACTAGTAATGGAGGATCTCTGTCACTCTCTCTCTTTCTCTCTCAACACAGAATTTCTAGAATAATAAATAAATCTTTAAAAATGAATATATATATATACATGTGACACTGACATGGAAGTCTGGCGATATGAAGAAAGGCCAGAGGGAAGTTAAAATGTTTTAGGCTTCAAGAGATGTAGTCACAGCCCAAGAGCTGCCAGCAGCCAGCAAAGCCCAGGCGAGGCGAGGAATGGACGTGCTGTGCCGAGCCTTCAGGTGAGGTGGAAGTAGACAACAGCACGTCCTCACCTTGCTCTGCACGTGCCAGGCTCTGCAGGACACTTTCCACAGGTGTCCGTTTCTAGAGCTCCAAGAATATGGTACAGCTCTTTAAAGCACTCCACAGCCACTTCACATTTCCCTTATAAAATTTTGCGCACTCTTTTACTCCACTGGGGTCTCAGCAGTAGACTACCGAAAAATTAAGTTTGTTGCTGATTTGCATTGAGGATAGAGAATTTCTAAGTAGGTGATTCTAAATGAAGTTACATGAAGTGAGTGGAATTTTCAAGACATTGCCAGTCTGATCAAATGGAACTTCTTCAGATGTTAGTCTATTTGAGAAATTCTAGTTCACTTTGAGTTCTGTGTTACACTGTTGAATCTCACAGGTTAGGGAGATCTCACAGATTAGGGAGATCACAACCTGAGGATTTTCTTCATTTTCCCCAGATCAATAGACCTTTATTGCACTGTTACAATATCACAAACTGGAGTTACAAGCCAGGTTCTAGTTCTACAGCTGAACAACTTTCATTCTTCTTTATAAACCTGCTGAACTGTTTTTTCTCCAGAGGCACACCAGCATCCCAAACTTCCTGTTACCTTCGATTTTAACTATTGCTGCCTGCTGAACCTCTTCTTTCCAGGGAAACCAAGCTCCTGGGGGTTCCTCTGGACCTTTCTTAGTCACTGTGTGACCCTTCAGAAAACGTCAAATTTTTCTGGAATGGCGCTGGTCTGAATGTTGCTACTGGGCTTCACTCTCACGTGGTAAATGAAGCAAAGAGCAACTTGCTGGTTTTTCAAGGCTGCTGCTGCTCAGCGGACAGGAATGAGCTGGGGACAACCGAGTTAATGTCACCAAGCTCATGGTTCTCACCAAGATGTAGTCATTTTCTTTATTAAATGTTTGTTAGGTTATTACCAGGTTTTGCTTAATTTTCAGAGTACTGAAATATGTATTTATGTATTTGGCCGGTGCTTGCACTGCTTTTTGTTTCGTTTCGTTTTATTTTTGTGGAGGTGAAATTTTCAGTTGTCCTTGCCCCACACCTTAGGTGTTATTGAAATTTTGATGTTCAGTCTTAAAATCTTCTGGCACAAAGTAAAGTACAAATGTCTAAAAGTGTGGTCTGCGAGTCTTACATCTGACCACCATGGCGGTTTGTTCTGATTCAGTGTTTCTTAGACTATGAAGCAACCAGGATTCATGATTTTTTTTTTTTTTTGAGGAAGATGACTATAAAAATACAGATTTCTTCACCCATGAATCCCTTGTGAGAACAGAGTGTCATTCCTCCTAATGGATAAAATGCTGATATAGCGCATTCATTTTAAAAGCATACACTGTGTTAGTCAGAAAGGCCAGTCTTCAGTTCTTCAAATTGAATTTCTAACTTCATTGATTTTATTGCTTCCGAATAAGTGTCTACACTTATGTGTTAATAAATGTACAATCCCCTGTCACAAGAGATTCTGGATTAAGGAGATGTTCAAACGTGACAAGCAGCGATGGGAGACATATGGCGTGGCAAAACTTCCACCTTGTCATTTTGCTGCTTCCTGACTGGAGGGTTGCACAGCCACGCGGGTGCTCTTGCCGGAGATTGGAGATGGGATGTGTGTGTCGAGTTGTTATTCTTTTTCGCCTTTTCCCTTTCACCAGCTCTTCCGTAAATTTTCCTCACAGAAATTCTCATTAGAGGAGACACTTCAGTAACATTTCCCACATGCTTTGACATTTTTTCTTTCTGAAGAGAATGTTTCATTCTATTAAGTTAATTCCACCTCAAGGTATTTGCATAAGTGGTGTGGGTTAGCCTTTGGCGTTATCTTCCTGAATGAGTTCTGAGTGCTCACTGGGGCATACTGCAGACACATGGTCTCATTGAATCTGGTGCTATCTTGGCCAAATCTAATCTGTAAAGTTCACTTGCAATCTAATATATTGTTTTTGAGTCATCTTGACATTTTGACTTCATAAGTGTAAAGTGAAAACTGCATTTACTGGAAATTTGTTTTTAAAAATAAAACAACATATGCCAGATCCCTGTTCTACAGATGCCTTATAAAATTAGGCAAGACTTATGAGGTAATGCTGCGGAGAGAAAATTTTAAATTGGAAATTGATCTCCAATATTTCTAAAGCACATGAAAAAGAAGACTGTCTTCAATGCAATAAAATGCCCAACGAAGGGTGCAATGCATTTCTGGGCAAGGAGGGAAGACTAACTCGGTTTACATGCTTGGCACTGTTGCAAGAACTTGGAGAAAAGCATGTTTTTATTTTTAAGTTACAAATATTATAAATACAAACATACGTCAAAAAGTTTGTGTATTATAAAAGGCCTGTCCATGAATAAATTTTTAAAGACATTTTCCATGAACCTCTTCAACTAACCTCATAGATAAGTTTTTTGATGAGTTTATGTTGAAAATTGGGGCATGATTATTTGGATTAATATAACTTACAAATATTTTATAACAAAAGTTATCTGCTTTGCAGTAATATTGAAAGTTGAATTTTCCCTAGAGGAGACTTCATTAATGACAAAAATTGTCTACATTTAACTTATACTACTAAGATCACTTCATTTTATGTATGCTAACTAACTCATGACTTCATTTATACAAACCATTCAGCTTTTCCAGTTATGCAGTTATTTATACGTGAATAAAATGACTAAATGTAGGTCAACAGGAACTTTTGAGAGTTTTTGATTCATATGTTTTCAAGGTTAAGATGTTTGGACAACGGAAATTTCCCAATTACCAGTAGAAGACTAACAGCTTGATAGATTTTTGGTTTTGTTTGTTTGTTTGTTTGTTTATCTTATTCTAGCCACACAAAACTTTAGGTTATAAAATTAACTTGTTGTTTATTTTGTAAGCCGTATTTAGTTAACTGATTATTTTGTAAGAAACTGAATATAAAATAATATAGTAGTTAAAGCAACTTCTTCCCCTGCTTTTTACTCTTTATTTCACCTTTTTCTGCTTCTGAACAAGGTAGCATACAGAAAGCAGTAGATGTGAAGGTAGAGCCAACTTCAACAGTCTTGAATCCTAAGTACCAACAATGGTATTTATTTTCAACTTTGTGTAAACATAGAATATTTTTTTTTTAAATAACACAGTTATAGTTGAAATTTTGCACTTCTTTTCCACTTAATATTAAAAATGATTTCCTTGTGGCTGGTTTCCTTTGAAGAATAATGATGACTACATAATGCAACATTGATTGGATAGTACAACTTAGTAAAACATTCTAAAACAGCATACTTTGTTTTCAAACTAATAAAAGTAAAGCTAATTATTGCTGTGTACACGTTTAAAAATTTTTATTTCATGACGTTCTTGTGATAGTTTTCTAGAGACGGAAGCATTGGCATCGGCTGTGAATTAACATATATATATATATATATATACATATATATATTTAAGACAGTTATTTTTATTTGAAAGGTGGAGTTACAGGAGAGAGAGAGAGACCAACAGAGAGGTCTTTCACACCCCCAATGGGCCACAAGAGCCAGAGCTAGGCCAATCCAAAACCAGGATCCAGGGGCTTTAATTGAGCCTCCCCTCTGGAGGCAGGGACCCAAGGCGTTGGGCCATCTTCTGTTGTGTTCAAGGTGCATTCAAGGATGCAGGGATAGAGGAGCATCCAGGTCTCTGGTGCCTGCATGGGATGCTGGCATTTCAGATGGATGCTTGGCCTCATATGCCGCAGGACCTGCCCCCTCCCCCAAATAAAGATTTCAGCATAGATGGAAACACCACATTGCCAGCCTAGAAGAAAGTAGCATAATGAAAAATAAAGCAAAATAATAAATTAGGCAATAAGAAAAAGATAAGAAAATCTTGGAATTCTTGAAAGATGAAAGTTGCAATTCTCATCTTTTATATCTATATGATGGAATATTTTGCTGTTTATTGATTATTTAAGATTTTTGTCTATGAATTATCTATTCATATTTATACTCCCTGCGGATCCATAATTCTTACCACTGTTAGCAATTCTAGTATTCTTAGCAATTGTATGAAAATTGTAGATTAGGAAAATAGCTTTTTACCACATTTTCCTTTAGGACTTCCTCAGATGCTCTCATTTGGAAATATTTTTGGTTTTAAACAGACAGTAATTTCAAATTTTCACATATTCAAATCATTAGTCACTTTGCAATTTTTAATTTCACTGCAAATTTCATGTAATCTAACTTTTTAAAGATTTATATTTTTTTGTTGGAAAGGCAGATTTACCGAGATAAGGAGACAAAGAGAGAAAGATCTTCATCTACTTGTTCACTTCCCAAATGGCCACAACAGCTGGAGCTGAGTCAATCTAAAGCCAGGAGTCAGGAGCTTTTTCTGGGTCTCGCACATAGGTGCACGGTCCCAAGGTGTTGAGCCATCCTTTTCTGCATCCCCAGGCCATACACAGGTGGGAAGTGGAGTATCTAGGAACTGAACCAGCCCTATGGGATCCCAGAGCTTACGAGGGAAGGATTAGCCAATGGAACTATCATGCTGGGCTGTGGTAATTTAAAAATTATTGACAATCATAACTATTTTTATATACTTTAATGTATTAAGTTGACATGCAGTTTCATTTTCATTTTTTTTTTTTTTTGTATATAACTATTTTGGTGAAAACAGTCCCAAACTGCTTTTCATCTTTATACTATTTTCCTCTTAGATTACTGTTGGAGTAAAAAGAGGAAGATTCACTCTGGAATGCTATCAATCCTATGTATAAGAAATTATGGTTACTTCCACTCATGCGGAACCTTAAGTAAGTTCTAAAATGTCTTCATTTTCTGCTTAAAAATGTTATGTTCTTGCTGTTTCGTCAGAATCCTACACAAACTAAAAGACATAAATCTAAAAGATGTATGTAATTAAAAAAAAATTCTAAATTTGCAAAACAAAAGGGGAAAGGAGTTCTAACTTAGAGAAAGATGTAAAATCTGTAAATGTAAATAGGAGGTGACTTTGTTTTTATATATCATTATGCTTCCAAAAAGGATATATTTCAGTTGTTTGTGTTAAATGAGCACCCGTTTTCCAGAGAGAATCAGTTTTATTTTATATAAGGAGACTTTCGAGGAAATAAGAACAAAATGACTAATATGCTTTAGGTTTAAAATACTAGTTTTTATACACAAATTTAAAGTGCATTTGTCATATGTAGTTTCTTTTTCCTCCTTTAACCATGAACATGTTATAAAGAAAAATGATATGAGGAATACAAAATTAATTTCACAAAATCTTTAAAGGTCAAGGTTGTAAACATTGTTTAAACACTTTTTCTCTTTTCCAGAACTTTCTATCCAAATTAGCCATCTGCTGATTTCACCCTTTCCTTGCCTCCCCTGGAGGGAAACAAGCAAGCAGGCAATTACACTCTCTGGCACTCGCTTCAGATGATCTAACATGACCTCACTGATGCAGCTTCGGGAATGCATTACGTTTATAATTCTCCACATTTAGCAATGAACTCAGATTAATTTACAATTGTGTTATAATTATCTTGTTATTCATTGATTTAACACGTATAAAACCATTGACAAAATCTAGATCCTGTCAACAGTTTCTAGGAGCTAGAAAAAAAAACTTGCATGTAGGGACATGTAAGTTGCATCTTTTTCATTTCACTTGCTAAAGCAGGTGGTTTTTCCATTTTCTGCTCAAAATCTATGGTTTAAGGAACCAACTATTTATCTGATAACACTTGGGTTCACAAAGGATAAAAGCTTTGGAAAAAAAATCCTGATCACTTCTTACTTGACATGATAAATCCAAGTGGCAATGGAACATACCAGAATGAACAATAAGCAGACAAAATCTAAAGCCCAATAGAAATTTCTAAATGATTCTTCCCTCAAGTTTGTTACCTTGAAGTTATTTCAGAGAATAATGAAAACAAAATCACAATACTGAGTCTTTTCTAGGTAGGAAAATTGAGTGAAGTGTCACCCAAGTGACAGAAAGCCAGATGAGGCTCCTGGCTCCTGGCTCCCGGCTCTACCTGGCCCCAGCCATTGGAGCCTCACCAAAAACAAACCAGAAGATGAGAGCTCCCTCTCTTCTCTATGAGTCTGACTTTCAGAATAAATCTTTCATGTGACTTATTTTATGTAAGGTGAACAGATTTCCAATTTATTTTCAACAATCAGGGTTTATTACTAGTCATACTACAGAGCAAACAACATAAAAAGGCCTCATGAGTGCAGGCTTGCCACCTGTCCAGGGGATCACAGTTGGAGTTGTATTTAACCCCAGAGCCATCAGGGATGGACCGCTTCTCAGCGCCCATGTCTTCAAATTCACCAGCACTGAATTTAGTAAAGCCCCACTGGTTTGAAATGTGGATTTTTTGGTGACCAGAGAACTTGAACTCGGCTCTCTAGAGGGCCTCAACCACATGTTCCTTGTTCTGCAGCTCAGTGCAGATGGACATAATGACTTGGCCAATGTGAACCCTGGCTACTGTGTCTTGGGGCTTTCCAAAAGCATCCCACAAGCCTGTCTGCAGCCTAAGTGAGGAACACCACAAGGACAGAGCAAGGAATGGCCACTTTAAAGGACTGTCTCTAAGGTCCCTTAGGGCAGCCCATACAAGCAGCAAGTTGCACACACACTACCAAGGAGGCTGCTATTTGCAACCATTGCACACCAAGCACCCGTGAAATAAGGGAGCTTGTCGGCTTAATTAGCTATTATTATTAGACATCTTCCATTGGTTTTCCCAAGCCATTAGCAGGGAACTGAATCAGAGGTAGATTGGCAAGGACACAAACAGGTGCCCATAAAAGATTCTGGCATCACATGTAGCAACTTAGCCATTGTACACGATGCGGTCCTGTGTGCTCTCCGACACACGGAGAATAGTGTGCACCTAGTGAATGATTCTACTCAAATGTTCTACTTCATGGCTTTATGTAAGAACTGTTTCCAAGTCACAAAAATCATTGAACTTACCTATTAGCGTTATCAAAGCACAAGGGCCCATGGTAAATCAGATGTTCACAGTTGCAGGGTGGTCGCCTACCTCCACACTCTTCTCTGTCATTTGCATATTTGCACCCTATTCTCTAGTCTGTATGTTCTTAATTTACTTCAACTGGGATGGGGGAAAAGGTGCCCAATCTCAGCTCTGCTACTCATTGAAGTAACTTTCCTCTTTTTGATGTGGAATTGGTACAATTTCTCAAAAGCAATGTGGCATGACTGTATTATTTTAACTTATTTGTGCTGAAGACAATGGTTGTATGAGTCAGAAATAAGAACGTTAGCCTCCCTGACTGGAAATCACTGGAGAAATGACCACAGATACAGGATATTGGAATGATGATTAGGGAAAAAAATGTTCATCAAATCGTCACAGCTCCTGTTTCCTAGACAATGAGGTTTCTTTCCTAAGGACTGGGCGCCAGGAATCCTGGGGACACAGAAGTTTGCCTCAGGTCACCATCACCACAGTTGTGATCCTCCTTCTCAAAGACCCCATAGAGGCTGGTGTCTGGCTCCTGGCAGCCTACTGACCTTTCCCCCAGCCGTGTGTCAGCCACAGATCCAACCTCTTTTCCTGGAGGGAATTGCACAATATCAAAGGCCTGAGTGGGCTTCTAGTTTGTATGTGCTTCAGCCTCAATCTTCAAAACTTAATTGCTCACCAATCTGACAGGCCTGCTCAGGGCTAGAGTGGCCTTCCTCCAAGTTTGACAATGGAAGTTTTAAGGATTCCTTCAACTTGAAAAATGCTAAACCATTTCAAGTGATCAAACTTTATAAAGCTATTGCATCAAACGTTTCTAGTACATCCAACGGAATAAAGTCAGGTGCAGGAATGGGTGTACACCAGTAAAGATCCAGGAGAGATGTATATGACTCCCTCTAAGCTGAGGAACATCCAGCAGACATGAAAGAAGCAAGCAGTTAGTGAACGACCAGAGACTAGCCTTAGCAGGAGGCTGATAGCATCTCTAAGGGCTACAGAATACAGGCCACTCTGGTGAAACTGGGTCTCCAAGGGTGACATGATCTACGGGGAAACAAAGGCTCCAAACTTTCTTTCCCTTTTCAGTCCTTTTGATGTGTGTCTGGTGCTTCTCTTTACTAACCCAGGCAGCAGCCAACAGACCGTGGAGTTTAGAGGATGAACTCCCTGAGATCTGCCTCCAGGCAGCAAGAAGCAAAATGGGAGAACAGACCACAGACCAAGGGGGACCTGGAGAACGCTCAGCACCAAGGACAGCTGAGTTGGCGGCGGAGACCATCACCTCCTCTCTAAGTGGAAGCCAAAGCTTAGGGGCCAGGGGCTGATGCCTGGCATAGTGGTTAAGATGCCACTCGAGATGGGTGACCCCCATATCTGAGTGCGTGGGTTCAAGTCATGGCTCTGAACTGAATTGTAGCTTCCTGCGAATGCACACCTGGGAAGGAGCAGGTGATGGCTCAACCATGGGTGTCCCTTCCATGATTATTAGTACCCTACACTGAGTTATGCTCTCCTGGCTTGGGTCTGACTGCTGCCTCTTCCAGGCATTTGTAAAGGAATTCAACAGCTGGAAACATCCCTCTGCTGCTCCCTTTTCTCCTCCTCTTTTGACATTTTAAATGAACAAATAAGCAGACAAACAAACTGAAGGGTGCTGGGAGGTCATATATTGCTGGAGCAAATGAAATAAATGCATGTATCTACCAGTTTTATTATATATGCATATATAATACAAGTATTACAGAATATGCTATTCATTAAATATGTGTACATATTTCCTAATAAAATAAATAGCAAATTGTAAGAATTCATAATATTAAAGAGAACATACAACTTAAATTTCTTCTTAAAATAGGAGTTTCTACACTAAGAACTGACAAACTGTGTTTGTGAATGACCAAATAGTGAACAATCTCAACTTTACAAAATTTGCAATTTCGAGGCTGGCCTTGTGGTGAAGTGGGTAATGTCACCGACTGTAGTGCCAGCATCCTATGTGAGCACTTGTTCATGTCTTGGCTGCTTCTGATCCAGCTCCCTGGTGACAGGTTGGGAAGGGCAGGGAGGATGGCCTGGGACATTGGACCCCCACATTCACATGGGGTATCCCAAGGAGGCACCTGGATCAAGGATGGTTTCTGCCTGGCCTCTCACTGGCGAATATTTCAGTTAGAAACTTAAACAGTCCATAAAGAATGAATCTTTCTTTCCGTGCGACTCTGCATCCCAAATATTTTAAAAAATCTTTTTTGTTACAAAAGAAAATATACAGTCTTTGTTGCCGCTGCTTAACTGTGCAGTAACACAGAAACAATCTTAGCTCATACATGCATCATGAGTATCTTCATACCCCAATAACACTCTTTTTTAATCACTGATGTTTAAATTTCCCATAATTTTTATATGTAGCAAAAACATTCTTTAAATTTTTTACCACTTACAATATAAATACTATTATTAGCTTGAAAAACACATGTGAAAACCAGAGAGATGAGCCTCTCGGGCCTTCTGCCAGTAGTTTGCAGCCCCCAGAGCTAGACTGAACCCCTCAGGGTTTTTGTGGGAATGCTGGGTAGGTCCCGGGGCTGGGTGTGAGGGAAGGAGGCAAGGCTGCCACGGGGAACCACACTTGAAGAACACCAGTCCCCAGAGCAGGAAGAGCCTCCGTTAGTTCTCCGCACTGGAAATCAGATTCTAACTCTGAATTTCTGCCAGTCTCCTAACCTTGAACACCCTTTCCAACTGACTTCTCCATTCTTCATGTTCTTCATTTTGACATATGTTTCTAGAATTTACCCAACTCTCCAGCAAAATTCATTTCCTACCTTATGGAAAGAGAAAGTAGACTTAGTTGCACTTGCTGAAATATTCTAGATAGAGTTAATTTCCGTGCTTTGTCTCACACTTATTTTTCTAGAAGCACTTAGGATTTGGTTGAAGAACTTTTACTTTACGCTCCATTTTTTTAAAGAATTAAAAAAATAAATGTTTATAGCAATCTGTGAATTAAGACTTTGAACCTGCAGAGGGTGCTATGAAACTATTTTAAAATAGCTTTGATTTCTAATTTAAATTCATTAGGAAGAAAATGCAAGTTGTAACTTTACTTTCTCTAACAATTTTTTTTACACAAGAGAAAATAGAATTGAATTCTTTCTCCTTATTTTTTATGTTTTGTTATTATAGGAATAAATTTATTTATCATTGGAAAAAAGATATTAGGATTATTCTTTGAAAATGCTAAGTACTTGCTTAGAACAAATAGAGATAAATTCTATGTCTTTTTTCTTCTATGTTTTCTGCTTACCGTTCAGCATCTATTTGTCTATGAATTTCAACCTTGGAATCTTCCTTGGCCATTGCTGTTCTTACATCATAACCTGGATCTTTGAGGGCTGAGCAACAATCAGTTAAGGATAAAAAAATTTCAAATGAGAATCATTTCAACCTCTGTTTTGTAATAATCAGGTAAAAAAAGATTTCCTGGAATTAAGCCACAGGAACTCTGGCTTAAATCAGAACTGTCAACTGGAAAACAAATTTCCAGACATTTGAAATTTAATTCATTTAATTTTTCTTGTAACCAGATTAGAAAACATGATTAAGCATAGCAAGATATTCTTTTACTAGATGAGCCTGACTTTGAATGAAGCAAAATGATACAAAAATGTTAAAGAAGAAAGAGAGCTACAGCTCCTCTTCCTTGTGGAACATGCAAGTAAAATGCAAAGAAAAGCACTCAGCAGGATTTATTTGAAATAAAAGCAAAGATCATTTTCCTTTG
Organism: Ochotona princeps; assembly: GCF_030435755.1. Classification (NCBI taxonomy): domain Eukaryota; kingdom Metazoa; phylum Chordata; class Mammalia; order Lagomorpha; family Ochotonidae; genus Ochotona; species Ochotona princeps. The sequence continues at coordinate 12,506,184 of NC_080832.1, read as the reverse complement.
TTGTCCACCAAATTGCTCTTGAGCCACATTTTACCCCAAATCCAGATCTAAATTATACCAGGCTACTCAAACACACACACACACACTCACAAATAGAAATGAAGTATTTACAAGAAATTGAATATTTACAAAGAGCTCAGCAAATACAAATAAATCTTTGAATGCACATGTAAAGTGATTGAGCCAGAAATGTTCACCAGCCTTATAGACATTTGTGTGTGTTTTGGGAGTGGGGGCAGAAAACAAAATAATTCTGCACAGAGCAAGGACTTATAAAGTGCTAATGGTGAATTTCAAAAGAAAGAAAATTCAATTCCTTGAGATATTGAGTCTGATCGTTTTAGATCACATTCAGATGCAAGTTTGGAATTTATGTATATGTGAAAAAGCAGTAGCATTCAGGTTTTATACAGTGGTGTGAACATCACACTGCCCTAAAAGCTTCTGAGAATTTTTATCATAAAATTAGTTCCAACAAAAAGAAAATATATTAGTAGAAAGGTGAGAAATTGTTTAGATGCGTTTAACATTAGGATAGAATTCAAGAAGCAATAAATCAGAATCTCCATGAATAATATGAAAGCAAAAAAGACATTAGGGGAATTGATGCTTTGTAATAAAATATAATTATACTTAAGCATAATGAACAGAAGTATTTGCACATTTCCGCATTCGCTCCTGCACATGGATTCCTCATTATCTAAAGGAACCCTCGTAATCCTGGCTCTAACACCATAATCATTCTCTTATTTCATTAAGACAAAGCAAAGATCAAAACATTTCACATTAAGCTTGGTACCTCAAAAAAAACTAAATTTCCTCTTTTTATCTTACATCTTGATGTTACTCACTACAAATTTATATAAATCAGACATAATGACAATTTAACCTGAACTTCAAGCCCTATTCATCTCGTGGGAGTATTACTGTGACGTCTTTCAGAGGGCTTTGTGATTGCTCAGCCCTAAGTATAAGCCCTATAAAATGATGGGCTTTGAAATGTTGGTCAGGATAGAGTGAGGAGCAGTAGCTGGCAAAACAGCCAAGCTCAATCAGCAGCAAGAACAGAGAACTCTTGGAGCCTTTCTTGGCGTCCCAGGACTTCAGCACCTTGGACACCTCACCAGCCCACAGTACCGAGAGGAACACTACTCAGCCCGGTAAGCGCAAACTTCACCTGTCTTTTTTGTCTCTACAACTATCTCAGGATACATTCAATTGTCTTTCCCTTGAAAAGAATTTGCAGTGTCTCTCCTTCATAAGAACATCAAGATAAATTTCTCAGCTCACTGAGTGAGGATGTAATGAATTCTTTTAATTGGAAGATGTTTTATCCTCTTGGTACTGTGTTTCATACTAAATTTTTTTTTCAAATAGTACATTCAAGTAAGGTATATATATATGATTGCAGTGTTCAGTGGGTATCTTTGTCTTTGGAGTCTTCAAATAAATTTTAAGGAAGTGAAATTTCTACTTCATAAATTGGTTAAGTGAAGTTAGAAAAGAAATCACAGCATTTAAACTTATTTCTTGAATTGATTTTCTTAGACACTAAAATTGGATGCTACAACTCTGCTCTTATTGTTCCCAGGATTATTCCTAGACTATAAATTATGAAATTAGGCCTGCTAAGTGCCTGGTGAAAGATGGGCAGCTGAAGAAATCCATTCTAATTTTGATGCAAACACCTGTCACCAAGAGCATTTTCTTCATTGAAGAGTGATACTATCACATCTGAACTCTTTTTCCACCAACAAAATTGCTCAGCAACACGAATAACTCTGCAGGAGACTTTAGAAGTCACTGCTAGATTTGCAGCATTGTGTGGCTTGTGACATGTGTGGTTTAAAATACTAATGGTGGCTTTCTCTTCAGAGGCACAGCAATGGAAAGCAGAAACAAGCCCCAGCTGCTGGTGTTCCTGACGCTTTGCAGTGTGCTCTTCTCACAAACCCTGGCGTGGCCTCTTTACGGAGCCCCAGCAGCTATAAGGTACGGCCCTTTGGAACAGTTTTGCTTGCAATTCACGCAACTGAGCATTCTCTCTTTGTCTAAATGTGAGTCCTCTACTATTTTGGGCATCACAACATTTAAAATCATGTGGTATGTACATAAACCTTTCAGGTGATGTATTGAGTAACTTGTCTTCAATATCAAGTTGACAGGTGAATTCTGGGATTGTATTGTTTTCATGAAAGACAATGTCAATGACTACAATTTACACTTGAGATGATCACACTGATAATCACAGCAGAATGAAAAGAGCTGACTTTCCACTTATTCAGACCCAATTCTGGATGATACTGAGCTTCTTGATTGTCAGTATTCATTTTATTATGGAAAAAGCTGTTTAGTTCTCAAACTAATTTTAAGTATTTTTATAAGTTCTATCAGTAAATATTAATAGTGTATTAGTTTCTGTTGCCAAGAAATCTTGCAAAAATCATGTTGGCAAGATATGTATCTACGAAAAGGCTTTTTTCTTCTATTAAAATAGCAGAATATTTTATTTTCTGAGACACTTTTCCTTAAGGAGCAGATTTTAATATATTTGGTTCAAACCTTATATCCTCAGTTTTACTATGCTGCATGTTATGTTCCATATTCAAATTCATACAGTACCACATGATCAGTTTCACATTAAAACTTTATTTAAAATAAAAAATGTATTCTAAGTAAGTGAACAATAAATAAATGGTGCATTAAGCTTCATATTCCCTTCAAGTTCAAAGATACCTGCACATCCCACATTTTAAAGGAAAGCAGTAAGTTCTTTGCTATGTGTCCATTTCTGATTCACTTCTTAAGGTAGACTTGTATTCCATACAGTGAATTATCTCAGCTTGTTAGTGGGTTTTTTTGTGAAATTTCTTTAATACTGTCTATTATATTGTATGAATAACTAAACAAAATGCGTCCCTTGGAATGTTTTTACAGCAAGCATTGAGTGATTTTGAGCTGAAGTTTGCACTGCTCACACAACCTCAACTCTGTAGAGAAGTGCTTATTACAAACTGCCAATGACTATCTTGAAAAAGGCTTGCACGTGGATGCAGTGATGTGCTGGGGTGATGAATGCTCATGCGCCCAGCAGTGTAGTTCTCTTTCACAGACAAGCACAGCTGTTCTTAAGTTCCATGCAGCATTGAACTTCCTGAGTTAAGCAGAAGATCCCACAGAGTTCTTTGAATTTGAGTAGTAACTAGTGATAAATGGAGATTCTTTGGACTTGATCAGTACAGAGAAATATATCACACTAACATAAATCTTTGAAGCAAAATCTGGGGACATAAAGAGAAAAATGAATGATACTTTGTCAGGTATTAGGACAAATAGAACCAATATATACATTGCTAATAGTTTTAATATTGACAATTACATTTCCCCCAAGTTTCTATTTTGCACAAGTTTTCTGCCTGCAATATCAACTTTAAAAGTGAATATATTCTTGGGGTGCTGTTAAGATTTGAAGAGGATTGAATAAGCTAGCTCTTACAAGTGATGCATCCATCTTATAAAAGTTTAAAATGTATAATATTTATTTATGGAAATTATATAGAATAGCCTTTGTTTTATGGAATGGTGAAGGTTTTTACTATTTGTATTATCATCATTCATATAATCCATTCAGTCAGATATACTATTCTTATACTGGAATTGAGTGATACTTTTCCAAATTTTGAATATCTAATTCAAATTGTTGAGTTATCTTTGGAGAAAGAAATGTACTTTGCTTCTAATGTATTTTTTTTCCATAAAATATTGGATGACAGAATGCCGCTGGAAGCAGCCAATGACCCTGATCAGGTTTCATTAAAAGCAGACACTGACATCCTGCAAAATGTGTTAGCTGAAAACGACACACCCTACTACGATGCATCCAGGTAAGTTTATTGCGGTTCAGTTTTTTTTTAGAACTATTATTGATCTAATATTCACCTTCCCACGAGACTATTGTAGCACAGCAGTACAAGCTTCCTTAATCTTATTTCATTTTTGTTTGCAAAATGTTTGCAACTTTTGATTTTCACATAGAAAGGTTTAAGAAAGAAAATCAGGAAGAACAAAGCATTCACTTGCATTCTGTTATGTATGAGTCCAAGATTCCTGACTGTATTATTCTGGAAAAAATGACTGCAAGTTGCACTCCATAATGGAGAAGGTGTCAAGGAAACAACTATTACTTTGTAAAGAAGATGTGTCTAAGAGTTAGTGCTGTTCATTTATGGAACTCTTCACTTAGAGTTGCTTTCAGCACAGGACAAGTGGCTCTAAACTTAAGTCAGTAATAGAAGCTTTCTCATTTGAATGAAAAAGTTGGTGGGTGGCCCTAAAGTTCCATTTTTGTAAAGACTATGGCAGAAGACATAACAATAGGTATATCACATCTGTAAACATGACAGAATATTTCAATTACATTTATCTTTATTCATGGTAGTGGAAATGAAGCACTATAAATAAACAGAAAAGAAATACATTTTTCACAATGTTTCTAAAAATCAATAGCTTTGAATACTCCCCTGTTGTGCAAAATGAAGTTAACTTTCAAAAAGCTGTCTAGCTGACTCTGCAAAGTGTGGGCCAGAGATATAGAATGTGTTTGGTAGGAGTCACTACTAGGAAACTTCTTTGGGCGTCTGTTTTGATGAGAATATTTTGTACTAATAATAGTCTTTGTTATTTAATGAGCCAGATAATGCTCTAGATCATGGCTTGCAAACTTTTTTCTGATTTTAGAAATGCCAGGCATGCTGATGGAGTCTTCACGAGTGACTTCAGTAGACTCCTGGGTCAACTCTCTGCCAAGAAGTACCTCGAGTCCCTCATTGGAAAACGTGTCAGGTAAAGATCATTTATTCTTTTTAACCAAATACATTCTAGTGACTCAATCAGAAAAATTATATAGGCACTGTCAACACGCTATCGACCTGATTCAAAATTGATAACTATTAGATAAGGTTTAATTACATAAAACTATCCATATTCCTGATTAAAATTTGATAGGCTCATGAGTTAAGGTAAGAAAAGTCTGTTAGCAATATTGTTTTCTTTGACTCCAGACACACTTATTTTTCTGGAGTAGCAATAGTTTATAATGTGTAAGCAAATTGAACTCAGATCAGTAAAAGATAATAAGAAATAGTATCAAGGCAAGCAAATTTGAATGGCAATCAAAAGCAGCAATACTGCTTCTTACTTCCTACTCAAATCAGTTGTTGAGGGAAATTTTCCCCCCAATGGAAGATAGATGAATATTTTGGTGATACTTCTGAGGGTAGCATTTTAGAAAGAAATTTGCTCTCAACAATGGAATGCAAAGTCAATATTCCCCAAGTGTTCAGAACACTTCCTAAGGGTGCCCCAGTCCATGCCAGAACATGGTAGATAACTTCCTGCTCTCCATCTATGGCTTAGATTGTGTTTTCTTATAGGCTTTTTGTGATAGAAAATAGCAGGCTTTTAGAATTTGTTTATCTGAGTTTGAGAAAGTTGAGACATTGTTGCATCTACAACCTTTTGTTGAAACACTTTCCTGTCCCTTTCCTTCCATTCTTAGTAATGCTATCCTGGAAGAGCCCGTACCAGCGAAACGTCACTCAGACGCGGTCTTCACCGACAACTACACACGCCTTAGGAAGCAAATGGCTGTAAAGAAATACTTGAACTCCATCCTGAATGGGAAGAGGAGGTAAAGAAATTAGAGGACTTGCTAAAATGTGAAATCTAACTTCTTTCAAAATTCTATGCTACATAGAGACAGGCCTATCTCCCTATCTTTGTACACTATGTAAAACAACAACTCTCAGTGCTAACTGACATTAGCACGTCTGTAAAATAAAATACTGACTTCTGGTCCTCACACAAAGTAAGTTGGCAGGAAATGTAGTCTCAGACATCACCATCTTTTCAAAGCTCTTCAGCTGATTCTATTGTGCCTTGAGAGTTAAAAATACTGGCTCTATGGTGGCAAGTACTTTGAATCCGGAAACAGATTCTCTCTAGAGTAATGATTTTGCAGTGTGTGAAGTGAAGGCAATGAGAAAATTGATAATACATGAAAGCCCCTTCCTACGCACCTTCAGTTCCTTTACCTTACCAAATTCAGTCATAGCACATTCTGTACATCTAGAGTCCAGAAAACACACGTTTCCCACTAGTATGCAACTATTAGACACAATCCCTCGGGACCGAGGTACTCTCTCTTTACACCAGTTATTTTGGAGTAATTGATTAACCATAAAGATAATTCTGTTGAGCGAGATAACATAAATTATTCTCTTTGTTCTTTAAATTCGAATTCCTTAAGATTAATCTTAAATGCTAAAATTGAGGAATAATTCATATATAGTAATTAACCACAAAAATAGCTGATTGGTGTGAGTGTGTCCTGCAGAATACTGAGAGCGATCTAGTTGTGACGCCATCATTGTTTCCCTATTAAGTTTCTCATCTAGAGCCTCAACAAATACAATTTTCTTTTTTCAATCTGCAGCATTGAGGGAGAATCCCCAGGCTTTCCTGAAGAGTTAGAGAAGTGAGGAGGCTGCTCTTTGGAGAACAGTTGGTGACAACTTGCTAGTGGTGGGTATATCTGTGTATTGCTGTGTTCTAGCAATCACCTGAGTACATAAGTAGGTAAGAGTCACCCAGCATGGAAGCATACCTCATCTAGGAAAGACACTGCTACTGAGAAAATCTCAACTCAGTAAGCAGCTGCAAAACCCATGCAATGTTCTGATCAGAAAAAGAATCTTCCCAGGAAAAAGTTTGCATCTGAGTGGCATTTCTGTTTATTTCCTGCCTTCCTTGAGAAAAACAGAGGTGCTTAGTTTACACTCCATGAAAACAAATTCCTGGGAACCAAACCATGCTGTATTGAAGTTTAAGTTTTAAGCTTATGATTAACTGTTAACTTCTCGTTTAATTTAGGTATAGGGAAATATCACCAAATCGCAACTAGGCCTTTTATCACAAGAAAGAGCAGGACATTCTGAGCATAACTTTACTCTGAACCATAACAAATTCCATGCAAAAAAGTCCCAGTTAGCTATTTTCATATAAAAACAGGTGATGCAAGCACTGTGACTTCAAGCATTCAAGCATCCTCTACTCAAACATCTTCCGAGTAGATGAAGCACATGCAGGCTTTTTGCCTTTGATAACTGGTTTTATATAAACTTGATACAAAATAGATTTCTTTTTGGACTTACATTGTGATAATGTGAACATTAGCTCACAAAAATTATTAGTGTTATTTATATGTTACATATACTATTTATACATTTGTAATATTTGTACTCAAAAATTCAAGTCAGCATCACATCAAATGCACCAAATTTTTCTCTAAGAGGTCAGAGTAGCCCTCCTTTCTGGCTTTGTTTTTCCATTACAACTACTTAGCTCTGCTGTAGCATGAAAGCGGCCGTAGGTAATGTGTGAAATGGATGGCAGTGGTTATGTTCCCCTTAAGACTTTGTCACCCCAAGGTAAGCCAGAGTCCAACTCCTGACAAATCCAGATTAAACTAGTCTTATGCTCAAACATAAGGCAACTCACAGTCTTACCTCAGTGGGGTTATCTCAGTGTATCTGAAAACTGCCTAACTGGTCGCTTTGTCCACTCATTCCCCTTGACTCTCCAGCAGAAACACAAAGTCAGAGGTGCTGCCTACACCAATTGCTTAACATGGATTGTTTCAGAAAAGCAAGTGCTTTGCTCCAAAATAAAAGGTTATCATGTCAGCCTTTTGAAAAAATAGTTACAAAATGTGTTCTCCATCAGGAATATCACCAATAGAAAAATGTAAAAGTCTACCAGTCCCTCTATCCTTTACAAATTGTAACCGTATTTAGAAGATTCCACCTTCTGTTCTTTATCTGAGGGTAACTTGGGATAAACCCCTTGAACAGGAAACTTGTGAAATACTCATGTCTGACAATTACAAATGAAAGTTATTCATGACTCTGAGAGAATTCTCTCAAACTCCAGCTTCTTTCTGACATAAGTCTCCAGAAGACGTTATTTTGATATATCCCAGAACGTAATCCCCTACTACAGATGTTCAGAAAGGACAAAGAGAGGTAGACATATATAATACGAGTGGATGAGTGAATGAAACTGAAATGCTCTAAGTAAAAACATGCTGATGTTTAAGACATAAATTCTTTCTTTTTCAGAATTCTTGAAGGAAACTGATAAAGTAATTACATTCTGAGTTCTACATGAATAATTCAAGAAAACAACTTCAGTATCAAACCAAATAAAATATATTGTATTGTGAATGTCGTGATTTATTTTATTCTATTGTAATAACTGTGATGTTTGCATTGTAAATATTATTTGAGGATTTGAAATATTGTCATAGCTCTTAAAAGCTTGTAATTTCATATGTTGTATATTCTTTCTAACAAAAATATATTTAGTGATAACTAGATATCAGACTAACCACAATTCTATGAGGCTTTGGTAATGAGTAGTAATAGAACAAAATCAATGTGCATATTTATGGAGTATACTTAAATACCCAGAGGAGTAGATTATATTACTGTGTCTAAATTTGAATGTTAATCAGATTGAATGTTGTGTTAAATAAATCTCAAAATATCTATGAGAATGCCAATAGCAAAGATAAAAAGATACACTTCAAAAAGAGATTCAGAAAATTTTATGCATTTGCACATTTCTAATGAAATTAAAATATCTCCAATTTGGATCAGAAGTTGCCAAAGATTTAATTCTAATTTAATAATTCCACTAAAGGGAATGATGCCTGTTTCTGGTGTTGGAACTTCTCTTTACACTTGTACTAAGTATGTGTAAACTGTAGACTGAATGAAACATTTTTCAATAATAAATATGTTTTTAATAGTCACCCAAAATGCTGCTCTGGTTATATCAGCTTCCTTCAGTGAAACTACATTTGAAGACACAACTATTTTTCCAGAATGATTGTAAGAATTTAAATATAGAAAATAAAGATCTTTGATTACCATTGCAGATATGTCATATTGTTTTGTCTTGTTTTTTTAAACGATTTGATGTAACTCATTTCAACTTCAAACTTCCAGGCACTGCATAGTTTTTGTAACACTTTGGGTAGTACTGTATGCATGTCACATGGAAAATGAAAGGAAAGATATAGAAAAGACAATTGGTAGTGCTGAGGGAAAAGTTAGGCTTGGCTTCTTTATTACTCCCCGCCACCTCCCACTAGAGCCCCCCAGCAGAAGAGGGAAAAAGACATTTTGTCAGAGAAAAATGCTTCTGCAATGTAAAATGAGATTTGTTCAGACATTTTCTTCTAGATTCCAACAACGTAAAAGTGGGGAAAAAATACGAAGCTTGCTGCCCTCAAGAGCATGCAGTCCGTTGAGGGCAATAGTCAATACACAAAATAGTCAAGAAGCTATACATTGTGGTGGAAAGTGGCCAGTGCTGCAGAAAATTAATGAAAGGAAAGTAGATATAAAGAGTTTGAAAAGAAAGTTTTAGATGGGCTTGTAGGAAGAGGTTTCCATGAGAATGAATACAGATAGCAAGCTCAGAAATGAAGAAATCAGAAATCAGCTAGAAGGCTGCGTCCACCCTAAGCTCTTTCTGGTCAAAAAGTATATCAGATCTTCAGGTGTAGACATGCTTTGCATCTTAAAGAACAGAGAGGAAGCCAATTTTGTTAGAGGGAAAGAAGGAAGAAGTTGTTGAAGACGAAGCTAGAGCGCTTATGAAGAATGAAGTCTTGTACAACATTGTAGGTTTTACTGCAACTGAGGCCTTTAATTTTAATAAGAGGGTAAAGCATCAGAAACCTGATTGTCAACCGTGTATCCCACAGGGTGGTGTTAGTGGAGCGGAGTAGGTGAAAGATGGTTTGGAAAGGCCCAAAAAAATATGGAGAGAAGTGTCTAGGTGGTGAGTAGAGGGTAGCGGAGGTATTGTGTTATAAAGAATTAAAAAAAGGGGGAAGAGAAATGGCAGAGGAACGGGGCAGGGCCAGTAACCTAATTTTTTTGTAGCAGAAACATCAAAAACATGCTATCTTAGTGCGTTTTCTGCTGCAGTCGCCCAACACCAATGACTGGGTCACTTAGAGGTTTCTCGGGGTGGAAGGAGGTGAAAACCAATACAGTGTCGCACCTGGTCTGCACCCTGTGCGTGCTCACATGCCCTTCCTCCACAGCCTGAGGGCCCACACCAGAGGGTGCCCACACCAGAGGGTGCCCCTGCTTTTGGACCTCTCAGCCTGCACAACCTTGAATTGAAGTTTACTGACCCAGTCTGTGAATTTGGACTTGCACCATTCTAACAACAGGGCCCTTAGGACACCTGAACTCCTTGTAACAGTGATCTCAAAGCTATTACATTGGCAATTGCATTTCAACGTGATTTTTGGAGGAAGCATTCAGAAAGTCGCTGATTCTAAGGGTAAAGAACAGTTTGGCTTGAGTGTTGTCCTCGAGAACAGGGAGGAGCCAGCGAATGCGCAGACGCGCTTAGCCACAGTGTCTGCATCAAAGGGGATGCATGAATCAATTCAGTGACACAGGCTTAATGATTGTCTCTTCCAGGTGCTTCTGTGTTTATGGTGAAGGAGTTAAGAGTAAGGATATGTGAAACAAGTTGAAAAAATTATGAAGAGTTTGTTGAGTGAGTGGGAAAGTTATTAACTAGAAACATGTTTTTCTCATGGAAAGACTGGGGATATGTGGGTTGACTTAGAAATATGGATCAAATGAAGCAACACAAGACTATATTTATTATTTTGAAAGTTGAATGCAAACTAGAGATCTTGTCCCAGGTGCAGTATATTACTTTGTGCTTCCAGAGCTCACTGACCCCTCCACGCCTGAGTGATCTTTCAGATCTCCTAAGCCAGTAGTCATGCAATGATTTGGGTCGGGTGAAAAATAGCCTACAAACCAATACGATGGCAGATGGACCATGAACTTCAGCTGAGAATGGGAGCGTGATGATGGGGACCAGACAGGTGGCACTGGGAAGGAAAGCAGTCACAGTAGCAGCCACACTTATCCAACAGCAGTTGCTTCCTAGCAGACTGTGTGTTGTAGCATACTGTCAAGGTATATTTAATAAGTACAACTCACCTCTTATTTGGGAGGAAAGATCCTATTGAGATGTAGCTTTGCTTCCCGACATGGTATTTTCCATTACAGAGTTCATCTGTGAGAATATATGTATATGAAAATTAAGTTCAATTACAAAAATAAAAATCATGTTCCTGCATATCTCAATTTAAAATGAGACTAAGATTGAGCTTCTAAAATAATTTTTGTAAATCATGTTATATATTTGAAATTGAGACTTTATGACTTTCATTGCCTTTAGTAAATATATCAAAAAACCCCTCCCTATTCCCCCCAAAATGACACAATGCTCAGTGAGTTATATTTTTTGGTTTTTGTTTTAAGTTTATGGTTTGGGAAAAGTCCATGAATGGGTGTCCCCCTTCTCCTTAAACAGCATTAGCTTAATGGGAAAAGTAAAGAAAATTGTCCCATGCAGGAAAGATTAAAAGGGAGTCCTGCATAGTGAAGAGATTGCCATAGAGTATTGAGGAGTGGATCCAGAAAGTGGCTATGGACAATCTCTAACAGTGATCTGTCCTACTGACAAATTCAGATTTGCCTTCTGCACATGCGTGTTGTGCATAGATGTACTAAGATTTTCTAGAGGAGCACCAGAGCTCTGGAGAGAAGCCCAAATCCATCAAATGCCAGTGGTTATTGTTTGCACTTCGAAATTCTTTCTGTGATTTCTGGGACAATTCACATTCTTTAATAAGTTCTGAGTCTCAGGAAAAGAAGACAATATATAAAATGTCACAAACGATCTATGATTTTTTTTGGTTCAATAGGAGTTTTAGAAAAAACAAAGAAAAGAGATATCATGGAAGTAATATAAGAAAAATAATTTTTATCTTTGCTAGGTTATACTTCACATGTTGTCTGAATGTCTGCCTATTTTAATTAGGAATGAAGGCATGTAGTATACTGTACTGATTGTCCCAGAATGTTCCAATGTGTTGAATTTGTCATCTTAGGACTTCCTTCTCAGGTAAATGTCATCAAATTTCCTTGAAAATTTGTTATTAATGTGATAAACCAATTCTTACAATTTTCTAGACATCCTTATCTTTCTAAGTTCTAGGGTAAGACCCTCCAGATATTTGGTTTCCTTCAATTTATGTTAAGAATGAACCTGTACTTAATGGTAACTCCTCTGTTTAACTGACACAGCTGCAAGTTTTTGAAAAGAGACAGAAGGAAAGGACCCATGAAAAGCACCTGCCTTTTCACAATCTTTTGTTAATAGCTTTCTCTTTCTGATTATTACAGACAACATTTCTGTGGGCCTTCTCTTTTTCCTTGTGTAATTGCAAGTCTCTTATAAGAGCCGTCTCCTTTTATTCTTGAACGTTTCTGATTTTTTCTGCTAGACAATTGTGCTTTGGCTTTTTCTCTTTCTTGGAAACTTGCCCTGGTTTCATAATTTTGCTTCTTTATCCTTTGCTTCTCTGTTCTGTTCAGAGTTATGCATTCAATCACTTGGATATTTTGCTCACTGCTTCCTGCCCTACCTACATGATAACCTCATTTGTTTTAGAGACAGTAAATTCACAAAGATCACACACAATTTCATTTTCTGTTTATATTTTCCTCCATTTGGCCCAGGATACATATCTATAACATTTGTTAAGATATAGTTCCTAGTTTATAGCATATTTCTCTTTCTGTTTAAGAAACATAGACTCTCCGAAGCTACAAATTGCCACTCTAGATAAACTCATCACAAAGTGCTTTGGGAAAAAACTTAACCATTTTTTTAACTTCTTACTCTAAAAATATTTTCACACACAAGGAAATTTTACCCATGCTCATTAACTTGGATAAATGTTAACCAAATGCAGGTTTAAAGCCACCATCTGTGTAGTAAAAAAGAAAAAAAAAGTTGATCATAGACGAGCAACCTGAAATGGGGTATGGATATTAAAGATAAGATTCAAGGAATAGAACTGAAAAAATTCATCCAAGTCTCAGGATTTGTTGAACCACTCATTCCTGCAGTGAATATACTCCTGAGAATACAACAGAAGTGGACAATAAAAGTTTTAAATAAAAGGTGATTGCCAAAGCTGAGTTTCATGTAGGTGCATTTGCAGCAATTATATTTGTAAACATTATTGTAAAGCATGTGGTGATTTCTAAATAACGTCTTTTCTATGAATGTTATTTACTCAGTTGTGCATCTTAATTGCCAATTATTTGTAGCTGGAAAGTAAGTAATGACACGAGTGATTTGTATTGAAGTAACTGCTCTGTGGGAATACTTTAAATCAGTGAAGATTTAAATGAAGGACAAGTCCAAGCTGTGTAGGTGTGCACTTGCTTTAGAGAAGTAATCAGCAAGTATCAGAGTCAAGAGCTAAGAGTCTGTTACCGGACCTGGTGTCGTGGCCTAGTGGCTAAAGTCCTCACCTTGAACATGCCAGGATCCCATATGGGCGCCGGTTCTAATCCCGGCAGCTTCACTTCCCATCCAGCTCCCTGCTTGTGGCCTGGGAAGGCAGTCGAGGACAGCCCAAAGCCTTGGGACCCTGCACCCATGTAGGAGACCTGGAGGAAGTCCCTGGCACCTGGCTTCGGATCGGCATAGCACCGGCCATTGCGATCACTTGCAGAGTGAATCATCAGATGAAGATCTTCCTCTCGTCTCTCCTTCTCTCTGTATATCTGACTTTGCAATAAAAATAAATAAATAAATCTTTAAAAAAAAAGAGTCTGTTAGGGAGCCTGGGAAACATCTCTCCAGTGCAATCCAAGCATCCATGGCTTTTAGACATGTAAGTGACAGGCTGATGCAACTGCCTGCCTACTTCCTCATTGTCGGTTTCAGTTTGCAATTTACTACGAAACAGAACAGAAAGCCTCTTTTTCTACTGAATCAAAGAACCATACGGACATCAGTTTCACTGTCTGGAATGCAAAAGACTGCCTTTGCCTCAAAACATTGACATGAAGGTATTGGAACTATACTGTACATCTACTGCTTTGCATGGACTGGGAAACAAGATTAACTCTTCCAGGAATCAAACATTAGGGGTATTAAAGTGGGAGATTGTTTTCAACAGGGCTCCTTCCCCAGGGCTGCTCTGCAATCCAGGAGGTGCCCTAGAGAACGTTCCTATTTGGTCTCTCTCTGCAGTGACCTTTTTCTTTGAGCTCATCACCAGCAAGGGAGCAGTGCCTCTCCTCCAAAGGGGATTCAACAGGCGCAAGGGCTGGCCTCTTCTTTACTCAGCTCCAGCATCAAAGTGTAGCAGGTGCTTACAAGTAAGACCCACAGGGAAAATCGGCAGCAGAAATAGCCTGTCCTGTTTCTGGTGTCACTAGAAGAGTGAATATTGACTCCTGGTGTTTATTTTCCCCAGATTCATGGCTACAAATGCAGGAGTTCACACACTACATTTCTAATCCATGCTTAGATTTCCCATGTTTTGTCAGCCATTTCTCATGTCGAAGGGAATCACAACATAAAATCTGAATGAGTGAATTATATGCAAATTCATATGTGAAATTTAGAACTCAGCACAGATAAAAATGAATTCATTTGCAAATTTTGACCATAATTTGGGGCATAGATAATTACTTTGGAATTTGGATTCTTGATAATAATTCATTCTGCTCCATATCGTGTCAATGAACACATTTTAACTCAAAAATTTGCACAAGGTGACCCTAGCGCTAAAGCCTCTGCCACCCATATAGGGGTCCTGAACTAGAATCCAGCCTCCTGACTTTGCTATGGCCCAGTCACAGCTACGACACCCATCTGGGGAATTACCTAGCAGATAAAGGATCTCTCTCTCTCTCTCTTTCTCTCTACCTCCCTCTCTCCCATCTGCCTTCTAAATAAATAAATAGCTTAAAATTTTACAGAAAATATATGAATAGAACCTTAAAACCATTTTAAGTGTGCTTGTCTATAGTCAAAAGCACAACATTCTCATTAATAGTGTGGTGCACTGACTTTCTCCTGGATTCCAAATTCTCTATGCTGATATAGTAGCTTAGGAATTGGTTTATTGCTATTATATCTTTTCAATTTGTTATTCTTCTCAGTTGATTGATGTCAATCCTCAAAAACAAAAAAAAAAAGCAAAACAAAAGGAATGGAGATCCAATAAAAGAGAGATAATAAAATTAAAAGAAATTGGGGAAAGCTGTGCAAAAACTGGATTTTTATTGCCACTTCAAGCCTCCTTGTCTGCCTCTACTAATCTTTGAAGCTATTCAAAAAACATAGTATTAAACATAGAACTTCACACAATAGTCCCCAAATATGTAAACTACGGTTGACTTAGTCTGCTGACTGCACTGGAAATTTCAGATCCCAACAGAAAGTAGAGGTGGCAGTGGGACTCAGCTCAACCTGACAGCGGACGAGGTGTGTGTGGAGCGGGGGAGAGGGTCGTGCAGAGTGCAGCTCATTTGGCTGCTCACAGTTTCCGGCCTGAGTCACTCAAATTCACCCTACTGTCTTCTGAGGTGTCTCTGAATTATGAATAGCATGGCCATCTTCCTGCACAAAAGAGTGTTATCTATCTGCCAGGCTATTTTGCCCTGAGATCTTATGAGTCTCAAATGGAAGTAACCTCAAGTTAACATAAATTCTTAAGAATTCACATACTCTAGTACCATAGAGACTGGTGGGAGTTTTGATTTTGAATATGGAATCTTTTTCACAAAAGAAGTGTTATAACTATTTAAGAAGCATGTTATTGATAAAACAAACAAACACTTTGGGGCAAACTTGGATCATAAAGGTTATTTTGTGGTGTCTGTTTCAAGTCTTGTCTCCTCTGCTTACCATCCAGCTTCCTGCTAATGGACATCGTGGGAGGCAAGAGATAAGGCCACAAGTACTTGGGTCTTCCCATCCTCATGGGAGATCCAAGTGGAGTCCCAGTCTCCTGATTGCAATGTGGCCAGCAAGCTGTTGTGGACATTTGGAGGGTGAAGCAAAAGACAAAACATCTTTCTGTCTGTCCCTCTCTATTTTATCCCTCTACCATTAAAATATAATGAATGTTAAATAAATTTTAAACAGTTTTAAAAATACAAAACCTTCCAAATATGCTTAACCTAGATTCAGCAATTACTCACCTGATGTTCTTTTCTTTTTCTGTTTTTAGTGCTGTATGAGATGATATCACTTTACCTATAGACACTTAGGCATATGTTTCCCGGGATAAGGGATATTCAAATGTAACTATTAAGCAATTATCAAAATTAGAAATTTCGTAGCACACGAAGTGTTTCTCTCATCCACAGCTTATGTTTTAAATTCTCTCAAGTGCTCCCAGTAACTTGATTTTAGAGTTATTCTGGTGAACTTGTTCCAGGCCAAGAATCCAAAGTAGAATCCTGCAGTGACTGACTTATCGTGGCATTTTAATCTCCTTGAATCTTGGGTAATTCCTTGACTTTTTATTGTTTTATTGACCTTTGCTTAAAAATGCAGGGTAACTAGTTTTTCAAATGTTCCTCTATTTGGTTTGTCAAATATGCCTCATGATTAGATTCATGCATGAATTTTTGAACCAGTAATCCCTTTTCTGAGTCTACACTTAAAATGAAAGAAACGAAACCAGCACCTTGCAGAAATATCTGCACATTCATTCAGTCTTATTCACAATCACAAGCTACAGAAACAATGTACATGCCCAGCACCAAATGATTGGGTAAAGAAATTGTGGTTACTTACATATAATCCAGTTTATACGTATTTGTATACAATCAGTTATTTATATATAATCCAGTTTTAAAACAGGAAGTTTAGTATTTTGTGATGTGCAAGAAACTGAAGGATATTTTGTTAGGTGAAAGAAGCCAGACACTGCATGCTCTATTACTTGCTACATCTTAAAAAATCAAGAAAGAAAATTTAAAAAGGAGAAGAAAGAAAACATAAGTTACATAGACACAGAGAACATTAGGATGACCGTAGACGTGTCAGGGTGTGACAGGATCAAGGCAAGAAATGGGCAACTGAAGCTCGAAGGTTCCAAGCTGCAGCTCCACAGGATCATTAGCAGAGCCCTGAGTATCTGCAGACCTCAAGTGCAGCATGAGCCTTAGCTCACAATATTGTAGTGATTCTGGACATTTTCTGAAAGTGGATTTTAGATTCTCTTATCATACACACACTTAAGAAGTTCATTATGTGAGATAATGGCTCTGTAAATTGTTTACCTGCAGGAATCATTATTTAAGTATAATTGTGGATGTCAAAACATCATGGTTGTTCATTAATTTTGTATCGTTAGAATAAGTAAAAAGCACATGCGCCAAACCGACAGTAAACTCTCACATGAAAGAGCCATAAAGGAAGAACAGGTCAAAGAGAGCTGGAGTCATTGTCGCTCTCCAACCGCGCACTGCAGACTCTAGTCACAGAAGAAAGCAGAAGTCAGCCCTTGTCTGTATCCATAAGCAGACACCCACAAAAATGGTCTTAGCAGTACTCCAGGAAGGGTGCTAACACTGGAGGCCACTAAAAATAAGAAGTGTGTGTGTGTGTGTGTGTATACCATGACAAATTTTCACTGTTTGAGGGTGAGTTTTAAGTATTTGAAATGCCAAAATTTCTAAATTAGTACCAATAATAATATAAAAATTAATATTTAGAAACATGGTATATAAAACCAAGTGTCTATATCTACAGTGTGTGATTATGGAGCTATCATATCACTTGAAGCTAATCTCATCTTAAAGAATTACACTGAAGAGTTTTTGTTCTGATAATCATCTTTAAATTATCCTCATTTGTATTTTTGCAAAGCTGAGAAAAATGCAATATAGATATTTTGAATAAATTAAATAATATTTGAATATTTTCGTCCATTGTAGACATGTGTGTAATAAAATTACTCCCATAAGAACACATAATGATGCCTAAAGGGAGCATAAATATTGCAATTCATAAGCAATTACACTCCCAAATGTGCGTAGAACTGGCTCATCACATTCACGGCTAGCAATTCACGCACTAAAATTTCCCACATATCCTCCAAGCTATGGAACATTTTTAATGTTGTCAATATGACAAATTTTGAAATTTATTTGAAGAAGCAACAAGATGAAGAAGGCGACACACAGAGAGAAACAGATAGCTTAAGAAAGCTCTCTGCTGGTTCACTCACCAGATGCTCACAAAAGCCGGAACTGGTCCTCAGTGAAAATAGGAAACAGGATGTTAGTCCAGATCCTCCGGGTGAGAGGCACTTCTCAACCACCTCAGCCATCACCTGCTGCCTCCCAGGGGCTTCACTGGCAAAAGGCAGGAGCCGAGAATGGAACCCAGAGATGTCAATGTAGGATGCAGTGTCTTAACAGGACTCAGCCTCTAGGCCAAAGCCTGCATCCAGCACAACAATTCATGTTATAAAGAACGTAGGTGACTTGCCCTCTCATAAGGCTGCCTTTTAACTAAACAAATAAATCGTTTTAAGAGACAGAGGAAGTGTAACAGGTTAAGCCAACTGTGACTCTGGCATCCCACATGGTCACCATTTCCATCAAGCCCTCTCCACTTCTAGTCTAGCTTCCTGTGTATGCACCTTGGAAAGCAGCAGATGGCCCAATATTGGGACGCTCCACACATGTGAAGCTACTGGTTCCTGCTCTGCTTTGGCCTTGAGGCCATTGGTGGTGTGAACCAGTAGATGAAAGTTTTCTCTCTCTTTCTCTCTCTCTCGCTCTAAAGCTCACAGAAATAAATCTTTGGCTGGTATTGTAACATAGTAGGATAAGCTTCCACCTACCGAGCTGGTAAACTACATGGGAGCCAATTTGAATCCTGGTTGCTCCACTTCTGATCCAGCCCCATACTCCTCTGTATATCCACCTTTCCAATAAAAACAAATAAATCTTTAAAATAAATAAATAAATAAATAAATAAATAAAAATGAATAAATCTTAGAAAGAAAAGAACTTAGATAAATCTAGTTGATTTATATGTAGGAAATCGTACAACAACTGACATGCAGTGAAGATACACTGTAAAGCCTGAAATGTTAAGAAGGTAGAATGTTCTGTACTTTCAACACACAGTATAACCAAAATAAAGCTATGGTTCAAATTGTCAAGTTATTGGCTATTAGACTCTACCTTCATTAAGTTTTCAGTCCCCTATTTGAGAGCCCAGAACCCGCAAACTGCCTAGAGCCATGCTATAGCAGAATCCTGGTAGTTATTTCACTTGCATCACAAGGATCAGGTAGAAGAGATAACTCTGATTTTCTTTCCAAATTCCATTGCCTTACAACTGTGAATGGTGTCTCAATTCATCCCTGAGAGCTAGAGACCTGTATTAAGTGCTGAAATAAAACATGGGGAAATTTAAAATCTTCAGTCCCACAATGTAGGCTGACAAATTAAAAACTACTTGTTTTCGAATTTTCTAAAACTAGATTAAAATGATCTGCTGCACCAGAAATCTTACTTTTACCTCTGAAATCTGATTCATGAAAACAAATGTTACACTAGTATGTAAGCTCTGTGATAACAGGATTTTGTTTTCTTTTTTTAATGTGGTTTGCTCATTATTATATTTCAAGACCATTAGTAACAGCTGGTATTTAGCTGTTAAGTAAATACTGAAAGAGAGAATAGCAGAAGAAAGATAGATCAGAAATAAGGAAATTGCTGCCTGTCAGGCAGCATCCAATACGGTGCCCTTTCAGATCCCAGCTGCTCCACTTACAGTTCAGCTCCCTGCTAATGCACCTAGGGAAGCAGTGGAAGATGGCCGAAGTGGTAGGACCCCTGAACTCATATGGGAAACCCAGAAAGAAGCTCCAGGTTCTTGTGACCAATTGAGGAGTGAATCAGTAGATGGAAACTCTATTTCTCAGTTTGTTTTTGTCTCTCCCCCCCGTAATTCTTCCAAACAATTTTTTAAAGTCTTTATACATATATAAACACATACGTATAAATATTCATTTATTTTAATTGGAAAGCCTGAGTTACAGAAGAATAGGGGAGACAAAGATCTTTCATCAGCAGATTCACTCTCCTAAATGGCTGCAATGGCCTGTGCCTGGCCAGTTCAAAGCTAGAAGGCAGGAGCCTTTTCCAGGTCTCCCATGTGAGAGCGTATCCCTAAGGCTTTGGATCATCCTCTGCTGCTTTCCCATGCCATAAGCCAGGAGCTGGATTGGGAAATGGAGCAGCTGGGATACGAGTTAGCACCTGGATGGAATTCTGGTGCTGCAGGTGAAGTATTAGCCTGTTAGATCATTGCACCAGCCCTCAGACATTCTTTTTAAGCCAAAAGAGCTTTTTTTTTCAAGACATGTAGTACATAATCCAATCAATATGAGATACGTTGAATTCAGAATTTATAGAAACAGGAAATGTAATTTTACCTAAAAAGGAAAGTTTGACACAGTTTAGTAAATTTCATTCATTGCAAGATGATAGTTCTGCTGAATGGACAACAATAAGAATTTAACATAGCTGAACCAAAAAAAACCACAAAGACAACAACCTAACAATCTTACAGTCTCTCTGAGAAAGTCACATTAAACTTGTGAAGCTTGAATCAGGTCAGAAATGCACATCAACTTCTTTTTTTAATTTTATTTATTTATTTGTTTATTTATTTATTGACAAATTTGACAAATTTGACATAATTAGGGTAAAAAGGTTCAAGCACTACAGGAAGATGGACAAGACAATTAGCTCCGTATTGTTTCCTTAATATATCTGATGTAAAATGGGATTTTAAGGGAGAAGCCACACCCAGTCTCCCACCCACCCTAGGTCCCAGACATGGGGCATGCTCCGAGGGTCTTGCTCAAGTGGTTTTGATAGTTCACCAGTTACGAATCACTGCCATTCTCACCACTCCAAGCACGATGAGGTCGTTGGAGAATCCACTGATTGACATAGCCCATCATAGAGTCTCCATTTGCCCAGCATTTTCATTGCCAACATATAGCTGAGGTGGTTGATTGACTTGTTCTGTCTCCTGTCTTTTCTTGGTTAGGGTTCTGAGCCTGAAGGCTTGATGTGGGGAATCCCCAAAGAAACCCTGCCTGAGGTGTTCCCAGACCAGATTCTTGTATATATTAGCAAGCACAGGGCCCAGCACAGTCCATTGCCCCGATCAGCTGGTGGTTGCAATTGCTGGGTCAGTTCTGTTTCCAGCCCTGTCTTCCACTGGAACCCAATGGGTGTTTGCAGTCCAGTCTCATTCTGCCCATCACATATGCAGCCCTCACATCAACCAGTGGGAGCTGCAGCCTAGTTGGCACAACCCACAATAATCCCCATCAGGCCCACCCCCTACCCTGGTTTGCCAGTATGTGTGGCAGACTAGCCCAGTCTGTCCCACATCCCATTCGGCTCTCATACATGTCAATGGGTATTAAAACCTTGTTCCTTCTAACCAGCTCAAATATCCAGCCCTCATAAATGTTATTGAGTGCCTCTCTGTCTAGCCACCCCATCCCCTGTCCTAGTTTTCATGCCCTCCCATGGCAGTGGTAACCCAAGAGGGAGGAGCCCACTATTTCCTCCCAGGACACTCCCACTCCCAGGTTATGCACTGTCCAGGTGGTTCTGTGGTTTGACTTGACAGAACTAGCCCCCAGTGCCAGCTTCTGCCAGCTGATTCTGCGACTAAGCCCAAACAACCCTCACCCACTCTAATTGTAGATTGCACCAGTAGGAATAATCAGCCCAGCCTGGTTTTTCCCTGATCTGGTCCACATGAGGCACACAGGTGCTGTAGCCCTGCCTAGTCTTGTCTACCCCTATCCCAGCTCAAGCTTTCCAGTAGGAGTAGCTGTCCAGCAAGGGAACCACCCTTAATCCCCTGCCAGCTCTGTCCCCTCCCTTCCTGGTTCTCATGTGTGCTGGTTGGGTGCTGCAGTCACATCTGCACAGACAACCTCACCCTGGCATTCCGTGTTGTGTGCTGCTTTTGTCGCGACCGAACCTGGTTCGACCCACACTTTGTTCTGGCATTCGGATTTGCCAGTGGATGACATGAACTAATTCAGCCTGGTCTGCCCCCGACCCATGCCAAATGTAGGCCAGTGGGACACTTTCCATGACCTCTCCTGGGCTGTTTCCCTCCATGCTTCTTGTGCTTACCTGCAGGGTCTGTGTCCTGCCAGAGGAGTTGCCCGGGCTTCTCCATCAGAAGCCCTCTGAGTGCCAGATTTTGTGCATACCAGTGGGTCCATGAGCCAGCCCTACTCAGTTCACCTCCTGTCCTATCAGGAACAGTGGCTTCTCCTAACTGGCCTTCAACCCATTCTGGTTTTGCTGTTGGATGTTTTAGCCCAACTACAGCTTGTCCATACCCACATGTAGCTCATACATGGCTCAGTTGGGGTTGAGACCTAGCATAGTCCGGCCCACATCTACCCTGGTCCTCTAGAACACCAGAAGGTGTTGCAGTCTGGCCAGGCCTGGTGCGTCTTGTCCTAGTCCACACTTGTACCAAGGGAGACTACAACTGTATCCTGACCAGAATGCAGTCCCATTTCAACTCATGCACTCCTTAGTGGGAACCTCCACTCAGCTGGGGTGTCCCGTTAGCTCCCCAGCCAGGCCTGTTCCCAGTCAGTGTTCAGCATGCCAGTGGTTGCTCTGACTCAGCTTGGCACAGCCCGTCACCTGTTGCGACCTCTGCCTTAGACACTGTGGCTCAGCATCCGTGGTTCACGCAGATCAGTTGGTACAAAAACCTAGCTGGACATGTCTTGTGCTCCATCCTGATTTTCAATCTTACTTGTGGGCTAAGGTTTGCTCAGTACTGCCAGGTGCACCCGTTCCATCGCCTTTTCATACATTGATGGGCCATTTGAGCTACTTTGCGCAGCCTGTCCTACCCCAGGTCCGGACCACCTGCTCACCAGTGGGAGCTATGACTCGCCAGGGGAGCTTCCCAAGTTTCTCCCCATGATCCCCTCCCAGACCGAGTTCTCATACCTGCCACTGGGCTTTAGGCCAGTGCCCAGTGCAGTCTGGCCCTCCCCTTGGCCTTGCATGAGCTGGTGAACGTTGCAGCCCGACCCACCCCATACCACATTCAGAATGCACACTCGAGCGCCACTGCCCCGACCAGTCCAGACTGCCGTCGGTTCTCCAATCTGTGATCGATGACAGGCTCCCTGGTCACACCTAGCTTAGTCCACCACCACTCCATCTTTTGAAATAACCTGTGGAGCTAGAATTTCCATAGGGTTTGGCCTATAACATTTCCCACAGAATCTTCCCCTGGATATGGTTCTCTAGCATGTTTGTTAATGTCATGGCCCTGCTTAATGCGACCGGTCTCCACTGGGTCAGTTTTGTTTCCAGTCCTGTCATCCACTCGGGCCAATGGGTACTGTGGTCCAGCTCAATCCTACCCACTTCATACTCGGTCCTCACGCAAACCAGTGGGAGCTGCAGCCCAGTTTGGGAACTCCCCATAACCCCCACCAGGTATGCTTTCTTTCCTAGTTCCCATGCATGCGAGTATGTATCGCAGGCTTGTTCAGTCTGTCCCACCTCCTACTAAGCTCTGGTACTTGTCAATGGTCATTGATGCCTAGTTCGACCCAACCAACCCTACTATTCAGCCCACACACATACTGGCAGGTACCTTTCTGTTTAGCCACCCCTGCTCCTGACCTGGTTTTCATGCTCTCCAGTGGGAGTGGTTACCCAAGAGGGAGGTGCCCACTATCTGCCTACTAGGCCACTCTCACTCCTGGATTATGCACTCTCCAGGTGGTTCTGGCATTTAACATAACAGAATTTGCCCCCGGTGCCAGTCTCTGCCATCTGATGATGTGGCAAAGCCCTACCAACCCTTGCCCATTCTAATTTTGCTTGCACCATTTGGAACAATCAGCCCAATTAGGCCCTTCCCCGATCTGGCTCCCATGAGGCCCACAGGTGTTCCCCTCACCTGTCTCAGCCTTTGCTTTCAATGCTGTGGCATAGTATCCCTGCCTCCTATAGACCAGTTGTTGTAAGAGCCTGGGTTGGAATGACATGTTTTCCATCCTGATTTCTATTCTTTTTTTGTGAGTTGAAGTTTGCTTGGCCCTGCCCAGTCTGCCCCCTTCCAGTTGCAGCTTGGCCCACTCCATAACCTGTTTTAGGATGCTCCTTCGGGTGATGCTGCCTTGACCTGCCAAGACTGCCATTGGTTCCTTTACAGATAAGTGATGGCAGGTGCCATGGTCACTCCTAGCCCCTTGCCACCCCAGCGCGTGAGCTAACCTGTAGGACTTGTATTTCCACAAGGTTAGGCCCACACTTCCCCCATCACATCGAATTCTTAAAAGTTGTTGCAGAGAGCATCATCCTGCATCACAAAGTTGTATCTCACCCCAAGGGTTTTGATCACGAAACTGAATTGCTGAATTTCTTCTCTTTTCCTTTCCTGAAGTCCAAAGTCCTCTAAGAACAAGGAGAATTTCGACAAAACAGTGATCTGGCTGAGTTTGACAATTTTGTCAAATTTCTATGGAGTTGATGAATGTACTATTTCGTATTTTCTGTCAATTTTCGGGGTTACTTTGAATTCCTTTATGGGATCATCCTAGCTACAATTCTGAAAAATTCTCTGTGGGAAAAAGCAAGATGACAGCTCCTCAATTGCAGATAATTTAAGAAGATGAAAGGATTTGGGTATATTTGGGGTCATTTCCAAAAGCTGTGTCATTGAAATTTTAACTCCTCAGGAACATTGGACATTTGAGGTTAACCAACTATGTTCTTGCAGTGCCCAGAATAGAAGGAAATTGAACCCTGATAGTGTCTACTACAAGTCACCTGAGGACCGTAAGTGTGCCTCTTGAGGTTCCTGGTAGTTTATCTAACAGCTCAGCTTCCATTTGTGAATCTTTCCTCTAGCAGGGACAAACTAGCCTAGTGCCTTTCATCTATTGGACAAATTAGTAATATGTATCCAACCATCTTGAATTTACCCATCCCTCTTATTTACTCAATAAAACAGACTTTGAAGAATATCTGTCTGCTCTATAATTAGGAGTAGCTAAGCTGTAAAAACATATATGAATAAAACATAATTCCTGCCTTCAAGGATATAATGTTTGTATTTAGGAACTTGGAACTGCTCTCTGGCTGTGGTCCTTTCCTTTCCACTTACACGCTGCTTTTCCCTGCCTCCTCTCCATTTCTACGACTTCAGCTTCATCTCTCACACTTCGCTCAATTGGTCTTGTCTTGCCTAGTATCCATTTATCTTTTAGCCATTTTCTTTGGTTATCATGCCAATGAAAATATCAACAAAACTGTAGTGGTACGTTTCCTTCTAGAAAACATCTACCCCAGTTTCCCTTGGGGAGGAAGTCATCTTTGTGCCATAGACTATGCTCAATTTAATGTTTCATGAACTATAACTTGTCAATCAAGACATTGAGTGCTCCTGGATATAGAGTAAGCATGTGATTGAAACAAGACACATGTGTTGATTTCTCCAGATTTTAAAACATGAGCAGAATTGTAAGTCTAAAAACTGAGCAAACTTCATGAAGGCAGCAGGATTGTAACACACCACCAATTCACAGCTAGGGCTTCACTGCCCTCTGTCTTTCTTCTACCCCTTTGTAAATTCCCCTTGACTCTGTGATGCAGCCTTCATGGCTTAAATGAGGTGTTTTGTTTTTGCTTTTTGCTGTTGTTATATCACACGAGCTTCTGTCAACACTTTCTGAACAGAAAATTCTGATTGTTACAGTCCATTTTCATGAAACTTCGGGATCTAAATGGGTTGTTGGAAGAGCTGTAACTCCAACGCCTTTGTGGAAATCTTAAAATACATCTCAGATGGCCTCACAGGTCACTCTTCCCAATACTGTAGTGAGTATCACTAGGCTACATGACAGTAGCCCAAGTGTAGCCACTACTCAAGAAAGTTGCTCTCTGCTGCTCTGCTACATTCTTCATAGGTCAAAAGTTGAAGATTTATGTTGAAGACAGAGAAAAGAGAACAAGGAATAGACAGAGATAGTAAGAAGAGAGATGTCTTCCATTTGCTGGCTCACCCCCAGATGGCCAGCACTGGGACAGGGGAAAGCCAGGAGCCAGGATTTTTGTTTAGTCTTCCATGTGAGTGGCAGGGGGCCAGATAGTTGGGTCACCTACTGCTACCTTCCCAGTTTTTTTTAGCAGAGAGCTAGTTTGGAAGTGGAACAGGCAAGACAAGATCTGGCAGTTATACGGATGAAATATGTGTGCAATGTTACACATTGCAGCTTGACCCATTGTGCTGCTACAGTAGCCCCTAAACCAGAACATTGTAACACTAAAGACATGCAGCGTTTGTTAACAGGCATGTGGAAAAGCTGTTGCCTTGCTTCTCAGTGTCTGGAAGACATTTCAGAATGGTACTTTTTTTTTTTTTTTTTTTTTTTTTTTTTACACAGAGAATGAACCAAGGATCCATAGAAAACCAGACCTTGGAGAGTAATTAATTAGACAGAGTTTTGTGTAACTTCTCTCTGATAGTGACGATTAAAACTGCTCTTTATGAGTTAAGTATGTATCCTTTGATTCTACACAGAGGCTTTGAAATGACTTTCCCGAAGTGAACACCTGATCTCCTAAATAATGTATTTGAGTCTCACTAAAGATTTGCTTCAACAAAATATTTAAATGTTTCAAAGGTCATATAGGAAGTACCTCATGAATTACTACATTTGGAATTTTTCTCGTCCATGATATTGAATAATGCCCATTCTCTTCATTGGACAGTTGAGGCAATTTTTGAGTCTTCTGGAATATTAACATATGCTCCATAATCGGCCTTCCCTATCAATTTCTACTTAATTTCTTTACAATACAGCTATCACTTCTGCTTACTTTCAGACCCGGATTTTATCTTATTTTATTTTAATTATTTAAAACGTAGAGTTACAGAAGTGAGAAAAGAGAGAGAGAGAGAGAGAGAGAGATCTTCCATTCACTGATCATTCCAGTAATGGCAGCAACAATAGGGTTGTGCCAGGCTGAAACCAGGAGCCAGGAGCTGCCCCAAGTTTCCTACACAGGTGTTGGGGTCCAAGCAGTTAGGTTGTCCTCCGCTGCTTTCCCAGACACATTATCAGGGAGCTAGATCAGAAGTGAAGAAGCCAGGATTTGAACCACTGCCCATATATGGGATGTCAACACTGCAGGTGTTGGCTTTAGCCCATCACACTAATGTGCCATTTGAAAGTCAAAGTGACATGAGAAAGCGAGAGGGAGAGAGACAGAGAAAGAGAGAAAGATCTTCCATGCACTACTTCACTCCCCAAATGAACAGAGCAGTTCAGACTGGGCAAAGCCAAAGATAAGATCCAGGCTGTCAATCACAAGTAGAAAGCCTATTACAATTGTAACTTCTATTCTTGCTTCTCACAGTGACAACAAGGCAAACCGGATCTTGCTGGCTTTTGACATTTACCATGGCCACTGTCAGGCAACACATTTTCTGTCTTAACAGTCAGGATGCCAGGTTGTTTTCTCCTCAACAGGTCAGTGGCTGCCACCTACGGTTGACTGGACATTGCCGAATGATGCAAGGAAGTCTCCATAGGGGAGACTGTTCCTGTTTGGGACAGATCCTTTCTTAACCGTAGCACACAGTTTCTTCAACCATCCTACTAGAAAGTCTGAGCTGCTTCCTTCTGGGGCCTTGTTTCAATAGGCCATTGTATCACTCAACCATTCCAGCTCCTCAGAGAATGCTATGGCACACATTACCCCCAGTTGATGCTAAGACATTTAGCCCAGTGTTTCTCCTAAGAACATAACATAGGTCTTATAGGTACTCTCAATGATCTATATAGCACATAATCTTTTCTTAAATTTTTAAAAAGTAATGAGTATTTCGATTTATATTTTCTCTTTTTTTAAGATTCATTTATTTTTACTGGAAAGTTGGATAGAGAGGAGGAGAGACAGAGTGGAAGATCTTCCATTTGATGATTCACTCCCCACGTGGCTGCAACGACTGGAGCTGAGCCTATCCAGAGCCAGCAGTTTCTTCCGGATCTCCAATGCAGGTGTTGGGTCCAAAGGCTTTGGAGAGTTCTCAACTGTATAGCACATGATATTTCCAAGGCATGAATAATAGCCTGCTGGTCAGACCACCTAATGGGAAGAATAACAAAAAGCAATCCTTACCAATATCTACAAAGGTAAAAGCATAATGTACACGTCAGATTGGGGGAATTGTCTTTTTTAGCCAACACACCTGAGCTAGCATACATGCTCGTCATCCCTCACATGGCAAGGAGCTTGTGACCTGTCACGACATGCAGAGATGGTCCCTTGCTGTCTGTTTCCCATGACTTGGTCCCATAAAGGTCTATACGTGATCTCCCAATTTTCTTCATGCCACATCACTATCCCATTGGTCAGGACCTGGCCCAGATGTGCATGGAAATAGCAACAGTTGGAGGGTTCATCGACAGTGACCAACAATACTGTTCATAGTTCATCTCACTAACTGGTGCTTGCATTGTTGGCAACTTGTGCTGTTCCATTACATGGTTTCACTTTCCAGTCTTTTAACAGCGAACAAAAGAGTGACAGGTGGGTACAATGACCAAAACAATGTCTCATGCTCTTAGTAGCCATCAAAGTGGCATACAGCAATGATTTGTTTTCCATCAAGGAATACTGAATCTCTATTTCTTTATACAACTTAGATCTAAACACAAAGAGCTTATCTTGGCCTTTTGTGAAACAGCCAATCTCCCCACCCCCCAAAACCCTTTTGCAGTGCTATGTATGTCAAGCTGACATAAACAGGTTAGATCAAACATGTGAAGGGGCTGGACAGGCTGCTAAGTAGCCTTCCTTTATCAAACAGCACAAGAAATTTTTCCCACAATGGGATGAATACTCTCTGATATCCTAATAATCCTGCAAGCTTCTGCAACTGCTTTATAGTCTGAATTTTGTCCTTAAGTGCCTTGAGAATGACCTTCAATCTTAGCAGACCAGAATATTCCCCAAACTTGACAGACAACCCCAGTCACACTTAGCAGCCATGAGAGTCTAAATTTAGGCTCATTAAACTGGGTATAGCAGTTTCTACATCTGTAACAATCACAGGTTAACATCACATCATTTATGCAATAGAACATATGCGCTGTCAGATATTGGCCACTGCACTAAATCTATCACTGCCAAACTGTGACACAAGATGAGATTATGTAGGTAGTCTTACGGAGGATATGTGAATATCCATTTCCAGTCATCTCCAGTGAAGGCTAACTGGTTCTGACTCCAAGGAAATGTATCAGTAGAAAAGAATACATCATATAAACACAAAATACAGTGATAGGTTCTGAGTTCACAGCTGAGGTAATCCAATGGGGCAACTTTATTAAGCTCTCAGTAGTTTACCACCACCTGCCATTTCCCATCTGACTTTGTTGCAGGCCATACTGGCTAATTAGATGGACTCTGAGCCTAATGATATCTTCCCTTCCCTCTTCCTGCAGAGTTCCAGTAATTTCATCATGACTGCCACACAGCAGTTTGTACTGACTCAGCTTTGTCACCATCCTGGGCTTGGTTAGCTATGACAGTGGATGGGCAGCATGTCCTCCCAATAAAGCTTTAACCACACATACTCACAGGCCTAACTCCTTCACTGTAGTTTTTATCCATAAGTGCAGTAGGACATCAACACCTAGTATGCACTAAGTCTGGGAGATATTCCCAGGGTGGTAGATGGCCTATTCGCAAAGACAGCTTTACTGCTTTTACCCTGAGAGAGTGTCCTTATAGTCATCTATGACTTTCTAGGTTTAGGAAATTCTCAGGGTTGCCATTTAGTAAAGTACATTCAGTTCCTGTGCCAACCAATGCCAGCACTTTCTAAACAGTGGAAGGTGACCAGTGGACAGAGGCACTGATCACAGCCAATAGTTGTCCCACATATCCAAAGCTAATATCACTGTGAGGGGTCCCAACAGGGATCTGCAGCACAAGATCCCACATCCTTGAAGTGAAAACGTCCTCATCTGGCCCATGAGTCCCAGCATTGTGTGAAGAATTCCACAAGCGTACATCTCAGAACGCTTGCTGTCATGCGGCCTATGGATTCTACCTGCTGTTGGCCTTGGACAAGTCTCTGGCATTAGGTCATACCACACAGCTTCTGCCATACTCCAGTCTAGAAGGGAGAGACTTCCAGCCACACCATGGGATGTCAGACGCTATTGTCACACACCTGAGTGCACAGTGAGTGATGCTTCTTCTTCCATTTCCAGTCTTGAGAGCAAGGTCCCATGCATCTATTCCTCCCATAATCAGGGCAGTCAAGCTGCAAAGAAATCAGAAGCCTTACACCTAACTTTAGATCACAGATCTGCTGGTTCTGCCTTTGTATACGGAAAGAATACTTTCCCACCAGAGTGAGAGAGGGCTGTAGCTTACCCATAAGGAATCCTCAGTTTCATGTCTTCATGTTTTTGGTGACAGTTGGATGGGGCTCGAATAGCACGAAGGCTAATAAGCATTATCTGTCATCAGAGGACTCAACAACCACAACTGCAATAACCAAACTTCTGGCATTAGGAGTGGTCCAGAAAGTGGTGACCTCAACCACCAAGGCATGAATGGCGCCTTCTGTCATCTCCTTCTGTAGGACATACTGTAATCCCCATTCTCAGCGTCTACCTGCAACCTAGCATTGGGCTCTGCCACAAGAAGCCTAGGAGAAAGACAAGAATTGTCTTAACCTCTTCTCAGAATGTGTGTTATTGTGAGCTCTGCTATCAAGGGGTGACACCATGCATTCTTATTTTATATAAAACATGTGCTTGGAATTGAAAAACATCATGAAGTACCCCTCAAGATGGTTTCATCAAAATATCAGTCCCATCAAAAGAGGCTTTGTGAAAGTTGTGGAAAATAAACCCTCACTCATTTCAGTGTTTCTTTTTTTTTTTTTTTTTTTTTGAAAAAGATTTGCTTATTTTTATTGAAAAGGCAGATTTACAAAGAGAAGGAGATACAGAAAGAAAAATCTGCCATTTCCTGGATGGGAAGCGGGCTGTCGGGATTAGAACCAGTGCCCATATGGGATCGCGGTGTGAGTAAGACGAGTGCTTAAGCTGCTAGGTCACCGGGCCGGGCCCATGTTCTGAATTTTGCACTTAAAAATACAGTGAATTTAATTTCAGTGTTTCTTTTATGTCTTATCTTTTATAAACCAGAACCTCTTTTATCGTTTCTCTACATATCCTGAATTCACCAGTACTGCTTTCCTCTTATTTGCTTTAATTTCTTTTTAGTAATTCTTGAGCCATCTGCAAGCATTAGCATAATTGAACAGAGAAACACAAGTGGGTACTTCTGAGTGTTCGCCAATAATGATAAAACTTTCACATTAAAATATCATTTCTAATGCATCAGAGTTGTAAATGTCTTGTGCATTTGTCATTGTGAGTGAGCTGCTCTGAACCGTGCTGTAGCTACGAGTCGAAGCCCAGACTAAAGAGCAAGCATGGGGAAATTATGACTCTAAATAACCGTTTCTGCCCATGAAATGGAATCACAGTTGAAAACAAGATTTACCAATACTGCTCTTCTATATCAACTAAAGAGTAAATACTACGTGTATACACCTTTGAGCGGCCTTTTTTGAGATATTTGAGATATATACCTTGCTGTGAGGTGCTTCATACATAATTACCATTCCTTATTCATTGCTCAACTCAAATGAAAAGAAATATATACACGTCTCATTCAGTCACATACAGAAAGATATGGGAAACTCATACGTTCATGGTCTTATTTTGAAAAAGCTTGATGTTATCAAAAGATAAAATTAATGGTGGAGAAGAGAAAAAAGATCAGCAATTGAAGGTAATTTTATGGTCTTAGTGTTGGCACAAGAACTTTTCAGGGAGTTAGCATCTGTTCTAATGTTTTAGCCGTCCCTTGGGGGAACATCTACCTTCCTTGTCCGAATGTGTGAGTCCAAGTTCCAACAGCACTTCCAGGTCCTGTCTCCTATCACTGTGCACCTTGGGCAGCTGCAGGTGATGACTCAAGTGCTCGGATCCCAGTCACCCACATGGAAGACCTGGAGGAATGGAGTTCTTGACTTTGGCTTCAGTGGAGCCCAAATCTGGGTGAACAAGTGAGTGACACTCCCCTCCATACGCACACCATATCAAATTAAATGAAAATATAGAAACCCAAGTTATGCGTAAAAGCAATTCTTCGGAGGGTAAAAACAGTCTTTATGTGGACAAATGTCTTACCGCTTTGTTAAAGAAGTCATCGTTAGGCAAAGCCATGTGATTTGTCAGTATGGTAACAAACAGTGAGATTATATTGTAATAGGTTAATATCATATATATGTAGATATATGTGTGTATATGTATCTATGTACATATATATGTGTTTGAGTTAGAAAAAAGGAAAAGAGGAACAGGAAGGATGGAAAGAATAAAACTGAATCACATTCAAAAGTACAATACTCATAGAAT
The DNA here is from genome assembly GCF_030435755.1 of Ochotona princeps. Lineage (NCBI taxonomy): Eukaryota > Metazoa > Chordata > Mammalia > Lagomorpha > Ochotonidae > Ochotona > Ochotona princeps. The sequence goes on along the minus strand of NC_080832.1, from coordinate 12,473,633 downwards.
ATACACTCAGAGAGAAGGTAAATCTCAAAGGACTTACAGTGAGTAACGTTGAAGTCGAAGCTCTGTTGTAGATTTGACCATTCTTCCGTCCTCTTCTACCAAATTATTATGGTTTTCATCATATTTTCAAAAGACTCCAGAACACTTTGGGGAAAGAGGCCATAGATAACACTATTAAGATAAATTTCATGCATGACTCAGCATGGTGCCCCAGGACAGACAGCATTGAGAGGTGATGAGCAGACTCGGAATTTGACCTAACCTGATATTGAACCCTGAGCTGCACATGCACTAACTCTCTCAACAAGTCACATGCTTGTGGAATTTGTAGTTAAACAGGCAAATTTTGGACTTTAAAACAGCATGAATTGGGATTCAGAATTCAAAGTAACCTTACATCTTTTCTTTTTTAGTTACGTAAAGAGAACAAATGTTATTTATTGACTATATTCAATTTTTAAAGGATAATGACATAGACCCACCCAACCACCCTTCCCTCACTACCACTCTCCCTCTTATTTTATTATATTTCTTTCAATTTTCACAATGACATACTTTCAGTTTGTGTTATAATCCTTCTAAATAAAGAATTCAATCAGTAGTTAGTTGAAAAAAAAAAAACAGTTCCTCAAGAATGTAGCCAACTGTATTTCAAAGATCAGAAAGTCACAAACTGATATTTTATTCCATGAACACTCAAGATGGAAAAAATGTGAAAAAAAATAGTACATAGTTAGAAAGAAACATTGCTAGTTTATCTTCAATCACTGAACTAGCAACTTAAATAAATACAATAAAGTTGGTACTACCGCTGGAGCCTTTCAATAGTTTCACATACACAAAATTTTCCACAGCCTATGTATCTCCCACAGTAATATCAGCACTAGCATTATTTTTTTAATTATTTATTATTTTTACTTCATTAATTACATTGTATTATGTGACACAGTTACATAGGTACTTGGGTTCTCCCCACCCCTCCCCAAACCCTCCCACCATGGTGGATTCCTCCACCTTGTTGCATAACCACAGCTCAAGTTCAGTTGAGATTCCCCCATTGCAAGCATATACCAAACATAGAGTCCAGCATCTTATTGTCCAGTCAAGTTCAACGGCTTCTTAGGTATACCCTCTCTGGTCTGAAGACAGAGCCAGCAGAGTATCATCCCAGTCAATTGAAAGCTCCAACATACCATCAGCAAAAATTTACATCATTATGGAATTACTTGACATAGTAATGAGTAACCAATATGTTAAAAGTAAATGCGAGTTCCCAGCCACCTTCTGTGACCACCTCACCTACACTTCAATTTTAGTTTATACACAACATATAACATTCATAACATAACATGTTATACATAACATCATATCATCTTAAATTAAGGCAAACATGTGGTATTTAACCTTTTGGGATTGGCTCATTTCCCTTAGCATTATGGTTTCCAGTTTGGCCCATTTGGCCAGAAAGAACTGCATTTTGTTTTTTTTAATAGCTGAGTAGTATTCCATGGAGTAGATGAACCATAGCTTTCTTATCCAATCCTCTGTTGATGGGCATTTTGGTTGCTTCCATGTTTTTGCAATTACTGATTGTGCTGCTATGAGCATAGGAGTGCATGTTGGTTTCTCATAAAACAAGTGTTCTGGATATATTCCTAGGAGTGCTATTGCTGGATCATACGGTATGTTGAATTTGAGTTGTTTGAATATTCTCCATACTGATTTCCATAGAGGCTGTACCAGCCTGCAGCCCCACCAGCAGTGGAGTAGGGATCCCTTTTCCCCGCAACCTCGCCAACAAGTGTTGTTGGTGCTTTTATTCATGTGGGCCAGTCTTACTGGCGTTAGGTGGTACCTCATTGATGTTTTAATTTGGATTTCCCTTATTGCCAGGGAACTTGAGCATTTTTTCATATGTTTATTTGCCATTTGGGTTTGTTCCTTTGTGAAGTGTTTGCCCATTTCCCGTGCCCACTAGCATTATTCCACTGCTATAAAGTGAGGCCCGTTTCCTTTCCTATGAGTCTGGCTTCTCAAAGGGAGCCATTGAATTTCAAACTATAGTGAGATAGTCTCCTTCACTTTAAAATGTTTGCTTATTACTTATTGGATATGCTTTTATTCAGTAATAAGTCCTTGTATTTGACTATACATCATGATGTTGGCTTTTCTCATTTGTGATCATGAATCCTTTTCCCACCTGAACATGATATTGCTTCTTAAGAGATGACAGGAACTAATTTTTGAGCAACTGCTGGTTATAAGGCAGGTCCAGGGTTCTACATATAAATTTACTTTCATTTGCATAAACTCTCCTGTGAATGCACCACTGAGCTAAAAACTGATTGTAAGGATACGTTTGTGGTGGCATTATATGTTATGTGAAGATTTTTGTTCAATGGATGAAAGCGATAGGGATGATAGAGATAGACATGAAGAGAAAGAGAGAGAGAGAAAGAGAGAAAGAGAGAGAGAGCCCTCATTTGCTGACTCACTCTTCAAATAACTGCTATGGCCATGATTGGACTTGCCAAAAATGAGAGCTGAAAGAATGATCCAATCCAGGTATCCCACATGTGTGGCCATGACTCAGTCACGTGAGCCTCCACCACTGCCTCCCGTGGTCTGCACCGGCAGGAAGCAAGAGCCAAGGATTAGGTCAAGGCACTCCTGTGTGAGATAATGGCATATCAACTGTTGTCTGACTCACTAGGCCAAACGCCCATGTCAGAGAACAATGCTTTCAATTAACAAAGGCTAAAACTGAAATTATTTAAAATTACTCTAAAAATCCCTCAAATGACTCCCTAATGTACATTACACAGCATTATATATAATATACATATACTGAATATACTAATCTTTCAATGACATTTATATGTACATATATATATTAAGCATATTCTGTAATATTTTAATTGTTGCAAAAAAGAGTGTCATTGAATGTCATCAATACTATAAATATTTCAAGATTTTACCTTCTAACCAACGTCGTCGGAATGACAACCAGAAGCACTGAGTGGTCCGCAGAAACAGAAGAACAATAAACGTCCTTCGGGACCAGGGAGGAGAGCTTTCTCTGGTACTTGCCTGGCTCCAGCTTTGGACCCCTACCCTCCCTCGCAATGACCATCTGGAGCGCTCTGGAACCCCTCAAAACAAACATACAAACAAAAAAAAACCCTAGAATAAATAGACAAACAACAAAAAGTAAAGCTTAGACTCTGACAGGAAAGGGCTAGTGTGGATTTACTCATACCTCACTAGGTGGGACACAAAGATTAGTCACTCCTCACCATGGTATTGAAGATTTCTCTGCACACCCCTCCAAAAAAAAAAAAAATGTTCTGCACCTTAATTGTCGACAAATGTCTTGTTAGAGTTATAAGCCAGTCTAGATTATCCCAAAATCCACCAAGTTCAGCAAAATTATACTTCAACACAATAAACGGATAAATCCTAAAATGAAAATAGATGCGAGACAGCTGAATAGTACCCTATAGCCATTTTAAGGGGTATAACAGCCAGCTCTATATATAAACTAAAATTGAAATATCAACGAGCTAATCACAGGATGTGGCTAAGGACTTGCATTTTTTTTTCTTTTCTCTTTTAACATATTGGTTACTCAAAACCATGTCAATTCCATAATGTTGTAAATCGTTGCTGATGTTATGTCGGGACTCTTAATTGACTGGGACGATATTCTACCAGCTCTACCTTCAGACCAGAAACGGTCTCCCCAAGAAACTGTTCAACTTATCTGGACAATAAGATGCTGGACTCTACACTTGGCATAAGCTTGCAAGGAAAGAATCTTGATTGAATTTGAACTGTAATATTGCAACAAGGTGGAGGAATCCACCATGGGGGAAGGGTATGGGGAGGGAATAGGGGAACCCAGAGCCTGTGAAACTGTCACATAATGCAATGTAATTGATTAAAAAAAAAAAGAATAAAAAAAAAGATTTTACCTTCTTAAAAAATGACTGCAAATTTTTATTTTTATAAAACAAACAGCAAAAATAAACCCAAAATTCTGTCTTCTTAAAAGTCCATGTTTTGGATCCACAATAATGAATTTTCTGCTATTTTAGGCTTGTTCCAAACATTCTGCTTATCATGTGGCAGATTAACCATTTGAAATTCTCTATCCCTGCCCAAATGTCAGTGAACTAATGCTCCCTTCACAGATGACTGCTATTTCCTGTCTCCGACTACGTCAGAAATATGGGGCCATGGATGTGTTTCTTCCTCTCCCATACACAGTGGAAAAAGAAAGTACAATGAATTAATCTGAGAATAGAAGAAGCCTTGTTGTTTAAAAAACAAAGTTTTCACTCAGAAAATGTGAAATCTTTTTCCTACTCCATCATAACTATTTTCTATTAATAAAATTTTATATATACCATTTTCCACAAAAGGGGAATGTTTTTAAGGAGTTATGGAAGGAGGAGAGATCATATATAACTCAGCGATGAGAGTAATGTTACCATTTCATTTTCAGAGTGGCTAACAGGTCGACATAGTGAATACCATGCAGGCATTTGTTTAGTCTGAAGGACTGATTTTATTTATTTGAATGGCACAGTTACAAAAAGGGAGAGGGAGAGACAGGCAGAGAGAGAGAGAGAGAGAGAGAGAGAGAGAGAGAGAGAGAGAGAGAGAGAGAAAGATTTTCCATTTACTGTTCATGTCCCCAAATGGTCACAGTGGCTAGAGGGCCAGGCTGAAGCCAGGCTGAAGCCAGGCAGGACCCAAGAGCTCCATCTTAGTCTCACACATGGGTGCAGGAGCCTAAAGACAGAGAGGTTGAGCAAAGGAGCTTGAATCAGCTTTTGTATTGGATGATGATGCTGCATGGAGGCAGCTAAACTGGTAATCCACAACACTGTAAGCCCTGGTTTGGTTTGGATTGGTTTAGAGACAACTATTTAGCAAAGGAAAAAAAGAGTGAAACTGGACTGATGCATACACAGCCCAGTTTCAATAGTAACTGGCCTTGACATGGTTGATGCTTTTCATATTTATTTAAAATTAAAATTTTTCAGAAAATTCCTTGAGAAATTACTGAGATAGCCTATTGCTCCATTATCAAGTTAGTATATTATGTCAGTGATCCTTTTATTTTTTGTGTTTAAGATTTATTTGTTTTCATTGGAAAGGAAAATTTGCAGATAGAAGGAGATACAGAGAGAAAGATCTTCCATCTGAGGTTCACTCCCAAGAGGACACAATGGGTGGAGCTGAGCCTATCCAAAGCCAGGAGTCAGGAGCCAGGAGCTTCTTCCAGGTTTCCCACCTGAGTGCAGGATCCCAGTTGATCGGGTCATCTTCAACTGCTTTCCCAGGCCACAAACAGAGAGCTGGATGGAAAGTGGAGCACCCAGGCTGTGTACCAGTGCCCATAAGGGATCTTGGCACATGCAAGGCAAGGATTTAGCCACAAGCTATTGCGCCAGGCCCTCTTTTTTACTTCTTACTATGCTTTTTTATACTATAGAACATGCTGAATTCCTATCCCTCTGGACAGCCTTTGGCCTAGAGAATCTTAACTCTTTTTTCTCAGTCCTGAGACTGTGTGAAAGTAGAGTGTGACCAGAAGGGAATCTAAATATGATTTCAAAAAACCAGCATTGAATTACTCTAACAAGGACTTGTTTCACCTGGTAATAAATAAACAATGGAACAACTTATTCCTTGTGTCAAAAATCTGTTTCTTCATGTGAGACGCCAGCCTTGGAGGTTTCAAATAGGTCCCTGTTTAAAACAGTTCTCCAGGTAAGCAGCATTATTTAGCTTCAGGCTTAGATGATTCAGAAATGACAGCAAATGTAAGAACTGTGCTTCTTCAGTTTTCTGAAGGCTTCAGAAAAGGGTAAGCACTTGTATTTGTCATTCACTCCGGGCTTGGAGGATCTTGCTGGCCTGCTTTCCTAAGTGGTATTCCTGAAACCCCACACAAGCCAACCTGCTGTTCCACCTGTGTCATCGTCTAAGCCCAGAGCTTAGATGTGTAAATCACAATGTCAAAACCTGAAACAGAACACAGGCAAAGGGGAGTGTAGATCACTTGTTTGCTAATAGATTTGGCAAATGACATCAAAATGTGATTTTAAGAAAAGTATAAAACTAAATAATGTACAAAATGTTAAGCCAATGTTTCTCCAAAAAAATTTTAAATACTTTGGATTAAATTTAACCTAGGAGATGAGAAATCTCTACAATCAAAGTTACCAAACATTAAAGAGAAAATAGAAGACATCCAGAAAATGGAAAAATCTTCCATACTTGTGGATTGATAGAATTAATATCATCAGAATGTCCATACTACCAAAAGCAACTGACAGAGTCCATGTGATCCCAATCAAAATGCATTCTTGTCAAATCTAGAAAAACTCTTGCTGAAATTTATGCTGAAACACAAGCAATCTTAGATAACAAAAACGAAGCTGGAGCCATCACAGTACTATATTATATTATATAATATAGTATTATATTATTATACTTGAGGATCACTTAAAGGTCCTAAAGGGTGTTAGATCTGGGATCTGAGAAATAGTCAACATTTGTGATTTTTTCTTTTTGTTCTACTTCTCCGCCATTCCTACAATAAGACTCCCTGAATAGGAGCTTCTGATTTTATTCTTTGTTGCATAAGCCTTCATTTGTTTTCTTTTTTCCCCTGAATATCTGTGGCTAATTAATTATGCTTCTAGTTTAATACAGACTAATTTACATGGGACACCATGGTTTTATAGGGTTTACTTTTGAAGTCTTCTCTAAAGGTACTAAATTGTAGAATCTTGACCTACAAATCCACCAGCTTACTCTGTCCTGCCTTCCATGCTGACATAATCTTAAGCATACAAGAAGAAACTCTCAATATAAAATCTTGAAGACATTATTAAGTGATTTAGAAAACAATTTAAATGTGAGAATGCCGACAATAAAGAAATGGTGAATCACCAATAAATCAGGTGAAGAATGGGTGTTGTAGAACTCCGCTCCATAGCTCATCCCACACATCAAAGTACCCTCATTACAATTCTCAAAGTAATAATGATATCATTCTTTGTGTAAATAAACACGGTCAATACACAAAAATGCCTCTGCTTGATTTTCAGTAAAAATGTTTAAAAAGAAAAGATGGTTACAGAGAACTGGAAATGCTAAGGAAAAAAAAGGGCCCGGCGGCGTGGCCTAGCGGCTAAAGTCCTCGCCTTGAAAGCCCCGGGATCCCATATGGGCGCCAATTCTAATCCCGGCAGCTCCACTTCCCATCCAGCTCCGTGCTTGTGGCCTGGGAAAGCAGTTGAGGACAGCCCAATGCATTGGGACCCTGCACCCGTGTGGGAGACCCGGAAGAGGTTCCAGGTTTCCGGCTTCGGATTGGAGCAGCACCGGCCCTTGCGGCTCACTTGGGGAGTGAATCATCAGACGGAAGATCTTCCTCTCTGTCTCTCCTCCTCTGTGTATATCTGGCTGTAATAAAATGAATAAATCTTTTTTTAAAAAAATTAAATACCAAGGAAAAGCAGCCCAAACTTCTCATTAAGCAACCTTATCTGCCTTTTCCATTCCTGGCTAAGTTTCTGTTCTTTCTTGAGTGTTTTGATCAAAAAATCATCTTCTAGTACAGCTCTGCTCAGTGCTGCTTTTGCCGTTTTGAATCATCCCAGCTCCTCTTGTAATCTGCCATGGACAGCCAAAGTGACACCCAATCCAAATCCAACAGTGAAAACCCCTCCTGATCTACTTAATATCCCTTGCAGATGTGACGCTATGCTCATATTTTCTCAAGCTTTCTCCATTATTAACATCTAGGCCATAGTTCCTCCATTCCTCTTTACATCTCTAAAATCATTAACTCCTGGGTCTGTTTTTGTATCCTGCTGCTTGAATCTATGTTGACTGAAGAAGAAGCCATTACTTTTCAATCATCACACAACCTGCTGTGTACATTATCAAATAAACGATGAATATAGCATGCTTTACATGAGTGGACTTCAGTGGGTTCATTCTAGACAGGGAGTTGTTAAAAAATCTAGCCTATTCTTGAGAAATGGAAATCAAATTTGATGAAAATTCACTGACTTCCACAGCCACAGCCAGTTGGCCGTGAAAGTAATATAAGAACTGAGGTCTCTTTGTGTATACCATGTGTTCTAACATCAAGTGCTGAATTGCATACTTCTTCCCTAGCAAGAATCTAGATATGAACACACAGGGTGGGAAGTATAAAAGGATTCAGCATGGAAGGCATTTGGATAATAAATTCCAAATCAGAGTTGAACGGAAGGAGTAAGGCCATAGTGTTACAAGGCACAGTGTGAACACTACAGTTCACAACACAAGAGTATGTTTCGTATGAAAAAATACAAGAGTTTCCAACCCTCCAATAATGAAGTGATGACAAAACGGAAATGTTGGTTACCTTGTTTTGATGAGTACATATTGGTTACTGGTAATGTGAGGTTGTATTTCATTTCACAAATACAATTATTGGTAATAAAATCTTTAAGGAATTCGGAGAATTCAAGTCACAGATGTTTTATCCGAAATCTCATAGAAACCCAGGGATTGAAGAGCCTAAAGAATTCATATCATCAGCGTCATTTCACACCCATACAAATGTTCATGGTAGAAATATATTGCTCAAGTTCCTAGTTTAAAATGCCACCATAAACTCAGTCTTCTTAATTATTCCTGAAAATGCTGTTTGTCTGTTTTCCCTGAACGCTTTCCAAAATGAGACTATGTCTCACTAACCTAACTGCCTTTATTTTGCTAATAAGTCCTAAATTACTTAGACAACTTGTGGAACAGCAAAAGTGTTACAGTAAATCAGAGTGATGTTGGTCCTTAAGACACGAGTCATTGCAAGGACCATGGCTCACAGAACATTACAAGCACAGAATCTTCTCATTGGAAGGCATCGGAGAGAGATCATCTACTGAAATTTCCCTAAGGCGATCATCCGCTTCTGATTGATGACCATTAACTGTATAATGGAACATGATTCCAGGCTCTGCTTCATTTATTCTCATTTCTTTCATCACACATACGTAATTTCTTCTTCAAAAAGCTCCACATTTCATTATTGTGAAAAATAGCCTTTTTTTCAGCAAAACAGTCTGAATTCAAATGACTTTCGCCACAGAATATATATGTGATCTTGAACAAATGAACTAATACTTATGAATCTTCATATTTTTTTCATTTCTTAGGCAGAGATATTTAATCCTAGAACTACAGTAAGGAGAAAGTGTTAATGTGCCATCCAGGAGCTCTTTCTATTTGTATTAAGTTCTGGCAAATTCATCATCCCATTTAGATTCCCTAGCATCCTTCTGGTTCATAACTTCTTTTAGGGAGATGTTTCTCTTCCCAATGAGCTTACACCCAGAGGTGCTTTTATTAGCTTTTTTATGTTCTCCACTGTAAGGTTCATTAGCTTTCATGCAAGGTTCCCAAGGCTGGGTACCATTTCAAGCGCAAAAAAAGATAGTATTTTTGCCAGGAGGACACAGGAAGGTTTCCTTGTATTCAAATGCATTCTTACTCATCTAAAATCAAATGAATGCCTTCACATGCCCTTTTCAAAATTCTGCATGGAAGTTTCCATGATTGCTGGGATTTTAAGGCCCTGATTATGCAGGAGACCTCAAAATTCTCATCTTGAATCTGCTGCTTGGTTTGGCTTTGCTTAGTTCTTCTTGCTGGTAGTCAGCTGGCAGGGTTAGGGGCCTCTGGAAACGTTAAGAACAGAGATGTATCATTCCCATCACTGTGACTGCAAGATTGTTTTTCTAGGGTGTTTCCTTAGGAGTTAGGATTTCAATTAAATTATCTCAATGTCATTGAATTCTTTTAGTCCATCTGTCTTACATTGCTTCCTCCTTGATTTTTACTCTTTACTTGTTTTTTTAAAAAAAATTTTTAACATGTTCCTTATTAAATGTTGTCAGTGTTTAGGCATCATAAATTTACCACTCCACCTCACGGTAAACACACAAATTATCAGCTCATAAATTAAAAACTAACTTCAAATTTAAAGGATTTTCCAAAATCAGTCTCTTTTTGTAGTGAAGAGAGTCATTCTTTTCGTTTGATTATCATTGTACTTTTCTCTCCATGAAAAGTTTTCCTTCATTTACTGACTTATATTTTATTACTTTAGACTTTTCTTATTTGATTATCTTTTGGCTTTGGAGTTCCTTATAATTTAATCCTCTTTTTTTTTCTACTTTAATTCTATATGCTCACTCCAGTTGATATAATCCACTCCCATTGTTGTAAATGAGCACGTATTAAGCCAATGACTCCCAAATTTAATCTTCAGTCTATATTTCTCTGAGGTACTTCTTCAGATCCATATATTTAATGTCCTACTGGGAGTTGATTTTCACTTGGACATGCTATATTTTTAAACCCTACAGCATACACTAAACTGATTTTTATTCAATGTACAATAAAATGATAGATTAAATGCATTGAGATGAACCTATTACAGGGTTAAAAGTTTTGGATTACAGGTCATATTTGGATGTCTTTCCCTTCTTACAGTTAACGCATGTGTGTGACTCATGCCTTACACGACAGAGATAGCATCTAGGACAATCTAATTTTCCTTGCCTGGATTCTTACGAGTGCTTTTAAATGAATTCAGATAAGAAACATTACCATGAATTACTAAGGGCTGAAGATCTAACAGACCTCTCAGCAAAAAATAAAAACAAGAAGAAAGACAATGATCGGTCTATTTTATTACATCAATACCAATAATTCACTCAAATCATGTCTAAATTCCTTATCTCTTCTTGATGCGGTTGAGTTGCAACAACACAATACTTAACACTTCATAAAAGCAAGTAACACAGAATTCCACAGTTCTTTTTCAAATAGAAACTGGGCTTTTACATTAAGTTCACTGTAAGTTTTAAAACCTATTTTCATTTTCATTTTTCTTTACACATAGTAATTGCAATGTGTGTGGGATACAATGTGGTATTTCTATACACATATGCAATGTTTATCATCAGACCATAGTCTTCATAAAATCTATCATCTTAGATATTTATTTGCATTAGGAACATTCAAAAATCCTCTCTACTAGCTATTTTGGAATATGCAATTAATTGTTGTCAAGCATAATTATCCTACATGGGACAGAACATTAGGAACTCTTTCTCCTAGCCAACTGAACACCAGTGCCCATTAACCATCATCTCTCCACATTCTCCCTTCTCCACACCCTCTTCATGCTCTAGTGACCACTTTTCTGTTCTCTGCTTTGAATACAACGTTTAGCTTCCACGTGTTAGTGAGAACAGGTGCTGTTTGTCTTTCTGTGGTGAACTATTTCAATCAACATAATATCCTCTACTTCTATCCTTGGTGCTATAAATAACAGCCACGTCTTCAACTTTGAGCTCCAGCATGAGATAAAGCCCGATGATCTTTACCCACAGGCCTGGGTGGATCTTTTAGACCTGCTCTGAAACCAGAAAGAGAATTTTATCCCAGTGGGTGACTTCATTTTGTTCTGTGCATCAAGTGAACCTGGTGGGCATCTCCAAGACTTTGCTGAGTCCAATGAACGTGAGACCTGCAACACAGCTGTACCTCAATCTAATTCCAGTCTGGGCACCCCAGGTGCTGCCTGTATCACTACTCCTCCAAGTGTGGTTAAATAAAAATAAACCACATGTCCTTACCTTACGACTGGATCTTGGGTGTGGAGAACTCTAAACTGGACAGATCTTGATGATCCTAGCCCATTGGCTAGTGATTGTACATGAGTCTCCAATCTTTCAATAAGCTGAAAGTATAGACCCCTTTGGTACACATCATCTCTAGTTTCATGTGGACCTAGAATACAATCCCAAAATATTACAGCAGCTGATAGTGGCATTAGATGTGAATCATCTCGTGTCAGCCTGAGAAGATAAATGGCTTCCTGTATCATCCCTTCCCTGAAAAATAAAAATCATGGGTAAACAAGAAACTACAAGACTTGGGATTCAGTGGTTGGAAAAAAATCCTTACTGCATCCTAATGGACCTATCTCCAGAAAAGTGCCTTAGTATAGAGCAACTGGGCTTGCTTTGGTCCCAAGAGGAGTTTTGTGACCCCAGGATAAAATTCTAATACCCCAGCACCATCAGAATGGCAAGTAGAAGTTGTATTGGGCAGGAACTCTGGTTCAGCAACAGACCATAAAGTGCATGCTTCGGTTTTCCAGTCAGGCTGCACTGGTGGTGGGTCACGGTCTCAGGGTATCGTCCAGAATGGTGGAAGCTCATGTGCCTAGGCCTCTCCATGCCCAACTTGTTGAGATGAAATATACGTTTTAGACACTCCACCGATTATCCAAACAATAAACCAACTGTTCATTTGGGACAAATTTGAGTTTGGGGAATGTTTTAGGACAGTAAGAGTGAAAGCACACCAAGAATATGCCTGTAGCAAATCTCAGCTTTGACCACCAGCAAAAATAGAATTTCTTGCAAGACAGCCACAAAAAGACAGATTACTATAACCTATCCTTGCTTTCAGTGATGACAGTATACTCTGTTAGGAGTTGAAAACTTCCAGGTAAGTCACTGTTGTGACAAAATAGGTTAACCCATAGAGAAGTACAATTCTAATTCCAAATCCTCAACTTCCCAATAACACATCCTAGGAACTACTAGGTCGTGGTGGGGGGGTCCCTGGCAACCATGTACGTGACCCAGATTAAGTCTGAGTGATGACTTCAACCTGGACTAGCCCTGGCTGTTACTGACATTTGGGTGGAAAACTAGTACATGGAAGATTTCTCTTTGCTTTCCCTTTTTTCAATATATATGTGTGCATGTATGCATGTGGAAAAACTAATGGATCAGGGAAGAAATTCAGGAGGAAAACTAAAAATTCCCGACGTGAATCAAAATGGCAATGGCTGGTGCTGAAGCGTCAGAGCTTGATCCCTTCTTGATTCCTTGCTTGTGACACTGGCTCCCCCATTGGCCTCCCAGCTTCAATCCCGACTACTCTGCTTCCAATCCACCTTCCTTCAACTGAACCTGAGAAGTCACAGAAGACAGTCCACATACTTGGGCTTGTGCCAAATACATTGACAACAAGAATGGAATCCCTGGCTCCTGATTGTCTGTCTCTCTCTCTCTCTCTCTCTTTCTCTCTCTCTCTCTCTCCTCATCCTTTGTTCTTCCTTTCCTATGTTTCCCCCTCTCTCAAATAAATAAGAAAATATATTTTATTAAAAGAGCAGTACAATATGGAGAAATCTGTGGGAGACAGCAAAAGCAGCATTAAGACAGAGCATGATAGCCATCGATGTCTAAATAAATAAAGAAGATCTCAATCAACTAGGTGCTGCACCATAAGAAACTAGAAATACAAGAACAAATCAAATTCAATATTAACAAAAGGAAAGAATCTACCTTTCATCTGGAAGCAGGGATGCATGTTGCATTATACACCCTCATCTGGATATGATAGATTCCCAATGAAACCGTTTGACATGTGCAGACAATGGGATGCTGAACTGTCTGATATTGTCTGCACCAGCAATGTTGGGGTACACTTAAATAAGAGACTGGTAGAATTATGATTCCTTATGAAGGACTATACCACTATAGCAAAATGGAGAAAAATCTGCTGGGGGTGGGAGTTTGGGGAAAAATGCCAGTCTAAACGAAATTTTACCACATAATTCAAAAATCCAAACTAAAAATATATTAAAAAGAAAAGGAAAGAATCACCTCCTTGAATCACCTCCTGCCCCTTCTGTAGTTTTTCCTTCCCTGGTCTCCTGGTGGAGTTTCAGTTGCGATGGGAAATCTGGCTCTGCTGCACAGCTCGGCCAGTGTCATTGCTCCCTGGTGTCCTTAGATCCAATGCAATTTGTTTGCTGTTGACATATCCACACCTGTCACCCCAATCGCATCCTGCCCACTTCACCCTGCTAGTCCTCCTCCGCCTGCTTTGGTGTGTCTTTACTCTATTCCAAAATCTTAAATCATTGGCCACTACAAAAGATGAAAATCTTTGGTCATATCTGTTGCAGAGTCTTTGTTATTCCTGGATCTGGAGGTCAGCATCTTTTCTAAGACTTGGAAAAACCTTCCGCAGCTATTTTATAAATATTTATTCTACGAATGCAATTGCATCTATGCTCTGGAGAGCCCATAATATGAAAGTTGGTTGCCTTGATTGTATCCCATGTCTTAAAAAGTTTGCTTCTTCTTTTTAACTTTTTTTCTTTATTTTCCTATTTGTTTGAGTAAAGTATTTCAGAAGATTAGGCCTTAACTCCAGAACTTCTCTCATTGGTCTCATCTATTCTGCCACTGAGGTTCGCAACTGCAGCTATATTCAACTTATTGAATTCTTTATACTCAACATTTCTGTTTAGATTTTTTAAGATTTATTTTATTTTTGTTGGAAAGTCAGATACACAGAGAGAAGAGACAGAGAGATATTCCATCTGATGACTCACTCCCCAAGTGGCCACAATAGCTGGAGGTGAGCCAGTCTGAAGCCAGAAGCCTTTTCCAGGACTCCTACGCAGGTGCAGGGTCCCAAGGCTTTGGGCCGTCCTCAACTGCTCTCCCAGGCCATAAGCAGGGAGCTGGATGGGAAGCGGGGTTGTGGGATTAGAATCACTACCCATATGGGATCCCAGTGCATCTGAAGTGATGACCTTAGCCGCTAGGCTACTGCACAGAGCCCTAATTGTTTTTTTTATGATTTCTTTAACCATGAAATTAATCGTTCTTTATTATCTTCCTAATTTTATAGAACTCTCTGTACATATTCTCTCTCTCTCTCCCTCTCTCTCTCTTTAATAATCTTACTTAGTTAATTAAGAAATAAAGGGTCAAGGGCTACAAGAAAGTGGGTAATACCATTGCTTCCACGCTAATATCATCATTTTTCCCCTATATCTGGGGTCAGGGGAGAAGAAAAGGAAAAAGCCCCACCCAGCCTCCCACCCATCCCAGTTCCCCTACGTGAGGCACGCTCCGAGGGTCCTGCTCAAGCAGTTTTGATAGTTCAACAGGTCTGAATTGCTGCCAATCTTGCCATTCCAATTGCGATGAAATCTATTCAGAATCCACTGGCTGACATAGTGTCTTCATGGTTGGGGTTCTGAGATCAGCAATTCAGTTGGAGGGATCTCCAAAGAAACTTCATCTGAGGTGATCCCAGACCCGATTCTTGCGTGTGCTTGCCAGTACAGGGTCCAGCACCGTCCGTCGCCCCAATCAGCTCATGCACATACTGCTCATTGCAATTGCTGGGTCAGTTCTGTTTCCAGCACTGTCTTCCACGTGAACCGATGAGTGTTGTAGACCAGCCCAATCCTGCCGACTTCATACTCGGCCCTCACACAAACCAGTGGGAGTTGCAGCCTAGTTGGGGCGACTCCGCATAACCCCTGCCAGGTCTGCCCCTACCCTAGTTCCCATGCTTGCCAATATGTACCGCAGACTCGTTCAGTCTGTCCCACATCCCATTTAGCTCTCATACATGTCAATGGGCATTGAAGCCTAGTTCGACCCAACCAACCCTACTATCCAGCCCACACCCATACTGGCAGGTACCTTTCTGTCTAGCCACCCCTGCCCCTGTTCTGGTTTTCAAGCTCTCCAGTGGGAATGGTAACCCAAGAGGGAGGTGCCCACTATCTGCCTACTAGGCCACTCCCACTCCCGGATTATGCACTCTCCAGGTGGTTTTGGAGTTTAATTTGACAAATTAAGCCCCAGTGCCAGTCTTTGCCAGTTGATGCTGCAGCAAAGCCCAACCAACCCTGACCCGCTCTAAATTTTGCTTGCACCATTTGGAACAATCAGCCTAACTTGACCCTTCCCTGATCTAGCTCACATGAGGCCAACAGAAGTTGTTGCCCTGCCTGGCCTGGTCTGCCCCCATCCCAACTCATGCTCTCTAGTGGGAGTGGTTGTCCAGCAGGGGAGCCCACATTCCCCCTGCCGGTTTTGCCTCCTTCCCCCCCTGGTCCTTATGTGTGCTGGTTGGGTGCTGCAATCACATCTGGTACAGCTCGCTCCACCTTGGCATTCCATGATGTGCACTGGTTTGTGTCGCTAATGAACCCAGCCTGACCCACACTCCATTCTGGTGCTTGGATTCACCAGGTGGTGATGTAAACGTGTTCAGCCTGGTCTGCCCCTAACCTATGCCAAATGTATGCCGGTGGGTATCTTCCTCTGGCCTGGTCTGGGTTGCTCCCTATTGCGGTAGTTGCATTCACCAGTAGGGACTATGTCCCGACAGAGGAGTTTCCCAAGCTCCTCCATCAGAACCTCTCCCTCTGCCAGTTCTTGCACCACTGGTGGTTCCACGAGCCAGCCCTCATTGCTGGCCTTCAATCCATTCCATTTTTTGGTGCTGGCTGTTTCAGCCCAGCCAAGACTTGTCCATACCCAGACACTGGTTCAGTAGGGGCAGAGACTCAGCCTAGTCCATCCTACATCTACCCAGGTTCTCCAGAGCACCAGATGGTACTGGCGTCTAGCCCAGCTCGATGTGTCCAGCCCCAGTCCACACTTGTGCCAAGGGAGATTGCAGCCATATCCAGACCAGAATGCAGCCTCCACTCCGGCCCCTGCACTCACCGATGGAACCCCAACCCTGCAAGGGTGCACTCTCACAGCTCCCCAATCGAGTCTATTCCCAGCCCTAGATTATGCACATGCCAGTGGTTGCTCTGACCCAGTTGGCCTAGCCCCTCACCTGTCTCAACCTTTGCCTTCAATGCAGCGGCCCAGCATCTCTGGCTCATGCAGACCAGCTGGTGTAAGGGCCTAGTTCAGCATGACCTGTGTTCCATCTGATTTCTGTTCTTACTGGTGAGCTGAGGTTTGCTTGGCCCTGCCCAGTCTGCCCCCTTCCAGTTGCAGTTTGACCCATCCCATATCCTATTTTATGGTGCACCTTTCAGTGTTGCTGCCTTGACCTGCCCAGACTGCTATCAGCTCCTTTACCTGTAAGTGATGGCAGGTGCCATGGTCACTCCAGCTTAGCCCATCGCCACCCCAGCTCACGAGCTAACATGTAGGATTTGTATTTCTACAGGGTTGGGCCCACAATTCCCCCACAGAGTCTACCCCTGGACCAAGTTCTCTCGTGTGCTGGTTAGTGTCTTGATCCTGCCAAGTGTGACCAGTCCCCTATTCCACCACCCAGTCAGGTACTGGTATATAGCCCTGCATGGCAAGCCCCCATCCACACCTTCAGTGTGGATTGGTCTGTGGCAGTCAGTAATGCTCTATTGTAACAGCCCATCTCAGGATTCCTAATTGGGCTGGTAAATCAGTCTGGCCCAAATAGATCTTACAGACAATCCCCTCCAAACGATCAGGTCTCAATCCCCACGCTTACCCGAAAGTTCTGTGACCCCGTTACTGGGAATCACCCATAGTTCATCTCTCACCTACATTAACACAGGCTTAATTCAAGGGTGTCCCTAGACAGCAATTATGTATCCTAAAAACCCCAGAGTTTGCCACTGGGTGGCCAGCAGGCAGAGCCTGGCAACACTTAGTGCACTGGCTGCCCAAAGCCAAGGACTCGGTCACTGCCTTTCAGCAGTGGTTTTGGCCTGAGTCCCAGCATTGGGTCTGGCTGGGCAGGGGCACCTCCCACAGCCGCCACACTGCAGGGAGCTGCTTTTACCCCCAACCCCAAGGCGCGAACCCCTCCCAAACTCCTGTACATATTGTCTTGCATCTTGTTAAGTTTGGATGCTTTTCCAAACAATTCATCAATTTCCTTTTCTTAAAGGTGTGTTGCAAGAAAATTGCTGTTTTTGTGTCACACTTTTATGTTTTTTTCCTTTTTCCTTCTGTTAGTTTGCTCTACTTTTTATGTTCGTATTTGTGCATCTGGTAGGTCAGTTGCCTCTCCCCATTTTGTAGAGGTGTGTGAGTTTTCATGACCAAAAACATTCTCTTTGTGACGTATCTATGGAGATGGTTGGGTAACCTGATTTATTATTTCAGGGATATGCTCCTGTGCATTACCCATGCAGCTTCTTCAGCTTTAGGCACTGTTGGTGAGAGCTACAGGTGTTTCATTAGATTAAACTGCAGAAGTTGTAGGGTTGTGTGACCAATTGGGACACGGTTACTTTAGATGCACTTACTGCTTGTTTGGATATCTGTGAGTTTAAGCTTTTCAGTATCACAGGTTGGGGTGGAACCCCTGATGGCCCCAGGGTTACTATGGCATAGCATTCCTAGTAGTGGTACAAGTTGCCAGTCAGTGTCTGAGAGCCAAACAGGTACCAAGCTGTACTAATGGGCCCAAATGTAGTGTGTGCCTGTGTCTGAAAAACATACAGGTAATTTCACACTTGTGTCTCAGGGGCCCTCTTGCTCAAGATATCACTAGCTGTTTCTTAGGAATGTGGGGAGGTGATCAGAAATACTTATCTTCTTAGGACACCATTGGACTGGGATTCTGAGAATGAACTGCTCGTCTGTCTATTGTCCCACAGGTTGGGGACCTTGGTGGGCCAAACTTCTCAGAGAACACTAACTCAGCTGCTTCCCAGAATGTTGAGGCTGCTTTTTTAGATGTTCAGTAGGCCAACACAGATAGTCATCCAGCAGGTACCCCTCAACTGTTCTAGGACAATCAGAGTGGTGACATAGCACTAGGAAAATAGGTGGGGCCACTCACTAATCTTACTGGCTGGATTGGCCAAGCTCTGAAGGCCAGTCCCAGGTGCTGCTTCATAGGAACCCAGGTGAACGAGACCTCATGACTGCATATAGGTTACTCCTGCAGTAAATGGCTTTGGGATCTGAGGCATGAGTGGAATGCCTGAGATTCCTGTTTACCCTTTGCTCCTCAGATAATTCAAGGACTGATCTCTTGAGATTGGACTATAGATGTCATGTGCTTAATTTTCTTCTTAAAAAGCCCATTGTATATTTGTATCCATTCTCTCCAACATCTCTTGACACATCTCCAGTACCTGTTGATGCTCTGTCTCAAATACTTCAGTGAAATAAATGTCTTCTCCTTACTTTGTTCCTTTCTTGTAGAATGAATTGAACCGGCATGAGTTACTTTAGATTCACTTTAAAAACAAACATCCATTGAAGCACTTTTCAAAGGATGGCCAATGGACACTTGGAAACAATGCCCAGGACCACTAACCATCAGGGAAATGTAAATAAAAAACACAATGAGACTTCACCTTATCACAGTTAGAGTAGCCATCATTTACATAACAATAAGCAATAAATACTGGCAAGGATGGGGAAAGGTGCCCTCATACACTGTTTTGGAAATGTAAATGAGTACAGTGGTTATGGAAAACATCACAGAGGTTCCCCAGAAATCTGAAAACAGATCTACCATATGACTGAGCCATTCCACTCCTAGGAACTTTCCCAAAAGATATGAAAGCAACATTGTGAATTACTGTATTCCCATGTTTATAGCAGCTTAACTCATTATAGCTAAGATATGAAATCAAGCCAGATGTCCATTGCTGGTGACTAGACAAAGAAACTGTGGCACGTGGTACAATATTACTCAGCCATGAAAAAGAATGAAATCCTGTCTTCTGCAACAAAATGATGCGAGTTTGGACCATTATGCTTAATGATATAAGCCAGTCTCGGGATGATATTCTACCAGGTCTAACTTCGGACCAGAAATGGTCTCCCCAAGAAACTGTTCAACCCATCTGGACAATAAGTAGCTGGACTCTATGCTTGGTATATGTTTGCAAGGAAAGAATCTTGATTGAATTTGAACTGTAATACTGCATCAAGGTGGAGGAATCCACCAGGGGGGAAGAGAGGGGGAGGGGTGGGGGATTCCCAGAGCCTATGAAACTGTCACATAATGCAAAATAATTAATAAAAAAATGATATAAGCCAGTCTCAAAAAGACAAATCATTTGTTTCCTCTGTTGTGTAGTAGTTAATATAGAATACAAAAAGGTTTGAGAATGAAACTCACATAATGTTATTTGATTCTTGATTATAGCCCATGTCTATATCTCCTTGGAACTTGATCTTTAATGAACATTATGGCTGGTGCTGTATTAAGCCTATGATTACATGGTAAATTAAAATTGCTATGGCAAAAATTAAAAGGAAAAAAGAGGTAAGCTGGGGAGATGGAAGAATCTATGGTTATCCTATTAGAATTTAATCTATAGAATCTGTTCTCTTTATGTTAATAAAAATAAAAGCAATAAATAACCAAAGGTGAACTCTTGGGTTTGTAGTTGGGCAATGGGATTTCTGCATCAAATATCAGAGTTCCTGGCTTCAGTGCCCACTTCCATCCTAACTCACGTTTCCTGCTGGTGAAAACCCTGGGAGGGCTGTCACCCAGTGGGAGATGTGGTCTGGGTCCCGGCTTCAGCTCTAATCAGGATCCCTAGGGAGACTCTGTGGGATGAGAGCTCTCTGTCTTGTAGTCTGTCACTCTTTCTTCATAACCGTCAAAGAAAAAAATTTTATTTAAAAAAATCCATATTTTATTCTTTTTTAAAGATTATTTGCACAACAACTTTACAAATGAATTTGAAATAAAATAAATGTTTTCTAAACTCACAATGAAGCTGATATTTAAATTATCACTTCATAACAATTCTAATAAAAATCCACACTTTTTCCACCAGTATTCAAAATATTAAATTAATGATGACAGAATACAAGGACTTACAGATAAAAAAGCAAATTAAATACATTAGTTTCAATATGTTTTCGATATATAAGTAAAACATTTAATAAATGTGTGGGAGTAATTACTTTTTGATCTCTACCTTGTATTCTACCAAATATTAGTTGTCAGGGAAAATTAAAGCATTCATGTAAGATTTAAAAACAAATAGGAAGGGCCCAGTGCGATAATGTAATGGTCAAGGTCCTCACCTTGAACACAACAAGATCCTATATGAGTGCCAGTTCTAATCCCGGCAGCTCCACTTCCCATCCAGCTCCCTGCTTGAGACCTGGGAAAGCAGTCAAGGATGGCCCAAAGCCTTGGGACCCTGCACCCACGTGGGAGACCCGGGAAGAAGTTTCTGGCTCCTGACTTAGGATTGGCACAGCACCGGCTGTTGTGGCCACTTGGGAGTGAATCATCAGACAGAAGACCTTCCTCTCTGTCTCTCCTACTCTCTGTACATCTGCCTTTCCAATCAAATAAATAAATCTTAAAAAAAAAAAAACAAATAGGAAGTCAATTCACTTAAACTTTAAGTCACTTACAGAATAACAATATAATATAAAGTTTATGCACATTTTTCATGAACTCTTTGGATACCTCAAATTAAAAATGCACAAACCAGAGATTCCAGGTTAATAAACAATTATTATGAATATTATCAAAAAGTTTTTTTATTAACTACATAAGCCTTCCTACTTTTAAGTTTAACCTTCACACAACTTTTTTTTTCATAAAATGCTATGATGGAGCAATCTTACCTTGTCTTTCTTCTGAAGTTGATTTTTCCATGAAACTTTATTTACTCAAATTCCAATTAAAACTGTACATGATCAGGCCTGGAACAGTAGCCTTATGGGTAAAATTCTTGCCTTGCATGTGGCTGGATTTCATAAGGGCACTGATTCATGTCCCAGTTGCTCCACTTCCCATCCAGCTTCCAGCTTGTGACCTAGGAAAGCAGTAGAGGATGGCCCAAAGGCTTGGGACCCTGCATCTATGTGGGTGAACTGGAACAAGCTCCTGACTCCTGGCTTCAAATCGGCTTAGCTCTGGCCATTGCAACCACTTGAAGAGTGAACCAGCAGACAGTAGATCTTTCTTTCTATTTCTCCTTCTCTCGGTATTTCTGTCTTTCCAATATAAATATATAAATCTTTAAAAAAATACTGATCTTTGAATTAATGTAACATGAGAGCTTTTCTCAGCTGGAGTGACAATGATGAATTAATCCAATTAAATACTGGAAGTTTTTAGCTCAAGACAGAGAAAGACAAAGTCAAAAACAATGGGATAGTAAAAGTACTAAGTGGGGGGAAAAACCCTTTATATACACAGAAATTATTGGTACATAAAACTTTATACAGAAACCAAAGATACAGAGGAAGATAAGTAAAATGCATTAAAGCAACAACATTAAAGCCCACCATCATTATCTTTAAACTAGAAGATACAGGAAAGTTTGGTGAGTCTCTGAAACCTGTTTATAAAGCAAATATATGTTTTACACTTGTGTAAGTAACTCTCAAGTTGAAAGGCTTCTAACTAAATACACACCATGTTCAGGTTATTGAAGTAAAAACAGAAGTCCATGTGTGACATTTGCAGATACTAAAAATGATACTTAAATACAAACACTAGCTCTCATTGGGGAATGGGGGTTTGACACACACACAGGAACACTATTTTCAAATTTTCTATCTGAATTCTAGAAAGACCTTTATGATTAATCTACACTCTTCAAAATATGATAGAGTATCACTGAACTCTATGATAATCTAACACATGTATTTGATTGTCTGAATATGTGGCAGTTTATCCAGTCACTACTAATGGCCCTCTAGTTGACTCTAAATTTGGCTAAATATGAATAAATTGCTATAAACCTGAACAGGTTTTTGTGTGGATATTAGCCCTTATTTTTTTCTGAGTAAATGTTGAAGAACGAGTTGGCTGGATTATACAGTAAGAATATGCCTACTTTTATAGGAAATCTCCACGTATTTTCCAAAGGGGCTATCCCACTTCTCATTTTGATTAAGACTAAGGAGAGATTCTCTTACTCAACAATTCTCTGTCATCTGCTTGGTGCCAGTGTTCTGCCATTTTGCCGTGTGAACAGATGTGTAATGGCATCTCGTTGCTGTTTTAATTTTCATTTCCTTGATGACATGATGAGTTTTCTATTTGTACATCTTCTTCTACAAAGCAACTGTTAAGGTGTTAGGCCCATTTGTAAAATCACTTTGTTTGCTTTGTTGTTAAATTTAAGTAGTCAATTCTGCATTTTGGGTAACACTCTTACTTGTGTCTTCTACAAATATTTTCTCAAAGTCTGTGAGTTATCCTTCCTTTTTCTTGATACTTCCTTTCACAAAGCAGAATTTTTAATTTTTAATAAAATCAGTTACAATTTTTAATAAATCACAACTTTAATATTGTACTTAATATTATCACAACACTCAGAATCATCCAAGTTCTACTTAATGATCATCATTTTAGAATTCCTCTTATATATTGTAAAATTTGACCTGCCAAAGTTTCATTGAGGATTTTTGCTTGTCTATTCATTAGAGGTATTAATCTGAAGTTTTATTTTTTTGTAATGCATTTGTTTGAATTTGATAATTAGCATGAGTTAGTGAGTACTTCTGGTTTTGACTTCTGAAAGAGACTTACAGAATTAGCATAATCTCTGTCTTAAATGTTTGGTAAAATTCACCAATGAACCCATTTGCATGCAAGAACCTATGTAGTAAATGATTATTAATGACTAATTCAATTTCCTCAATAAATAAGCAATTATTCCTATCAGCTACTTCGTGTGAGTTCAGGAAGATTGTTTAGTTCATGGAATTGGTCCATTACATGTACACTATCAAATATGTGAATGGGTGTCAGCATCATGTTACAGCAGTCTAAGCTGTCTATAACTCTGACATCCCATAGAGTTTCAGCTGCTCCACTTCCAACCCAGCTACACTCTAATGTGCATGGGCAAGTAGCAGAAGATGGCCCAATCGCTTGAATCCCTACATCCACGTAGTGGACTCAGATAAGATCCTGCTTCCTGGGCCCAGCGGTGTGGCCTAGCGGCTAAAGTCCTCGCCTTGAAAGCCCCGGGATCCCATATGGGCGCCAGTTCTAATCCCGGCAGCTCCACTTCCCATCCAGCTCCCTGCTTGTGGCCTGGGAAAGCAGTTGAGGACGGCCCAATGCCTTGGGACCCTGCACCCGTGTGGGAGACCTGGAAGAGGTTCCTGGTTCCCGGCTTCGGATCGGCGCGCATTGGCCTGTTGAGGCTCACTTGGGGAGTGAATCATCAGATGGAAGATCTTCCTCTCTGTCTCTCCTCCTCTGTGTATATCTGGCTGTAATAAAATGAATGAATCTTTAAAAAAAAAAAAAAAAAAAAAAAAGATCCTGCTTGCTGCCTTTGGCCTGGTCTAGACTTAGCCATTGCAAACACCAGAGGAGTGAACCAGCATAGGGAAGATCTCTTCCTAGTAATCTCTCTCAAAGCCCAATTTTTTAAATAAACGAAATGAGTATCAGTTACTTTACAATAGCTACAAAGTTTTTAGATAACTTTAACCAGGGGTGTGAAAGATTTATACAATGAAAATTATAAAAATAATAAGCAAATAATAGAAGACAGAAAAATGGGAAAATCTTTCATGTTCATGGATTTGAAGAATGTATGTCACCAAATGTCCACATTATTCAAAGCAAATCACAGATTTAGCACATTACCAATCAAAATATAAACAACACTCTTCTCATATGTAAAAAAAAGATCCTAATATTCATATAGAATCACAAGAAGTTGTGCATAGTACAAGCGATACAATAAAAACAAAATGAGTCTGGAGGCATTATAATACCAGATTTCAAGACATATTACAGGGTAACTATAATTAAAACAGCACAAGACAAGACATGTCAATCAACAGAACAGACTAACGACCCCACAAATTAATTCACGCATCTACAACAAGCTCATCTTTGACAGATGAGCTAAAATCTCTCCTTGGAGATAGGGCAGTCTTCAACAAACGATGTTAGAAAAAAATGAATATCTACATGTAGAAGTATGAAACAAGATCCTGCCTTGAGAGCCTATGGGATAATCAGCTCACGGTGGATCAGGGCTCTACATCTAAGCCCTGAAACCATCAAGCCAGTAGAGGAAACATGAGGGGAACTGCAAGACACTGGCATGGGCAAAAATTTCTTGGACACGAGATGCACAAGTAATAAAAGCAAAAATAGACAAATGGGATTCCATCCAACTAGATTCCAGAAACTTCCGCACTGCAAAGGTAACAATCAATAAAGCAAGAGGCAACCAGCTGAATCAGAGAAAATAGCTGCAAATTATGCTTGTGATAAAAGAATAATATCCAGGTTCTGGAAAGAACTCAAGAAGCTGAACAACAGCAACACCAGCAATGCAGTTAATAAGTGGGCTAAGATCAGGGACAGGCACTTTCCAAAGGATGAAATAGAAATGACCAAAGGACACACAAAAAACTGCTCAGGATCACCGAGCATCAGGGAAATGCAAATAAAGTCCAAAATGAAAGAAGGGAGGGTCATTTGAGGGAGCAAAGATGGGAGGTAAACACAGTTATCTTTTTAGAATTGCATCTGTGAAATACATGAAATCTTATCTTTTTATGTTAAATTTTTAAAAATCATTTAAAAGGGGATTTAGTGTTCTTATGGAATTGATTTAATACTATATAAAATTATTGTTGATCTAATATCTTTGCCTGTGTGAATTCTGCTCGATCTCAAATTAATAGCAAATCTTAGGTTCTTCAATTGGTGTTAACAGTATATACATATATATTTCAGGTATTTTATTTATTCATTCGTTCATTCATTCTTTCATTCGTTCATTTAATAGCAGAGAAAGGGAAAGAAACATACTCAGAGAGAGGAGCTTCCATTTGCCGGTTCACTCCCCAGATGGCCACAGTGGCTGAGCTCAGCCAGGCCAAAGGCAAGAACCTGGAGCTCCACCTGCTTATCCCATCTGGGAAGTGGAGATTCAAGCACTTGACTATCTTCCACTGCATTCCAGGGGCTTTAAAGGGGAGTTCTATCATAAGTAAGCCAAGATGTTAGTCATTGTTCATTATGGGATGCTGGCTGGCATTACAGGTAACAAATTAATCTGCTTTCCAGAAAAGGCAGCTCCAAAATGGTATTTTTCTGTAACTCACTGGTATTAATTTCTATGTGTTTTTGTAGTTAAGGTAGAGTTCTCAATAATATATATGTGTGTGTGTGTGTGTGTGTGTGTACAGATACATCTTGTTTTTATTTTCTCTGGTCATTTTTGTCTTTTTTAAAGATTTATTTATATATCTGAAAGGCAGATGTACAGAGAGGAGGAGAGACAGAGAGGAAGATCTTCCACCCAATGGTTCACTCCCCAAGTGAGCGCAATGGCTGGTGCTATACCGATCCGAAGTCAGGAGCCAGGAACTTCTTCCATGTCTCCCACATGGGTGCAGGGTCCCAATGCTCAGTGACATCTACTGCTTTCCCAGGTCACAGCAGGGAGCTAGATGGGAAGCGGGGCAGCCGGGATTAGAACCAGCGCCCATATGGGATCCTGGTGTATTCAAGGTGAGGACCTTAACCATTACGTTATCGCGCCGGGCCCAATTTTTGTCTTTTAATTGGGAGATTTAAACCACTGATGTTCAAAGTTGTTCCTAATAGATTTGTATTGATGTCTAGCATAGTTGTTACTCTTGAATTAAACTTGTGTCTGCTGCTTCTGTGCCTTCTGCTAAGCATTTCATGTGGTTTTCTTTTCTCTCCAAATAGACAAATATCTGTAACAATTTATAAATAGAAGTTCTGGATCTTCCATAACTTACTGAGCAATGAAAATGACTAGTAACTTAATTACAAGTGATTTCCTTGCTTTAACATGTGTTCTTTAATATATCTTGTACCATCTGTCAATACTGAGGAGCATATATATGGTGTTTCACTTGTTGAAAAATACATGTTGACTTCGCCTCTAAAACATTACTTAAAATAGTCTCATTCGTCATTCTACATGCTGAACCAAGGGATTGCTTTACTATTGGGTGTGCATTGAATTGGCTGCTAGCTTCACTTCTTCTTTCTGACTTCAGTAGTATTAAAAGCCTGTGCCCTGTGGCTGTGTAAGCCAAAAGGATGCTAGACTTGTACAATGGAGTTCCTGTGATCACATATATACTCAAATAATTGTGAAATGCCTGGTTTGAAGGGAGGCTGTGAATTTTGTGGCTTCAAGTCTCACTTCTACACATTAAGGCAGCTGGAATTCT
This sequence comes from Ochotona princeps, assembly GCF_030435755.1. Lineage (NCBI taxonomy): Eukaryota > Metazoa > Chordata > Mammalia > Lagomorpha > Ochotonidae > Ochotona > Ochotona princeps. The sequence continues at coordinate 12,446,565 of NC_080832.1, read as the reverse complement.
CTTGCTGGTGACTTCCAAGACGATTACAGTCTCCTAATCTATCTGCTTTCCCGAATTAAAGACCCTCCAGCTTTTCTCTTATCTTTGAAAGAAGGAAAACATCCCTGTTGTCAGCCTTGGCCCCCACACAGCATGCTGGGCTTACAAGGAACATTGCACTGTCATTTGCGCTGCTTGAGATTTGGAATGCAGTATTTGTGATCTGAAATTCCAGGCCCTTGTATGTAGAATTAAATAATTCTAATGAAAACAGTCATTAGCATCTATCATTTAATTATGTTGAGAAACACAATTAATAGAATACATTGAAAGTTTTAAACTATCCACTAAAACATTTTTCATCTTCATCTTTTGCCTTCTAAAATTTCCCTTGCCTCATCCCTTTAAATCTACTCTGAGCTTATAATGGCATGTGAATTCCCATTGCAGTGTTCTGTTAGTCCCAGTGAAACTCTAATTACTAGTTAGGTCAAGAGTGGCAATGGTATTTGGTGAAGTGTTAAAATACAGCTTCCTTCTAAGAGTTTGAACTCGGGATTAGCACCATATGTAAATTCACCAATTGACAAGTGAAAGGTGATCTAAAATATGTGTACACACAAAAACATTCCTGGTAGAGACAAATGACGTCATATTTCCAACTTTAATCTTGCAAATGACATGACTTGACAGTGCTGATTAACAGAGGAAAAGAGATTGCTATGCTTATTAAACACTCATGAAAAAAGGATATTTAGAAGTAGTGATTAAGCACCTGGGCGCCCATGTGGATTTCTGAGCAGTTCTCTGTGCTCTGAAAAACATTCAAATGAAAGCTACTGTTCTGTTTCTTCAGTAACAGCAATTTGTGACAATCAGAGAGTATGCTGGGCATTATCAACTGCATTGTTATCTGCTGCAGGACAATTTAATTTGCAAGCCTTAGTTTGATTATCTGCCAAGACATGCTACCTTAACTGTTCTGTTCCAGTTTGAGGACTCAATCTGAACTTATCATATTATCCCATTTGAGAGGATACCTAAACATCCTCAAGTGTTTTGTTTGCCATATTATGGTCCCTCATCAACAAAATTATATTAAAAGCTTTGACGTCAGCTTAAAATATCCCCCAGTGAATTCAGTACGTATTTCTAGCCATAGGAGAACTTTTATTTCATTTTGGATATGATTTTGTAACTTACAGTGCTGTTTACATCAGGTGAACGTAAGGGGGTATATTTTCAGGGTGCACATGTACTGTTTCTGAAGGAGTGGTCACAGACAGTCCCTGCTGGCAGGCGGGGAGGCCTAGAAACAATCAAGTGAGGAAGAAGAGACGTTCAAAGGCAACTCCATCTTCAGAAGCAGAGAGGAAGTCTGGGCCGTCAGGAAGAGGATAGTCGCTGCAAAGACTGTCAGGCAAGAGTTCTAGTTTCTGGGAAGACAGCCAAGGGTCTGAATTCAGAAACTCCAAGAAAGTGCTAACACAGAAGACAGGCACAACAGGAAGGGGTTTGTCAGAGCAATGCCATCTACATTTCAGGTTCTAGAAACAGTCCAAGGAGTTTGGCCCTTTCAAATACGGTCTTTAAAAGTGTGGAGAAATTTGCATAGGCTAGCATTAGTCTACTTGGAGTTTCATGGCTTCTCATGTTACTACTCGTAACAAGTAGAAGTGTATGACCAGACCTCATGCAAAATCATGGAATCAATGAGAATACACGGGGGTGGGGGTGGGCAGAGGATGAAAATAAAAGAAAGTTTAATTCATAGCTTAAGCCTTTCTGATGCTCTGTAAACTTCAAGATGTCTTTCATACGATTTTGTCAGAATTCCCATCGTCTGTGGCAGTCTCATTTGTGCAGTGACAGACCACAGAGGCATTCTTAGATGATCCCATAAAATTATATCCCCCAGTGTTGTCTGCTGTCTTCATCAACGTAAGCACATTCGACGGTGTACATATGATGACATTGCCAACCTTGCAGTCAGCCAAATGTATCCTCATGGTTAAGTGGTGTATTTGCTACATATTGTTAATTGGCTCCTCTTTTTCTGAATAACTTTTGAAATGCTTTAAGAGTGTGTTGTTTCCAGTGAATTGCAACTTACAAGGAGGAGGTGGCCTGCCTTCTTTTGCCCGTCTTTATGCCCTCATGTTACTTTAGCACTGTGTGAATTATACAGCACCTGTTAGATCAGGTGTGCACATCTTAAACTAAAATCACCCATCATGTGGGATGTGCAGAATGAAAGTCCAAAATGAAGAAAATAAGCAAAAGTGACATCATTATAATTCTTTTCTCATCCAAATGCTGTGGTTTACTGAGAAATTCAACAGGCTCAGAAGATGGAGGTTTTTTTTTTTTCCTTCATTCACTGCATTTAACAAAACTCCATCTAATATCACTTTCCCATAATATAACAATAGCGTCTTTGAAGCTTGGATTTCAGCGTTTATTTAAGGCACCTTCCTTTTCCTGCTGTGGAGAAACCTACAAGAAAGAGCCAACGTCTGACATTCCTCCTCTCCCCTCACACGGGGAATCTTAGAGCAGTTGAAGAGTGGAAGGTAAAGGTACCTGGACTTCTCTCTTCATGATTCCTTCCCTTCCCTTTCCTCTTATGGGAATGGGTTTAGCGGGGGGACTACAGAATCTTCAGGTTGGGCTGCTAGGTCATGCATAGTTGATGAGAAGCAACTATGAACCCTCATTGCTTCCATCTCGGGCTCCTGGTCATACTCCAGGGCTGCTTTTCTTTGCAACCACAGGGGCTCTCTAGGCTTTGGAAACTTCTCTGTTAGGAACACAGAGGGTGCTCTTGCTGTGATTTTAGATTCCAGAAATGGGAACTGACACCAGGAAGCTCTATAACTTGCTCAGATAGTACATCCATTATAAATATTACAGGGAATCGTTAAAGCAGTTTATGGATACACAGATACAAGAAAAGTCTTTAAAGAAAGAGAAAATTCTGCACCCTGACATAATAAAGCACTGAGCATTCCTTCCAGAAATTCTAGATTCAGACGCTTGCTGTGCTCTTGAAAACATTAGGTGACATTCTCAAACTTCTGTGTCGTCACCTGTGAAATGGACCCAGCAGGGCCTAGCTCACAGAATGCCTGCAGGAATTAACACAGCACACATAGAGAAAACACCATGTAGGCTGCAATGATCATTTGTTAATTTCAAAAGAAGTCATTCTGGGTGTTATGTTGCAAAAAAAAAAAAATGAAATTACCCTCTTTGCACTTGATTTGTGCAAAGACAGAATAAGACCGAGTACACAGGGATCCTTCTAACAGTTCGTTTTTAAAGTTATTTATTTGTTTATATTTAAAAAAAAAAAACAAAACTGGGGGACAGAGACCTAAAGAGCTGTGCCAGATGAGGCAGTTTGGGGCTGGGCCAGGCAGAAGCCAAGAGCCAGGAACTCCAACAGGACAGACCAAGTGGGCGGCAAATACTCAAGCTCTCCAGTCACCACTTGCTTCCTTGAAAGGAATGCTTAGCAGGAAGCTAGATGGGTAGTAGAACTAACCACTTTGATATGAGATGCAAGTATCCCAGTGTCTTAATCACTGTGCCATAACACCTGCCGCAAATAGTTCTTTCAAGCATAATGATATGTGGCATTACAGGTTAAGCCACTAATACAATAACTGAATTCTATTTTTAATCCAACCAGATTTAGCTTATTGAATGTTACAAACAATTTAGACAAATGGGCTTTTACTGAAGAACGCCACACATATTAATAACAATAATGATGATAGTTATTATTGGTTGGGTTGGGCTTTTGCTGTGCAACAGGCAATGTTCTGGGCACTTTGAAAAGGATGATTCATTCAGTCTCTTCATTAGTCTTGTTAGTTGGGTATTAATTACATTCTTATTATTACAGTGAGGAAACGAATAAGTGGATATTTCAGTCACTTATTCAGGTTCACCCAGCTGGTGAGTAACAAGATCTATTGGGAGAAATAACATTGATGAAAATATTTTACCTAAGATCTTTAGAAAATAGCTCAAAGACGGCACAATATATTTAAAACATAATGATAACAATTTACTAATGATAGGGTAAAATGTTTTTAAGTTATGTGTGGTTAAAAATATAAAGCCCTCTGAATTTTAGAATGACGGAGTGGAACAGGTGCTTGGCCTAGGGGTTAAGACATCGCTTGGGACTCCCACATTCCCAGTTGGTGTCTCAGCTTTGTTCCTAACTCCAGCTTCCTGCTCACCCCCATCCTGGGAAGGCAGCAGATGATGGCCCATGTAGTTGGCTCTCAGCCATCCGCGGGGAAGAGTCAGATTAAATTCTTAGTTCCTGGATGCAGCCTGCCCTAACCCTGGCTACAGTAATTTTGGAATTAAATTAGCAGATGGAAGATGTCTTAAATAGAGAGATATGAATGATATAGATGCAGACATATACAGACATTGATATAGGTATAGATATAGAAACTGATAGACAGCCAGTCTTTCATATTAAGAAATACTTTTTAAAAATGGGATACTGAAAGTTTTGTAAACTCACACTGATGAGTAGGTTCTGGATATCTAATGTACAGCAGGTTGACTATAGGTAATAAGATTGTATTGTATGTTTGAAATTTGCTGAGACTAGACCCTGAGAGTTCTCACCAAAAAAACTAATTCATAGACCATGATGGATGTGTTTGTTAGCAAGATTGAAATAACCATTTTACAGCATACATTTATATCAAGTCATCATACCGTGTAATTTGAATATGTCATTGTATTAGTAATAGCTCAATACAACTGAAAAACTGTGTTAGTTTAAATGCGCATATTACAATGAAAGAAAGAGACACTCACATTGGGGTACAGTCCGTTAGGTCACTCAGTGTTGCCAGGTCCTGTCGGAGGGCCCATCTGAATCCCAGCTGCTCTGCTTTGGGTAGAGCCCCTTCCTGATGTGCCTGGAGAAGCAGCAGAGGACAGCACATGGACTGCATCCCTGCCACTCAGGGAGAGCTAGACGGATGCACTTCCTCATTCCTCTCTTGGGTTTACCCAACCTGTAGGGAACATGCCAGCAGGTTAATATCTATCTCCTCTCTCTCTTTCTCACCCTCTTCCTCCTTGCCTCCCCATCTCTCCAGTTTTCTCACTGCATATTGAATAAACAATATTTTTTAAAATAAGCCAAAGAGAAGGAGATACTGCTTCCAATCCAAGAGGAATAGCTTTGAGCAGAATTTTCCTCCTACTTGAAATAATGAAAGCACACACACAACTTGTTGCCAGTAATTTAATCATCTGCACCTGTGGCCTCAACAGTGTGTACCTTAGCAGAACGTTGCAGCCAGAAACGGAGTGCAGCCCCAAACACACGTACCTCAAACAGTGCCCGAACTGATGCACCAAGAGCTCTCTTACGTTCACACTTGCGTGTAAAATCTACGTAGTTTATGGACAATCTTGGTCCAAGTCAATTTCATTTATACAAATATAATTAACTTGAAGAAGCTAAATGCTCCTATGCATCAATGTTTTGCAGGAGCAGTGTGCTCATGAAATCTGATATGATTATTTGCAATGATCCTAGGAGCATTAACCACTGGAAGCTAGAATATTGTCCAAGAAATAACATAGTTATATGCACTTTCAAAATGTTTTCCTTCAATAAGTATTTTGTTTAGAAATAATGAAATGGAAATGTTTATCATTTTTCTTTATATAAGTTATAAATATTGAAATGTCTCATGTAAACAGTATTCAATTATGAAGAATACATTTATGAACTAGAAAATATACCTTTTTCAAAGCATTTGCATTTTGACACCAGTAGCTTTATAATGATGCTTTTTCATAAAACGCATGACAGAGGAAGTTCCTTTGGTCTCCATTCTCTCTCATGTACAGAGTGCGTATCTTGATGAAACTTAGTATTTACCGAGATATAAAGCACCGATGGCACAATAGGCTAATCCTATACCCTGTGGTACAGAACCCCATTTGAGTGCCATCATGCATGTTCCGGCTCTCCACTTAGAATCCATCTCTCTGCTTATGGTCTGGGAAGGCAGCGGAAGTTGGCCAAAGTCCTTGGGACCCTGCACCAATGTGGGAGAGTCAGAGGAACACAGACTCTCAGGATCAGGCTAGCTCTGGCCATCCTCACCACTTGCAGCGTGAACCAGCACGTGGAAAACTTGCTCTCTGTTTCTCCTTCTCTTTCTCTCTCTGAAAATCTGCCTTTCAAATAAGAATAAATAAATCTTTGCTAAAAGCTAATGCATAAAAAAACCGATGTCAAAAATGACAGCATCGATTGTATGCAGTGTGAAGACTGCTGGCTATGATCCAGCACTTATTTTTCACTCAGGGAAATTTGCAAGATGCCTACAATATTGCTATAACTCTGCCACCCCATTATCTGCGAAATAAGGCAGTAATTCAATTTTTACATTAAATATTCACAAAAACTAATTACTAGCAGTCTGATGCATTAGCATGTCATCAACTTGAGATTAAGAAAAACTGTTTTAGATTATCATTGCTGTCTCTTCAATTTCCTGCCACAGATTTTTCATTTAAAAACCTCAGAGTTCAACTTGTGCTTACTCTTCAAAATGATTACACATAATGTTTAGGTATTTATTCACTTAAGATAATGAGGTAACTAAGTATTTTAAGTAATAAGCATGCAAATCAAATTTAATGATGACAATACACCTAACAGATGAGCCGGACATCTCAGGAACTGAAAGTTTAGTCTGTATTCAAACTGTGGGTTTGATGGATATGGGTAGGAGTTCTCTGTTTCTCCTTCCTCTCCCTGTCTGGAACATGCCTTAGCGGAGGGCTGCTCAGGGGGTAGGGACAGATTCCCCTGAGCTAGTTACTTGGGGAGAGTTAGGACACATTTGACAAAGTTGCAGAACAAAAGCAATGCGCTAGATAGGTCATTGCTGATCCGGCCTGTTGCTACATTTCTTGCGTTGTTCAACCACACAAGTTCATTTTGCAAAACTTCCTATTTTCTTGAGCCCCTCGTCTACCTGACTACCTTGGCATCCCTATCAGGAGAAGTGGGGTGATGATACCTGTGACATTCACCTTCTGTGCTTTGTTCAAGCTGGCGTATGGAGATAGAGCTGGTTTGGGGTATATGCTCCTCGTGTTGTCTGTCCCACAGTCTGTTCCCAGTGGCCTGGTTTTTGTCAGAACTGACACGTCTCTTCCAGTGCCAGCTTTTGTCGTGACAGCTGCTTACCCAATGCTCCGGCTTTCCACATCAAAACATCTGCTATCTGGGGGTGGACTGGCCTTTCGGTGCGCTTGGCAAGAGACCACCACTTAAAGCAGCTGTGCATTGGGCTTGCCAGCTGTCTTACATGGTTCCTTCTCGCTAGCTTTCACCTCTTCCTCCTGGTCTCTGTTAACACTGACCGAGAGTCAGCCTTTAGGATGTCAGCCCAGGAGTTGCTCAGCCCCACTCCTGTGTTGTGAAGCTTCTCAGAGGTGGGCTGAGCTGAAAAATCTATGGTGATGAGCATTTTCTGTCACTATTTATCATTCCCTGGAAGAACTGTAACTATGAGATCCAAGTTCTTACAGATAAGAGCAAACATAGTGACTGCCTTACCATGTCTACATTTTTTAAGGTCATTGGTAAACTTCTCATCTCCCCCTTGGTTTCCATGGTCTACCTACTTTGCCCACAGCGCAACAGACCTTGCTACAGGATCGTATTATTGTCCAAGCTCCCATCTTCTGGCTATACAATTTGCTCTTTCTATATTGTGGCCAGGCAGTGTTTCTGCAAGATTCATCAGCCCTTCTTTAAGGTCTGGGGATGAAATCATAGAATGCTAACGGAGAGTGTGCGGTGAGAGGCAATTTCTCGTCTGGAAGAGAGTCGATGAGAAAAGAGGGAACAAGTTGGACCTCCTAGGTTATTTTCTCACTCAGGAGTCAGTATCTTTCTCCTGGGTTCTGGACAGTGCTCACAATGTGCCTTATTTCCTAGAAAATTTTTGTACTTGTCTGTATAGCCTGTCTCACTGGGTGGCCTAACTTTTCAGGCTTTTGAACTTAAGCTTGTGTTCAGTGTGTAACACACCTACTTTTTGCTAATACCCATTTATTAAATCATACAAATAAAAGTAAATTTTAAAGATTTTTCTAACAATAGAAATTTTATAAACTTAAAAAAACCCTCAGAATCTCACATTCATTAATAAGTAGAATAATCATTCAAAAATCTCCAAAAAATCTGTAATTAAATTTCCCAAAAGTTCCCATTTTTAATCCATTTCCCTTAGTCTCCTATGTGAATAAATACACACATATTTTACTATATTACAACAGATATTGTATATAAAACTCTGCTCTGAAGCATTTAAAACTCACTGTAGACATTTGTGTGTTACCCATAAATTCTTCAGTATATATTCCCTGAAAAGACATTTCTTGCATAACTATGTAATAGCGATCAAATCCAGGAAATTAGCTTTGATGTGATATTATCTCTGTACATACTTTACCAAATTTTATCTCAATAATGTTCTTTGAAGAAAGGGCCAAGGTGTAGTTGCTTGTGCAAAATCCGATGCAAGGCCTCTCTTCTTGGTCGGCTGTCGCTTCCTGAGTCCTTTGAGCTGGGCTGCTTCCTTTGTCGCTGGCAACCCGCACATTTTGAAGAACACGGAGCATTTATTACAAACGTGAGTTTATTGTGTTTATCTGATGTTTCCTCGTGATTAGATTTGAGTTATGGGTTTCTTTTTCTTCCTGTGCACAAGGAGCATAAAATTGATGCTGTAGAGTTGGTACTTTTCAGATGTGCATTTTATCTGCTTTTCATAAAATAATCTATCCAAAAGCTTCATGGAAAACGTGTTGAAAAATCTACTCATGGATTTCAAAATGAGCTGAATTTTTAATTCCATATTATCCCATCTAGATTCCGTTTTTAAAATGGTGTCTGCTAAGTTCTCTTCTAGAGTGTCCTCCAACTGAAACTTTGCCACCAGTATTTTATGACGGCAAAACCTTTCTGATCAACGTGCATCCAATTATACTTTCACTGAGATTTTTATACAAAACAAGTGTTGATACTATAATTGCCAAATATCTATTTTATATTCTCATTTTTCTTAAATATATTAATTGCTATACTGTTATTTAAAATGTTGTTACTTCCTTTGATTTCAGATTATATTTTTCTTCCCATTATTTGACTCATACATTTAACTAACGAAATGACTTTAAAAACTGACTCCTCTTTCTATGACCCCCATTCTTTTTTATACATTTTATTATTATCATTATGATTATTATTATCATTTTATCATACAGTTCCATAGGCTTTTGGTATTTCCCTTATCCCAGCCCCGATCCTCCCTCCCCCCCGGTTCCTCTATATCATTACTAAAGTATAGTTCTTGACCCCCACATTTTTTAATCATCATCTTATTCTGAAAAACAGAAAAAGTTCGGAAACTTGATCATCTTATACTTCTATGTCCCACAGTTAAGAGAGAGAGAGAGAAAGATAAAGATCTCTTCAACTGCTGGCTCACTCCCCAAATGACCCCAGCAGCTGGAGTTGGGCCCAGCCAAGGCTCGAAGCTGGACCCGCTCCACAGCTCCACAGCTCCCACGTGGGTGCGGCCAGGTCAGCCTCCACTGCTTTCTTGGGTCATTAGCAAGGAACTGAATTGAAGTGGAGCACTCAGGACTTGAACTGGCTGCTGTATGGGATGCAGGCACCAACGCTGGATACTTAGCCTGCCATACCACCATGCCACCCCCGAGAATTCTATTTATCAAACCAATATCTAGAGGCTGTGAAACCCAGTATCAATCTAGTAGGCTGCTATTATTTTTCATTTCTTTCAGCATATATAGTTAGGAAATATCTGTATAGACATTTATTTATTTACACGTCACTATCTGTTTATCACCTATATTTACAGCTTTATACTCACCCATGAAGGTCTAATAAAGCATCATTTATTATTAAACATCTTGCAGACTTGTAACTTGATTTTTACCTTTTTGTAATAATCAACTACCTTAGGATGTTTCGTAGATGCTGACAGAACACACAACTTCTGGCTCAGAAGCAAAGAACACTTTTACTGAAACCACAGCAAACTGCATGGCGTGCTGAGTATCTCCACATTTCTGTATTTGACACTTTTCACTTAAATGTGTTTTTTTATTTTTTCATTTTAATTGTTCATGAGACTGTTCCATGGACACAGGGATGATTCCTTCCCCCCACTCCCTCACACTGTTTGCCCCCAAATTATTACAATGCTACAGTCCCTCAGAAATAGTCACAAGTTCAATATTGTATCTTTGCACTGTAGGTATAGACAGTGGTAGAAAGTCTAGTATTCTATTGTCAGGATATATTTAACAGCTTCACTGGAAATCCTGCTTTTATTTGGAAATAAAGATGCATACTGCAATGTATCTTCACTTCCTGGTATTATAGTCTCCATGATATAGTTATTTGTGAGAACCTATGTGCATACATGTTAATATCTATTTGTTTTGCATTTTGCATGAATGTTACCTTACATAAGAGAGAACATGCGATATTTGTGTTTTTGAGACTGACTTATGTCACTGAGTATAATGATCACTAGTTGGGACCATTTTGCTGCAAATAGTAAAATTTCATTCTTTGTAATGGCTGAGTAGTATTCCATCTCAGTTGCTTTAAAACTTCTTCTTTCAACAGGAATCCAAATTGTTTCCATGTCTTTATAATTGTGGGTTGTGTTGCTGTAAATACATGCTCATAGGTCACTCTTTCATATGTGGATTTTGTTTCCTTTGACATATTCCCAGGGCTGTATAGCTAAGTCGTACAGTAGATCAATTTTCAGTTGTCATAGTGCTTTCCATACTGACTTTCATAGTAGTTATACTAGACCACATTCCCACAAACAGTCGAATAAGGTACCTTTCTCCCCACATTCACACCAACGGGTGTTGTACAACATATTTTTAAAGTCAGATAATATTGGAATTTCATCTTAATGACAATAAAATATTCTAAATATATTTGCAAAAATATATCTAAAATCTGCAACTATCAAATATCTTGTACAGGAAAAGTTTAGTTATACAGTTAAAATGCCTCTGGGATGCCTGTGTCTCACATTAAAGTACCTTGATCTGAATCCTAGCTCTGCCTCCAATCCCAGATTCCTGCTAACCTATGCCTTGGAGAGCAGCAGGTGAAACACACTTTGGCTCCTGCCACCGATTAAGGATGCCAGGTGAGTTCCCAGCTGCTGGCTTTGGCCTGAGCTGCACCGGCTGCTTTGGGCATCTTAGGAATAAATCCGCTGGAGGGAGAGTTCTGTCTATCTGCCTGTCCTTCTCTAGACCTTTCAAATATCTACAATGAATTTTTCAAAATATTTTCCCTGCTACAACCTATCAGGTTAAAAAGGATTCTAACATTTTGAAAGGCCAATATCACTTTATTTTACTTACTTCATTTCTAAGACTTGATAGTTTGGAGTTATGAGCAGAAAATAATATAGAGAAAGCACAGAGATCCAAGTTAACACAGTTTAAGCATACAACTACTGGATGAAGTCCTTCCCTTATACATGCCAGGATCCCATACAGGCACTGGTTTGTGTCCCTGCAGCCTGCTTCCCATCCAGCTCCCTGCTTGTGGCCTGAGAAAAGAAGTTGGGAATGGCCCAAAGCCTTCAGATCCTGCACCCGCGTAGAAGACCTGGCTTCAGATCTGCTCAGCTCTGGCTATTGTGGCCACTTGGGGAGTGAATCAGCAGCCAGAAGATCTTCCTCCATCTCTCCTCCTCTCTGTATATCCACCTTTCCAATAAAAATAAATAAATTGTTTCTTAAAAAAAAAAAGAACAACTACTTGTTAGATCAAAATCTATGTATTCAGCATTACTACTATTTCTAGAACTTCTAATAAAATGTTTTTAAATATTTATTTATTTTAAGTGCAAAGTCAGATACATAGAGAGGAAGATCTTCCATCCATTTACTCCCCAAGCTGCCACAATGGCTGCAGCTGAGCCAATCCAAAGCCAGGAGCCAGGAGTCAGGAGCTTCCTCAAATGGATCTCCCGCAGGAGTACAGGGTTCCAGTGCTTTGGGCCATCCTCGACTGCTTTCCCAGACCACAAATAGGGAGCTGGATGGGAAATGGGGCCACCCAGATTAGAACCGGTGCCCACATGGGATCCCAGCACGTTCAAGGAGGAGACTTCAGCCGCTAGGCTACCACGCCGGACTCTTGAATCAACATTTTGTGTTAAAAATTTGCACTATTAACATTAAAGTGGTCTTAATATGCAAGGAGTTCAGAATACACAGATGTTTTGGCTACTTGAGGAAACTGCTCTGCAGAAATCACAACGTCTATACTTTAAAATCACTAGCTTCTTAAACTCCTCCAACATGGCTGTTTCCTGATACAACCATGGACAGATAGATACTAAAGTAGAATTACAAATCCTCCTGACAGCAACCCAGCACCCTTGGCTAGGTAGGAATATTTTTTGAGCCCTCCATAGGACAGTTTTTCCAGATGTGAGGAGTCAAGTTGGCAACCGCCGCTCTCTATCAGAGAATGTGAGTTTATCTTCCAGTATGGGGGAACTTCAACCTACATAACACATAATGTTAATCCTTAGTGGAGCTGGGTTAGTTTCTAAAATTTTCACAGGAAAATGAGTTCTTGGTAAACAGACGTGGCTGCCCAATGTGTCCTGAGAGATCACAGCATAGACAGGGTAGGATCCCTGACGGATGGTTCTTTCCATCGTAAGTGCTACTCTTGATGCGCACCAGGCTTTTTCCGCACTTTGGTCTTAGATACAAAGAGTTGGTCCAGGGTCACAGCATCCCTAATGGAAGATAATCAGGGATGCGTATAATTAGATGAAAGACTCCTGACTACACTGGGTGAAACCTTTGTTAAACAGCAGTTTCCTGTGTACAAATAGATTAGAAATTGAAAATTATTCAGGAAATTGCTCAAAAATGACAGAATGGTTTAATATTTTAATGTCAAGTAGCTTAAACAGTTGTTGTACTGGAGACATATAAAAAATTACCAAGAGGTCAATTCTGAATTGCATAATTGAGTTAAATAGTTCAGTGTCTGAAATCTACTACAGGATATGGAGTTTATCAGAAGATATTCCTGAAAAATGTTTGAGAGAAAAAGAAAGTTGTTTTCAAAAATACATATCTACAAAGGTGAGGAGTCATTATGTTGGATAAAAGTTTTTAAAAGCCTTTCTTTCAGAGGTTAAATAGCACAGAATTATTGAGGAAAGTCTGGAAATTCTGAAAAGATTTAAGTCATTATGTTGAGTTAGGTGTGGTGAAATCTCAGCTGAGTTCCAGACCATGAAACTTAGAACTGCCCAGAAAGAATTCCTCCAGCTTAGAGCTGCCAGACAGAGTGCACTTGTATTACTCGGTGGTTAAGAAATCGCATTTATTTTTAACATGTTGACTGCTCAATATCATGTCAATCAAATCCATAATGATGTTAATTGTTGCAGATGGTATATTAGCGCTTTTATTTGACCGGGAAGATACTCTGCTGACTCTGCCCTCAGACCAGAGGGGGTCTTCCCAATAAGTAGTTGGACTTGTCTGGACTATGGGATGTTGGACTCTATGCTTGGCAAATTCTTGCAGGGAGGGAATTTCAACTAAACTTGAACTATGGTTATGCAGCGGGGTGGAGGAACCCACCATGGGGGGAGGGTAGGGGGGAGAATCCCAGATTCTATGTAATTACAACACAATGTAATTAATGAATAAATTTAATAATAAAAAAAAGTAAAGTTTGTATCTAAACATGCACAGTGCTACTTCTTCATCTTAACAGAACTATGCTTATTGCAAGGGAAATAATGCAGAGAAATTCTGATAAGAAAGATGAATGAAGGATCATGGTTCAAAAACCAAGATTTTTCCATGCCCAAATTAAAAAAAAAAAATCAGTGTTTTACAAAAGTTTACCCGTACTCTGCTTCCACCAAAACTTAAATCTATTTTCAACTTATATATAAAATAGTGAATGCCTGATTAGATTTATTCTTGTTATCAAAGGCGTGATGAGACATATAAACCTGAACTTGGAATCAAGGTTTATATCTAACACACTTTGCATTTCATCTTCATCTGAATCTTCTACACCTTCATTCTATGGGAGAATGTAGAATTCTCCTCCAAGAAATTCAATTTTGTTAGCAATCTGAAACCATGGTGCAGCATATCTATAACCACATATAGAAGCTAGTAAATCACTCTAGTTCATTTGGAAGGTGTTTGGAAGGAATATAGAGTTGAAAATTTCTATCTTTTTACCCTGTTCTCTAAACTTCATAAGCACAGTTCTTCTTTGCTCCTTCTTTAGAATGACTCACAGCACTTCATCTTTAGTGAGATTGTAAGCCTTCTAAGTTCAATCTTCAATCTTAAAATAGTATTTTGCAGACAATAGATGACAACAACAAAACTAGAGGGATGGAGTTGTGACACAGAAAGTTGAGCCTCCACCTTCAATGCAGGCACCCCCCACGGGAGCCAGTCCAGGGCTCTCTCTACTGTGCCTGTGAGCGCACTAGAATATGGCCCAAGTGCTGGGGGCCCTGCCATTCGAGGAGGAGACCCGGGTGGTGCTCCAGGCTCCCAGCTTCAGCATGGCACAGTCCCATTTACTGCAGCCATTCTGGAAACGAAGCAGTGAATGAGACTCTCCTTTCCTCTAACTCTGATTGTTAAATAAATAAATAGATCTTTAAAAGTAAACATATAACCACATAAATATACAGCTCTTACAATAGTTTGGATTTGGTTTCAATTTAAGAGTTCCTAAGGAATCATTTTTATCATATAAGCTCAATTTTCAATTTAATACAGCATCAGGGATTTTAATGGTCAACACTTAAAGAAAAATTCATTGTCACGAGTCATTAAGTAAATGCAAGTAAAAACCAAATTACAGTGCTGTCTCAGTTCAATTAGAATGGATATTAACAAAAAAAAAAAAAGAAAAAAGAATACGTGTTGATGAAGACACAGAAAAAGATAACCCTAAGGGGGCCTGGCCAGGTTTGGTTGCGATAACAACAGTACAAAACACCAAATGCCAAGGTGAAATGGCCTGTGCCAATAGGGAGTGCAGCACCCAACCAGCACACCTCCCATTGATTTAGGTGAGGGACGAGTGTGTGATGGGCAGAGCCGGGAGGAGCTGCAATACTCATCGGTTCCAATGGAGGTCAGGGCTCAGAATAGAACCAACCCAGGGATTACAACCACCAGCTGATTGGAGTGATGGACTGTGGCGGGCACTGTGCGTACTAGTAGTGTATTTGGGAGCCTGGACTGGGAACACCTCAAAGTTTCTTTGGGGATTCCCCTGAACAAAATGGAGGAATCAAAACATTAACCAAGAAAAGATAGAAGATGGAGTAGATCAATCAACCACCTCAGCTATATGTTTGCAGCGAAAAACTGGACAAGGGGAAACTCTAAGATGGACTATGTCAATCAGTGGACTCTGCACCAGTCTCATCGTACCTGGATTGTTGCTGATCTAATTGATCGAGGTGACGCTCTGCTGGCTCTGCCCTCAAACCTGAGAGGGCCTCCCTAAGAGGCCGTTGAACTTGACTGGACAAGTGGGATGCTGGACTCTGTATGGTGTGAGCTTTTAATTAGGGAGTCTTGGTGGAACTTGGGCTGTGGTTATGCATCAAGGTGGGGGGACTCACCATGGGGGAGGGGTTTGGGGTGAAGTGGGGAGAATCCCAGTACCTATGAAATTGTGTCATGTAATACACTGTAATTAATGAATAAATAAATAGGGGGAAAAAAAAGATAACCCTAATCCAGTGCTGGTGAAGATGCAAATAGTATCATCATTGTCCTGGAAAACATTGTGAAGAGTCCTCAAAAAGTGAAAATAGATCCACCATATCATTCGGCTATCCCATTTCCTGGGATAGAGTGAAAGAAAACAAAGCTTACATGTAAAAGACACTACCTACATGCTCATGTTTATTATAATACAGTCTACAGTAGCCAAGATACTGAGCCAATCTGGATGGCTATCAATGGATGACTGGATATATACAATCTGTGATCTATCACAAAATGGACTATGACATTGCCCTAAAAGGAAACCCTGGCATTTGCGACTAAATCAATGGAATTAGATGATGATCAATTTGTAAAGCAAAATAAGACAAATACCACAATGTTTCTCAAATGCGGGCATGTAATATATACATATATGGCTATATTTATTACATGTATATATGGTGAAGAAATATGTAGATACAAATTATTTGGCATATAGATACTTACAAATGTTTTCTTCAGTGAATTATACATCTTACTAAATCAGTTAATCTCCTCTCCTCACGTAATAATCTTTGTCATCAGCCTCACACTCAGTGATATCAGTATACACATCCCCTACTGTCAAGAAAATGGGTACGCATGTGTATACAGACAATACTTACAAGTGGAGATAATTATGAAACAATATTTAAAATTGTTCAACTTATGTGTGCTTTTTGGACCCTTCTGTATATTTTTCTGTGTTCTTTGAAACATTTTAAAATAAAAATTAAAACAGCAATAGTGAAAACTTCAATTTTGGGAAAGATTTTCAGACGGAAGAAAAATAAGACAATTACAAAAAGGCTTTTTCAGGGGGAGCCCAGCCTGACGGCTCAGAGGCTAAATCCTGAGACATTTTAGGTATACAAGTTACTAAGATTTCAGTCATTTCTTTAAATATGCTTTTAGTCTTTATCTCTCTGTTCTCTTTCTGGAATTCTTTGTGTACATTGGACTGTGAGGCTAAGTTTACATTTCCTCCTTCAATTGTTTGTACTTTCTATCTCTCAGACCAGATAACCTTGTAAGGCAGCCCATGATGGCTCAAGAACTTGAGTTCCGCCCACCCCTGTGAGACCTGAGCAGAGGTCTGCAATCCTCGCTGTGTAGGCATGCGAATGGGCACACTCCATCTGCTTGTCTGCATCTCTGCCCTCCCTATTCAAATGAGAATAAATTCTTAAAAAGGCACGTCTTCAAAAATAAGTGATGCTTTGGGTCATATCTGCTGGGAGTCCTCTGACCGTCCTGGATTTGAGCTGGATTCATGTTCCAAGTGTTTTGAAAGTTTTCCTGTATAATTTCGTCGAGCACCATTTGCATTCCTGATTCTTTTTCCGCTCCTTCAGGAAGGCCAATAATCCTAATATTTGATTTTCTGAGGTTGTCTTTCATTTCTTGTATGGTCTTATTGGCTTTGTTCAGACTTGTCTCCAGCTGTTTCATGAACTGGGTGTGTTCGTTTTGTGTGTCTTCCGTTTCAGAGATCCTCTCTTCTGCTGTATTTGTTCTGTTGGTTAGGCTCTCAATTTTGTGCTCTAAGTCAAGGATTTTACTTTTCATTTGTTGTATTTCTGAGGCTATGTGGTTCTTGAATTCCTTGAAGTCCTCCCAATTCTTCTCATTGTCTCTGACATATTTTAACATTATTTTTTTGAATTCCTTGTCTGGTAGATCTTCTATGTCTTCATCTCGCATCTCCGAAATAGACATTGGCTTTCGATCCTTTATTGGTAGGGTGTTGGCACTCTCATCTGGATCATTACCTTTTCTGGTATTTCTTCCCATTGTGTTAGTGTTTCTTTTTTGAGAGACCTAGGCACCAGTGTGCTGAGGGGTCTCCAAGCACTATCCTGTAGAGATCGGAGTCTGCAGGCGTGGAGTAGCAGGGTGTGGGAATTTTCAAGGCACTTTTGGTGCGTCTCCAGAACACTGGACCTCAGGGCGCCACTTCCAGGGCCCAGAGGATTCAAAGCGCACTCTCAGCTCGTCCCCTACAGGTATGCTACCACAGGGCGTGGGGGAGTGAAGGCACTCTCTGTGCGCGCCCCCTGTGCACTGGATTACAGGGCTCGGAGCAAGGGACTATAGGGCGTGGGGTGTTCCAGGTGCTCTCTGGAAACGCCTCCTGCGCAGGCCCGCCCACCCCAGCACTTGCAGGGGACCGACCACCCCGGCGCTAGCAGGGAACTGCCCAGCCCAGAGGCGTGCTTGGGTTCCTGTGGGATAGCACCGCCCAGCTGAGTGCCAGACCGCAAAGGCACGGGGGAGTATCCAGTGTGCCTTTTGCCTTTCTCCCAGACACAGTTTTGGCAGTTTCAAGGCACTCACCCTGTGTCTCTAGAGGCTGGAGTCTGGGGGGGGAGGGGCGGGGAGACGAGCACCAATTGTGTTCAGGCTCTGTCCGTGCCCCTGGGGGGCCAACTCCCGAAGCCTCCAACCCACCACTGTCCCCACCCAACTCACTCAAACCTCAGGTTCTTGCAGTCTGCCTCTTCCTCTGGTGGGAATCCTGGCCGCCGGTTCGTCTCCCGACTGCTGCGTCCGTTGCTGGTCTCCGCGGGTCGCGATGGAGCCTGGAGGCTGCGGCTGGTGCAGGTCCCGGGGGTTGGCGACCAGGGTGAGCAGATGCCAGCGGGTCCCAATCACCGCCGGTCCTCACGGCCACAGCGTCTGCGGGTCGGTCTTTGGGTGCCTCGGCGGCTTTCAGCGTCTGCACTCAGAGGTGACTCAGCAGGTCAGGAGCGGAAAGTCGTCTTCCCTGTCCTTTGCTTTGTTGTTCCCTGGTTGCTCTTCCAAGTTGTGTGGATTTTTTTGGCTCCACACTGTCCAGGGAACTTCACGTTCTTCTCCCTGTGGTTCTATGCTGCTCCACTTATGCTTTTGTCGCGTTCTAGCCCTCTCTGTCTGTGAGCTCTCTCACAGTCTTCCTCCTATGTCGGCCATCCTGCGATTTTCACCCAGACATATGGTGCTCAAGTTCCACTCCAACGAAGACAAAGAAAGAATCCTGAGACAAGTACGAAGCAGAGAAAAGATCACATACCGGGGAAAACCAATCAGGATCACGGCTGACTTTTCTGAAGAAACCTTACAAGCAAGAAGAGAATGGACAAAGATCTTCCAAATCCTGAATCAGAACAACTGTCAACCAAGACTATTGTACCTAGCAAAGATCTCATTCGTATTTGAGAACGAAATCAAATACTTCCACAGCAAAGAGAAATTAGAAGAATATGCCAGCACAAAACCAGCTCTACAAAATCTCCTTAGAAATGCACTAATTCCAGAAAAAAAGGAGGTGAATCATAAGCAAAGATGGCAAACAGGAAGGTCTCCCCACTAAAGTCCACACAAGGAAGGGCAATAACACAGATATCAACACCCACAAAAACAAGTATGACAGGGCAAAATCACAACCTCTCAATTTTAACTCTCAACACAAATGACCTGAACTCACCAGTCAAAAGGCATAGATTAACAGAATGGATTATCAAACAGCACCCAACTATCTGTTGCCTACAAGAGACACATCTAACCAGAAGAGATTCGAAGAAGCTGAAGTGAAAGGTTGGAAACAGATATTTCATGCCAATGGACGAGAAAAAAAGGCTGGGGTAGCTGTCTTAATTTCAGATGATGTGGACTTCAATCTGACACACATCAAAAAGGACAGGGAAGGACATTATATATTGGTGAAGGGACTGATCCATCAGGAAGTAATTACCATTGTGAACATGTATGCACCAAATTCAAACGCACCTAGCTACGTGAAGCAATTACTCACGGACTTAAGGGGAGACATAGATATGCACACAATAATAGTGGGTGATCTTAACACCCCACTAACAACTATAGACAGATCAACAAAACAAAAACTCAACAAAGAAACAACAGAACTCATACAAACAATAGAACAACTGGACTTGGTTGACATTTATAGAATTTTTTACCCTAAGGCCACAGATTATACATTTTTTTCAGCAGTGCATGGCACCTTCTCCAGGATCGACCACATGATAGGACACAAAGGAAACCTAAATAACTTCAAAAAGATAGGAATCATACCATGTACCCTCTCAGACCACCATGGAATGAAGCTGGAAATCAGCAATTCAAAATGCCCCAGGAAATACAGAAACTCTTGGAGGCTGAACAATATGCTACTAAACGAACAATGGATCAGAGAAGAAATTAAAGATGAGATCAAAAAATTTATGGAAACCAATGAAAACTCTGACACAACATTCCAAAATTTGTGGGACACTGCCAAAGCAGTGCTACGGGGTAAACTCATCGCAATTGGAGCTCATGTCAAGGCCCAAGAGAGGCGCCAAATACAGGAACTAAACACACACCTCCAGGAACTGGAAAAACAACAGCAGAAGAGCCCCACACACAACAGGAAACAAGAAATCATCAAAACAAGGGAGGAAATCAACCAGATAGAAATAAAAAAAACCATACACAAAATCAATGAATCAAAAAGCTGGTTTTTTGAGAAGATAAACAAGATAGACACTCCACTGGCCCGACTGACAAAGAAAAAACAAGAGAAGGCAAGAATTAACAGCATCAAAGATGAAAAAGGCAACATAACAACAGACACCACATCCATTAAGGCCATAATTAGAAATTACTACAAAGCACTGTACTCCAACAAATCAGAAGATCACCAAGAAATGGAAAAGTTCTTAGACTTCTACCACTTGCCAAAACTTAGCCCAGAGGCAACAAACGACCTGAACAAACCCATAGCTGAAGTAGAGATTGAATCAGTGATTAAAGACCTCCCAACAAGGAAAAGCCCAGGCCCAGACGGCTTCACTCCAGAATTCTACAAAACATTCCGAACAGAGCTGACCCCAATCCTCTACAAACTCTTCAAAACAATAGAAAAAGAGGCAACCCTTCCAAACTCATTCTATGAAGCCAACATTACCTTAATCCCAAAACCAGACAGAGAACTAACAGAGAAGGAAAACTACAGACCTATCTCTTTGATGAACATTGATGCTAAGATTCTCAACAAAATCCTAGCCAACAGAATTCAAAAACACATCAGACAGATCATTCATCCAGATCAAGTAGGATTCATCCCTGGAATGCAGGGATGGTTCAACATTCGAAAATCTATAAATGTGATACACCACATCCAAAAACTGAAAAACAAGAATCACATGATAGTATCAATAGATGCAGAAAAAGCTTTCGACAAAATCCAACATCACTTCCTACTAAAAACCCTAACCAAGGTAGGCATAGATGGAAAAATCCACAACATAATTAAAGCCATATATGAAAAACCCAACGCCAGCATCATACTGAATGGAGAAAAGCTGGAACCCTTCCCACTGAGATCTGGAACAAGACAGGGATGTCCACTTTCTCCACTATTATTCAACATAGTCCTAGAGGTACTCGCTGAGGCCATAAGACAAGAAAAAGAAATCAGAGGAATCCAAATGGGAAACGAAGAAGTCAAGCTCTCACTATACGCAGATGATATGATTCTTTATGTAGAAGAGCCAAGAGACTCAATACAGAGACTGCTAGAACTTGTACGAGAGTTTGGTAGAGTGGCAGGGTACAAAATTAATGAACAAAAATCAACAGCCATAGTGTATGCGAACAGCCCCAAGATGGAAAAAGACTTAACCAGCAAGATACCATTCAAAATAACAGAGAAAAGTATGAAATATCTGGGAATAAATCTAACCAAAAATGTAGAAGACTTATTTGAAGAAAACTACAAACTGCTTAAAAAAGAAATTGAACAAGACCTCAAAAGATGGAGTAACATCCCATGCTCCTGGATAGGTAAAATCAATATCATTAAAATGTCTATACTGCCAAAAGCAATATATACATTCAACGCAATCCCAATCAAATTGCCCAAAACATTCTTCATGGAACTGGAAACAATGATCCAAAGGTTCATCTGGAAGCACAAAAAACCACGGATAGCTAGAACTATCCTGAAGAACAGGAAGTTAGCAGGGGGAATCACAGTTCCGGACCTCTGGACATACTATAGGGCAGTGGTTATCAAAACAGCGTGGTACTGGCACAAAGATAGAGAGGAAGATCAATGGAGCAGAATAGAAACGCCAGAAGGAAACCCACACAGATACAGCCAAATAATCTTTGACAAAAAGACAAACGACAACCCAGGCAAATGGGAAGGTCTGTTCAATAAATGCTGTTGGGACAACTGGTTGATAGCCTGCAGAAACAAAAAAATAGATCCACATCTCTCACCATACACTAAGATCAGATCTAAATGGATAACAGATCTAAACCTACATCCAGAAACCTTCAAACTTTTGGAAGAAAATGTTGGAAACACACTGGAACACTTAGGGGTAGGCCCTCACTTCCTAAAAAAGACTCCAGATGCAGTAGAAATCAAGACCAAAATAAACAATTGGGACCTCATCAAACTAAGAAGCTTCTGTACAGCTAGAGAAACAATCAACAAAGTAAAAAGGCAACCCACAGAATGGGAGATCTTCGCACACGACATAGGTGATAGAGGGCTAATATCCAGAATATACAAAGAGCTACAAAACAACCAAAATGTCAAAACAAGCAACCCACTCAAGAAATGGGCACGGGAAATGGGCAGACACTTCACAAAGGAACAAACCCAAATGGCAAATAAACATATGAAAAAATGCTCAAGTTCCCTGGCAATAAGGGAAATCCAAATTAAAACATCAATGAGGTACCACCTAACGCCAGTAAGACTGGCCCACATGAATAAAAGCACCAACAACACTTGTTGGCGAGGTTGCGGGGAAAAGGGAACCCTACTCCACTGCTGGTGGGGCTGCAGGCTGGTACAGCCTCTATGGAAATCAGTATGGAGAATATTCAAACAACTCAAATTCAACATACCGTATGATCCAGCAATAGCACTCCTAGGAATATATCCAGAACACTTGTTCTATGAGAAACCAAAATGCACTCCTATGTTCATAGCAGCACAATCAGTAATTGCAAAAACATGGAAGCAACCAAAATGCCCATCAACAGAGGATTGGATAAGAAAGCTATGGTTCATCTACTCCATGGAATACTACTCAGCTATTAAAAAAAACAAAATGCAGTTCTTTGTGGCCAAATGGGCCAAACTGGAAACCATAATGCTAAGGGAAATGAGCCAATCCCAAAAGGTTAAATACCACATGTTTGCCTTAATTTAAGATGATATGATGTTATGTATAACATGTTATGTTTTGAATGTTATATGTTGTGTATAAACTAAAATTGAAGTATAGGTGAGGTGGTCACAGAAGGTGGCTGGGAACCCGCATTTACTTTTAACATATTGGTTACTCATTACTATGTCAATTAATTCCATAATGATGTAAATTTTTGCTGATGGTATGTTGGAGCTTTCAATTGACTGGGATGATACTCTGCTGGCTCTGTCATCAGACCAGAGAGGGTATACCTAAGAAGCCGTTGAACTTGACTGGACAATAAGATGCTGGACTCTATGTTTGGTATACGCTTGCAATGGGGAAATCTCAACTGAACTTGAGCTGTGGTTATGCAACAAGGTGGAGGAATCCACCATGGTGGGAGGGTTTGGGGAGGGGTGGGGAGAACCCAAGTATCTATGTAACTGTGTCACATAATACAATGTAATTACTGAAGTTAAATAATAAATAATTAAAAAAAAAATAAGTGATGCACAGCAATTCTGAGGATGAAGTTCTGAAGCTCCCTCGGGATCCAGAAGATTAGCAGCTAGTTTCTCGGGAGAAAACCTGGAGACCTGACCCCAGTGAGCTAACACACTGAGAACGCTGATTGCAAAGGGTTGACTTCCAAGAACTCTGTGGCTAATGATCCTTCAAAGCTGAACAAAAATTAAGATACTCTGAAACAAAGAACAATTTGATTCCAGCAGGCAGACTAGAAATTCCAAATAGAGAATAAACACCATTGTTAAAGAGAACTAATGGGTGAATAGAAATGACAATTAATATGTATTTTCACTTATATTTGTTTTCTTCCCCTACACAATTTAAAAGCCAACTGCATCAAGTAATGATTTTATGTTAGTTGGAAGGGTTCTTAAACACGGAGGAGACAAACACAAGGGTCACAAAAGGATGTGTTGACCACAGGAAAGCTCACAGGGATTCAACTAGGCAAGAGCCCCAACAGCCACTTAGGCTTTAAGAGTGCACACGATCACCCACCCACAACTTGTGGACAGCCTTCACCAAGGCAGGGAGCAGACTCTTCTCAAAGCTTCCAGAAAGAAAACACAGCCTGACCCACACCTTACCCTTAGCCCAGCAAGACCTACCTTATACTTCTCACTTGAAGATGACTGAATAACAAATTTGTGTTATTTTACTCCATTAAGCTTGTGGCATATAGAAATAGCAAAATGGGGGTGGGGGCAGCCTTGCGGAACAGCTAGTAAAGCTACTGCCTGCCATTATGGCATCCCATATGGGCACCAGTTTAGTCCTGGATGCTCCACTTATGGAGTTGGAGTACGATCCAACTCCATGAGAACACTCCTGGGAAAGCAGCAAAAGATGGCTCAAGTGCTTGGCTATCTGCCACCTGTGTGGGAGATCCAGGCGAAATGGCTGTCTCCCAGGTCCGACCTGGCCCATCTGGGGAGTGAACTAGAGAGTGGAAGATTTCTCTTTCTATCTCTTCACCTCTCTCCATACCTCCACATTTCAAATAAGTTAATTTTTTTTAAGAAAAGGCAAAACACTAGATATAACTTACATGTTTCAAGCAGTTTCATTAAGTGGATTGGATGTTCCAATAAAACATGAAGCTTTGACATGAAACAAATCAGAGAAAATGACAATTAGAAAGACAATGCAACAAAATAGTTGGCAAATTTAACCAACTTCAGTAAACCTGAAAGGGTTGAAATAATTCAAAGTGTGTTCTTTGTCCTCAGTGCACCATAACTGAGAAAAAATATATGGTAATCTGATTAAATGACAAATAATGTGGAAATTGAACAACAGGCTCCACTGAAATAATCATATATCAAAATGAAATCAGAAAACAATGTGTGAATACTTTGAGTTGGATGAAAAGAAAAATAAAGTATAACAAAACTTAAACGACGGAGCAGATGACATACAGAGAAATTTTTGAAGGTATTTATTTACATTCATATCAAACACATATGAATGAAAAACAACTTCAAAGCATCGATTACCTTTGCTGGCAGAATGAGCCAGTGTAAGAAGTGGGTATATAACAGCCTCCAGGAATTTGAATGGATATTTTTATGTTGAAGGAATCTTGAATAAATATATAATTCAATATGCATCTTTTTGAATGCTTTAAATGTTGAGTAACTTTTAAAAATGTGAATTGCTGTAACTGAAGAAAAATTAATAGCCCACATTTTTTGCCCTATCATGATACACAGGTTCCATCACCGTAACGATTTTTAGATACATGTCCTTTCTAATGAAAATCTCTCTGCCAGGTACAAGCCCTAATCAAAAATCTCACCTTCACGGTAGTGATCCAGACAGTATCTGCAGGAGCTGGGCAGAAGCCGAGCAGGAAGAGGATGGGAAAGCATGGAGCTGAGCCTCCGCATCCTGACCTCGGCCTGCTCCCTGATTCATGTCCCCTGGACTGTGCAGCTTAAGTAGGTCACCTTGGAAACAATGGCCACACGAGTGGGAGCAATTCTTCAGCTTCTGTGCGTGGATTGCAAGAAGTCCTCCTACCTTTGCTTTGGTTGAATTTGACAACTGCTAGGATGCAGCTGTTGCCACAGTAGCCCTACACTGAGAGAAAAGTTACATGGCTGCCTTGTAAGACAGGCACGATCTTAGCGGGAAAGAGTGGAAATTGTGGGTCACCATGCTTTTGACGCCATTGCCAAGGAGATGATGGTCACAGCAGGAGTCCTCCACCACAGTCTCCAACAGGTCTCTCTCGCTGAGAAAGCAAGTCCCAACCCCGGGACAGAAGAGAGCGAACACAGCCCAGCAGAGAGAAGCTCTCCCTCGTGGTTCTGTCCTAGGTCTCGTGGCCCATCAAGGACAAATGAAAGCAAGTACCAGACCAGTTTGTGAGAAAACTGAAGGTGAAGGAGATGACCCCATGTGACAGGAGTACACACAGACGGTTCAAGTTCTGCTTGAGACTTCAAAAGCTTGGTGCATTGTTAAGCTATTTTGACCACTTACATCTGTCTCTCCTTCTGGGCATAGCCTGTCCAGTTGGCATACTCTCCGGTAAGTTTCACAAAAATGTACCTTCCCTTGGGTCATCAGCTACTTTCGTAAATGCAATATAGAATGTATAGTTATCTATCTCACAATCTAAATTGGGAATTTGAGATTTCAAAAAAAAAATACCCACCTTCTGAAAGCTGGAGCGTACATTGTTGAGCTGAACTTCAAGTTACTGTGCAAAGATTATTCTTTCCATGCTGACATTTATAGTATGTTCTGGTGACACTTTTTAGGAAATTTTGGTTACCAAGCAAAAATCATTCCTTCACCTTAGTCATTTTTGAATAAAGATATTTTAAAATTAAGTTGGCACCCCTGAGAAGATTCTTCATTTTGGCAAGGATAAATTCATAATTGTGAATTTAAGCAAAAATTATTTTTACATTTGGTTGAAAATTTTAACATCAGATTTGATATCTGAATATCTATCTAACACTGGCCATCTGAAAGCGCCTTCTCTAGGAGAATTTATGCAGAGACACATACTAACTAGGTAGGCTTTTAAAAATCTTTAGAGTGAAACTCATTTTAACCAAATTATAAAGCAAACAAACTTTATCTTCATTGCTGAGTAAATGGTAAGTATTTAAGGGGTGGATATGTTAATCACCTTGATCTCAAACTCTGCATGTATGTGTATGTATGTGCATGTTATGTGAACATGGTATATACATACATGTACACATATAGCATCACTGTGTTCCCCATAATAGTCTAAATTATGATTGTTTAGAATATAATCATGATCGCTTCTCAGCCTTTTGGCTAAGATCAAGTGTAGAAAATAATCATGAGGCAAATCACAAAACAGAATGTACCTTATTTAATAGCTGTGGTGTATTTTTAATTATCTAATCACAATTTTACTTTTTAATCAAGCTATATATAAGTAAGCAGAAATGGAGATTATCATTAATACTCAAAGTCAAACACAATTAGGAAAAAACACTGCTTGTTGGACTTGGCAAATTGGAATTAATTCCCCTTTCCTGACTTATTAAGTTATTTATAGAGAGCCCCCACCTGCTGGTTCACGAGCTCACAAGAGCTAAAACTGGGCCAGGACAAAGCTAGAAGCCAAAAACCAAACCTGGCGCTTTTGCATGAGTTGCAAGAATCTAGCTGCAATTGAGCCTCTCTTCTCACTTCTTTGTGTACATTATTCAGAAACAGGCTTCAAGCTCAGGTGCTGTAATAAGGCCTGTGGGAACAGCAAGCAAGGCCAAACCATTGCAGTAAACACCGGTCCCTGAAAATAACCCATGACCTGAGAAATACATTTGTATTTTTGAGCAGAAGCCAAATTGAAATGTACTAAGGAATATAGGGACTCTATTAGTAAGGACAATATGAATGTAGTCAACTATTTTGACAGATTTCATTATTGATGGAAGAGATTTACAAAGGTGCAGTGTTCCATGCCAGCCAAAACCACAGGCGGGTCAGCTAAGATTCTCTCATGTGCAAGTACACAAAAGTCAGTGTAATTCTCTTCAAATATAAGAAGTATTCTTTGATTCTAAACTTGTTTTTATTTGAATTCAGTTATCTGCTTTGCAAATATTTTAGGTAGTGAAGTTGTTTGTCTATGCCTTTTCATTATGAAGATTTTATAATTTGAAGAAAATTGTGGCTTTATGAAAACATAGTAATTTTCTCCCTTTGCCTCATTTTCAAATATCAGTTGACTATAAAGTCTTGCTAAAGAGTTCATTGTTTCTGAAGCATATGTGACATTATTAGAAACATTAAACAGGAGCACAGAATCGTATGCAAATATTCAGCATTGTATTAGATGAATACCAAGGTGGCATAAAAATGTTGAGTCATGAAATGGGAAGCGAGAAATATGGGTCTTTAGCTGCCAGAGACAGAGATGCAATCTGCAACAAAAACATCTTAATTGTCACTTAACATCCCCTTGAGACTTTGGCATGTAAATATTTAAATCAAGTAACTGCCACATCTTCACCTCATTTTTCTCCATCCTGAGGCATTAAAATTGCATAACATCTGTTACATCCCAACTTAAAGCATTGGCAGATTATAGCCCAGAGTCCACATTATAATTGAATTTTCTGCACATCCTCCATAATGAACATTGGCCTGTGAAAATGCCAACATATCCTTCAGAAGCTAAACTTTTAAAGAACAAACATACTTTTTTCAATATTTCTGAATGCATAAATCCAAAAATATCACAGCATACACATATTAACATACGAACTTGATAAACACCACCTATTTCCGTGTGGACCACCCCTTGTAAAATATGTAATCTTTGATGTTTCCTCCTTGAATAATAGGCATACTAGCTTATTAATAGCCATAATAGCTTATTCATTCATAAATTATAAAAGACACTGGCTACACCTTCCTTTGAAAATAATTATGATTTCTTTCATGTACATATATTAAATATTTGGGTAGAAATCTTGTGTTGTAAGAAGGGACTTCCATGGAGGAAACAGTTGGGCTCTGTGAGCCATGCAATATGGGAAGATGCTGTTTTGATCCAGCTAGAATAGAAGCCAAGTGAAAAGGGGACGGCACATTAGTGGATAAAACAACCTCCAGTGGATAAAACCTCCTCCAGCACAATCAAGAATATAAGTGAAAGGATCCATCTTCCCAATGAGGAGTGGCTATTTCTCAAAAAGACAGAGAGAGAATAGATGGTTTTTCAACATGTCATATTACTGAGAAATAAAGTTGAGTTATTTTATATTTCCTTGAACATCTTTTAAAAATACCAATAGGTCACTATTAGAAGCGGCTGAGTAGAACATAGGGACTTTGAAAACAAGGCTTTAAAATGCTTCTGTGGCTCTTATCAGCATCTGTGTGTGCCAGGTTGCCGGAGGGAGAGGCAGCCCAGACTTGACCAGGCCACAGCACTTGTTGGCACATGAAAGAGCAAGGAAGGGGTGTAGGCTATGCTGGGCTGTGCTAGGGACAATAAGCATTGATGAGAGCTGAAACCAGGACAGACATGGCAGGATGGATTGAAGCACCTGCCAGTATGCACAAGATACAGAGCTGGGAACAGGCCTGGCAGAGGAATTCTGGGAACTCTCCTGATAGGCCGCAGCTACCACTAGTTAGCATCAGGGCCTAGGATGTGGGTAGACAGGCTGGGTAAGACTGTAGCACCTATGGCCATGTATGTAGGCTAGATCTGGGGGGCAGGGTAGATTGGGTTAAGCCAAAATACCCACTGGCACTCACAAGAGTCAGAATGAGTTTGGGAGGGGCCAGGCTAGGCAACAGCACCAGCGGGGTCATGTGAGAGCTGGTTCTGGGGGTGGGCCAAGCTGGGTGAGGCTGTAGCACTTGCTGGCAAGTGCCAGAACTGGGTGTAAGTCGTGTCAGTCTGGACCGCAGTACCTCCTTGCAAATGCAAGATTTGCGACTGGGAATGTGTCTGTTATGGGACATGTGGACACTCCCTGCTAGGTTGCAGTTCCCACTGGTGGGCTCAAGTGCCAGGTCTGGGATCTAGCCAGGTGGGTAAACAAGGTGGCAGCACCTGTAGGCATACTTGTAGGCCAGGTCTTGGGGCAGGGCTGGCTGAGCTAAGCCATAGCACCCACAGGTATGCACAAGAACTGGATAGAATGCAGGCAGGCCAGGTTGGGTCACAGCACATGCCTCCCCATTTGTTGATGCCTATGCAGTAGAAATCATTTTCAGATGCATGGGGCACATGACAGCTTACCTAGACCAGCAGAGGTTGTCAACTGCCTCCTCAGAGGATGAAAAACAAAACAGGTTTGACAACCCTTCTAGCCAAGCTTTGTAGCACGTGTCTGGACCCACGGATACACTAAGGTGGACTTGGTCAGCCAATAGACGTTGGAGAAATTTTCTCAACCTTGGTGCAACAAGCTGACAATATCCCAGAACCATCGAAAATATTCAAATAATATCCTCAAAACATTCTTTCCCACACTGGGGTCTCTAAGGCATCATCAAATGAGCCCCCCCACCCCCGGGTGCTGATGTAGTTTGACTGCAAGGAGCGCCCCCCTCTCCTTCCTCTGCTATGGACACAGGAGGGAAAAGAAAAAATTATAACTGAAACATTTGTCTCACCCCCTTCCTCCATACCTTTACCCTCTCCTCCCTAGTCAGAGGGCCACATGGACAAGCATCCCTCTCAACTATGTAAATAATATTTAAAATAACATAAATAGTGATTCTTTTTTAAAAAGGCTGCTATGGTTAATGTAACCCAGAGTGTTGGAAGATAATTTTATGCAGGATTAAAAGTCCAGCCAACCTTGCAAAGCAGGACTCTGATTATTCAAAATACTGTTGACAGTTGAACCATCAGCACCAATAAATATATGGACAATCAAAAACAGAAAGCAATTCCAAATCAAGCTTAAGTATTAACATGTTGTTTGTGGCAAAATTAACATAGCCATTAACTTTCGATGGTCTTCAGGTTACCTGAGCAGCCCACTGTGTGTCCTCAGTTCACGTGTGCAGAATGAATTAAGAAATGAGTGAACAGAGATATGCATGCCATTTCTTACTCTCCCAGTGTTCCTTATCAAGATGGTTACCACAGCTCAGTGTCTTGATTTCTTGTGAGAATGGCTGTGAAGAAAGATAAGCCAACATTTTACAGAGCTGTTGCCTCTCTGAGGAGAATTCTAGAAATAGGAATGTGGTTTTAACTTTTAGGAATTACTAAAAGGTTTTTCTGCAGTGAGAACTTCTCTCTTGGGCTCAGATTTCTTCAGTTAAGGATGTGAGCACTCACTTGCAGTTCATATTATTATCAGGCATTTTTCTAAGCGCTTCACAACTAGTGTCTCATCCACTTTGTGTAATAACCCGGAAGAGTGGATATTACATTCACCTTTGCTATATAGCCGAAAGAACGGAGTCCAGAGAAATTAAATAGCTACCAAGAAGATGAGGGAGTTGAATTTCAAACCCAAATTATCTGACAATAGAACCTGTAGCCCTAGGAAATATGCTAGTTGTACATATTTAGATATTTAGAATAATTAACGTAGAGTTTGGAAATTGCAAAACAGAGTTATAAATGATCATCTGGAAGAACTGACAAGATAGTTTTGAATCTGCCAAATGCAGTAAAGTAAATTTGCAAAAGAATGAGAAAGAAATGTCGTGTAACTTGAGGCAATTTTATTCATGATTCCTGTGACTAATCTTTTTCCGGCTTTTTAAATTCAGGAAACATAGAATTTAGGCATAAGAGAAATTTTGCCAAAGTATACTCAAATTAACATCAAAAACATCATAGGAATTTTTACAACATCATGTTTCCTCTGTGACAGTAATTTGAATATTTTCATGATATGTAAAAACCATCTTTGTACAGTTTTCAAACTAAAACTCGAGGCTTCAAAAAGAATGTTCAGCCTTTCCTAATTTTGGTCTGTGCGCCTGGCTTTCCAAAGATAAAAATTCACTTCCTTCTATTAAAGGAAATTATATGGGGAACATTTTTTAATAAGCCCTGTGCAAGGATAGTAAGAACATGTGTAAATGTATTCGGGATTTAAAGATAAAATAATGTTATCTTTAGGAAGGCAATTTTGAGAGACACAAAAAATTTTAGAACAAAAGGCTGTGTTTTCTTTTTCTCTGCTTCTTATTGGCTCAAATGGTTCATGAATTGAAAGGGCTCCAGTTTGTATTATAGGGAAGAAATTGCCCAGCCCAAATCATCAGAATAATTAATTTGCCATCACTGCTCTGTTCTGAGAATACAAGTGCAGAAAGAAAGTTGAGACGTAATTGCTGACAAACACGCGGCGTGCATTGAAAAGCAGAAAATTCGCAGCTGCCACCCGAGACTCGCCATTGTGCAGATTTACAATGAACCACAAAAGGGACACGAGGTAAATGCAGGGTGCATGGCACAAGCCATTTGGATGAAATATCTGGGGGACAATTTAATATGAAATATCACTGGTCAAAAAGACCAGCTGCTTATTAAGAAAGATGACTCAATCTGAAAACCCTAGCTCCTGATTTACAATGAAAGATTGCCTAGATATAAAACCTTCATTTTGGGGTTGAAAAAAGGTGGTGGGTTTGAATGCGTAATGGGTGTGCTTGCGTGCTTTAGTAGTCTGGAGGAACTGCATTTCCTGAGTGTAATCAAAAGCTACAACTCATCGAGGAAGACAGGAGGCAGAAAGTTTCTTATATGATGTACGTTCGTTCCTATTTTTTTTTTTTCTCCATGCATTATGTAGACTCTCAATGTTCTCTGAGGAAAACCAAGTCCAATTTTTAAAATACAGACATGCAGCCAATCTCTCATCGGCCTCTCATAAGTCTGGCTTTTGAAATACCAGGGTGCCTACCTTCTCAGCTCCTTAAGCACTGCAGTGCAATTCAACTCACTTTGGGGTAGCACCTGCTGCCAGCTCAGCTCAACTTTGATTAGCACATGTCCCACTTGCTTCTACCGTCCAATATTTTTGTCACTATCACGTTTGTTTTAGACCTCCGTGGAAGTCTTCTTTCTTTTTTTAACACTTGCTTATTTATTATTAGAAAGGCAGACTTTACAGAGAGAAGGAAAGACCGAAAGATATTCCAACTGCTGGTTCACTCCCCAAATGGATGCAATGGCCTGAGCTGAGTCAATCTGAAGCCAGCAGCCAGGAGCTCTTCCAGGTCTCCCACATGGGTGCCAGGGTTCCAAGGACGTAAGCCATTTCCTATTGCTTTCCCAGGCCACAAGCAGGGAGCTGAATGGGAATCAGAGCAGCCGGGACAGAAACTAGCACCCATTTGGGATCCCAAAGCTTGTGAGGGAAAGATTAGTCAATTGAGCCACTACACAGGGCCTCTCACTGTCAGATCTTTGCCTTGAAGGATCAAAGATCTGTCCATTCAAACCACCAGTTTTAACTATAAATTTTGCTAATTTTTTTATGGAAAGCATTTCAACAGTGCAAACTGTCTCCAATGTTGAAATTTTAAGAGCATGGGACCATCTTGGAATTCCATTTCTCTTTTTATGGAAAGCATTTCAGCAGTGCAAACTGTCTCCAATGTTGAAATTTTAAGGGCATGGGACCATCTTGGAATTCCATTTCTCTTCCAAGTATGGAGAATTCGAGCGGCAAAGGAAGAAATTCCACAAGGTGGTTGAAAGAATAGTGCTCACTCACTCAAGCGCATCTTTACCAAGAACATCAGAAAAGGAGGGGCACAGATAAAAAGACCCCAAAATCAAAGAAGGATGATTAAGTTTCCTGTCCTAAGAAAAAGGCAGTGTGATGTCAGCCCCAAACTCCAGAAGAGGGCAGCAGTGAAGGTAGCAGTGCCTTTGTTACTGAGCGACCTGCCACCTCTCAACCTGGTCCACCGAGACATTTTGCCCACCCGCTAACAACAGAAAACTTGCCACATGAATATGCTTACGTGCCTGAGAAGACCTGTTTACAGAACATTCCTGGCACAGCAAGGAAGATCAAGATCAAACATCATCACAAACAAAATCAAAAGTCAACAAACAGAAGATGTCCCTGGAAAGTGCTAAACAAACAGTGTGCTCTGCGGGGAAGTGAGGAAGCACCCCCAGCAGCGTGACTCCGTGAAGTGGCTGCTCTACTCCAGGCCTGTGATCTGTACCTGTACTCCAGGCCTGTGCTCACCGTAGCTGTGATTGGGTCTTTGAGTAGGAAGAAGAAGGTACTTGAAAATCCCCAGAGGCTTCTGGTGATAGGTGGAGTGTGGTCTGTGAGCAAAGTCTCCCTGCAACCACACATGGTTGGATTCAGTGACAGGCTCCCACAGGACAAGCCTGACACCTGACAAGAAGCAGGAAGAGCGCCCCCTTCTTAGCCCCTGCACGCAGTTCCACCCCACACCTGGAGGACTATGCCTCACCCCAGATGCAATCGCAGGAATGACATCAAAAAGCTTGTCATGGGACTAGAATATCAGAATTTAAAGGACAGTAATGGCTTTGTGCCTCCTCTGATAGCACTCATTTTCTTGAGGAGTTGTTGGCCTGCAAAACCATAACCATGACTGACATTGCTATAGATTCAAGGCCCATGCCCTTACAGACCCACTCACTAACATTACTAGTCATTGTTCAGCAGTAGTCGGGTCATTCCGAGCAACTTCGAAAAGGCACTCTTGGGTCACCAGCACCCTCAACGGGGGGTATCTCTGAGTCCATCATGACAGCTGTGAATGCCAGGTACATGGAGATCACCCTTGTCATGGCAAGACAAGACTGTGTCCCATGAGTTTGTGCCCTCCGAGCCAGCCTGTGGGGCCCCAATCTTGTGATTCCTTCCTCTTTCCCTGGCAAAAGCTTCCCTGCTGAGACAGTCCATCCTATCCATGCAGCGGCCAGTCCTTGGGCATTCTCTCAAGCCTTATTCTCCCTCCTTGCCCTGGTTTCTTCCATAGGATTCCCACTGATGTTCCGCATCGTATTTTCTGGATTAACAGGGAGCGTTAGTCAACTGCTTTTCATTAAATCTGGCTTTTGCAGATTGTGTTTTGTTTCAAGGATTGTTTTTCCCCCTCTCTTTCTGTGACCCATTTAAAAAGGGAAAGCAGGAAGGGTCAGGAGAAGCCTAGGTCAGGAATTGGACAGAGATGCAAGCGTTCATCTGCCAAGCTTCTACTGTGTGCCAGGTGTGATGACAGTAAACACTGGTCACTGTGCGACCCTTGTGCCTGCCAGTAAGAATTATTTCATATGCATTTAAATGACTAAAGAATTCATTTTCCTCTCTGGGGGAGTATGCATCGTTTGGGGTGGAAGTTTGTGTTTTGCCAGGTTGTTCAGTTATACCCAACTCATTTACTAACGTTCCCCTGCTGCTTGACCCTGGTAAGGTGGTGTCCTCTCTCTCCAGCCCGCATTCCTCATCTGCTTCCCATTCTCCCAGAAAATGCTCGCAAAGCAGAGACAGAAGTGGACCTTAAAAACTCTGCACCTCAGATGAACTCCGCGGCAGAGGGACGAGAGGATGCTAGGGTGTTGCTGCTGAGGGGGAGCTTAGAGAGGATCTGTGCTCCCATGCCCATCTGCACATCAAAGTCACAGTCACACAGGTAGATCAGGGCCCACAACTTCAGTCACAGGTGACATACAATTCGACTGATAGAAATCTGGAGACAGAACTTCAAACTTTCCTTCCTTCCAAAAATCAATGGAAGACTCGGTGAGTAGACACTAAGGTAACGAGCTGCAGGTGGAGGCTCTGCAAGAAGTCACTGGAAGGAGCAACTGGATCCGTAACAAAAAGAAATAGTGAACTCCCCGACAGGAGTCAGAGTGGATGTGACCACATCTTACACGAAAAGAAAAACAGGCATTTCTTTTCACCCCAATTCGTTCATTGAGGCTAATTTTGGAACAAAACAATGCTAAGCACCTTGAAAATAATGAGGTGAAAGAACTAAGGATTCTCCAAGAATTCATTAAATTCTACTGTGCTCATATGAAAGGAAAAGCACCCTGTCTGTTATGAACTTCAGAGTGCCATGGGACATGAAATTTACACGTAAACTACATTTCTACAGAAACCTTTCAACTCCTCTGACAACTAATTCACCTGTGAATTCTGCCTCTGAAATTTAAATACTAACCAATGCTTTACTCCTTTCCAACCCACTCTTACAGTGCTCAACTTTAGAATGGTTAGTGTTTTAGCAGCAGTCTCTTCAAAAGAAATACATCTTTCCCCAGCTCCCTTCTGCGCACGCACGTGGAGTTAAGCCACACTATTAGTGCATCCCATGTTCACTGCACGTCAGCACTGCCAACAGCGGCGTTCCACTGGGACTCAGCTCGGCTTTAAGGGAATGGTGTCCACCCTCACCTCTGCTAACTGGAGTCCGGGAGCTCCTAAAACTGTTCACCTACACTGTTGACATATGTCTTGTTAGAGTTACAGTTATACTACCTAAAAAACAGCCAGGTTCAGCAAAATCATGCTTCAACGCTATAAACTGCTAAATACTAAAATTAAAATAGACACGAGACAGCTGAATAGTAATCTATAGCCATTTTAAGGTGTATAGCACCCAGTTGTATATAAACTAATAATTGAGATGTCAATGAAGAAGTCACAGAACTTGCATTTTTATTTTTGCTTTTTTTTTTAACATATTGGTCACGCAATACCATGTCAATTAATTCCATAACATTATAAATTGCTACTGTTGTTATGTTGGGGCTTTTAATTGATTGGGATGATACTCTGCCGGCTCTACCTTCAGACAGAGATGGTCTCCCCAAGAAACCATTGAACTTATCTGGACAATAAGATGCTGGACTTTATGCTTGGTAAATGCCTGCAATGAAAGAATCTCAACTGAATTTGAACTGTGGGAATGCAACAAGGTGGAGGAATCCACCTTGGGAGGAGGGTTTGGGGAGGGGAGGGGGGAATCCCAGTGCCTATAAAATTGTGTCACATAATGCAATGTAATCAATAAAAAAAAAAGGTAGCCATAGTGGTCACATTAAGCTTAAACTCAATGCTTCATTGAATTTGCTTGGTTTTTTTTCCCTAAGATTTATCTATTTCTATTGAAAATTCGTATATACAGAAAGGAGCACAGAGAAGATCTTCCGTCCACTGGTCTACTCCCTAAGTGGCTGCAACGACCTGAACTAAGCTAATCCGAAACCAGGAACCAGGAGCTTCTTTCAGGTCTCCCACGTGGGTCAAGGTTCCAAGGCTTTGGGCCGTCCTTTACTGCTTCCGCAGGCCACAAGCAGGGAGCTGGATGGGAAATGGAGCAGCCATGATACAAATTTGCACCCATATGGGACCTCCGTGTGTGCAAGGAGAGGACTTTAGCCACTAGGCTACTGCACTGGGCCCAAGTTTGTTAAAGAGTGGTAACACTTAGCAGCTTGATCTTAGGAAAAAAATGTGCCCCAACATCTCCTAAGGCAGAGTCTATTGCTTTCATACTTGGAGCAAAGGTTAACACCAATACACATCTTCAATACTTCCTAAAAAGACTTCCTCTAGCCATACCTAGTGTGAGAACGATGAAGTCTTCTTGTTCTCTCTCCTTGGATTATGTATGCTTTATTAAATATCCTTAATTTATCAAGTCCAGTTGTACATTTGAAACATAGATTAATCCTCCACAACAATTTAAGCCCTGTGAAAAATCACTAGAAATAAAACATGCTGATATTTACAGCTTCCACTTTTAACCGCAACATCTGCCTACAGACAAACTCCTGTGCCGATGAAAGCAAGCATGCGGCCGAAAGGATGCTCTTTAGACATAATTGACTTGTGAGTAAAGCCGTGACCTCACACGCGGAAGACTGTCTCCGAAAAAGTCATCGCAAAGACTGCGGTACCCAGGGAGACACGATCATCCTAGATCTCTAGGACTGAGTCCTGGCTTTCTTAGCGTTTTAACAAACCTCTTTACAAACAAATCCACAGACTTCTAACACCGCTTTCCCTCTGCAAGTGCCTGAGTAAGAAACCCCTGCAGCATCAGACGCTCGACGGTGTAAACCATCCCAGTAGAAACACATTTCACAGTCTATACAGGAATTAACCAAGTAGGAAGAACGTTTTAAAAAAAATGTTATGTCGGGGCTTTAAATGGATCGGGATGATACTCTGCCGGCTCTACCTTCAGACCAGAGATGGTCTCCGCAAGAAACCGTTGAACTTATCTGGACAATAAGATGCTGGATTCTATGCTTGATATATGCCTACAATGAAAGAATCTCAACTGAACTTGAACTGTGCTAATGCAACAAGGTGGAGGAATCCACCTTGTGGGGAGGATTTTGGGAGGGGAGGGGGGAATCCCAGTACCTATAAAACTGTCACATAAAGCAATGTAATCAATAATAATAAAAAATTCTCACAAAAAGAGTTGAAATACCATTCAATTTATCTTAAATATCAATTTTTGTTAAAAAACAAATCTGAAGGAAATTAATAGAACTCACCCAATTCTGACCATTAAAATCCAATAGGACGGACATCTGGTGGCCACAACCCATAGTGGGATAACTGGGTTCAAATCCTGACTTCACTCTGAATTCCAGCTTCCTATTTATATGCATTCTGCAGGGACACGGTGATACTCCAACTACACAAGTGGTCCTATACTTCCTACCCATACAGGAGACCAGGGTGCAGTTCGCAGTTCCTGGTTTCTGCTTCACCCAACCATTGCTCCTGTGG
The DNA here is from genome assembly GCF_030435755.1 of Ochotona princeps. Taxonomy (NCBI): domain Eukaryota; kingdom Metazoa; phylum Chordata; class Mammalia; order Lagomorpha; family Ochotonidae; genus Ochotona; species Ochotona princeps. The sequence continues at coordinate 12,408,206 of NC_080832.1, read as the reverse complement.
GGATTTGGGGAGCGAACAAGCAGATGGAACACCTCTCTCTCTCTCTCTCTTTCACATTCTCCCTCCTAACCTCCCTCCCTTTGCCCGTTCTCTCTCCCTGATGCTTCTCTCTTTCAAATCAAAAAGTAATAAAAACAGGATATCTTCACTGTCCTAAAGTTGAAATATTTGAAAGCTCACCTGTGTTTGCAGCCAGGATTGATCCCAGAGAGAGCAGGGGAGGGGGGTATCGGAGCTGTATCCCGGGATGAGAGAGTTGACTTCAGGGCATATGATCTGTTGCTCAAGTGCTGGCCCTGTGACTCAGAGCTGGTCACGTCTGGATCATAGTACCTAAACATGTGCTCTGGACCCTGTCATGTCTCCTAGAGGAAACATCTCACATTTCAGTATAATTACTTATTATTTATATTTATTTTACCTGAAAGTCAAGTAACAGAAAGAGAGGGAGACAAAGAGAGATATGTTCGATCCACTACTTCACTTCCCAAATGGCTCCAACAGCCAGAAATTGAACGAGATGCAAGCCGGAGCTTCATCTGAAACTTGCACGTGGGTTCAGGAGCCCGAAGACGTAGATATCCTCTGCTGATTTTTAGGGCATTAGCAGGGAATTAGACTGGAAGTGGAGTAGATGGGCTCTGATTAGAGACTATGTAGAATGTCAAAGCTGTTGGCAGAGAAATAGCTCCTACACAAATGATGTAAGCCCAATTTCTTTTTTTATTTACTCAATGAATATTTCTAGCATTTAGTACTTACTACAAACTAGGAGATATGAACCATGGAAAAATGATTAGTATCTAACAAAGAAAATATCTACTGCTTCATTTCCAAAAGAACTACAGTACCTGGAGCTGGATTGGTCTGAAATCAGGAGTTAGGAGCCTGAACCAGCACCCATATGGGATGGGATGCCAGCACCACAGAAAACAGTTTTACCTGCTCTGACACACCACTGGTCCCTCTAGCAGATTCTCATAAGCCTGTATACTTACACCACAACCCAGCAAGTCTGCATTTCAGTGTGCAAGTAAGAGAAACACATGCGTGCAGAAAGTCAAGGGAAGCCATAGAAGCTTGACGTATGTGGCAGACTGGGAACAGCGTCCCATGTGCATGCTGGTTCGGGTCTTTGCTTTGCCCCTTCCCATCCAGCTCCATGCTAATGTGTCTGGCAGGGCAACAGGAGATGGTACAAGGGCCTGCACCCCTGTGACCCCATGGGAGACTTGAATGAGGGAGATCCAAGCTCTTGTGTTTGGGCTGGTGCAACTGGAGTCATCTCGGCCAACTGGAGAGTGAAACAACACATGGAATATTCTGTCCTCGCCCTGCCTCCTACCTGTGTGTGTGTGCATCTGTGAGTGTGTGTGCATCTGTGAGTGTGTGTGCATCTGTGTGTGTGTGTGCATGCGCATCGGTGTGTGTGTGTGTGTGTGTGAGTTCTGCCTTTCAAATAAAGAAATGATCTTTTTACAAACATTTACACTGAAAGGATATAAAGTGCTGGATCATGAAGACTAGATGCACCTTTTTTGTAAAGGTGGCATGTTTTTATGGATGTATTGAATTTGAAAAGCAAAGTGACAGCAAGAAAGGGGAGGAGAGGGAGATAAAGACAGATCCTGCATTCGCTGGTTCAAACTATCCAAATGCCTACGCCAGCTGGGGCTGGGCTAGGACAGAGCCAGGAGCCAGGAGCCCAGCACGCCATGTGTGTCCCTGACTTGGGTAGCAGGCACTCAGACCATCAGCTCCTGCCTTTCTCACTGCAATAGCAGCAAGAATAAGAAACACAACAAGCAGAATTCACACAAAACCCTGCTATGGGATGCGGTCTTTCAGGTCAGCTCCGCTCTGGCCATTGGGACCACTTGGGGGAATGAACCAGCAGGTGCAAGACCTTTCTCTCTGTCTCTCCTTCTCTCTGTCAATCTGACTTTCCAATAAAAAACAATCAATCTACATAAAAATAAAGAACCACATGGCACTGGCATGACCAAAGGAACAGAACAGATGCCCACCAATAATTGAGCTATGTACATACAAGTAGTTGGCTTCTGACAAAAGTGCTTAGACCATACATCTGAAAAGAAAAAAAGAAAAGAAAAGAAAGTATTACTCTCTATCCCTAACTTCGTAGAAACCTTTTGGGAATCCTTTGATGCAAGCAGAAGGATTCCTGAGAAAGTCAGTGGAAACTGTCTGCAGCTGGGATTGGACCATGGCTTGCTCTGACATCGTAAAGAACCATTGGTAGGTCACAATTCCAAAGCCCTATAGAAAGCCCTGGCTGGGCCTGGGGCCTCAGTTAGTCCAGTAGCTCTCCATGGGAGAGCTCTGGACTTGCGCTGAGCTAGCTGGTTTTCACTTGTTTTAGTTGAGCCTATTTTATTGATTTGTTCTCTTTTCTGTATTATTCATTTTGTTCTTCCCTCTTAATTTCATTTTGGTTTTTTTGCAGTGTGTATTTATTTTCCTTAGACACATTCTCACTCCTTCTCAAATTTCTTGACATTTTTGTGATTTATTTTTGATTTTCATCGTTTTGGTTTTTTGTTAATTTTAAACTTTTCATTTCCATTTCTTGTTGCGTTCCATTTTCTGCTTTCTTCTTGGGATCTTCATTTTTGGATGAGTTTATTTTTAAAATGTATGTATGACTTTCAGATTGATATTTTCATTTTCTGAAAAAGAGAAGTGAGGAAGTGTCTAAGGGGAGAGACCTATAATGACCTCACTATGTGTTCTTCCTAACACATACTTTGTACTCCCCTGTCTCTTCTCGATTTTCTCATGATTCGTATTTTTGATACCTTCACTACCAGCATATTTGAAAACCGTTTTATCTCTGAGCAAGATTTGCATCGTAAGCATTGGCCATGGACGTTGGCCTTATACCCATCCGAAGTGATGAGTGAATGTGACCAGTGCTCCACAGAGTGGTGAGTGGGGACCACAACAGAGAAGAAGATGAGCAATGGATTCCAGGTTCTCGGCACGACCAGCCAGGACGGGTGCCGCCAGAAACACTGCCCCACCGCCTGGAAAGCAGCAATCAAGTGGCCACCAACTGTCACATCCTCCTTGGATTGCTACACATCCTCTCCTGATGTGGAAGTACACAGGCCCAAAACCAAATATCCCTCTACTGAAGGATTTTTCTCCTGTCACTGGATTGTCTTCTCACTGGACCAAAGAACACTCAGCCACAAAAGGGCTTGAAGCAGCTGCATCATACATCTTTACCTGAACATCGAATGCCACCGATGCTGAAGGAAGACTCTATGGCTTGCAGCAGGAGCACTTTGAACTGATTCAAAATCATGGAGGAGCTACAAAGTTTGCAAAGTGCTTCAAGCTGTTACCAACTAGAGCAGCAGTGGAACCATTCTGAGGAGCTTGTCCTACCACCCATAGCCTGCCAGTCTGCTCACCATCAGCCCAGCTGTCGCTGCTGGGCACATGGGCTTCCAGCGTTCCTGCCCAGAGACTCTCCATCACGAACAGCAGAGGAGCCGCTGCTGAGGAGCCGGGAGAGTTTCGACAGTGCTGTGAAGTCCAAAGCAGGCTTCCCGGAAGGAACTGCCAAAAGTCTGTGGATTGAGTGATTTGAAGGGTATTGGGCCACCTGATGGAGACTGGAACCATCAATCCTGGACAGGTTATAACATCTTTTGGGCATATGGAGGAATCTGGAGACTATTACGTTACAGTTGGAAAAGATGTGCCTATTGGACAGATTGTTGCTGTGGCAACCCTGATACTAGAACTTCATCCACTCTGTGCAGAGAGGGAAAGAGTGGAAGATGTTGTTTTCCGTGATGAATGCAGAGGCAAGCAGCTTTCCAAACTACTATGAACAACCCTTCCTTTGCTAAGCAAGAAACGAAACTGTGACAAGATTCACCTTGAATCTCTACAAGCTTGATGTCTACAAAAACTTTGGATAGGCCATCTCTGAAGAAAACTACATGGAAAAAGTTTGGATACACACAAATAAGTTTGGATACGCAGTATCTGAAGAAAATTGCATGTGTCGTAGGCTTCTGAAGTAAAAATGTCTTGAAAAATTGCCACAGGCATCAACACTACAAAACTGTACTCTTCACACACAACACATTGTTGCCGCAAGCCTGTGACCTCCATCAGTACCACACTGACATGGAGAAGATAGAATGTATATCAGAGTATAATGACAGTTACAAGAGTACTTTGGACTGCCGGGGCGTACTGGGAGTGTAGATTACATAGGAAAATCATAAATGGGATGGTTTAACCAAAGCAATATACTTTCAACTTGAAAAACATGCCATACGGGAATCAACCAATAGCAATATAGCATTCAATTGTTCTACCCAATCAGCCTGGTGTTTGTAAGCCTTCATTCTATTCTCCCCTCTATTACAGTTCTTCCTACAAATGTTTAAAGTGACAAGATGTCATTCGATTAGACAGGAAATTCATTAAAAATATTGAATCAATATAAAATCATGTGTGACATTTTTTATAGATGGCAAACATTACGCAGTGTTATGAATACAGAAACATATAACACAGCACAAGTGTAAAGCAACTCCACTTTGACAGATTCAGAGCTAGGAACGCATACTAAAAGGAAGACACTTTTAGAATTAAATGTGTTGAACCTAGGGAAATTTTTTTCCTTTTTTTGCTATCATTCCAAAAATATGTTATCAAAGTGATCTTCTTAATCAAACATAAACATGTGCATTATTCACAGTTCTGAACATTTGTACATTTCAAATTTCTGAGACTTGTAGAATTAATTTCAACTACTTTGCCTATTCACGCCATTATTCTCATAGCTCTAAGAATTTTTCCCCTTTAGTTTTGACAGTCTTTACATAGGTGCTTAGGGCACAAAGGGTCAAGAGCTACGGGAAAGCGGGTAAGACGCATTTCCACATTATTGCTTTTCTTTCTTTTGTCCTGTGTCTCGGGTTAAACGGGGAGATAAAGGGAGAAGCCTCACCCAGCCTCCCACCTATCCCAGGTCCCCGATGTGATTGGGGCATGCTCCGAGAGTCCTGCTCGAGTGGTTTTGGTAATTCAACAGTTAGGAATTGCTGCCGATCTCGCCATTCCAAGCACGATGAAATCGCTGCAGAATCCACTGGTCGACATAGTCCACCTTAGTGTCTCCGTTTGCCCAGATTTCCACTGCCAAAGATTGGCTGGGGTAGTTCATTGTTTTATTCTCCATCCTGTGTAGTGGTACCAGGTGTCCTCTGCAGGTTCCGATGGACTGCCATATTTTCAAAGTGATCCTTCTTAATCAAACTTAAACATATGGCTTCGGGACCATGCACCTGCATGGGAGACCCAGAAGTGTCCCAGGGCTCCTGACTTTAGATCGGCTCACCTCCGGCCCTCGCGGCCACTTGAAGACTGAATCATCGGACAGAATAGCTGGCTCTGTCTCTCCTCTTCTCTGTATATCTGACTTTCTAATAAAAATAACAGAAACGTGTTTTAAGCAGATGCTTATTTCAAAGGCAGAGTGTCCTGCGGATGCGGAGAAACAGAGATCATTCATCCACTGGTTCATTCCCAAAAGAACTACAATGTCTGGAGCTGGATTGGTCTGAAATCAGGAGTTAGGAGCCTGAACCAGCACCCATATGGGATGGGATGCCAGCACCACAGGAAACAGTTTTACCTGCTCTGACACACCCCTGGTCCCTCTAGCAGATTCTGATAAGCCTGTATACTTACACCACAACCCAGCAAGTCTGCATTTCAGTGTGCAAGTAAGAGAAACACACGCATGCAGAAAGTCAAGGGAAGCCATAGAAGCTTGACGTATGTGGCAGACTGGGAACAGCGTCCCATGTGCATGCTGGTTCGGGTCTTTGCTTTGCCCCTTCCCATCCAGCTCCATGCTAATGTGTCTGGCAGGGCAACAGGAGATGGTACAAGGGCCTGCACCCCTGTGACCCCATGGGAGACTTGAATGAGGGAGATCCAAGCTCTTGTGTTTGGGCTGGTGCAACTGGAGTCATCTCGGCCAACTGGAGAGTGAAACAACACATGGAATATTCTGTCCTCTCCCTGCCTCCTACCTGTGTGTGTGCATCTGTGAGAGTGTGTGCATCTGTGAGAGTGTGTGTGTGTGTGTGTGCGTGCGCGTCGGTGTGTGTGTGTATGTGTGTGTGAGTTCTGCCTTTCAAATAAAGAAATGATCTTTTTACAAACATTTACACTGAAAGGATATAAAGTGCTGGATCATGAAGACTAGATGCACCTTTTTTGTAAAGGTGGCATGTTTTTATGGATGTATTGAATTTGAAAAGCAAAGTGACAGCAAGAAAGGGGAGGAGAGGGAGATAAAGACAGATCCTGCATTCGCTGGTTCAAACTATCCAAATGCCTACGCCAGCTGGGGCTGGGCTAGGACAGAGCCAGGAGCCAGGAGCCCAGCACGCCATGTGTGTCCCTGACTTGGGTAGCAGGCACTCAGACCATCAGCTCCTGCCTTTCTCACTGCAATAGCAGCAAGAATAAGAAACACAACAAGCAGAATTCACACAAAACCCTGCTATGGGATGCGGTCTTTCAGGTCAGCTCCGCTCTGGCCATTGGGACCACTTGGGGGAATGAACCAGCAGGTGCAAGACCTTTCTCTCTGTCTCTCCTTCTCTCTGTCAATCTGACTTTCCAATAAAAAACAATCAATCTACATAAAAATAAAGAACCACATGGCACTGGCATGACCAAAGGAACAGAACAGATGCCACAAATAATTGAGCTATGTACATACAAGTGGTTGGCTTCTGACAAAAGTGCTTAGACCGTACATCTGAAAAGAAAAAAAAGAAAAGAAAAGAAAGTATTACTCTCTATCCCTAACTTCGTAGAAACCTTTTGGGAATCCTTTGATTCAAGCAGAAGGATTCCTGAGAAAGTCAGTGGAAACTGTCTGCAGCTGGGATTGGACCATGGCTTGCTCTGACATCGTAAAGAACCATTGGTAGGTCACAATTCCAAAGCCCTATAGAAAGCCCTGGCTGGGCCTGGGGCCTCAGTTAGTCCGCGCTGAGCTAGCTGGTTTTCACTTGTTTCAGTTGAGCCTATTTTATTGATTTGTTCTCTTTTCTGTATTATTCATTTTGTTCTTCCCTCTTAATTTCATTTTGGTTCTTTTGCAGTGTGTATTTATTTTCCTTAGACACATTCTCACTCCTTCTCAAACTTTTTGACATTTTTGTCATTTATTTTTGATTTTCATCATTTTGTTTTTTTGTTAATTTTAAACTTTTCATTTCCATTTCTTGTTGCGTTCCATTTTCTGCTTTCTTCTTGGGATCTTCGTTTTTGGATGAGTTTATTTTTAAAATGTATGTATGACTTTCAGATTGATATTTTCATTTTCTGAAAAAGAGAAGTGAGGAAGTGTCTAAGGGGAGAGACCTATAATGACCTCACTATGTGTTCTTCCTAACACATACTTTGTACTCCCCTGTCTCTTCTCGATTTTCTCATGATTCGTATTTTTGATACCTTCACTACCAGCATATTTGAAAAACGTTTTATCTCTGAACAAGTTTTGCATCGTAAGCATTGGCCATGGACGTTGGCCTTATACCCATCCGAAGTGATGAGTGAATGTGACCAGTGCTCCACAGAGTGGTGAGTGGGGACCACAACAGAGAAGAAGATGAGCAACGGATTCCAGGTTCTCGGCACGACCAGCCAGGACGGGTGCCGCCAGAAACACTGCCCCACCGCCTGGAAAGCAGCAATCAAGTGGCCACCAACTGTCACATCCTCCTTGGATTGCTACACATCCTCTCCTGATGTGGAAGTACACAGGCCCAAAACCAAATATCCCTCTACTGAAGGATTTTTCTCCTGTCACTGGATTGTCTTCTCACTGGACCAAAGAACACTCAGCCACAAAAGGGCTTGAAGCAGCTGCATCATACATCTTTACCTGAACATCGAATGCCACCGATGCTGAAGGAAGACTCTATGGCTTGCAGCAGGAGCACTTTGAACTGATTCAAAATCATGGAGGAGCTACAAAGTTTGCAAAGTGCTTCAAGCTGTTACCAACTAGAGCAGCAGTGGAACCATTCTGAGGAGCTTGTCCTACCATCCATAGCCTGCCAGTCTGCTCACCATCAGCCCAGCTGTCGCTGCTGGGCACATGGGCTTCCAGCGTTCCTGCCCAGAGACTCTCCATCACGAACAGCAGAGGAGCCGCTGCTGAGGAGCCGGGAGAGTTTCGACAGTGCTGTGAAGTCCAAAGCAGGCTTCCCGGAAGGAACTGCCAAAAGTCTGTGGATTGAGTGATTTGAAGGGTATTGGGCCACCTGATGGAGACTGGAACCATCAATCCTGGACAGGTTATAACATCTTTTGGGCATATGGAGGAATCTGGAGACTATTACGTTACAGTTGGAAAAGATGTGCCTATTGGACAGATTGTTGCTGTGGCAACCCTGATACTAGAACTTCATCCACTCTGTGCAGAGAGGGAAAGAGTGGAAGATGTTGTTTTCCGTGATGAATGCAGAGGCAAGCAGCTTTCCAAACTACTAGGAACAACCCTTCCTTTGCTAAGCAAGAAACGAAACTGTGACAAGATTCACCTTGAATCTCTACAAGCTTGATGTCTACAAAAACTTTGGATAGGTCATCTCTGAAGAAAACTACATGGAAAAGGTTTGGATACACACAAATAAGTTTGGATACGCAGTATCTGAAGAAAATTGCATGTGTCGTAGGCTTCTGAAGTAAAAATGTCTTGAAAAATTGCCACAGGCATCAACACTACAAAACTGTACTCTTCACACACAACACATTGTTGCCGCAAGCCTGTGACCTCCATCAGTACCACACTGACATGGAGAAGATAGAATGTATATCAGAGTATAATGACAGTTACAAGAGTACTTTGGACTGCCGGGGCGTACTGGGAGTGTAGATTACATAGGAAAATCATAAATGGGATGGTTTAACCAAAGCAATATACTTTCAACTTGAAAAACATGCCATATGGGAATCAACCAATAGCAATATAGCATTCAATTGTTCTACCCAATCAACCTGGTGTTTGTAAGCCTTCATTCTATTCTAACCCTCTACTACAGTTCTTCCTACAAATGTTTAAAGTGACAAGATGTCATTCGATTAGACAGGAAATTCATTAAAAATATTGAATCAATATAAAATCATGTGTGACATTTTTTATAGATGGCAAACATTACGCAGTGTTATGAATACAGAAACATATAACACAGCACAAGTGTAAAGCAACTCCACTTTGACAGATTCAGAGCTAGGAACGCATACTAAAAGGAAGACACTTTTAGAATTAAATGTGTTGAACCTAGGGAAATTTTTTTCCTTTTTTTGCTATCATTCCAAAAATACGTTATCAAAGTGATCCTTCTTAATCAAACATAAACATGTGCATTTTTTACAGTTCTGAACATTTGTACATTTCAAATTTCTGAGACTTGTAGAATTAATTTCAACTACTTTGCCTATTCATGCCATTATTCTCATAGCTCTAAGAATTTTTCCCCTTTAGTTTTGACAGTCTTTACATAGGTGCTTAGGGCACAAAGGGTCAAGAGCTACGGGAAAGCGGGTAAGACGCATTTCCACATTATTGCTTTTCTTTCTTTTGTCCTGTGTCTCGGGTTAAACGGGGAGATAAAGGGAGAAGCCTCACCCAGCCTCCCACCTATCCCAGGTCCCCGATGTGATTGGGGCATGCTCCGAGAGTCCTGCTCGAGTGGTTTTGGTAATTCAACAGTTAGGAATTGCTGCCAATCTCGCCATTCCAAGCACGATGAAATCCCTGCAGAATCCACTGGTCGACATAGTCCACCTTAGTGTCTCCGTTTGCCCAGATTTCCACTGCCAAAGATTGGCTGGGGTAGTTCATTGTTTTATTCTCCATCCTGTGTAGTGGTACCAGGTGTCCTCTGCAGGTTCCGATGGACTGCCATATTTTCAAAGTGATCCTTCTTAATCAAACTTAAACATAGGGCTTCGGGACTATGCACCTGCATGGGAGACCCAGAAGAGTCCCAGGGCTCCTGACTTTAGATCGGCTCACCTCCGGCCCTGGCGGCCACTTGAAGACTGAATCATCGGACACAATAGCTGGCTCTGTCTCTCCTCTTCTCTGTATATCTGACTTTCTAATAAAAATAACAGAAACGTGTTTTAAGCAGATGCTTATTTCAAAGGCAGAGTGTCCTGCGGATGCGGAGAAACAGAGATCATTCATCCACTGGTTCATTCCCAAAAGAACTACAATGCCTGGAGCTGGATTGGTCTGAAATCAGGAGTTAGGAGCCTGAACCAGCACCCATATGGGATGGGATGCCAGCACCACAGGAAACAGTTTTACCTGCTCTGACACACCCCTGGTCCCTCTAGCAGATTCTCATAAGCCTGTATACTTATACCACAACGCAGCAAGTCTGCATTTCAGTGTGCAAGTAAGAGAAACACATGCGTGCAGAAAGTCAAGGGAAGCCATAGAAGCTTGACGGATGTGGCAGACTGGGAACAGCGTCCCATGTGCATGCTGGTTCGGGTCTTTGCTTTGCCCCTTCCCATCCAGCTCCATGCTAATGTGTCTGGCAGGGCAACAGGAGATGGTACAAGGGCCTGCACCCCTGTGACCCCATGGGAGACTTGAATGAGGGAGATCCAAGCTCTTGTGTTTGGGCTGGTGCAACTGGAGTCATCTCGGCCAACTGGAGAGTGAAACAACACATGGAATATTCTGTCCTCTCCCTGCCTCCTACCTGTGTGTGCATCTGTGAGTGTATGTGTGTGTGTGTCTGTGTGTGTCTGAGTGTGTGTGCGCGCGCATCGGTGTGTGGGTGTGTGTGTGTGTGTGTGAGTTCTGCCTTTCAAATAAAGAAATGATCTTTTTACAAACATTTACACTGAAAGGATATAAAGTGCTGGATCATGAAGACTAGATGCACCTTTTTTGTAAAGGTGGCATGTTTTTATGGATGTATTGAATTTGAAAAGCAAAGTGACAGCAAGAAAGGGGAGGAGAGGGAGATAAAGACAGATCCTGCATTCGCTGGTTCAAACTATCCAAATGCCTACGCCAGCTGGGGCTGGGCTAGGACAGAGCCAGGAGCCAGGAGCCAGGAGCCAGGAGCCCAGCACGCCATGTGTGTCCCTGACTTGGGTAGCAGGCACTCAGACCATCAGCTCCTGCCTTTCTCACTGCAATAGCAGCAAGAATAAGAAACACAACAAGCAGAATTCACACAAAACCCTGCTATGGGATGTGGTCTTTCAGGTCAGCTCCGCTCTGGCCATTGGGACCACTTGGAGGAATGAACCAGCAGGTGCAAGACCTTTCTCTCTGTCTCTCCTTCTCTCTGTCAATCTGACTTTCCAATAAAAAACAATCAAAATGGAGGAATCAAAGCATTAATCAAAAAAAGATGGAAAATGGAGTAGATGAATCAACCACCTCAGCTTTATGCTTGCAGCGGAAAACTGGACAAGGGGAAACCCTAAGACGGACTATGTCAATCAGTGGACTCTGCACCAGCCTCATCAAACCTGGACTGTTGCTGATGATATGTTGGTGCTTCTAATTGATCGAGGTGACGCTCTGCTGGCTCTGCCTACAAACCTGAGAGGGCCTCCCTAAGAGGCGGTTGAACTTGAACTGGACAAGTGGGATGCTGGACTCTGTATGGTGTAAACTTTTAATTAGGGAATCTCAACGGAACTTGAGCTGTGGTTATGCATCAAGGTGAAGGAATTCATGATGGGGGAAGGGTTTGGGGTGAAGGGGGGGGAATCCCAGTACCTATGAAATTGTGTCATGTAATGCAATGTAATTAATGAATAAATGAATATTTAAAAAAAAAACAATCAATCTACATAAAAATAAAGAACCACATGGCACTGGCATGACCAAAGGAACAGAACAGATGCCCACCAATAATTGAGCTATGTACATACAAGTGGTTGGCTTCTGACAAAAGTGCTTAGACCATACATCTGAAAAGGAAAAAAGAAAAGAAAAGAAAGTATTACTCTCTATCCCTAACTTCGTAGAAACCTTTTGGGAATCCTTTGATTCAAGCAGAAGGATTCCTGAGAAAGTCAGTGGAAACTGTCTGCAGCTGGGATTGGACCACGGCTTGCTCTGACATCGTAAAGAACCATTGGTAGGTCACAATTCCAAAGCCCTATAGAAAGCCCTGGCTGGGCCTGGGGCCTCAGTTAGTCCAGTAGCTCTCCATGGGAGAGCTCTGGACTTGCGCTGAGCTAGCTGGTTTTCACTTGTTTTAGTTGAGCCTATTTTATTGATTTGTTCTCTTTTCTGTATTATTCATTTTGTTCTTCCCTCTTAATTTCCTTTTGGTTTTTTTGCAGTGTGTATTTATTTTCCTTAGACACATTCTCACTCCTTCTCAAATTTCTTGACATTTTTGTGATTTATTTTTGATTTTCATCGTTTTGGTTTTTTGTTAATTTTAAACTTTTCATTTCCATTTCTTGTTGCGTTCCATTTTCTGCTTTCTTCTTGGGATCTTCGTTTTTGGATGAGTTTATTTTTAAAATGTATGTATGACTTTCAGATTGATATTTTCATTTTCTGAAAAAGAGAAGTGAGGAAGTGTCTAAGGGGAGAGACCTATAATGACCTCACTATGTGTTCTTCCTAACACATACTTTGTACTCCCCTGTCTCTTCTCGATTTTCTCATGATTCGTATTTTTGATACCTTCACTACCAGCATATTTGAAAAACGTTTTATCTCTGAGCAAGATTTGCATCGTCAGCATCGGCCATGGACGTTGGCCTTATACCCATCCGAAGTGATGAGTGAATGTGACCAGTGCTCCACAGAGTGGTGAGTGGGGACCACAACAGAGAAGAAGATGAGCAACGGATTCCAGGTTCTCGGCACGACCAGCCAGGACGGGTGCCGCCAGAAACACTGCCCCACTGCCTGGAAAGCAGCAATCAAGTGGCCACCAACTGTCACATCCTCCTTGGATTGCTACACATCCTCTCCTGATGTGGAAGTGCACAGGCCCAAAACCAAATATCCCTCTACTGAAGGATTTTTCTCCTGTCACTGGATTGTCTTCTCACTGGACCAAAGAACACTCAGCCACAAAAGGGCTTGAAGCAGCTGCATCATACATCTTTACCTGAACATCGAATGCCACCGATGCTGAAGGAAGACTCTATGGCTTGCAGCAGGAGCACTTTGAACTGATTCAAAATCATGGAGGAGCTACAAAGTTTGCAAAGTGCTTCAAGCTGTTACCAACTAGAGCAGCAGTGGAACCATTCTGAGGAGCTTGTCCTACCATCCATAGCCTGCCAGTCTGCTCACCATCAGCCCAGCTGTCGCTGCTGGGCACATGGGCTTCCAGCGTTCCTGCCCAGAGACTCTCCATCACGAACAGCAGAGGAGCCGCTGCTGAGGAGCCGGGAGAGTTTCGACAGTGCTGTGAAGTCCAAAGCAGGCTTCCCGGAAGGAACTGCCAAAAGTCTGTGGATTGAGTGATTTGAAGGGTATTGGGCCACCTGATGAAGACTGGAACCATCAGTCCTGGACAGGTTATAACATCTTTTGGGCATATGGAGGAATCTGGAGACTATTACGTTACAGTTGGAAAAGATGTGCCTATTGGACAGATTGTTGCTGTGGCAACCCTGATACTAGAACTTCATCCACTCTGTGCAGAGAGGGAAAGAGTGGAAGATGTTGTTTTCCGTGATGAATGCAGAGGCAAGCAGCTTTCCAAACTACTAGGAACAACCCTTCCTTTGCTAAGCAAGAAACGAAACTGTGACAAGATTCACCTTGAATCTCTACAAGCTTGATGTCTACAAAAACTTTGGATAGGTCATCTCTGAAGAAAACTACATGGAAAAGGTTTGGATACACACAAATAAGTTTGGATACGCAGTATCTGAAGAAAATTGCATGTGTCGTAGGCTTCTGAAGTAAAAATGTCTTGAAAAATTGCCACAGGCATCAACACTACAAAACTGTACTCTTCACACACAACACATTGTTGCCGCAAGCCTGTGACCTCCATCAGTACCACACTGACATGGAGAAGATAGAATGTATATCAGAGTATAATGACAGTTACAAGAGTACTTTGGACTGCCGGGGCGTACTGGGAGTGTAGATTACATAGGAAAATCATAAATGGGATGGTTTAACCAAAGCAATATACTTTCAACTTGAAAAACATGCCATATGGGAATCAACCAATAGCAATATAGCATTCAATTGTTCTACCCAATCAGCCTGGTGTTTGTAAGCCTTCATTCTATTCTAACCCTCTACTACAGTTCTTCCTACAAATGTTTAAAGTGACAAGATGTCATTCGATTAGACAGGAAATTCATTAAAAATATTGAATCAATATAAAATCATGTGTGACATTTTTTATAGATGGCAAACATTACGCAGTGTTATGAATACAGAAACATATAACACAGCACAAGTGTAAAGCAACTCCACTTTGACAGATTCAGAGCTAGGAACGCATACTAAAAGGAAGACACTTTTAGAATTAAATGTGTTGAACCTAGGGAAATTTTTTTCCTTTTTTTGCTATCATTCCAAAAATACGTTATCAAAGTGATCCTTCTTAATCAAACATAAACATGTGCATTTTTTACAGTTCTGAACATTTGTACATTTCAAATTTCTGAGACTTGTAGAATTAATTTCAACTACTTTGCCTATTCATGCCATTATTCTCATAGCTCTAAGAATTTTTCCCCTTTAGTTTTGACAATCTTTACATAGGTGCTTAGGGCACAAAGGGTCAAGAGCTACGGGAAAGCGGGTAAGACGCATTTCCACATTATTGCTTTTCTTTCTTTTTTCCTGTGTCTCGGGTTAAACGGGGAGATAAAGGGAGAAGCCTCACCCAGCCTCCCACCTATCCCAGGTCCCCGATGTGATTGGGGCATGCTCCGAGAGTCCTGCTCGAGTGGTTTTGGTAATTCAACAGTTAGGAATTGCTGCCAATCTCGCCATTCCAAGCACGATGAAATCCCTGCAGAATCCACTGGTCGACATAGTCCACCTTAGTGTCTCCGTTTGCCCAGATTTCCACTGCCAAAGATTGGCTGGGGTAGTTCATTGTTTTATTCTCCATCCTGTGTAGTGGTACCAGGTGTCCTCTGCAGGTTCCGATGGACTGCCATATTTTCAAAGTGATCCTTCTTAATCAAACTTAAACATAGGGCTTCGGGACCATGCACCTGCATGGGAGACCCAGAAGAGTCCCAGGGCTCCTGACTTTAGATCGGCTCACCTCCGGCCCTGGCGGCCACTTGAAGACTGAATCATCGGACACAATAGCTGGCTCTGTCTCTCCTCTTCTCTGTATATCTGACTTTCTAATAAAAATAACAGAAACGTGTTTTAAGCAGATGCTTATTTCAAAGGCAGAGTGTCCTGCGGATGCGGAGAAACAGAGATCATTCATCCACTGGTTCATTCCCAAAAGAACTACAATGCCTGGAGCTGGATTGGTCTGAAATCAGGAGTTAGGAGCCTGAACCAGCACCCATATGGGATGGGATGCCAGCACCACAGGAAACAGTTTTACCTGCTCTGACACACCCCTGGTCCCTCTAGCAGATTCTCATAAGCCTGTATACTTATACCACAACGCAGCAAGTCTGCATTTCAGTGTGCAAGTAAGAGAAACACATGCGTGCAGAAAGTCAAGGGAAGCCATAGAAGCTTGACGGATGTGGCAGACTGGGAACAGCGTCCCATGTGCATGCTGGTTCGGGTCTTTGCTTTGCCCCTTCCCATCCAGCTCCATGCTAATGTGTCTGGCAGGGCAACAGGAGATGGTACAAGGGCCTGCACCCCTGTGACCCCATGGGAGACTTGAATGAGGGAGATCCAAGCTCTTGTGTTTGGGCTGGTGCAACTGGAGTCATCTCGGCCAACTGGAGAGTGAAACAACACATGGAATATTCTGTCCTCTCCCTGCCTCCTACCTGTGTGTGCATCTGTGAGTGTATGTGTGTGTGTGTCTGTGTGTGTCTGAGTGTGTGTGCGCGCGCATCGGTGTGTGGGTGTGTGTGTGTGTGTGTGAGTTCTGCCTTTCAAATAAAGAAATGATCTTTTTACAAACATTTACACTGAAAGGATATAAAGTGCTGGATCATGAAGACTAGATGCACCTTTTTTGTAAAGGTGGCATGTTTTTATGGATGTATTGAATTTGAAAAGCAAAGTGACAGCAAGAAAGGGGAGGAGAGGGAGATAAAGACAGATCCTGCATTCGCTGGTTCAAACTATCCAAATGCCTACGCCAGCTGGGGCTGGGCTAGGACAGAGCCAGGAGCCAGGAGCCAGGAGCCAGGAGCCCAGCACGCCATGTGTGTCCCTGACTTGGGTAGCAGGCACTCAGACCATCAGCTCCTGCCTTTCTCACTGCAATAGCAGCAAGAATAAGAAACACAACAAGCAGAATTCACACAAAACCCTGCTATGGGATGTGGTCTTTCAGGTCAGCTCCGCTCTGGCCATTGGGACCACTTGGAGGAATGAACCAGCAGGTGCAAGACCTTTCTCTCTGTCTCTCCTTCTCTCTGTCAATCTGACTTTCCAATAAAAAACAATCAAAATGGAGGAATCAAAGCATTAATCAAAAAAAGATGGAAAATGGAGTAGATGAATCAACCACCTCAGCTTTATGCTTGCAGCGGAAAACTGGACAAGGGGAAACCCTAAGACGGACTATGTCAATCAGTGGACTCTGCACCAGCCTCATCAAACCTGGACTGTTGCTGATGATATGTTGGTGCTTCTAATTGATCGAGGTGACGCTCTGCTGGCTCTGCCTACAAACCTGAGAGGGCCTCCCTAAGAGGCGGTTGAACTTGAACTGGACAAGTGGGATGCTGGACTCTGTATGGTGTAAACTTTTAATTAGGGAATCTCAACGGAACTTGAGCTGTGGTTATGCATCAAGGTGAAGGAATTCATGATGGGGGAAGGGTTTGGGGTGAAGGGGGGGGAATCCCAGTACCTATGAAATTGTGTCATGTAATGCAATGTAATTAATGAATAAATGAATATTTAAAAAAAAAACAATCAATCTACATAAAAATAAAGAACCACATGGCACTGGCATGACCAAAGGAACAGAACAGATGCCCACCAATAATTGAGCTATGTACATACAAGTGGTTGGCTTCTGACAAAAGTGCTTAGACCATACATCTGAAAAGGAAAAAAGAAAAGAAAAGAAAGTATTACTCTCTATCCCTAACTTCGTAGAAACCTTTTGGGAATCCTTTGATTCAAGCAGAAGGATTCCTGAGAAAGTCAGTGGAAACTGTCTGCAGCTGGGATTGGACCACGGCTTGCTCTGACATCGTAAAGAACCATTGGTAGGTCACAATTCCAAAGCCCTATAGAAAGCCCTGGCTGGGCCTGGGGCCTCAGTTAGTCCAGTAGCTCTCCATGGGAGAGCTCTGGACTTGCGCTGAGCTAGCTGGTTTTCACTTGTTTTAGTTGAGCCTATTTTATTGATTTGTTCTCTTTTCTGTATTATTCATTTTGTTCTTCCCTCTTAATTTCCTTTTGGTTTTTTTGCAGTGTGTATTTATTTTCCTTAGACACATTCTCACTCCTTCTCAAATTTCTTGACATTTTTGTGATTTATTTTTGATTTTCATCGTTTTGGTTTTTTGTTAATTTTAAACTTTTCATTTCCATTTCTTGTTGCGTTCCATTTTCTGCTTTCTTCTTGGGATCTTCGTTTTTGGATGAGTTTATTTTTAAAATGTATGTATGACTTTCAGATTGATATTTTCATTTTCTGAAAAAGAGAAGTGAGGAAGTGTCTAAGGGGAGAGACCTATAATGACCTCACTATGTGTTCTTCCTAACACATACTTTGTACTCCCCTGTCTCTTCTCGATTTTCTCATGATTCGTATTTTTGATACCTTCACTACCAGCATATTTGAAAAACGTTTTATCTCTGAGCAAGATTTGCATCGTCAGCATCGGCCATGGACGTTGGCCTTATACCCATCCGAAGTGATGAGTGAATGTGACCAGTGCTCCACAGAGTGGTGAGTGGGGACCACAACAGAGAAGAAGATGAGCAACGGATTCCAGGTTCTCGGCACGACCAGCCAGGACGGGTGCCGCCAGAAACACTGCCCCACTGCCTGGAAAGCAGCAATCAAGTGGCCACCAACTGTCACATCCTCCTTGGATTGCTACACATCCTCTCCTGATGTGGAAGTGCACAGGCCCAAAACCAAATATCCCTCTACTGAAGGATTTTTCTCCTGTCACTGGATTGTCTTCTCACTGGACCAAAGAACACTCAGCCACAAAAGGGCTTGAAGCAGCTGCATCATACATCTTTACCTGAACATCGAATGCCACCGATGCTGAAGGAAGACTCTATGGCTTGCAGCAGGAGCACTTTGAACTGATTCAAAATCATGGAGGAGCTACAAAGTTTGCAAAGTGCTTCAAGCTGTTACCAACTAGAGCAGCAGTGGAACCATTCTGAGGAGCTTGTCCTACCATCCATAGCCTGCCAGTCTGCTCACCATCAGCCCAGCTGTCGCTGCTGGGCACATGGGCTTCCAGCGTTCCTGCCCAGAGACTCTCCATCACGAACAGCAGAGGAGCCGCTGCTGAGGAGCCGGGAGAGTTTCGACAGTGCTGTGAAGTCCAAAGCAGGCTTCCCGGAAGGAACTGCCAAAAGTCTGTGGATTGAGTGATTTGAAGGGTATTGGGCCACCTGATGAAGACTGGAACCATCAGTCCTGGACAGGTTATAACATCTTTTGGGCATATGGAGGAATCTGGAGACTATTACGTTACAGTTGGAAAAGATGTGCCTATTGGACAGATTGTTGCTGTGGCAACCCTGATACTAGAACTTCATCCACTCTGTGCAGAGAGGGAAAGAGTGGAAGATGTTGTTTTCCGTGATGAATGCAGAGGCAAGCAGCTTTCCAAACTACTAGGAACAACCCTTCCTTTGCTAAGCAAGAAACGAAACTGTGACAAGATTCACCTTGAATCTCTACAAGCTTGATGTCTACAAAAACTTTGGATAGGCCATCTCTGAAGAAAACTACATGGAAAAGGTTTGGATACACACAAATAAGTTTGGATACGCAGTATCTGAAGAAAATTGCATGTGTCGTAGGCTTCTGAAGTAAAAATGTCTTGAAAAATTGCCACAGGCATCAACACTACAAAACTGTACTCTTCACACACAACACATTGTTGCCGCAAGCCTGTGACCTCCATCAGTACCACACTGACATGGAGAAGATAGAATGTATATCAGAGTATAATGACAGTTACAAGAGTACTTTGGACTGTCGGGGCGTACTGGGAGTGTAGATTACATAGGAAAATCATAAATGGGATGGTTTAACCAAAGCAATATACTTTCAACTTGAAAAACATGCCATATGGGAATCAACCAATAGCAATATAGCATTCAATTGTTCTACCCAATCAGCCTGGTGTTTGTAAGCCTTCATTCTATTCTAACCCTCTACTACAGTTCTTCCTACAAATGTTTAAAGTGACAAGATGTCATTCGATTAGACAGGAAATTCATTAAAAATATTGAATCAATATAAAATCATGTGTGACATTTTTTATAGATGGCAAACATTACGCAGTGTTATGAATACAGAAACATATAACACAGCACAAGTGTAAAGCAACTCCACTTTGACAGATTCAGAGCTAGGAACGCATACTAAAAGGAAGACACTTTTAGAATTAAATGTGTTGAACCTAGGGAAATTTTTTTCCTTTTTTTGCTATCATTCCAAAAATACGTTATCAAAGTGATCCTTCTTAATCAAACATAAACATGTGCATTTTTTACAGTTCTGAACATTTGTACATTTCAAATTTCTGAGACTTGTAGAATTAATTTCAACTACTTTGCCTATTCATGCCATTATTCTCATAGCTCTAAGAATTTTTCCCCTTTAGTTTTGACAGTCTTTACATAGGTGCTTAGGGCACAAAGGGTCAAGAGCTACGGGAAAGCGGGTAAGACGCATTTCCACATTATTGCTTTTCTTTCTTTTTTCCTGTGTCTCGGGTTAAACGGGGAGATAAAGGGAGAAGCCTCACCCAGCCTCCCACCTATCCCAGGTCCCCGATGTGATTGGGGCATGCTCCGAGAGTCCTGCTCGAGTGGTTTTGGTAATTCAACAGTTAGGAATTGCTGCCGATCTCGCCATTCCAAGCACGATGAAATCCCTGCAGAATCCACTGGTCGACATAGTCCACCTTAGTGTCTCCGTTTGCCCAGATTTCCACTGCCAAAGATTGGCTGGGGTAGTTCATTGTTTTATTCTCCATCCTGTGTAGTGGTACCAGGTGTCCTCTGCAGGTTCCGATGGACTGCCATATTTTCAAAGTGATCCTTCTTAATCAAACTTAAACATAGGGCTTCGGGACCATGCACCTGCATGGGAGACCCAGAAGAGTCCCAGGGCTCCTGACTTTAGATCGGCTCACCTCCGGCCCTGGCGGCCACTTGAAGACTGAATCATCGGACACAATAGCTGGCTCTGTCTCTCCTCTTCTCTGTATATCTGACTTTCTAATAAAAATAACAGAAACGTGTTTTAAGCAGATGCTTATTTCAAAGGCAGAGTGTCCTGCGGATGCGGAGAAACAGAGATCATTCATCCACTGGTTCATTCCCAAAAGAACTACAATGCCTGGAGCTGGATTGGTCTGAAATCAGGAGTTAGGAGCCTGAACCAGCACCCATATGGGATGGGATGCCAGCACCACAGGAAACAGTTTTACCTGCTCTGACACACCCCTGGTCCCTCTAGCAGATTCTCATAAGCCTGTATACTTATACCACAACGCAGCAAGTCTGCATTTCAGTGTGCAAGTAAGAGAAACACATGCGTGCAGAAAGTCAAGGGAAGCCATAGAAGCTTGACGGATGTGGCAGACTGGGAACAGCGTCCCATGTGCATGCTGGTTCGGGTCTTTGCTTTGCCCCTTCCCATCCAGCTCCATGCTAATGTGTCTGGCAGGGCAACAGGAGATGGTACAAGGGCCTGCACCCCTGTGACCCCATGGGAGACTTGAATGAGGGAGATCCAAGCTCTTGTGTTTGGGCTGGTGCAACTGGAGTCATCTCGGCCAACTGGAGAGTGAAACAACACATGGAATATTCTGTCCTCTCCCTGCCTCCTACCTGTGTGTGCATCTGTGAGTGTATGTGTGTGTGTGTCTGTGTGTGTCTGAGTGTGTGTGCGCGCGCATCGGTGTGTGGGTGTGTGTGTGTGTGTGTGAGTTCTGCCTTTCAAATAAAGAAATGATCTTTTTACAAACATTTACACTGAAAGGATATAAAGTGCTGGATCATGAAGACTAGATGCACCTTTTTTGTAAAGGTGGCATGTTTTTATGGATGTATTGAATTTGAAAAGCAAAGTGACAGCAAGAAAGGGGAGGAGAGGGAGATAAAGACAGATCCTGCATTCGCTGGTTCAAACTATCCAAATGCCTACGCCAGCTGGGGCTGGGCTAGGACAGAGCCAGGAGCCAGGAGCCAGGAGCCAGGAGCCCAGCACGCCATGTGTGTCCCTGACTTGGGTAGCAGGCACTCAGACCATCAGCTCCTGCCTTTCTCACTGCAATAGCAGCAAGAATAAGAAACACAACAAGCAGAATTCACACAAAACCCTGCTATGGGATGTGGTCTTTCAGGTCAGCTCCGCTCTGGCCATTGGGACCACTTGGAGGAATGAACCAGCAGGTGCAAGACCTTTCTCTCTGTCTCTCCTTCTCTCTGTCAATCTGACTTTCCAATAAAAAACAATCAAAATGGAGGAATCAAAGCATTAATCAAAAAAAGATGGAAAATGGAGTAGATGAATCAACCACCTCAGCTTTATGCTTGCAGCGGAAAACTGGACAAGGGGAAACCCTAAGACGGACTATGTCAATCAGTGGACTCTGCACCAGCCTCATCAAACCTGGACTGTTGCTGATGATATGTTGGTGCTTCTAATTGATCGAGGTGACGCTCTGCTGGCTCTGCCTACAAACCTGAGAGGGCCTCCCTAAGAGGCGGTTGAACTTGAACTGGACAAGTGGGATGCTGGACTCTGTATGGTGTAAACTTTTAATTAGGGAATCTCAACGGAACTTGAGCTGTGGTTATGCATCAAGGTGAAGGAATTCATGATGGGGGAAGGGTTTGGGGTGAAGGGGGGGGAATCCCAGTACCTATGAAATTGTGTCATGTAATGCAATGTAATTAATGAATAAATGAATATTTAAAAAAAAAAACAATCAATCTACATAAAAATAAAGAACCACATGGCACTGGCATGACCAAAGGAACAGAACAGATGCCCACCAATAATTGAGCTATGTACATACAAGTGGTTGGCTTCTGACAAAAGTGCTTAGACCATACATCTGAAAAGGAAAAAAGAAAAGAAAAGAAAGTATTACTCTCTATCCCTAACTTCGTAGAAACCTTTTGGGAATCCTTTGATTCAAGCAGAAGGATTCCTGAGAAAGTCAGTGGAAACTGTCTGCAGCTGGGATTGGACCACGGCTTGCTCTGACATCGTAAAGAACCATTGGTAGGTCACAATTCCAAAGCCCTATAGAAAGCCCTGGCTGGGCCTGGGGCCTCAGTTAGTCCAGTAGCTCTCCATGGGAGAGCTCTGGACTTGCGCTGAGCTAGCTGGTTTTCACTTGTTTTAGTTGAGCCTATTTTATTGATTTGTTCTCTTTTCTGTATTATTCATTTTGTTCTTCCCTCTTAATTTCCTTTTGGTTTTTTTGCAGTGTGTATTTATTTTCCTTAGACACATTCTCACTCCTTCTCAAATTTCTTGACATTTTTGTGATTTATTTTTGATTTTCATCGTTTTGGTTTTTTGTTAATTTTAAACTTTTCATTTCCATTTCTTGTTGCGTTCCATTTTCTGCTTTCTTCTTGGGATCTTCGTTTTTGGATGAGTTTATTTTTAAAATGTATGTATGACTTTCAGATTGATATTTTCATTTTCTGAAAAAGAGAAGTGAGGAAGTGTCTAAGGGGAGAGACCTATAATGACCTCACTATGTGTTCTTCCTAACACATACTTTGTACTCCCCTGTCTCTTCTCGATTTTCTCATGATTCGTATTTTTGATACCTTCACTACCAGCATATTTGAAAAACGTTTTATCTCTGAGCAAGATTTGCATCGTCAGCATCGGCCATGGACGTTGGCCTTATACCCATCCGAAGTGATGAGTGAATGTGACCAGTGCTCCACAGAGTGGTGAGTGGGGACCACAACAGAGAAGAAGATGAGCAACGGATTCCAGGTTCTCGGCACGACCAGCCAGGACGGGTGCCGCCAGAAACACTGCCCCACTGCCTGGAAAGCAGCAATCAAGTGGCCACCAACTGTCACATCCTCCTTGGATTGCTACACATCCTCTCCTGATGTGGAAGTGCACAGGCCCAAAACCAAATATCCCTCTACTGAAGGATTTTTCTCCTGTCACTGGATTGTCTTCTCACTGGACCAAAGAACACTCAGCCACAAAAGGGCTTGAAGCAGCTGCATCATACATCTTTACCTGAACATCGAATGCCACCGATGCTGAAGGAAGACTCTATGGCTTGCAGCAGGAGCACTTTGAACTGATTCAAAATCATGGAGGAGCTACAAAGTTTGCAAAGTGCTTCAAGCTGTTACCAACTAGAGCAGCAGTGGAACCATTCTGAGGAGCTTGTCCTACCATCCATAGCCTGCCAGTCTGCTCACCATCAGCCCAGCTGTCGCTGCTGGGCACATGGGCTTCCAGCGTTCCTGCCCAGAGACTCTCCATCACGAACAGCAGAGGAGCCGCTGCTGAGGAGCCGGGAGAGTTTCGACAGTGCTGTGAAGTCCAAAGCAGGCTTCCCGGAAGGAACTGCCAAAAGTCTGTGGATTGAGTGATTTGAAGGGTATTGGGCCACCTGATGAAGACTGGAACCATCAGTCCTGGACAGGTTATAACATCTTTTGGGCATATGGAGGAATCTGGAGACTATTACGTTACAGTTGGAAAAGATGTGCCTATTGGACAGATTGTTGCTGTGGCAACCCTGATACTAGAACTTCATCCACTCTGTGCAGAGAGGGAAAGAGTGGAAGATGTTGTTTTCCGTGATGAATGCAGAGGCAAGCAGCTTTCCAAACTACTAGGAACAACCCTTCCTTTGCTAAGCAAGAAACGAAACTGTGACAAGATTCACCTTGAATCTCTACAAGCTTGATGTCTACAAAAACTTTGGATAGGCCATCTCTGAAGAAAACTACATGGAAAAGGTTTGGATACACACAAATAAGTTTGGATACGCAGTATCTGAAGAAAATTGCATGTGTCGTAGGCTTCTGAAGTAAAAATGTCTTGAAAAATTGCCACAGGCATCAACACTACAAAACTGTACTCTTCACACACAACACATTGTTGCCGCAAGCCTGTGACCTCCATCAGTACCACACTGACATGGAGAAGATAGAATGTATATCAGAGTATAATGACAGTTACAAGAGTACTTTGGACTGTCGGGGCGTACTGGGAGTGTAGATTACATAGGAAAATCATAAATGGGATGGTTTAACCAAAGCAATATACTTTCAACTTGAAAAACATGCCATATGGGAATCAACCAATAGCAATATAGCATTCAATTGTTCTACCCAATCAGCCTGGTGTTTGTAAGCCTTCATTCTATTCTAACCCTCTACTACAGTTCTTCCTACAAATGTTTAAAGTGACAAGATGTCATTCGATTAGACAGGAGATTCATTAAAAATATTGAATCAATATAAAATCATGTGTGACATTTTTTATAGATGGCAAACATTACGCAGTGTTATGAATACAGAAACATATAACACAGCACAAGTGTAAAGCAACTCCACTTTGACAGATTCAGAGCTAGGAACGCATACTAAAATGAAGACACTTTTAGAATTAAATGTGTTGAACCTAGGGAAATTTTTTTCCTTTTTCTGCTATCATTCCAAAAATACGTTATCAAAGTGATCCTTCTTAATCAAACATAAACATGTGCATTTTTTACAGTTCTGAACATTTGTACATTTCAAATTTCTGAGACTTGTAGAATTAATTTCAACTACTTTGCCTATTCATGCCATTATTCTCATAGCTCTAAGAATTTTTCCCCTTTAGTTTTGACAGTCTTTACATAGGTGCTTAGGGCACAAAGGGTCAAGAGCTACGGGAAAGCGGGTAAGACGCATTTCCACATTATTGCTTTTCTTTCTTTTGTCCTGTGTCTCGGGTTAAACGGGGAGATAAAGGGAGAAGCCTCACCCAGCCTCCCACCTATCCCAGGTCCCCGATGTGATTGGGGCATGCTCCGAGAGTCCTGCTCGAGTGGTTTTGGTAATTCAACAGTTAGGAATTGCTGCCGATCTCGCCATTCCAAGCACGATGAAATCCCTGCAGAATCCACTGGTCGACATAGTCCACCTTAGTGTCTCCGTTTGCCCAGATTTCCACTGTCAAAGATTGGCTGGGGTAGTTCATTGTTTTATTCTCCATCCTGTGTAGTGGTACCAGGTGTCCTCTGCAGGTTCCGATGGACTGCCATATTTTCAAAGTGATCCTTCTTAATCAAACTTAAACATATGGCTTCGGGACCATGCACCTGCATGGGAGACCCAGATGAGTCCCAGGGCTCCTGACTTTAGATCGGCTCACCTCCGGCCCTGGCGGCCACTTGAAGACTGAATCATCGGACACAATAGCTGGCTCTGTCTCTCCTCTTCTCTGTATATCTGACTTTCTAATAAAAATAACAGAAACGTGTTTTAAGCAGATGCTTATTTCAAAGGCAGAGTGTCCTGCGGATGCGGAGAAACAGAGATCATTCATCCACTGGTTCATTCCCAAAAGAACTACAATGCCTGGAGCTGGATTGGTCTGAAATCAGGAGTTAGGAGCCTGAACCAGCACCCATATGGGATGGGATGCCAGCACCACAGGAAACAGTTTTACCTGCTCTGACACACCCCTGGTCCCTCTAGCAGATTCTCATAAGCCTGTATACTTATACCACAACGCAGCAAGTCTGCATTTCAGTGTGCAAGTAAGAGAAACACATGCGTGCAGAAAGTCAAGGGAAGCCATAGAAGCTTGACGTATGTGGCAGACTGGGAACAGCGTCCCATGTGCATGCTGGTTCGGGTCTTTGCTTTGCCCCTTCCCATCCAGCTCCATGCTAATGTGTCTGGCAGGGCAACAGGAGATGGTACAAGGGCCTGCACCCCTGTGACCCCATGGGAGACTTGAATGAGGGAGATCCAAGCTCTTGTGTTTGGGCTGGTGCAACTGGAGTCATCTCGGCCAACTGGAGAGTGAAACAACACATGGAATATTCTGTCCTCTCCCTGCCTCCTACCTGTGTGTGCATCTGTGAGTGTATGTGTGTGTGTGTCTGTGTGTGTCTGAGTGTGTGTGCGCGCGCATCGGTGTGTGGGTGTGTGTGTGTGTGTGTGAGTTCTGCCTTTCAAATAAAGAAATGATCTTTTTACAAACATTTACACTGAAAGGATATAAAGTGCTGGATCATGAAGACTAGATGCACCTTTTTTGTAAAGGTGGCATGTTTTTATGGATGTATTGAATTTGAAAAGCAAAGTGACAGCAAGAAAGGGGAGGAGAGGGAGATAAAGACAGATCCTGCATTCGCTGGTTCAAACTATCCAAATGCCTACGCCAGCTGGGGCTGGGCTAGGACAGAGCCAGGAGCCAGGAGCCAGGAGCCAGGAGCCCAGCACGCCATGTGTGTCCCTGACTTGGGTAGCAGGCACTCAGACCATCAGCTCCTGCCTTTCTCACTGCAATAGCAGCAAGAATAAGAAACACAACAAGCAGAAGTCACACAAAACGCTGCTATGGGATGCGGTCTTTCAGGTCAGCTCCGCTCTGGCCATTGGGGCCACTTGGGGGAATGAACCAGCAGGTGCAAGACCTTTCTCTCTGTCTCTCCTTCTCTCTGTCAATCTGACTTTCCAATAAAAAACAATCAATCTACATAAAAATAAAGAACCACATGGCACTGGCATGACCAAAGGAACAGAACAGATGCCCACAAATAATTGAGCTATGTACATACAAGTGGTTGGCTTCTGACAAAAGTGCTTAGACCATACATCTGAAAAGAAAAAAAGAAAAGAAAAGAAAGTATTACTCTCTATCCCTAACTTCGTAGAAACCTTTTGGGAATCCTTTGATGCAAGCAGAAGGATTCCTGAGAAAGTCAGTGGAAACTGTCTGCAGCTGGGATTGGACCATGGCTTGCTCTGACATCGTAAAGAACCATTGGTAGGTCACAATTCCAAAGCCCTATAGAAAGCCCTGGCTGGGCCTGGGGCCTCAGTTAGTCCAGTAGCTCTCCATGGGAGAGCTCTGGACTTGCGCTGAGCTAGCTGGTTTTCACTTGTTTTAGTTGAGCCTATTTTATTGATTTGTTCTCTTTTCTGTATTATTCATTTTGTTCTTCCCTCTTAATTTCATTTTGGTTTTTTTGCAGTGTGTATTTATTTTCCTTAGACACATTCTCACTCCTTCTCAAACTTTTGGACATTTTTGTGATTTATTTTTGATTTTCATCGTTTTGGTTTTTTGTTAATTTTAAACTTTTCATTTCCATTTCTTGTTGCGTTCCATTTTCTGCTTTCTTCTTGGGATCTTCGTTTTTGGATGAGTTTATTTTTAAAATGTATGTATGACTTTCAGATTGATATTTTCATTTTCTGAAAAAGAGAAGTGAGGAAGTGTCTAAGGGGAGAGACCTATAATGACCTCACTATGTGTTCTTCCTAACACATACTTTGTACTCCCCTGTCTCTTCTCGATTTTCTCATGATTCGTATTTTTGATACCTTCACTACCAGCATATTTGAAAAACGTTTTATCTCTGAGCAAGTTTTGCATCGTAAGCATTGGCTATGGACGTTGGCCTTATACCCATCCGAAGTGATGAGTGAATGTGACCAGTGCTCCACAGAGTGGTGAGTGGGGACCACAACAGAGAAGAAGATGAGCAACGGATTCCAGGTTCTCGGCACGACCAGCCAGGACGGGTGCCGCCAGAAACACTGCCCCACCGCCTGGAAAGCAGCAATCAAGTGGCCACCAACTGTCACATCCTCCTTGGATTGCTACACATCCTCTCCTGATGTGGAAGTGCACAGGCCCAAAACCAAATATCCCTCTACTGAAGGATTTTTCTCTTGTCACTGGATTGTCTTCTCACTGGACCAAAGAACACTCAGCCACAAAAGGGCTTGAAGCAGCTGCATCATACATCTTTACCTGAACATCGAATGCCACTGATGCTGAAGGAAGACTCTATGGCTTGCAGCAGGAGCACTTTGAACTGATTCAAAATCATGGAGGAGCTACAAAGTTTGCAAAGTGCTTCAAGCTGTTACCAACTAGAGCAGCAGTGGAACCATTCTGAGGAGCTTGTCCTACCATCCATAGCCTGCCAGTCTGCTCACCATCAGCCCAGCTGTCGCTGCTGGGCACATGGGCTTCCAGCGTTCCTGCCCAGACACTCTCCATCACGAACAGCAGAGGAGCCGCTGCTGAGGAGCCGGGAGAGTTTCGACAGTGCTGCCGAAGTCCAAAGCAGGCTTCCCGGAAGGAACTGCCAAAAGTCTGTGGATTGAGTGATTTGAAGGGTATTGGGCCACCTGATGGAGACTGGAACCATCAGTCCTGGACAGGTTATAACATCTTTTGGGCATATGGAGGAATCTGGAGACTATTACGTTACAGTTGGAAAAGATGTGCCTATTGGACAGATTGTTGCTGTGGCAACCCTGATACTAGAACTTCATCCACTCTGTGCAGAGAGGGAAAGAGTGGAAGATGTTGTTTTCCGTGATGAATGCAGAGGCAAGCAGCTTTCCAAACTACTAGGAACAACCCTTCCTTTGCTAAGCAAGAAACGAAACTGTGACAAGATTCACCTTGAATCTCTACAAGCTTGATGTCTACAAAAACTTTAGATAGGCCATCTCTGAAGAAAACTACATGGAAAAAGTTTGGATACACACAAATAAGTTTGGATATGCAGTATCTGAAGAAAATTGCATGTGTCGTAGGCTTCTGAAGTAAAAATGTCTTGAAAAATTGCCACAGGCATCAACACTACAAAACTGTACTCTTCACACACAACACATTGTTGCCGCAAGCCTGTGACCTCCATCAGTACCACACTGACATGGAGAAGATAGAATGTATATCAGAGTATAATGACAGTTACAAGAGTACTTTGGACTGCCGGGGCGTACTGGGAGTGTAGATTACATAGGAAAATTGTAAATGGGATGGTTTGACCAAAGCAATATACTTTCAACTTGAAAAACATGCCATATGGGAATCAACCAATAGCAATATAGCATTCAATTGTTCTACCCAATCAGCCTGGTGTTTGTAAGCCTTCATTCTATTCTAACCCTCTACTACAGTTCTTCCTACAAATGTTTAAAGTGACAAGATGTCATTCGATTAGACAGGAGATTCATTAAAAATATTGAATCAATATAAAATCATGTGTGAAATTTTTATAGATGGCGAACATTACGCAGTGTTATGAATACAGAAACATATAACACAGCACAAGTGTAAAGCAACTCCACTTTGACAGATTCAGAGCTAGGAACGCATACTAAAAGGAAGACACTTTTAGAATTAAATGTGTTGAACCTAGGGAAATTTTTTTTTCCTTTTTCTGCTATCATTCCAAAAATACGTTATCAAAGTGATCCTTCTTAATCAAACATAAACATGTGCATTTTTTACAGTTCTGAACATTTGTACATTTCAAATTTCTGAGACATCTAGAATTAATTTCAACTACTTTGCCTATTCATGCCATTATTCTCATAGATCTAAGAATTTTTCCCCTTTAGTTTTGACAGTCTTTACATAGGTGCTTAGGGCACAAAGGGTCAAGAGCTACGGGAAAGCGGGTAAGACGCATTTCCACATTATTGCTTTTCTTTCTTTTGTCCTGTGTCTCGGGTTAAACAAGGAGATAAAGGGAGAAGCCTCACCCAGCCTCCCACCTATCCCAGGTCCCCGATGTGATTGGGGCATGCTCCGAGAGTCCTGCTCGAGTGGTTTTGGTAATTCAACAGTTAGGAATTGCTGCCGATCTCGCCATTCCAAGCACGATGAAATCCCTGCAGAATCCACTGGTCGACATAGTCCACCTTAGTGTCTCCGTTTGCCCAGATTTCCACTGCCAAAGATTGGCTGGGGTAGTTCATTGTTTTATCCTCCATCCTGTGTAGTGGTACCAGGTGTCCTCTGCAGGTTCCGATGGACTGCCTTATCTTTCATCTTCATCTGGATATGCTGTCTCTCTGAGGCCCTGAGGTGGCTTGACTCCGTCACTTGCATTACATGGCAGACCATTGAACCTTCACTTCTCTTATGGTTATTGTTGATTCCGGGAGTTCAATTGGGGATATCCCCAAAGAAACTTTGTCTGAGTTGATCCCAGACAAGTTCAGTGCTGGCACCTTCTATCGCCCCGAATCAACTGTGGCTGCAACTGCTGTGTCAGTTGTGTTTCCAGTCCCGTCTTACACTCAAGCCATTAAGTGTTGCAGTCCAGTCTGATGTTGGCCAGCACACTTTCAGTCCTCTCATAAACCAGTGGGAGCTGCAGCCTCATCGTAGCAACCCAAAATAACCCCCACCAGGTCAGTCTCTGCCCTAATTCCCATGCTTGTCTTAGCTCTAAAAATTTAACATGAATTTGAATCTCAGGCACAAAGTTCCAATAAATTTAATGAGAATTTTATGACTTTTATTCATATTCAGATAATTAAAGTTGGTAAATGAGAAAAGCCTAGAAAAGGATTCGTTGAATCACTTAGCTTTAAAAAAACCAACATTCATTAAAAGCTGTCCAAATGGTGACACACGTAAGGAGGTCAGGTTCATTAACACTTAAACAGAAAGAGAAAAATCACTTGTTCTGAAGGCAATGTTGTGTTTGTATCTCGATTTTTGCAGCACAAATATCCAATGCCTCTTATTGATTGTAAGAACTTTATCTTATTCTTAAAATACTTCTGTAATAGGAGGTAAATCGTGTAATAGTAGAACACAGCTGGGTTTGCTACAAAATCCAATAAAACAATTTAATAATCTTCATAAAATATTTATCTACTCTAGTCAATTAACTAAATGCTCAATGGAAATTACTTTAGCTCCCCACAGCTCATTCCCCATGTGGTATGTTCTCCGCACAGATTTCTGAAATGTTCATCTGGAGTGTGGACTGCATTCTAGATGCTTTGCCTAAAGACTCTGCTATGCTAAACACACTCTCCAGAAGGACCCCCCCCCCGAAAAATAATAAACAAGGGAGTAGAAGCTGCATGGAATATCTTGATTATTTACTGCTTTAGTTATGGTTATACATTCTCTTTAAGGAATAACTCTTGGAGAAATTTGAGGCCCAAAACTGAAATAAAGAAGAACATGGTAAAAACACAATAAGCATCATGAGAAGGTGAATAACAATCTACTAGAATGTATTACAACACGTGTCATAAGTAAAATCCGAGCATATGTGAAATATAAATCAGTACAAAGAGGAGAAAAACAGACAAAGACAAAGGGGGAAATGCCATATGCTGCGTCTCTCCCTGCTGCTTCCTCTCCTCTCTCACACACACTCACACATATGCACGTATGCACAGCTATATGAACAACTTAAAAATACATTCCATCTTAATCTCATTTTAATAAGACAAATAGAATTCAAATAGTTACCACTTATGATTCTACCAATTATGATTATCATAATCTCAAATATGCGTTGTGTTCGAAGAGCTGGAGAAACTGCTAGATTCACCCAATGGGATTCTCTGCAGCCAGAAAACATAAACAGATCTCTTTGGCCTGAAATGGAGTGATGTGTCACCCCACTTTTTGCTGCGGTGACAAGATGCATGAGACTGGGTACTTGGCAAAGAAAAGAGGCTTTGTTAGCCCACGGTTCTGCAGGTCTAAACACATGCTGTCAGCATCTGCTCAGCTTCTCTTGATGGAAGGCATCATGCTGACTGAGATGAGCACAGGAGGAGATCACATTGCAAAAAGAAAGCAAGAGGGCCAGGCTAACTCTTCCTGAAACAACTTGTCTTAAAAGAACAAACTCACTCCTGCAAGACCCAATCCATTCTTCTTGATGAGTTTTAATCTATTTATGTAAATGGAGGCCCCAGAGCCTTAGAGAGCTTTCATTAATTCACATCTATTCAAATCATATCGAAACCATCTCAAGTGGTTTTTCAAAATACATTGTAAATTAAAGAGAAGAATACACACACACACACACAATTTTTTTGTTAAAAGGGGAAGGAGAAAATAAATGCATATATTAGCTTTTTGCACAAAAAGAAACCCAAATAGGATAGGTAAAGAAATAAGTGGCAAGGCTTAACGCAAAGATAGAGAAGTGTTAAAAGAAGGATACGAGAAATAGAACAAGATTTATCTTACAATATTTTATATAAACTATTATTGAATGTATTAATACTTTTTCAATCAAAATACCAATCATAATGATTAAAGAAAAATAAAAATAGCACAAAATTTTAATAAGTGAAGTTTCAGACATTTTCAGATTAATGTTCCAAATATGTTAAATCAAATAACTTGGATATAACATTCTTATTGCTCCCCAAGTGGGATATAGTCAAGAAATATCGGCAAATAGGACTGCCAAGAAATTCTGAACTTTACTTCCTTAGTGTATTGTTGGAAGTGTTTTGGGGTGGAGCAATTTTGGAAATATTTTCTGTATGGTGGAATACAGTCAGTGAGGTTGATATTGATGTATAGTATGTGGCAATAGAGAAGAGTTCTGTATGTTGAGTTAGCTTACTAGATAACAATATGAACTCACTCTCTTTTCTACCTGTCTGTCTCTCAGTGGGTGGTAGGTGGATGATGATAGATAGATAATTACATGTATGTTTATATTTATAGAGTGTGAAGGCAGTGATACCTAAATGAGTACATCATTGCAAGTCAAGAAAAGCACACTAAGAGGATAGAATGTTTTGTCACAAAGTTTTTAAACAATGCTAAGTAATCGATGGACACGAGATCCGCTAATAAAGTATGGATGAATCTGAATGAGAGATAATAGTTATGATACTGCGTTTACAAAATAGAATTGCAAAGGATATTCCAAAAAAATACATAGAAGAAGACATGAAGGTGCACACGTATTCCCACACAGAACGAAAGCTGATAAATCCAGAAGGTTTTACAGAACAGGAAAGAATACGAATTTTGAACTGTCAGCATAATAATTATTTCAAGCAAGAGTCATCAACGGATGCCTAAAACATCGGGTAAAATAATTTTTTGGAACTGGATGTGCATATCATCTCAAGTATTAAATCCCAAATAGTAATAACCCACTAAAGTGCGTAGAAAGACACACTTTCATGGGAAAATATAATTACAACTACAACAATAACAGAATAAACCAAGAGTTATCGCCTGTTAATATGATGTATTGTAAAAAATACCACCTCATCTATGTGGTGGTCTTGCTAAAGAAAAAAGAAAAGAAAAAATATCAGAGATAATTTAATCATGAGGAAGTAATCAGAGAAATCTTTAGCATGCACAAATAGAAATTGCACACGCACCATTAAGCAAAACCATTATGACATAATTCAAAAATATCAGTATCATCATGGAAATATTTGTATTGGATGAACCATTCTAAAGCAAATGAATCTGAAGAAACACAACAATGATATCCTATTTTATTGGATTTTGAATTCAAAATTTTTTAAATGAGCCATAGAAGACATCTTGGGGGAAACATGAATAGGGACCCTAATTAAATTACTGAATCAATACACATATGATTGCAAAAGAATCAACACACTGCCTTCATTATAACAGAATAGAAAGAAAGGTAATTTAATGTAACATGTAACAATATTCAATCACTAGAATACAAGCATCTTTGAATTTGAATACATAATGAAACAGATGTTATTTCTTGAGCATACACTGATCATGAATACGACAGCTATAGATGCAAGCTACTAGCCCTGTGCTGTACCGGCAACCTAAACACCATGAATGTAAACAATGCTGGGGAAACAAAACACAAGTTTTTATACTAATACTACATTGCCAATGAAACTCAGTACATTGCAAAACCATGCCAAGTATACTTTGAGGTATGTATTGGTTATTTAGGTCTAGGTCATGAAAATTATAGAAGGGTGTTCCAAATACACTGATATCTGATGGTATACTTACAAGTTTTAGAGGTTCAAGAATGTTCTGTGCTGGGCAGGACAATCCCCATGGCAGAATATTGGGCACATCCAGCCCCTGCCTATTATTTAGCAGAGAAGTCCCCTAATGAAGGTTAGAGCATGCCCCAGGGAATCAATTCTGAGATAAAATTAACATGAGAATGTTGACTTATGGCTTCTCTAAGAATTTTACAGTGGATCCCATGTGCCCTTCGGAAGCAAGAAATCTTCCAATGTGGAGAAAGTGTTGGGTGTTTGTAACCCCTAATCTACCAGGTATTTGGTGTGAGCTGTTCTGGGTATCAGGTGATGGATCATTGAACAAAGTGACTCATGAATAAACAGACTTGTGAAAAGGACAGTCACATAACAGCACAGACAGGAACTGGCGTAATAGATCCCTCCTGGCTAATATATCATGTCTGCTCTGCACTCCTGATAAACTGCAATAAACCAAATCAGGGCCCGGCGCAGTGGCCTAGTAGCTAAATATTCACCTTGCATGCACCAGGATCCCATAATCATGCTGGTTAAAATCCCTGCTGCTCCACTTTCCATCCAGCTCCCTGCTTGTGGCCTGGGAAAGCAGTCAAGGAATGGCCCAAAGTCTTGGGACCCAGCACCTGCATGGGAGACCCGGAAGAGCTCCTGGCGCCTGGCTTCGAATTGGCTCAGCTCCAGCCATTCCAGCTGCTAGGGGAGTGAACCAGCAGACAGATCTTTCTTTATCTCCTTCTCTCTGTATATCTGCCTTCCCAATAAAAATAAATAAATAAAAATAAATCTTTACAAAAAAAAAGGAAAAATCACTGCTTTATACTGCCTAAAACAAAATTTTCTGTATTTCCTCCAAATAAGGAAGGCATTTTAAGAATCTATTATATTTGCAAGACAGAGAGGAGAGAGAGAGAAGGAGAGAGCCATCTTCCATCCACATATCCACTCCATAAAGGACAGCGGTAGCCAGGGCTAGGAACCTAAAACTCCATCCAGATGTCCAATGCGGTGCCAGAAGCCCAAACACCACCCGCTGCTGCCTCCCAGCATGCTTTGGCAAGAAGCTGGATCAGAAGCAAGGCGGCCAGGATTCAGTCCGGATCTCTGACATGTGGACATCCCAAACAGTGATTTAACCTGCTGCTCCAAATGCCTGATCTCTGTATGTCTAGAAAGCAGGAAAGGGCTCTTACGGCTGGAGGGAATAGGGCTGATTCACAGATAGCCAAGAGGACTGCAGAAACATGTACGAAGCATATAATTACGACTCCTTTACGACCCTTCCCTGGTTTTCAGGTTAGCTAAGTAGTAGTGGAAATAGTAGGCAGGTTTGTTCCTGGATGTATATTTCTTTCCAGTTACTCTGTTAATAGAGATTGGCTGGGAACAAAAGAAAAAAGTAAGATCAGTTGGTGCATAAAGCCAAGCGTTATCTTTTTTGTTTTGGCTTCACCTGCGCTTGCCCATTTCACATCTGCTCAAAGCTCCACAGACATTCTGTGTGAGCCCTGCCTCAAGGCAAGGTGAAGCCCAAAGCCAAGGGAGTAGAGGCTTACCTGCACCAAGCCCTGAGCTCAGGCTGCCTTGCTGTGGGGGCTGCTTCATGACAGGGTTGATGCTTCCGTGGGCAGGGAGCACACAGGTGATATCTGAGCAGGGCACTGAATATGAGGTTCCTGGATTCTCCCAGATCCTACCCAACCTTCCCTTGCCATTTCTCATCCTCTCTTCACCCTTGTTCATTTCAGCTTAGATTAAAGAATTTTGGTTTCATGTCTTTACAATCTGCCACCCCTGACAAACAGAAAAGGACCCAGAGGAGAAACACTTTTACACACAGAATTCTAGCTTCCTGGTTTCTTCTTCCCCAACTAAACCTCAGCCAAGGGTAAAATGTCTTGAAAATTTCAAGAACCTGGTCTTCCAAAAACATAAAAAAATTTAAAACAATAAGCAAGGTTAGTAAACACCATGTATAATTCCTGTTATTAATGAAGACAATACATCCAGGAAAGTATATACTTTAAAAAAAAAGGCAAAACCCAAAAATTCTAAAGATGTGACTAGAAAAAAAGGCAGCCCAAGTTCTACCCCTTTCATTCAGAGGGGAGTTAGCAATCGGCAATTAGCATCAGCAATCCTCCTCTAACAAGTGAAGGACCACCATTTGCCTTGCAAACTGAATACACAGCACACCACTCAGTCACTGAACCTGAACACAAGGCAGGTGCATGGCAGAGCAGCTTGGTACGTCACTCCAACATCCACCTGCTCCAGTTTGCACAAGTTCAATATGTATACTGAACAATAAATCATCTACTCATTATTATTTAAATTGCAGCTGTGGAGGCTCAAGCCAGTCATTAACGATTGTAGACGCTCTCCTGAAAGAACTTCTCTGACAAAGCTATATATTAGCAAGAAACTTTCAAAGTTAAATGAACCTAGTTCTTCCTATTTGTTTATTTATAAAAAGTGGGAAATGTTCACATATATCACAATACAGATTTAGGAGCTTGCTGACATTTGCCATCCCACTCCTGCTGCCCACAATCCCTATGCCCCTCCTTTCTTTTTCTATATTTTTTTCTTCCTGGTTTTTACAATAGTATGCTTTTAGTATATTGTATTTCAGTATATATTGTATTTCAGTATAATAGTATGCTCTCCATGGGATAAAAGTAGAATATTTACCAAGAACAACAGCTTCAGTGTCTCCCATGGAAAAAGCCCAATTTGGGGACCAGTATAATTTAAAAACTAAGAAAATTTATTTTGATTTTATGTCATTTTTAAATGTTTATTACAGAGGTGAGGGGACTGTGAACACATATGGGCTACCGATTATGATGGAGAGAGAAGGGACGAGTGGCAGGAGAAAAATTTCTTCCTTTCCTCCTGTATCCACAGGTCTATGTCAGTAACAGAGGAAAGGAATAGTCTTAGGGACCCCAATTGGGGGAGGAATGTCCTGACGGCGCCTCTGTCCTGAGGGTTCTTGATTACTCTGAAAAGTTGTTTGTACTGTATTAGGTGTGAGAAATTCCAAGAGCTGTTTGCTGTCAATATTTCCCTCAGTGTGCCCAGGACTTAGGCACTTGCTTTAGAACTTGACCTGAAGTGTTGTTCAACCTGCTTTTCTTTCTACTCTTTGATCTCTCTAATGAAGTGCTTGAAGTCTTCTGTTGGATTAGAGCAGCCAGCTATCTTGTCTTTCATGTGCATCTGGATTTGTTCTTTATCTTTGGGAGTCAGTAACAGAGGTAGCTTAGTCTAGCAACATGTGCTCTGTGATCAGACCACATGTTTATATGATGTCCCCTGAGGTCAAGTATCAGGTGCTGTGATCTAATCGGAGAGACCCAGAAGAACCCCTACTGGAACAGTCCTCAGATCCAACTCTCAAGTGTGCTGGTGGATATTGTGGCCCAATCTGGGAGACCCCCAGGAATCCCTGTCATGCCCAATCCCAGACTTAGCTCTTACGTGTACTTATGAGTGCCGTGGCATAATCCAGCCCAGTCTAACCCCAGATCCAGCTCTCATGGATGCCAATGAGTACTGTTGCCTAGTTAGGGAACCCCCAAGAACCCCTGCAAGGCTTACGCTCAGTCCCATACCTCATGCGTACTGGCAGGTGCTAAAGCCTGATCTGGCCTAGCCTCAGGCCTGGCTCTAATGCACACCTACTGGTGCACAGCCAAGGCCAGCCTGGTCCACTCCTATGCCAGCTTTTGCATGCGCTGGTGGATGCTGCAGCCTAGCCAATTTTAGAAATAAAATACACATCTTAACAGTTTACTAAGCCTGACATAAAATCAGGCATTATAAAATGGAAAATAGAATTCTTTTTTTTTTCAAAAGGAGACTACAGCAGGTTTTTTAAGAAAAAACAAATCAGATTCTGAATATGGATAGCACTACACAGACTCAAGAACACAGAATACATGCAAGAATGAGTTATACATCAGCAACGTACAAGTAACCATCTGACAAACCTGTTGTGCTGAGATATCCATTAGTCAGCTCCTTAAACACCTCCCACTGTGTGTGTAAGGCCTGCTGGAGTTTAGTGTGCTTGGCTTTAGTCACACTCAGGTCGAGGTCTGAGTGAGCCTGCAGCTGTTGCTCACTGGATCCAGAGGATCCTCTCTGGCTCATCTCTCCTGCAGCCACAGCACCAATAGAAGTGCCTGCACTTCCTCGAGGTTTGGTTTGTCCTACCCTTAGATTCTGACACATGCAGAACAAGGGTTAACACAAGACCTTGGTGTCAGAAGACCTGGTCTTAAATTTTGGCTCTGTCATACACAAACTGGAACTGGATGTCTTCTAACAATTTGTTCAATCCCTTGTGCCTATGAAGCAGAAATAATAACAAGCCCTTATTTTAACTGTGGTCTATGAAGTGCAATAACCACATAAAGATGCCAGCACATTAGTTTCCATATTGGAGAGACTCAAAAGTCTTTACTACAAATATTGTTATTACTAAAAATTAGTTAGAAGCAATTGGAATGGTTCTTGAGAATATGAGAAAAATTATTTTTATAAAATGCTTCAAGAAAATGGCACAAAGGAAGACAACATTGATTCTTGTCTCACGTGAGAGAAATTCCATGTGGACCAATCAGTGAGCAAAGTAATATTAAGTCAGAAACCCTACACGATAGCATTAAGGAGGGGGGAGAACCAAAGAGAGGAAAGTTCAAATAAAAATGTGAGGGTCATCTTTCAAGCTCAATTTGGGGGAAAAGAAAAAAAAGTGGAACACCTACTAACAATCAAGGGTGGGGGAAACCCCCCCCCAAAATTTCCAATTGCAGTTCTGTGTAGCCTGTATGTTTCAAAAAAAAATCAGAGCGGTGGCATGGGTAACTTCTTTCTAAACCCATGATGAGTTGCAAACTTAGACAAGTGGAATCACTACTTCCCTACCATTCTCATGATAAAACTGGAAATCCAGAGGAACAGGAATCAGAATTTTTGATCTGACTAAAGGCAGCTTTTGGGTAGGAGCAAGCATTTTGCATCCTCTTAAAGAGGCTTCACTATTTCTCTGGTATCCTGATACAATTAGAAATTCTGCAATGGTATCAGTGCTTCCACATTCCGATCTGGACCCCACCTAACTGTCTGTTAGTTGTCTACCTCCTCACAAAAACCCAAACACATTTTAAATACAGACTGTCATTATAATTAATGATTTCACAAAAGTTGCTTCACTAAATGCCACAAGTATCTTTAACAGTTATTTACAGTTTCAGATGTCAGAATGAGAATGCCAAAATATAATGCTAGGCTAGTCATAAGAGAAACGGCTGAGGAATGTATCCCACTTATACAGTGTCACTTGTACCTATTTTTTAAATTCGTTTAAAAAGAGATGAAATCACGGAGCCATGTGCCATATTCGGGGATAAAGTGAACCAGGAGGGGAAGAATCAGCAATGTTTCCACCTGCCGTCTTATGTCTGTGGGAAGAGAGCATCTCTTCCCTTTGCCAGGCTTCTGAGCAACTTGGAAAATGGAGTGGTTACATGATACCACCCCCAGGTCCCAGGTGAGAGAGGTAGCTTCTAGGGAAGCAATCATTTGATGGACAAGTGTCCAAATAGGATTGTATAAGGCAGAGTAGGTGTGGCTTCCAACTTGTGACCCAAAGCTAGCTATGATTTCCCGTCCCCCTCAGAGATGTCTGACTGTTCATTTTAAGGATTGTTGAATGTTGCAGATCCATCACAGTTTCTGTTACTACCTCCTGCTTATTAGGCACATACACTTCACCTATATGGGGTTTGGAAGTCTGCCTGACTTATCTATGGGTCCAGCTCACTACTTGAAGAATTTCCAGTTAGTGTGAATGACATAGCCCAGCTGTATGGGAAATCCTGCTGGATCATTTCAGCCCAAATCACACACCCCTCATATCTGATCACATCTCTCACCTTCAATGTTAACAGCCTTATCTGCCTCCAGTAATCATCCTTTCAGTTGATTTAGCCAGAATTCCCTTCACCTTTGATTTTTTTCCTTTCAGTCATTTTCCACACACTGACCGCTACCCTACTTTTTGGTTATCAGTCTTCCTACAGCATGTATTAGAAGTGAAGACTGCTCGTGGCCCGGCGCGATAGCGTAGTGGTTAAAGTTCTCGCCTTGTACATGCCGGGATCCCATATGGGCGCCGGTTCTAATCCTGGCAGCCCCACTTGCCTTCCAGCTCCCAGCTTGTAACCTGGGAAAGCAGTCGAGGACGGCCCAAAGCCCTGGGACCCTGCACCCACGTGGGAGACCTGGAAGAGCTCCTGGCTCCTGGCTTTGGATTGGCTCAGCTCTAGTCATTGTGGCTGCTTGGGGAATGAACCATAGGATGGAAGATCTTCCTGTCTGTCTTTCCTCCTCTCTGTAAATCCTCCTTTCCAATAAAAATAAATAAATCTTAAAAAAAAGAAGTGAAGACTGTTCTCTCTCTGCTACTATAGAACCCCATTTAGAAATCTTCCTTACCATCCTTCTGAAACAACATGGATAATTTTCTCTTCAACACTATGGGCCAGGAAGAGTTGTTTGTTATAAAAGGTCTGTATTAAGGAACAAGCTTCTGTTAAATGAAAATGCTATTTGCTCATTCTGCTAACAATGAAATATTTTGTAATTAACATAAAGGACTATTTTAGTGGATTGAAGGGTGAACTGCGTAATAAGAAGCTAATTACAGGGCAAATTTCTAACTAGAGTTATTTGTAGAATATTTTCTGACAAAATACAGAATATTTGTGGGACATTTACGTAAATCAACTGATTTCTGGTAAGAAATGACCAGAAAAAGATTGTTATCCTAAATCAAGAGGAAGTAATCCTAGTTCCCATTATTTCATAATTAAATTTCTTGTTGCTTTGAAATCACCAAAAAAAACCAAATGATTTTCTTCTACCTGCATATAGAAGCAGAGCTTAGAAAGATGAATTTGAAACTGTTTTCCACTTTAAAGTATTTTGAATTTGTATACTACTGATGAGCTACCTTCTGACACTTGAAGTTTCTTATAATTTTTTCCAAAGAAATGAAAAACAATCAGTTATTGAGTGAAATAGTTGACCTTATCTTTCCAATAGTTCAGTATTTCCTCAGTGAATTCAACCATTGTTCAGAAGGCCTCACAGCACTTCCCTTCCTCTCCTGACTCTACCCTACCTAGACACTCAATAAGTTAAGATGACTGAAGGAAAGCTGTAGGAGGACATTGTGACCGTAAGTCAGTGACCGTAGTCAACGAGCACAGGATTACAGCTGATGCGACAATATTTGTATGATAAACAACTGAATGGATGTCTTGTGTGTGACTGATTGGATATCCTTTGCATGAGAACAACTGTATGGCTACCTTTTGTATACCTGATGAGATATCATTTGTATAAGAACAGTTGAGTGGGAAGTAATATACAAGGCAAAAGGACTTCCAAACTAAGGCATAGAAACAGTTGATGATTCTGTTGATGAACTAAGTATCTCTACCCTAATCCTGTATGACCCTCAGCATATAAAGTCTGTTGCCCCTAATAAATTTTGGCTATTGATCCTCAGTCAGTAGTCCAAGCGTGTTATTATCGGCTCCGTGCACCAAGTCCATCGCTGCAGGACAGCGACAGAAAGCCAGCCTATAATAAGTAGATATTGGATACCGGGAGGCACAGGTTGTAGAATGTTAATTTTATTGGCTAGGTACTAATCAAACAGCTTTAGAAACTGATTTTAGTTATCCACATTTATTTTTGGCTTGACAATTGTATATTTTAAATCAGTCTATGATACTAGGAAGATGATACAAAATTTAGATAGCCTCAGAATATCTCAATTGAATAACCATAATAAATGTCTAAAATATAGTATAATGCCTAATAGAAATTTAGTTTTCTGTATTGCTTAACAGTTTTTGGTTACTTTGGCACCTGTTATGGTATCTCAAGCACAGGTACTTTGATTCATTTGTGTTGTATCCCTCTCTTCTCAAGCTCCCTGGGTGTCCTTTTAGGAGTTCTTCACAGATCTGGACTCCAATCTACAATGTTCTACTAACTTGAAAACTCAATCATCCAAACCTTTCCTATCTTTCCCCATCGCAGGGGATAAAACCACCTCCTGCAATTAATCTGCCCTGTGGTTTGTTTCTCCTTAAAAGATTAGATAATAGGGCCCAGCACGATGGCTCAATGAGTAAATTGTCACCTTGCAAGCACCAGGATCCCACATGGGCTCTACTCCATGTCCTGGCTGCTTCACTTCCCATACAGCTCCCTGCTCATGGTCTGGGAAAGCAGTGGAGGATGCCTCAAAGCTTTGGGATGCTACAACTATTTGTGAGACCCAGAAGGACTTCCTGGTTTCTGGCTTCAGATCAGCTCAGCACTGGTCGATGCAACCACTTGGGGAGTGAACCAGAGGATGGAAGATCTTTAATTCTGTCTCTCCTTCTCTCCATAAATATGATGTGTCTTTCCAATAAAAACAAGTTTTAAAAAATTCAGATAATGAAATTTAATGGCCATACCAGGAAGTGAAACTACATTGAAGTATGCATCGTTACTCCCAAGAAAAGAACTCCTAATGAAACTGCTAAATACATCTTCACTATTTGATGCTTGATTTTCTACCATTGACTATCCTTACAATGCCATGATGTACTTAAATAACAGAATGTTAAATTTGTAGCTGTTACTAAAGGACTATACCACTGTCATAATGTGTGGGAGGGAAATGGTGCAGGGTCGGAGAAAGCAGGGGAGGAAGGGAAGGGGGAATCCCTATACCTACAAAACCAAATTATAGGAAATAATAACAACAAAAATCTTAATGGCCAACATAATGGTACTGGAAGATAGAGATCCTCAAAGGTAGTAAAAGCATGAGACCTTGAGGGGTGGGGGGAATCCCAGTGCATAAAAAATGTATCACATAATGCAATGTAATTGATTTTTTAAAAAATGAAAT
This sequence comes from Ochotona princeps, assembly GCF_030435755.1. Classification (NCBI taxonomy): domain Eukaryota; kingdom Metazoa; phylum Chordata; class Mammalia; order Lagomorpha; family Ochotonidae; genus Ochotona; species Ochotona princeps. Next base: position 12,364,791 of record NC_080832.1, on the reverse strand, counting down.
GCAATAAAAATGTGTTAAAAAAAATTTTTAAAAAGCATGAGACCTTTGCATGGACAGGATAAAGGCTTCATGGAGTCTTCAGCCAGCTTGTCTTCTGCCTTCTACTCTGATGACAGAAGATACACCAGCAAGCTGGCACCCTTTTCACACTTGTAGAAGATAAGAAACCCAAACTGAAGGTGCCAGCAGATTTGGTGTTTGGTGAGAACCTACTTCCTGATTCAGAGAGTAGCACGTTTCACTGCATTTTTTCATAGTAAAAAGAAGGAATGAGCTTCCTTGAGCCCATTTTACAAGGTTAGTAATAACATCAGCGCTGAAGCTCTCATGAGCCATAACCATCGTAAGTCCCGTTTCATTCTATCATCACTTCAGTGTTTACAATCTCAACACAAGTTTCAGAGGGACATGAACATTCAAAGCACAGCAAGCTCATTGTCTTGCTCCAGCCTGGCAAATGAACATCACGTTTCAGGTACCAATTGAGCCTTTCTCTTGTCTGAGTTTTTCCCACAGAGTGACCTTTGGCAAATAGCAGTGTTGACCATGATCGGAGCTTAAACCGAACAATGTTAGTAGAATGTAAAACACTGATTTGTTCCATGGTTTCACCTCACATTGTACCATTTTTAAACAGACTTTTTTCTTTAATCTTTAGTTTTAAGATATTACTCTCTGAAACAAAAACGGCAATAATAAAATCACAAAGTAGAAAGATAAGAGCTAGAAAGATCACCTAGCTAAGCTGCAAAGAGATGAAATCGCTCTTTATAAAGAGCAAGCAGTCAAATCACAAGACAATCTATTTTGAAAACCAGTAAATTTATGCTAAAGGGTGTCCTGTTCTATGGAACGCCACCCAGTTGAAATTCAGCCAGGCCACCTGATTGCATGTTCCATTGGAATAGACAATCTCATGTGAACCAGCTGCCATGGGTGCGTTTCAGAAAGCTGTGCCTGAAAAGAACTCTGGGCCATCTGTGCTTACAGCTCTATTAATAGAATGTACTGCAAATTAAAGACCTTAATCAATAACCTCACATTGAGACCTTCTCCAGCATTCGTTCTGGGGAACATCACTCATCAGCAATTCTTGCAATCTATTGCAAGGGCACTATGACTTTAAAGGAAGAAGATCAAGCTTATGGTTCAAACCAAATAAGACCATGACTTTCCTTAAACCAAGGAAATGACACCATATTGCAAAGAGCTCAATGAAGAGAATCAAAGGGTAAGTTAACCTGGGTACAAAAATGTTTGAATGTTTCACTGAAGTCTTTCTTAAGAGACATTTTCCATGAACTTGTTGAAGACATCTCTATACTTTCTTTTATTTTGCCAAGATCAGGCCCTATGACTGACAATTAAAAAAAAGTGTGTTAAATTATACTGAAAAATCTTGTAAGTGCCCAGCACCAATACAAGAAGTGTTACAAAGGCATCTCAGTTGTGATTATTAAAGGAAGAAGAGGAAATGTAGGCGTCTATATTAAGTAGGTTGTGCAAACTGGCCCAGGTGGTGAGTGGAAGACTCTGCGAACAAAGCTCCTTGGACTCTGTCTCTGCAATCGTCAGAATGCTCAGCTTCTGTTAGTTGCTTTTCCTTCAGAGTGAAAACAAGATGACAATTACTACTCTGTATTAGAAAAAAGCCAAACCTTTAAAGAAGCGCTTACTCACTGTATTATTCAGCTCTTATGGTGAGGAGGAGGAGGCTGCGGATGAAACAGCTAAGCTAACGAGTGTTTTAAAGAGCAGAGATTTCCCTAGCTCCCAATGTTGAAAGTTCAAGACTAGGTGCTGCATTGGTTTGGCCCCTGTGAGGGGAGTGGGTGGCAATGAAGTATCTTGGGCACAGAAGGAATCACATGATGAGCCAGCGCTCAGAGAAACTGGTCTAAGACACTGCTACTCAAGGCACACAGTCAGTAAGCTAACGGCCTTCTCACTAAGCCCACCTCCTAAACACCACACACAAAACTAAGTGTCTACCCTCTTACTACATGAAGATGTGGCTACAATTTTGTGATATAAAAATATGCCTGAGTTTAGAGGTCAAAAAACAAACTGTAAGTGCTCAGTGTTGGAGTTTCTTCTTAACCAAAATCACTTGTTTATCTTCATCAACAATTGGGTTTTGTCTTCCCAGCTACTGTTTTCATTTTGTTTCTTGAATAAATCATTTGGGAGCATGTAAAATTTCATGTTTAAACGTTTGAAGGTCCTGTAATAACATACAATGGTAATGGATCTCTGCCTCAAGCTCTTCTCTGAGTCAGCAACCTTTCAAAACTTGCATGAACACAGAATAAAATGACCTTCGGAGCTGTGAAATCACATGAGTCATCACTGTAGGAAAATTTTAGGCTGAGAAATGTTGACTGCTCATTGTGCAGAGGATGAACTCTGTCGCAGTTCAAGGTTTGTGTAGACCTACCAAGAAAAACTTTACTGTGATTAAACAGCACATAATTTTATTTGCAATTCTAGGTAACTAATAATTAGCTCAAAGTTTGCCATATAAAAGTATTAAGGATTCCAAAATCTATTGTATCTTTGTCAAAGTCAATTTTTATGTGATATATTGGATTTCCGCAAAGAAGAGTACTTCAGGATTACCTTCTCATAATTACCATTTTTATCAACATTCTTAATTATCAATGTGTTTCCCTAGATGAGTTTGTCCATCAGTCTGCAAAGACATGGAGGCTTGACCTCACATGAAACATGAATTATTTACTTTGAATCACATTGCATTGGATAGCAGTTCAGTTTTAGGAATGAATGTTTTTCTGAAGAAAATATCTCTATTAGAAGGGTGTATCACATAAGATAGTATGAGAATAATATCTTGCATATAATTATGGAATAATCTGTAAGTTTTCTTAAATGATGGACAAATCAGCTGATCCAGGATGTATCTGACCTTAACAGGTTCAGTTCGGTGATTGTGAATGGTTCTCTGTAAACCAACAGCATCTCTCAAGACCCATCGTAATGACATTCTGTGAAGTTTTTTCAAATCTGAAATCACGCTTAGTACAATCCATGGGATCTCTTCAGAGCAGAGCATAAAATTATGCATACAAACCAGCATTACTGGACCTGGTGCAATGAATCTGCGGCTAAACCTCGCATGTTCTGGGAACCGGTTTGTATCCCAGCTGCTCCACTTCCCTTCCAGCTGCCTACCTGGGGCCTGGGAAACGCCAAAACCTTGGGACTCTGGACCCACACGGGAGACCAGGAAGAAGCTCCTGGCTCCTAGTTCCTTCCTTCTATAAATATGGCTTTCCAACTTAAAAAAAACTTAAAAATAATAATAATTACTATAGAAAGAAGAATTTATGATGTATCAGGTTTTTTAATATTTTTATTTTATCTTTAATATTGGTTACGTAGTTGAGAGGGATATATGCTCACAAAGGCTTCTGTTTAGGGTGTAGAGGAAGGTGGATGAGATAAATGTTTCGGTTCTTCTTTTTAATTCTTCCTCCTCCTGTATTTGCAGGGGAGGAAGAAGAGGGCCCTGCTCCTTGCTGTCAAGCTGCATCAGTGCCTGCTGATGGCAATGTTCACTCCATGTCATTCTCAAGGGAAAATGTTCCGAGCGTACTGCTTGAGTGTGGTCTTGGTAATTCCAAGACATTGTTGACTTCATTGTACCATGGTTGAGAAAACATCTTAAGGTTTATTTGCTGATCAGGTCTGCTTGCGTGTATCCACAGACTTAGACACTTACTGCAAAGCCTGGCCAGGAGAGCTGTTCAACCTGTGCTGCTTTAAATCTTTCCACGAGGTACTCAACATCCTCTGTTGGCTCAGATAAAGCTAAAAGATATTGGTTTTATTTACTATTGACGTGAAAGTTGTGCCTTTCCTGCCATTTCACAGGTACATACATTGGATTTGGGTAGGGCAGATAACCAATATCTTCTAACCTCAACCAAAGTTTACTAAATGTGTGGCTTATAATTAGCTACCATTGTTTGACTAATAACATAATGCCTACTTACGGTGACATTTGGATGAAAACATCTTAAATTTTAAAAATTATTGCAGGGTATCATTTCCTAAGGTACATGAGAAAGCCCATAGAGAATTTCATGAGAGTGTTTTACAATTAACTTTCCTATCAGCATTCATGTAAGAATCTAGCAGGCTTGGGTAAAATGCCATTGAAAAACTTCCTAAAAACTAAGTTCTTTGGCTGACTACCCCTTAGACTTCCCAGAATCCAAAAGGTTTATACCACTGTTATTATAGTTATTAGAACATTGTGCTAGACTTTATTGGATAAGTACATTCCAAATGACCCTATTTCAGTTATGTTACAAAAAAAAGACTCGATGAAGCATTATAGACTATGATCAAAAATTCAAAAAATTACTTCATTCAGTGAAATGTAATTCACGCTGTCCCTTTTTCTGAGCTAACCTTACTTATGATACATTTTATATTCATGACATTGGTAATTGTGAAACTGCCATCTGGCTAAATCTTGAATAAGCTGATTGCACCAAGAAACATGCAAGAGCATTTTCATCACCTTTTGGGTAAAAATCTGATGAACAGTCAATACATCAAGCAAATCACTTATTATCATCATCAATCCAAATAGACCAGATTTTGATGAAGTAAATTTCTTTATTATTCCAAATATTTTATAGTATTTAACTTCAGTAATAAAAATTGAATACTTCCAACTTTTTGTGCTATTTCATTCTGGCCAGGCTTAGAAAAGCAGAAAATCAATTTTCTTATCTGACTTCAAATAGTCCCATAAGACTTATTTCTCCAACAAAAATTCCCAAGTCACTGTTGAACACATAGTTAGCAAATATAAAGACAAAATTAATGAAGCAGATGATAGCTTTCTTTATTGTACAAAAGATTTTTCTTTATTCTCAGATGCTTGTTAAAGAATCATTGATTTGTGAAACATCACTATAGAATTCAAAAATCTGTTTTAAAAGAATTTTAAGTTTGAGCTTCCAGGAGGCAGGGCTTGGGCTGGGTGGGTCGGTTTGTCCCTGGACACGGCTAGAGTCTGGATAGAGGCCTGGGCCCATCGGCCCACCATGTGCCTGGACCCAGCTGGGTCAGCTTGTACCAGGGGTGGGAGACTCTGGTCTAAAGACCTGAGCCAGTGGGCTGGCTTGCAGGGTGCTCAGAGCCAGAGGGGGCCAGCCAGCCCCACCTCTGACCTCCCAGGTGGCAGGGCTTGGACCGGGTGGCTCAAGGGCTTCATCTGGAACTTGAGTGGGGGGACCACAAGGACCTTTAAGATTCAGATCAAAGCACCAGCCCTTGTGCCATAGCAGAGCTTGGATAGTTAGTATTGACCAATGCCGAATACCACTCACTGGTGCACACTAAAGCTAGGGCTGGGGGCCTACCTGGCAGGGCTAGATCACAGTACTTGCTATCAAGAGCTGAAATGAGATGGGTAATGTTAGGCTGGCCATGGCACTAACCAGCACGCAAGAGAACTGGGTCTTGGGGCAGATGCTGGGGGAGGGGGCATGTGGGTCCACCCCTATGATTTGCAATTTTAGGTGGTTTGTGTGGAGTTGGGCGCCAGGGCGGGCTGAGTTAGGCATGACCAGGAACCCCAGACACTCGTGGGTACTGGGGTTGGGTGATGGTAGGTTGTTTCAGCCTGCAGCACCAGCAGAAACACCCAAAAATACGGTGTGGGGCGGGCCGAGCCACAACATCCACTGCTTATACATATAAAGGGCGGAAGGGGTAGCCTATAAACATAAGAGCCTAGCACCCACTGGCACATGCAAGATCAGAGTCTGGGAGTGAGTCTGGTGGGAGAACTAGGGAAACTCCCCTAATGAGCCATTGCTCCCACCAGTGAGCATGTGATTCAGGCCTGGGTGTTGGTCAGACTGAGCAGGGTAAATCTATCTGTCCACGGATGTGTGGGGTAGTTTTGAAAAGAGGTAGACCAGGCAAGGACAGGCCAATCTTAGCTAACTGGCAAGTGCAGGAGTCAGGTTGGAATACTGGGCATGCCGGGCTAGGCTATCACACCTGCTGGTTTGCATGAGCGAGGGATGTGAGCTGACTGGGCAGAGCTAGGCTATAGACTCACCAGTGAGAGTTGGGACTGAGGGAAGACCAGGTCACACCAGGCTGCAGCATCTGAAGGCAATGGTCAAGACAGTGGATGAGCTATGCAGAGCTAAGTCACAGTATCCACTGGCATGCGCAACTAGCATGTCTGGGAACAGGCCTGGTAGGGGAGCTAAGAAGATGCCCCAGCTAGGTAGTGCTTCCCACTGGTGAACAAGAGAGCCAGAATCGGGGTAGTGGTCTGGGCTGGACATGGTTGGAGTCTCCCTCAGCATGGGTGTGGACAGAGTCTTGGGTGCACCAGACTGGGCTAGACTTCAGTATCCACTGGTGCTCATGAGATCCAGAGTGGGTGTAGGACAGGCAACTCAAAACAGGCCAGGTTACAGTACCTGCTGGCACACGTGTAGATCAGCTGCAGAGGCCAGGTTAGGCCAGTTCATAACACCCACTGGCAGGTCTGAGAACTGAGATGGGGTGCAGCACAGGGTGGGTCTGCCCACATCATCAGCCAGCTCACACTAAGGCCAGAACTGGAGGCTGACTGCGCTGGGTTTGGAGGCAGCTCCAGCCAGCCTGAGCTGGAATGGGGGCAGACTGAGCCAGGTCAGACTACAGCATCCACCTGCCAATGCTAAGGTGAGGCAAGTCACACTAATCTGGACTGCTGCACCCACCAGCACACATGAAGCCAGGGAGAGGATTGAGCTGGTAGGGGAGTAGTGTGGACTCCCCTGCTGGGCCTCTGCTCTGGCTGGCAAGTGTGAGAGCTAGAATTGGGGGCAGACCAGGCTGGACAGGACTAAAACACCTGTTGACTTACATGCAAACTGGGTTAGGGAGAGAGCCAGGTTGGGGTATCCAACTGTATCCACTGGTACAGACATGAGCCAGAATAAGGACAGGTGGTTTGGGCTTTGCCACAGCTGGCAAGTGCTGAAACTGGGGGCAAGTCCTTTTGAGCAAGACTGCAGAACCACCTGGAGAGAGCAATATCTGGGGTAGGGAGTGGGTCCATGGAAGGTTGTGGGTTCCTCTTTGATGCGTTACAAATCCCACCGGTGAACATGAGAACCAGGACTGGGGACAGGCCTGTCTGGACAGGCAGTGGCACCCACCCACTGGCATGAGTGTATCGTGGAGGGTTGAGTTGGTTGGGTTGAGTTAGGTTTCAATGCCGAATTATGTATATAATATCTCAATGGGATGTGGGGCAGACCAGGCAAATATACTGTATATGCCGGCAGGAGCAGGAACCAGAACTGGGGTGGGGGGGCAGTCCAGTAGAGGCTATTGGGGGGGGTCACTCTCACGGGGCTGCAGCTCCCCTTGCGGTACAAGCATGTATTGGGTAGGGCTGTGCTGGGCCTCAGTACCCATTGGATTGCTGAGGATGGAGGGCAGAACAAACTGATCAACTACCCCAGTGACACTTGACAGCAAATACCTGGGCTAATGAAGACTCAGAGGTGGACGATGGCAACCAGTTGATCTTGGAAGGATTTCCTCATCTGAAGAGCAGTGACATTAGCAGCATCTCAGAACTATCAAAATCACATGAGCAGAACCCTCAGAAAACACTTCACATGGGGACCCTGGGATGACATCGGGTGGCAGTTCCCCATCCCCTGGGTAATGCAGTGGTTGGGAGGCTGGGCATGGTTTCTCCTCTTGCATCCTCCTCTACCCCAAATACGAGAAGAAGAAAAAAAAGAAAAAAAAATAATATAAGATGTTTAAGACTTCACCTCCTTGAATGGACTAATTTGATATTAGGGTAAGAAAATAATTAAAACCCAAACTTCTGAATATAATAAATATGCCTTTGTAGTGATTACTACTTGATAATGAAGAATGCCAGTGTTGTTAGAGGCAAAAATTATTACATCTCTTCCTCTGTTCTCCTACTACCAGCTATATATTTGGATGTACATACACATATACATATTTATGTATATATACACATATATATCTCTAGAGATATATATGTATGTAAAATAATTTTTAAGTTAAGACAGAGTTAAGTGAAGTAGGGAATTGCTTGCCTTGTTGGATTTGTTGTTTCAGCTAAGGGTAAAATTCTAAATATTGTTTGCTAATCAGCTATTGTCTGGAATGCATGCACTTGATAATTGCAGCATTTTCTTTGTACTATTTAGTTTTATTTGTTCATTTTGTTGTTTTGAAAGACAGAGAGACAGATGCTTACAACAATCAAGACAGGGCCAGGCCAAAGCCATGATTTAGGAACTCACTCCAGGTCTTCCAAGTGAGTGGCAGGATGCCAACTTCTTGAGCCATCGCCTGCTTACCCCCATGGAGAACATTAGCAGGAAGCTAGAAGTAGGCACAGACCCAGGATGTGAACTCATGCACTCCAATGTAAGATATAGGTGTTATTCAGTCCTTACTTAGTTCCAACTTTGGATCCCCACCCTCTCTTGCAATCGACCCCATCAGGGTCGATCCAGAGTCCCCCCCAAAATTAGATCAGATAGACAGAGACCAATAAGGAAAGTTTAGAACAGAGAGGAAACAGCTTGTATTCATATATACCTTACTAGGTAGAACACAAAGATTAGTTACTCCTCACTAAGGTATCGAAGATTTTTCTGCACACCCCTCCTAAAATTGTTGTGCACCTCAAGTGTTAACATATGCCTTGTTAGAGTTATAAGCCTGTTTGGACTATCCTAAAATTTGCCAAGTTCAGTAAAAATCTGGTTCAATAAAATAAGCTGCTAAATAATAAAATGAAAACAGACCCGAGACACCTATAACCATTTTCAGGTGTATAGCAGCCGGTTGTGTATAAACTAAAATTGAAATGTCAATGAAAGTCACAGGATGTGATTAAGAACTTGCAGTTTCTAACATATTGGTCACTCAGTACCATGTCAATTAACTCCATGATATTGTAAATTGTTGTTGATATTGTGTTGTGGCTTTTCATTGAATGGGATCATTTTCTTCCAGCTCTACCTTCAGACCAGAGATGCTCTCCCAAAGAAACTGTTGGATTTATCTGGACAATAAGATGCTCGACTCTGCATGGTACATGCGCGCAATGAGGGAATCATGACTGGATTCGAACTATACTACTGCAACAATGTGGAGGAATCTACCATGGGGGGAGGGCATGGGGAGCGGTTGGGGGAATCCCAGAGCCTATGAAACTATGTCATAAAATGAAATAAAAAGAAAAAAGAAGATATGGGTGTTATAACTCCTAAAACAAACACCGATTCCTCCTGCATTATTTTCGCACATCTCAGAAACATTACTCTGAACCCTGCTAACTGTACCAATAAACTAGTTACTCCATAAAAAAGATCAGAACCCACATCTCCACTAAAGCACGTTGTTTCTTTTATTGGCAAATTTCAGGCTTTCAAGTGCCAATAAGATGTTGATGAAAAAGAATATCTCTCTAGGAAACAAAAACTAAACATTGTAGAGGAGGGGAGTTACCAAAGTGGGCATCTGAATAAATGGAAGAAGCTAGGGCAGACAGAAGCACAGAGGATCCATAATGGGTATTTTGAGTTAGTGAATGTTGATCAGAAAGAAAAGGAATTTACATCGTCTCACAGTTACTCCTATCTGACAAAGGCTAAAGGTTTTTAGGTCACCATGTACCCAGTTTTTTTCAAAGTGACTTTCAGATGTCACGTAACTACATAATTTATTTTTTGGCTGAATTTAATCAAATAAACTAAGAGGTCTTTGAGAACCAGGCTGATCTTGACCTGGATATATTCATTCTCCATAGCTTGTCCAACAAGGAAAATATTTCAGTCTTAGGTGGTCTTAAAAATAACAGGAGAAACATTTTTACAAGAATCTATACACTAAACGGGAGAGAAATAACCTTTTTCAAATGGCCTTTCTTGCCTCCATTTGATTACACGTATTATGTTTTGATATTAGCCTTTCAGGCTGGCCAGCAGTTATAGACAAGAAAAGAAAGGCCACAATGAGTGGTCACAAACACCACGATCCCAATGGGAGGGTAGAATGTTCAAGAACATAGTGAAATCAACAAACCTAGACTAGGGTTTCAAGAATATCTAATCCCAGCCCGAAAGGTCACATAACAAAGCAGCTCACCTAACTAAAATATGATACCTAAAAACATAATTTATTGAATAATTAGAAAGCAAAGAAGAAATGATAAAAGTCTCCCAGAACAGGGTCTGCTCTTTTACAGTCAGCTATGTGTAGTAATTCACTCTTAACATCTCTAAAATGAACTAGATTAAGTTACAGAAATTAAAATGTATTTAATCACAATTATCCATTCATTTATTTCAGCTTCATCTTCCAAACCTTACTTAAGCATGCTCAGAAAAGTTTCATTATTTATAAATAAATGTCTAGGATTTGCTTTTCCAATTTTGTATAAGAAAATAGAGTTTTGTGAAGTTATTACAAAATGCAACTCAAAAGAGATGTTCCACTTCTCTCACTCCTGCCTCACCTCCTTTAGTTCTTTTCTTCTATGTAATCTACTCCTTGAGTTTTCAGTTGTAGAGATCATCCTCAAAGGTGTTATTATGGAAGCTGAGGACAGACTCCCTTTTTACCACTGCATATCCTAGAGGCAAATTTATTTCCTTGTTCTCCCAGCATTGTGACACCCTCATCGTGACTAATACAATATCAAGCATATTACACCATACTTGAATTGTTGTTTTATATTATTTGGGAGCTGAATTTAAGATGCAGCTATTACTAATATTCCACATGTCCCCTGTTTGCATTTATGCTGACTAGGGTACCAAGTCATCTTTGTAAGCAGGACAGAGGCAGGCAGTGCAGCACAGCAAGTTAAGCCACCATTTGGGACATTCATTTTCCAGATCAGAATGTCAGTTTGAGTCTCAGTTGGCTGTAGAAGTAGTGAATGATGACCCAAATGCATGGGATCCTACCATTCACAGCTTAGACCACTTGCAGTTGCTGGATTTCACTGTGGAATTTGGTAATTGAAACAGCATATTTTTGTCTCTAGTTCTCTCTCCCTCTCTCTCTCCTCCCTATCAAGTGATTTAAAAAAAAAAAGATTTGCATGGAATATTTATACAACTTTCTGCCTTTATATTTCTTTGTGAAGGAACCCTGGAGTGGAGGTAAATCTTAAGAGGAATTAGCATTACTTGCAAATTAACTACTTCACAGGAGACAATTAAAATTTCTATAAGTGAAGGAACACTAACTTCCTTTTAAAAAAAATGATTTTTTTTTGTATTGGAAAGGCAGACTTAGAGAGAGAAGAATCAAAGATCTTTCATCCACTGGTTCACTCCCCAAGCGGCCACAGTAGTTGGAGCTGAGTTGATCTGAAACTCAGAGCCAGGAGCTGGGTCCCAAGACATTGGGCCATCTTCCACTGCTTTCCTCTACCATAAGGAGGGAGCTGGATGGGAAGTGAAGCAGCAAAGACACAAACTGCCCCCTATATGGGATGCCAGTGCTTGAAGGGGGAGAATTAGCCAAATGAACCACTGTACCATGCCCAGGAACACTAATTTCCTAATTTAGAAGGGGTATTCTTCTATTAACCTAGAAGGTTTGATAGTATTAGGATTCATTCTTCAAAGTTCATGGAAATCTTTCATTTTATCATCTTGATTTTTTAGGATCCCATATCTTCCCAATCAGTCTTTTAACTATAATTTAGAGAACATTATAAGAGTTGGCATTTGGTACTTGGGCCCTCCTGCACGGTAGGTGCCAGGCCCATGAGCCCCAGGGACAGGGGATTGCCTGACTTGAGTCCTTGGTTCCACTTGCAAAAACTCGTCCTCCTCAATGGAAAAGCTGGACTAGTGGACAGCAGGCCCAGATACACATAAAGGATATGGCAGTACATTGGAGCCTGCAGAGGACATCTGGTACATAGCAGAGGAAGGCGAACAGAGCAAATTGAACAACTACCCCAGCCAAATGATGACAACAAAAATTTGAAAAAATGTCTAAGGTCAACTGTGTCAGCCAATGGGTATTGGAAGTGTTCCCTCATCATTTTATCAATGAGAACGACAGCATTTCAGAATTATTGAAACCACTTGGGCAGAATTCTCAGAGTGTGTGCCACATCGCAACTCTGGGCAGATATTAGGTGGTCATTCCCCTCCCTGGGTACTAGGGTGGTCGGGAGGCTGGGTATGTCTTCTCCCCTTCCCCCAGATACAGCAAGAAGAAATAGAAAATTTGGAAACAATGATCACATCCACTTTTCCCTAAACTTTGATCCTTCCCACTCTGATCAACTATGTAAACATCACCAAAAATAAAAAATTAAAAATTAAAAAAAAGAAGAGTTGACATTTAATTTGTATTCTCATTCAACAAAATGAAGCATGAGGTACAGGGTCTGGTTTCCAGAACTTGATCCTGTAGACACAGAAAGCAAGGATTTCTTTCACCACTGTGGTAGAAGTTTTGCTCTTTCACTTAACCATTGATCCTGAAACCAAAATTTCTTTTTCCAATTCGGCTCTTCTTAGAAACAAGGTATTATACTGTTCTGTCTACTTAAAGGTTCTATGACAACATTGAAATATTGAGGACAGCTAATCATCATTGAAATAGCTCCTTTTTACTGCCATGGAATAACAGTGTTTCCTTTGCTTTTGCCAACACAGCCATTTTTAACGGATCATGTCAGAAAACCAATTGCATGTTCTCATCCTTACCGTTCTGCCCCCTTGGAACTTCTGAAAGCATTTAGCAGGATCAAATGAGAAACTGAGCCCCAATAAACATTGCATAATGAGTGATTTATAATAGGAATGAAATCATCAAAATTTGGGGGAAAGCTAGGGGGAAAAAAGGCTCTGAAAAAGACTTTGAAGAATCAGGAAAAGTTAGCTAGCCCTCCTGAAGTACTGGTGTGGCAGGATTTTTTAGGTCTACAAGGAAAACAAGCATCATCTGTTGCCCCAGTGAGACTATGGGTGAAGGCTCCGCTTTCTGGGTTCAGCAGCTGGCTGAGTTGTTCCTGGGGTGCAGGGCTGACCTCAGCAGCAGAGAGCGAGGAGAAGCAGCAGCCTGTGGGTATCTCTGTGCGTGTCTCACACCCAGTCTACACACTGACTTCTAGATCATGATGCTTGTTGCTTCTGCTGTCTAAATCCTATTCCAAATTTCTATCTAACCAACTCTAACCTTGAAATGTACAGAGAAGAGAATTCCATGAAATGAAGTTCCAACTGAACCAATGGAATATACCGCACAGATTTATTCACTGATTTGGCAGAAACTGAGTATTCTATTAAATTGATCATCCCTCTGATCCCATTCTTTATTTGTATGAGCCTTCTAAACCTTATTTTTTTACATCCGTGTTCAGGAATTTTCTAACTGGCAATGATAACATTACCAAAAACCCACAAAGTTTCATCAAGAAATCATTCAGAACTATGTTAATATGAAATCTAAAATCGGAAGTAAGCCCCAACAATTATTGTTTACATTTTTTATTTGTCTGAATATATTTCTGCATTAAAGGGCTAGGTAAAAATCAATTCATTCATTAAGTAGAATTTCTTTTTGGTTATTTTGTTTGCTTTTTTATGTCTCACTGATAATTGGTTTTCCATATTTTTTAAGATTTATTATTTTTAAACATTTATTTCTTTTCATTGGAAAGTCAGATTTACAGAGAAAAAGAGACAGAGAGGAAGATCTTCTGTCCGCTGAATCACTCCCCAAATGGCTGGAGCCGAGCTGATTGAAAGCCAGGAGCCAAGAGCTTCTTCTGGGTCTCCCATATGATGGGTACAGAGTCCCAAGGCATTGGGCCATCCTTGACTGCTTTCCCAGGCCACAAGCAGGGAACTGGACGGAAAGTTGGGCCACCGGGATTAGATCCTGCACTCATGTGGGATCCCGGAGAGTGTAAAGTGAGGAGTTTGACCACTAAGCTACTGTGCCGGTCCTGGTTTTCCATATTTTATATGACCAATTGCTCTTTCAATACTGATAATATTCTTCCCGTTTTTCTGGTGATTTATAATAATCTTCAATCATTAGTAAAAAAAAAATTAGTAAAATTAAATTCTTGCTACTAAAACATCCAGCTAATATTGAGTAGGTAGTAATAAACTTTCAGAAATCACAGACAATATGATTATTAGGAGTGTACATCAGATTAATGACTTGACTGTGAATCTGAAGGAAAGAGAAAGTGAGGAAAAGCAAATGACCTGGCGAATACCCACTCAGAGGTAAGATCATTTGTATCTCACCATGGAAAACCTATGGTGTCCCCTATAAGAAAAAGATAACTGTGCTCACATGTATGCAAAAAATGTCAAGGTTATAGCCAGGAAAAATAGATTTGGAAATTCATCCTGATAGAATATAGACAATTTTAGGGGGAAATGGCTGAAGCTAATTGGAATCTTTTTTATATTAATTAGTTTATTTGAAATGAGGACCAGAGAGAGAAAAAGTGATCTACTTGCTGCTTTGGTCTCCAGATGCTTACAACATCTGGGACCCAGGCTGGCTGCAGCCCGGAGACTGCCATCCTACCCAGGGCCCCCGTGCTGATGGTACAGACCCAGCGACTTGGGTTGTCTTCCAAAAGAAGCTAATAGTTTCTAAAGCAGTAGCTTAAGTCATTGACTACAGTGCCAGATCCTAGCACCCCTTTCAAATGGAGATAATAGTGAAAGTGTGTGGGTAGTAAAATACAAAGAGATAATAGCAAAGATTATAGGACTATTGATTTACAGTTTACCCTTATTTTAAAAATTCAAAAGTTTCACTTTTATTTGAATGCACATGTGGATCATATAGGATTTTTTTCCCTTTATGTAAGTCTATATATTTTTTAAAAGATTTACTTATTTTACTTGGAAAGTCAGACAGAGAGAGAGGGAGAGACTAAGAGATTCTTCCATCTGCTAGATGACTCCCCAAAGGCTGCAATGGCCAGACTGTGCCTGTCTGAAGCTGGGAGCCAGGGGCTTCTTCCAGATCACCCACGTGGATGCAGGCGCACAAAGACTTCAGCCTTCCTCCACTGCTCCTCTAAGTCATAGCAGGGAGCTAGATCAGGAATTGGAAAAGCTAGGTCATCAACCAGCACCCATGTGGGATGCCTCTCGTTAGGATGGGAGGAAGGGTATGGAGGAAGGTGAATGGAACACGTTTCAGGTTTCTCTCTCTCTCTTTTTCTCTCTCGCTTATGTTCGCAAGGGAGGATGGGGAGGGGTCAGTTCCTTGCTGTCAAACTACATCACTACCTGGCCTTGGGGACAGACGGGAATGATGACGCCTTAGAGACCCCAACATGGGGAAGAGTGTTCCAAGGGTGTGACTTTAGCAGTTTTGATAGTTCTGAGAAGTTGGTGGTTCCATTGCTCCAGGGTTGAGAAATTTTGTGCAAGGCCTACTAGTTGACAAAGCCCAATTTAGTGCACCCACGGACCCAGGAACATGCCACGAAGTTTCAATTTAGTGCACCCACGGACCCAGGAACATGCCACGAAGTTTCAATTTAGTGCACCCACGGACCCAGGAACATGCCACGAAGTTTCAATTTAGTGCACCCACGGACCCAGGAACATGCCACGAAGTTAGGCCAGGAGAATTGTCCAACCTGTTCTGCTTTCCATCCTCAGACGAGGCAGTTGGTGTCCCCTAATGGCTTAGATGAGCTGATCATTATGTATGCCATGTGCATCTGGACATACTAGCCGCTGTACGGGCATCAGTCCGAGGAGGCTCAGTCCAGCTGCATGCCCTCCAAAGCCAAACCATACATCCTGTGATTACCCAAGGTGACTGCGGTCTGAGTCCAGCAGTCCAGCTGGAGAGCCCCTTAACAAACCTCTCCTGGAGTGACCTCAGACTTGATTCTGTGTGCACCAGACAGTGCAGGGTCAGTTTGAGGCTGTCACCTGCAGGAACCAATGCACATACTGGTGGATGCAGCTGCCTGGTCAGTCCTACCTCAGTCCCATCTCTCATATGAGCCGGAGGGTGCTGCATCTCAGCCCAGCCTACCCACGTGCCACAGATCTGGTCCTGCTGCATACCTGACCAGTCTCCACACACATGTGCATAAATGTCCACAGGTGCATTATAATATCCCCAAAGAGGAAATAGCCCAAATATTCATCTATTTGTGAATGTATCTACACAATAGAATATTAATATTCAGTCATGAGAAGAAATGGAATACTGACACATGCTGCAATCTGAATGAACCTTGAAATCATGGATAGTGAAAAACTACACAAAGCTTTTATATGAAATATCTGGAGCATAAAATCTGTAGTAAGACATAAGTGGAGATTTCTAGAAAAAGGACAGAGGAAATTGAGATTGACTACTAACATGAATGAGGTTTCCATCTGAGATCATGTCAATATTCTGCAGTAAGACAAGGATGGTGACACACACAATATTGTCACTATGTTAAAAGGTCCTGAATTTTATACCTTGAAACGGTTAAAATTCATTTTGCACTGTAGCAATTTTTTCTCAGTACATTTAAAGTAGCTTATCCCAGATATAGAATACTGGTTTAGCATAAAATAAATCAACATAGTCTACCACATAAATAGAATATTCAATAAAGAACGAGCAATTTATTGCTGCATGTCAGCTGTATACTTTTTTGATATTCAGACAGATCACTTTACAGAATCAGATTTTTGGATAATAGAAAATATCCAGAATATTTTGGATGATTTTTATAAATAAACTCTGCATCTCCACGTGCACATAGTTTTACACAATATTTACTTATTTTTATTGAAAGTTAGAATTACAGAGAAAGAGGGAGAGATGGCCATTAGGAGATCTGGCTGCTGGGTCACTCCCCAGATGGCCTCAGTGGCCAGTGCTGGGCCATATCGAAGCCAGGAGCCTGAAGCGCAACAGGTTCTCCCGCTTGCATCACCTTACAGTGCTTTTCTCATGCCATTAACGTGGAACTGGATCAGAAGCGAAGCAAATGGGACTCAAACCAGTGTCCATATGGGACACCAACGTCGTGGGTGATAGCTTTGCCCACTATGCCACAGCACAGGCCCTGAGGCAAACACACATTTTGAAATGAACTTTATTTCACATTTTGGAAAACAGCTGGATACATCTTCCAACTTCAAAGATTTCCCCATTGGGTTAGAGGTTAGAAAAATGGTTCCAGAAAAACACAACGGTGTGGACTAGTAAATTCAGGATAGACAGGCAGAGGGCCACAGAGCACCTCTCTAGAGTAGAGTCCTGTTGCAATAAGTCTGGATGACAAACAAATGTTGTTGTTGTTTTAACAATTCTCTTCCTGTTTAGAGTAAAGGAAAGCCACAGTGAGTGATTGATTAACTGATGAAGGTGAATGATGTGGCCCAAGCTGTCTTGTCTTCAAACGTGGAGCAGTAAGATGTCATGGTAACTGGATAGCTCCTTTAACTTTGCACGCCAGTGTTGTGTTTCTAACTTTCATGGCTTTCATGTTTCAAGCTTTCTCACAATGTTATGTCTTTGGTGGGTGTTTTTTTTCTGCCAGGAACTGTTCTTGAATATTGATTCTCTGTGGGACATACAGCTTTGTGAACTATCCCTCTGCAGGAGTGAAAAGAAGAAACTCTGATTTTACCATGTTCCTATATGAGTATTAATAAGGCAGAGTCGTTTTCTGAAACCAGGGGCAGAAATTTGGCAGTTTATTATTTTTAAAATGTATTTTGTTTTTATTGCAAAGGCAGATTTACAGAGAGAAAGGTCTTCCATCTGCTGGTTCACTCAAAAGGCCGTAATGGCTGGAGCTGAGCCAATCCGAAGCCAGGAGCCAGGAGCCAGGAGCTTCTTCCGGGTCTCCCATGCGGGTGCAGGGTCCCAAGTCTTTGTGCCGTTCTCAACTGCTTTTTCCGGGCCACAAGCAGGGAGCTGGATGGGAAATGAAGCAGCCCAGACACCAGCCGTGACCCATGTGGGATCTGAGCAGATGCAAAGCAAGGATTTAGCCACTAGTCTATGGTAGTAGGCCCAATGTGGCAGTTATTTCAGATTCCATTTGGGACACCTGAATGCCACACTGGAATGTGTGGGTTTGAGTCCCAGCTCTACTTCCAATTCCAGCTTTCTGCTAATGAACACCTTGGGGGTCAGCAAGTGATGATTTAAATACATGGATTCTGGCCTCCCATGCGGGAGATTCAGGCTGGGTTCTGAGCTCCTGACGTCGGCTTGTCCCAGCCCTGGCTTTTCAAAAGTGAATGCAAAGGGGGCCCGGCGACGTGGCCTAGCAGCTAAAGGTGCATCTATGCCACACAACAACAAAACTTATAAATAAGTTACTTTAAAATCTCCAAGGGCATCACTCCTTATTTGCATCACATTTAAAAGATGTAATTAAAACCCAGTGATCTGATATTACTAGGCAGCTACTTGGGAAATGACACATCCAGATGCTTGACTCCAAATGCAATCTTAAGTATTTATAAGATAAAATTCTATCTTATTTAGATTGTCTTCAAGATCATGACGGAAATCAAAGAATAAATACAACCCAGCTAATGACTATTTTACTCTCTCCAGCAGCTGCTCTTCTGAACTGAGTACGGTGTGTTGCCAAAGAGACCGGGCACTAGACTGGCATCAAACCAACTTTTTTGTATTTACCCTTCCCAACCCAGAGAATTAGTTTAAGTAACCCAGAAAATTGCTGAATTACTAAGTTTTATTGTTAAAGTATAGATACTTCTTAAGGTTTATTTATTTGTTTTTGAAAGGCACAATCACAGAGACAAGGACAGACAGTTTCACTCTCCAAATGGCCGCAAGGCTGGAGCTGAGCCCATCTGAAGTCAGAAGCCAAGAGCTTCATGCGCGTCTCCCAGGCAGGTGCAGGGGCCGAAAGACCTAGGACATCCTCTGCTGCTTTCCTAGGCAACCGCAGGAGCTGATGGGAAGTAGAGAGGAAGCGGAGCAGCCAGGACATGAATTGTACCCACATGTGATGCAGGTTCTTATAGTTGCAGGATTAGCCTGTCAAGCTATGGCTCTGGCCCAATTCTAACTGTTACACGAGTAAATTGTTACACAAAAACTTCAATCAATGTGAATGTCTGTACTCTCAACAAGTATTGACCATAGCAAATTTTGTATTTCTATTGTTCTGTATAATTCGGATCATTTAAAATGTTACTTTGTACTGTGTCTGAATACGTCATCTGGTTCTGGAGGGAGGGGAATAAGAAATACCAAAGATACCAAAATTCTTGGTTATTGTGCTGAAAGCAGCATGCGTGCAGGCAATAGAACATTGGAGAAATCCAGCTACTTATCTGAGAGAACCTGAGTTGTATATAGAGCTTATCAATGGATCACTTATCCTGGATGACGCCACCCGGTTTTTACAAAAGACGAGTTTAATAATCTACATTCCAAGGGCCCGGCGACGTGGCCTAGCAGCTAAAGTCCTCGCCTTGAAAGCCCCAGGATCCCATATGGGCACCGGTTCTAATCCCGGCAGCTCCACTTCCCATCCAGCTCCCTGCTTGTGGCCTGGGAAAGCAGTCGAGGACAGCCCAATGCATTGGGACCCTGTACCCGCGTGGGAGACCCGGAAGAGGTTCCAGGTTTCCGGCTTCAGATCGGCGCGCACCGGCCTGTTGCGACTCACTTGGGGAGTGAATCATCGGATGGAAGATCTTCCCTTCTGTCTCTCCTCCTCTCTGTATATCCGGTTTTCCAATAATAATAAAATCTTAAAAAAAAAAAAATAATCTACATTCCAAGCTAAATTTAGGGACCAGGATCAATGCAAATCGTCCTCGTTTGTTGCTCTCAAATATTATTCCTGGTTTAGCCCAAAGAGGCAGAGATAACAATTAAAATCGAGTTAGTAATGGTTAAATAAGGAATGTGCAAGTGGTTCATTGCTGAAATTAAATCACTCTGAATGAACTCTCCCTTTCATCAGCTGTCTGACCAACAGCAGCAGGAGGGCTGGAGCTCGGGGTGGGCAGGGCCCGCTGATCTACACCTCTCTGGCTCTGAAATGTGCCTGCGGTGAATGTCCCCATCAGGGGGTCACACCACACACATGACACGGACACCTTCACTGTGCCTCCCCTCTTTGTCTCCGGACAGGCAAATGCTACGTGAAAAGAGATGGGGGTTGCAACATAATGGAAAAGACTCTCGCCCCTTTCCTTGCAGCATACGTTATAAGAAGCCTTGAATTTCCTGTTCTGACCATTTCAGAGGCATGCAGTATGTTTTAAAGGGTAGATCAACCTTTTACCAGGCAGGGTCTCGGGTGACATCTCATTCTGAGGCAATCCACAGGGAACACAGTCCTTGCGGCTGAGGTTCTGTACGTGGCTGAGGCGCCTCCTCTAGGTCATACACTTACTTCCGAGCATAAATACACATGAAATTTATTTTCTCTTTAGACCAAAGCAATATCAAACACCAGCCACTACCCCAATTATTAAGTGAAATTCAAATGAACCATTCCCCGGTAGTGCTAGTAAGTCCTCTTACTTGAGGGCCAGTTTTCATCTGTCTTTACCAACATATATGGGGGCGGGGGTGGGGGTGGATTGCATCTATTTGGCTAGGAAAATGGTTGAATTTCTTCTGATTTTTACAATCTGTTTAGTGGATTACCTACGATGCAAATCTATCCTGGCTTACTATTGATTTAATTAGCAACAAAAAAAAAACTCTCCCCTTTTTGAAGAGCTTTTGTGGTTGAAAAGTATATAGGTTGAACTATGTCCCCTTAAAATTTACATCTGGAAGTCCTAATTGCCAGTAGCTTGGAATGTGACTGTATTTGGAGATAGGATCTTTAGAAAGGTGTGCAGCTGAAATAAGGTCATTACATAGAGCCCGAAGCCAGTAGAGCTGATGTCCTTCAAAGCAGTGATCAGAACACAGATACAGAGGAAAAGACCACATATCACTGCCAATGGAAGAACGCTGTGTACAAAGCAAGGAGGCGGAACTCAGAAGAAACAACCCTACTGGCGCCTTGGGCTCAGACTTCTAGCCTCCAGGACTATGGGAAGATTAACTTCTTATTTAAGCCAATGAACATATGGCAGTTTGTTCTGGCAGATTTTGCTTTTACTATTATTTCTATAACAACCGTCCCCTACTCCCATTCTTTCCTTGTTAATTCTTGTCTTCCACAGGTCTATTCTAAACACGTCGTAAATATCACATTTTAGTTAGGTTTTAGAGATCCAAAGTTGAATAGAACATGAACTTTGTTTCACAGAACTTGAAACTGCATGACAAGCAAAAGAAACAGCGATTAAGTGTGACAGTGAATCAGAGTAAGGTAGCCCTTCAAATGGCAATACATCAACCAGCTGAGCTGGAGACAGTCTTGGACAGGACCACTGACCTTTCCTGCCCCGCTGTCATCCTGGGCATTCTTTCTCTCCCCAGGCTCAGGAAATGGCTTCCTGTGAAGTCCCCTTATCTAACCAGGAAAGTTCCCTTCCCAGAAGGAATGTGAGTGTTGTGAAATCCCAGTAACCAGGGAGTCTAAGCCTGTTTAAATAAAACACCCGGCTCCTTGAGCCCAGGGGAACACTGTTCTAGAACATGTTCTGTTTAGGGGAGTGTGTGGCTTTCCTCCAAAAATTTTTCACTCTCACTCTACTATTGCCTACAATCCCTCCCTACCCGTGAAGGGGCTATGTAAGCCTCAACCATCTCCCCTATCTTTGGGTTTCATATTTGAAACTTCTGTATACGTGTGCACATGAAAGAAAATTGTAAGCTGTTCATCCTTCCCATTGTCAAGTTTTTCAGCAAACTTACAGACTTGAACTTTGAGGACAGTAACTTTGTTCCTTCAGGAGATGAGCTGAGAGTTCCTTTTGGAATGTCGTTACCACATTGTTGGTGTCTAGCTCCAGCATAACCCACATGCACACTAAATAAACATATGTTAAATATAAAAGGGAATACAAAGAAAGGGGGCATCTAATCTGAACTTCTGAGTCAGAGACAACTTCCAACAGAAGGGACATTTAAGCTGCATGGTAGAAGGGCAAGAGAAGTAAACTATTTCTGGATAAGAAGAAAATTCCAGGGTGAGAAACTAGTATCTTTTAACACAATGCAGTATCAATCAGCAGAATGCAAAATAAAAATAAATAAGGTACTTCATGGTACAATTGGAACAAAGAATGTTCATGTGGAGGTGAAAAGGATGAGATTTCAAAATACAAGTTGACTTCTTGCAACTTGGGGCCAATTATTCATTTGACACAAAACTTGCTAAAGAATTTGTGTACAGCAAGTCACACTAGAAAAGCAATGAGAAAATGGAATAAGACAAAGAACATCAATGAAGAAATGGATATGATGGCAGATAGCATGTAGTGCTCCGGAAGCAGGTTCTTGTCTTCACCATGAGTGAGTAGACCAGACAACAGCAAACGCCACCCATGTTACCAAAAGTGCACATTCCACAGTCAGGGACAGACTCACTTGGAAAGCAGTGGCCTTTTCTCCAAATTGCGCTTAGCCATTTATAAGTGATTTAATGAAAGGTTAGTAGATTCTAATGAAAGTGAGAAATGCCCATCATTTTTCCGGTAAGTAGAGAAGGATTTGCCAGAATCTTACACTGCCCATTTTAGCTCCTTTTGGGCCAACACAGTCATGGCAGCTGCTGAGCGTGTCATTTTGCATGCTAATGATTGTGATAAGGTATGGGTCAATTTCTATCAGCCTTGGCCACTTAAACTGGTGTGAAACAGGTCCACACAGAGGTTGGTTTACTGCCACAGCAAGAGGAACCAAACTAATAGCCTTTAGGTGCTGATATAATAAAAATTACCCTTAGATGCCTCCCTGTCTCAGGAAAAAAAAAAAAGGAATATGGTTAGGGTAATGAAGGGGAACATTTGGGATTGGAAAGACAGAAGGATTTAATTTGCTTTTTCTTTGCTTTCTGTATTTCACTTGCAGTAGAAAACAGTGAATAGCTGAAGGAATATTTCATGATTAAGTTTAGATAGAGCAACTAGCCCCCGCCCTAATTGCATGGCCCCTCCCTGTTTATGTTTAGAGTTCTCCCTCCCTGTTTATGTTTAGGGTTTCCCCCTCCCTGTTCATGGTATGGTTCCCCTTCCCTGTTCATGGTTATGGTTTTATGGTTTTATGATTTTAGCCTTGGTTTAGCCTTTAAAAAGGATGCTATACCATGACTCGGGGTCGATGCCTAGCCTCCTGCGTGAGGAACTGGCCCCGGCCCCAGCGCGCTGGTGATCGAATAACGCCTCTTGCTTTTGCATCAAGCCTCGTCTTCGGTGGTCATTGGGGAAACTCACTCTCTGGAGACAATTGGTAAGGTTTTTCCCTGTTGGGGGGCCTTACAGTAAGTATTTCTAGGCTATCAGTTATGTGAATAGATTAGTCAACCAGAAGCCATACGCAACAGTCTCCAACCGCCTCACTCACCGCTACAGGTGCCAACTGCTTGGATAAGACCCCAAGAACAGACAACTAAAAAAAATGAGACAAAAGGAAACAGAGGAAACTCAGAAACAATTGTATGGTGAAGGAATTGTTCCATAGAATAAAGACTTCTGACAGAATAGGCAAAGATATTAGCAAATTACTTATCTGACAAAGGATAAACACTGATAATAAATTAGCAACTCTAAAAAATGAAGCGAACAAATCCAGTTAAGGAATGGGCAGAACAGATCAATAGGCACGTATCAAAAGCAGAAACACAAATGGGGCAAAAAATAGATGAAAAAATGCTCAGTGTCACTAGCCATCAGGGAGATGCAAACCAAAACCACAGAGATCACGTCATCCCTCTCAGAGTGGCTATTATCAGAAAGACAATTAATTTGAAAGGCAGTCAATTTATTCACTACTGTGCTGTGTAAAAATGAGAGGCAGTCCCACCTCAATCAACAAAATCTCAAATGGTATACAGCAAGCACTGTGGCTCCTTCTCACAAAGGTAACTGTGGGCATGGCAACAGCTTTCGCAACACCCACCAGCGGCATTCCTGTGTAATTGCTAGATTGCTCATGGAGGACTTCAGGAATCCAGCAGCCAGCCTTGAAGCACACAGTTTGAGCCACATTAGCACAGGAGCAGGGAAGGAGGCGGTTGCCCAGGGCCACACTTCCCTGGGCTGTGTGCTGCTTTTCTCTGCAACAGCAGCTTTCTGAGCTCACAAGGAAAAGATCACAAGGCACCTTAGAAAGACAGAAAGACCTGAACAGCATCATCTCCCAATTCAGCCGCTCAGCAGGGTGCGAGGCATTTTCTCAGATTCTCAGACTTCATTTAAATTGTGATAGCAATGATTAGGCAAAGGGCCTGCCTCTATCTCTTCTTTGAATAGAATTTCAATCACCTAGATAAGGAAAAGGAATCTTCAATCTTCCCCCAAGAAGTATCCAGCTGAGCACTCCACCAGCTCCATTGCGTTGACGCTGAAAAATTCATGGAAATGTCTCAAGGTGTGCTGGCTATTTTCCTCTCATTCTCATATTTTACATTTTTTTTTCCTAAAACGTTTAAATAAACTTAAACGTTTAGGAAGCTTTTGTCTTCATTTCCTTACATATTCTCAAGTTCTGCAGCTTTTCTGGCTGTGGTTTTACCACTGTGAGGGTAAGGCCCCATCTCCTTTAAGGCACACGAAAACACTGCAAAGGCTAGATTTTGCCTTTCCCACGGCCTTATCCCCAGCCCGGCTTCCCTAAACCCTTCCGTCCGTGATCCTGCCCCTACCTGATCCTCTCCACTTCTGATAAATTACCCAAATTGTGGAAACAATAGCATCTAATCTGTTAAAATTTAGATTCTTCCTACATCAGGGATTCACCTTTAATTACTCCTAAAACTAGCTAGTTGCAAAAAATATGTTTTTCTATTTTCTTTCTAAATGAAGAAGTGCCACATAATAGCATTGAATCTTACCATCTTGGAGTGCCTGATGCCTGATGGCAGAAATGAGAACCAACAGTTAACATTGAAGGTTTTAAAGTGACCTTGGCTTGGGACCTTGATAGACAAGATACACACTTAAATGGCTTGAACTAAAAACAACAACAAAAGAACATTAAATTTTACAATGATGAGAGCAGAGTAAATGGCCGCTGGCAGCAACCACGGCAATGTGCCTCCTGTGTTTGGCCCACCGTTCTTTGCTAAGGCAGGAACACAGCCGCTGCCGGCCCGGGAGGCAAGAAGACAGACAGGCTGGAAGTTAGGAAGCAGGTCCAGCATTTTCCTCACTGCTATCACTCACTAAAGCCACCAGGAACCCAGAAAGCAAGAAAGTGAAAGTGATGTGTTCTTTTTTTTTTTTTTAATGATTTATTTTTGTTGGAAAGGCAGGTTTACAGAGAGGAGGAGAGACAGAGAGGAAGATCTTCCATCTGCTGATTCACTCTCCAAGTGACCATAATGTCTGGAGTTGAGCTGATCCAAAGCTAGGAGCCAGGAGCCTCTTCCAGGTCTCCCACGCAGGTGCAGGGTCCCAAGGCCTTGGGCCCATCCTCGACTGCTTTCCCAGGCCACAAGCAGGGAGCTAGATGGAAAGCATGACTGCCAGAATTGGTACTGGTGACCATTTGGGATCCTGGTGCGTGCAAGGCAAGGACTTTAGCTGCTAGGCTACTGCACCAGGCCCACAAGTGATGTACTGTTTAGAGGTAAACCTCCGGGGTCAAGTGGGACAGGAAAGGTTGATCCTGGCAGGACAGTGGAATCCTGCAGCACCAGCACTGTCTGAGGTCAGGGTCCTGTGACAGAGACCACAAAGGAAAGGTCTGAAGGCAGGAAGTCATGGCACGTTATCTTCTGAACAGCGCTGAGGGGCTGAGGGCGGGCAGGATGACGCACGGAGGTTAATCTTAATCTGAGATAGAGTCACAACACAACTTCCATTGGAAAACAAGTACTTATGCTTGGCTTTGAAAATGAAATAAAATTCTTGCATAATTAAGAAAAGTTAAAATATGCCTCTTCCAAACTTGCCCTACACATGATACTCAAAGATGTTCTCTTGACAGAGAAAAGGAATAGCGCCCACCAAAACCAAACGCAAATGTGAAGAACTTCCCAGTGAAATCAGAGCAGAAGACTAACTCAATGAACAGCCCATTGCTAAATGACAGGAACAAATTGCCACCCATTTACGTGTTTGATTTCTATAGCTATGTTCTGTGCTGACGTCACGTAGAGCAAAGCTCAAAGGCAGTTGATGCTTTGTAACACAGCTTGAACCGAAGATACAGGATGGGAATCCACTTAATAGTCCCACCACCTCCCGACATTATTTCTTTGAATAAGAATTAAGATTTATAGCTTTGCAGGGAGCAGGTAGTTAATAAATAATGAATTCTTACTTTTACCATATTGGTTACTCATTACTATGTCAATTAATTCCATAATGATGTAAATTTTTGCTGATGGTATGTTGGAGCTTTTATTTGATCGGGATGATACTCTGCTGGCTCTGTCTTCAGACCAGAGAGGGTATACCTAAGAAGCCATTGAACTTGACTGGACAACAAGATGATGGACTCTATGTTTGGTATATGCTTGCAATGGGGGAATCTCAACTGAACTTGAGCTGTGGTTATGCAACAAGGTGGAGGAATCCACCATGGTGGGAGGGTTTGGGGAGGGGTGGGGAGAACCCAAGTACCTATGAAACTGTGTTACATAATACAATGTAATTAATGAATTAAAAACAATTTAAAAAAATTAGAAAAAAAATAATGAATTCTAAGTGTGTGAATAGATTTTCTGAAACATGTTTTATGGAGAAAAGTACAGCTTTGCACATTTTTAATGAAATTACCGCCTCTCATAAAACCAGCAATAACCCTGAAAGCTATTCAAAAGCAAGAAGTGTTCAAGAATTCAAAAAAAATTATAAATATGTTGCAGAAAGAACTCAAAAACTAACCAATAATTCAAAATTACAAATTCAGTCTGTACAGTACTTGTATTTCTAACTATAGCAGAGTCTTAAAAGTTGGATTTATTCTTCAATATTAAGCAAATGAAAGACTGGGCAAAGTTTACGATACAGATGTTTCTGATCAGCAGGTAGCACAGGATTCTTTTCCCTGAGACATGAGACACAAATGGTGCTAGTCCTACTTTTACCTCTGTTTTTGACTATAAGAACTATAAGAACTTAAACTACAAGAAGAAAAAATAAATAGAAAATCATTACACTGGCCCCAGCAATAGTTTCTTAGATATAAAATTAAAAGCAACAGCAATAATAGGAAAAATAAACAAAAAGAAATATATCACTCTCAAAATTATTTATGTACCAAAGAAAGTTAACAAATAGGAGAAAATATTTGCAAACCTATCTTGGATAAGCTTTCTATCCAAACACTACTGTACACATCCTACAAAAGGAAAAGGACGTAACTCTTAAAAGTGGAAAAATATTTGAATGGACATAGCTCCAAAGCAGACATACAACGGTTGGCAGGTACATGGAAAGAAGCTCACCATCACCAAACATCAGAAAAATGCAAATCAAATCGACAACACATCATCGTTTCATACTTCTTAGACTGGTCACTGGAAAAAGGAAGAAAAGGACAAGTGTTGGCAAAGGCGTGGAACAATTAGGCATGTGAAGTAGAATGGTCACTAGGAAACCGGGAGGGACGTTCTTCCTAGAGAAAAAATAGGACTATCATATGAACTAGCCATCCTATTCCTGAGTATTCTTTTTGTTTTTAAGGATTTATTAATGTTTATTGGAAAGGCAGGTATACAGAGATAAGCAGATACAGAAAGAAAAAATCTTCCATCCACTGGTTCATTCCACAAGTGGCACTGAGCAGAGATGATCCAAAGCCAAGAGCCAGGAACTTTTTCCAGGTCTCCCACATGGATGCCAGGGCCCAAAGACCTGGGCCTCCCTCTGCCACAAGCAGGGAACTGGACGGGAAGTGGACCAGCTGAGATAAAGACACACATACGGGATCTTGGTGCTTGCAAGGCAAGGATTTACCCACTGAGCCCATGCTGGGCCCACTTCTGAGTACTGTTTCAAAAGAATTGAAATAAAGACCTGGATGAGATATTTGCATTTTCATGTTTATTACTGCTAACTTTATAATAAGTCATTGCCTCTTGCTGTCGTATCTTTTTTAAAAAGATTCATTTATTTTTATTGGAAAGGCAGATCAGATTTACAGAGAGGAGAGGAGAGACAGAGAGTAAGATCTTCCATCCACTGAGTCACTCCCCAAATAGCCATGACAACCAGAGCTGAGCTGATCCAAAGACAGGAGCCAGGAGCTTTTTCCGGGTCTCCCACATGGGGGCAGGGTCCCAAAGCTTTGCTCTATCCTCCTCTGCTTTCCCAGCCAGTAAGCAGATAACTGAATTGGAAGTGGAATAACTGGGACAGGAAGTGGTGTCCATATGGATTCCCAGTCAATGAGCCATTGCACTTGGCCCTGTCCTATCTTTATTAATTAATCCCACATACCTGACACTATCACCCTGGAATGATTAAAAACTTACTTGCAAGATCAGTGTCTTTCCACAGCAGGTAAAGCTGCTCTCTGCAAAAGCAGCATCCCATCTGAATGCTACTTTTCATTCCTACCTGCCCCACTACCATCCAGCTACCTTCCAATAGGAAAACAGCAAATGGTGGCTCAAGTCTTTGGGCCCCTGCCACCCAGGTGGAGACCTGGAAGGCGATTCAGGCATCTTGCTTTGGCTGGCCTAGACCCAGCCGCTGCAGCTTCCAGGGATGAACCAGCGGATGGAAGATCTCTACCTCAATCGCTTTCTCTCCTCTGTCCCTCTGCTCTTCTTCTTTGAAACCGCCTTGCAAATAAATCTTTTTTTTAAATATTTATTTATTATTATTGAAAAGTCAGATATACAGAGAGGAGGAGAGACAGCGAGGAAGAACTTCTGTCTGTTGATTCTCTCCTCAAGCAGCCACAACGGCAAGAACTGAAGCAATCCAAAGGCAGGAGCCAGGAGCCTCTTCCAGGTCTCTCACGTGGGTGCTTAATCCCAAAGCTTTGAGCCGTCCTCGACTGCTTTCCCGAGCCACAAGTAGGGAGCTGGATGGGAAGTGGGGCTGCTGGGATTAGAACCGGTGCCCATATGGACTCTCAGACTGTGCAAGGTGAGGACTTCAGCCACTAGGTTACCACACTGGGCCTGCAAGTAAATCATTTAAATAATAACTTACTCCTATGGAAGCTAATTTCTGCTTTTATTGTCCTGTTTTTCAGATTGGTAATTTAAGAAGCCAGGCACCAAGAAAAGAGCAACTGATAAATTAACATGTAAATTAATTATCTGTAAAAAATGTTTTGCTTGTCGATTAACTCCTGAATGGTTTCAAGAGGATCCTATAGATAGAATCCGACATTCCTGGAGGTGCTACAGGTAGATCTCAGTGGTCTGTTACAGCATATGGAATATACTTTTCTCCATTTTACCAGTTTTTAATAAATGGTGCATATGATATTACCCTATCACTTTATCTTCTCACTTGTTTTTTTTTCCCCTTGTATTTGCTCCTCTCCTTTCCTAGCTGGTGAGACCTGGCTTTCTGTCCGAGGAGGTTTTTGCAGTTTTCATCCAGCTTTAGCCTGGCGATGAGCGCTTTGCCGGGGTGGATGCCAGCGTGGCCAGTTGGGTGACTGGCCTTCCTCCACTGCCTCTGTTCAGTGCAGCTGATGTCACTCTTCCTGTAAACCTGAATTACTTTGTCAGTTTTCTGATCTTCATAGTGTCTTCACACAACTTGCACTTCATCAGCCTTCCAGACCGGCATGGAACACACATTGTATTCCTGCCTCAGTTCCTTGGAAAAGGAGAAAGCCATCATCCTCTTACAAATGTGGGTAGGGGTATTGGAGGCCTTTTTCGGTTCTTGTTTCAGGCAGAAATCCAAAAGGACTGAACTCCATTTCCAGCACCGCCACTCCCCAAAAACGGAGATACTTGTATGGAAGTTCTAGGTTCAACTCCTATAACAAATCAGATATTGACAAAAACCAGCCTGATTACAACTTGTTATTTCCTGTATGAATGTCTTTATGCAGGTATACTGTATAAAGGCACTGAAAGCCCTTGATGTTGTAAGAAAAATCTATTGTACATTTTCTCTATATTTGTATTTCCATGTGAGCTAGCACCAATTTGGTTCATTGCATTCCTATAGAAATAGACATGACAAATTTAGTATTGGAAAAACAAGATTATCCCACTGAGAAAGTCTTATGATGCCCTTTATTAGATGAGTGCTCAATTACTGGAGTTTTTTTTTTTTTTTTTCTTAGTCCATTCTTCTTTTCTATGTCTGCCTCCACCCAACACAGGACTCCAGCTTTTTCATCAGGATCACCAGGACGCCGTGGCCTTATCGCATTTTCTTTCATGACTGCATTACAGCACTTTGCTCGTATCACCGCCATGACACTGCCTACATGTAGCACAGCTAATTACCAGCCTCCGTTAGACAGGGAGCTTGTCGGATATTGAAAAAATGTCTATTCGTTGTGGCACTCCCATTGAGGGTTGGGAACTTCTTTCAGATAAAGGACACCAATATACAAATATTGATCTGTTTCACTGAAGTATTATAAGCGCCATCAAATCCTTTTTGATAGTAGAAGACAAAGATCAATTTGAAGTCAGGTATCAGAAGCAGCAATAGCATCTTGGCATTGAAATGGAATATTTGCTCTTTCATTAAGAGATCATTTCCTATGTTGTTTTGTAAATGAGGATTTCATCCAAAATACTAAACAGGTTCATAGTCTTATTAAAATATGTTAAGCATCCACCACGATTTTACAAATATGATTTTCGTAACGAATACTGGATGTCAGTGAAAACTCATTCTTTCAATAAAATATACCAACTATGTAGTGATTATGCCAAGTACTGAAAAAGTGGTGAATGAGCCGAAACAGCTCAGGAGATAGGATTTGTCACCTCAACATTATACTCCTTTTCACACTCTTCTTTACTTCTTAGAAATAAAACTTTTTTAAGTTTTTTTTTTTTATTACAAAGTCAGATATACAGAGAGGAGCAGAGACAGAGAGAAAGATCTTTCATCTGATGATTCACTCCCCAAGTGGCCGCAACGGCCGGAGCTGTGCTGATCCAAAGCTAGGACCCAGGAGCTCTTCCAGGTCTCCCACGCGGGTGCAGGGTCCCAAGGTTTTGGGCCGTCCTTGACTGCTTTCCCAGGCCACAAGCAGGGAGCTGGATGGGAAGCAGAACTGCAGGGATTAGAACTAGCGCCCATATGGGATCTTGACGCTTTCAAGGCGAGGACTTTAGCTGCTAGGCCACTGCACCAGGCCCTAGAAATATACTTTTGAGCAATGATAATGAATACGGTGATTTTAGTCTTATTTTAGGGGCTTTTAAAATGTTTTCAACAGCTTCATAAACAGTTCCGTTGCTGACTATAGACGTCTAAGGCTGCTTGGTAGCATCTGGAAACATCACAGTAACGACGACTCTTCCACTTTGCCTGGAGTCTTCAATAATGATTAGGAATTATGTGAAACTGCTGTCAAGTAAGAACATGTTTACACATGTGTCATTTTCAGAATAGTTGGTAACCTGGGCTTATCTCTCTTCCATAACCTTGTCTCCATGTGTCACAAAGACCAGCTCACTTTCACCTCAGTGACAGTTCCATTGGTAATTACACCCAAAGTTGTTTGCAAAGCAGATGATGAATTCTTTTTTACACCAAGTATTGGTAGAAGGTGGTTTCCAATTCTGGGTGTGTTCCATGGGCCTTCTTGAAGCATAAGCCCATTGATCTAATGGACCTTTCATATTTAAGCAGTTTTCTCATAAAGCAATGTCCAACAAAGCAGACTTTAGCAACCACTTTCCTCCATGCCTTTTTTTCTTTTTCCTTGTCTGTTAACTTCTCATATCTTTGTTTTTCCCAGCGAAGATACTTCTCACAGAGGGACTTCCCATTTTCCCTCCCTCTATTTTTGTTTTTGTTTAATTGTACTGGAAGAAACTTTAGCCCAAGACTGTCCCTCTCTGTCCAGCACACAAGCAGGTACTGCTCTCAGGGAGTCTTTCCATCAGTCGTTTGTTGGATATTCCCACTTGCACACATTTCGATAGTCCTTCTCATCTGTATTTTCTTAGTAGGGTATTGCTTGCTGGAGAGCTTCACTTCAGACCAGTTGTCTATTGTTGCTTTCTGGAAACATTCAAGAACCTCCTGACTGCTTTTTTTCTCTTGTTATGATAATGCAAACAACATCCATGGTATCTGCAGTGTGATTCAATGTATCTGTTTTGTGGCATGGTACTGCCTCAGAGCCACCGGATGCAGGCTCCGAGGAGTAGGATCTTCCTAACTGTCCCTTCTCGGAAACCTGCCAGAGGACTTCACACAGCCAGCAATAGGAAACTGGACTCTGTTCTTTATATTAGAGTTTAAACACCAAAGGAAGAATGTGAAAATGCAACTAAGCATCATGTAGGCAAATACGGGCAGAACTGAAGTAAGAGCACAAATAGATTTCTCATGGTGTATTCTTTTAAGAGGAATCATTTAATAGTAAGAGACAATCATTTAATTGTCTTGTGATCCCAAGGAATGGGTTGTAAGGGAAGTCTACACAGGCATTAGGTTAGACATGGCACAAATATTGTGGCAAGGATGGGGAAATCTAGATTTCAGGAATTCAGTCCATACCCTCATAGTTGTCTCAGGATAACCTTTTCTTGATATCTTAGCTAGTGCTCCAGCCATGTCTGGTACCATGTTCACAATGCTTTTCTCCTAGACCTCAAATGGCATTTATTCTCATCACTCAAGTTTCAGTACCAATACTCCTCCTTAAAAGAGACTTCTTGAATTCGTAAACTGAAGAACACACCCGAATATGGCTACCTTTCTCCAGTCACCTAGTTTTATTCATAGCAATTCTAATACCTAAACCTCTTACAAGTTTAGTATTTATTGTCTTTTCATTTATTATAATATCAGATATGAGCCTCGTCATCTTTCTTATGCATGGTTGTTATTCAATAAATAATTGTTGAACGAGTGAACACGTGAATAGATCAATGAATATTTAAAGTATATCCAGTGCGTTATGGCACAGCATCACCGACATCCTAAACCAGAGTGCAGGTTTGAGTTCCAGCTGCTCCACTGTCCATCCTGCTCCTTGCTAATGTACCTAGGAAGGCAGAAAGATGACCCGAATAGCTGAACCTCCCGCCACCCAAACAGGACAGTCCCAAATGGAGTTTCTGGCTTCTGGGTTTAGCCTGAGACAGTCTCGGTGACGCTACCATTTGAGGGTAAACCAAAATATGAGATCTAGGGGGACAGCATGATTCAACTGGCCAATCCTTCACCTGCAGGTGCTGACATGCCATATGGCTGTCAGTTCGTGTCCCGTCCAACTCCCTGCTTGGGGCCTGGGAGACGAGAGCAGAGTGGCCCAAGACCTTGGGATCCTGCAAACATGTAAGAGACTCCGCAGAAGCTCTAGGCTTCTGGCCTTGGATCAGCTCAGCTCTAGCTGCTGTAGTCATTTGGGGACATTTGAGGAGTGAACCAGAGGAAGGGCGATCTTTCTCTCTGTCTCTCCTCCCTATAAATCTTCCTTTCTAATAAAAACTAAATTTAAAATTTGCTTTTAAAAAAGATCTATTTCTCTCTTTTTATTTTCTATCTCTGAAACTATACCTTTCATTAAAAAATTTTAAAGAATTGTTTAAATCTCCAAATAAAAATATTTTAATTCCTAGTTGGACTACTTATAAGAAAGTTTTTTTTTTCCTTTGATAGTTATTTCAAAATCTTTATCGTTGAGCTAGTAGTTTTCCAATTACATTTTTATCAGAATATATTTTACATATTTGAGTTTTCCCTAGCTAAGTAATTTTACTTTGTTTAATTTTCTCTTGGGTTCTTTGTCCTAATATTCCAGCAATGTGACTGTTTTGTCCTTCCTCCCCTGAAACCTACTAAACTTTTCCACATTGTTTTAAATTTTAGAAACTTGGAGAAATAGCCACAATATGATTAATGTCCTGCCCAGTGTTGAATGCACAGGATTTTTCATTTAATTTACAAAAGGATAGATTGATGGTTAATAGCAATTCGTTTCCTTATCTTTTCCTAATGAAAATTAAAATTCTATTACCACAGTACACATGCATGTAAACATATTAAATTAAAGTGATATCCCTTATTGTCATAACTTCTCATTTTCATCATTTTTGAAAAGAAATTAGGATAGTTTAATATGTCCAGACGTTTAAATATAGCTAAATAACCTTTAAACATGTGAGTAACTATAAACAAATGTTTTCTTCGAATCCTAATTGACAATTAATCCCTCCTTGTCCTTCCTCCTTTGTCATGACTTTCAGCAGTATTACATTCAATTTGTTGGGTGGCCTCTGACATCTGGGCTGCACAAATCAAATCACGGAACTTGACAATACGGAGTTGCTCAGAGCATACCAGACTTCACGTCACCTTTAAAGCAGTCTCTTAAAAAGTTTGAAAGACCTCAGGTTTCACTTCATGGATCTAGTTAGAAAATGACTTGTTCCGCAAATAGAAGCAATGGCATCAGGCAGAGAGAAGACCAGCGGTTTAGACATAGTCCACGTGCTGTTAGGTTCTTCGGGTAGAACAGAGGGAAGAATGTTCTGAGAAAGGCACCTCACCCAACTCTAACATTTTGCCAAAAGTAAAAATCCTTCTCTTTAGCCTTCTGCCAAAGTCTTTCTCATGTAACAGTTTTGCAGTGATCAGAAGCTGACAGCTGATGGCTATGAAATGAGTGGGGCAGTCCCTTTGCCAAAGGAGAGAGAAAACAAACAAAAAATTATCTCAGTATGCACAGTAACTGAGGATTATTTAATGATGTTTGTAGGGTTGTCTCTCTGTTTTCTTTTTATATTTTTTGAAGATTTATTTTTATTGCAAAGTCAGATATATGGAGAGAGGAGGAGAAACATAGAGGAAGATCTTCTGTCTGCTCATTCACTCCCCAAGTGGCCGTTGCGCCTGGAGCTGCGCTGATACGAAGCCAGGAGCCAGGAGCTCTTCCAGGTCCCCCATGTGGTTGCAGGGCCCCAAAGCTTTGGGCTGTCCTCAACTGCTTTCCCAGGCCACAAGTAGGGAGCTGGATGGGAAGCGGGTCCACTGGAATTAGAACCAGCACGCATATGAGATCCTGGCACGTTCAAAGCGAGCACTTTAGCCAATAGGCCACTGTGCCGGGCCCATCTCTTTGTTTTCATGAAAGTCGTATGTACACAGGATTTCTGTTTATATTCAAATGGAAAAAAATGCTTCTCCACACAGTCTCAGGGCAGTGTTGATTCAGATCACCAGGCCACCATCGACCCTGCTACTTACTGCTATCAGTGCCAGGCTCACACACCCTCTGTGGCGGCCTCAGCCGTGTGCTTTATTTCTAGATTTTCTCATGATTTGGTTCTATGCTATCCACTTAATCGTCCAGTGAAGTGCCGCTCTCCACAGTGTGCTCACCCTCGGGTGGCCTTTTTCTACTTTTCACTTATCAGCCCACTTGATCCTGAATTCTCCTTTTCTGCAACCACGAGAGTGTCCATCCTTCAAATTCCAGGCCAAATTACATTTTTTCTCATGAAATGGCTCCTCCTCTCTACCCTGCTCATTCCCAATACCCAACAGCCACTATCCAGATTCAAAAAAAAATTGTCCTCTTCTTGAGATCACCCAATTCAAAACATCTTTTGAATCCATTTGGCACTTTACATGAAATTAATGGTAGTTAAATAAATCTATTTATTGATTGTCTTATTATAGGTAAATTTCATGTCCAACATGATGAAAATAAGTGACAAACAATGGTGCATATGGAATGGGAGTACGTTTATGCAAAAAGACAGGTGAGCTATCAAAGCCACAAGTAATAATTTTTGGAACTTGAAAACTTTCTTAAGAGGTATCTGCAAGGTTCATGGACTCTATTTCCTATTTAGGATCATACAGTGATTGGTAGAAATCAGACCCATGATTCATAAACCTGCTAGGCATGGGTGAATATTTAATGAAGTGATGAGGAAGTCAGTTGAGACGCCAGCATCCCACATCAGAGTCCCAAATTTGCACCTGATTCTGGTTTCCTATTGTGTGCTTGGCAGCATCAGGTATTGGCACAGGTACCTGGGCCTCTGCCACCTTCAGGACACGCTGGTTCTCCAGCTAAGTAGTTACAGCACATTCAGTATCAATGGGCACAACTGGAAGTTTTTGAAAAGTCTTTAGTTGATTAAACAATGATACACCATACGTTTTTCTGCGTTCATGGAACACAGAAAAGAAAAACAGAGTCCCTAGATGCGAGAACTGCTGTATGTTTCATACATGACAGCCAAGGAAGCTGTGCACCATTTGTTTGCTCGTTTATTAATTTCTATTTTCTTTTTTTTGAGAGACAGAAAGATAAAGACTCACAGAGCTCTTCCATCTGGTGGTTCACTCTCCAAATGACTTCAAGACCAAATCAGGGTTAATACAGGCAGAAGTTAGGAGCTTCGAACTCCATTCAGGTCTCCCAGGAGAGTGGCAGAAACTCACACCACCTGAACCACCATTTGTTACCTCCCAGGGTGCTTGCCGGCAGGAAACCGGATCAGAATCAGAGACGACACTTGTTCTCAGACACTCTGACACAGGATGTCGGTGTCCAAGATGTGGCTTAATCCACTGTGCCACAACACTTGCCCCTTTAAAACTCATTTTAATATTATAAGCTTAAGCTGAAATTAATAGGTTTAATGACTGGAAATGAATAATTTAAAAATAAATGCAAACTCAAAATTCAGTAAGAGAAAAACAACATTTTGGGCACATTATTAGATGTTACTGCTTGTTATGCATAATGCCTATGGGTAATATTTTGCCAACCTACCTACTTATTATTTCCCAATTCTGACTTTTGTTATTATGTGACTTTAATGAGCACATTAAGATAATAAATGAACTGCCTTAAGTAACGCATCTTGCTACTACATTATAAACATATGAAAAAAATCAGGCTATTAAGACTGTTCTAGGATTTAAAATTTTCACAAACATTTCAGCTCTGATAAGAGAGCAGCTAATTATTCAAAGTCACATTATTTCACAACAATATACATAGATCTCATTCATGCTTGTCTTATCCAATATGCCTGAATAAGTCTGTCACTTTTAATTATATGCTTAATATTTCACATCATCAATTATTTCCAGCTAGTCATGCTTTGCTGTGTAAAAGCTATTAAATCAACAGTCACTTAACAAAAAGATTATACTAAATGCTCTCAATACTAGTTAAAATCTGTACACAATCAAAGCTTCAGGAAGCATGAGAACTAGACATTACATCCACTGCGTTGACTCAGAGCTTCTGTGTGGTATGCAAAAAGAATGACCGAAATAGAAGCCTGGCAGTCAGGTAAACATTGGATCACATTCAAAATATCATTTTATCCTGATACATCTATTTCTGTAATAATTTTGTTGAAAAGTTATTTTTAAAAAACCACCAGTTCCTGATAGTTGTTGACAAATGTAGTTTTGAAAATGCTATAAATAAAATAATTCTCTCCGCACCCCCTATCTGATGAAAGGTTATTGCAAATATCATTGGCAACATAATCATTTTATTCCTATGACTCACTTGTGCATCTGAGATGGTCATTAATGGCTCCAGGAGGAGAGAATAAAGAAAGTGATAGTTGCTGTAAAGGTCAGTCTTAGTCATCGGGAAAGGAGATGGACAGCAGTGGGGTCTGATGTCAGAGGCATCGAGCAAGGTTACTGTCCCCCAAAAAATCTACTCATCAATTCCAAAACTTATTCCACATGATGTATTATTTTATTGCAGTCATCAACAGGATCTGCAGGCCACATTTCCCTTCCCAAGTCCATTCTCAGCCCTGGATCTTGAGCCTGACAGGGGGCCCTACGGTCCAGAAGTTATGACTTGCACCAAATCCCAGCACTTGCCAGCTGGTGTTGCAGCTTAGCTCTATTGTGCCAGCATCTGTTGTGGCTCTCTATTGTGCCAGCAGAAGCAAGAGCCTAGCCCAGTGTAGCCAGCACAATGGCTCAATGGCTAAATCCTCACCTTGCAATTGCCGGAGTCCCATATGAGCACCAATTTGCATCCTGGCTGCTCCATTTCCCAGCCAGCTCCCTGTTGGTGGCCTGGGAAAGCAGAAGAGGATGGCCCAAGTCCTCGGGACCTTGTATCCAAGTGGAAGACCTTGAAGAAGCCCTTGGCTTCTGGTTTCAGATCAACTCAGCTCCAGCTGTTGTGGCCACTTGGTGAGTAACCAGCAGATGGGAGGTCTTTCTCTCTGTCTCTCCTTATCTCCATAAATCTCATCTACTTTCACAATATAAATAAATGAACAGAAATGTCCATGTGTAATTCTTACAACAGCGGCTCCTCCAAAAAGTCTTCAAGGTTGTAACTCCCATGAGGTTAACAATGACATATAACAAGTCAATTAGGCCGAAAAGTAGATTTCATGACTATAGGAAACTGCCCAAACCAAAAAGAATTAGAACAGAATCTGTAATCAGTCAATTAATGCAAAGGGCATCATTGCTCCATACTGAAAAAGTGCAAATCATGCCCTCACAGTTTGATAGGGAGTCTAAAATAATCAGAAAGCATCTTCTGACAGTAATTGCTTCTCTAGAAGTAATGTCTGAGGAAAAAGAGTACGTAGTTCAATTAAAATAAGTCTGTTAAGGGGCCGGTGCCTTTAGGCACCAACATTCCATATGGATGCTGGTTCATTTCCTGGCTGCTCCACTTTCCATCCAGATCCCTGCTTGTGGCTTAGGAAAGTAGTGCAGGATGGCCCAAAGCCTTGGGATCCTGTACATAAGTGGGAGACCCGGAAGAAACTCCTGCTTCTGGTTCCTGGCTTCAGGTTGGTTCAGCTCTGGCTGTTTTGGCCATTTGGGAGTGAACCAGAAGATGGAAGATCTTTCTGTCTCTCATTCTAGCTGTAAATTTGCCTTTCCAATAAAAATAAATAAATCTTTTAAAAAATATATCTGTTGAGTGATTGGGAAATATTGACTCAAATAAAAAATGCAATACTGCTATATTCAAAAATCCTTAACATCTAGAAACCAAAAAAGGCACTTCTTACTTCTAAATTCCTAGCTCAAGTCTTAAAATTAAGTTTTACCCATACTAAAGAAATAAGAAAAAAATCAGGACAAGATGACTTAGGGAACATGCATCAGACAAGTACATCTATTCTTTAAATAATTTTTCTGGTACAAAAACTTTAAGAGTCAGTCAAAAGTATAGCATTTCCCAACCAGCAAACACTGACAGTAGTGTATAATAACAATTAAAAAAATTTTTGCAATAACTCTAGCTGGGAAAAAATGGCATAAAACTAAGATCTACCATGTGCCCATTTCTCATCCGATCTCAAGGAATACTGAGGCCAAACAGTAAAACACACACACACACACACACACACACAGTTGCTCATGAGAAATAATTGCAATTTATATAGTTTTTTGATTAACCAAAGCAAGATTTTAATATTTCTTTGAGTGCCAACTTTTTGTTATATTCCCGTGGATACAACTTGTTACAATCATATAGTATAGTGGATCCAAAAGTTCTGAAATATTTCTTTTCGTCTCTTGAGTGTCAGATTCCAAAGGAAGTCATTTCAGACTCTCTTCATTGTCTATATTATAAAATGGTATTATACAATAAGGTACTATGGCTCCCTTCGTCTGTGTGATACATTCACTTAAGAGAAGACATCCTTAGGAATAGAATGGAAAGGATTTACTCTGAGAATGAGCCTCTGCTTTTTGAGATTTATTCATTTTTTAATTTGAAATATTTTCACAGAGAAGAAGAGACAGAGAGAAAGGTCTTTTGTCTATTGGTTCAATCCCCAAAGGGCTGCAATGACCAGAGCTGAGCTGATCCAAAGCTGGAAGGCAGGAACTTCTTCCCAGCTCTCAGATGGGTGCAAGCCTCCAAGGCTGGGGGCCATGTTTCTCTGCTTTTCCAAGAGCATAGGCAGGGAGCTGGATGGAGTGGAGCAGCTGGACTCGAACCAGTGCCATTATGGGATGACGGCTCTTACAGGCAGAGGATTACTTTGAAACACCATCAAGCCGCCCTGAGAAGGAGCCTTTCTAATGAATGAATTTGAACTGTATTACAACTAATGCTAGAAAAATAAACATACACATAGTTGTTTAACACTGACATTGTTATTTTTTTCTCTTTCCATTTTTGTGAGACTGTCACCAAATGTAGATGGCCACTTTATATATCAATTCTACACCATGGTGTACTTCCTTGTGGGCACATCATGTCAACGGAAAATACGTATTATTAAAATATAATTCATGGATTTCAACTTTTGCACCAAAAGTGAACTTATGTTTTAATTCTGCTTTCCACAAACTGTTATTGATTACCCCATATTTAACTTACAAAAATAATATGCCTTGCCTTGTATTTGATGTGTCCTCACAGATACTAAATCAAAATATTAAGATCCTGATTATGAATTCAAAATACATCAAAACCATTTTCAAATTTAAAAAGCAGCATATTGAAATATAATAGAAATCATGCTTCCTACGTTTTGTACATTGATAACCTATTGTTATTAAAGGAATTCTTCAATTTGACTGCATTTCCAAGTAGGTTTGGTCATCGCTAAAGTATGACCGAGCCGGAAGAGCAGCTGCTGTAGCGTCCCATCTGTGATGGTACAAAAAAAGACAGAGAGAGAATGAGCAGATCTACCTTTGCAAACAATGACCAAGCCGTTTGCAGCTGGACAGCGCCTCCTGCGCCTCGGTGAACACAGAACAGAATGTGCAAGCACAGGACTGGGCAGGTGAACTCTGCCACTGATCCTGAGTCCTCAGATGTAGCATGAACTAACTCCTTCTGCTGACTTCTTTAGCTGGATTCAAAATAAGAACAGAACACTAGGGATGGAAAACCTATGCTGCTATGCCCAACTTCATTCAAATTTAAAGGGAAAGAAACTCTACCTCTTCAGTTTGGCAAGGAGCCAAAGGCGATTTTAGAGATAAGTGGGTCAGAATAGTCTATGTGGCAGAGGAGTTGATTTCAGGTCAGCAAAGCACAGTGATTAGCAAGCCAGAAGAATCGGATTCACGTCTTTACAATGAAGCAATCATGGGATGCTGGACTTTGCAGCACCGTCTACACCTGCAGCGCCGTGACACACTGAGTAGCCGAATGGTGGACTTCTGACTGCTGCTGAAGGACTGTACTATTGTTATAATATAGGGGAAACAGTGGGGTGGGATTGGGGAAGTTGGGAGGGGAAAGCCCTGAGTCTAAGAAACTATATCAAGGAAATGTTTTTAGAAAAGGAAGAGCTCAGTTTACAAATTAAAAAAAAAAAGTGTTGATAAGGTAATGGAGGAAAATTTGTAAGTCACTAAAATAGTGACTTATTATTTGTCCTCCAAATTTAATCACTTTAGTGAAAGTGGTTGAATTTCTTGATTTTGAGTGGTCAGCAGATCTTTGCCACATAGTACTAACCAAACATTGTTAACCTACAAATAATAACAAATTTTGGTGACTAAAAACTGTTCAAAATAGTGACAAATATTATATAAGACTATTTATCTTTAGTGGCATTACAAAGAAAATCCCACTAAAGCGACAGCTATAGATGTGTAATACATGATACGTGTGTTCTGCTCAAGCTGGGTTTCCTTCAGGTACTGCCACAAAGTTCCTAAGACAAGCAAACGTATTTAAGGACGGTAGTTCATTTGGGCTCATGGTATCAAGACTCCCAGTGCAGTCACACAGCCTTTGCTAGTCTGGCCACAGGTAAGGCGGAGGAGGGCAGCGGGAGAAGGTGCATGGGAGAAGCAGCACTTGGCGACCCGGGAGGCTGAATGCCTTGGCTGACTCAGGTTTTTTATCATCAGCCTTCTGAGGGAATATCCCCAAAGGACCTTCCTGTAGGCCCGCACTCTGAACAGAACTGGATGAGCTTGCTACCCTGTTCATATCATTAACTCATGATTCGGGTATTAAACATTTGCATGAATTCGAGAGCAGATCTTGTTCAACTGCTGTGAAAGCAGTACACAGGAGAAGTTTAGTGACAGAAGTGTTTTTAAAAGATTTACTTATTTTAATTTGAAAGGCAGAGTTATAGAGAGAGGAGACACAGAGAGGCAGACGGATCTTCCATCTACTGGTTCACTGCCCAAATAGTCACAATGGCCAGAGCTAGGCTGGTCCAAAACCAAGAGCCAAGAAGTTCTTCCAGGGCTCCCATGTAGGTGGAGGGGGCCCAAAGACTTGGGCCAGCCTCTGCTGCCCTCCCGGGACATCAGCAGGGAGCTGGATCGTAAGTGGAGCAGCTGAGACTCAAACCAGCACCCACATGGGATGTCAGTGCCATAACTGGGGGTGCCGCCTGTGGGGCTATAGCACCGGCCCCAGACAGAAAGCTTTCTGCAATATATTTCTATGATCCCGAACCCTATATGTATCTGTGTATTTCTTTGCTCTTTTCACGGGCACAGAAGTTTTATAACCTCACATGAGATATCTGTCACCGACAATGACAGTTACATCAATTTTACCTTGACTGCCCATCTCCATCTTGATTTAGGATGCACATTTTGGTGATTCACACATGGAACGTAACTGAAGCATTGATAATTCGATGACTTCAAGCTATACAAGCCATAAATAAAGGAAAATAAAATCTTCAGTACAAGTAACCTACACAGGAAATCCCTCTGTGAAATTGGGGTAGTTTGTTCTAAATGAGACCAAAGGATACAAGTCCCTAAAAAGAAATCAATTAAGTTTATAGTTCCCACTTTTAATTTCATTGATTTACACAGAGCTCCACCCTTCATTCTCCTAAAATATTTTTGCATTTTATCAGCATCACATACATTTTCTTTCCATTCATTTCTTTAAAAAAATGTCCAACAATGAGTGATAAGTTAATTAAGGCAGATACATCGTTAGTTTTCCACGACTGATCGTGTTGGCCAGAGAAGAATTGCTCCAATGTGGTGCGCACAGCTTATTAACCTGCTGGTTGCAATTCTGACTAAGTCAAACGAGATGCCACATTTCTGACAGGTTCCAAGCTGAGGGCAATGCCACCACAGTTCTCTGTACCCCAGGGGAGCGCAATGCTTCAGCCACCTTCCCTCACACACATTCAACAAACACCTGCTGACCAGAAACTGAGAACGAACCATCGGGTCTTCAAGAAATGAGAATGCCAATGCAAGCAGGAGTTTACTGTTCTGCTAGTATTGGATTTCCATTCAGCTATGAAAAAGGGGCTGCAAAATGCCTTAAGGAAAATGCAGTTAGGAATAGTTGTTAGACTATTCCTTTAGAGTATGATGTAATTCCTTATGTTAATTTCATCTGCTAAGCACCATCTAAATCCTGGTGGAAATAATTCTTAGAAAATGTTTCTAAAGGAAAGCCTCACATTCTCACGCCTACCAGATTAAAAATTCAGCTATGCACTTCAGTTACAGGAATCAATCAGAAGTTCTTTTCCGTAACTCTCCCAACCTTTGTTCTAGGTCAGGACATCATGTGAACAGAAGACTAGTTTGAGGATCAAATTTGGGCAAAGGTTCGAGTTGCACTTACTGTCTTGGTATTGGGGACATTTTACCAGTTCTCTGGGCACTGATTTCTTACCTGCAGACCTGAGTTAATACAAGTCACTGGCCACCTTGTGTGAAGCAGCAGACGGAGTCA
This sequence comes from Ochotona princeps, assembly GCF_030435755.1. Classification (NCBI taxonomy): domain Eukaryota; kingdom Metazoa; phylum Chordata; class Mammalia; order Lagomorpha; family Ochotonidae; genus Ochotona; species Ochotona princeps. The sequence goes on along the minus strand of NC_080832.1, from coordinate 12,320,847 downwards.
GGGTTTGGGATGCACCTCGCCCGTCAGAGGGTTGGCTCGAGTTCTGGCTTCCTTGCTTCTGCTCTAGTTTCCTACTAAGACTCCTGAGAAACAGAGGATAATGGCCCAAGCACTTTTGTTCCCATCATACGTGTGGGAGACCCAGATGATATTGCTGGCTCCTAGCTTAAGCCCGGCCCAGATGTGGCCCTGGCAGGCATTTAGGGAATGAACCCCTGAATGGAAGATCTCTTCCTCTTCAATTCTGCCCATCTCTCTGTCACCCTTCCTTTAAAATCAACAAACACTTTTTTAAAATTTTCAAACAAAACAAACTTTTTTAAAAAACGATTTATTTATTTTTATTGGAAAGGCAGATATACAGAAAGGAGAGGAGAGACGGAGAGGAGAGACAGTGAGGAAGATCTTCCATCCTATGGTTCATTCCCCAAGCAGCCACAATAGCTAGAGCTGAGCCCATCCAAAACCAGGAGCCAGGAGCTTCTTCCAGGTCTCCCACGCGGGTGCAGGGTCACAAGGCTTTGGGCTGTCCTTGACTGCTTTCCCAGGTCACAAGCTGGGAGCTGGATGGAAAGCGGGGCTGCCAGGATTAGAACCAGCGCGCATATGGAATCCCAGCATGTTCAAGGACTTTAGCCACTACACTATCGCACTGCACCCCCAGAACAAACTTTTATTCATTCACAAAATTACGGAATGTCTAAGGGCACCGTTTCTAAGCGGGATGGACCAACTGCCACTTCTCCCTCCCATGTGTGCTGGGTGGAAATTGCACATGTATGTAGGCCCTGGAACTGACCTGACACTCAGCACTTTCACTTTATTTCGTAACTTTCTACTCTTTGCTGTTTTTAAGGCAATTCCTAGGTGAGTGGAAATGCCATGCTCATAAACTTTCATAGCACTTTTCACATCTGTAGTAGTTTATATGTGCCAGCCATGGCCCCACATGCTTTACGTGTTTGTCTAAACCTATGGAATCTTCAAACTTCCCCACAGACAGGTTTGTTTTGTTTTGTTTTGTTTTTATTTGTAAAAGATGAGAACACTAGTTCAGGGACAAAAACATAATAATAATCTCCCAAGGCCACCAGAGCTAGAGGGCAGCAGAGTAGCAGAGCTGAAATGTACATTCACATAGGTTGATCATGGAGACCTTCCTCTAAACCACAGCCACATGAATTAACAAAGCTGGAAACAGAGCAAATGGAAAAACCTTCATGCACTGAAGCAAATAGCTCCAAACTGTATATAGCCAGGTCTATCACGCCCTCTGGTGGAAGAACTGAAGAAGATAAAGTGAAGGGACATTAAGGACAATAGGAAAAGGGCAAGTTCATCTACACTCCTCAGAAGTTAGCAAGTTTAGGAAATCTTTAAGGAACAAGACAAATGGTATCGATTATGATTCAGGTAATCAACACAACATGGAATGCTTGCATACTGGCGCCATGCAATGACGCTGAAGCCTCCAGAGGGAAAACTTTGCAAAGGAAATTGTAAAGTTAGATAGGATCAGTATGTATTAGAAATGATTTTCCACAACTCCCATGCAGGTGCAGAATCCCAAGACTTTGGGCCATCCTCGACTGCTTTCCCAGGCCACAATCAGGGAGTGGGATGGGAAGTGGAGCAGCCGGAACATGAACCAGTGCCCTTATGGGATCCTGGTACCTGCAAGGTGAGGATTTAGCCACTAGGTTGTCGCACCACTATAATATTCAATTGTGAAGATACAATGTAGTCTGTATCTCTACTTTAAAATCAAAGATTGACTCCCAATGAAACCTTTAAATGTATCTTGACAATAGGGTGCTGGACTCTGCCACTGTCCATGCCTACAATGTCAGAATACACTTAAATAGCACAATGACAGACTTATGACTGTTTATGAAGGACTATTCTACTGTAATAATATAGGGGAAATTAGTAGGGAGGGAGAAGGGGATTTGGGGACAGCGTAAGGGAAATCCCAGAGCCCACTGTATCATAAGATAGTAAAATTAAAAAAATACAGAAATAATTTTAAGTAAAAAGTGTCTGTCAGCTTGTTAACAGGCTTTATCCAGAATTCTTGTACACTACCTTGTCAGTTGTGAATTGCTGATAATCAGTGTGATATTCCCATCCTTGCACAACTTGAACGTTCAGAATTGAGTTCTTGGGATTATGCCCTCCTTATGGTCACTTGTGTGTTCATTACCCCTTGAAGCCTAAACAAAAGCCTGGCTAGGATAGGATACTAACTTGGTGTTTATCAAGTAATTAAAGGCAGTGGCTGTGAAACGTAACTTGGATCCCCACTCTCTCTTGCAATGACCATCAGGGTCGCTCCTGAGGCACCCCCTCAAAAAAGATTAGAATAGATAGACAGGAAACAACAAGGGAAGCTTAGAACCCGACAGGAAACGGTCAGCGTGGACTCACATATACCTTCCTAGGTAGGACACAAAGATTAGTTACTCCTCACTAAGGTATTGAAGATTTCTCTGCACACCCCTCCTAAAACTGTTCTGCACCTCAAGTGTTGACATGTCTTGGTAGAGTTATAAGCTGGTTTAGACTATCCTAAAATCTGTCAAGTTCAGCAAAATTATGCTTCAACACTATAAACTGCTAAATACTAAAATGAAAGTAGACATGAGACAGCTGAATAGTACCCTATAACCATTTTAAGGTGTATAGCAGACGGTTGTATATAAACTAAAATTGAAATGTCAATGAAGCAGTTACAGGATGTGGTAAAGAACTTGCATTATTTAACATATTGGTTACTCAATACCATGTCAAAAAATTCCATAAGGTTGTAAATTGTTGTTGATGTTATGTTGTGGCTTTTAGTTAATCGGGATGATATTCTGCCAGCTCTGCCTTCAGACCAGAGATGGTCTCCCCAAGAAACTGTTGAATTTATCTGGACAATAAGATGCTGGACTCTATGCTTGGTATATGTTTGCAAAGAAAGAATCTTGACTGGATTTGAACTGTAATACTGCAACAAGGTGGAGGAATCCACCATGGGGGGAGGGCACGGGGAGGGGTTGGGGGAATCCCAGAGTCTACGAAACTGTGTCACATAATGCAACGTAATAAATAAATAAATAAAGGCCAACCCAGGCCTTGAGGGTATTTGGGGAGTGAACCAGCAGATGGAAGCATTTTCTGTCTTTAATTTTTAAAATAATAAGATCTCAATGAACTTTTCATAACCTTTATTATGAAATACTTATTTTCCCCATCCATGATGAAAATTGGTGGTAAGAATTATTTTTCTTCATAGTAGGCCAGGAATTCCTGAGGATACCAGAATCCTTGCCCTGACTCCACAGTCATCTTCTAACTCACCTCTCTTACAAACTTACCACTTGCATCAAAACTACATATCCTCTTAGTCTAACTCACCTGAGTCAGTCGCAGCTTATAGCTCAATATTTTGCATATTTATAAAATTGCTAGGAGCAAATATTAAAAGGCTGTTTTTCCATTATAAATTCCTTTGTTCATACCCTCTTGTTTGAAGCAAGCAATTGTCCAATTATTGTACCATGATAATTTGTTTTCTTTGCATTTGTTTTATTTTTGCCTTCTGTTGTCACTAAATTAATAGTTGTTTCTCTTTCTCCACACATCTTAGCCTTTCTAACTGTACTTTTTACTTGAATTACAGAACCCAGAAAGTTATTTGAATGGCTATTTTTCTAATTTGTTCAAGGAAGATTCTAATTAGTACCATTTCAGCCACCTCGGAGATGTGCACTTGTTGCATTTTATAGATGCTTTATTGTTAAGGATCCGCTGTCTCTGGAACTCTGGTTGAAACGGACTTTGCTTTCAATATCACCAAGAACATTTCTGTACACAGAAGGCACACAATAGATTTTTTTTTTATTTACAGACAAGCGAATAACTATAAAGTTTATATGTGAGTTTCTAAGTCTTTTGAAGATACGTTTGTCTACACTTAAAATTATTTTCTGGCAAAAAAAATTACTTTTTCTGTTCATCTACTGTGACCCAAAAGCTTTTCAACCCTCAGGAATGACTCGCACAGGTGATGAAAAATTTGATGTGATATTTTTCTCCTTATCAAAAGTATGGAATGATTTGGGAAAGAATTTCTTTATTTTGACTGACATGATTATCAAGATGTTTGTAAAACTCATGCTTTGGCATAGTAAAACGTGCCCAGAGGCTACACTGGCTTAGTGTCAGAAACTGCATCAATGTTTGTACATATTTTCAGATCATTCGTTATGTTTCTATCAGGTAATATTACCTTCTAAATATAAATATGAAAACTGAACCTCATGGATATTAGCAACCTTCCCAGTAATAAGTAGCACCTGGACAGCTCAGCATTCCAAACTGGAAAATCTGGTGGTAAAAGGCATGTGCTTTTCTGGGACATCACTACCCCGCAAATGTTTTGGACAAGTAAAAGTTCAAGTATATCTAATACTTGACAACGTTGTCTCTTCTGTTTATGGCAGGTGTCATCTGCATTCTGTACACCAAACAAGAATTGTAAAGTTCAGTGAGCATTTAGGCATCACTGCTGGGAACAGAGGTGTAGCTCACTTTCAAGAGTCTGTCTCTTGAGGGGAAAGACGCACAGCTGTAACGCACTGATGCCATTTCTAGGCACCCGAGGGTGGGAATGTCACTTTCAACACTGTGTTTGCTGCATCTCATGGGGAGCATTGTTCTTGCTTGTTTTGTCTTTTCTTCAACACCACACGGGTCATGAAGTAGCATCAATGTGTACAAGAAGGTTTTTGACTTTCTCTTTCATCAATTTAGGGACACATTGGTCATTCTGTAGCATGCTGTCTAACTTCATGTTCATATACATTTTCTGGTTTTCTCCCTGTTATGGACTGTGTTTTCTGGCTGTATTTGAGGGGATATATAATAGGAGTGTAGCAGAGACTGACAGCTCCAGATGTGGAGACATAGGGCAGCATGTCTCTCTGTATCCAGACTAAAGATGGACTCCCAGTGAAACTGTTGAAAATATCCTGACAGTAGGATGCTGGACATTTTCCAGGCCTACAAAAAGAAAAACTTTTATAGCATAATGATGGACTTATGACTGTTCACAAAGGATCACGCATTGTAATATTAGAGGGAACATCAATAAGAGGTGTGGGGACTCAGTTAGTGGGACAGGAAATCCCAGAGCCTATGGAACTGTGTCATGAAACAATAACAACAACAATAATAACAATAGTTTATCTCTTCATTTTCACCCAAATGTTCACTTGTTTCCAAGCATGTTGTCTGTGACGTAACAGCACATGAGGTTCAAGCCTTAGAAAGTCAAATGGTCAAGTGAGGCGGAACTCTCAGACTTTTCTCATTCCCATCTAGTTCCAGTATGTACAGGGATCTTGGACAAAACAAACAAACAAAACCTTAAAGCGCAAACAAAAGATGACATTAACAAGGCGATATTTTGCAAAGCTGAAAAGGTAAACTGTCTTTGAACATCAAATCTCAGGCGGAAAGGGAAAGAATATTTTTAAGAAAATGAGTGGGAAAGGCTTTTATAACAACAACAGTTTTTACTTACTTTGCAAGGCAGACAGACAGTAAACAAGAAAGCTTCTGTCTGTTGATTCATTTCCAAATGCCAACAAGGGCCAGGCCTTGGCCACATAAAAGCCAGGAGCTCAGAACTGCATCTTCCATGTTGCTGGTGGAAACCCAGTTCATTTTGCCGTCGTCACTGCTTCCCAGGGCTCTAGCAGGAAGTCAGAATTAGGAGCCAGAGCCAGAGCTGGGTCCTGCATGCAGGTGTTCAGATATGGGCCACTGACTTCTTCACCAACACCCACATCCCCAGGAAGGGATTTGGAAAGAGCCAGAACAGGTTCATTGGTTAATATAGAGCCAGAGGCTGAGTTCAAAAGCACTCCGCTGAGTTCTGGAGAAGTTAGCATGACTCTCTCTAGTGCTTTTCTTTGTTAAGTGAATATTTGTTAAGCATTTTCTGGGTGTTAGTGTTAGGATCTGAGCTGAGTTGCTTGTTTTAGAGTGACGATTGGGGCAAAGGTCAAATAAGGAGTGAGTGACTGTAAAATCTTGAGGGATAGAGGCTCTGACAGAAACTTTCAAATTTTACTAAAATAAAATCTCTTTGTGTTAGGAAATGTTTTCTCATCTCTCTATGTAGACATTACCTTTGTAAATATGAGAGATCTAGGTATGAGGTATTCATGGTATTATAGTTAATCCAGTATATTCATTCCATCCTTATTTTTAGCATTTCATCAGTATCAAATTTATTGCGTTTTTACTTTCCTTGATACTAGATTGTCAGTATCTTGTGTGTATTTTACTCTCACAGCACACCTCACTTTGGTGTTGCAGGAGCTCAAGCTGAAGTGAATGGTAGCCACATGTTGCTGATGCATCGCACGGTACATATGTCATAATGTAAATAGTGTGTGTAGATGCGAAATCTAAACCATGGATGAAATATTGGAAATAAAGAAGACTTGATCCCATACCTACTTAATATCTATCTATTCTACCTTAATAATATATGTGGCCTTAACTTGATAAACCTACAACATCAATTGCATGGAAAGCAATATTATTTCATCCAACTTTTCCATTGTTTTTAATAGACTTTAGTTTTGAGCACAACCGAGTGAAATGTGCAGGTTGTTGTATATGACCTGCCTGCTGCCTCCACAGGTGCAAAGTTCTCATCAGAGTAGTACATTTGTTACAAGGGATGAGTTCACGTTGACCTACTGCTGTGGTTTGACAGGATAGGGCTCCTAAACTCCTGCAAGCATTTAACTCCAAATTTCACATGAATGAGCAAAGTCTGGTATAGAGCACCATCTTGTGGTATTGTGATTGCCTTGTTGAAACAGAACTTGGGGAAAAGAACACCGATCAGGGTAGGAATATTGTGTTAGGAAATTACGAAGAGTTGCCTTTGCTTTCTCTTATATTCAGCCTTCACAGCACGTTTCAAGCTGTAGGATGAATTCTTGGACAGGTGACCTAGAAGTGCTAATCTCTGAGAACACTCCAACTTAGCTAGTGGCAAGTAGGCTTCAGTGTCACCATTTTAAAATGACATCTGCAGGGAGCACACACAAAAATATTACTGCATATGAACATGGAGATTTTTGCAAAAACATTAAACTATAGTCCCCAACACCCATAAATGACAGTAGAACTACTACAAGAAGGCCAAATCTGAAATTTATTCATTAAAATAATGGCTTCCATGTAGTCCCACCTGCCATTAAGTGACCGCTACTACAACTAATTATCAATATTAATTGGTCTCATGCAGTGTTAGGATGACCAGGGATGACCATGTGAAAATATAGAGTGCTCACACTCTTGATTATGAAAGTTAAGTCATTCTGTAGCCAGTCTCCCAACTTAGCCCATATTTGGCCAGGTTGCAGAGAGGAAAAGGCAGAGAGAGATCTGTCCACTGGGCCACTCTCCAAATGATCACAGCAGCAAAAGCTGGGCCAGGCCAGAGCGGGATCCAGGAACTTCTAGGTTTCCCACATGGTTGTCAGGGTCCCAAACACTTGGTCCATGTTTTATTGTTTCCACATGCAAACAGTGAGCTAGGTCAATGAGCCAGGTCAGAAGCAGAGCAGCTGGGACTCAAACCAGCATATACAGAGGATGCTGGAACCGCAGGCGGTGGCTTCACAACAGTCTCCTTTAATCTACTCCCCCCAAAACAAGTCTATTTATTATTATCATTATTTGAAAGAGTAAGCAAAAGAGTTCTAATAATTCAAGCACTCTTATTTTTATTTATTAAAGATTTCTTTATTTTTATTGCAAAGCCAGATATATAGAGAGAGGAGGAGAGACAGAGATGAAGATTTTCTGTCTGATGATTCGCTCGCCAAGTGATTGCAATGGCCAGAGCTGCGCCCATCCAAAGCCAGGAGCCAGGAGCTCTTCTGGGTCTCTCACGCAGGCACAAGGTCCCAAGGCTTTGGGCCATCCTTGACTGCTTTCCCAGGCCACAAGCAGGGTACTGCGTGGGAAGCAGGGCTCCAGGATTAGAATGGTGCCCATATGGGATCTTGGCGTTTTCAAGGTGAGGACTTTAGCCGCTAGCTCTGTTAGTTAAGAACTCTTAAAAATGCTCAACAACAGCCAGCGCTGAGACAAGTCAGAGCCAGGTGGCTGGAACTCCATCGAAGTGGCAGGGACCAAGCACTTGGGGTATCAGGTGCTATCTGCAGGGTGTGCGTAAGCAGGAAACTGATGGGAATCAGAGTAGTAGGGACTTGAGCCAGGAACTCTGAAGTGGAATGCAGGTGCTCCAAGCAGCAACTTAAATGCTGTGCCGCGCATACACTCCAACATAATCCACTCTTAAGATTCTCTGAGACTGAAATCTATTTTGTCCTGGGGTATGAGTTCTTTAAAAAATACCTTACACAGCCACAAGTTTGCTCTTGTACCTAAAACCAGTATGAATTCTAGGCCAAGCAACTGCACATGTTAGAATCTCAGGGAGCACATTATTTCCTCAGTATTGGTGTAGTCAGAGCAGGTAATGTGAAAGCCATTCATTTTGCTTTTGCCAACTTCGAGAAGGCTGAACTCACACTGTGTAAGTTATCTTTTACTGCATAAAAAATATCCTTAAAACACAGATCTTTACAACTTAAAACTTTGGAAACTTAAAATCCCAAACACTTATGATCTCAAGATTTTGTTTCCCTTTTTGGTCTAAAATGTTAAACTCATAGAAGTGGAGTGTAGGGCCTGGTGTGATAACCTATTGGCTAAATCCTTGCCTTGCACGCCCAGGATCCCATGTGGGAGCCCGTTTCTATCCCGGCTGCTCCACTTCCCATAGACTCTGTTCCCTGCTTGTGACCTGGGTGGAGGATGACTCAAAGCCCTGGGACCCTGCACCTGCCTGGGAGACTGGGTGAAGTTCCTGGCTTCAGATCAGCTCAGCGCTGGCCATTGTGGCTACCGGGAGTGAACCAGCAGGTGGAAGATCTTTCTTTATCTCTTCTCTGTATATCTGCCTTTCCAATAAAACAAAATAATAATTTCCTATTACCATATTGGTTAATCAATACCATGTCAATTAATGCCATAATGTTGTAAATGTTTGGAAATATTATGTTGGGACTTTTAATTGATTGGAATGATACTCTGCCGGCTCTACCTTCAGACCACAGATGGTCTCACCAAGAAACCATTGAACTTACCAGGACAATAAGATGCTGGACTTTATGCTTGGTAAATACCTCCAATGAAAGAATGTCAACTGAATTTGAACTATGGAAATGCAACAAGGTGGAGCAATCCACCGTGGGGGGAGGGCTTTGGGAGGGGCGGGGGGAATTCCAGTGCATAAAAAAATGTATCACATAATGCAATGTAATTAGTTTCAAAAAAAAAAAAAGGAAATGCGGGCCCGGCGGCGTGGCCTAGCAGCTAAAGTCCTTGCCTTGAAAGCCCCGGGATCCCATATGGGCGCTGGTTCTAATCCTGGCAGCTCCACTTCCCATCCAGCTCCCTGCTTGTGGCCTGGGAAAGCAGTTGAGGACGGCCCAAAGCTTTGGGACCCTGCACCCGCATGGGAGACCCGGAAGAGGTTCCTGGTTCCCGGCTTCGGATTGGCGCTCACCGGCCGTTGCGGCTCACTTGGGGAGTGAAACATCGGATGGAAGATCTTCCTTTCTGTCTCTCCTCCTCTGTGTATATCTGGCTGTAATAAAATGAATAAATCTTTAAAAAAAAAAAAAAGGAAATGCAATAAAAATATATGTTTTAAAAAATAAAATAAAATAAAAAAGAAGAAAGTGGAATGTAGAATGTTGTTTACCAGGGAGTATGGTGCGGAGATCATGGGGAGTAGGAATACATTGGTTGGAAGGTACAAATTTCAGTATGGTGGCTGTAGTTGCTAACGTTATCTATATATAGATATACTGAAATATGTATTTGAAAACTACTAGGAAAGTAGATCTTAAATGTATTCACAACAAATATGACAGTGAGACAATGGATAGTTTCAGTAACTTGATTAAATCATTCTGCGATGTATGCACATTATCAGAATATCACATAAGTACACAATTGCTCCTAAACATGTGATTATTATTTGTCCATTAAAATTATATTTTAAATGACAAAATAGGAACTGGCATTGTACTACAGTGGGTAAAGCCACCGCCTGCAGTATCAGTATTCCATCTGAGCAACTAACTCATGTCCCTGTTCTTCCAACCCAGCACCCGCCAACAGCCTGGGAAAAGCAAAGGAAGGTGGTTTAGGTGTTTGGATCCCTGTCACCCATGTGGGAGATCCGCACACAGCACTTGACTCCTTAAAAAAAAAAAAAAAGGTTCATTATTGAAAAGGTAGATTTACAGAGAAGGAGAGACAGAGAGAAAGATCTCCCATGCACTGGCTCACTCCGCAAGTCGTCACGGCAGCTGGAGCTGAGCTGATCCCAAGGCAGGAGCCAGGAGCTTCCTCCTAGTCTTCCAGATGGTGCAGGAACCCAAGGCTTTGGGCCATCCTCTGTTGCTTTCTTAGGCTAAAACAGGGAGCTGGATGGGAAGTGGAGCAGCCAGAAAATAAAGCAACATCCAAGGGATCTCCGAGCTTGTGAGGGGAGGATTAGCCAACTGAGTCATCGCAGTAGGCCCAGCACCTGGCTCCTGGCTTCAACCTGCCCGGGCTGGTCATTGTGGCTGTCTGGGAACTGAAATAGTGGACAGAAGATTTCATTCTCTCTTTTTCTTTTTCTGTAAATTTTTCAAAATAATTAAGTAAATCTTGTTTAAAAAAAAAAGCAAATGAAAACGCATTTTCTAACAAAAAAGCCTGAAAGAGTTAAGAACCAGGAGATCTGTAGTCTAAGAAGGAGTTACAGGTCTTAATTAAAAGGAAAATTGTATCATATAGAAATGTATTCTCCATAAAGGAATGAACTAGAACCAAGGAAATTGTCTGACAAAGTAAATAAATAAGAAAGCCACTCATTGTGTGACTCTGTTAGGTGATAAAACGAACAGCGTGGGAACGCATGCATGTTTCTGTGTGGATGGGGACACACATGCATTGCACTACAGTGTATGTGACGCATAAACACTCGGAGGGAAGAAGTTAGCAATTCACTTCTCTTGGGTAAATAGCAGAGAGGTTAATTACATGCTAAGAAAGTTTGGCTCTTGAGGAAAGTGTTTACCAAAATAACTGCCATTTTACTTTCTCAAGCAATGTATATTTATATACAATTTTTAAAATATATTTTTATTAGGCAAACTTAGAGGAGAGGCAGAAAGATCTTCCATCCCCTGCTTCACTCCCCATGGGGCCGCAATAGCTGGAACAGAGCTCATCTGAAGCCAGGAGTCTCCCACAAAAGAGCATGGGCCCCCAAATCTGGGCCAACTTCTACTGCTTTCCCAGGCCTAGGGCTGGAAGGGAAATGGAGCAGCCTGGACATGCACTGGTACCCATACAAAATGCTGGTGATTGAAGGTGGATTAACCTGTTCAGCTACAGCCCTGGTTCTGCAATGTATGTTTCATTTTACATTTTTGTCAACACTTTGTACACTTTTTTTTTTTGTAGTCTTGGCCATTCTAATAAACATGATGTTAACTCACATCTAATGAGCACTACTCTATTAGCATCTTCATGGTATTGTCCAACACAGATTTTCTTTGGGAGACTACCTACACGTTCTTTTCCGAGACTTGAGCATAGCCTACCAATGTTTTACCAGAATAAGCCTTATCTTTCATTTTCTTGGTAATGTCTTTGGAAGACAAGCTTTTGTTCCAGTGGAGAGCGTGTCTGAAGCCCTGGCTACCCTGCTTCTCATCCAGCTTCCTGCTAGCATTCACCAGGCAGCCGACGGCTTCTGTCTTCCACCCAGACCCGGGTGAGATTCCCGGCCTAAGCATTAAGTACTACTAACTTAGCTGGCATTGGCAGCGGACCAACAGATGGAAGACGTCTTTCAAATACTTAAACCTACTGGGCACACGCTTGGAATGATCTCAACACAGTAAAAATGGCCAAATACTTGCTTTAATGACAAATGTATAAAGATATGGTATTTATTTTTTTATTATTATTATTACAGCCAGATATACACAGAGGAGAGACAGAGAGGAAGATCTTCCTTCCGGTGTTTCACTCCTCAAGTGAGCCGCTATGGGCCGGTGCGCGCCGATCTGAAGCAGGAAACCTGGAACCTCTTCCGGGTCTCCCACGCGGGTGCAGTGTCCCAATGCATTGGGCCGTCCTCAACTGCTTTCCCAGGCCACAAGCAGGGAGCTGGATGGGAAGTGGAGCTTCCGGGATTAGAACTAGCGCCCATATGGGATCCCGGGGCTTTCAAGGAGAGGACTTTAGCTGCTAGGCCATGCCGCCAGGCCCAAGATATGGTATTTGTTTTATGTCTTATTGAGTGATTGAGATAATTTCAACACCCAACTCTATGACCGAATTAGAGCAACAGTGGGATCAGGTAGACAAAGGAACCCTTTCAATTCCTAACATAAATCCACCCAGTGCCTTTACATAGTCCTCCGCTTCCTAATGCGCTTGTTTAAAAAGCAGGTGTTGTGGCACAGCAAGCGAAGCTGCTGTCTGGGATGCCCTGTGAGCACCGCTCTGCTTTCAATCCAGCTCCCTGCTAATGCACCAGACAAAGCAGGCCAGACTTGCGCCCTGTGACCCACATGGAGCGTCGGTTGGAGTTCTAGGCTCCTGGATCAGGTTTGTTCATTGTAGACATTTGCAAAAGGAACCAATAGATGGTTCTCCTCTCCGAAATCATCTCTCCCAAATAAACAAACCCCGAACATAAACACACACGATATATATTAATTATGAATGTTATAGCAATTTTATTTGTAACAAATTATATATATATACAAAAGACATTGTCTGACAGATAAACTATAGAAATATTTACACATACACAAAAATATTAAAACAGTTTAGAAAAAGGGAAAAATGCAAAGATTTTACAAAGAGTGTTGAAATATTTACATGGATATAAACGTTTAAGAAAGATGACACAACATTTAAATTGATGCTATAAACTGATATTTCAATTGGTAAATCAATTTGTCTCAAATGCTAGTACATGGTAAATCAGACTCACATTTAACTGTCCAGGTAAAATTTTATGGCCTTCATGTACCACAATACAATCCGTTCAATTTTATTCTCGGAATCACAAATATCAGATAACTCTTGCGTTTCTTCTTAAAATTATTCAATCTTCTGATCTGAATTGAGAATTTAAAACCCTTTCACATTAAATCGTAAAATGTTTTAAAAGGTTGCACTTTCTCTCTTCACTGGGAAGAAATCCCTGCATTCTACACTGACCTCAACATAAAACTGAGAATCACAACACAATTGTTCCTTTTTTAGTTAAAATCTAGTCGTCTGGTTGCTTTTATAAAACATCACAACCTTCGTAAACTCTTCTTGCTTTTTTTAGTTCCAGGCAGAGCACCCATTTTGCAGCTGGCTCTCAGGAGTTTGCCATTTGAACAGTCTTTGGTGGTATGATAATCACACAGGCACCGTGTACAGTAATCAAATCCACAGCCTTCTCGCTTGCATGTGGCCCGCTGTAAATAGCAATCATACTTTGCAGGTGAATTGCAACGAATACAGGCTTTGAGGCTTTCATTCTTTTTCAAGGTCCTGGCAACCTATAAGGAAAAAAATACGCATAAATATAAGCTATCGGAAGGACTGAGTATAATTCCAGCAACTCCTGCCCTTGCTTCCTGCTCAGTGGAGAGGAGATGATATCACTTGTCAACTGCTACTTCTAGATTTGCTCTTTTCTCTCATAATGCTACTTGCATCTCGGTGCCCAACAAATACCATCTTTTCTAATTCTTCCCAGGCTAGTGAGCAGCTGCTTGCTTTTTTTTAAAAAAAGGTTTATTTTTATTGCAAAGTCAGATATGCAGAGAAGAGACAGATCTTCTGTCCACTGATTCACTTCCACAACGGCCAGAGCTGAGCCCATCCGAAGACAGGAGCGAGGAGGTCCTTCTGGGTCTTCCACATGGGTGCAGGATCCCAAGACTTTGGGCCGTCTTTGATTGCTTTCCCAGGCCACAAGCAGGGAGCTGGATGAGAAATGGGGCTGCTGGGATTGGAACTGGTGCCCAGATGGGATCCTGGCACATGCAAGGTAAGGGCTTTAGCTGCGGGGCTATTGTGCCGGGGGGTGAGGGCTCGAGCTGAGGCTGCTTGCCTTCTACCTCTGGCCCTTTTTAAAACCATGTATCACTTCACAGCACTTACTTTCAGGTGGCTATCTCTCATTCAGACTGAAGCTATGAAAGTTACTACATTTTCTCACGTACTCAGTACCTGTCAACTCACATGGCACAGAACATTTCAGACAGAAATAAAGGTTTCTATCATATAATTCAGCTGTATCAATGTCAGATGCCCACCACTTTATCTCGAAGCACGCACTCCACGATGGAGGTTTTCTAAGCTCGCAAAGAATGTGAGTCGCATCTACAATGCACACCACCCAAAGATCCACTTCCGAATCTTGGAATGTGGCTCTCGCTGCTCATCTGTCTTCCTCGGTTAAGTTTTACAAGAAATTGCAAAGTCACAAAGTATTTCTTTACTTTCTTACTGTTTCAAAGTTAAAACCTCACTGAACTTAGGGACAATGCCAAACCAATACGCTTCATCAGAAAGACATGATTTTTACTTCCCCCATTTCTCACTTTAAACCCTTTAAACAATAGTTTCACAATAGTTTCCATTGTACAGATTAAACAAAAAATTACCTCCGAGAATTCACTGTGTCGACTGTAAGCAGAACCCTTCTGACTGGTTTGGGCCTCTTTTTTGGGAGGATCCTGGACTGCTGATTTCTGAACGGAAGCCAATGCAGTTCTGAACATAACATATTCTCTGGTTGAAGCATGTGGTGAAAACTTAATGCTGTTTTCCTAAACAAGAAAATGTTACAGGACTTCAGATTCGTTCACTCCTGTACTAATTTGATACACAGTAGTGCAGTAGACCGAGCTGTGCATTCACTTACCACATTACCATCTACTGATTGAAACAGAGCGAGCCAGAAACTGAGGATCCTGCTTCCACGCATAGTCAACATGCCCTGCTACATGATTTCTAACTGGCCAAACAGCAAAGTACTACCAGCAGAACGAAGGGTCACTTTTCCCATAATCAGTACATGGCACAGGCCACATCTGTCACTTCAATGCTATGAAGAGATTTTACATTTTTTAGATTTTTATTATTACCAGGTCGTTAACAAAATGGAACTTGTCTAAAGTCACACAAAGCTGGTAAGCAGAAGCAAAATTTAGACCCAAGTCTGTCCAAACATATTTATTTGGATTTCAAGAAATATGTGGTTGTTATGCTTTTCCCTTCTACAAATGCCAATCTTCAAATTTACTGACTTGCTGCGATTGAAAATCCTAAAACAAAACCACTGTGTTCTCTCTTCTATAAAATCTGCCTTTGCATACACACACACAAAAAAAGGTGGGGAGGTGGTGCATTGGCTAACCTGCTAATCCTCCACCTCCAAGTGCTAGCATCCCATTTGAGTTCCAGCTGTTTCACTTTCCACCAGCTCTCTGCTTATGGCCTGGGAAAGTAGCAGAGGATGGCCCAGTGTTCTGGGACCCGGCACCCATGTGGAAAACTTGGAAGAATTCCTGACTCCTGGCTGTGAATCAGCTCAACTCTGGTCATCGCAGACATTTGGGGAACGAACCAGCAGATGGAAGCTTCTTCCGTCTCCCCTCTGTAAAATCTGCCTTTCCAATAAAAACACATAAATCTTAAAACAAACAAAAAAACCCCCAACCATAAGTCATAAGTGCTATTATTGCACGTGGTAGACTGTCCTTCCCTCTGAGGGGCAGACAGAGTGTACATCTGCTAGTTCATTCCTCAGATGCCCATGAAGACCTGGAAGACCTCGAACTTGCTGACAGGAGGCCAGGAGCTAGGAACCTAGCTTTGGTTTTCCACATGGATGACAAAACAAACCCACCGACTTGGGCCTTCGCAATTGCCTCCGGATCCGAATCAGCAGGAAGCGCGAGTCAGGGGTTAGATGTTGAGCCCATTCTCCAGTGGAATGCGGGTATTCTATTTTCTGTTGGCTGAAATGTCTTGCAACGGTTTCCAGATCACTGTTCTTTCCTAATTCTCCCACATTTCTGAATGCAAAAGAGTAGCAATAGCTCATTAAAAAAAAAAAGGAAACCATCAACAAAGACTTACAGTAACTCTTCGCGTTGCTTCACTGTACAATTGGAATGCCTTTTTATCATCTTCTAGAATCTTCTTCCAAGTTGTGCTCACTTTAGATACACTAGAAAAATGATAAAGGAAATAATTAAACCACCAAAGATGTTAAGATGAGCAAAGAAACAGTACAAAAAATGCAGTTTATATTAGCAACATTTTTCAGTTACAACTGTCTATACATTAAATTCCTTGGGGTACCTAAGATTTTTTTTTTTTAAAGATTTATTTTATTTTTATTGGAAAGTAGATATACAGAGAGGAAGATCTGTCTGTTGGTTAAATCCCTAAGTGGCCTCAATGGCCAAAGCTCAGCTGATCTGAAGCCAGGAGCCTAGAGCTTCTTCTGAGTCTCCCAAGGCTTTGGGCTGTCCTTGGTTGCTTTCCCAGGACACAAACAGGGAACTGGATGGGAAATGGAGCCGCAGGGATTAGAACCGGCGCCCAGATGGGATCCTGGTACATGCAAGGCAAGGACTTTAGCTGCTAGGCCACTACGCCAGGCCCATGGTACCTAAGATTTAAGGATGTGCCATGCGCAGCTCCCAGCTTCAGAAGAGCCCAGCTCTTCCTATAGAGCAGACTGAGTCAGAGGACACAGTATCTGCCGTTTTCTCTGTGAAAGCCTTTCAAATAACAGCAAAGCTTTTGGAAAAACTTCAAAAATAGCTCTGCAAGGACAGAAACTATTAACTTTAGGTGTGGAAAAAGTCACAACTACTGAAGCAGCTGATGGCTGGGCTGTTTTAGTTAAGTCCCCAAGATGTGAATGTGTTTGAACCAACACAAAGAGTGCAATGTAACAATCTCACAACAACCTGTGCATAAGCTGGAATATTTAGCCATCAACAACAATGCTGGGATTATGCCAATCTATTCAAACAGCAACTTACTTGATTAAGTCCATGCCACTGAGCTGTGTCAGAATATCTGCTAAGAGATGTCTGAGTCCCCTTAGAAAGAGTTCACTGAGAATATCAACACACTCTAGGCCCATTTTCCTGCCAATTAAATTCTGAAGTCTGAAATTTCCACTGGATATAATTTCCTTCAGCATTTCTCGATCTATTGTAGGATTTCGTTTGGCATTCTTTTTTAATGTAGAACAAACCACTTTTTCAAAATGAAGAACAGGCAACAAGTTTTTGTCGGGGAACTGGCCCGGGCTTTGCACCTGGATCAGGCAGGACTGTGACCTGTTACCAAAATCTTCCTCCAGGGCAAGGCTGCCCTCTTCATGTTCCCCGAGTCCACTGTGCTGAGAGAAGGAGGAATAGCCGCTGTCTTCATAGAGCCGGCTGCTTTCTAGTTCTTCTATGTCACTGGAGCTATTAAGTGTCTGTTGTACACGTTGATTTTCCTTGTTATGCAAGGGTTTGCTTTTTGTTTCAAACGCTGCAGTCCTGGGGCTCACAGCTGGAGAGCCGCCGTAGGAGAGCCTTTCATACTCTTTGGCGCAGTCTTTGCATGACCCTTGCGGAAATGTAGACGGGCAGGGACCTTGTCGTCCTGCGTTGTCAGTTTTTACCAGTTTCAGTTCAGAATGAACATGGTGGCAATTAAAATCACACTTCATTTTGACAGGTAAGATGCAACTTTCTTTACAACCTACAAAGAGACATGACGTTTACTCTTAATCACAATATTTCTTATTCTTCCTTCTCTTCAACCTAAACACACACAAACTTATTCCCAGTAGCCCCAAGCACAATATCCTATAAATTATGAAACTGTAACATGGGACCTGGTGCAGTGGCTCAAATGGTTAATTCTCCTCTTCCAAGCATCAGAATCCCTTATAGAAACGTTTGATGCCCCATCTGCTCCAATTCCCATCCAGTTCCCTGCCTGTGGAAAGCAACAGAGGACGGCCCAAAGCCTTGGGACCCTGCACCCACATGGGAGACCAGCCAGAAGCTCCTGGCTTTAGATTGGCTCAGTTCCAACTGCTGTAGCCACCTGAGGAGAGAAACAGCAGATGGCAGAACTTCCGCCCTCACCTCACTCACTGTAATTCCCTCAATAAATCTTAAAAAAAAAAAAAATCCCATTGCTGTCATTTTCAAGTTTTATTCTGACTGATGATCTAGTGTAAATTACTAGAACATCTGCCATCTTTAACTACAGAATAAAGTGTATTTTATTTTAAAGATTCACTAAAAAACTATTTTTATTTGAAGGGAAGAATTACAGGGAGGAGAAACAGAGCTGTACCTCTGCAGGTTCACTCCCCAAAGGGCTACAATGGGTGGAGCTTATCTGATGCAAAGCCAGGAGCCAGGAGCCTCCTCCGGGTCCCCCATACCGGTGCAGGGGTCTAAGGACTTGAGCCACCCTCTGTGTTGCTTCCCCAGGCAGGGACCTAGATCAGAAGTGAAGCAGCTGGGATTAAAACCAGCATCCATTTGGGATGCCAGCACCAAAGGCAGAAGCTCAGCCCACTAAGCCGTGGTGTTACCCACCCCCTAGAACCAGAATGGCTAGTCCTGATAAAGACACACCCAGATGATTATAAAGCCTGAGTTAAAATAAGGGCGGTAGCACAGCAGGTCAGTTTCTATCCAGATGTTTTAGGGCCAGGCCCTGGGGGAGGGGAAGGGAGATAAGTGGCATCCCACCCAAAATGTCAGGGAGCAAGTTCCTCTTGGACGCAGCTTCCTAACCTAACCTGGGAGGCAGCTGTTCAAGCACTCTGGTCCCTGTCGCCCCTGTGGGAGACTGAGACGGAATCTGGTTCTTGCCTTGGACCTGGCTAACCCGGGCTGTTGAGGACACCTGGGGACAACTGGGGGACAACCAGCAGATGGAAGAGCTCTAAAAAGGGGTGATTATCATGGGAGTTCCAGGTCCAGGATGACTGCAGAGGAGAGGAAGATAACAGAAATTCAGGTACACACTGCGGGTCAAACCTTGAAGAAAAGGTGAAAAGGCCCTGGGATTGGGCTCGGCAGTGTGGCTTGGTGGCTAAGGTCCTCGCCTTGATCCCATATGGCCGCTGGTTCTAATCCCGGCAGCTCCACTTCCTCTCTGTCTCTCCTCCTCTGGGTATATCTGACTTTGTAATAAAAATAAAAAAAAATAAATCTTTAAAAAAAAAAAAAAAAAAAAAAAAAAAAAAAGGCCCTGGGATTAAGGCTTGAGGATCAGAGACACGCGTGTCGCTTACTAGGGCCAAGCACAGCCTTCACTCAGCTGTTGCCCGGGATCGCGAGACCAGACTGCGCTGACGGACTCGAGGCCCTGGCCACTCTGCTTTGGATTCAATTTCATGCTGACCTGCCTGGGAGGTAGGGACAGATGGCGCAAGTACAAGGGTCCCTGTTACCCAGGTAAGGGACTCATGGAGTCCCCACCTCCTGGCCCAGTCCTGGGTTCCAAATATTGTAGGCATAAACCAAAGAACCCTGTCACTACAACTGCCATTCACTGAGATGGGAAACTGAGGGCCAAGAAAATGAAATTGGACTAAATTCCGGGCAGAGTTCCTGTCACAACAGTCCCATCCACAGAATTTATTTTCAGTATATTACTCATAAGCCAACCCCCATGAGCTTTATGTTGCAAATCAAGCATCTAAAAGCAGGAAAATACACTCCCTAGAAGCACACATTTAAACATGGAACTATGGAAAGTACATTCAGGAATCGATCCAAATTCAGATGAAACCTCCCCCCTTAGACCCTTGACTGGCTGCTGTATTAGCATTTTTATTTTTCCTTAAAGTGGAAATGGTAATGATGTTTATACATTGGCTTAAAAAAAAAAAAAACACACTCAAAGCAACTCATTTCAATCAGGACAAAAACAGGTAAACAGGTATCATGGTAAACTGTACAAAATCCCACCTTCCTTTCCACATTCCCATCCAGACCTGATGCTCTGATGACCTTAATTCAGGGGACAAGGCTTGAAAGGTCCCATTAGATCTTTGAAGATGTTAATTAAATAATTAAGCGCCACAACATCCAATCCCTATAGAAAGCCAACCTCTGCCCAAGGCCTGGCACGTCTAATTTAAGAGGAGGTTCAAGGTCAGCAAGTCAAATCAGCCATATTTGGAGGAAAAAAATGAAAAAACACAAAAAAAACTTATTTCATTTTCTCATACCTATAAATGGAAAAAAAGAAAAAAGATTCAAGAAGCAACAGATGCTTTGAGGAGCAAAGCAGTTGGACAATTGAAGTTAATTCAAAAAAAACGTGCCCTCACAGAGCCAGGGCCCTTCAGTGTAGACATGGTTGCCCTGTACAGAGGGGGAGCCCTCCATATTAGTCTACCTACTACCTCGCCTGAACTTTTGTTCAACTTTTTCTTAATCTCTGAAGCCACAAAAATGTATTTGCCTTTTGCTTGGAGAGAGCTACAAGACTAAAATAGGTGCTTTGGGGCTCTCCACTCCACATTTTGGAATAAAGGACCATCTGGGAGTGCAGGAGAAAAACCACCAATCCCTCAGTTCCCAACGGTTCTTTCCTAAGTCCTCCTGCCCAGGCGACCCCCCAAAAGCGCAGTTTTGCGGCTGGGAGTCCTCCCCAGGTCGGATCCAGCGCGGTGTGGCGGGTGGGAGGACTGGTCCGATTTGGCGGGAGGGAGACAGCCCGCAGCCCCGAGCGGCGGATGGGACTCGCCCGGGGCGCGCGGGACCTGTGGTGGCGGGAGATCGCCGCCGGCCCCCGAGGGCCTGCTCTCCCGCCAGCTCCGCGGCCCGGCCGCGGGACGCGAGGGGCAGGGGGTGCCGGGCAGGGGGCTGCTGTGGGGGCGCAGCCCCGTCACGCCGGGCCCCGGGAGGGGGCACTTGGCGCCTCTGGAGGCCGGGGAGGACGGGTGGTGCGTCCCGCCGGGAGCAAGGGCGCCCTCGCTCGCCCCGACCCGCTGCGGCAGGGCCGGGCAGGGCAGGGCCGGGGCCGGCGGGGAGTCCAGCCCGGCAGCCCACCGTGCACACCCAGCGCACCTGGCTTGCCCCCCACGCGCCCCACGCTCTGGACCCAGGACCCAGCCCGCCCCCCGCGAACTCCCTCGGGGCAGGGACGGGATGGCCCCTCGCGGGACAGCCCTCCCGAGGCGCCCCTCGATCCCAAGGTGCCCCTCGCCCCCCAGGCGCGCCCCTCCACTCACGTTCCGCGGGGCCGAGCTGGCTGGTGGCTGTCACGGGAGCGTGGCTGGCGCTGCAGGAGCAGGAGGATGGCCGTGCGACGCAGCTGCAGGGGCGCAGGCTCATCCCAGCGGGCCAGGGGTCCCGCCTCAGGTGGAGGAGCTGCTATCTGAGGGAACAGACCGGGCGCTCGGCCTGCAGGGCTCGCTCGCACTTAAAAGGCGCGCCAGCTGGTACTTTTAAAATCTTTGAATTTGGTGCCCAAATCGGCGCAGCCCAATGGAAGCCGTCGACTGCAAGCGCGCACCAATAGAAAGCCGGATGGGAGGAGTTCCCGCGCTCGCACCCAATAGGAGCACGCCAGGGCGGAGCCGCCCGGCGAGGCCGACCCCGCCCCCTGACGCCTGCTCCGCTCGCCCGGAAGGATGCCTGCGGCGGGGGGCGGGGCCTGCGGGCGCGGGGAGGCGCCGCCGCTCGGGGAGCAAGCCTGCCGCGCATGCGTGCGCCCGCCCAGCGCCCCTCCGCCGCCCGGGCCTCCCGCCAAGTCCCAACATCGGCCCGAAGTCTGAGGAGCTGTGCCGGGAGCCGGCGGCCAGCTCTCTTCCATCGCCTGGCGCGCGGGAGTCCGACGAGCCGCGGCGAAGCTAGGCCTTCCGGCAGGCGCCCTCGCTGCGCCGCGCGCACCACGCCTCTTTGCGCCTGCGCGCGCCCTCGCCCCGCCCCCGCCGGCGGCCTCTGCGCTGGCGCAGATGGCGGCCGCGTTGGCGGGTTGGCGCCTGCGCGCTGCTCCCTGGCCGCCGGGGCGGGGAGCAGGTGGCGCCGGGCGGAGGTGGGTCCTGGCGGGATGGAGGGCCACGTCTTCCCGCGGGCGCTCTGCGGGGCGGGCTGCTGGTCTGCGTGGTGCTGCTTGTGTGCGGACTCTGAAGTGGTGTTTATGTTCTTCCCGCTAAGCTTCAGAGACTCTGGGCCTGTCTCCCTCCGGTCCCCCACCCCCCAAGAGAGTGAATCTCCCTCGCAGGCTGGAGGCCCGTGCACCGGTGATGGCAGAAAGGGGTGTTGAGGATTAATAGGCTTGCGTGACGCAGTGCACCGTGTCGCTATGATGCTGTACTTGGCGTGCCTTGAATATGCACCTGCGTGCTGTCCCGCACTGCCCGAACTCAACTTTTGGCTACAGCCCGGTGAAGGTGCAGTGTGCAAGCGCCCAAAGTCTCCACATGGGTGCTCCTAGTTTTCCTTTCTTCGTCTTACCAGGCTCAGATAGTCAATATTTGGCTTAGCTGCTCAGTGCAAACTGGGGCAAGCACTGTATGAAGCAGAGCTGGGATTAGGAGGTTTGGATCCTGTCTTTAAGTTATGATATTTTGCTGTTACAAGTCTTTGTATTCTTATTTGTTAAAATGTTGCAGTGATGTCCCAGGAAGGAAAGCAGAGGAGGATGGCCCAAATGCTTGGGCCCCTGCACCCTTGGGGAGACCTGCAGGAAGTGGCACCCTTGGCCTCAGATGGCCGAACTCTGGCCCTCGGGGACCATTTGTGTGTGAACCAGTAGGTTCCTTCTCTCCCTCTCTGTGCAACTCTGCCTCACAAAGGGCCCAGCGGTGTGGCCTAGCAGCTAAAGTCCTTGCCTTGAACTCCCAGAGATTCCATATGGGCACTGGTTCTAATCCCGGAAGCTCCACTTCCCATCCAGCTCCCTGCTTGTGGCCTGGGAAAGCAGTCGAGGACCGCACAAAGCTTTGGGACCCTGAACCCGCGTGGGAGACCTGGAGGAGGTTCCAGGTTTCCGGGCTTCGGATCGGAGCAGCACCGGCCTGTTGTGGCTCACTTGGGGAGTGAATCATCGGACGGAAGATCTTCCTCTCTGTCTCTCCTCCTCTCTGTATATCTGACTTTGTAATAAAAACAAATAAATCTGTATATAAAATAATAATAATAATACATGTTTTAATAGAAGTGCCGCAGTAGTATCCTGCCCATGCTCGTTAATGCAGCTGCAGCACCTTTGCATTTTGTGTCTGAGGCGTGTGCCTCGCCTGCCCTGGCACAGGTCGACCTCCTGAATGGCTTGTGAAGAAACAGGATTTGCCTGCCAATGGGAAGGAGATTGGCAGTTGGCGATTTCAGTCAATTAAGCAGGCTATGAAAGGTGACGATGTCCATAGAGATCCAGGGAGTAGGGTTTGGAACAGGAATCCTGGGCGGCCAGGAAGGCTTCCGAGACCGTGAGCAAAGGTCTGAGTGCTGAGCTGGCCATGCCCAGGGCCTTCCCTGAAGAGGAAGACTACGATGCCCGACTAGAACCAGGAGGCAGGGCAGAGAGCAGGTGAAGCCTGTGGCTTCTGTAGGAGGCCTCGAAGAGTTCCCATGTAGTTTAGCAAATGTCTTCGTCATTGCCAGAGTGTCTATTGGAACAGATTTTAGTGAGGTAGTGATGAGGGAATATTATAATAGCTTCTTTTTGTGCACTGTAAAATAATCATTAGCCATTAATTACAATAATCTTAGCAAGATATTTTTGAAAGAATTATTTACCGGAAAGGCAGAGCACTAGGGAGAGACAGGGAAAGGTCTGCCTGCTGGTTGACTCTCCAAAGGGCCACAGGGACTGAGCCAGGCCCAGGTCAGGAGCCAGCAGGTAGCTCCATCTGGCTTTGTCCTGAGGGTGACATGGGGCCGAGTACTGGGACCGCCTTGCTCTGCCTCTCCAGATGTGTCAGCAGGGCGTGGATGACAAGCACAGCAGTGGGGACTCCACATTGTCCCCCGATACAAGACGTCAGCATCCAAGGCTGCAGATTTGCACAAAGCAGGCCCCATCAGGAATTTCATTTGGTAGTTGGACTTGAAAACCTCAGCTCCTATTATGTGGATGCTAGAATCGCACACCAAGGAAACACAGCATCAGAGACTGGTTGCTCAGGAGTGCCACAGCAACAGGTGGAGAAGGCTGAAGGCCAGAAGGCCCAGTCTGCTGGCATCGGGCCTGGGAGGGTGCAGGACCTTGAGTCCACCAACTACCTTTCCTTTGTGTTACATTCTCCTTCCCTTCCTGTTTGACCTCAGAGATGGTCTTTGTTCGTCTCATTCACATCTTTCTGACATGGAGAGGAAATTTGAGAGGAGCCGAGAGCTTCACTGAGCCCCTGGAAAATAAGCTTTGCCTGTTAGCTATAGTTAAAACAAAAATTACAATGTAGAAAGACAAACGTGTTGTGTAACAGAATTGTGTGAGAGTGCTTTTAGGTTTGTTAGCTTACTTAATCCTTGGCTTTAAATCATGACTGACCTTTGGGGTTAGCATGGTGGAATGCAGGCTAATCTTCCACCTGTAGCACTGGCATCCCGTCTGGGTGCCAGTTGGAGTCCTGCCTGCCCCACATTCCCAGCTCCCTGGGAATGGCCTGGGAAATCATCGGAGGAAGAGCCCAAGACCTTGTGCCAGTGCACCCACGTGGGAGACCCCTGCCCCACATTCCCAGCTCCCTGGGAATGGCCTGGGAAATCATCGGAGGAAGAGCCCAAGACCTTGTGCCAGTGCACCCACGTGGGAGACCTGGGAGAAGCTCCTGGCTCCCAGCTTTGGACCAGGCCAGCTCTGGCTTCAAGGCATTAGGGCAGTAGTGACCCAAGAGATGGAAGATCTCTGTTTCTCTGTGTCTTCCCAATCTTTTAATTAAGTAATCTTTTTTAAAAATTTATTTTTATTGGAAAATCAGATTTACAGAGAGGAGAACAGAGATCTTCCATCTGCTGGTTCACTCCCTAAGTGGCTGCAATGCCTGAAGCTGAGCTGATCCCAAGAGTTTCTTCTGGGTCTGCCATAAAGGTGCAGGGTCCCAAGGCTTTGGGGCGTCCTCGACTGCCCTCCCAGGCCACAAGCAGGGAGCTGGATGGGAAGGGGGGCAGCTGGGACACCAATTGGTACCCATATGTAATTCCAGTCTGTGCAAGGCAAGGAATTTAGCCACAAGGCTGCCATGCCAGGCCCTGTTTCATCAAATTCTTATTGCAGGCCTACTACATGCATGATGTGGGCTCTATGGACATGGTTGCATCCTACTGTTTTTATGTTTGTTATCTGTGGCCTCGCTAGCTCTATAATACACGTAAGTAAATAATTTGTAGAGAAAATAAGGAAGTGTCAGGTGTTTAAAGGGAAAGTGCTAAGATGTTTAAATAAACAATGCGACACTGATTGAACCAGATACGTTTAATATTTGGTTAGAATGTTAAGAGTTCCTTCTATATTTCAGGACATTATGGTCCTCAGAACTTAGATGCTTGCATAAGCAATCCATCTGGCCAATTAACTGTAAACCACACATCCTCACTCCCACCCTTCGTGGTGCTGCCCTGCCTAGCATCTGACTTTTATATAGATTTCAAGGTCCAAGCTAAGGACCACCTTGCCCCCCTAGGCAGGATCACTGCCCTCTCAATTGCACTTTGCCATTTCAACATTAAAGTACTGGAAGGTAGATCCTCTTGGAAGCAGTTAGCTCAAAAAGGCTTGAACACTATGATGCTTATTTGAGTTTTTAAGATTTATTTTTATTGGAAAGGCAGATTTACAGAAGACGCAAAGATCTTCTGTCTGATGGTTCACTCCCCAAGTGGCTGCAATGGCTAGAACTGGATCATTCCAAAGCCAGGAACCTAGAGCTTCTTCTGGGTCTCCCACTTGGGTGCAGGGTCCCAAGGCTTTGGGCCATCGTCTACTGCTTTCTCGGGCCACAAGCAGGGAGCTGGATGGGAAGCAGAGCAGCTGGGACACTAACAGTGCCCCTGTGTGATCCTGTCAAGGATTTAGCCACTGACCCATCACGCCTGGCCCCGTGATGGTTAATTTTGTATGTCAACTTTCCTGGACTATGAGTACCGAGATACTTACGTTTTTGGGGATATTTCTGAGAATATGATTTTGACAGTGAACCTAGGGCAGTCTGAGTAAAGTAGGTTGTCCACCATATATGCTACGGGACTTTTATTTGATCAAAGGCTCTAATAAAGAAGACCAACAGCCTCTTCTAAGAGATATTCTCAGCAGACTGCCTTATAACCTGGAACTGCAGCATCATTAGTTCTTCCTTGCTCACACTTCACATTGCTGGAGAATCCTAGCACAGACATCTGCTGTGATTACATAAAACAATGTTCCTCATGTTCCGATGGTCTTGCTTAGCAGCCCCTCAGCGTTTCAGGTTTTGTACTAGAGAGGCCTCATTTGCCATGCGAGCGCCAGCTGTGGTCAGGGACCGTTCCCATCACTGAGCAGCCCACACCCACTCCCTCTCCTAAACTATGTGCAAGTGGAGCCCCTTCCAAGGGCTGCTTTCCCGGGGTACCTTAGTCCAGGAGTACCTTCCCGATCCCGGTGGTTTAAGTTCTCTTTAACATCCTCTTAACAATATCAGTCAAATTAATGGCATCTCCTGGCAGGACCCTAAATAACGAGTAGTCATTGTCATATTTCTAATGTTTTAGCTTGAACTTTCGTGGAAGCTTTCTGTTGTTAAAGGTTATTTATTTGAAAGGCAGTTGAGAGACAGAGCTCTTCCATCTGGTGCTTCACCTTCCAAGTGGCTGCAGTGGCCAGGCTGGGCGGGCCGAAGTCAGGAGCTCGAAGCCCTAGCGGGGTCTCCAGTGTGGGCAGCAGGTGGCCAGCCACTTGGACCATCTGCTGCCGCTTTCCTAGGTGCATTAGTAACAAATCAACTTAAGCTTTTTTGGAAATAATTTCTAATAAAGATTCATAATCAGCATAGTCTTTCAACGACTGTATCAGTTCATCCAGCTGATCATCTCCTTGCATGAAAGTTTCAAGCTCATGTATTGATTTGTTTATTCTATGGTCTGTGACTCGATTCTGTGGAAAATTGTACGTTCTTATTTTCTCTGATCTTCCTTTAGTTCCAACCTATTCAGACAAAAACAGATGGGAGATGCAGTTAGAATCCAGGTAACATAAACTTGCAAGGTTAACTAACTTAAAAATTAAAGCCTTCACTTATAGTGCAAGTCTTCACGCTAGAACCATGTTTTAAACATTTTGAGTCCTCCAACGATATGGCAGCATGATGCAGAAAAAAATATGGGCCTTTAAATCAGATTCATATCTGAATTCTGTCTTCTGCCAACTTACTCTACTGCAAACGCTCCCCGTCTGGAAGATACAGATAACACTACAGTGAGGGTGCACACGCAGTGCCTGGCAAGCAGCTGAAAAGTACCCCTCCAGTGTTGTGAAATAATAGCGTCAATGAGTGGTGACAAGGTAGTGAATTTTCCTTAATGAAGAATTCCTAAAAGGGCTCCATAGCTAGTTCAGCAGAAACCAGGAGGAAAGTCTCACATCATTTGAAAATATTAAAACTGGATGGGCAAGTGAGAACATCTTTCTTAGTAACTGCAGTAAAGTATGGGGGAAAAAGCCCCTCTGAATACAGAAGACAGGTCAGTCCTGCAAGACAAGCACTACTCTGGGTTGAGCTACTTTTCTTGTTTCATTATTCTGACACACAAAATTGAATTTTTTAATAATATTTTTAACCCTATAAGGATTTTTAAAATTATCCTTTCTTTATTTAGAAGGCAGACAGAGGTCCCACCTGCTCACTTCCTCTGCAGACACCCCCAGCAATGAGAAGGGCACGGCGGCCCAGCAGCTGGCCTGACGGGGCGGCACTCGTACCTGGACCTTCCGGGCACTGTATCGTTTACTCGTCTCTTCTTCCAGACGCAGGCTGTAGAGCTTCGCGCGTAACTTTTTCATGGCCATCTCTCTGTTTTTCAGTTGAGATCTCTCTTGCTGGCATTCAGAAGCAATACCTGAATATTGTTGAGAATTAAAGAATTTTAATAGAAAAATCTTCTTTCTTTATTAAGGAATACTTCTTTTCCTTCTCATCCTGTTTCTTCTTCCTTTATGAAGAAAGAAAAAGAATACTCTAACATAAAAGGAACACTCTAAATAGCAACTTACAGTTTACTGAAAACTGGAGTTTGAGCTATTGCACAGTTTTACACACTGAAGGCATACACACTAAAGAATAATTTAAGTAATAACTACATGTAGAAACTAAGGTACAGAAAACGTAAAAATCCTTAAGATTTCCATTTTTCCTCCATTATTGTTTAAAATTCTATCACGTAAGACAACACCCTAAAACTTAAAAGATGATTTTTCCGAACTAAAAAAACTAAATATTTACTCATTTTTATTTCAAAGGCAGATTTACAGAGAGATTAGGAGAGAGATCTTCCATCTTCTGGTTCACACAGCAAACGGCTACAGATCTGAAGTCAGGAGCCAAGAGCTTCCTCTAGACCTCCCACATGGGCGCAGAGCCCCAAGGACCTGGGCCACTTCCCACTGCCTTCCCAGGCACACCAACAGCGACGCTCATCGGAAGTGGAACAGCTAGGACTCAAACCAGCGCCCATGTGGGATGCACCAGCACAGTGCAGACTTGACAAGCTATACCTTGGCAGGGGCCCCATGTTTCCATATTTAAGACAACAAAAACCATGTCAATTGCCACTCCCACCAACCACTGCTAGTTAATAGGAAATAGACCTACTTAAGCTGGTCACAGTAAAAGATCCTGTGTTCCTTCTGATAACCAAGGACTGCCATGCATGTGCTATTTTATTATTTGCTTTTTAAAAATTTATTTTAGTCAGAAGAATTAAAGACAGAGAGTGCTTCCAGCCACTGGTTCACTCCGCTAACGGCAGCAGTAGCCAGAGCCGAGCCAGTCTGAAGCTAGCAGCCAGAAGCTTCTCCCAGGTATCTTCCTTGGGTGCAGGTCCCCAAGGACTTGGCCCATCTGCTGCTGCTTTCCCAGGGGAATGGGATTGCAAGTGGAGTAGCTGAGACTCAAACTGGCACCATCTGGGATTCTGGAGCCACAGGCACAGGATTACTAGCTGCCTCCACCAGCCCCTACTTTTAATATTGTTGAAGATTTACTTGAAAGGCAGTTACAGAAGGAAAGATCTTCCATTTGCTGGTTCATTTTGCAAATGTCTTCAGTAGCCAGTTTGGCCAGGCGGAATCCAGGAGCCTTGAACTCTGCATCTCACACGTGGGTGGTGGGGGCTCCACTGCTGCCATGGGGGCATCAGCGGGGAGTGAGACCGGAAGTGAGCAACCAGGACTCACTGCAGGCAGTGGCTCAGCCAGCTGACTTCAACACCAGACCATAACTGTATGCTCCTTATCACACAAAGATAGCTGTAATAACACTTGAAAAACAGTTCTAACTTACAGTACGCTGGAAAGTTAAAGATTGACATCCAGACTGGTTGCCCAGCTATCTAGCCAGATATACTAGAAGTTTATGTATAAACTTACTGAAAGATAATTATATGCAAGCCTTTTGTATGCATATATGCTTTTGCGTAAGAGAGCAAATTCTTTTTTTCTTCTTTTTTTGATTTATTTTATTTTTATTGGAAAGTCAGAAATACAGAGAGGAAGATCCTCCGTCCACTGATTCACTCCCCAAGCAACCACAATGGACAGGGCTGAACCGATCTGTGGCCAGGAGCCAGGAGCCTCTTGCGGGTCTCCCACTTGGGTACAGGATCCCAAGGCTTTGGGCTGTCCTCGACTGCTTTCCTACGCCACAGGCAGGAAGCTGGATGGGAAGTGGAGCAGCTGGGATACAAACTGGTGTCCATATGGGATCCTGGTGCATGCAAGGTGAGGATTGTGCCAGGCCCAGAGAGCAAATTCTTAAAAAGAAAAAAAAAAATAATATAAAATGTAAAACAAGGTGAATCCTTTCCCTTTCCTTTTTCCCTAAATAGTCCATGTTTTCCTTTTCTCCCAAAAAGCCAAGAGCCAGTGTGCTAGAGCACATTCTGACTAAAAACAAGGCAGCTCTACTGCTTACTACCAGGTCGCCTTCAAGGACAAGCCCACGCCTTCTCTTAAGGTCACTCTAGGAAATGTCCTTGGGCTTGCACCCTTTCCTCTTCCTGGCTTTGCAACTGCCAGGGGAAAACCAGTAAGAATTCCAAACTTGAGCCCAGAGCAATGGCTCAATAACTAAATCACTTTCCAAGAACCAGGATACCATGAGTGCCAGTTCCTGTTCTGGCTGCTCCACTTCCCATCCAGCTCCCCGCCAGTGGCCTGGGAAGGCAGTCGAGGACGCCCCAAAGCCTTGGGACCCTGCACCCGTGTGGGAGACCCGGAAGAAGCTCCTGGCTCCTGGCTTTGGATTGGCTTAGCTCTGGCCATTGCGGCCATTTGGGGAGTGAACTAACAGACAGAAGATCTTCTCCTCTCTGTATATCTGATCTGCCTTTCCAGTAAAAATAAAATCTTAAAAAAAAAAAATCCAAACTTTAAACCAAGTGCTTCACAATAAATCGTAACAGTGTGGTATGAAAGAGCGATCTCTCTGGAACACCATTCAAGTCGTTCAGAAATTTCTCCTCCGTGTCTGAAGTGAACACACGGTGCCCACCTGTAGGGAGATGAACAATCCGCACAGCACTGTCGGTGGTATTCACGTGCTGGCCCCCAGCGCCGCTGGCTCGCTTTGTATCGATCCTTAAATCTTTAGGGTTGATCACCAAGTTAATCTATACGTAAGAAGAAAAAATGAGATTTTTAAAAATTACATATACCCAACTATATAAAGGCAAGAACTAATTTAATTATAACTCTTTGTCAGAATTCATGTAGGATCTAGACAGCTTAATTTTAAGAACAAAAAAGAAAGGCTATGTTGGCATAACTAGAGGATGGGTTTATGCTGTTAAATTTCTACCATGATCCAAGGTAGAATTAAGCAAACGGAGACACAAAGGCAAGAGGTCAAAGGTACAGACTTGATTCGTGAACACACTGGGCCCCGACTTCCAGACGACACTCTCTCCTGGGAATCACCCCGGAGAGGTAGACTTAGGACAGACATCTGGTGAAGCAGATGAGACACCGGCACACGTGCAATGCACACCAGAGCCTCGAGTGCAGGTATCTGGGGAGGGATCTGTGACAGGGGACCTGTGTCTCTACTTGCAAATAAAACAAACACAAGTAAGATTCTAACAAGTATTAGGTAGAAAAAGGTGTTTCATGACCAACCATGGACCACTCTGACCCCTCTACCTGCCTGGCAGTAAAAGTCACTCTTCCCTCGGCCTTTCCTGACCTGCCACGTGACATCCTCCTGCAGCCAGCTGAAGAATTAAACGGTACAAGGATTCAGTCTCCCATCTTTTACTGAAAACTCCGATCTCCAAAGGTGCCTAAGCCAAGTGACCCGTAACTGGGATGGCTTCTGCCATTTATCCCACTTCACTCTCTCCTGTAACTGCTTTGGCTTCAAAGGAAAATTACAGAAAAGGCCTCCATTAACTCAATTACACAAACAGTACTATCTCCCAAAACTTTATAGAAACTCCTCAAATCAGTCATACTTCAATATGGAAACCAAGAAGGATTTCCTATCATTTTTCAGAAGGAAAACTAAGCAAAACAAAACTTTTCAGACTTATTTATTTATCTGAAAGAGCAGCAACAGACAGGAATGTGCAGGGAGAGAGGAATCTTCCATCTACTACAGACTTCACAGATGACGAGAACAGAACCAGAACCCAGCAGCCCCACCAGTGTCCCATGGGTGACAGGGGTCATGTAACGGGGCCTGTTTCCCTGCCTGCCCAGGTGCAACAGCAGGCGGTGGCTCCAAAGCAGAGTAACTCACATGCAATGCTGGCATGTGACAAGTGGCAGCTTAACCCCATGCCAGCCAAGAGAACTTCTAAACAAAGTTATGACATAAATGTAAGTCAAACCTGCTTTCTGAGAATAAGGTAAAGTAGGCACGCCGTAAAAGTATGTATACATTCTAACGCGACTGAGTTATGAAGCAGCAGCTGCTTTACAGTTGTTCAAACACAATTTTGGCTTTAACAGCCGGGGAACCTGTCACACCAAGCCAAGTCCCCACAGAGTAAACCAGTCCTAACTGAAATGGGTTAATATTTCACCAGATGGTCTTGTAAAGTCTATGTTGGTGGTCCAGAAAAACTAGTACACAGACAATGCAAAACTGGACTAGTTTTAAATCCTCCGTTATTGCCACCTGTTATAAACTTTTATATCTGTGTCTCCCGTCCCGTGGAAGAAATCACCCGATACTGGAGAGTGTTTCAGAGGCACTTTCATTCCAACCTTCAGTTCCCTCCTTTGGGGCAGAAGCCCCTGGCTTATATATCCCTCCTATCCGTTAAATCCGTTACCCAGAAGCCTTCAGTTAAGTCAGTTAAGTCCGTTATTTCCGTTACACAGAGAACCTCCTCACCCCTCCCCCGAGGCCCCTGGCTATCTCTCAATCCTCCAATCAGCTTACACGCCTGAGGCAAGCAGTAAAGGGCCAATCACAAGGCACTTCCTGAAACCTGTCTCCAAGAGGAAGTAGGGTCCAGGCATCATCTTAGGGCAGGGCACACGTGCAGTGCTCCCAACACTTTTATTTTTGGAATAGGATAGGTTCTTAAAGGCAGTTCAGAATCTGGGAGGAAGACCGAGTACAAAAGGAGATACTCAATTCAGTGACCTCTGAGTGTCACTGCAGGTTCAAGGTGCTGTGCTAAGGCGGGCTGTGCCTCACCTCGGTGGGCTGGGGCAGAATGGCCACGGTCATCGTGCTGGTGTGGATGCGGCCCTGCCGCTCCGTCTTCGGCACTCTCTGTACTCGGTGAACCCCTCCCTCGTACTTCAGGTGCCTGTAGGCTGCTGGGCCTCCGATGCTGGCGGACGCGTGCCTAAGGCCTCCTGGAAAATACCAGAACTGAACCCTTTCCCTGTTCCTCCAATTCATAACCATCTGACCACCATATCTACTATCTTCCAAGTATTTTCTAAAACTCCTACAATAATACTTAAAAACTTCAATAGTGCTATGACATCCAGTGTTTTTATTTACTGCTTACGATGACTTAAACTAAAAGCTGTGG
Source organism: Ochotona princeps (assembly GCF_030435755.1). Classification (NCBI taxonomy): domain Eukaryota; kingdom Metazoa; phylum Chordata; class Mammalia; order Lagomorpha; family Ochotonidae; genus Ochotona; species Ochotona princeps. Next base: position 12,287,437 of record NC_080832.1, on the reverse strand, counting down.
TGCTAATGAAATAACACCATAACATCTAAAAGATCACTTTGAAAGACCATCAGTCATGTGGTGATTAGCCTGCGAAATTACTATCTATTACATTTTCTTGCTTTACATTTTATTAATTTTCATTTGAAAGTCAGTTACACAGGAAACAGGAAAGGTTCACTCCCCAAATGCTCACAAAGCCGAGGCTGATCAGATCTGACGCTGGGAGCCAAGAGCCCCCCCCAGCTCTCCCACGTGATATAGGGGCCCAAGGACAAATGCCATCCTCCACTGCTCTCCCAGGCCGTAAGCAGGGAGCCGGATGGGAACTACAGCAGCCAGGACTCAAAACACTGCCCATATGGGATGCAGTGAGGCAGGCTGAAGCCACAGTATTGGACTCTCCATTACCATTAAAAGCCATTTCACAATTGACATATTTGGGGCATTTAAAATTAAGTAAATGATGGTCATAAAAATCCTTAAGCATCCTTACAAGTTAAGCCGTGATCTTTCATGTTCCTTTCCTAGGACACAGGTAAAAATGGTCCACACTTTATCAAAGCAAAGCGAACAGTTTACTGACCTATTTCACTTGGGAAATAGTCGAGGGTTTCAAAATGCCATCTTTTAAACGCAGCATATTTCTGATACATATCAAACATCTCTGAAGTAAACAACATTGCTTCCTGACCCCCAACTCCTGCAGTTACTTCCAGGATCAAGTCATTTTCATCTGCTTCTTCTGAGGGAACCAGAAGTACAACGATCTGTGAACAGAAACACATCCCTTCTCTGTGACTGAGTCAAAACTTGCCAAAAAAGAAGCTAAGTGATTCCATACAGAACTGTGAAATATGGAAGTTTTCTAAGCAAATAACCTTGCTAACCTGTTCAACTAGCTTGCCAATTAGAATCGTATGCTATGTCTTCAAGAAACTATTAATCTTACGCTACATTATAAAGGAAGTAATATTCAGCTAGAACTTCCAGGCTTGTTTTTCTTTCTCCTTGCAATCACTGTGTTTGCTAGCAGCTCACAGTCCAGTTAGTAAGAACGAAGTGCTTGCGGATACTGGTATATTTGTGTATAGAGCACAGAAGACTCAACTCTATCCTCCTCAAGTTTAAGGCCCAGCATGGCGAAAACAGGAAAGCCTCAAACTCCATTGCATTTGATAAGCTTGATTAAACAGAAGAAAATGTGATTTTGGAACCTGAAAGGACCTTATGGATGACCTGGTCCAAGCTCTCACTTCACACGTACAGTTAACTCCAGCTCAGAGGTGAGTGGCTTGCTAAGGTGCAGCTGTCACTGGAAGGGCTGGCATCACAATGTCCCAGGCCAGTTTTCCCATTACGACACCACACGTCACACTCAAGCACACACTATCAGGGGCCGGCAACATGGCATGCTGGGCTAAGTTTGTCTGTGGTGCAGGATCCCAGACGGGCGCCGGGTTGTGTCCTGGCTGCTCCACTTAGCCTTTCAACTCTCTGCTTGCGGCCTGGGAAAGCAGCAGAGGATGGCTCCAAGCCTTGACCCCTGGGCCCACATGTGAACTGGGAGGACGCTCCTGGTCCAGGTTTTTGGCTTTGACTCAGCTTAGATCTGCCTGTTGCAGTTACTCAGAGTGAACTATGGATGTAAGAGAAAGCCTGTCTCCTCTTTACCGTCATCTCTATAGCTCTGCCTTCCAAATAAAAGCAAAATAGATCTTACAAAACAAACATGCGCCATAACGGGCTCTGGGATAAAAACTTGTGATTAGGTCCACCAGTTCCAGCTACCAACACGTATCAGTTTGTCAGTACATGCAGGATATCCTGCGGAGCGTCCCATTTCAGCGCTTTACTTGATCTTGGCCAAAAGGCCGAGAAGCAATCCATTTCAGTTCTTAACTCTGGGAAGTGCTGCTAACGCACTCCTAACAGTTCCATCTTCTGGTGTCAAATGAAATTTGGAGAGACTGATCTAGCTGGCCACCACAAACTAAAAGGGAGAAGGCTGGAATGAGATCCAGGTTTCCCTCGGTTCTGAAGCGCTCACACAAATCCCAATGCAGGTGGCAGGAAGCCGTACTTGATAATACTCCATTATTTCGCTAGCCTGTGCATTACAATCATCGGAGTCGCCAATTAACAAATAATGGATGTTCCTTTCTTGCTGATTCCCAGCCAGTGGACAAAAGTTTTTCATTCACAAGGCAGGCTATACTAGCCTTTCACTTCACTATCACTCCATAACTTCTGCAGCTCATTTTTCCCCTACTCTCCTTTGAAAAAAATTAGAAAAACAAGCCTTTCTAGAAAATCCTATTAATATGACATTACCATTTCTCTGTGAGAGCTCTATAATCGCTTTTAGTATAAAAATAGAACACTCCCTTTTAATGCCTTTCTTTAAAAATCAATTTATTGGGCCCAGTGGCGTGGCCTAGCAGCTAAAGTCCTCGCCTTGAACGCCCTGGGATCCCATATGGGCGCCAGTTCTAATCCCGGAAGCTCCACTTCCCATCCAGCTCCCTGCTTGTGGGAGGACGGCCCAAAGCTTTGGGACCCTGCACCCGCGTGGGAGACCCGGAAGAGGTTCCTGGTCCCAGCATCGGATTGGCGCGCACCGGCCTGTTGCGGCTCACTTGGGGAGTGAAACATCGGATGGAAGATCTTCCTCTCTGTCTCTCCTCCTCTCTGTATATCTGACTGTAATAAAATAAATAAAAAATAAAAATCCATTTATTGATAGTGCCAATTATTTCATAATGTATCCATGTAGCAAGCCATCATACTGTGTACCACATGAGAGATACAATTTCTGGGGCCAGTGTAGTGGCTCAACAAGCTAATCCTCTGCATTGTAGCCCAGCATCCATGCTGGTTCATGTCCTGGCTCCTCCACTTCTGATCCAGCTTCCTGCTCGTGATCTGGGAAAGCAGTGGAGGACGTCCCAAAGCCTTGGGACCCTGCACCCACGTGGGAGACCTGCAGCAGGTTCCTGGCTCCTGGTTTTGGATCAGCTCCGCTCCCGCCGTTGTGGCCATTTGGGCAGTAAACCAGCCCACGGAAGACTACTTCACCTTCTCCCTGTAAATCTGCCTTGCAAATAAAAAAGTAACTAAATCTTAAAAAAAAAAAAAAAGGTTACAATTTATGTCAGTTCTATTTCAATAAAGCTGGGAAAAAAAGTTTATTCTAAGCAGTGCTGCCCCGGCCGCTCTCACACAGCTCCAGCGGACGGCTGTGCGGAGTGCTGACCTAGCTGCCCGGGCCGGCTCTCACACAGCTCCAGCGGACGGCTGCGCAGAGGCTGTTTCTGCAGATACTGTACCTGCTGCTTGAGCTGCAGTATTTCTTTCTGACACAAAGTTATCTCATTCTCGGCAAGTTTCCTTAAGTCTTCATTCTCATCTATGGGGAAAAGGCAACAATGAATGTTTCCAGGAACTGCCAACGGATTTCAGGGATAACAATTGTACTGCTGGTGTCATTACTGGGGAAATAAAGTCAACTGCCTTTAATAGCCATTAACTAAAATTAGCATTGTATACATTAGTTTTCACAAGCACTTAGAATGTATAAGTGAAACTAAAGCAAATCTACAGGAAAATTTAAAGAACCTGGTTAAACTTCTCTATAATTTCTAACATCCATACAACACCTTAACAAATACCAAATGAGTACATTTAGTTGGATCAGAAGGGGAAGCAAATGTTCATCAATAAAACCAAACTCAAAAAAGGATAATGTTTTTATTGTTTTAAGCAAGCCCTTAGTGTAAAGTGGGTATTTACCTAAAATATTAGATTTCATATACTGGTTACACAATATTTTTATAAAGTATTCCCACCCCCGACTTTACCCCTACTACCACTTTATGTTTTGAATTCTCAGTGTAAACTTACATAATACACTTCTTCATTTCTCTACCCAAGGCAACGTGCATATAGAAATACAGAAAGACAGGCTGTTACAAATGTTCTCTCTCTTTAAGCATCAGACTTGGAAACACCTAGCTGCATGTCTGTGAAGGAAGGCTGGCGGTGACTGGCAGCCCGGCTCTGGCGTGGAGAGTCACAGGCAGCGACACCGTTCTATCTTCGCTTCCTCTTCGCAGACTGTCTACCAACATGAGGACTACCCAGCTACTCCCTGCCTATTTGGGTCTCATACCTTCTTCCTCCAAATATTTATGGTTTCTCTATTCAAAAAAGCCTTTCCACTCCTTGTCATAACTGTTGTCATCCTTTTTCCCAAATTTATAGATTCATTATTATTTCTATTAACTGTAAAATTCTGAACTTGTTACTGAATTTCATGATCTATTAGAATGATTTTATTATTGAAACAGTTGTTGACAACACTGCTGAAGCCAAGCACCTCTTTCACTGTGTACTAAAAAGATGCCCTCCACACTGCTGCAGAGCCAGGGGCTGCCAAGTGCTCAGTGCCCGCTGCAGCGGCACGCATCGGCCTGGCTTGCCACTCCCAAGCTGCCACCGTTGCCTGAGCTCACAGCTCTCTCCTCCGCTATTCGTCAAACACAGCCTTTGAGGCCTTGCTAGTCGTCTTAGGAATATTCCGCGAGTCTTCTCATCTACTCAGCAGGTACTCGTGCTCTCTGATAAGGCTTAACTTTTCTCCAATGTCAGCAGAGTTTTCTTCCGAGACAAATATAGAGATCTTTATCAGAACACCATTCTGACACAGACTTTTCATTTGGCTTTCAACACAAAGCTCCTCCTTTTTTACCCTTTTTTCTGGGCAAGGCGGCTTTACAGCAGGTGCCAGGGCTGCGGGGGTCCATAGGAGCTGGCGTTTGGGCCCTTCTTGCCAAAGGTGGCACCACGTTGACAAAGAGTCGGTTGTACTGCATCTGCCACCTGACATGGCCTGTCTTCTGCCTGGCCACCTTAGGAGTTGACATTGTGCCTTCCCCACGGGGGCCAGAGAGCCAAGGACTACTCCCCAGCACGCTCAGTGCCTGCACCCCACACGGGGTCAGGACGGCCTCACCCCCCAAGAGTGCGCCGTGAGCAGCACCTGGTCCTCCAGGGCGATGCCCTCCAGAGAGGCCACAGATGCCTTGATCTGGGTGACCATGTCCTGACCAGTCACCTCAAGGCTGTAGAGTTCCTGCGCGTGGACCAACAGCTCCACGTTTGACCAGTGACACCTCCTCTCACTGCCACTAAGATGCACAGAGCTCCTCTTCATCATAAATGTCATCATCTCTGTTGTTCACGTGTGGAAGCCAGAAGCCTCGGAGCTCTCCTGGACTTTGGATCTTCATCCATCTCAGGATATAAAACAACACATTCCACGTGCTGTTCCTCAGAAGGTCTCCGCTTAGTGCCCCTTCTCCCCCGTGGGGACCCACACTCTCCTCACTGGCCTCTCGGCTCTGGTCCTCAGCAACGACCCCCACAGGAACTTTACTTCAAAAAACACATCACTTCTCTGTTCCAAGCACGCCCACTTCCCACTGCCTATAACAATAAACACATATTCTTGGTCGGGAAGGCCCGAGGCTTTCCACGACCCGATCCGCTCCCACACCTGTTTAGTGTTCCTGCACAGTTGGCTTCCTTTTCTCCCGCCTCTGTCAACGGCTTCGGATCCTCCTGGCAACCTCCTGCTTACCTTTACAGGCCCACTTCAATGCCAGTCTTTGCCGCCAACACTATGCACTTTATGAAACACATTCAAGTAAATTCATTCACTTACATGTTTATAGAACTTCTTAAAAACTTGTCACCAGGCTGCAACTTCTGACAGGCAGTTCTCTCTCTCTATATATATATATCTTATAATTTATCTTTCATAATACACATACAATAGTATGTGTGTGTATACACACATACTTTTGGTAATTATTAGGGTATGAGACGCAGCTAAGAACCCAAGATCTGCTGAGTGACACTGTCCAATGCTTTTTAAACGGAGTTGCATATTGTTGGCAGCAATTTTCCCACATCTTAACCCTTAAATCCATCTGGCATGCACGCCGGTTTAAGCTACACCACAAATGCAATTTCCCCCACCCCACCCGACCCCCACTTCTGCGGCCGCGCACTTGTTCTCCTCCAGCGTGTAACTTACACGCCCCTTAAAGAAGTGCCCTGCCTTTTCCCTTCAATGTCCCAACCCCGGGCTGACATCTGACCTGCCGGAGAGCGACCTTCCCGGCTGACAAAATTCTGTGGCTCGGTCCCGTTTGCAAACGGGATAATGAGCATTTGCCACCCTTGCCAAATGGTTCCGACAGCTCACCCCACACTCCCCACCTCAGCTCTTCCCCCCAGACCCAAGCCTCACCGCGCAGCAGGGCCTCGGTCTCCCGCAGCTCCCGCTCCTTGGCGCTCAGCAGCCGGGCGGCCGCCGCCACCTGGGGCCTGCCGCCCAGCCCTGGGGAGCCAGCCCCGGCCTGGCGCTCCAGGAAGGACCGCAGGGGCCCGTCCGGGGAGAACAGCTCCTCCAGCGCCGCGGCCCGGCCGCTGACCGGCCGGCGGGGAGGGCCCAGGGCCGGGCGGCCGCACAGACACCGGGCAGCCCCCCACACGCAGCGAACCCGCATAGCCAGGCTGCCCGGGCCGCCAGACCCGGCGGCAGCCGGAAGTCAGGCGCGCCACTACCTCGGAGACTGGCACTAGAGCCAGCCAATCACGTGCCGCGGTTCACGGACTTCCCGAGGACGTAGGCGGGAACTTCCGTGTGAGCGTGAGAGCGCTGCCTGATGGGGAGGCCTAGGGCGGCCGGGGCGGGGCCTGGGGCTGCCGGGGCGGGGCCTGGGGCGGGACCTGGGGCGGGACCTGGGGCGGCCGGGGGCGGGACCTAGGGCTGCCGGGGCGGGGCCTAGGACGGCCGGGGGCGGGGCTTGGTGTGTGGTGTGAGGCCAGGGCCGCCTGCCACCTGCTGTCCTGCTGGCACTTCTGGGCAGAGCGGCGCCCACGCCCGCGAGGCTTGTTCCTCTGGCAGGGGAGAAATGGCACTGTTTGCTGACGGTGGGAATCTGTTCCCAAAGACGGAGAGTGTGTGTGGGGAGGAGAGGATAGCTTAGGGTCCGCCACGGAGCCCAAGATCAGAGCCACGGATGTTGTCCCCAGTGCCAGCCCAAGCGTAAGTCCCCAAAGTCAGATTCTAAGGTGGTCATTAGTTTGCGGTTGTGTTTATTCCTATCTCTGCCACGGTGAGTTAGGCGTGACGGGTGTAAAGGCAGGACAGCCGCTGGGCGGTTGTTCAAAATCCCTGCATGCTTGCTATTTTACTTGCTTTCAGGCGGCTTTAGCTTGCAAAGCAGCACTCCCAACTGCTACCTGGTAACGAGGTGGTGTTAGAACAAATCACAGCACAGCAAGACCTTCGGGAAGCATGTCTCGGTAGCTCACCCCGTTATGCAGTAAACCTAGAAATGCCACGTTTACCAAGGAGTGGGTATTAATGATAGCGACCGCTATTACCCAGTGGGTTAGGAAAGATCTACTGACTGACATTTCATGATTGACAATGACGCAGTGAATGAACTAGTTTTTTTTTTAAAAGGTAAACAATGGGAACTCGTAAGGTAGAAGTCTTCTAATCAAACATAAACTTATGTATAAGATGCTAGCAGCAACTGTTTGGATTGCTTTCATCTCCTCGTAGCACTAAGTAACAAAGCAATAATATGAAATGACTATCCAACGAATAACAGGCAGATACGGTTCCCTTACTCAAAAACTCCCTCAAATTTCCAATTATTTGTGTTATAAAAGCTATGCTACTTTGTGAAATTGTTTTTGTAACAGTTGTTGAAATGCTTTTAAATTTTAATCTAAATACAATATACAACCAGTCAAAAGTTTTTTGCTATAGAAGTAAACAGTTGCAATCATTGGCTTTTGCATAAATGTCACAGCTGAGTTGTCAAACCATGTCATCTTAAGGATATATTTTATAAGAGGTGAAAAACTGTAATAAACAGTAACCTTACAGTCCAGTGTCAAGAGCCCAGCCAGATTTTATTTTCCCTTAGATGAACAAGCGTTTTGAGTTCCACATGTAAGTGTGTCTTTTATCTTTATGGTTTTACACCAGGGAGGAAACAGTGACTTGTCTAATACATTGATGAATTCTTTATTAAAATTCAAAAGTGTTAAGAAAGTATAATGCATATGCATTTTACAGTAACATCCATAAGTTTCCACAACGTATTCAAATGAAAACAACTGTAATTTGACTTACTTTGAAAACTCAAATATACTTAGTTTGAGGCTTCTGAATTTTCTTACATTATTGTCATGCTCAAATTCTAAGACATGGTGAAAATTCTGGTAGTTTTTAAGGAAGTCTATTACTGTACATAGGTAAAATGATGAAACAGTTTCTAGGAAAGATCTAGAACAACTGAAACTGAAGAAAAAAGAATTTGCTCTATATATTCAATTTTTGAGTAGCTACAGTTGTTCTGGCATTGCAACATAGCCAAGCACAGTGCCTCGTAAGTTGTAGTCATGCATTCAGAACTTTCTCATCATCCACTAATAAATACTGGAGTCCAAAACTGGGGTTTAGATTAAGTACAATGAATATGGTAGTAAAAAATTATACACATCCAATCTGATTAGCTTTTACAGAATGGCACAGGAATTCTTTTTTAATATTTTACAAACATCTTAAAATCATACACAAGAAACACTGTATATATGACAAGTAGGTTAAAGCTGGATGAGAGAATCTTTTACCTTATTCTATTATGAGGTTCATGGTTCAGTGAAAGGGATATAGAAAAGCACTAAGCAAAAAGGTGATCACTCTTAACCACTTCTCAGAATGATTCATCAGACTGAGCTTTTTAATACCCAAGGTAGATGGAGGATTAAGTTAATTATCTAAGTGACTCCAGGGAAACCTGTGGCTCTCACCTCGGGCAAGGGAATATTCAAGTCAATGAAGCTTTGAGCTTCTTCCATTTCCTGTCCAGGCAGTACATTCATTCTATTTCCATCAAATCCTTTATTACTAACCCTTTAATGAACCTTAATACTAGTGTTGAGGAATCTGCTCCATTTTTTTCCTGGCTTAGTGTCAATTCCAGTAAACCTCTTTAAAATGCATTGTGCAAGGGAGGAGTCTGACAGACACTACCTCAACCCAGCAATCAAGGTCAGAGTCAGTATCAACCACTACTCCCTCAGCCAGCTGATCAAGTCTGCAGTTAGAAGCAAACCAAGGACTGAGAAGGTCATAGCAAAAGGGGTCATGGTGATGAGTGTGTCTTTGAGATCATTTTCTGCGAATGGCTCTTCCCCTCTGTGGTTTCACTTCTGAAAGCCCAAAGCCCACCACCGTCTCCTGCTAAAGCGTTAGAAAAATCTCAACAGAGCAAGAGTCCACGAAACACCAGATCAGTAACAAAAAAGATCAAGTTCATCAAAGATAAGGGACAACCAGTCAATGGTCACAGCTAAAAAGAACCCAAGGAGATGTGGCAAGTTTATACCGCATGGGATCCTGGAATAGAAAAAGGACATTAACAGGAAAAGGAAACCTGAATCAGTTATGTACTGACTTAATTTTTATTGGCTCATTGTGACTAATGTCCCATATTATCTGGCACATCTCTGAAAAGTTTTATAATTTTTTTGTATATCTAAAATGATCAATAAAAGATCTGATGAAAATGCTTTGAACACATAAACATTATCTTTTAGTATTCCTTTTCTTTACATATCCTCATGATAAAATCGTTAGAGAAATCATGCTACCCTAATATAAAAGAGACTGTGTTTCTAATGGTTCATCTCTTATTACTTAGTTTTAGCTCTATCACCCAGTTATATGCTTGGTAAGTGACTTGATACCTATGTTATCCTGTAGTTATGTCATTTTCCTTCCTTTGGAAGCATAAAATTTTCAACTAATTTCTTTTATTGAAATCTTATTTTTAACATATTTGTGTTTCTAAAAAAATATCATATAGTCCACGCCAAACCCTTGAGCACGTGTGTATGACAGCAACAGCAGAGGAAATATTTCTAGATTTCAGATTGGGTGGATTCTGATGAACTGAAAGTAGTGATTTAAATACTTTATGGAAGTCCTAATAATGATGCAGTCCACCCTTTTAAAATAAGCCTGCTGACATTTTTGGATGAATAATTGATAGGATTTTTAGCTAGACTTAAAATGTAGTGGGAAAGTGGGCATGAGAAAACAAACTTCGGATAGATTACCTTAGTCACATGAAACAGAAATGTAACTTTGTATCAGATTCTTAATTCTGATTTCCCAGTATGTTTTTCTTTTTTACTATACTCCCTATGGGAATCTGTTGACATTCATTGCCAATAATACCAGCTATATGTACATTATTTTAACACAGCAACAAGAACTAGATATTTAGAAAGGAAACATAAGCTGCTTAACTATTACTCTAAAATACTTACTTGTTAATTCTTTAAATGTCAGAATGCTGTTATTACAGGGTATGATTAAGTCAATAGTTACAAAACTCCAGAATTTCTGAAGCAAGAGTTGTAAGATGACAAACAAGGTAATGATGAATTTCAAGTTGAGCATATGAAATACTGAAAAAGTATTTGGTTACTCTCATTAGTTCTTAACAGTATTCCTATCTCTACTTCTGTTAGAACTTTTGATACAGGAATAAAATCAGGCCACAGACTGGGATCAGTTAGCCATTAGGGCTGTACGCTGTCTTCCATAATGTTCTCCTTAGAGTCACAATCTTGAGTATCTTCTTTTATAATGTCACTTCAGATAACAGAAGAGACTGCAGAGGACTGTATCTCCAAGAGTAATTCTTCTAAGAATTAAAAAATATTTTTAAAGAAATTAGTCTGGAACTTAGAAACCATACTTTTATTTGTAAGCACTGTTGTGTGTTGCACGGGTAGTGTCAGTGCTGCAGAGAGAAGCTGAAACAAAAGTTTGGTCTCACTAATATAATAGTACATATCATTGTGGCAAGGGAGGGATGATTACATTTGTATGTTTTGAATACTGTTTTTTCAGGAGGGAAAGTACTTTACCCTGGTAAGAATTTAAAAACTGGAAAACACTCAGACGTAGACTTTGCAAAAACACTTTGAAAACTGGGATTATAAACTGACAAATAGAAGAGAATGAAAATGTTATGGAACTATCCTTAACACTTTTAAAAATAGCTTGCTAGCACAACAGGCTCAAAATATTAAAAAATACATGTTTCACAGGGCTGTAATGACTAGCATTGTCTAAGATTTTTTAAAAAAGATTTATTTATTATTATTGGAAAGGCAGATTAGATTTTACAGAGAGAAGGAGAGATGAGAGAAAGATCTTCCATCCACTGGTTCATTCCCCAAATGGCCACAACACCGGAGCTGAGCCAATCTGAAGTCAGGAACCTGGAGTCTCTTCCTGGTCTCCCATGCAGGTACAGAGTCCCAAAGCTTTGGGCTATTTTCCACTGCTTTCACAGAGCACAAACAAGGAGATGGATGTGAAGTGGAGCAGCTGGGACACAAACCGGCACCCACACGGGATCCCAGAGCTTGCAAGGTGAGGATTTAGCCATCAAGCCATCATGCTGGACCCTAACTTCAAGCAATTTTACAAGGTCTTCCTAATGATTCATTTTTCAGTTTTCTGAATCTATTTTTAATGACTTTTATTTACATTTCTTTACCAAAACATCTAATATTTTCTGTTTTTTGCAAACAAATTTGTCAAAATTACAATATGATTAATCTTTTTCAGTGTAAATTAAATGAGTATAGAAATGAATGATTAAACTCAGATTAAGAGATAGGTATTTTTGTAAATCAGCTTAATGGGATGAAAGTGTATTTTGGCCCCTAATGTCTACAGTCCTTTTCCAACACTGAGCTAGGAGGTAAATATACGACACACATTCCATTCTGTAAGTAAGAACCTAAGCAGCATCAAGAACACTAACACACACCCCATGCAGCTGAGCAGATTTCATAACTGGTCACCCTATGTACACCCCATGCAGCATGAGCAGATTTCATAACTGGTCACCCTATGTACAAATCTTAGGATTTAAAAAAAAGAGACCAGGTTATGGCCTTAACGTTTACATTTCACAGCTTCAGTATTGAAACTGTGTTTTGCTTTGTTCCCAGCTGCCCTGTGCCACGGTCAGCACACTTACACAGCTTGCAGTAACACAGCAACAGAGGGCCACTGTCGTGCTCCTCATCCATTATCACCGGACTTGGACAAGGTCACTCTTTGCAGAAACCTGATTCTCCAACGTATTGAATATATGTGCTCTTTACTTTCCATTATAGTTACAGACTCGTTTGAGATTACAAACAACAGAAACTCAATTCAGCTCCTATACCTGTGCGTTAGCAGATTCTAACAGAATACAAAGAAACCTTTGCTATCTAAAACCTGAAGTGCTACTTTTAAAGTGCTAATTTTCCCCCAGGGAGGAACTGACTCACGAGGAAGAAAAATCAAATTCTAGAACAAGTCTTGTGCTCTTGGAATGGTGGTGTAGACACCATCGAGGGCTTTCTTGTTTGTTTACAACAGCTCTGTAACTTAAACAGTCATGCCATGCTTAAAAAACAGTACAATTGCAAACACACAGACATAATCTTAGAAACTTAAATGAGAAACTCTCCCCTCCCCTGAAAAAGTGAGTTCGGCAAGAAATGCTCACATAACATGGTTACCAGCATCTGTGTGTGCGAATCTACTGTCCAGTCCTTCCCACCAACACTTCTTAACCCGGGCGCAGCATGGTACACACGCCTCAAAACCTGCACTCCGCAAACGCCCGCCGCAGGGATCAGGGCTCTTGAGAAGGGCCCTTATCCTGTCCATTTGGTAAAACAGTAAAAGTATTGTCAAACAGACAATTAATAGTCCAAAGTATCTTATAAAGATAACTTACAGCTAGCAGGTCACCATCATATATAGTAACAACGAGAATATAAAGTTTACATGTTAAAAAGGCTGAAGCATGCATCGTATCATTGTATATTACACATTTTCTAGTCATGTGCACCACTTCATTGTGCCTCAAACACAGACACAAGTACGATACTACACCATACATGTGTATACATCATAGTAGCATAATAAACTCAGTTCTAATCAGGAAAAATTAAATAAGTTAGGAACAGTAGAACTTCACAATATAAATGATGATTCTTTTAGGTTTTTCTTTACTATTTAGGAAAAAATAGGACTTTTTGTAAACATCTTCATTGCTATCTTTTTTCAACATATTACTCAAAATTTTTATTCAAATAGTTAATATCTAAGTGACATGGATAAAATATTTCTTAACACACGAACACCTTGAGAAAAAAAAACAGGCATTTGTTTAAAGAAACGGTTATTATAAATATTTTCTATCTTGCATTGTAACTACATTTTCATAAATAATGTATTTAAAAGTGCTGAATATTGTAGGATAGTCAGCAACGCCAGTGTAAACAGAATATGTTTTCTTCTCTGCAAATTGTTTTAAATCCCATTTTGTCAAACACTGCAACAGTTAAAATATTTGCATAGGGAATAGATAATAGCCCTTTAAATCTTGTCTCCTGAATTCTATATAAATTAAAAATCCTATCACTTAAAAAACAATCTTTGAAATGTTTTAAGTTTATGGAAAAAGAAACATATGATGTTAACCTTTCAAGTAAAATAAATTTGAAAAGAAAAAGCCCAAACTTGTATTTTAAAAAACATTTAATAAATTAAAAAAATGAGAGGTAGTTAAAAAAATGACAAAGGAAACCTATAATTTTAATATCATCCTTAATATAAGGCCAGTGTTCTTGGTGGATATAAATCTTTTTAAAACTTTCACTTTTAGAGTACTCAGTATTATATTCATTCATTTTAAGATTAAAAAAATAGCGTCCAGAGGATATTAATATTCAAAGTAACACTTTGATATAAATATGACAATGATTTTTGTTATTATAATTTTTGTGCATGACATAATAGTCTTTTCTTGAATGTCAGAAACACATGCCAACTTCAGGCAAGTATTTTGTCTTAGTTAGTGTAATTATAAAAAATAATCTGGCAGCTAGAAGACTTGCACACTGCACTGCCTTTTAATTATGGATGAGAATTCATAGTTTGGTTTCAACATTTTTAAAATAAGTCATTTTTAAGATACTACGTGGAAACAGTTAAGGTCTGAATGAGAGAATTATCTTTTTTCATTACCCTTATAGACCCTTTCTTTGTAAAATCTTAGGTTTTTTTTTTTTTTTTTTTATTGGCTTTCACTTTCAAGGAAAAAAGCCAGGGGACAGATGCCGCCCATCACAATGGTTTACGGAGCTACATGCAGGCATTCCTTCATGAAATCCTTTTCTTTTTATTCCAAAACTAAGTTATCAAGCTTGTATTTCTCTTGTTGCAGGACATAACTTTACACAACCATTTTACAACTGGAGATCCAGTCTTTAATAAATTAATTACAGTATTGGACATCTGATATATACATAGACTCATTTTCTTCTATTACAATTAAAAAAACAATATCATTCTTTGATTTGTCATTGAGATAGGATATTTTCAAATTGTTTTGTGCTTTTATTCTTCTTGATTTTTTTTTAACACAGCAAAGTCATCTTAATGAAAATGCCACCGTTTTGGCAGTGATCAACCAGTGGAATCCTCCATTAGGAATTTCCAGCAAACAGATAAATAGCTCTTTTTTCATTTACAGAAACATCGGCTTCAAAATTAGTGTATGGAACAACACAGTAGATAGTATGTTCAACACAATCGTTACATTTTAAAAATTGTCTTTGTCTATCTTGGATTATCATAAAAAATGCAAATCATAGCCAGTTGTTGGCGATTATAAGACCATATTGCACAAAAGTCCTTAGATACAGATAAAAGTTACGCGATTGGATTAAGTTTAGCAACAACTACGTGGCAAATGAAGCAGTTTTGACTTTGCACATGCAGTCTCTGGAGTTACACTAGGAGACTGTTCATAGGACTACAAACACAGATCGCTTGCAAGTAGAGTGAATGTAAAACAGACTGAGTTTGGCAATTCATTGTTTTCTGTCATATTTCCTCCAAACTTCACCATGGATAACCTTGATAAAAATGGAGACGAAGACCATAACGGTTGTATTTTCACAGTAGCCTGAGGAATACTAAACTACGGTTCTCCAGGAACGTGATTTCTGATGTCATTTCACTACTTTCAGTTCCCATCCCAGCCCTCCAGAATCATCCTTGTAACGAAAATTAAGATTCAGAAGAAGAGCCGGCAGTACTTTCAACAAATGACTTGTAAATCTGAGAGTTCAAAAACCTTGGAAAGGAATCTCTGTGCATTAAGGTATAAATCTGAAGTTGGGCATCTTCATACATGTGAGGATTGGGATCCAACAGATTTCTATTGATCACCTCTCTAACTCGAGAATCGAGACTGACCTAAAAAGAAATAAGAGCAGATACATTAAATCATATTTTTCATAAGACCTTGATTAAGTAACTGTAGGTTTGTGACGTCGCAGAGAAACTTAAGAGATTAAACGCAACTTCAGGACATCTGGAGGTCATCCTTTCAAGACTACATAGCTTATACCTTTTTTTCCTCCAAAGGAAGTTAATGAGTTCATGTGGACGTCCGGTTCAGATAGCTTGGCTTCTTTGGACTTACTTTTCTGTGCATCCACTCAGAAGCTTTGGACAACTGTCAGAAACATTGCCCGGGGCAGAGCTGTAGCGGAGTGGGTGAGGATGCCTCTGGCAATGCCTACATCCCACCACTGCTGCTTCTAGGCCCGGTCCTCTCCTTGCACTGCATCTTCCTGCTGGTGTGCATGGGAAGACAGCAGGGAATTGTGGTTCTGCTTCCCACACATGAGACCCGGATGGAATTCCAGGGCTTTGTGGGCATTTGGGCAGCAGGCCAGTGGCTGGGTGAGTTCTTTCATTTCTGGCTCTTTGTCATTCTGCCTTCCAAGTTGAAAACAAACAACAAACAAACACTAGATCTTGAAAAGAAAAACTGAGCTATCACACAGAATTCTTGTGGCAGAATATGAATCCAACCTCCTCCTATTCTGTTAATTCCACTGGTTACAAGGTAAGCATGCATAGGCAGAGGAAAGTTCCCTGACAAAACTTAGCATGCTTCTACTGGCTTCCCGCAGGTTCAACTACGTAACGGTTCTACTGTAGCAGGAGCAGGAAGTGAAGCAAGTGCAAGGACTTGATAAGGCAGAAGTGCAACAGAGTCTGCAAGTCTCATGTCCTACTGAGACAGACACACAGTGCTAACAAAACACAACAGCTGTTTGATGTGAATGTGGAGACAAGAAATAAAAACCAGCATTTGGAATACACATTGTAACAGTCCACTAAGTGTTCTTTGAAAAGTGCCCAGCAATTAAATTATAAGCTGATTTGTGTCTCACTTCCCCCTCTTAGTGAATGCTAATCCTGGTGGACATGGCAGACCACGTTGGAAAGGGAACTAGGGTCCATTAGGAGCAACAAGAGTATATTTGGGGGAAGAGAGCTAGAGCTCTCTCACACACAAACCTTTCATATTTCTACCTAAGCAGTTTGTCATAAGCCTTTCCAAGCGTGTGTGTGGTTTCCTTTTACCATGCTTCCCAGCCACTGTTCAGGCCAAGTCTGGTGCCTGAAAACTTTATGACTGAATCACCCATTTTTCCCATCTAACTACCTTAGCGCCCCCAACACCCCAGACTAACGGAGCTATGTTGACTGACACGGAATTACTGGTACGTCTGTCAGTAGAAGATGCTGACGACACTGATTGCTGTGGTTTCACTAGATCACTCATACACAGAACATCAGGACCTCACTGGGATGCACTGTCTATAGTCTTCTTTGAGAATTCTTTAATAGAGGAGAAAAAAATGTTCTGAAAAAGGATTATGTAATGCTTATCTTCTGTTACTGCCATATTCTGAGGTCCTCATTAAGTGCAAAGTGATTCAAAATCTAGATTTTTTTTCTCAAGATTTTTATTGCAAACTACTTTTTTTTTACTCAACAGGAAAATGTTGCCACTGGAGTTTAAACTGACTTGTATCCTGAAATGCAAGGTTATGTACAGTAAGGCAAAGCTGTCCCCAACACACTCAATCGTTTGTGTAAATATTGCTCTTCCTTTCCAACTTGAGAAAACCTGTCTTTCCAGTGGAGAAACAAGATAAAACAATCATTTAGTTATTAAATAATGATGATTATATCATTTTCTTATTAGCAGCTATAATTGTGTTATATTAATAGATACCTAGAATTATTATTAAGCATTGTGAACACACATTGCTGAAATGTTTTACTAGTTTAAGATGGTAGCAAAATACAAGGTAGTAAAGTTTTCAACATTTAGCGATCTTTAACAAGATTACCTTTTTCTATTTCCACTTAAAAATACGATATTTATGTTAGTATCTGATGGTTTGCTTGACAAGGTTGTTGATCAAAGGGGGTCAAATAAGGATGAACCCTGTGGCTGTGAACACCTGTAGTTTCCCCTGTGAGCTCTGTAAAAGGCAGGGGAGCCGGACCCTGGGCCTCAGCCACAGGCACGCTAGGATTCACAGGTGTCTGGGTGGGTCCAATGCATGGAGCAATGCGGAGTTCCCTGGAAAAAACCAGCCCTGAGGGAACAGACAGTTCAGCACCAGGTTAAGAGCGATCCTTGGAGAAAGGAAACTGCCCTCCCGCCCAGGCTCCCGGACTAGTGCCTGGGGAGCGTAGGGAGTGAAGGGGCACCTCACAGAAACAAGTTCAAAACTCAAAACACCCCTACCCTGACCCAGGGCACAGGAGCGCTCTGTTAGACCTAACATCACTTAAACTGGCGGCGTTAGCAGTGCTGAAAATGTTGGCAGTGTTGAGCCGCTGAAGTTTAGACAGACCTAAGTGACTCTAAGACAGGTCTCCTCAAGCCGGAAACATTCCTTCCCACTGGGAAGAGGAGACAGAAGAGAAGTGGCAAGCATAATACAGATGCCCCCTGGCAAGGCCACAGTCTCAGGAAAATGTAGTTAGAGCTAATGATCCAGCAAGGGCACACAGTTAAAGTGAGAAGAATTACGACAGAGAAATGTTGCTAGCGCGGCTTGGAAAACCTGGGCTCCATCAGTTGTATGAAGTGGTTAATCTTGTAGATTTCTTATCCAATGTTGTAGAGGCGGGATGGTTACTGAGATCTGTGCTGTGCTAGGGTAGGGAAAGCCACCCCTGTGATAGTAGCGAAGTGTATTTTTCGGTGGCTTCACTTGCGATCCAGTTCCCAGCTAACGGGATGGGAAAAGCAGCAGAGGACAGCCCCGATTGTCTTGCCCTTGCCACCCACCACCCACGTGGGAGACCTGGGAGGAGCTCTTCAGCCTCGTTCAGCTCTGGGGAGCGAGAAGCGCGCTGTAATTCTGACTTTCATATATTTATATATTTAATATATACTTAAATATATTTTATGTATATTTTAAATATTATATATATATATACCTTTAAAAAGACATTATTTCTGGGAGCAAGTATATCAAGTTTTGACAATGCCGTTTTGTTGTAGCCATCAAGATGCTGAAAAGAAATATTCAGGCCAGAGGATTTAAGTTGCTTTTGCTTTCTGTATTCTGCTTAATATGTTTTTCTTTACCTTCTGTATTCTGCTTGCGGTAGAGAATAGTGAATAGCTGGACAAGCATTTTATGATTAGAGAGGGAAGTAAGGTAATCTAAAATACAGCCGGGGAGCCTAAGAGATAAGGGGCTCCTGCAGCTGCATCCTGATTAGGTCATGAGGAGGGTCCCAGGACAGGCATGAGAAAGGTCTTAGGGCTGACACCTCAAGAAATATAACCTGGGAGCGGAAAGAACTGATTGTGTGACTCCCCGCTCCCTGCTTGTGACTTTAGCCTTTAAAAGAATGCAGTTAAAATGACTTGGGGTCGGTGTGCCTAGCCTCCTGTGTGAGGAACTGGCACTGGCCCCAGCGCGCTGGTGATCGAATAAAGCCTCTTGCTTTTGCATCAAGTCTCGTCTTTGGTGGTCATTGGGGAAACTCACTCTCTCAAGAAAGACGGTAAGGTTTTCCCTGTTGGGGTGCCTTACAATGCAATGGAAATTTTGACTCTACTATCTTAGGGAGAATTATGCTGAAAACGATGAATTTTCACTGAAAGTCTTCTTTCCCCCACAGAAGATTCTCCAATATGTTAATTAATTTAATTTTATGTTAATTTTTAATGTCATGATTTTGTTTCCTCCCATTTTTTCCACTTTCTGGTTTTTCTAACCTTGCTTTATATAGGGTTCTTTTCCATGTACAATTCTGGTTTTTTTCTTTTTCCTTCGGAAGTCCACATAAACTCTTAGCTAAGTGTAACTTCTACCATTGCAGATTTTATTTTTTGATAGTAACTAAATTTAGTATTCCTGTATTGTACTTCATAGACCTAAAAGACACCTAACTTCCTACCAATTCTAATATTTTTTTACCACGTGTTCACTTAGTCATGAATCATCTTGTGCTGAAAACAAGTATACAGAAAGCAAATATAAATTACAAGTAAGATTGGTTGAATTTATCTCATGGATTTAAGATTATTGATAGAACAAAGTGTAACAACCAAATTGTTGGTGAGGTCTAGATGAGAAAGCTCACTTGTTCGTGGGGATGATTCAGCCATGTGATTAAAGTCACTGTTTTTCATTTGGTTTGAGGATATATGGTTATTCTAGAGAATTCTGCAGTAGTGTGCTGAAGAAGGTACTGGGCAAGGGAAGAACCCTCAGCATGTTGTGGTTGGAGGAGCGGAATCTGAAGATCATGGACTTGTATTCGCTGCCAGATAGAGTCCCTCTACCTCTTTGAGCTGAAGTGATGCCATCTGTCCTTGTGGTTGAAATAATGTTGTGACACTCAGGTTTTAAGAGTATCTGTGAGCAGCACAGTTAAAGCCCATGGTAAAGTAAAAAGGACGCTTACTTGCAGTTCTCCAATGCCATGGGTGTTTAGCTTGGTGATGAAGACGCTGGTTAGAACATTAGTAGCCCTCAGCAGAGGACCTGAGTTGAGCCTTCTGCTCTGGCTCTAGATTCCAGCTTTCCACTAAAGTGGGCACTGGGAGATGGTACCAATGGCTTAACTAGCTGGCTTCCCGCTACCCCCACGGGAAAATGTGGTTGAGTTCTAGTTTTCCAAATTCAGTCTCCCACCACTCTAGCCATTTACGGATTGAACTAGTGTGTGGGGGTACTCACTCGTTCCTTCTCTCATAAATACACATTTAATTATAGGTTTTAAATTTATTTTTGACATATTTTAAAAATCAAACTCCATGTCTTAAGCTTTGCATCAGCTTAAACTTCACTTTCTCAGAGTTACCGTCCTGATGACCTCTATTTTCAGCTGTATCATTGGACCACCCCACATGATAACACTCATCACAACTTCAAGTTCTGAGTCTTCCATCTGATTTTCCTGACTTTCTAAAGTATAAAGGTCTGTCTGGTTAGACATTATTCTGATACTTGGTCCAGTGCCTGACTTACAGGAAATGCTTCATAAATATGTTTAAATAGACTTTTCTCCAAGTTCATTTTGTTGTGTTCGTGTTGTCAATATCTAGCTCATTGGGGCTGGTGTTGTGGCATAGTGAGTAAAACCTCTACCTGGGACCTGCATCGCTTTTGATCCCATTTGCTGCTAGTGAGCCTGGGAAAAGCAGCAGAAGATGACGTGAGCGCCTGAGCTCCTGCTGCCCAAGGAGGAGGCCCAGAGGAAGCTCCTGGCTTCGCGCTGGCTTAGTTCTGCTCATTGCAGCCACTTGGGGAGTGAGTGAACCAGCAGATGAAACACCAGACTCTCTTTCCCTCTCTCTAATTCTGACTTTCATATAAGGAAATAAATACATCTTTTAAAAGTGCTTAACTCATTAAATACCAACTATATGTGAATATAAATGTTTGAAGAAATAAACAGCAAAATATGCCTAATAAAATGTGCTTGGAGAATCTGACCTAAATTATTGGAAGTGCTATGTACACACAGTTTTGCCTGAAGGCACACATCCTAATGCATTCTCTCATAGAGTCCATATGGTTATTGCCTAAGCGTGAGGTTTAGATGAGTTCAGTGCTCACTGGTGTTACAACATTTTTCTTTTCAATGAAAATTTACAATGAAGCCAGAGGTCACAGACTATTCCAGCGGTTGTTAAAGCACCATGGATACCACCACAGACTTGGTAGATTGCAGCGGGTTCCCCATGTCATCAACCCAAGAAATTAATGCCCAGGCTTCAGACACTGAAGTGCATTTCCAAGTGCCATGCAGGTGCCAAGGGGCAGGAAGATTACAGCCCTGATGAACGGTGATGTCACTGCCCAGGAGTTTTGTAGCACATGGTTCTGTCCATTCACAGAAAAATGCTATACTTCTAGGATTCTTACTTATTTCTTTTCTCAGCCATGCTTATAGCTGATAGCAGCCTTTCAACAGATATGTTTTTCAAGCTCTTCATTTTGTTATCTTTTTACTATTTAACAGCTACAGCTTGTGTTGCTTTGCTGCAATATGCAGTGTGCAGCAAAGCCATTGATCTTCAATGGCCTTTTACAGGTCTTCATTTGTTTTCTATGGAGGACATCATTTAAAAAAGATTATGTTTGAAACAAATGGTACTTTCCATGTAAAGTTTTGGATTTTTTAAATTTAAAATTTGGCCATTTCTCCTCATTGAGTTGTTCTCGGACGTTCATATATAATGCACAGATGGTTTCGAATATAAGCAACATGCTCTTGAAGCCCTGAGATTTAACTTTTCCACACACTGGCTTAAATGGTTTAAGGCAAAGTGTTATGTACGTATAAATAATACTGAAGAGGTAAACTTTATTTGCACACAACACAGAGGTGCATCGTCATCCAATCTAATGAGGGTACAATGGAAGTTAAGCTTAGTGAAGAACGATACTTATTGAGTTACTTACAAAATCCAGACCATTCTTAGTTCTTTAAGCTATTATCACTTCATAATTATTTCAAAGGTTCATTTTCTTAGAAAATAATCTTAGTAAACAAAAGTTACAGAATTTGGGAAGTAGAAAAGCTCAGATGTGTGCACTAGACCTCAGTTCTGACTGCTTTCCGGGGGCTGCGCTGAGAGCTGTGTTAGGAGAGAAAGACGCCGAGCAGCCGTCCAGGTACAGCTGCTGCTGTGCCCATCTCATTATAGTGTTTTTCTGAACAAGTTAACAGAATGCTGTGGCCCAAGAGGTGAGTGATTTGCCACAGGCCACAAAATGAAATTGATGCAGAGCCTGGTCTAGAATCCTGTGCACTTGAACATGAGTTCAGGAGCTCTGAACAAGACATGTTCAAGATTCTGTTCTCCCCACTGTGAAAAACCAAGGTGCAGATGGAACTCACTTCACCAGTAATCTATTGTGGCTGATTAGAAATCAACAAGTTCCATCTAGGGTTACCATTCCCACAGCAGGGCACGAAAACCAGGACAGGGGCTGGGATGGCTAGACAGAAAGGCACCCAACAACATCTGTGTGGGCTGGACAGTGGATCTGGTTAGATGGAACTAGGCTTCAATGCTCATTGACATGTATGAGAGCAGAAGGGCATGTGGGACAGACTGGACTAGTCTGCCACACATACTGACAAACCAGGTTAGGGGGCGGGCGTGATGGGGAGTATTGTGGGTCGTTCCGACTAGGCTGCAGCTCCCACTGGTTTATGTGAGGGCCAAGTATGTGCTGGGCAGAACCAGGCTGGACTGCAAATACCCATTGGTTCCAGTGGAAGACAGGGATGGAAACAGAACCAACCCAGCAACTGCAACCACCAGCTGATTGGAGCGATGGACTGTGCTGGGCCCTGTGCTTCCTAGTACATACAAGAATCTGGTCTGGGAACACCTCAGACAAAGTTTCTTTGGGGATCCCCCCAATTGAACTGCCGGACTCAGAACCATAACCATAAAAAGACAGAGGACAGAGCAAGTCAATCAACCACTTCAGCCATATGTTGGCAGTGAAAAACTGGGCAAATGGAGACTCTAGGATGAACTATGTTAATCAGTGGATTCTTCAACCACCTCATCGTGCTTGGAGTGGCGAGACTGGCAGCAATTCATAACTGTTGAACTATCAAAACCCCTTGCGCAACACCCTCGGAGCATGTTCCACATCTGGGACCTAGGGTGGGTGGGAGACTGGGTGGGGCTTCTCCCTTAATATCCCCCTTTACCTCAGATACGTGAAGGAAACAATGTGGAAATAATAGTCTTACCCACTTTCCTGTAGCCCTTGAACCCTTTTACCCTAATTAACTATGTAAAGATTGTCAAAAATATAATAAAAAATGGAAAAAAAGAAATCAACAAGTTTTGCAAGAAAAGTCAGTGAGCTACAAGACTTGAAAGGCCCAGAAAACCAATACATTCATTCATGAGTCACGTTTCTGAATATGGCCCAAGAGAAAATACACCTAACACTTGCCTTAAAACAAAACCTTTGCAACAGTTAAACTTTTGTGACTGGAAATCCTTTGGGGTTTATACATAAGTTTTGCTATCAAATACCAATCATATGTACTCTGACAGGCAAGCGAGCAGTTAATTGAGCAAAGGTACTTCCTTTAACCCAATCATTTATATTCCATCTCAAGTGCTATTGACATGTTGGCACAAAGGTTTAAAATAACAAAGACTGAAATTTCACTTCGTTCTTCCTCTGGTGTATCTGAGATATTTAGTCATAATGTGAATATTAGAAACATTTAAGGAGTGAATCATCATGATTATTACAGTAAGTAATAATAGTTTTTGTAGTTTAGAAAAAGTACTATTTTGAATTGGAAATAATACTTCAATGACTTTTTAGTAAATACTCATGTTTACAATAAAGAAATGTGGTGAAACAAACTATTATTAAAATAATCAGAATTTAACATTTATTTTTCAACAATAACTAATTATTAATAACTTTTTAAATTAAGTCTTGTACAATGTTCTATTATTCAGTGACATGTGAAAGTCAGGAGCTGTGAGTAAAGTGGGAATCCTCTCAAAACATGGAGCCTCGGAGCCTGGGCTGTGGCACAGCCAGTGAAGCCACCTCCTGCAGTGCCGTCACCCCAGATGGGCTTGGCTGCTGGGAGCTCCCAGCTCTTCCACTTCCAACCCTTCTCCCTACCACTGTCCCCGAGATACAGCAGCAGATGGTCCAAGTGCCTGGACCTCATGTGAACGGAGCTCCTGGCTGCCGGCTTCCAGCTGGCACGGGCCTTTCCGGGCAGGCACCAACACAGCATCTCTCTCTCAGTAACTCTACATTTCAAATAAAGATACAAATCCTCATAAAAAAAAGGATAATGGTAAAAACAAAGTATCTACATGTACTTAACATGGGGAGCATTTTTTCCCCCAAACATTTAAACATCAGGAAAGCCACTGATTTGAAATGACACAGCCACCATTCAAAGCAATGGCTGGCTGGAGAGGCAGCACTTGAAGGCACAGTTGCATACCCAGAGGAGAGAAATGGAGTCATTTCCACAAGCACTATAGTTTTGTATAATGAATAGATAGGAAAGCCATGTCTCAGGGGACATTTGAATCACCTGGTTTATTTGCCTGTCATATATAATGCATCTCTAGGATAAAAGTGAGAATCAAATGATTATGCCAACAGAAGCTCAGTAAGGTTGATAGATGTTGAGATGGGGTAATCAATAACATAAAGGATAAACTTATAAGATGCAGAATTACAGTGGTGCTAGAAAAACAAAATGTATTGCTGTTGAAAAAAAAATCTCCTGTTTTGTTTCTGTGAATACCTTGTCCCCCGTGCCTGTAGAAAATAATAATAATAATAATAATAATGAAAAAAGAATCAATCTGTTGTGTATCCAACTGAAGAAGGTTTCTCATTTGTAGAGACAATGCTGCTGGTTTATTCTGAAATACCAATGGCACTTTATGCTAACTGATGTACCATTTCTTCAGCTATGTTTCTTTAGACACAAAATGACCTGCGTAGCATTTCCAGATTTAAATATCATCTAGAGCTATCCAAAGCAGACACTAAGTCTTTGCGCAGCTGTCAAAGTAAGGAGTGAGAGGCATGGTGGGGCAGGTCATGTCCAGCCCTGGATGAGCAGCAGTGGCCGCAGCCCAGCCCCCAGGGATTTCAGCAACGTGCAGTGCACACAGAGGAGGGTGCGCTCTGGGAGCAAGGGCCAGGTAATTTTTGTGTAATTTTAACATTCATGTAAATAGACAAAAATCACAGTCGTTCCACTGAGACATAAAGGCAAGAAGAGGCTGCTGTGGGGAAAGGGAAGGCCCTGGAGGAGCCGCTGTGTTCTCGTGTGCCTTAAAATCCTCAGGAAGCAGCCACCCAGAGCTCCATGGTCCTGCACTAGGCCGGACCTTCGCCCTCACCCAGTGTAGCCAACTCCCAGCTCTGCCTGTTCAAGTGCAAACCTGTTTCTTCAAAAGTTAGCGTAGAAAAGATATTTGGTTGCTACAAGCGTTCTTTGTAAGTACATTCTGATCATCAGAAAAACAGCTTGCACTTACTTCCTAAAACAGAAAATCTCGAATAAGTAAAATGATTTCCATTTACATCTGGCCCCCAGGATTAACAGCCATTGTGAAGGTCTATTCTTTAGCTCCGTAAAAATGCAGTCAAAAGCTCTGAGACATATGCCATTGTCGTCGAGCCCCTAAGTCATGTTCTACATGCAGAATCCTGCGCTCTGTTTTCAAAATCCAATCCTGAGAAGGACTCCTGAATCTGCTGCTCACCCACGAGCTGCAGCAGTCTGTCACACAAGTGATACGGGCTTGCAGGAGGCACAATCGCTGCCTTCCAGGAAATCCTTCCTCGTCCTTGTTAGCTTCAGCCCCAGCAAATGGCCGGAACGGGCTGCGTCAGGGTGGTTCTGAAAGGCACGTGGACTACCAGAGCAAATGACCAGGACAGCTCAGGACAAAAGCTGAAGTGCCCATCCAGAGACTGTGAACTTGGCAACACCCCACGCACTACTCACAACAGGGGTCTCTGGGATTATCTAAGGGTGAAGAAGCCCACCAAAATGTTTTTCAAGGGTTATTATTATTATTACTATTATTATTATTATTATTATTATTTTACCTCTTTTGGTGACAATATGGAGATGTAATCTTCATATATCATCCTGGCTTTTTCTTCTATCACTTTTTTATTCTGTTCCTTCTTCAAGTCTTCGCAGGCAAGCCAGAAAAGTAGATTTTCCTCACTGTATTCTGTTCGGAGGAACTCTCTGAAGAGGTTTCTCCCTGCTGGGGCCTTCATCATCTTGTCAAAATTCTGAGACCAGGACAAGACCTCATCTGAGGTCGGGTTTTGGCTGCAAAGGACAAGAATGAATTCATTAGCAGGCAACTGTGACCTAGGCACGCTGGGCAGCTATGGTCTTCGGTTG
Source organism: Ochotona princeps (assembly GCF_030435755.1). Classification (NCBI taxonomy): domain Eukaryota; kingdom Metazoa; phylum Chordata; class Mammalia; order Lagomorpha; family Ochotonidae; genus Ochotona; species Ochotona princeps. The sequence goes on along the minus strand of NC_080832.1, from coordinate 12,260,973 downwards.
GTGCCACCTGCTGGTCGCTATGTGACTACTCAGTCTGGAAAGCTCTGGTAGAACCCCAGCCCAAACTGGACAAGTTGTTTCTGGATCTGGACCAACATTCCCACGGGCAGGAGTTCCACGGAAGGGCGCGCCGCGCTCACACAGCAAGGAGTTGTGCACGACATGCAGCCAGTCATCAGAAATTCTGGGTGGGCCTGGCGGCATGGCCTAGCGGCTAAAGTCCTCGCCTTGAAAGCCCCGGGATCCCATATGGGCGCTGGTTCTAATCCCGGCAGCTCCACTTCCCATCCAGCTCCCTGCTTGTGGCCTGGGAAAGCAGGAGAGGACGGCCCAATGCATTGGGATTCTGCACCCGCGTGGGAGACCCGGAAGAGGTTCCAGGTTCCCGGCTTCGGATTGGCGCGCATCGGCCTGTTGCGGCTCACTTGGGGAGTGAAACATCGGATGGAAGATCTTCCTCTCTGTCTCTCCTCCTCTGTGTATATCTGGCTGTAATAAAAATGAATAAAATCTTTAAAAAAAAAAAAAAGAAATTCTGGGTGAGGGAGGGTCTCCCTAAGAAGCCGTTGACCTTGACTGGACAATAAGATGCTGGACTCTAGGTTTGGTATATGCTTGCAATGAGGGAATCTCAACTGAACTTGAACTGTGGTTATGCAACAAGGTGGAGGAATCCACCATGGTGGGAGGGTTTGGGGAGGGGAGGGGAGAATCTATGAAACTGTGTCACATAATACAATGTAATTGATGAATAAAAAAATTAATTCTGGGTGAAGCTTGGAAGTGTCTGAGCTTTAACATCGCAAGTAATCAGAAACAGTCCAGAAATTACTATGAAAAGCACCTCTAATTTTTTCTTTGCCTCTGATATAGCTTCCAATTTCCCAGTTATACAAACACTGAACATTTCTGTCTTCGCGAGCCATTTTTCACGTGTCACTGGACCTAACAAGAACAATGAGATTGTGTGTATCTATCACACATTGTCCAAAACACGCAGGATTTTTCTACGAAGAGTTATCACTGTTGAGAAGCTGAAGGCTTTTATAATGACAGAGAGGATTACCAAAAGATATCAATGCTAATTTTTAAAGACTACTGTAGTGAAAAACACATCAGCAATTGTTGCATTTTTTTTTTTTCCTCAAAGAAGTGAAGAACGGAATCCGTAAATTCCTTTGGAATAAATGGTGCTGAACATCTTTTCCCTCTCACTGTCGCACGTCATGAAACATTTCCCCTAAAACACATTTGGTCAATGAAGTAATGTACATCTTTCTTAGCCTTTAGGCCAGATGTCTGACTTAGATTTGTTACAAATCCATAGTGTCTGGATTTTTTTTTTCATTCACTTCACTTCTCATTTTAATAATGCTTCAAAGTTACTACGAAGCATCTTTGGCGATTTTTGTTTGTTGAAAGAGAAAGATATATGCAAATGATGTTTAAGCTGATGCCACAACCAACAGACGTTGAATGAAAGGCCACTGCGGTCACAAAGTAAGATTTCCCAGACTGAACTTGCATTCATTTCCTTGAAGTTCTCTGAGGGACACCGGAGAGTAAGAGAGGATACGTAAGTGCTCAGCCAACAGCACAGAAACCCAGACACAAACGCAGCGTGCTGGTACCACTCACCATTCTTCTAGGACCTGGATGCTCTCCATCTTTGTGGTGTGTGTGGGTCTTCCGGCATTATCCCCTCTTTCTTCGTTCCTGACGGTGAGGCTGTAGGAAAGCACAACACTGGGTTTTGTCAAGGGAAATTGTGTGCGTCAAAGAAAAGAGTGACGTTTTTCAGGAAAACCATTTTATAGGAGATTTCATTTTCAACTGTGAGAATATTTAAAAGACAAAAACAGCTTTATGGTGTTTAAATGGCAGGCAAGCCCATGTTGATAAACAAAATAGAAAACTTTAAAATAAGATAATAAAGCAAATCAGAATGTTAAAAATGGATATCATCATAAATTCTGACTTTGACCATACATAATTTGAATTACTTAGAAATGGCTTAGACAAATGATCATATGCTTTGGTTTTTCACATGTCATTACTTTTTTCCTTTGAAAGATTTAAATCATGACAGACACAAGACTTAATGCATTCCATAGATACAGGTAAGGAAGACAATTCTACTGCCTTTGCTGCCTTCCCTATCTTCAACCATGTGGACACAGACATAAATTTAATCTATTCCATAGTCACAGGCTTCATTTGCCACGAACCATAATATTCAACACGTAAAATGTAAGAGGATCAAAAGACCACATTTCGACTCGATTGTAATCATGAGCTAAGAACAAAGTGTCCATTTCACCTCTGCGCCTGTGCGGGTGTGTGTGTGTTATGTGTTAGCTCTTTAAATGGGACCTCATTTTGACTTCTGGTTGGTTCCATTCAGTTTGTTTTCTATTGATTTTCTCCACTGATAACTAAGATAATAAAACATTTCAGAATCTAACACGCATTATCTTTCCTCATAAGCAGCTGCACTGTCAGCTTCTGTCCTTTGCCCAGCCACTAACCCTCTTGCTGTTGGACTTGAATCTGATTTCGTCTTCAGCTTTTCCACTCCTGGCAGTCAATTTCCATTGTCTTGTGAAGTACAAAGCTTAGACCTGGATAGGAGAAATCTCTGTCTCCTGGGACACAGTTTGGGAATTCTGCCAAATTATACAAATGAGGCCAATCCCATGGGGTGTGGGTACCCCAGAACTGTAGTGGCCTGGTTCAGGCAAGCAGAGGCTGGGCAGCCCCTCCAGGTGCAACAGGCAGGTTCTAGGTGTGGGACAGACACACAGGGCAGTCGCTCATGGACGGATCTGAAGGAAGCTGGAGAGGAGGGCTTCGCTGCATCACTTGTAAGAAATGGATACTTCTGTCAGGAAGATGATCTTCCTGACCACCCGTCAGCATAAAAAGTTCAGAGAAGATCTCTTTCATTTCCTCATCCTTTCATTGATTTAGTCCATCAGAGGCAATGGGAAGATTACTGTTTAGTGCTTGTTACGACCCACATATCATTCATTAAGCGCTCGTGTGATTATCTCCATTCTGCAAATGAACCAAGTGAATGACACAGCTGTCTGGTAGGCAGTTCCCAAACAGAGCACTTCATGTTTAGCACTGTTGGAGTTTAAATGTTGCTCTGCTGAAGCCCCCTTCATTCTCACTGATCACCTGCTGGGAACAAAGCCCTCTGATAGGTCCCCTGGTTATATACCACCAATGAGAATGCAAAAAGCGCCCCAAAATACAGGTAGGAAGAAAAGGCACACAGGGAGACAGCGTCCAACAAGCAGTGCATTGGGAAAGTCTGGTATGAGTAACAGAAGCAATGGCTCCTGGATTCACTCTTTCAGGATGCAGAAGTGAGGATGGGGGAGTGTGGCAAAGGGAAGAACAAAACGAACCGGAGTCCGAAGCGCAGGCCAGCCTACAGTCAAAAGGAAAATCAGAAGAACTTACTGGAGAACACTGGGCTCATTAGACGAAAGAGAGTCCAACAGAAATTGACATGGATACTCAGAAAAAAGGAAATAGAATGTAACAATGAAATCGAGTTCTCCCGAGAGCATGTCTCACGATAATGGCAGGCGTACTGATGTGGAACAACACAGACAGGAGCTCCCTTCCCAGCTCCCTGCCGAGACGCCTGGGAAGGCAAAGGATGATGACCCTATTTCTTGGACTCCACCCAGCCACAGGAAGGACCTCGATGCATTCCAGACTTTGTGTAGGCGTGATCCAGTCAAGGTCATTTGGGGAATAAAAAGTGGATGGCAGATCTTTCTCTCTTTATCACTCTGTCCTTCAAACAAATGAGTAAATAAATCAATATTTAGGAAAAAAACTTCCAGTGGACCACGGCTGCGCAGAAGGCCTCAGGGGGGCAGTGCTGATCAGGTTTCCGTGTGTGGCCTGCAGTTCTCTCTGCTTCTACGAACTCGAGTCAGATAAGTGTTACAGAAGATTCATTAACTTCTCAAAGTATCTCTGAGGAGTTTATTGTGCTTCTAGTAATGCTGCGATAGCAGGTGGCTGGGAGGAATACCCCACTGCCAATATGTGTGCACACATAAAATATGCATTTTTTTAATACCATCTAGAAAGCTCTTATTTAAATAGGCAATTAATACACATTTTGGAAAGCTTTTTAAAAAAGATTTATTTATTTTTATTACAAAGTCAGATATACAGAGAGGAAGATCTTCCATCTGATGATTCATTCCCCAGGTGACCGCAACAGCCGGTGCTGCGCCGATCCAAAGCCGGGAACCAGGAGCTTCCTCCAGGTCTCCCACGCGGGTGCAGGGTCCCAAAGCATTGGGCCATCCTCGACTGCCTTCCCAGGCCACAAGCAGGGAGCTGGATGAGAAGCGGGCCTGCGGGATTAGAACCGGCGCCCATATGTGTTCAAGGTGAGGACTTTAGCCATTGAGCTACTGCGCCAGGCCCCTGGCAAGCTTTGTTGAATTTATGTGTGTATATGTGTGTATTGTAGACACACACATCTTAAAGCATTATCAAAAGACTTGTAAGATATCTCGCCCTGATCCGATAACAGCATCCCAGAGAGTCTGGTTCTGTTTCTTTCCCACACAGTGTTCGCTACAAAACACAGGCTCATCTCCTCTCACACAACATCTCTGAGAAGTTTGTTCTCCAATTATGCCATGTCTGAGGAGTGACAAATCTGAAATCCGCACAGATGAATCACAACTTCTGAACGTGAATTTTGGCTCCACTATCTATTTCTGTGATATTTACAAACATCCCAAATGTTACCATATTAGCGTAATGGTGAGGGAAGGCTGGATTGTATCTGTGTCTGTCATTTCTACAGAGGGTAAAACATGGACACACAATTGAACTAGAACTACGCATGACAGCCACTCAATTTTTTTCTCAAAAATATTTTTATTTGAAAGAGTTACAGAGAGAGAGAGAGAGAGTGAGCGAGCTTCCACTTGCTATTCACTCCCCAGATGGCTGCCATGGCCAGAGCTGAGCTGGTTTGAAGCTGGGGACAGCAGCTTCCTCTGGGTCCCCACAGGTGCAGGGCCCATGTCTTGGGCCATTTGTGTGCTGCTTTCCCAGGCGGCAAGCAGGGAGCTGGACTGAAGTGGAAGAGATGTCCCTCCAACTGGTGCTCTTCTGGATTGCTGGCATTACAGATGGAAGATTAGCCTGCAGTGCCGCTGCACTGGCCCCTCAATAATTTTTTTTAAAGATTTATTTTAATTTTTATTTCAAAGGCAGATCCACAGAGAGGAGGACAGAAAGAAAGATTTTTTTTTTTTTTGTCCGATGGTTCATTCTGCAATTGGCCACAATGGCTGGAGCTGAGCTAATCCGAAACCAGGAACCAGGAAACTCTTCCAGGTCTCCCACGCAGGTGCAGGGTCCCAAGGCATTTGGCCGTCCTCAACTGCTTTCCCAGGCCACAAGCAGGGAGCTAGATGGGAAGTGGGGCTGCCGGAATTAGAACCGGCGCCCATATGGGATCTAGATGTGTTCACGGAGAGGACTTTCACCACTAGGCCACCGCACTGGGCTCGCTCAGTACTTTTTTAACCATCCACCATTTGCATCACGCTTAAACTGAGACAACATCTTGCCTTGCAGAACCTGAACAAGCTGTCCTCTTAACGAGCTGTCCTACAGGACTGCTCTTAAAAAAGTGTATTTCAAGGTCTCAGTCATCCATGGTCACTGCTAAGTGCTGCTTTCAGATGAAGAGGAGTGGAGAGAATAATCAAGGAACTGCATGGACAGCGGGACAGGCAGCGGCCTGGACTGTTTCCCTGTCCGGTTGTGAGTGTCTGTCTCCCACGCCGGTGGCTCTTGCTCTAACTAATACGGATTCTTTTAGGGGAATACATGACTGGAAATACGTGTTCCAGATTAAAATGTACATATTCTGTATGCTTGAAAAACATCTCGAAATTAAAGACCAGACATCTTTGCGAGGGGTCACACCAAAACATGACTTTTTTTTCCCACTTGAGTGTATGTAACAATTCCTCTTCTAAAACAACACATACACCATGTTCACTGTGGCAGTTGGAATCAAAGCTTAAACAGCCCATGAAAGAAAAATGCCAATAGCCTAGCCTAAAGGTAATGCAGTAAGCATTTAAAATCACATGAGGGATTTTTAAAGAATGATGATTTTGAGAAGACAGCAAAAACATATGGTATATTTCAGAAAGTCAGGAAACAGGTTCTCTCTCTGTACAAAACTGGGTTGTTTGCTTACTAGGGAGGTGGACAGCGAGGTGGTGAAAACTTTGCCTGGATGCCAGGGAAGACTTTATGTGCTGATCTAAATCATGGTTGCCAGGTCCACGTTGGAATGATCAAGTCTTAGGAAGAACCTTTGAAATGGTTATAAATAAGATGCATTCTTTGCAGTAGCCATGGTAACTCCAACATAGAAGGCTGATCCCAACAGCACATGTAATTACACAAAAAATTCACCTGAGGAATCCATAGTCCACCTACATGCAGTGTGACATGAAGCCCCTCAGACGGAGCCACTGCCTTTGCTCAAAGCAGGCGACATTCAGCATTTCAGTATTCTCACACTGTGACACCTGTCTTATTTAAAAGCTTGAAACTCAAATGTCCCAGTGTTGTGGCAAAAACAAAGTCAACATCCTTCTGGTTCTGAAAAGGACTTTGTAGATTATTCTCTAAACATTTGACTTTCCCCTTCAAAAATATCACAGCGAGATGCCACAGCTTTCTGCAGGACTTCACAGCCATTTTGCCAAACAGATCAAATACCTGGCTTACCCAGTGATGCCTCAATTAGAAATACGAGTAGCACATTGGCTCTGCTCTGGCACAGGTAAGTCCATGTCATGTGGCAGTGTGATAAGAACTCACTTATGGTCATGTCCGTGGTGTTTTTAGACACCTCTACAAATTGTGAGCTTAGGCCTATCGGAGTGGAGAATGGCCTCAGAGAGGAAGCAATGGTCACACTGGGTTGAACACATGCAGGTGTTTGGTTACGGAGACTTAACCAAACGGAACCCATGCAGAGGGATAACAGTGGCATATTGAGCCCAAGAGCTGCAAAGAGTTGTGAAATAAACAAAGAGCCAAAAGGGCAGGTCACATGTTTCCAAAAAGGCAGGGAAGTGCACCTTAGACAATCGGTCAAGAGAGCAAGGGGTAGACTCTGAACGTGGAGCACACCTCCCTGGGAGGCCAGGGGCTTTCTCTGCTGTCCTTTTCCACTTCTTAATTGGGATAACGGTTGAAACCTACTTCTCAAGGATGAGCAACAAGGAATAAGAATGTGTGGCAATAAGGCAAATGATTACAGCCGCTTACATGTAAGGGCAAACTGGAAACATCACAAATGGCGACTCTGAATTGAGCATACAGCTTCTTCAGTTCAACCTGGAGAAAATGGAGGCTCTTTGTAGTTAATGTAAATCACCTGCTCACACATGACCTTACCACTTCTTTTCCACCCAAGTCCTGTAAAGTAAGCAGCAGCACTTGCTATCACTCATTATCATCTTATTTGGAAGGGAGTAGTCACCAAGGTTGAGTTACAGCACACTTACAACGATCAGCTGACTTAACAAAGACTGTTACATCTCCTTACTCCTGGATTCCTGCTCATATTAGCTATGCAATGTTGCTTCTCTTTATACAGCAGAGCTGGCTGTGGGATCTTACCCATTCAGTTTTATTTACAAACGTTGATTGTTCTTGGGGCCAGTGTTCTGGCACAGCAAGTTAAGCCAACACCTGCAATACCAATATCCCATAGTGGCTTTGGTTCAACTCTTACCAGCTCTGTTTCCAGTTGAGCTCCCTGTTAATGTGCTTGGGAAAGCACCAGAAGATGACCCAAACAATGGGGCTCTGTCTCCACGTGGGAGACACAGGTGAAGCACCTGGCTCCTGATTGAACCTATTCCAGCCCTGGCTGTTGTTTCCATTTGAGGAATGAATGAGCAGTTGCAAGACCTCTCTCTTTCCCCTGTCTTCTCTGTAACTCTGCCTTTCAAATAAATAAACACACACATAAATCCTAAAAATTGATTGTGCTTATAGGTTTGGAGAGGGTAAGCCACTTTCCTCCCTTACAAACCAGTGTACTTGGGTGCAAATGCCCCCTGTACAGGGGCGACCTTGCAGTCATCACTTTAAGAGCTGCTGCCCAGAGAACTGTGTTTTACGAAAGATATTATTAAGGAGCAGCTTCTTGATTTATTCTGGACCAGGAGGCTCTCAGGAAGGAATACTTGGAGATTTTGATAGCAAAGCTTGAAAGAGCAAGAATACAGGAGGTGCCACGTCGACTACAGACAACCTGATGCAACATTTTGAATGTGGAATATAAGGGTAGGAGTTGTCAGAAATTTGTGTCTGGGGCACTGTGGCAAAGTAGGTAAAGCCACCTCCTGCAGCTTGAGACCTGGAGGCAACATATCTGATCCAGCTCTCTGCCAAGCAGCAGAGGATGGCTCGGGTGCCTAAGCCTCTGCATCCACATGGGAGACCCACAAGAGTCCCTAGCTTCTAGCTTCAGCCCAGCCCAGCTGCAGCCATTGCAACCAGTGATGGAAGGTCTCTCTTGTTCTCTTTGCCTTCCTCTCTCTCTGTCTCTCCCCCCCACAAACTCCAGCATTCAAATAAACAAATCTTTAGATAATGAATTTGTGTCTGGAAATATTATACCTTCTGTAAAATGGCGCAGTATCTGCATATCATCTAGGCATATCCTCCCACGTATTTTAATTGGTCACTAAATTATTCACAATTCCTAAAAACAACACAAACACCATGTGATTATTGAATTGCATTATGTAGGCAAAAATGACAAGAAAATGTCAGCGCAGGTTTAGTATGCATACTATTAATATTTTCAAACCACAGCGGGTGGAACCCAAAGATGTGAAACTTTTGGTAATGGAAATATAGTTTCTGAATAATCTGTTACAACCATGTCCACTAGGAGGCACTGTTTGCTTTACTGTCACATTGCTTTTACCTAGCCAGAATAAAAGGAAACAGAAAAAGCTTCTGGGAGTCATGACCCTATTTGGAAAAATGTGTAATTTTACATGTAAGGAATTTTGATTATTACATCTTTATAACAGAGGTGAAAATAGTTCTTCATTTTTTCTGGGAATGTAATCATAAAGCTTTTTTATTTATTTATTTTTAAAATTTTATTTATTTTTATTTTTTAATTTTTTATTGTATTTTTGTTGACAATCTTTACATAGTTAATTACGGTAAAAAAAAAAAAGGTTCAGGGGTATAGGGAAGTGGGTAATACTATTATGTCCATATTGTTTCCATCATGTATCTGAGGTAAAGGGGGATTTTAAGGGAGAAGCCCGACCCAGTTTCCCACAAACCCCAAGTCCCGGATGTGGGGCATGCTCTGAGATCCTTGCTCAAATGGTTTTAATAGTTCTCCAGTTATGAATCGCTGCCAGTTTCACTCGATGAGGTTGTCCACTGATTGACACAGTCCATCATAGAGTCTTCATTTGCCTAGTATTTCACTGCCAACATGTAGCTGAGGTGGTTGATTGACTTGCTCTGTCCTCTGTCTTTTCTTGGCTAGGGTTCTGATTCCAGCAGTTTGATTGGGGAGATCTCCAAAGAAATTTTGAGTTATTCCCAGACCAGATTCTTGTATGTTCTAGCAAGCACAGGGCCCGGCACAGTCCATCACCATGATCAGCTGGTGGTTTCAATTGCTGGGTTGTTTCTGTTTTCAGTCCTGACTTCCACTGGAACCAATGGGTGTTGCAGTCCAGCCTGGTTCTGCCCATCACATACTCGACCTGCAGCCTAGTCGGGGCGACCTACAATAACCCCCACCAGGCCCGCTCCCTACCCTGGTTTGCCAGTATGTATAGCAGACTAGTCCAGTCTGTCCCACATCCTATTTGGCTCTTGTACTTGTCAGTGGGTATTAAAGCTTAGTTCCATCTAACCAACTCAACTCTCCAGCCCTCACGGATGTTGTTGAGTGCCTCTCTGTCTAGCCACTCCAGCCCCCGTCTTAGTTTTCATGTCCTCCCGCGGGACTAGTGACCCAAGAAGGGGGAACCCACTTTTTCCCTCCCAGGTCTCTCTAAGTCCCGGTTTATGCACTCTTCGGGTGGTTCCGTGATTTGACTTGACAGAATTAGTCCCCAGTGCCAGCTTCTGCCAGTTGATGCTGTGGCTAAGCCCAAACATCCCTCACCCACTCTAATTTATGCTTGCACCAGCAGGAATAATCTGCCTAGCCTGGCTTTTCCCTGATCTAGTCCACGTGCAGCGCACAGGTGTTGCAGCCTTGCTTAGTCTGGTCTGTCCCCATCCCAGCCCAAGCTCTCCAGTGGGAGTAGCTGTCTGGCGAGGGGACCAGCCTCTTAATCCCCCCGCCGGCTCTGCCCCCCCTTCCTGGATCTCACGTGTGCTGGTTGGGTGCTGCATTCAAATCCAGTACAGGCAACCTCACCCTAGCGTTCCATAGTGTGCACTGGTTTTGTCGCAACCAAACCTGGCTCGACCCACACTCTGTTCTGGTGTTCGGATTTGCCAGTGGATGACATGAACTGATTCAGCCTGGTCTGCCCCTGACCCATGCCAAATGTATGCCAATGGGAAACTTCCCATGGCCTATTCTGGGCTGTTTCCTATCATGCTTCTTGCGCTTACCTGCAGGGACTGTGTCCTGCCAGAGGAGTTGCCCAGGCTCCTCCATTGGAACCTCTCCCAATGCCAGATTTTGTGCTTGCCAGGGGGTCCTTGAGCCAGCCCTATGCAGTTCACCTCCTGTCTTAGCAGGAACAGTGGCTTTTCCTGGCTGGCTTTCACCCCATTCTTGTTCTTGTTGTTGGATGTTTCAGCCCAGCCATGGCTCGTCCATACCCACGTACAGCTCACACATGGCTCAGTATGGGGCTGAGACCCAGCCTAGTCAGTCCCACATCCACCCTGGTTCTCCAGGACACCAGATGATGTTGGGGTCTGGCCTGGCCTGGTACATCCAATCCCAGCCCACACTAGTGCCTCGGGAGATTGCAACTGTTTCCTAGATAGAACGCAACCCCATTCCAGCACACGCACCCCTTGGTGGGAACCTCAACCCAGTTAAGGTGTCCCCTTACCTCCCCAACTGGGCCTGTTCCTAGCCGTAGATCATGCGCCTGCCAGTGGTTGCTCTGACTCAGCTTGTCTCAGTCCCTCACTTGTCCTGGCCTCTGCCTTAGACAGTGTGGCTTAGTGTCCTTGACTCAAGTAGACCAGTAGGTGCAAGAGCATGGCTCGGCATGACCTGTGCTCCATGCTGGTTTCTAGTTTTGCTTGTAGGCTAAGGTTTGCTCAGTCCTGCCCAGTACATTCTGTTCCGTTACCAATTTCTTCAAAGGAAGAGTTACCGCCATTGGGAATGTTAAGGATTGACTGAAATCCCAGCACAGTGGGATCAACCTGGAGCTACCTAAGCAGCGATTCAGACAACCAATACCCCAGAGCTCCCTGGCCAGGCGGCCAGCAGACACAGCCTGGCACCACATGGTGCACTGGTTGCCCTGGGGGAGGCCAAGGACTCGTTCACTGCCTTGCGGCAGTGTCTTTGGCATGAGTCCCCAGCATTGGGTCCGACCCAGCAGGGGTACCCCCCACAGCCGCCACACTGTGAGGAGTGGCGCTTGCCCCCAAACCCAAGGCCCGAACCCCTCCCAAACTCACCCAGCCGCCAGATATTAGCAGCTGGGCGGAGCTAGGAATTTTAACCCAGTTCCCAAGTTCCCTCATGGCGCACTTACCCTGAGGAAAGAGCTCTCTTGGGCCCTCGAGGAGGCCGAGGACTCATCCACTGCCTTGCGGCAGTGTCTTTGGCATGAGCCCCCAGCATTGGGTCCGACCCGGCAGGGGCACCCCCCACAGCTGCCACACTGTGAGGAGCGGCACTTGCCCCCAAACCCAAGGCCCGAACCCGTAATCATAAAACTTGAATGAGAATTTACTTTGGGGAGGCACACATGTGTGCATCCATTTTTCAGTTTTGACTTTTGAAAAAGTTCTAGATACTTCCTGGCCCAAAGCAATTTCATTTGGAAATACTTTTAGAGTTTTTAAAAAGACAGGCGTAATCCTATTCGCAAAGCTGCGAGTTGTTCTGTACTGTACTGTCTTGTACTGGGGTAATATGTAACTTGGTCCACGCATTCTCAGAGCAAATTAATTAGAAAAGGTTTGTAACTAAGCATAGGTAGGAAGTATTTTTTAAATTTTAAACCTTTTAAAATAGGCATGTGAGTATAAAGTCTCCATCCTATTTCTCTTTCAGTTTGGGTTGGGGGTCAACATAAATCTATAGTTTCCATGCATGAGGAAGATTTTCTTCATGTTCTGATTTCTCCTCTATGTTTGTTACTGATTTTTGTCTATACATGCATTTGTTTGAAATGATGGGCTTCAAAAATTGCCTCTTTTTTTTCCCTTCATCTGTTTTAGATTTCTATTTCAGGTTCCAGGCCATTTTAAGGTTTGTTGATGTGGTAGCTTGGTTGAGAATACCAACTGCACTGAACAAGTAATTACATGATTAAAACTGGGATCCACTCTGTAAGCTTATGTTTGGTGAAATAACCAAAGCTGTTGGTTTGGTATAGATTTTTTTTTTCTAATTTGCGCTCAGAATTCAGAGAATCATAGAACAGAGCCTACTCTGCCAGTCCTCAGAACCGACGTTTGCTCTCGGGTTGATTACAGCTCTATTTTAAGCTGTTCCTTGAGCTCACTGGAAGTTTTCTCTGTCATTGATAGGCAGTTTCGTGAACGCTTTTGTGGGAAAGCAAATATCTTGGTATGAAAAAAGCAACCAGTCTGCTTTGAGGTGCACAGACTCTATTGGACTTGTTCGCAGATTAGAGTCTCTGAACATGTTAGTCGGGTTGGAGCTCAGGCTTCTGCTTTTTATTAACTGTAGCGCTATCACACTTTCATTAAAACAAAACCTAGAATGAGATCGGAAGATTCAGAAATATATGTAATATTTGGCAGGGTGTCCTCCATCTACCTGTTCATCACTTTCTTGGCCTTTGGCAGTTACTGTGTGCATGAGTTTGTATCGGATCAAGGTGGGAGGCATCCTTGTGAACAAACTGGATTGAAGGGCAGAGTCCTGAGCTGTGGGGAAACTTCACGTGTTACAGAAAATTCACTGACTTCCATGCATTGTTGATCACATGATACCAAGGAATGCACTGACACTCACAGATTAAGCCACTTTCCATGACATCAAGGTTATGTGTCAGGAAACAGGCACAAAGTGGGTGTGGTGCAAAGTAGAGCATTGGATTTTCCCACAGTTACATATGCAGGACTGCTTTCACTCAGAATGAAAAGCAACATGTTATTATTTCATTGTTACTGATGGGCTTGGTTGACCAAAATACTCTGTATGTTTGAATCATCTTTTTAGACCAAAGGCACCAGAGTGCTCCTCTCAGATGCTCTTGGCCATGCGATGTTACTTAATACATAGTTTGTTAATCACTGCAACAAGGGTGTGGTTTTATAATATTGAAAATTACAACACTCTTAATACCCAACTCAGCAGATTGGTTACACAATCAATTTCATTTTCACAGAAGGTGGATTTTATTGTCTCATCTGATAAAGATGGAAAAAGTGATTCTGAAGTGATAATCCAGAAATAACAGGTCCACCATGCCTGGGCAATGACAGAAAGTAGGCTAGTCCTAAAATAAGTAGAGAAGAATTTTAATGAGAAAGACAAAAATAGTTAATACTGACGTAGCACAACTATGACTTAAAAAAAAAAAAGATTTATGTACCTGTCTGAAAGGCAGGGTGACAGAAAGTAAGAGAGACAGAGAAAGAGAGGTTCAATTGTGGGTTCACTCCCCAAATGCCTGCAACAGTTGGGGCTGAGGTAGGCTGAAGTCAGGAGCCAGGAACCCCACCTCCGCCTCTTCCGTGGGTGACAGGGCCACCCAAGGACTTGGGTCATAATGTGCTGCCTCTCCAGAGGCATTAACAGGAAACTGGAGCAGAAGGGGAAGTACCAGCACTCAAATGGGCACGCAGGTATGGAATGGAAGTACCTGGATGCCATGCCCACCCCCAACTATGGCATTTTGTAGGTCAAGGAGCAGAAAATATCTATAAACTCTATTTTTTCATAATTCTTGAGCAGGAGTGACTTTGAAAGTTTTAAACATTGTCTAAATAGTCAATTAGCCTGGATTTGAGAGGGTCATCTTGGAAACGGAGTAATTCATTTTGATTCAGTCAGGAAGGGAACTCCAGCTTCCCTGACACTTAGTGGTCACCTGCAGCATCACGGTGTCTTAGAACTTTAAAGGACTTGTCTCATTTTTTATGTCAGCAGCTTTCCTCCCCAACCTTCTCCTCTCTGCCCACGTTTCAGAAGAGCCTGGATCTCCCAAGGATCACTTATAACCCCTCGCTTGGCCAGATTGCAAAATGTTAATACAGTTTGTGGCATATTGGGCCCCACCACCCTGTTGTATTTGCAGCCACAATTATTCCTTCTCTGTGGAACTGAATCCCCCTTGGCCTCTGTGAGAGCCCACTGCTGTATTTTCCACATGAAAGCTCGCCTGCACGTTTTGTGTTTGCAACTCTTTAGATGTTTTTTTTTTTCACTGTTGTTTCGCCCTGAGGATTCCATCTTTAGTTCACTGCTCTTTCTCTGGCTGTATTCTCATCCCTGCTGGATAGAGTTTTTATATTTTGGACTCCTCAATTATCATATTTAATGTGTACTTGCTGTAAACACTCTCAGTGCCTGAATATTCCATGGTATTGGATTTCAGATGGCCATATTGAATATATACTTATCCTAAAAGCTTTAATTCATTTACATGACTAATTCTTGGATATCTCAAACACAACTAGTTGAACTCACCATCTTACATTTGAACTAAATGACTTTTTGGTCCAGTATTATTTCATTTGATGGGACCACTGTCATTGAAGACACCACTTAATTATTCTCTTTTTTTTGTCACCTATAATTAATATTTGGCAACATACCTTAGTTCCTTATTGAGTATTCAATTCCCTGACTACCTTTTTAACAGCAGCTGCTTTTAGCATTCAGCATTTTTCAGTGTAATACGGTATATAAGAAAAAAACTTGGTGGTACACAGTATTCACCACCTCCCATATCATAGTGAGGCCTGGGGAAATATGCCTCTAATGTGTGAAAAGAATTTATTTGACTGAAATGCTCATATTGCATAAAGCACAGTCACTCGGAAAAGCCAAATCTATTATCATCCAACAAATGTTAAAGAAGTCATTTACAACCAAAATGCACTTCTGACTATTCTGAAGCACTAAACTTTAGCCTGATCAAGTTCTATGTGAGACTTATGCTGGATATTGTATTTTGTTTAATCAACCATGACCTTTGCTATAGGTTTTGTAGGTATTTTTTCTAAACCTTTGCCTGTTTATGATAGTTTAGCATTATCTGACAGTAATGGTGCTATCGTGGAACTGCAGTGGATCCTGGTGGATCTGTGTTAGGGCTGGTAGTGTTTTCAGCTTATTTAGGAAGATTGTTGATGGTGTTTGGTACAATAGTTACTGAAGTATTTCCTGAGGCAATACTCTAATATTGTTGTTTGGGGATTTCTGTTATCAGTGTCTTGACAGTTTTCCTTATGGTTATAGGATTAATACATCATACTGACACAGATGGTCCTCACTACATTGTCGCATGAGCACAGTGAACCAACGTGGCTGAGATTCAAGGTATTCTCCCCAGGTCTGAGCTTGAAATAAGTTAAGCCAGGTGGGATGCTGGGGCCAGTGGACCTCACTCAAGTCTCCATGCAGAGCCCTGTCTGCAGAGAACTGCAACATCTCTTTCCTTCTGTTTTCTGCGGCTTCTCACTAGAGGGAAATGCTTCTGCCTTCAACTCTCTCCTTCCGGGGACACTCCTATTCGTTGGAACTCCAATTCTTCTGCATTCTCAGTCTTCCGAGGCCCAATTTCTCCCTCAATCTCCAGCCAGCACCTGCTTCTTCTTCTTTTTAAAATGATTTATTTATTTATTTTTGTTGCAAAGTCGGATATACAGAGAGGAGGAAAGACAGAGAGGAAGATTTTATGTCTGTCGATTCACTCCTTAGGCGGCCGCAACAGCTGGTGCTAAGCCAATCTGAAGCCAGGAGCCAGGAACCTCTTCTGAGTTTTCCACATTGGTGCAGAGTACCAAAACTTCACTTGCTTTCCCTGGCCATAAGTAGGGAGCTGGATGGGAAGCGGGGCTGCTGGGATTAGAACCGTTGCCCAGATGGGATCCCAGCTCTTTCAAGTAGACTTTAGCCACTAGGCCACTGCACCAGGCCCCATCCCATGCTCCTGGATAGGTAAAATCAATATCATTAAAATGTCTATACTGCCAAAAGCAATGTATACATTCAACGCAATCCCAATCAAATTGCCCAAAACATTCTTCATGGAACTGGAAACAATGATCCAAAGGTTCATCTGGAAGCACAAAAAACCAACGGATAGCTAGAACCATCCTGAAGAACAGGAAGTTAACAGGGGGAATCACAGTTCCGGACCTCTGGACATACTATAGGGCAGTGGTTATCAAAACAGCGTGGTACTGGCACAAAGATAGAGAGGAAGATCAATGGAGCAGAATAGAAACACCAGAAGGAAACCCACACAGATACAGCCAAATAATCTTTGACAAAAAGACAAATGACAATCCAGGCAAATGGGAAAGTCTGTTCAATAAATGCTGTTGGGACAACTGGTTAATAGCCTGCAGAAACAAAAAAATAGATCCACATCTCTCACCATACACTAAGATGTGGATCTAAATGGGTAACAGATCTAAACCTACATCCAGAAACCTTCAAACTTTTGGAAGAAAATGTTGGAAACACACTGGAACACTTATGGGTAGGCCCTCACTTCCTAAAAAAGACTCCAAATGCAGTAGAAAT
This sequence comes from Ochotona princeps, assembly GCF_030435755.1. Taxonomy (NCBI): domain Eukaryota; kingdom Metazoa; phylum Chordata; class Mammalia; order Lagomorpha; family Ochotonidae; genus Ochotona; species Ochotona princeps. The sequence continues at coordinate 12,243,962 of NC_080832.1, read as the reverse complement.
CAAGACCAAAATAAACAATTGGGACCTCATCAAACTAAGAAGCTTCTGTACAGCTAGAGAAACAATCAACAAAGTAAAAAGGCAACCCACAGAATGGGAGAAGATCTTCGCACACTACGTAGGTGATAGAGGGCTGATCTCCAGAATATACAAAGAGCTACAAAACAACCAAAATGTCAAAACCAACAAGCCACTCAAGAAATGGGCACGGGAAATGGGCAAACACTTCACAAAGGAACAAACCCAAATGGCAAATAAACATATGAAAAAATGCTCAAGTTCCCTGGCAATAAGGGAAATCCAAATTAAAACATCAATGAGGTACCACCTCACGCCAGTAAGACTGGCCCACATGAATAAAAGCACCAACAACACTTGTTGGCGAGGTTGCGGGGAAAAGGGATCCCTACTCCACTGCTGGTGGGGCTGCAGGCTGGTATAGCCTCTATGGAAATCAGTATGGAGAATATTCAAACAACTCAAATTCAACATACCGTATGATCCAGCAATAGCACTCCTAGGAATATATCCAGAACACTTGTTTTATGAGAAACCAACATGCACTCCTATGCTCATAGCAGCACAATCAGTAATTGCAAAAACATGGAAGCAACCAAAATGCCCATCAACAGAGAATTGGATAAGAAAGCTATGGTTCATCTACTCCATGGAATACTACTCAGCTATTAAAAAAAACAAAATGCAGTTCTTTGTGGCCAAATGGGCCAAACTGGAAACCATAATGCTAAGGGAAATGAGCCAATCCCAAAAGGTTAAATACCACATGTTTGCCTTAATTTAAGATGATATGATGTTATGTATAACATGTTATGTTTTGAATGTTATATGTTGTGTATAAACTAAAATTGAAGTATAGGTGAGGTGGTCACAGAAGGTGGCTGGGAACTCACATTTACTTTTAACATATTGGTTACTCATTACTATGTCAATTAATTCCATAATGATGTAAATTTTTGCTGATGGTATGTTGGAGCTTTCAATTGACTGGGATGATACTCTGCTGGCTCTGTCTTCAGACCAGAGAGGGTATACCTAAGAAGCCATTGAACTTGACTGGACAATAAGATGCTGGACTCTATGTTTGGTATACGCTTGCAATGGGGGAATCTCAACTGAACTTGAGCTGTGGTTATGCAACAAGGTGGAGGAATCCACTATGGTGGGAGGGCTTGGGGAGGGGTGGGGAGAACCCAAGTATCTATGTAACTGTGTCACATAATACAATGTAATTACTAAAGTTAAATAATAAATAATTAAAAAAAAAAGTCACCACCTACCCAGACACTCCTTCTCCAAAGACACCACCTGTTTCAGGATTCTCTCAGGCGGCTCATTCTGCACTTGACACAGAGCAAGGTGAGGGCTGCTGTTTCTCTTTCAAACCCTCTGAGGTTCAGTCAACCTGGCTTCCTCTTTTCTGCCTACTGTCTTCATCCTCTTGTAATTGCCTCACATGGCAGACTCTTTCCTCGGCCTTCGCCTCGGAGATCCTGGCCACAGCTGTCTCTAAGGCTCCTTGTTGAACAGAACATCTCCTGTTAGGAGCTGTCTGGCTTTTCCAACCGCTGTTGCCCTTTTCTTGCCTGAATTGAGTTAATCTTCTCTTGCCCGTTCTTTTCTGGTTCATAGTTCTTTATTCTACCATAATACATAAGAAATGGCTTGATTTTTTAAAATGTTATTTCATTCTTACTCATCTTTCTATCAATGATTTAAATATGGCAACGAGACGCTAAAAATGCACTTGTGGGGAACAAAGTTATAAAGAGTACACCCAGTTAAGTGTTTGATAGAAAATGGTCTATTATTTCGGTCTCTTACAGTAGTAGACACCTTTTCTTCCTTCCCTCCTTTCTTTCTTTCTTTCTTTCTTTCTTTCTTTCTTTCTTTCCTTACTTCTTTCTTTTTGAGGATGGCTGGGAATTTCTAGATACAACTGATCTTTGATACTTTGTCTTCTCATTGGGGAAACAGAGAGCACCCAGTGAATGCTGATGAAGTACAGCAGTTTGCAATATGCATTCAATGTCATGAATCAGTGCATGAAAGCCCACAGTCCTAATGCCACTCTTTAGTTTATATATGGTCTGGGAAACCTGGTTTTGCTATGGTAGATGTGTTTCTGTTGTGTGGTTTGATTTGCATGTAATTGGTAGCAGCTAATGAGGACTCTTATGCCAAGGTAGGATGGAGTTTTGAAACTGTAAATTACAGTCAGGATCTCCTAGCTCAAGGACTCTGACAATCCTGGGCAGGGCTGCCTAGGGGCATGGGTCAGCTCTCCAAGGTGGACAGGCACAGAGCACACTATTCATTCTCTGGGGCCTCAGATGAAATGGTGCTCACTGCATGTGTGAGGATTTTCACTGGGGAGGCAGAAGTTGAGCTGTTCTGCACTCTGACTTTCTGTGACTAAACACAGGGAGCCCCTCTCCCTGCTTCTTGCTCAGTAGAATACATCTAGAGGCAGCCAGACATTATCACTGGGATAAACGCCTGAAGAGGTTTTTTTTTTTTTTTTAAAAAAATATGTCTGGTGATTTTAATATAACCTCTGATGTCAAGAGAGGGTTTGTAGGACAATTTGGAAATCAGCCTTAAGCGCAAAATACATTTTGAAAGTTCTTCCTCCCTACACTGTTTTTAGCACACCTCGTGTTTGTGGGCACAGAGTAATCCAGAGTGTGCAATGGACTTCCACGTGTTGTCTCATTTGTGAGTGTCTGAACAACCTCACGTGCTCCTGCTGTCCTGCTGGCAGGGAGTGAGGAGCCTGCGCATCTTTCAAAGGTCTCAATGTCATAAGGAACAAGGACAGGGGCAAGGGAATACATTCACTGAACTAGACCCAAACACACCAGCCTCTCTTAAGGAAGCTGTGGCACTACTGAGCACTTACACACTTACACTGAGTGCATCATCCTCCAAGATAAAGTACAGTGAGAACTTTAGGAAGACAGGAACAGAGTTTAAAACACAATGAAATGTGAATGAGAAACAGATATTTGAAGACAACACGTTGCTCATACATCCTTTTTTTTTTTTTTAAAGATTTTATTATTATTGGAAAGCCGGATATACAGAGAGGAGGAGAGACAGAGAGGAAGGTCTTCCATCCAATGTTTCACTCCCCAAGTGAGCCCCATGGCCGGTGTGCGCCGACCCAATGCCGGGAGCCAGGAACCTCTTCCGGGTCTCCCACGCAGGTGCAGGGTCCCAATGCATTGGGCCGTCCTCAACTGCTTTCCCAGGCCACAAGCAGGGAGCTGGATAGGAAGTGGAGCTTCTGGGACTAGAACCGGCGCCCATATGGGATCCCGGGGCTTTCAAGGCGAGGACTTTTAGCCGCTAGGCCACGCCGCCGGGCCCTGCTCATACATCCTTAACACGTGTGGGTAGGGTGAAGTATTCATATTTATTACCAGATACAGAAATTTATTTTCAGAGCACTTTATTTCCTTAAAAGGAAGTAAAACCAGCCACATGACAACTACTCCTATTCACAAATGACAGTTACTTCACATTTTTATTTTTATTTTTTTTTGGTGCCTGAATTACAGTTTTTTTCTAGTGGTTCTTTTTGTTCTGCTCCTTTGACCTAGCTTGGAAAATTTGAAGACTATGTCTTTCTTTTTTCCTTACTGAAACAGCCTTTAAAGTATTCTTGTCTAAGCTCAAAAACAATGCTTTTTTAAAAGATGCATGTATAAAAAACATACTCGCTTTTGATAAGACAATATGGTGATAATTAAAATCCTTGGTTCAAGGCAATTGAGCTTTTATTCCCTTTTTAAAATGTCGAGTTGTTTGCACTAGACATGACCTATCATTTCTTATATACAGAAGGATCTGTAAGTTGCTAGGCAGCCGTGACTCAGTGCTAGTAAATGCAGTTTTTGACATTGGCTTTTCACCCTGGAGCTAATAGAGTTCACAGCCAATGCTCCTCCCGTTCGGGATTGCAAAATATGTGTCACCCTGGAGGTGTGGACAGTGAAGGCATCTTCCAAAAATTATTTTGTTATTGGTCCTCAGTCTATCTCCTACAACATCTGATGATTATGAGCTAATGCTGGATGTTCTGTGATTTAATGTGGACTTCAAGAATTAATAAGGCCAAGTTTTGCTATTTATTTAACAGCTAAAATGAACAACACAACAGAACGTGTTTGTAATACTTTGATGTTTTAATCATGAAGCAATCAGAAACTGTGCAGGTAAATAAAATTATATACTCATTATAGGAACCTGGCAAAAAGAAATAAGAAACAAATAATTCTCAACACTGCAACAATTTTCAATGCTTTTTGCAAAATATAAAATAGTTCTGTTTTCCAAGATAATTTTGGGGCTTTATCAATAAGCAGATTATTTTTCTTTAATAGGATTTTATAGTTTCAATATGTTGTGCTCCATAGGGTCTAGGAAATTGTTATTAAATGGCTATGTATCAGAGAGTGTTTTGCCCTTAGGATAGGTTTAGGGGAATATCCTTGTGTAACTGTCCTCTGGCACATGAGGGTTTGTGGGACCAGAGGGAGTTATAAACTTGATGAACATCACATAAACAGTTACAGATGAGGACAGACCTGGTTCAGAACCACAGCATAATCACCTCTTGGCCTTTTGGCTAACATCACGTGTAGAACCACAGGATTAAGCCACTACGAATATTTCACAGAACAAGATCTGCACAACATCTTTAGGAGTGATATGGAAAAAAAATTCTACAATTATGATGGAAATATTTACCTCACTTAGAAATCCATTTCCTCCTAAAATTGTGTTAAGAATGAAAGAAAAGGTATCACAGACAACTTTTCCGAGGAAAGAATCATGATCTAGGTAGCAATTTTGATACTTACAAAAACTTTGTCAATTCTTTCAGATTACTACAACTGTGACGGCTTTTGGGGACTTGGGTTTTGTTTTCTGTTCTGGGGGAGTTTTTCTCAACATAAAGGGCTATCATTACAACTGATCACATTTACCTTACATTTTGGCCACAATGATACAACTGTTGTCCAGTATAACAAAATAACACCTCAATGAGTGTTTGGAACTATAGAGATCATACAAAAAGAGATGATTCAAATACTGGGGCCTTTATTTAAGTTTTGAAACAGGCAGAGAAGATGAAGAAGACATTGCCAATCTGGATCCACTTGCAAACAATCTTTAGAGATCCCAAAATTATAATTCAGAAGAAAGTTCTGTTAAGTCCAAACCCCCTTGAAGAATCCCACATGCATAATCTTGACTTGGACTTTGGGTCCTGCTGACTTTCCCACTAAAAGGCATTTTGGAAATCTGGAACCAGAGAATTGGAACTGATTGTATGAGGCCCTCAAATCATGGACACTCAGCAGTAGGCAGGACCTTGGGAATCAGCATGTCCAACTCAACCTTTTATCAATGAGGATACCAAAGGACAAGCTATGGCAGGGTACCGGTGCAAGCCTCCAGCAATAATGCTGCAACAGACAGCAGGTGCTGCACTTCTGGTTTGTACAACCCTTAATCTTTTAGACTGGTGCTCATGACCTTACGGAGCCTCTGTCTCTCTCCTATTTATTGGCTGGAGTTATACGGTGGAGACACTGGCCCCTAGCCCTCAAGCTCTTGGTTCTCTCACTATGCAATGAAATAATTAACCGTCTTAGTAAGAGGCACACAATACTGTATTCAATACATACAGTACTACTAGACATCATCTAACCTAAGTTTTTGCACCATTCTAATAGTGGAGAATATTTTTTATTGACAAAAATATCACTAAGGTCTTGCGTATACATTACCTTTAAGAAGGATGAAACTTTAAAAACATAAAATAATTTTTACCTTAGTATCACTTTAAATGTAGAATCTGAGGAAATCAGTATATTTTGCTTGTGGAAATCAATGATAGTCTTCACTCATTTCCACTTGCAAAAGAAAAAAGAAATATGTTGGAAAGTTTCTATGATGCTAAGATTTGGCATGTATTTTTGCTCTAGTTAATATCTAGCGCAGGTGTGATAACATAACACGCAGATACTGCAACCTACCAGGAGCAGCTGCAGCAACAGCACCAGCAGAAACAGCACGTGTTGTTGGGCCTCTGGTTTCCTGGAGCTTGAGACACAGCAGGTGTTCCTTCATTTTGTGACTGCTGCCTTTTGCGCATCTCAACTACTTCGGTACCCAACAGGCTGGAACAAGAGAGAAAACATAAGGTGTGAAAGAACCATGATAAGGACAGTTACCCTATGCTGCAGGACATAGCGTTTCATAAAGGGCCGATGGGGATACATTCCGGAAAGGCAACACAAATAAGCTTTAGCAGCCACACTGAAAATTCTCCGGAAAAATATCTAGGCCTCTAGTTTTAAAAACTTCAGGAGCGGGCTAGGTGGTGTGGCCTGGTGGCTAAGGTCCTCGCCTTGATCCCATATGGCTGCTGGTTCTAGTCCCGGCAGCTCCACTTCCTCTCTATCTCTCCTCCTCTCAGTATATCTGACTTTGTAATAAAAATAAAATAAATCTTTAAAAAAAAACCAAAACTTCAGGAGCAAGATTCTTCAGTTCTCTGCTTCCTGAAATGACAGTAATGTTAATTTTCACATGCCCAAGATGTCTAATAAGTACTCAAGTTAAGGCTTGAAAGTTTACTCATAATTTCCTTCATTACTCAAGAAAGATTAAATCTGTTTTCCATATTGAACACCTTTAAATTGTCACAGCTTTATGATCAATTCATTTCTCCAACTGGTAATTTTTACAGGATGGTGAATTGTGGTTTACTTAAATCAATGATGCCGGGTTTTTCTAGCTAAGCAACATTGTGAGGTTATCTTCATTCTTCAAATCTGTTTATATTTAATAAAGAACTCAACGAAAATAAAAAAAAAACTTGTTAAATTAAATTACTTTGGTATAATTTATATGTTATGGAAGATAAAAAAACCTGGGGTACAGAATTCTGTACCTGTAACCTCATAAATTAGATGAAATGAGTTACTATCTCCATGTATTTGCCAGATCAACCCTGATCTAGGACTGGGCTGTGGATAAGAAAGAAAAAAGTTATTTTGGTACAGTGTCAAACTCAGCATGAATTTGTGTGCATGTTATCCTATGTGCGTAAGAACAGTAAGTCTTGAAATACATGGCACCTCGAGTCATTTTTGCAGTGTGAGCTCATTCTTGGAACATCGTATTTGCGGGGTATGAACTTTGTGCAGCAGTTAAGTTACTGTTTGGGATTCCCTCATCCCACACTGGAGTTCGTGGTTCGAGCTCTGGCTACTACTCAGCTTCCAGTCTAGCTTCCTGCTGATTTGCGCACTGGGAGGCAGCAGTGATGTTCAAGTGCTTAGCTTCCTCTCACACACACAGGAGACCTGGGTGGCGTTCTTGGCTCGTGGGTTTGGCATTGTCTAGGTCTGGTTGTTGTGGCCATCTAGGGAGTAAACCAGCAGATGGAAGCTCTCACTCTGCCTGTTTCTGTCTTTTAGATAAATTTTAAAAATACAAAGATTATATTTTCAGTTCTGAAGAGAATGATACTTTTTAAATCAGCATAGTCTTCAAAACAAGAGAAACACCCCATCTAAAAATATCCCTTTGTTTCTCCCCTGACCCAAGATACAGGGGGAAAAATGAATGATGGTATTAGTGTGGTAATACTGATCTTACCCACTTTCCCGTAGAGCTTGACCCTTTGTACCCTAATCAACTATGTAAGATTATAAAAAAAACTAAAAGGAAAAAAATTCACATTAAAAAAAAATCACACTGCTTGCTCAAGCCACCTCATTTTGTAGTTCACACACAAAATCAGAAAGGGGCAAGCGTCGCATACTCCAACACTGCGTAAAATATCTCATTCTGTGTAGTGGGGGACCAGGTTTTCAGGTTGTTGATAAAGTCACAGGCTGTGGTTATGCTATTCACAAGATTGTGCCAAAAATTTCTTTCTAATCGCTTAAAGGTATCTAGCTACAGAAAGGGCATCAGAGAAAGGGGTTCAGGTGAGATTTCGGTCAAACAGGCCACTGGTTCAAATTTAAATCTCAAGGAGAAGAAGAAAATGTAAAACAAAAATATAAAACAAAAATAGACATAATGCAAAATGGAAAGGAAAAAAAAAAAAACAAACACAAAGCCATTAAGAAGACTTACTGTCCAAAAGCGCTTCCCGCAGCAACCCCAAAGTGAAACTGTGACAATCCCCAGGAAAATCCTCAGAATTCATTAGAGAGCTATGAACACAACAAGCAGAACAGTGGTTCTGGAAAGCTCCACTGTGAACCCAGTAGGATTTTCATCATAAAAGAGAATTACTACATTGTCAGGAAAGTGGTATTTTAAGGGAGGTTGACTGAGACAGGTGTAGAATTGAAAGACAAAACAAAGCCTTACATTGAAAGAGTACAATGCACAGTAAACACAACAAATTCACACAAATTCACAATTACACACATTTGTGTAAAACCACAGATCTATAACATAATCAACTGTCCACAGAGAAATAACAGTGAATGACAGCAGGTGTTTCAGCAGCTGTATCAGATATCAAAGACAATTGGCGATGAAGTGAGATTCTCCCAGTGCTGAAGGAGAGTAACAATTATCTTGCAATCTCCTATGCAGCTAAGTAACAAACTCAAGAGTGCAGAGTATCTCTGATTGCATTAACCTCTAAAACACACTAAGGCTGAAAATAATCGGAAGGAGTGGATTACATGGAACAAACACTGATATTACAGAAAGCTGGATTGTTGAGAAGATCCACAAAACATCCAAACCTTTAGCCAGACTAAAATAGTAAAAAGGGCCCAGTGCCATAGACTGCTGCCTAAAGTCCTTGCCTTGCACCAGCCGGGATCCCAAATTGGAGCCAGATCGTGTCCTGGCTGCTTCGCTTCCCATCAGCTCCCTGCTTGTGGCCTGGGAAAGCAGCAGAGGATGGCCCAAAGCCTTAGAACTCTGCATTTGTGTGGGAGACCCAGAAGAAACTGCTGGTTCCTAGTTTTAAAGCAGCTATTCTAATTAAAACAATATGGTGTTGGCATAAAAACTAACACAGAGATCAATGAAACAAAATAAATAGAGTCCAGAAATTTATTCATGACCATACAGCTAACCTTAAAAAAACAAAAACAAAAACTGTGCAGACCATACATTGCATAAGGGATAAACTCTTGAATAAACGGTGCTGGAAACACTAGACATTTAGGGGTGTTGGTGATGCTACCACCTGCAATACCGACAAGTCCAATGACTCAAGCAAAGCAGGGGAAAATGGGCCAAGGATTTGAGCCCCTGCCACCCATGTAGGAGACCCGGATGAAGTTTCTGACTCCTGGCTTCAGGCTGGCCCAACATTGGCTACTGCAATCACTGAAGAAGGGAGCCAGCAAACGGACTCTTTCTCTCTTTTTCTGCCTATGGATTTCAAATTAATAAATCTCTAAAAAGAAACTGTATGTATATAAGCAGGAGATTGAAATTAGATTACGACCTTTAACCGTAAGTAAAAATCAACCCAAATGGATTGAAGATCTCAATTTAAAACCTGCTATTATGAAGTTACTGAGGAAAATATAACAGACATACTGCAAGACATTGGTGTAGGTGATCACTTCTTCGATGAGACTCCAAAGCCAGAAAACAAGCGCAAAACTAAACAAATGGCATTATATGAAACCCAGAAGCTTCTGCACAGCAAAGGAAACAATAAATACATCCAACAGAATGGGAAAAATAAAAACAAGCTATCTATTCGACAAAGGATTAATATCCAAAAATATTAAAAAGCAAGCAAAAAATTCAACAACAACTAATCCAGTGAAAAGCTGAGCAAAGAACCTCAATAGACAGTTCTCAAACGAAGAAATAAAACTGGCCAACAATTATATAAAAAATTCTCGACATCACTAGCCATTAATGAACCACTACACAAAGCCATAATGAGATAACACATGACCCCTGTCAGAAGACAGAGAGTAACAACTAATGTGAAGTAAGTGAGAAAAGGGGACATTGAGAAAAGGGGACATCTTCACACTGTTGGTGAGAATGTAGGTGAGCACAGCCACTGTGGAAAATTGCACAGGTATTTCTTTAAAAAGCAGCAATAGATTTGCCATATGATCTGGGAATCCCACTACTGAGTATATACCCAAAAGGCATGAACACACTGTATCAAAGAGATTCCAGAAGCAGCCTCTTCACAGCAGAACTGCTCATAATAACCCAAGCAGCGAATTAGCCAAGGTGACCATCAATGGACAAATGGATAAATAAATGCAGCATTCACACAGACACACATACAGACAATGGAATATTATTCAGCTACAAAAAGAATTAAATTCAATCATCTGCATCAAAATGGAGAATATTGCCTTGAGTGAACTAATCTGGAAACAGAAAGCCAAAATCATATATTCTCCCCTGTGTGCAGAAACTAAAATTAAATATACATACATATTTATACATTTCATATAGTATATATATAAAAAAACAAATAAATGTCTGTGTGTATCAGTACTGCTGCAAATATAGTTTTGTCAAACTTTGCTTTGTATCTTTTTAAGACCAATAGTTAAGAAGGACATATTACTATATAAGGCTGGTCTTGTGGAGAGGCAAGTAAAGCTGCCGCCTGAGAAGTGGACATACTATATTGCATATCAACTGGGCATGTCTTACAGACATTCATGTCCTGATTGCTCTACTTCCAATCCACAGCCCTGCTGATAGCTTGGGAAAAACAGCAGGAGAGGACCCAAGTGCTTGGGTACCAGCCAGCCACCTGGGCGAGCTCAATAAAAGCTTCTGGTACCTGGCTTCTTCAGCCTGGCTCAGTCCTGGCCAGTTTGGCCACTTGGGGAAGGAATCAGTGAACAGAAGATATGTCCCTCTCTCTCTAACTGTGGCTTTCAAATAAATTAATTAAAAAAATTTTAAATTATAAGTATATATTTAAAATATACAAAACTACTATGGTAGTTATAATGATTTGTGGTTACTTTAAAATTTAATTTACAGGAGTGAAATGGGTATTTTTTTCATCTAATTATTTTTAGAGCCTGTGCATATATTTCCAATTAACTATGGTCACTTAAAAATTTTCTTCTATTTGTTTAATTCTTTGTTTAGTGTAGTATTATGTCTTCTACTATAGTGTAAATTAAAAATGGTATTTCAAACATTAAGAAAAGCAGAGTAAGAAGGAAGGGAGGAAGGGAGGGAGGAAGAGAGAGAGATGGGGGAACAGAGGAAAGGAGAAAATTTCTCAGAATCATGTTTATGAACTACAGTGAATCTACTTTTGCTGTATTAATATCACATTAAATTGAAAATTGATAAGAATTGTAGTAATTGTCATGCATTGGCTGTTATCCTTTAAATCTGATGTATTAATAAATTATTTTATAAAATAAAATATTTATCTGTTACACCAACTAAAAGTAAGAAAATAAAGTACGCTACTTTGTGTTGAAAAAAAGCACTTAACAATGATTAAAATATGTCAAAGAGTTTAATTACAGGTTAAAATGAAACTCTCTGTATCCATGTTTAGAAAAAGTCAAGAACTAAATGTACAACTCACATCAGGAAAACGGGAGGTCTGCAGTACTCTTCCGAAATGGATTTTTCAGTCATTTCTGCCCTTTCCCTTCAGATCTACCACCACTGCAATGGACTGAACATGTTCTTCCAACATCTTTATGCATAAATCCTAACTCACATGCTATCAGAAGCCAGGTCTTAGAGAAGTGATTAGGGTAAGAATCGGAGCTGTTATGAGAGGGAACCCAGGGAGCTTCCTTGCTCTGCCCTGTGAGCCTGGTAAACATAAATCAGTGGTCCACAAGCTGAAGAAGGGACTTAACTGGAACTCAAAAGCCTTGCAGACTCTCTGAACCACAATAATACCCATGTCGGTTGATGGCAAACAGAGTGATACTTCTCTCTTTGAAACACTGTTGCCTCTTGCCTTCCCGAGCATCAAAAAACATTTGTTTTCCATCTTGCTTGCCACCTTTCAGTCTCCTGGGTTTCCTTTCCATAGCTCTCATGCTCATAGGTTGGATGGCTGTGATATTTCGTTCTTAGGTTCTCGCTCCTCATTTCGTTGGTGAATTTATCAAGACATTTTAATCCATTTTACAGTTTCTTGTATAAAATCCCTAATGCACATGGCTTTTTAAGTCTGACTCATAAAATTGCAAAGTTCTAATCTGTCCCCATTATATTCTCCTCACCTTTAAAATGTGCTTTTTCCACAATTTTCCCAATTTCAGCAAATAAAAAGTTTCAGCCTTCTAATTATTAGACCAAAAAGCTTTGGATTCATCCTTCACTTCTCTATCTAACCAAGATCCCCAATCAGAACACCTCTTACCTGGCTGGACAAGATGGCAACACCCATCAGTATATGTGTGTGGGGACAGGTCTGACTGAACTAAGCCACTGCACCAATGGGTGTGCATGAGAGTCAGATGGGATGTATAACAGTCTGGGCTAGGTTGTAGTACATGTCAGCACCTGCAAAAATTGGGGTTAGGGGAAGGCCTGGTGAAGGTTCCTGGGGTTGCCCCGATTAGGCCTCAGCACACACTGGTGTGAGTCAAGATCAGGTCTATTGTGGGCTGGGCTAGACTAGGTTTGCAGCACTTGTCAGCTCAGGTGAGAAATGGCTCAGGGAGAGGAACTGATTGGGCAGCTGCATACACCCACAGATGCACTGGCTGGTGCAAGTGATAGACTCAACTTGGTTGGCACTAGCAGAAGCGCTCAAGAGTTAAGTCTGAGGTCATTCTAGCAAGGTTTGTTGGGAAGATTCCCCAACTAGATCACTGCACCCAAACTCTGGCCACAGGGCAAAACACAGGACTGGGTCTTCTCAGTTGCTGATGTCTGTGCAGTGGACAGCATGCCTAGATGCACACAAGGGACATGACCGCCAGTATGTTTAGACCAGCAGAGGACGTGGGGTGCCTCGTCAGAGGATGGAAAGCGGAACAGATTTTACAACTACCTTGGCCATACTTTGCAGCAAGTGCCTGGTTCTGCACTAAGGTGGACTTGGTTAGCAATTAGACCATGGAAAGATTTTTTTAAGCCCTGGTGCAACCAAGATGACTATGTCTCAGAGCTATTAAAGTAACTCAAGTAACACCCTCAGAATATTCTTCCCATTATGGTGGCCTCAAGGCATCATCAAACAACAATCCCAAATCCCAGGGTGTTGATGTAGTTTGACTGCAAGGAATGTTGTCTCCCTTCCCCCTCAGCAGACACAGGGAAATAACTGAAACATTTGTCCCAGCCACATTTTTTCATATTCAATCCTCCCCACCCTAATCAGAGACCCACATGGGCATACATCCCTCTCAACTATGTAAACAATATTAAAAATAACAATTTTAAATAAAAAAATAAAAAGAACATTATTTCTTCAAATAATATTACTTGTTCATTCTAATCACTACCACATGAATAAAACATAAGTATTAAAAACAAATTATCAAGCTATTACCAAAGTATGAAATGATTTGAATACATCATACATCTGAATGAGATAATCTCCATTACGCAGTTACTATACATCCCCTTAAATGAAAAGCCACAAAACAAAATCAACAACAGGAATGAAAACAGAATTTTACAACACCATGAAGTTAAATAACAAGTTACTGAATGACTGATGTGTCACTGAAGAATTGAAAAAGAAAACCAGGAACATTCTTGAGGAAAATGACCTATGAGTCAGCGAAGAATTTAATATGAGGAAAAAAACTATTTTGAAGACATGTACATAGACACAGAAACATCAATATCCATGAGATATAGGTTCCCCTGATCTTTGTTGGTGAGATGTGTGTCCTGTAGGTAACAGAGTTGGGTTTGTGTCTTTAATCCAGTCTGCTAATCTGACGTGTGATTGATGAGTTTGAGCCATTTACATTCAGGGTTAATATGAATAGGTGGTAATTTGGTCCTGTCATTTTAGCAATGGGTGTTCATTGATGGATTCCGTCTTCTGTTGTTATTTTATTGGAATGTTCTTCACAATTGCCTGTAGTTTCGGTGGGAGCTACTCCTTTTCTCTGTCAAGAGACCATCTTTAAGCATCACTTGTAGTGCAAGTCTGGAAGAGGCATATTCCTAGCTGGGGAGAATTTTATTTTATTTTTCAAAGAAAAAGGAGAGCTTTTACGTTACTCTGGGTGTACAATTTTTTTGTTTGTTTTTAGAATCTGGACTATTTCGCTGTATTCTCTTCTGGCCTATAGAGTTTCCTGTGAGAGGTCAGCTGTGAGTCTGACTGGGGTTCCTCTATAGTTCAATTTTTTTCACATGTATATTTAAAAATCTTTTCCTTATGCTTTACTTAAGAGAGCTCGATTATCATGTGTCATGGTGAAATTCACTTTTATTCAACCCTGTTGGGAGTTCTGTGTATCTCCTGGAAGTTATTTCCCAATTCTTTCCCCAGATTAGGAAGGTTTTCCTTTATTATTTTGTTAAATACATTTTTAAAACCAGATCTATTTCTGTGCCTTTTGGAGCTCCCCTAACTCTTACATTTGGCTGTTTAATAATGTATCTTCATGCTAGAATAGTTTTTTCCTTTTTAGGTTTACTCAGTTCTTCTAGCTTTTTGATTGTTTCCCCATTGAGGCAAGAAATATCTTCCAATTCTGAGATTATTTCTTCTGCCTCATTCATTCTATTATTGAGATGTTCCAAGGAGTTTTAAATTTGCTGTATTGTGTCCTTCATTTCTAATAATTCTGCTTGATTTTGTTTCAACTTTGCTATTTACTGTGTGACATATCCTTAAATTCCCGCATGTGCTCCTGGTTGTTGGTAAGAAGTTTTACAATGGGTTTTCTGAATTCTGTATCTCCCATTTCCTCGATGTCTTTTTCAGTTAATTCTGAGGTTGGCAAAGGCTTTTGCTCCTTTGTAAGGAGTCTTCAATAATATTCATTGTCGCTTGTCTCTTCCTTTGCTCTTGGTCATTGTACTTCTGGATAGCAGAGTCTTCTCCTTAACACAGGTTTCTTCTTTTTTTCCACTAAATGTTGCAGATAACTTTTTTCTTCCTTGTTTCTTTACTACAATAAACCTTTATAATATAATGAAGTAAGAAAATAAGTATATAACAATGTGGGGCCCGGTGCGATAGCATAATGGTTAAAGTCTTCGCCTTGCACATGCTGGGATCCCATATGGTTGCCGATTTTAATCCCGGTGGCCCTGCTTCCAGTCCAGCTCCCTGCTTGTAGCCTGGAGAGCAGTCGAGGATGGCCCAAAGCCTTGAGCTCCTGCACCCCCTTGGGAGACCCAAAGAGCTCCTGGCTCCTGGCTTCAGATTGGCTCAGTTCCAGCCATTGCAGTGACTTGGGGAGTGAACCATCGGATGGGTGATCTTCCTCTCTGTCTTTCCTCTCTGTATGTCCACCTTTCCAATAACAATAAGTAAATCTTAAAAACCCAATGTTTAATAGTGTGATTCGAGTCATAAGCAAAGACTAGTGCTTTTACTTTTTAAAGTCATGTATTCCCTAAACTCAATCTTATAAAACGAGGGTAGGTTGTTAAGCTGTGTCATTCACAGGGCTTCAATTTCACTTACGGCATTAGGTACCCAGGTTTTTGTTTGCAGTCACTTGTGTCACTCCCTCCATCAAGTTTCAGGTCTGGACTCTGTTAGACTTCCACCACGGTTTCTGCAGCCCCAGCTCCTGGATTGCACTCTCCATCTCCTGTGACCCCATGCTGTAGCTGCACCATTGTCTGTACAATCTTTCTACCACTTCTGGTTCAAGCATTCTCAGGATTAGGGAGGCTTCAGTTGTCCTAAATAACTAGGTTATTGGCAGTGCTGATCTTGCTGGAACCTGCTAGCCATTAGGTCTGGGGGCCACATGGACCTATTTTGACTTATAAGATGCTAAAGTCAGTATCATTTTCCCTGTGGGACCATGCAATGCCCTGAGCTGCAAGTGAGCTTACTCCCAGTTCAGTGCATGTGTAGTTTACTGTTGTCCTTCCAGTCTCATAGCCTTTGCCACACTACGTAAAACGACACTTAATGTCCACTGGTGGAATTCTGGATATGGTGGCAATTCAGTCTAGGGGCTATGCGGATGTATTTTGGGTGGAACCTGTAGGATGCCCTGTTTGTGCACTGTACCAAGCCAGCACTGTTTGCTCCCAGGCTAGTGTATGCACAGTCCTGTCCTAAAGCCTTTTTCTCCCTACATAGAATGGCGCCTGATGTGCCTGTTGGGGGTCTGGGCTGTGAGATCCATGCTGTTCCTACACTGCATATTGGGGTTCTGTTGCTCTGTCTCTGCTCCTGGTTGAATCAAACAAATCAGCAGGATGGGCAGTTCTTTGCCTGGGTTCCCCTGTTGAACTCCTGGTGAACTCCCCTTGCCACCTGGCTGCTGGTGGAGCTCAGATCCCAATTGGTTACTGTCACTGGCATGTCTGGTCACTGTAAAAACCACACCATTGTGTCCGCTGCTTTCGCATGTGTGTCAGTTTCCAGGTGCCCCTCTGCTGTCAGCCTGTCCTCTCCTATTTCCTGGAATGTGCCCTCTCTGCTTCACTCTCACTAATGATTCTCTGTTTAAACATGTCCTTAACCTCTTCCGCCATCTTGATCAGAAAACAAGTGTTTACATTAATGAACAGAATAATAACAGAATCATGAACCTCCAATTTCTGAGATGATTCCATGTAGAAAGGAATATAAATTTGCTTTGTAAAAACCCAAATGTCAGAGGGTGGATTGACAAATACAAGCATTGTAAGGCTCTTGATTGCAGAAATGGAAAGTCATCCTGATACTCAGTAAGACCTCAAATGACCTGTGAGCTAGCTTCACTCCAAACTCTCCTGAGCATTCAAGCTGAGGCTGAGCAGCTCTTCAAAAGTGGGATATTTACAGAGTCCTCAAGATGACATGGATGATTAAAAAGAAAAATCTCTCAGTTCTGAAGTTATTATTTTTGAACTGCAGGAGTTAACTGCTCTCTCCAAAATATAGCAGGGGAAAGAAGATGGTGAAGTAGTGTTTAGCTCAATTTCTATATTCTTGTAGATCATCTTGTCAATCCTTGGGCAGTGACTAATACTCTTTATCTTTGAATGCAGGTATTCTTTTCCCAATAGGATTGGAAAACTCTTAAGAGGATCATGTGTGTGTGTGTGTGTGTGTGTGTGTGTAAAATGTTGCACTGTTCTATTCTTAAGTAGGTGCATAACAAATATTTATCACTAATTATGGTAAATATGGAATACTTCTCTAATTATTAAAAATGTCTATTTTTTTCCCAAAGCCTCTGTCATGGTTGAACAGTTTCTGGTCCTTCTCCAAATATCCACATAGAAGACAGGCAGAAACCTCTGCCTATAAAGTCTACAAAATGGAAGACTGAATGACTTGCAAAAACACATCTTGAGTGAAAAATTCATACAAATTTAGAATTTTGGCTTCTATAACATACAAATATAAGAATAGCTGTCGCATGTTTTCCCACATTGGAAGAAAAAGGATGTTCCTGCATGTCTCTTAATGGTTAAGATGATACTATAGAGATAGTTTTGGCAAATGAGGCTTAATTAGAAAGAATTGACTCTACAGATCAGCATGTGTCTTAATCATGCTCTGATGTCAAAATATTTTGGGGATTCAACCTTACAAACACATAAATGGCCATTTCCTCCAACCATGGCCCACCTCTGTCATTGTCATGGGATAAAACGAGCTCTGGAGTTGCCCTGCCTCAGTTCAAGTGCTGTCCCTGCTGTCCACCTGATGGTCTTTGGTTATGACCTCACCCCTTGTGTCTCAGATAGTAAGTCCTTCACTTTGGCTGGAACTGCCATCTTCCAGGAACTCACCAAGATGAAGAACACACAAGGAAAGAGGAGAGACACCTGATACACATTCTCCAGGCCCTTTGGAAAACATGAAGGTGTTAGTTTGGCCACGCACGTACACAAACATTTCCAATGTAAACATCAAAAAAATGAGTGGTGTTCAAGAAAGGAATGCTCCACAAGTGTTAGCATGCCAAAACTGGAAGAGTGGACAATGTTACCTAGCACGCTCTCAACATGTTTGTACACGAAGTTAAGGGCAAGATTGTTGTCAAGAGAATTAATGTGCATTTTGAGCGTCTTGAGTACTCTAAAAGCATGAGAGCTTCCTGAACCATATGGAGGAAATGATCAGCGAAAGATGGAAGTCTAGAGAGAGGTATCTACATCTACCTGAAGTGCCAGCTTGCTCCCCCGAGAGAAGACTACTCTCTCAGAACTAGTGGAAAGAAACCTGACCTGCTGGAATCCATTCTCTAGGAATTCATGGCACCATAAGCATAAGCAAAAAGACCTCTGTACCGTAAAAAAAGATGATAATTGATGATCACAGCACCTGTTATTACTATTGTTAAGAGTTGAAGAAATTGAACACATAGAATACTGAGAACAAGTCTTGGCACTTAAGGTAAATACTCAACAAATGGTAGCGCTCAAGGTAATACCGAGGAGAGTTTTTAATGCTCACCAAAAATTGACATGATACAATGTTTCTAGGCTATAGATGTTGACAATTTCCACCAGTATCTTCTTGCTGAGTGGTCATTTAACTTTTTATAGTGTGACATATGAGTTTTTTCTTGTGTCCATTAATTAGAATTTTCCTATCTCAGGGTTCTACCCAAAGGATTACTCAGTAAAGAGAAAAAAAAAAGACTAATGATTTGGCTTTTTAATTTCAATGCTAACTGTACTTTTTATCACATGTAAATGAACTACGTCTCAACTGACTCATGGCATCCGTAATTAACTCATTATCTGACAATCAAACCTCATTATAATTGCAGCCATCTTGTCACTTGCTTGGACAAGGAAGCAATTCACTATAGACATTTATACATAGTAGAGATGTATTTTCCTGTGAAGAAAAGCAGTTTAACTCACTTCTCAATTTAGAATTTCTCATCACCACATGTTTCAGCTAACCTGTCATAATGACTATGTAACTAAGCAAGCTTTCAACGTCATTATTTTCCTATTTCATGACTCATTCAATTCAAACCGCTATATTCAAAGCAACTTTGTTTTGTCAGAGAAAGAAATGAGTATTTTTTATGGTATTCTTTTCAAAACCATCATGCTTATTATTGCATTAAAACTGTTAGAAACATGAGTAAGAACTGGTGCAATGTCTCACTTGACTAATTCTTCACTTGCAAGTGCTAGCATCCCATATGGGAGTTGATTTCTGACCCGGCTGCTCCACGCCACAGCCAGTTCCCTGCTTGTGGCTTGAGAAAGCAATGCAGGATGGCACAAGTCTTTGGGACTCTGCAATCATGTGGGAGACCTGGAAGAAGCTCTTTGACACCCGGCTTCAGACCAGCTCAGCTGTGGCCATTGCGGCCACTTGGACAGTGAATCAGCGGACAATCTTTCTGTCTGTATCTCCTTTGTACATTTGTCTTTCCAATTAAAACAGTCTAAAAATTTTTATTGGAGAAGTAGTTACAGGATGTGGTTAAGAACTTGCATTTTCTAACACATTGGTCACTCAGTACCATGTCAATTAACTTCATGATGTTGTAAATTTCCATGTTTCTTCCTGTTGTTGAATTTGTGTTGTGGCTTTTCATTGGAGGGGATGATATTCTGCCAGCTCTATTTTCAAATCAAGAATGGTCTCCCAATGAAACTGTTGAATTTATCTGGACAATAAGATGCTGGACTCTCTGCATGGTCCAAGCCTGCAATGATGGAATTATGACTGGTTATGTGCTGTACTGCTGTAATAATATGGAAGAAATCAATATGGAGGAAGGGTTTAGGGAAGGGTTGGGGGAATCCCAGAGCCTATGGAACTGTGTAACAAAATGAAATAATAATAATAATAAATTATTGGAAAGGCATAGTTATGGAGAGGTAGTCTTCCATCCACTAGTTCTTTCCCACATGGTTGCAATGGCCAGAGCTGGGCTTGTCTAAAGCCAAGAGCCAAGAGTTTTTCTGTCTCCCACATGTGTGCCTTGGCTCAAGATCCTAGTCGATCCTCTGCTGCTGTCCCAGGCCTTATGCTGGGAGCTGGATCAAAAGTGGAGCAGTGGGACATGAACCTGCAAGCCAGCACTGAATGTGGAGGCTTAGCCTACTGCACTGTGATGCCAACTCTCAAACTCTAAGAACATAAGGATTCTTTCCTCCCTCCCATCTCCTTCTTTTCTTTCTTTTTTTCTTTTACTTTTGTGATAACACACTTTCAATTTACTTTATAATCACAGGTTTAATACTCTACTAAATATAGTGTTCAATAAGTAAAACTAAAATAGACAACACATGAAAAAGAATGTCTCACTGAATATTTCCCAAAATAGTAAGTATTCACATAATTATTTAACATAGTTATACAAACAGAGAAAACTGCTATGGAAATTCAATACACACACATCTTTAAAACATGTCAAATGAGAATAAAATTAACAGGATGTGGAAGTAACTACAGAAGGAGCTAAACCATGGAGAATATATCCTACTTATGCTTGTATTTACAGTACCATACCTAAACAAAGTGCTGTAAAAACATTTTTGGAAAAAAATAAATCATATTCAAATTACATCTTTTCCACAATCATTTTGAAGTCTTTTTAAAAAAGATTTATTTTATTTTTATTGGAAAGTCAGATATACATAAGAGGAGAGACAGAGAGGAATATTTTCTGTCTGTTGATTCACAACGAGTAACCACACTGGAGATGAGCCGATCCGAACCTAGGAGCCAAGACCATCTTCTGGGTCTCCCAGGTGGGTGCAGGGTCCCAAGGCTTTGGGCCGTCTTTGACTGCTTTCCCAAGCCATGAGCAGGGAGCTGGATGGGAAACTGGGCCAAGGGGGCATGAACCAACTTCACATGGGATCCTGGCCTATGCAAGGCTAGGACTTTAACCACTAGGCTACTGTGCCAGGCCCTTGAAGTCCTTTTGCTTGGAGTCACATAAGTTTTCTGTGACTAAACCAATATCAGTGTCCCACGATTTTCAAGTTTTTTTTTAAACAAAAAGGATTGGCCATTTATTTATTATGGTCTTCAGAGCCAGGAATTTCTCCCACATGACTAAAGGTTCCCAAGTACTTGAGCCATCTTCCACTGCTTTCCCAGACCCTGAGCCAGGAGCTGGATCAAAAGTGGAGCAGCCAGGGTATGAACTGGTGCCCATATGGGATGCCAGAGCTTGTAGGCAAAAGATCAGCTAATTGAGCCATTGCACTGGCCCTATCACAAATTATTTATTATGTCTGCTTATTCAAATAATGCCTTCCAATCTCTGTGCCTTTAACAGATGTATTTTCAGTAAACTTGGTCCTGATACTGAATTCCCAACAGTTCATTCCACATTTTCTTTCTTAAGTAAACACACCAGCCTGCAGGAAGCACACAAGGATGGAACCATTTCAATCAATGCTTTCCTCGCCCAGCCAAGCATTTTTACTCATTCCGGGAAGAAAGGGGAGCAGCTATTACAGAGGTTAGACCTGACAATGAAGAGAAACTCCATCTCCTGAGAGTGACTCCCAACCTTCCTCAGAAATGCCCACTGAAGTACAGACAGAAGAGGAACTAGAGTGACAGGCATTTTCTTTCTTCATGCTGCACACAGGGAAGTATGATTCTCTGTCTTCCTAGCAAAGAGAGAACATTGGCAAAGAAAGGAACTCCTCTGATTTAGTTTTAAGCAGGGAACAGTTCCACCGGGGAAGTGCAGTAATATTCGGAACATAATCCGACAGAGTAGGAATAATAAGTATTTGCTTCTTAAAATTCCAGGATTGTTGTGAGAAAGGAAAATAATTATATATGTGTACACACACATAGGCATACACAGACAAAGCTTTCTGGAAGTTTTGGGGTTTTGGGTGTTGATTTGGGCTTAGTGCTGAAGACTCAGCTTGGGGCAGCACCACATACTGAATGCCTGGTTGGGTCCCAGTCCTGGCTGCGCTTCCGTTCAGCTTCTTGCTGATGCACACACTGAGAGCAGCAGGCGATGTTTCAAGGAGCTGGATCCTGGACTCCCACATGGGTGATCCACATTGGTCTCCCAGCTTCTGGCTTTTGACTGGTCCTACTCCAGCTACTGCAGGGATTGGGGAGTAAGACTGTAGAGAGAAGATCTCTCTTTTTCTGTGTTTCTTTTTCCTTCCTATCTGCTTCTTTGCATTTTCAGCACAATGAAAAATCAATTTAAACTTGGTGGACCCTAGCTTGCCTTTGTGTCACACTGTTACAGTACAAATGCTACAGTGCTGGGAGAAGACCAGCCAATAGCTGGTGGACATTATGGGCCTGGTTAATTAAAACTTTGTGTTAACCATACTAGTGTGGCAGCATAGTTTCCTATTCTATTTTTGTTTGTTTTTTGAAAATATGTGTGGAAGGTGGCAAATGCTGGCTACCCATGTGGATGGGTTGCGGATTGCTCGGGGAAGCAGGTCTTGGGACATGATGGAGTGGGGACAGCAGACAGCATGTTTGACAAGGGAAGGAATGATCACTGGGAGCTTTCATGAACTGGTCACTGTGCTAGCACACAGGCGAGGGAGCTGAGACAAGGTGGTTCAGAGAGAAGAAACCAGAGAGTATGCCTGGGTCAGGCCAAGACACCTGCCCATATGGCACACCAAGGTTGGGATAAGTGGTCTCAGCTGCTGTCCACCAATGAATGCAAAATGTGGGGCTGGCAGGTATACCTGGTTAGGATAGGCTTCAAGGCCTGCAGACAAGTCTTGGAGAGGTGGATGGGCCATGTCAGACTGGGGCACAGCAATCACCAGAAAAGTGAAAGAAACAGACTGGGGTCACATTCTGTAGAAGACTTGTAGGCTCACTTCTTTGGGACTACAGATCTGTTGGTTTGCTTAAGAGTGGGGAAGGTGGATGGCCACGCCTCAAGCCTGGGAACACACAGTAGCTACCACGAACACGTGGTGAGCTGCTCCCAGATTTGCCGGAACCTCAATGGCTACCCCTTTTCTGGGTGAGTCCCGGGGGTCTGTGTAGCGAGTCTGGGCCTCCCCTACTGCTCGCCATGTGGCTGGAGCTGGGGGAAGGAGCCAGGAGGGGTGGGACTGGGGCCTAAGGACTTGAACCTCCGGCAGGCAGCCACCTTGCTGCCTGCCGGGGGCCTTGGGATGGCCACACCTCAAGCCTGGGAACACACAGTAGCTACCACAAACACGTGGTGAGCTGCTCCCAGATTTGCCGGAACCTCGATGGCTACCCCTTTTCTGGGTGAGTCCCGGGGGTCTGTGTAGCGAGTCTGGGCCTCCCCTACTGCTCGCCATGTGGCTGGAGCTGGGGGGAGTAGCCAGGAGGGGCGGGACTGGGGCCTAAGGACTTGAACCTCTGGCAGGCAGCCATCTTGCTGCCTGCTGGGGGCCTTGGGATGGCCACGCCTCAAGCCTGGGAACACACAGTAGCAACCACGTACACGTGGTGAGCTGCTCCAGGGCAGCCAGTATGCCATTTGGCGCCAGGCTCTGCCTGCTGGCCGCCCGGCCAGAGAGTTTTGGACTTTTGGTTCTTTGACCTGCTGCCTGGGAGGCTCCCTCCTGAACCCACAGTGCTTTGGGGAGTGAAGCACTGTGCTTGCTAATAACCTGATCTGGGAACACCTCAAAGTCTCTTTGGGGATCCCTTCAATCAAAATGGAGGAAACAGAATGCTGGCAATGAAGGAATCCCAAATGAACTTGAGGCTTGCACCTAATGGTCCTCAGAGCAACCACTGGCAGGTGCGTGATTTACGGCTAGGAACAGGCCCAATCTGGGAGGTAAGGGGACACCACAACTGGAATGAGGTTCCCACCAAGGGGTGTATGTGCTGGAATGGGGGCTGCGTTCTATCTAGGAAGCAGTTGTAGTCACCCGAGGCACTAGTATGGGCTGGGATTGGATGTACCAGGCCGGTTCAGATCCCAACACCATCTGGTGTTACGGAGAACCAGGGTAGATGTGGGACTGACTAGGCTGGGTCTCACTCCCCTACTTAGCCATGTGTGAGCTGTACGTGGGTATGGACGAGCCATGGCTGGGCTGAAACATCCAACAACAAGAACAAGAATGGGGTGAAAGCCAGCCAGGAAAAGCCACTGTTCCTGCTAGGACAGGAGGTGAACCGAGTAGAGTTGGCTCAAGAACCCCCTGGCAAGCGCAAAATCTGGCATTGGGAGGGGTTCTGATGGAGGAGCCTGGGCAACTCCTCTGGCAGGACACAGTCCCTGCAGGTAAGCGCAAGAAGCATGATAGGAAACAGCCCAGAATAGGCCATGGAAAGTTTCCCACTGGCATATATTTGGCATGGGTCAGGAGCAGACCAGGCTGAATCAGTTCATGTCATACACTGGCAAATCCGATCACCAGAACAGAGTATGGGATGAGCCGGGTTTGGTTGCGACAAAACCAGTACACATTATGGAATGCCAGGGCGTGATTGCCTGTACTGGATATGAATGCAGCACCCATCCAGCACACGTGAGATCCAGGAAGGAAGGGGCAGAGCCAGCGGGGGGATTAAGGGGCTGGTCCCCTCACCGGACAGCTACTCCCACTGGAGAGCTTGGGCTGGGATGGGGACAGACCAGACTAAGTAAGGCTGCAACACCTGTGCGCTGCATGTGGACTGGATCAGGGCCGCAGCATCAGCTGGCAGAAGCTGGCACTGGGGGCTAATTCTGTCGGGTCAAATCACAGGACCACCTAAACAGTGCATAAACCGGGACAGAGAGACCTGGGAGGGAAAAGTGGGTTCCCCCTTCTTGGGTCACTAGTCCCGTGGGAGGGCATGAAAACTAGGATGGGGGCTGGAGTGGCTAGATAGAGAGGTACTCAGCAACATCTGTGAGGGCTGGATGGTTGAGTTGGTTAGATAGAACTAAGCTTTAATACCCATTGACAAGTACCAGAGCCAAATGGGATGGGGGACAGACTGGTCTTCTGCTACACATACTGGCAAACCAGGGTAGGGAGCGGGCCTGGTGGGGGTTATTGTGGGTCACCCCGACTGCAGCTCCCACTGGTTGATGTAAGGGCCGAACCAGGCTGGACTGCAACACCCATTGGTTCCAGTGCAACTCATGACCGAAAACAGAACCAACACAGCAATTGCAACCACCAGCTGATCGGGGTGATGGACTGTGCTGGGCCCTGTGCTTGCTAGAACATACAAGAAACTAATCTGGGAATACCTCAAAGTATCTTTGGAGATCTCCCCAATCGAACTGCTGGACTCAGAACTCTAACCAAGAAAAGACAGAAGACAGAACAGGACAATCATTCATCTCAGCTATATGTTGGCAGCGAAATATGGGGCAAACGGAGACTCTATGATGGACTGTGTCAATCAGTGGACGACCTCATCGAGCGAAACTGGCAGTGATTCATAACTGGAGAACTATTAACACTACTGGAGCACATATCTCAGAGCATGCCCCACACCCGGGACTTGGGGTGGGCGGTAAACTGGGTGGGGCTTCTCCCTCAATATTCCCCTTTACCTCAGATACATGATGGAAACAATATTGACATAATAGCATTACCCAATTCCCTATCCCCCTGAACATTTTTTTTCTTTTTTTTTCTTCTTTTTACTTTAACTGTAATTAACTATGTAAAGATTGTCAACAACAATACAATAAAATAGGTTAAAAAAAAAAGAGTGGGGAAGGTGATGGGCTGAGCCATACACAGTTGCATATATCAACACACAAATACAAGATTTTTAGATATTTACTAAAGGTATGTATTAAGAAAGAAAACTATGCATGAACTTTTTATTTTTCCACAAAAACTAAAGTGTAATTTCATTTTGCAGAGACTGAAGTGCTCTGGTGTTTGTGTGTGGGAGCTCACCCCTGATTTCTGCTTGGTTTGCTTAAGTGAGAGTTCACAGGGACACGGAGCATAGTGTCCCCAGGGACCCCCTGGTGGTGGTCTTGACTCACCAAGACCTCAACCTGACATGATCATTGGCCATGCAGGCAAGAATAGTGGGCTGCACCCCAGTCTCTCTTTGTCCTTGGACAAGCTGTGCTGGGACTTCCTTGATAAGCCACTCTGAGAAGTCAAGTTTGGCATGTTACCTGCCAGCTTTCGTGTTGTACATGACCTTCAGCTGACCCACACCCTAATGCAGTGAACTTTACCTGTGGCACACCTGCCAGCCATGCATGTTGTATAGGACCTGCTGCATGAATGGAGGATCCAGAAAGACAGACATGCCTTCTAGCCAATTACAGTGTCATCACTGGGTAGGAAGACTGTCAAGAGATGCCCTTCTGCCTTCCCCTTTCTTAGGCTATATAACCTTGTACTTGCTTTACAATAAAGGGACATGCTCGATCAGATGTCTCCAGTGGTTTGCACTGAGGAACACCACCATTGCCTTATCTCCTTGGTGGCTGCAGGGGCCTGCTGGTCAGGAACCCCCAAGCTTTATGTGTTTGTAGGTGTAAAAGTAAGATACGAAATCCAACCATGAGTACACAGCAGTCAATTAGCATCAGCTGTTTATAGTGTCATCATAATGACCCCTTCATTTATGACACCTGCATACCTCTCTTATGTTCCTATTACTGGTGACAAAGTACCAGGGTATGTTTTATTTGTAGCTCCAATCATCCATGGAAAAATATTTATGTCGAATACAATAAAAGTAAATAATACAGTGAAAAAAAGCCCATGCAAAACAAAAGCACAAACTAATTTCTGCCGTTACAGTAATTGATGCAACAAAATTCTGAAGAGTTGGCCCAAAGACGTCTAGGATGTGGAGTTTCACCTTAGTGTTAACATGTTGATTGACTGTATATGAGAAAGTGACGTGTAATCCTATATTTGTGGCAGCACAACCTACAATAAAGAAGGTATAGAAACAATCCAGATTTTCATCAAAAAAGAATTGGATAAAGAAAGTGTGGTACATCTACTCCATGAAATATTACTCAGCCATTAAAAAAAATGAAAGTCTAACATTTGCAACAAAGTGGTCCTGACTGGAGCCCATTACATTCAGTGAAATAAACCAATCTCAAAAGGACAAATATATGTTCTCTCTGATATAAGGTACCATTCATACAAAATGCAAATATATGTATGTATAATTTCTATATAAACATGTAATATGAGTAGATACATGTGCTTATATATATATATTCTCATAGAGGAACTATATAATGTAAACTAGCATACCAGGAAATAAAGATATGATGAAGTATGCATCTCTACTTCAGAATAAAAGGAGGGGTCTCAAGGAAACTGCTGAATATACCTTGACAATAAGATACTAGATTTTCTACAATTGCCTATACCTACGGTGCCATGATGTTCTTAAATAGCAGAATGTGGGACTTGTGACTGCTGCTAAAGAACTATATTATTGTAACAATGTGGGTGAAAACAGTTGGGGGAAGCAGGGAGAAAATGTGGGAGTGGAGGGGGGAATCCCTATACCTATAACACGGAATCATGGAAAGTAATTTATATATTTCTATATGTGCATGCATACATATATGTTATGTTGATGAAGACACATCTCACATTAGAGTGCCTTGTTCGACTCCTGGATCCAGTTTCTGATTTCAGCTCCCTGCATCAGGTGATGGCTCACATAACTGTGTCCTGCCACCCACATGGGTATTTGCCTCTTCCCAGCCTAGCCCTGGCTGCTCTGGGCATTTGGGGAGTGAACCAAGAGCTGGGGAGTATTATCTTTCCCTGCTTCATCTATCCATATCTCTTTGCTCCTTGAGCAATAAGTTTCTAGGTACTCTCATTTTCCTTACCTGTTTTTGCTTATAGAACAAAAATAAATGCCCTTTAAATGTACCATAGGCCTGTAGATCACATAGTGAGTAGTCATGTTTCAATAATAATGTCAAAACTAGTGTCATTAGGAATAATATTCTCCACTATCTTGAGCCCTAGTTATGTAATTATAGGACACATTTAATAACCTACCTTATTCACCAGGTTGATGTAAACATTAAATGAAAGGGTCTCTGTAATTCACACAGTTCTGGGCACACATGAGTTTTTTAGTTACAGTAATCAGCATTATTTTTAGAGTCTTGTACTTTTTCTACTTGAGGTGTGAAGCTAAGAAGGCTATCATGCCATAATTTCTATCCAGAGCTTGTTACATAGTGCTCAGGGGCCACAGGCTGTTTGGTTAATGTTAATGATCTGTCAACTAGAAATAGAACTACAAATAAAGAATATGGTAAAAAAATAATCAATCCACACACGGTTGGAAAATAATGCTGACTTGCTCTTTTTCACATAACAGAATACACTGCACTCATCACAGGTCTCAACAACAGTCCGCCTCAGGAAACACAGGCTTGTAACCATCTCACTGAACTGGTAGAAACAAGTGCTGTAACACATACAAGTGGGGGAATGGTAATTCTTTTTCAATTTAACAGTTTTTGCATGCATGCTCCAGTAACCTATAGAATAAGTCCACTGGTGAGATATTTCCATTTTGTAAACAAGGACACTGAAACCAAAGACATTAGTTTGTCATGGATATCCAGATAATGTCAAGAACAGGTCTTTTTTTTTTTTAAATTTTTGAAGACTGATTTATTTCAAAGGGAGAGAGAGAGAAACCTTCCATCAACTAGTGAATTTTCCACATAGCCACAACAGTTCCTCCTGGCCAGACTGAAACCAGGAGCCTGGATGGAAACCTATCTGGGTCTCCCATGTGAGCGCAAAGGGCCCAAGTACTTGGGCCATCCTCTATGGTTTTCCTTGGTGCGTTAGTGGGGCACCGTCTTGGGACAGCAGCAGCCAGGATCCAAAGCAGAGCTCCAGTATGGAATACTGGTGGTGTGTTAACAGGCTACATCACAACACTAGCCTTTCCAGAATATTTTTTTAGTACTCTTGTGATTAAGTGCCAGTTGGTGGTCCATCACAAACTTAAACTACTTGGTTTTCATTTCAAATAAACTGTAAAATAGACATCTTGTGGCTTCGAATCATGGATGTACAAATTCCAATACTTGGGAACATATATGTATTGTATTCCTACCATGTACTACTCATAGGAGCCCAAAAGGACTGTCTTATTTTTCATCTTCATGATTTATCAGTTTTCACAAAGTTGATTTGTAATGAAAGTTTGTATGTTGGCTTGAAATAAAGGAGCATCCTTCTCATTGCAAGCTCACCTATCCAGGGATGCACATGTATTTTAAATTTATTTCTGGGACACACAAACACACACACACACACACACACACACACAGAGAGAGAGAGAGAGAGAGAGAGAGAGAGAGAGAGAGAGAGAGAGAGAGAGAGAGATGGTTCCCTCCATAAGTACCCACAACAATCAGAGCTGGACAACATTAAAGCCATGATTCCAGAAATTAATCCAATCCATCTCTTTCACATGGGTGGTAGAGACCGTCATCTACTGCCTTCCAGGGTGGCATTGCCAGGAAGCTGGAATTGGAAGTGGTTCTGGTACTCAAAACCAGAATGTCTAATAGAGGCTGTGGATTCCACAATGGTGTCTTAACCATTGCACCAAATGCCACCCCCTAAAATATTTACAGAGCGACATAAATTTTTTTTCTCCAAAACAAGCATAAGGAGATATATCCTTCACTATCAGGGCAAATATTTGATGCTCTTCATTCCCTCCTGAGCCCCAACTGTAAAATGCCCTTACTGTCCTCTCCACATGGGCTTACCTCACTTGATAGTCTTAATGGCATCTGTGACTTTGCACATGCAGCTGGAAGTACCAAAAGGGATTGCCTTTGGCAGCTCAAGGATAGTCGGTGAAATTGTCACAGAGAATTTGGCAGTCAGAAGTCCCAGGAGGTAACACTTTGAGAGTGTTTAATCAGTATTTGTTTAAACACAGGTGTGAGCCAATGTAAGGCAACCCCAAAGGACGGTGCAATATGCAGGCTTAGGTAAAGGTATAGGTAAAAGGTGATGCTACCATTCTGAGCTATGGAGTCAAAGAGACAAGGCAATTACCAGACCCAGTTATTATTTAGATAGAGGCCTAACCAAAGCTGGGATCTCAGGCAGATCAGCCCACATAATCATGCAGTAAAACTACAACTCAACCACTCTCTCCAACTTCTCTTTAATTTCCGCCAGTGCTTTCTCTTTGTCAAATCCATTGAGGTGGCCTTTATAGATTAGTCTCCTGAAGTATGAGAGCGTAGAAAAGAGAAAATGTTCCAGAAGGGAAAATTATGGCTATTCAGTCATGAAGTCTTTTCTGTTCATCCCCGATACTGTATTGACAGTATCAAGACTAAGTGGATTGAGAGGGCTCAGTTTTCTCCAATGGATGTGGCAAAGTGTGATATCCAGACCTACAATAAAAGTGAATTCAGAGGCACCCCCAGATGAGTGTCAGAATTCAGACGTGTTTGGGGACCATCAAGAGGAGTATTTCATGTTATTCTAGAAATATGAACAGTGTTTTCAGCATTTAAAAAATTCTTGAGGAAGAAATAAATCATAAGGACCTCAAGTATTGACCCTACATGTTAGGCAAATGCACTTAACTTCTTGCATTTCCAATGCTGACAGCATTCTTTGTGATTCATTGTGATGACTCGACTCACTTCTGCTTAATACACAAGCAGCACAGACCAAAATCAGCAGTGTTCTGTTGATGCCAAGGAAGTACTTCTGAGTTTTAACAGCAAGCAAGCCAAATCCAACATGAGTGTATTCTCTCAAAGATGCATCCTCTTCACGTTGCTTGGCTCTGCCTTCCTTGTTTTTAACTAGTCACCTAAAACATGTTTTAAGAACACCCTTCATGTTCAACAACTTCCTCATTAGAAAGTAAGCAGAAACAAATGTTAGTAATACTTGGAACACTGCAATCACCATATTAATATGACTGGGATGCAAAATACTACTACTACTACTAATGATAATAATAATAAAAATAAAACTGCTTCCTTATTTCTGTAACTGGCAGAAAAAAATCCTTCTTTCATAGTTGTTGGGTGAAGTTACCAACAGAATACAGTGTATTAGAAACGCCTCCTAAACCTTGGTGGGTGAATTGCATGCTAGCAGCAGTCTTCACTCTCCTTATTACTTGGGTTGGTGATATTTTTAAAAGGATTGTCATAAGGTGAGTATCAAAGATACACAGTTGATTTTTGGAATTGATTCCCCTTCCATGTGGAAACCTCAGGTTGGGAAAGGGACTCACTTTCATTTGCATGGGGGATTTTCTTTGGAAGGAACTGTTAAGAAAGAAGCCTGGTTAGTTAAGGACTGTTATCTGCCTCACTGTTAGTACATTTCAGCATGAAACTATGCGCTGCCTTCCCCTGATGCTGATCAAAGGAGAGAGGGGAACTGGGCTGGTTATTTCAACTGGATGAATTTACAAAATAGAGAGTGAGAAATAATAAAAATAAATGAGTTCAGACATTTTGTGTTGTATTAAAAAATTAATACAGGTTAAATTAGAAACTTAATTTTATAATAAAGGTTAAATTAGAAACTTAATTTTATAATAAAGGTTAATTTTAATAACTTAATTTTATAATAAAGGTTAAATTAGAAACTTAATGTTATAATAAAATGAAAATAGTTTGAGTTATTCTAATATAAAATGTCATCCTTACTTGACATCACAGGTAAATTTATTTCAATATCAATAATACGTAAAGAAAAAAACATCAAATTCAATGAAAGGATAGAAGTGAATGAGATTCTTGTTCGATAGACTGCTGAGAAAACAGTCTTTTAATAGAAGAAAATTAAGAGTTAAAACTTTAAAGTGTGAGAATATACAATATTTCTACAAAAGTTTAAAGCTTGAAAGTATACAGCATATAAGAAAATACAAGAAAATTGCTTTAGGACTCCAGAAAAGGGAATGTCCTGAAAGCCATTGAGAGATTCTGAAAAAACAAACAAAAAAGAGAAGCCTTTTCATGGCAAAAAAATAAACTAAACTACCATTAAAAATGACAAACTGAAAAAATATCCATAATTTATACGAGAGTTTCCAGGTAACTGAAGAGTTCTTCATAATATTAGAAAAGTCGAATTCCCAATAAAAATTAACAGAAGAGATATACAGATTGTTCGCAAACAGAAATACATCATTGTATTTTAACTTACGAACAGCAAAGTTCAGACTTGCACCTAAAGTAAGGCAAAAGTTAAAACACTGAGACCTTTTCTCTTTTTCCTTGTCAGTTTTCTGAATCAGAGCTTGAGAACACATCCTGTCAGAAAAACTGTGGGGACTTTCAAACACTGCAGGAGGGAAGATGGAATTTTTGAACCTTTATGAAGGGCAATTTGGCAACCTCTACCGGAAGAGGCACATTTACCATTTGATCTAGCAAATCTCACTTCCAGGAATCTGCTGTGAAGATTCATCTCTATAAATAAAAAGCAGCTCCTGTACATAGTTATGCAACATTATTTGTAGTAATAAAGCATGGGAGATAATGAAAAACGCCCATTATTATGAAGGCTGACTAAATAAACTATGATGTACTCCTTGTATAAAGTGTTAGACAAACCCTTTCTCCTTTTAAGTGAGGATTTAGTTTTTGGTTTACTGCGTTCCTGCCAACTTGAAAAAGGCTGAATACTAAGCCAGCCAAGCAACACTGGCTCTGATAAAAAGGATATCTTTTAAATTACATAAGGACGATGAGAATGTAAATAAATTATCAATACCTTCTCTGAGGATGATGACCTTTGTAAGGGCATATCCTGAAAACTGGACAATGGCACTAGTTGATACTGGCCTTTGTGTCAGGCAGGGTGCCTCCCTGTCCCCTGCCCCATCTGCTGTGGATTTTACCACCTTGCACCTGAGATGTTTCACTGAGTAAACATTCCTGTGGACTGTCACAAACACAACTTGTCCTTAATCCTTCCAAGTGGACTAATGGCCTTTTGACTCTGAATGGTGAGTACAGTCTAGGGCAACTTCCTGAAAGGCACAGCCCATCTGTAAAGTGGACAACTGCACACTGGACACAACTGAGAAATATCTCTACTAAATGACATACAGTAATTTTCAGCACATGTTGGCTGAAACGAGAAAAGGACGATGCATACATGTGTGTGTAAAATGAAAAAGAATTAGGAAATGCCTTTGTGCATAGGTATACGTACAAATACACGTATTTGCCTACTTTTACCAAAGTTTAGAACAAATGAGATATCAATTACATTGGACACGCAGGGACACAGTAGCAGGACTGGAACAATTAAAGAATCAGTTTTCTTAGTGTCATTTGGAATGCCCTATTGAATTTGGAACCATGGTTTGCTTTTCAAAAGCTTTACCTATTTAAAAGATACAGATATAGAAATGGAGAGACATTCCACTGAATGGTTCAATGGCCACGGCTGAGCCAGGCAGAACAGAGCTCACACTGAACCTGGAGCTCATGTGGATTGCATGGCCCCAGTTACCTGAGCTACCACAAGCCATCTCCTAGGTTCCGCATCAGCAGGAGTCTGGACTCTGGAGTGGAAGTGGCATTTGAATCCAAACATTGCAATATGGATTGTGAGCATAAAAACTGAGAACATTTCACATTTTTCATAATGCAGATTTAGAAGCATAGCGGCTCCTCCCCACTACGCTTCTCACTCTCTCTCCCCTTGTTTTTACCTCCAAATTATTACAACAGCATATGTATTAACTTCATATTCACAAGCTTGACATTCCAATATAAAAACGGCATCATGACATAGCATATAGAAGAAAACAAGAAAAAAAATAACATAAGATAAATCTAAAAAAAAAAATGAAAATCCTGCTTTACTCAGGAGTACTGACGCAGGGTGTATACAGTACCTAATCCTTACTATGCTAATCTTACTCACAGAGAGAACATTTTTTTCGTGTGTTCTTTGTATTAGTCGTGTCAGATGAGACAGAAATGGGACTGGTTTAGTTCACTAAGCATCATGGTTTCCAGCTGGGACCATTTTAATACAAATTATAAGATTTCTTTATTTTCACAGTCTTGTAGTACTCCACAGTGAATATGTACCACATTTTCTTTATTCAGACATCAGGTAACGGGCATCAGAGTTGCTTCCATAGGTTAGCACTTGTGAATTGTACTGCTATTAACATGGACTCACAGGTAACTCACATGCAGATTTTACTTCCTTTGGATATGTTCCCAGAAATGAGATGCCTGAGTTATATGGTCTACAGATCTATTTCAGGGTATCTGAGCATTCTCCACAATGTCTCCCATAGAGGCTGCACTAGTTTATACTCCCACCAACAGTCTTTGGGGTACCACGTCCTCAATAGTGTTTATTGTTTTTTTGACTTCTGTATGTTGGCTATTCTCAATGGGCTTAAGTAGAAACTCGTTATGTTTTCATTTGCCTTTCCTTCACAGCTAGAGAATCTGAACATTTTTTCATGTGTCTGTCAGCCATTTCAATTTCACCTTTTGAAACAATATGGACATAATAGTCTTACCCACTTCCCTATAGCCCCTGAACCTTTTTACTGTAATTAACTATATAAAGATTGTCAACAATATAATTTTTAAAAAATTAAAAAAAAGAGAAATATCTGTCCATGTCCTTTGCCTGCTTCTTAACTGGACTGCTTGTTCTACTGATGTTGAGTTTCTTGAGTTCTATGTAAATTCTGGGAATTAATACTCTGTCTGTTGTATAGTTTGTGGATATTGTCTCCCATTCTGCTGGCTGCCTTTTTATTTTATTGACTATTTCCTTTACAGGGTAAGAGCTTCTTGGCTTGGTGTAGTCCCGTTTGTTTACTTCTGCTTTAAGTCCCTATGCTTTGGGGGTGTTTTTCATGAAGTCTTTGCCTCTTACAGAGTGTTCTTGGTTTCCTCTAACAATTTGATGGTATCAGGTCAAGGATTTAGATCCTTGATACATCTAGAATTGGTTTTGTATAAGGTGAAGGGCAGAGGTTTTATTTCTCACTGCTGCACATGGTGATTCAACATTCCCAGCATCATTTCTTGAAGACATTGTCCTTTCTCCCTGGAGAGATTTCGGTTTGCTTATTAAAGGTAAGTTGTGTGGGTTTTTTTCTGGGATTTGTATTCTGATCCACTGATCTCTATTGATCTTCATTTCTGTTTTTATGCCAGTACCAGGGTGTTTTGAGGATAGCAAGCCTAAAATACGTCTTGAGGTTTTGTATTGTGACATCTCCAGCTTTATTTTTGTTGCTTAACATTGTTTTATATATTTGAGATCTCTTGAGTTTCCATATGTATTTTAGCATCTTTCTAGATCTCAGAAAATGTCATGGGTATTTTGATTGAAATTGCATTATATATCTAGATTACTTTTTTGATAATACTGGTGTTTTGATTATATTGATACTACCAATCTATGAACATGGTAGATGTTTCCTTTTTTAGATGTTTTCTGTTTCTTATTTAATGTTTTTTTCAGACTACTCATGTCCTTGGTTTACTTTATTCCAGGTTTCCTCCTTCCCTCCCCCCTCTCTCCTTCCTTCCTTTTTCTTTCTTTTCTTCCTTTGTTTATTTCTTCCCTTTTTTCTCACCCCTTCCCTTTCCTTCCCTCCCTCCCCTCCCTTCCCTTCCTTCTTTTCTTTTTCTTTTTTGATGCTGTTGTGGATGGGACTGATTTTATAAGTTCTTTGCTGTTGTTTATCTAGATCCTTCAGGCACATGGTTAGCCCTCTTATTGGTGTTTTCTAATTTCTTGACATAATCATTGACTAAAATGAAGTTTCTTCTTAACCTTGATTGTGTCCCATGAGTTTTGATATGTTGTGTTGATGCCTTCATTTGCTTCAAGCAATGATTTTATTTCCTCTTGGATTTCTTCTACAACCCATTGTTGCATGTTTTTCAGTCTCCAAGTACTTGCATATCTTCTGGGTTATCTTGATTTCTTGATCTCCAGTTTGACTCCATGACGGTCTGAGAAGAAGCAATGAGGGTAGTGGGTTATTAAGGTCCTCCACTATATATTGGAGAATATTTTTTCATTTAAATTCCTTATTTTTTATCTTGTAGCAAGGTGTCCTGCCATTTGGTGTGTATACATTTATTATGCTAATTTCTTCTTGCTGAAAGCATCTCTTAATCATTATGTGGTACCCTTCTCCATCTATTTTAATGCTTTCTTGTCAAAGTCTATATTGATATTTGAATGGCTACACCAGCTCATTTTTCCTTTCCATTAGTTGGGACGATTGTTTCCCATCCTTTCACTTTTTGTTTCCACACATTTTTGTTGGTGAGATATTTTTCCCGTAGGTAACTGAGAGATGTGTTTTGTTAAAGGATCTAGTCCACTAATCTATCACATTTGATTGATGAGTTTAAGCCATTCACATTCAGGGTTAACACTGGTAGGTAGCACTTTGATCCTGTCATTTTAGCTATGGGCTGTTTATTATGTGATTTAGTCTTTTGTTGGAACATTCTCCACGTTTGCCTTTGGTTTCTGTAGATATTATTTTTCTTTTCCGTTTGTTGGACAAACAGACGTTTAGGGCAAGTCTAGTAGAGGCTAAGTATTGGAGCTTTTGTTGGCGGTGGAAGAATTTTATTTCAGTTTCAAGACAAAGAAAAGCTTTGTTGGGTGCGTTATCCTGGGCTAACAACTTTCTGCTTTTAGAATCTGGAGTATGTCCCTCCATTCTCTTCTGGCCTGTAGCGTGTCCTTTGAGAGGTCAGCTGTGAGTCTGATTGGGATTCCTCTATAAGTGAATCTATTTTTTCACATGTATATATAAGTTTCTTTCTCTTATGTACAACTGGTGAGAGCTTGATTGTGATGTGTCTTGGTGAGTATCACTTTTGGTTGACTGTATGGCAAGTTCTGTGCCCCTCCTGTATTTTGTTTCCCAATTCTTTCTCCATATTAAGGACATTCTCAATTACTATTTCATTGAATCCATCTTTGAACACAGCTTCTCTTTCTGTGCCTTCAGGTACTGCAATAACTCTTGTATTTGGCCTGCTAATGGTGTCATGTCCCTTAACTCTTTTCTTAGCGTGACTCAGTTCTGCTTCCAGCTATTTGACTGTGTCAGAGTTATTACAGAAGGTATTTTCCAATTCTGAGATTCTATCATTGAGGCTTCCTATTGAATTTTTAATTTGCTATATTGTGTGCTTCACTTCTAATAATCAGCTTGATTTTATTTCAACATAGCTAGTTCCTGTGTAACATATTTCTTGAATTCTGTATGTGCTTCTCATTGTTTTCAAGAAGCTTCATAACAAATTAAAAAAAAAATCTTTATCTGGCAGTTCCTTCATGCCTTCCTCAGTTAACTTTTGTGTTGACACAGGATTTTGCTCCTTTGCAGGTAATGTGTCAGTAACTTTATTCATTGTGCCTAGGTCTCTTCTTGTGCTCTTGGTCAATACAACTCTATTTAGTGAATTCTCTTTGGGGCTGGTTTTTAAGCTGTGTTCTCCATAGGTCTACAGGCTGATTTTACCGATCCTGTTCACTGTTAGTTCTTCATTTGGCATCATTCAAGTCACGCCCTCCAGCAAGGTTCAGTCCAGAGCTCCCATGCTAGATTTCCACCATGGTCTCTGCAACCCCAGTTCCATGCTTACCATTCTCCAGCTCCTGTAATCCCATGCTGTGGCCACACCATTGCCTGTTCAGCATTTTTCCTGCTCCCAGCTGCAGCAGTCTCCGGGATTAGGGAGCTACCAGCTATGAATTTAACCTAGATCACAGGGTTGTCAGTGGTGTACATTACACATTTTTTTTCCCCTTTTCTCTTCTTGCTGGAACTGGCTGGCAGTTAGGTTAGGGTGTAACCCAGATCTTTTTTAGATAGACCCTGTGTTATGCTAAGTCAGTGGTATGACAAGTCAGTATAGTTTTCGTGATGCAATGTGCGATGTGTTGAGTCAGAAGTGAGTTCTCCCCTAATCCAAGTGCACGCACTCACTATTGTCCCTTTTAATGATGCTGGATGTGGCACTGTTGGCTGTCTGGGCCAAGAAATCCACCCTGTTCCCACACCCGACTGCTTAGGCTCTGGCACTCTGCTTCTGCTTGTGACTGGACTAAACAAGTCAGCAGGACCTGCACTTCTATGGCTGGGCTCATTTCCTGAGTTCTTAGTGACCTCTACTTCTCTCCTGGCTGCCAGCAAGGCTCTGACTGCCACTGCGTATCTGTTCACTATAGTACCACTTGTGTCCTCAAGTCCCTAAGTCTGCCTGTCCTCTCCTACTTCGCAGGATCACACCCTCTCTGCTTCACCTTGGCAAATCCGTGTATGTCAGTTTAAACACGTCCTCCCTCTATTCCACCATACTGAATATGATCTTCCAAGTTCTTTATCAGCCATGGAATTGTGTATAATAGGGCCATTGACTTTTGTGCTGATTTGATATTCTATAAACTTGTTAAACTCTCCAATAAATTCCAGGAGGCTCTTTTAAACTCTTTTGGCTCCCTCATGAACAGAATCATGACATCTGTAAAGAGTGATGGCTTGACTTCCTCCTTTTATCTATATCCCTTTTATTTCTTTTTCTTGCCCAACGGCTCTGGCTAAAACTTCCAGGAATATACTGAACAGTAGTGTTTAGAGGGGGCATCCTTGTCTGGTTCCAGACAGTAGCAGAAATGCTGCCAAAGTTTCCTTATTCAATATAATACTAGGATTGGTTATTTTATATATTTGCTTGACCGTGTTAAGGAATGTTACTTCTACACCACATCCCCATGGAATGTGTTAACCATTAGCCAAAGCCCATCTCTGAATCACATGTTTTATCCTCAAAATGTGAAATTAAATATTAAAAATGCTAAACTTCAAGACAAAGATAAATGAATATATATTGAATTAATAACATGATTTAATACACTATAATACATTCAAGTAACTTTTTAAAAAAGATTTGTTAATTTTTATTGGAAAGGCAGATATATGGAGAGAAGGAGAGACAGAGAGGAAGATTTTCCATCTGATGGTTCACTCTCCAAACGGCCACAACAGCTGGAGCTGAGCCAATCCAAAGCCAAAAGCCCAGAGCTTCCTCCAGCTCTCCCACATGGGTGCAGGGTTCCAAGTCTTTGGGCCGTTCTTGACTGCTTTCCCAGGCCACAAGAAGGGAGCTGGATGGAAAATGGGATACCGGGATTAGACCTGGCTCCCATATAGGATCCTGGTGCATTCAAGGTGAGAACTTTAGGCTCTAGGATATTGTGCCATGCCCTCAAGTAACTTTTTTTTTTTTAACAATTTTAAATTTATTTTCATTGGAAAGTTAGATATACAAAGAGAAGGAGAGACAGAGAGAAGGATCTTCCATCTGCTGGTTTAGTCCCAAGAGGCCGCAATGGCGTGAGCTGAGCTGATCGGAAGCCAGGAGCTTCTTCCAGGTTTCCCACGTAGGTGCAGAGTCCCAAGGCTTTGAGCTGTCCTTGACTGCTTTCCCAGGCCACAGACAAAGAGGTTGATGGGGGCCCAGCGTGGTGGCCTAGCGGCTAAAGTCCTCGCCTTGAACGCCCCGGGGGTCCCATATGGGCACCGGTTCTAATCCCGGCAGCTCCACTTCCCATCCATCTCCCTGCTTGTGGCCTGGGAAAGCAGTCGAGGACGACCCAAATGATTGGGACCCTGCACCTGCGTGGGAGACCTGGAGGAAGTTCCTGGCTCCTGGCTTTGGATCGGCATAGCACTGGCCGTTGTGCTCACTTGGGGAGTGAATCATCGGATGGAAGGTCTTCCTCTCTATTTCTCCTCTTCTCTGTATATCTGACTTTGAAATAAAAATAAATAAAACTTAAAAAAAAAAGAGGTGGATGGGAAGTGAAGCATGCAGGATTAGAACCAGCACCCATATAAGATCCCAGTGCATGCAAGGTGAGGGCTTTAGCCACTAGGCTATCACATCGGGCTCTAAAATAACTTTTATACATCATGCCTCACTATACATACTTGGTGGTATATAGACAAAGAAGTTTTAAATTTATCCCAGGAGTTTTTCTGTGATATTGATGTGGCCATTTTGAAACCATTAAAACAAACAATAACAAAACTATTTAAAAATTTAAGTAAACATAGGATCATTAAGAACCAGTATTTTCAATAAAAGGGAAAAGAGAAAAATAGCAATTCAGAAAAATGGTGACTTTACTATTGGATGAGAAATATTTGTGTAAGGCTGACCTCATGGCACAGCATCGAAGCTGCCACTTATCCTAACCACATTAAGTGCTGGTTTCCAGTTCTGCTTCCTGCTATTGAACCTGGTAAGGCAGTGAAAGATGGTCCAAACATCTGAGCTTCTGCCACCCACTGAGGGGACCAAATGGCCCCGCACTGAGCACTGTGGAAATCTGGAGAACAAACCAGTAGATGGAATATTTCAATCTCTCTTTCAAATAAATAAATAGATAAATTAATAAATTAATCTTTTTAAAAAATATTTTTTCTTGATCTTCCCTCTGACAATACTCAGAAGTTAAGATATCCCATTAAGAATGATCATCCATGCTGTTCAAACCTATGGTCTAAATACCATTCCCCTCAAAAAAGAACCAGAACTCCACATATACATTGGAAAATTCCAGGAAATTCCTCAGGTTTCTTGTGCCAAGCAACTAGGAAAAGCATGATAACTGATGGGCTCACATTAAAACAGAAACAGGAGCCAGTCTCTTAAGAGACCCCATTGGCCAAAGGTGCATTAGTTTAACCATTTGAAAAATAACATATGTGATAGAGTTTAACACAAAAAAAAAATGCATCAAAATTTATGTCCACAGTAAAGCTAGAGATATTGGAGACAAGAAGTTCTTTAAGTCAGAGCCTTGTGCAATGGCTCAACTGGCTAAATCCTCACTTAACAGGAGCCAGTTTGTGTCCTGGCTGCTCTACTCCCCATCCAGCTCCCCTTCCACGGCCAGGGAAAACAGCAGAGGATAACCCAAAGCCTTAGGACTCTGCAGTTCCAAGTGAGATCAGGAGGAAGCTCCTGGTTCCTTGCTTCGTATCAGCTCAACTCTAGCCATTGTGGCTATTTGGGGAGTGAACCAGCAGACGAAAGATCTTTTTCTCTGTCTTTCCTTCTTTCCATAAATTTGATCTGCCTTTCCAATAAAAATACATAAATTTTTTAAATAAGAAAAAGGACAACAACATGTAGTAATCGCACTACTCTAATTCCCCCAAGGTACTGAAGTAGAATATCGTCAACTCTCCAGGTTTGCTTTTCCTGTTACAGAAATAAGCGAAACAGAGAGCAAGGAAAAGAACACTATGAATAAACAGTACGACAACCCACAAACATGGGCAAGTATGAAACAATCTCCTGGACCCCTTGAAACATGGGCAAGTATGAAACAATCTCCTGGACCCAATGCTCTGGGGAAAGTCCAGAAAAATTGGTTTAGATTAAAGGTATGAGTAATACATTTATCAAATGTGCTTTGATTAGATTGGATTTGGAAAAAAATGCACCTGGAAAAGCTGGGGAAACTGTAGGTATTTTGGATATTAGACACTGTTACTGACATATCACCAATTTGACCGATTTGATGTAATAAAGGTAAGGCACTAACTTTTTAAAATTTTGTATATGAGCTTAAGTGTTCAGAAAAAGTCTCAAGTTTCAAAATTTCTTCAGTTGTACATCCTTCCACATCATTTGAATTTTCTTTCTAGTAGTTTGGAGTGATGTTGAACTAGTTGAGGGAAAAAAAGTTATTAATTACAGTATGATAAAGGATACAATGGTTAAGGACATCAACTCTGGAAGCATCTTGCATGAGGAAAACATTTTTCTTGGAGTGAATGTAGGATTAAATTAGAATTCATGCATTTATATTTCTCCAATAATTAAGGTAGTTAAACATATTTTTCATGTGTTTATTTGCTGTTATTATCTCATTCTGTGAAATCTCCAAATAACCTTTACTTTCCACAATATCATATAAGCTTCATAAAGTATTTGTCACAAATTGTATAATTAAAAATTTTGCCCTTAAGGCTATTACGCATTTCAATTCATTGGGGGGATAAAAAAAATCAATGTTCTTTTTTAAAACATGAGTACTTAATTGTTCCAGCAACATTTCTGTAAATATTAGATTGCATCTGTTGGTTTCTCTGTGCATCTTTGAAAAAAAATCCACTAACTGTACATCTGAGACTATTTTTGGAATCTCTAGTAAAAAATAAAGTGCATATGACTTACACGATTCTTTAAGAAGTGAAACATCAGTTAGTGTAAGCTTCTTGATTTTACACTTGTATTTCAAAAATTCTTTTGCTAAATACTCTGCACTTCTGAATTACAGAAGTCTTTTGGCCTTTACCTGACATTGAATTGATTTAAACACTCATGATCCATGAACATAGTTAATTGCATATTTTAGAAAGATATACTAATCTATATATTTTCAGATCTTAAATAGTTTAAATGTCATGACTAAATTTTCATTTTAATTACTTATTACCAGCATATAGAAATAAACATCCTGTGGAATATCAATCTAGTATCCTCATTTGGTAAATTCACAACTAGTACGTTTGTATATGCATGTGTCTGTTTTGTTCTTTTTTGCAAATTCTTTTGGACATTCTGCAAGAATTGCCTTTTACCGAAGACATGTTTTCTTCTTCCTTTCCAAACTGTGTTTCTTTTTCTTGTCTTATCTCACTAACTAAAACTCCTACTAAACAATGCTGAAAAGATGTAAGAACAGACATATTTGTTTTGTTCTTGATAACAAAAGGGGGGCATTCATGAAGATTTAATTGGTCATATATCACAATCATCCTCCATTAGAGATTCCTCTTCCATAACTACTTCACTAATTTCTTTTTCATTGCAAACAGATATGAATGATGAATTTTGTCATTTCATTTTATATATACTAATGTAATAATAGAGTTTCCCTTTACACTCCATTAGCATGACAAATTCCATTAACTTGATTGTCAAACCTCATTTGAAAAGTTAACCTTATGTCTAGGACAAACCCTACACTGACATGATGTATTATTGTTTTCATATCTTGTGGATGCAAATGGTTATCATCCTTAAAGAAATTTTGCATATTTATATGAAAGATATTGATTGTACTGTACATCTGATTAATGCTCACAGGACTTTAATGTCACACAAATTAGTTAGGAAGTTCTCTTCCTTTGGTTTTCCAAAGGAAGAAGGAAGCATTAGGTATTCTTTAAATACATGCAGGGTTTGACCTTATTTTGTTGTTAGGGCTTATTTGGGAGGAACTTTCAGGGACATGAGTCAACAAGTTATCATTATAGAGATATTTGGATTCTCTTTTTAAACAAAGTTTTATTTATATTTGAAAGGCAGAGTTTCACAGAGAGAGAGAAGGGCAGCTAAAAGATCCGCTTCAATCCCCAGTGGCCACAATAGCTGATTCACTCCCCACAACAGCTAGAGATTAGCCGATTTGAAGGTAGAAACTGGGAGCATCATTCTCTTCTCCTGCATGGGAGCAAGGCCCAAGGACTTCAGTCATCCTCTGCAGCCTTCCTGGGCCCTAAGCAGACAGCTGAATCCTAAGTGGAATAGCCAGATGGGACTGGCTTTTCTACGC
Source organism: Ochotona princeps (assembly GCF_030435755.1). Lineage (NCBI taxonomy): Eukaryota > Metazoa > Chordata > Mammalia > Lagomorpha > Ochotonidae > Ochotona > Ochotona princeps. The sequence goes on along the minus strand of NC_080832.1, from coordinate 12,200,252 downwards.
GATGCCAGTGTTGCACACTCATCCTTCACCTGTGCTGGAGGTTGTGTACTTCACAGCTCTTCCCTTCTCTTTCGAGTGGTTTTGTAGAGCCCTCATCCATGAACTAGCACCCAGGAACAACTCAAGAGAATCTAGAGATTTCCAGAATTCTTAAATTATGAATGATTATTTGCTTGTTGGATCCCACAAATACTCACCTTGAGCTGATGAAATTGTGTCTTTAACTAAATTTTTATCTTGATTCCAGTGGCGATAAAGCCCTGGTGCTTCATTTATAAATAATTGGCCATGAAAATAAGACTGTTAGCTTTCTTCACTGGCATTCATTCAAAGGAGTAAAATAACCATTACAGTTGTCATCAAAGATTTTAAGAAAAATTTCTCTTTTGGGAAAATTTTGGAACCCGAATAAAGTCTGTGCCTTAGTAAGATTTTTATTGAAAAAAACCAGTTTCTAATTTCTTTTCAATTTTTAAAAAGATGGATCATTTCCGACAGGCAAGCTTATCAGAGGGAAAGCTGGCAGAGTGGTGAGCTTATTTTATGGAAATAAGGTGATTACTACCAAGTGTTGATGGAAACTGTTCATTAACTTTTAGGCAATATTGACAGGGAATGAGAGAAAGAGAAACAAACAAGAATCAGTAAGTACCACCCTCTGGCTTATATCTTGAATTTGAAGTGAAAAAACTGCCACAAAACAAATTATGCCCTAGGTCTTAATTTTCATGAGGACAAGCTGAAATGACAAACTAAACTTGCTTAAATTTGTTGAAGCCACAAACCATAAAATGGTACTCTTGTCTTGAGTAGACAAATGGTTATATTGTCATATTCAGAGTCTCCAGATAGAACTTAATTTTGAAGACATACACACAGATGCATGTGAAATATGCCCAAATATTAAAAACATCTCTATAGAGCTCATCACTGGGAAGTAAGAATGTTGGCAGTATTGATGCACAGTGTTAAGACGCGCCACATGGCATTGGATAAATAACTTTCTGGAATCTGAATAGAGGAGTTGTTCCTTCATCTGTTAGAGGGAGGAAATGACCACATGGGGATGAACTGATCTGCTGGCAAGCAGGCCTGGTGGCAGAAGTATTTGGTCACTCAAAACGTGGAGTAGCAGAGCTTCTTGCGTGCAGCCTGGAGCATCATCAGTACAGAACAGAACTAGCAGTGGCTTTCCCTCTGCAACTGCCCTCGTTGGACCCTGCTCCTGCATAGTTAGCAGTGGTGACAAGTATCCCCAGCCCTCTTCGAGACCTGGAGACCACCTCAATACCCATTGATAGATGTGTTCTCTTTTATTACAGAGAGGATTCTAACTCGGAAAGATGGGAGACACACAAATAAGCCAGCTGAGCAGATTTCATTCTCTGGCTGTCAGACATGCAGGATGCTGTAACAGTCACAGAAGGGTAGACTGAGGGCAGGGCTGAGAATCGCAAGGGAGATGTCAGGAAAGGGAGAGAGCGAATGGACATCTCTTTCAGAAACAAAGGTTATAAACGGGGGGATGAATGACACAGAAGAGCTGGGAAAGCCTGTTTAACCAAAAGAAGGAATGACTTCAGCTTCTTAAGAAGATTGTTATCCAACTAAGGATAGTTGGAGAAACTTATACTATGATTTCTCATTCCTTTTGTAATAAAAGGTTATCAAAGTTTTTTTTTAAATTTAAGACCTTTATTAACATTACTTGTAGTTTGTTGACATTCTTGAAAAAACCAAGTTGTCAGCTTTTATTGCAGATTAAAAATGAAGTTTCTGAAACTCTCAACTTGACCAGATAGGAAACAATTTAAAAACCTTTAAAAGTGTATTGAAAAAAAAAAAAAAACCAGACTTTTTCGAAAAACACTTTTGTCATTACCAAAAAGAGTGAGAATAATAAAAACCCCATGCTGCATAGATAATGCAGATAGTTCTAGTTAGCTGGCCAATGGGCAAAAAGCAAGCACTTAAGGTCTTCAGCTCCAACCGTTTGGTCATTTCTTATTGCTGGAAATTCATATTCATTTCTTCTTACTGGATGATTGAACTGGATGATGGTAGAGGCATTAAGCCAGCATTTTTTACTCAGCCTTGCCCTGCTCAGCTTCGGGAGCGGACCAGTTCTCAGCTGCTGGAGTGGCTGCTTTGACTTGTCACCTGGCGGTTTCGGGTTATCGGGGCATCTGAGGCGGTAATTGGAGTTGCAATGGCACCGACGTTGAGGTGGCTGCGGACTCTCGGTCTCATCTCCTTGATTCCCCCTATCCCTTTCATTGCCGTCCTCTCTAGGCTGGTGTGGGCGAGCGGGTACTCTGCAGAATTGTCGTCTGTAAGCTCTGTCTCACAGGCCTACCTTGTTCTCCCGCACCCTGGTTCTCAGCACCTTCAGTCACTTCTGCCAGCGCAGGAGAGGTAGGATACAGTGGTCGACGCCCATAGGGTCTCTGCATGTAGTGAGCTGGGAACCTTCTTCTCAGTAGGGCCGACGCTGTTGGACTTGGTCTTTGGGACCACACTCTGATCCCTCATGCTTTTCCCCATTCTCTGTTGTGGCAATTCTGTTGGAAATTGGGTGGAGGACACCCTACGACGTGGATTGCATCCATAATACGTATGGGCTGCAGCGTATTCACTGCCTTGCACTGGAACTCCATCGCACCCTTTTCTGCTTCGACAACATCACACACCACCGTCTCTCCATCTCCTACAAATATGCCTTCGTTGGTGTTATTCCTGTTGCTGAAGACATATCCGTTCCTTACACTGAAACCATTTTACTGTTCCTAAAACCCTCCTTGCAATGACCTTCTTGGCCCGGCCGATGTGAGCTACCCTGTGCTGCTGCCCGTGGTATGGGGCTAGGTGTCGGTGGCTGCTGGGTGTTGGCCTCACTGCCCCTAGTTGGGGTGATGGTGACTGTGGCTGGGGTCTGCTCTCCACTCTGGCTACTAATCAAAATGGTTATGAAAGTTTCATCCAGTGAATGGATTCTTGGACTCCAGAATGTCCATAAAACAGTAAACTTTTGCTTAAGAACAACCTTAACTGGTGAAAGAACAAGAAACTGAGAGATGCTCCAGGAAATTCCAAATGGCAAAAAGCAGGCCAGTCCCATCACTAAAATCCATAGAAAAATACTCAAAAATCAGATGTTTAATTAAATGCATTCCTGTGACACTTTTTTAGTGGTATTGTACGCAATATAACTATGCTACCAAAGTTTAGGTAAAAGGAAGAAGCAAAATCAATGCAAAGGTCTCAGTTTCACAATGGTTTTAAAAATTCTGTTTTAAAATCTATACCTAGTATTTTGTATATAGGTATTATTTGTGTACATAATTATAAATAGGTTATATGTGTTTATGGTATGGGCATACTGCTAGCTTCACTTCTCATATCTTTAACAGAGGTCACAGGTTATAATTCCAAATCATATAATATTTAACTGCCACAATTTACTCAGCCTCATCTCAATTGATGGCTAGAGCCTTCACGAAACTCAATCAGGGAATGATTCTCAGCTCTGGGAAAGACCCCAGGTCCCACCAGCTCATCCTACAGCAGAGCACGTGCAAATACAAAGAAGTGACTTCGACCAGGAAAAATTGCACATGAGCAGTAGAATCAGTTCTAGACCTTGGTTCGAACAAAGACATTGGGTAGTCGGCAAGAATGTTTTCATTCATCCTCAATCTTCTGATTCAGTTTTTTTTTTTTTTTAACAGTTCTGATCTCTAAAATGTGGATTCCTGGTCCACACAGAGATAACGGGAAACAGAACACTGGTTTACATTCTTTTGTGGATCAGTAACTATCAGGTGACATACCAACATTAGTCCAAGGGCTACGCCTTTGAGAGGCACAGCTTTAACTGAAATGTGTGGTTCTCCCTATGCTTAGAAATAGCAATAGCTCACAGTCGCTTTCAATTTGTTGCCCTTACATATTTTTTCCTTTTAACAAAATCCATTAAGAGTCCAAGAGATTGACCTTTTAAAGATAAGGCAACATACCCAGCCTGCTAATTTGAGCATGATTTATTTACTGTGCAGGTTTAAATGATTTTATTTGGTGAGATTGACACATAGGAAAATGGTGTGTAGAGGAGGTGAAATATCTTTTTAAGTTTATCATTTTTATTGCTTAATCATTCAACAGTGTCTGTGAGAAACAAGAGTGTTGACTAATCACATACCCTACCAGCTTCAGCAATTCTTTCACCTGCTACTAAAATTATTTTGCAGCGCTAGCCAGCACAGCGACTACTCCTTCTTTCTAAATAGGACAAAATAACACCACAAAATAGGATGATATAATCCCATGAATCATCATACAGAATATGAATGGATTTCCAATACTAAAGATAAATTTACATATACTGATTCAAAACATATTTTCTATAACTCCCAGGCTCTCTTGCAAGAAGTTTTTTTTTTTTTAAATATTCCTTTTTATTTGAAAGACAGATTTATAGAGAGAAGGACCGAGAGAATGGTCTTCCACCTTCTGGTTCGGTCCTCAAGTGGCTGCAATGGCAGGAGCTGAGCTGATCCAAAGCCAGGAGCCAGGAGAGTCTTCTGGGTTGCCCACATGGGTGCAGGGTCCCAAGGCCTTAAGCCATCCTTTACTACTCTCCCAGGCCACAAGCAGGGAGCTATTGGGAAGTGGAGCAGTTGGGACATGAACTGGCATTCATATGGGATCCCAGCAGTTGCAAAGTGAGGATTTAACCACTAGACTACCTCACCGGATCCTCTTGAACTAAGTTTTAAGCATGAGAAAATTCCTATTGTATCCCCAGGGTAAAACAGAATACCAATAGGCATTGACTTCTCCCCCATACTTTATAAGTTATCCTGAACATTGCTTACGTTAAAGAGAAACTACACAGCCTTGTTTATAAAGATCTCTAGGGAAAAAAGCGATGCTACAATCATTATGACATTTAACACACTTAATGTTCAGTATATTTCCTTTCCAGAACACTTACTTTAAGTTGCTGATGCTCAAATACTGTCATTGTTTTTTTTAGAGATTTATTTTACTTTTATTTGAATAGCAGAGTTACAGAGATTAGAGAGAGAAAGAGAGAGAGAGAGAGAGAGAGAGAGAGAGAGAGAGACCTTCCAACTGGCGATTCACTCTTCAAATAGCCACAAAGGCCACAGCTGAGCTGATCTGAAGCCATGAGCTAGGAGCTACCTTAGGGTCTCTCATGTGGGTGCAGGGGCCCAAGGTCATCCTCTGTTGTTTTGCCAGGGCATAAACAGGGAGCAGCCAGAACACAAACCAACATTATACGAGCTATTGGCACTACAGGTGGAGGCTTAGCCTACTATGCCACAGTGTTGGCCCCAACTACTGTTATTATTATTAATAGTATCAGGAAAAATTTAAGTACATTGAACATACTGAAATGTTTTGTTGTCATAAGTACTTTAATAGGTAGGTCTTACTGCTTAACTGAATGATATGAATGAAAACATAAAAACATAGAGAAGTTGATGATACAACTTGTCCCTCATCCTTTCTACCTATCTGTCTATCCATCCATCTATCATCTATCTACACATCCCATAGGATCACAGGAGGCTGGGCAGAAAGCCTATGCTGTTCATCACATAATGCTTCTCGATGCTTGGGGACGAGTTAATTCTGGACATTACCTGGAAGTCTGACTAAGCAAATCCTGCATCTTTTCAGTCTTCAATATGCTGGCCAAAAAGTATTAATTTTGTTAGTTAAAATCAAATACTATAAAAAACAGAACCCATTTCCAATGGATAGTGGCAACTCTTTTGGACACTATTACTTTTGCACCATTTTACAAAACTCTATTGGACAGCACTGGTCTACAGTAACATTAAAATTTGCAATACTCCACTAACTCACTTTATTTGCTTTTCCTTTTTGCAGTGCAATATACAAAACATCATGGCAGGCAGCAGTGACAAGGCTTATAAACAAGAAAATTCTGCCAATTCCTAAGTGAAAAATGATTTTAATAGGTGGAGCATGGAGGCTATTTAGGGCACTGACACTATTCTATACAACAGTATAAAGTTGAGTACTATCATCAGGCATTTGTCTGCACCCATGTGATTAACAGCAAGAGTGATTGCCAAGGTAAATGAGGGACTTTGGGTGATAATGATACATCCATGTTGCTTTATTAATTAAAACAAATGTTCTATTCTGGATTGGAACAATAATGGGGGAGACTGGTTCGGGGAGCTGGATATGCAAGGCATTTTTGTACCTTGTGCTCCATCTTGCTGTGAATGCAAAATTTCTATAAGAAATCTTTATTTACAAAGTAATTTAGGAAGCAAATATTCAGAGTGAACTAGCAAACAGAAGATTCCTTTTTCTGTCTCTCCTTTTCTCCCCGTAATTCTATAAAACAAACCAATAAGTAAAATAAATAAATATTTTGTTTAAAAAGGGTTTGAAATATGACTGAGCTTATGGTTTGCATGACTGTCTTTTAAAATCATATAAACCTAATTCATCTTTCAGCCCACCTGCTTAAGAATTATGTCCAAAGTTTTCAGAGTATATGCTTGTTCACATCTTATTGGCTTGAAGAAAATGCTGTTATGCTGATTTTTTCCAAATACACTGGAAAAACGTTAAGGTCTTCACAGCAATAACTTGCAACATCTTCTTAGAATGGTCAAGTTTTTACGAACATCTCCTTTGATATCTCCCTAGGAAACTCATATTTTAGTATCCATATTCGTCAAGTCTCCCCATTCATTTGGCGATTTCCTCACAGAACACTGTTTTGTATTTCTGTTCTTCCAGTGCCATCTTTTCTTGTTCTGCCTCTTGAATAAAGCCTATATGATTATATATGTCTTAGCACAGGATGAGAAGGCGTATCACAAAATTAAAGTGGTACAGTACATTTAAAAACATCACTAAGATACAGAGCCTTGGAAATACCAGAGGTCAGAACATGGCTCACCAATTATCCCAGTCCAATTTAGCTTATGAATGTTTTGGCGTTACACGAGCAGTGTCCAATGACTCATAACCTGTACTTTAGATGTGTTTTGCTTTCCTGCATTCTTTTAAGTCTAAGTATCCCCTGAAGAACAGAGCATTACAGAAGCATTACAGTTTCAGGTTAGCTTAAATTTCATTTGAAAACAAAGAAGAGGGGCCTGGTGTGATGGCTCAATAGCTAAATCCTCATTTTGCAAGTGCCAGGATTCCATATGGATATTGGTTTCTGTCATAGCTGCTCCATTTCCCATCCAGCTCCCTGCTTGCGGCCTGGGAAAGCCTTGGGACCTGCACCCAGAGGAGGCGCCTGGCTTCAGATCAGCTCAGCTCCAGCTACTTGGAGAGTAGGCTAGCAGACAGAGCATCTTACTCTCTGTCTCTTTTCTCTCCATAACTTTTTCCTACTTTTTCAATAAAAAATAAATAAATCTTTTTAAAAAGAAAGAAAAAAAGGAAGAGAGTGAGGGGGCAAACTGCGCATAGTGCAGGGCTTCAGAGGAGAAATTTCTACTCTGTATCAAAAAGAGTTCTAAAATGGTCACAAGTAAATAAAAAAAAATGTATAGAAAGATGTTACCTAGGAAATATTATTACCCAGAATCAATTGTCTCAAACCTATCTTTAATGTATCCCCTACCTAGCATCTAATTTGATTGCACATTTTTAAAAAGATTTATTTTTATTACAAAGGCAGATATACAGAGAGAAGGAGAGACAGAGAGGAAGATCTTCCATCCGATGATTCACTCCCCAAGTGAGCCGCAACGGGCCAGTGCGCGCCGATCCGATGCCGGGAACCAGGAACCAAGAACCTCTTTCAGGTCTCCCACGTGGGTGCAGTGTCCCAATGCAATGGGCTGTCCTCGACTGCTTTCCCAGGCCACAAGCAGGGAGCTGGATGGGAAGTGGAGCTGCCGGGATTAGAACCGGCGTCCATATGGGATCCTGGTATGTTCAAGGCGAGGACGTTAGCCACTAGGCCACCACGCTGGGCCCTGATTGCACATTTTGAGGTAGCATTGCTCTGCAGTGATGCTATGCACAGACAGAACTGCATTTTACATTATGTGAGTAATCGGATTCCTTCTGCATGTTTGTAAACGCACTGTTCTCTAGGGTGTCTTCTCACCAATTCTGTAAGAGTGAACCATTTAAGTCAATGTGACATGTGTTATAAAGTATTTGCTTGGCTCATCTTTTAGCAAGAAAAAGTTCATTCTATTTTCCCCAAACTTCACAATTACCAGTTAAGGTTAAGGGATCCGAGTCCTCTTTGTGATAACTCCTTGTCTTTCCCCAAGGACTAGAAATAAATGAAACAAGTGGTAAGGATGATGGAACACATTTGACATGGCCATTAATGGTTATAATAAATCACACCAGCACCTCCGTGTCGCATGGAGAGCCAGCACAGGCAGGCACCCAGCAGGGCACATACTCAGCTCAACGCTGACAGATAACAGGAGAACCCCACAATGACTCTACACGGAATCTTTCTGAAGACTCAAGGTTATAAAGGAATATTTGACTGACCTTGGATCCCGGAGCTCCCTCCTGCTACATTACTGGGTAATCTTCAACAAATCACATAAATTTACTGAGCCCCACTCTTCCCATCTATGAATTAGGGACAAAAATCTAGATCTCACAGGATGATTCTCAGGATCCAAAGCCATAATGTGTGTGAATTTTTACATACAACTATGACCATGGGATATCTGGCATCTGAACGTAGTTTTCTCTACTACGAACACCCAAGACTTAAGTGATACTTACTTAGAGTTGGTAAGTAAATAAAGAAGTCACATTGCATATGAAATTTTTACTCCTGGTAATTTTGCTTTTCTAATAAATTAAGATGTTTGCAAAATAATTTTGAAAATCAAATACAGAAAATTGAGAGCCCTAGACACTTTTAGGAAGGCTGGCTTAGTACTAGAAGGAAGAAAAGTTGTAACTTAATTGTAATTCATTGTCAGATTTCTCCTATTGCATTTAAGATGTTCTCAGGACACTGATACATGAGTAGTCAGTGGAAGAATGACAAGAGGTCTCAAAATAATTTTTAAAGCTCTTTGTTGCTTTCCCCTCTTTAATAACTACACTTAGTCAATGAAAAGTTTTATACCTTCCCCCAAATGATATACTCAGCTTTTGTTACTAATGAAAGCTATCCTGGTCAATTTTGAAGGAAATTTTACAAAAATTCAATAACTTTTTAAATTATCACAATTACAGATGATTAAACATTTGAAATTCACAAAAATCTTCATCTGTAAAAGGAATGTGATATGTATTTGTTGCTGAGCACAGTCAGTCGCCATTACAAGATGGCGACAGGCACAGAGTAAACAACTCTGCCCTGATGTAGCTTCCTGCCCTAGTTTGCCTGGCAACAGCAGCGACCTATCCCAATCTGACAAGTAAGCACTCACTGTCCTATCACGACCGGTCACTGAGCCACAGACACGCCTCTCATAAAGATGTATTTAAGCCATCCGCTTTGCTCTCCCTGCGCCCCCACCACCATCTTGCCCTCAACCAAGCGGCGCTCCAATAAAGTGTGATCAGAGAAGAACTTCGGTGTCTGCGTTTTATTCCCTGCTGGCCAGGGGCGCGCTACAATTTGTCTCTACAAATAACAAAACTATCAATACTAATAAAGTCTCAGATGTATTCATTAAAGTTTACAATTTGTTACATGTTTATTTGGTTTTCTGAAATAATTGTTTTTAAAAGGTAAGTAAAAGTATAACATCAATAAGTCAGGTGGAATGTTTTTGAATCAGTATTCAAATAATCATTCATTGTAATCTGGAAAAATGTAGCAATTAACTTTTTTTTCTTTTTGCAACTGAATCCGGATGTAATTATTCCAGGGAAATGTATCTACTTAACAACTGATGTTCTACAGCAAGCGAGTATGCTATAATACACTATGCTATAAAGAACTGAATTTCTATAACTACTCTAAGTGTTTCTATGAAATAAAGGTCTCAACTTGCTTATTTGAGTGGCACTTATTTTATTGGAAGATTATGGAAAAGTGATCTAATTACATATACTGTTCCCATCTGCTGAGTCATAAAGGGGATGCATAATTTTCCCTATGGGAAGACACTTGATGATTGAGTCTATAAGAAATACTTACTGCTTGATTTGTAAATATTGTGACTACAAATAACAGGGTTTAAACAGTTTTCATCACTGAAAATCTGAATATATCAGCCTCAGGTTTTAATACTAAGAGTGTGCCTGAAGTGTTCTCAAATCAATCATCCAGTGGCATTTCTCAACTTTATTCTGTGGTCCAGGAAACATAAATGGAAAAAAACAATAAGGCAGTTTTCAAGGATTCCAGAGGATTGTGGGAAGCAAGATACTTTACAATGTGGAAAGAAGTAATTTTTAAGACAAGAGCTTCCTGTATATATGAACAAGATTCTGGTGGAATCCAAAGGAAGGTGCAAGTTGACTCCAGAAGTCATGTTTCAGATGGGCGTTCAGAATGGGCGCAGGAGGGCTAAGAGACCTTTTAGGTAGAAGAAACATCAGTTAAAAGGCCCAGGGTGAGGGAAGAGCAAAACGTGTTGGGGAAAAGTGAAGGCAAGGGACTGGTGCAATAGCCTACCGGCTAAAGTCCTCACCTTGCATGCACCAGGATCTCATATGGGCTTAGATTCATATACTAGCTGCCCCACTTGGGGAGTGACCAGCTGATGGAAGATCCTACTCTCTACCTCTGATTCTCTCTGTAATTTTGACTTTCCAATAAAAAAGTAATAAATCTAAAAAAAAGGGGGTGAAGGCAAAGATGCTGAAGTTTGGCTCTGTCACTGACCTGCTATAAAATATAGAAATTTTGTAGAGTTTCTTTGGGATGCCTCTTCATCTGAAAAAAAACAAAAATAGAGATGACAACAAAAACTCTCTTCTGTGCTGAGGTTTGTTGGGGATTTTGCAGTGCATGCATGATGCTTGGCAAAGTGATTCTTGGTTACATCTCAGCACATACCAGCTCCTAAAGGATGGAGATTCTTAGTGTGAGCTGGGTTTAATTCTCTCATCTCTCTGAGTTGACCATTCAATTTAATTGGGTACCCTTTCTCTTGTCTGTACCAGATGGCACAGAAAATGCTATATGGGTGTTTATATCAAGTCCTCTCAGCCCACATATTATTATAGCCTTATGATCACCGCCACACACATAAAAGTTCACACCAATTTCTATAACTTTAATCTTCCTTTAGGAAACATTTTCCACAAGTTTGATATATTAAGCTTGGTGAATAAAAAGGTCACAGAGCTGGCCTTCATGTCAAGTTAGAAACTGATTCAAAACTGAACATCTTTGGGTTCACATTTATTACAGATACATTAACTTCTTGGGAAGGATTTTCAAAGGTGGTGCATCTTAATGACATGGCTAAAGGTACAGACTTTCCCTGTTTTCTTTCTATAAACATGGTATCTTTTTCCAACTTTAATATTAGTGATACAGGGACCTTCTACAATCTGTTTGGCAGCTGTTTCAACTCAGTATTTTATTGGCTTGCCATGCAAGAATGAAAAGTCATAGCTTAGCTGGAACTTTGACTTAGCTGTTATGTAACAAACACATCTAGGAGAAAGCAGTAAACTAGCCAAATGCCATTTGTGACTTTTGCTAAAAAGTAGCCACCACAATCACAAGAAAGTAATGAACAAATATTTCCTAAGAGCAAAAGCAAGGAAAAATGATTTTTTTTCAACATTCTCATTCTTTGAGGACAAAGAAGTGGGCAACTGAGATTCTGAAAGTATTGCAGAAATGTGACATGCTGCCAGTCTCAGACCTGGCACGGGAATGAGCACCTCAAGAAGAGTGAATGGCAAGACCGCTGGAACTCCAGCAGTGACGGCCAAAGCTGTTAGGAAGAGCAGGTAAGGTTGTGAGAATACTACAAGAGAAACGGTGAGCAGTGATGGAGCAAACAAATGATAACAACAATGAGTAGCATAGGAAAACATGATCTAATTCTTCGAGGCTTAAATTCGGAGGTTTTCAGGGAAGTGGAAGACAGACTGGTCTATGAAGGGCAATGGAAAGAAAGAAGGATCCCCTATTTAAGGTGCTTGGACAACGGGTAGGAAGATGTGAACGATCCTCACTGGCAAGAGCTGCCAGGAAAACAAGCCAGGTTTCCCAGATCAGCATCACGAAATGGGTAACCCAGAGAAGAGACTGACTAGACAGTCACTGTTGCTGATAATCAGGGGTAGTGAGCGATGAGATGAAATGGTCGCTTAGGGGTTGAAATCTGAATGCGGTGTTGATGTTGGAGGATAGCACTGTCTGCCATGATTTGTGTAATGGGATGGAGTAAAAGCTTCATGACGACCAGCTAACATCTGAATTGATGACATAGTGGGAACCACCACTTACAGATGTCTCACTGGAATTCAGTTTTGAAAAATGTATTGCAGATATTAACACATTTGATTCTTGAAACCAGATATACATTGTATAAAATGCTGTAAAATATTGCCTTTTTCATTTTTAATATTTACTATTTGTTGATTTACATTTAGACACTTCCAAAACATTTAAATAATAGTCATTTAAAGCTTGTATGAAGAAGATTTGGACTAAACTTAAATACCTTTGAGGAGAACATTGAAGTTCAAATAAGAATAACCCTGACCCAATTTGGATTATTTTCCTGCTCTGCTATTATTAGAGAAGTGTAACAGAGACAAACTGCTTGCTAATTTTTTTTAAGGAAAAAAAACTGATGTGTCTGTCTTAGAGGAAGTATGCATGCTGCTCATTGTGGATTTCTTTATTGCTGGAATCACAGTGATTTTGTATTTAATGCATGGCTTTTGACAAACAATAAAAAGGGGAGCGGATCAGAGTAATCAAAACTGCTTGTGCTCAGTTGTTGGCTGTAGCACACGTTCAACAATTAACCATAAGCACACGAACCAAATTCTCCATACTTCCGTTCTCTTATTTGGGTAATTCTTATTCCACCATGTGAAGAGCTCCCAGCGAGCAAGGGGATAAATGAGAAAATATGAATGAAAGAAGTTGCCATAGCGTCTGACATACAGTCCCTCAAATGTTCTTCAAATACTCTACTTTCAGCTTCTGTAGAAATCTATAGTCTTTAATCATGCTGTTTTCAAAATACTACAAATGCCCAAATCAAAGAATATTTAGGACATTGTCATTGCTGTGGCAGAAAAGGAAATGAATGTATCTTCACTTTTATAAAAAATTCCAATAAATTAAGAAAGATATTTTAAGCAGATAACTAATGTAGGTCCATTCCCTGAGTGTTCTCTCTAAGCATAATTGTGTGTGAAGACAGTATTCACAATATATGTATTTGCAGCAAAAGCACTTCTGTTTGTACATATGCACTGTACATTTTCTTTACTATATTATATGTGTATTTTGGTGTACAGTAGTAACTCTTATTTAGTGCAGTTTATTCTTTCTTCCAGAAATGTACTTCTTGTAGATATTTATTTATAATTTAGTGTCATCTTCCTTGACAAATTTTGACCAGAATCAAATGTTAGAAGATTACAAATTCACACAGCAAAAGGAATGGGGAAAGAGTGGCTAAATACCAATGTATATCAGGAATTACTGCCAGAAGTTTTAATTTTGCCAAGGTTATTCCTTATAATTATGTGAGATAAACAGTTTGTCTACCCTAGAAATTAAACTTGAATTCTGAAAAACTCAATTTGCCCATGTTCCAAGCAAGAGAGCTAAACTGAATATTATTGTATTAGATTTTTTTAAAGATTTATTCATTTTATTACAGCCAGATATACACAGAGGAGGAGAGACAGAGAGGAAGATCCTCCGTCCAATGATTCACCCCCCAAGTGAGCCGCAACGGGCTGATGCGCGCCGATCCGATGCCGGGAACCAGGAACCTCTTCCGGGTCTCCCACGCGGGTGCAGTGTCCCAATGCATTGGGCCGTCCTCGACTGCTTTCCCAGGCCACAAGCAGGGAGCTGGATGGCAAGTGGAGCTGCCGGGACTAGAACTGGCGCCCATATGGGATCCCCGGGGCGTTCAAGGCGAGGACTTCAGCCGCCAGGCCACGCCACTGGGCCCTGTATTAGATTTTAAAGTGCATGCCTATCTTACCATATACTCTATTAGTGGTCATTTTGTATGCTGATTTAAAACTATTGGCAGATGTCATATCTATTTATGGAAGAATTTCTTCATCAAATGGAATTGGAGCTTGGTAGGCTTGATCTTAACAGTTAACCATACATGTCATCAGTGGTAAATCCCCGTTAGTAAAAAGTTGTACCTTCCGCTAGGAGAACAAACGAACTGTCCAGCATAGTTGCCTTCACAACCTTTCTATTAAGGGAGGTGATAAGCCTTATCATGCACATCTTTCATTAAGTCCTAACAGCCGGACCCCAAATAAAGCTGTCAGTCTAGTGGGGCATCACTTAGGAGGAGTGGGAAATGTGCCACACCAGAGGCCAAGTTTACTGTTGGTATTCCTTTAGGGGTAAACCCAGTAAAGCATATCCATCCTCCATTGCTTTCCCAGGGCTCAACTAGGGTGCTGGATGGGAAATGCACCAGCCGAGACTCAAATTGGCACCCATGTGAGATGCCAGTGCTGGCAGGTGGAGGACTAGCCAGTTGTGCCATTGTGTCAGCCCCATCTCCATTTCTTAGTTTAAAATGGAAGTTAAGATTCTCACTTTTTAATCTTCTAACTCAAAGACATAAAGAATCAAAGCAGCAGGTGCCATAAGCTCATGAATGACAACCGTGTCCTATAAGTCACCCGGCTAATCCAAGGAAAACGAGGGAACTAAAGTCTGCAGGCCTTGCAAGTGGAAACAGAATCTCCTTTCTTTGTCAGATTTGCAGGTGTCATGATAGCTGCATGCTTGTATTATACACTTTGCTCAGACCCATGCAGCGGATCACAAAAAGAGAGTGTTGTTCAAAATTTAAAAAAAAAAAAATTCTTAGGGACAGTTCGCTGCCCTTCTGCTGTTTGTGCAGCACAGAGAATATCGCAGGTGGAGGGCATCCCTTAGGGTTCCTCCAGATCTCCAGACTTGCAGAGGAATCAGATCAAAGCTGCCAGTTGAAAGCTGCTTGATGAGGACTTTTTTTTTCTGAATATCACTTTATTTCAAATGCTAATAAGAGTTCATCCCAAAGCATGTTGGTGTCCTCTTTAAATGAAAGTGATGTACTAGGCAAACATTAGCATTCTGTTTTAATTGCTTATGTCTTGTATTATGCATACATTGTGAAACATTTGCAGCTGGCCATTGCCCTGATAATTTGTGGCTGTCACTTTGTAGACTCCCAGAAAATAAGTGCTGAATGAACACAACACATTATATAACGAACTTTATGAAAAGCATTACAGAAGTACATTACATACACCTCAGAACTTGCAGATTTCAATGAACAAGGAATAGGACTATTGGGTGTAGGGTTCCCTACAATAACCCATACGATATCTTTAAGTTACTCTTTTTCAATTTTATCAACTGAAAACAGAAATGTTGCAACAAACCACAAGGTAGATAAGAGGTTAGAAACTTTGAGTAACAATCCACTGCTAAATTATAACATTGCATTAGAACTTTTGCTTATTAAAGAGAGTTAAGGAAGTAATGGACTGAAACGTTGTCTATGTTTATAACTTCTTTCATGGTAACTTTTTAAAGCAGTCTTTGTGTTTGTATTTTACTTGAAATGGGATGACAGACACAGCACCAGCTGAGTGAGGGCAGGACAGGACAGTTGTGCTGCCCTGTCTTCTGCAGAGCACAAGATGAGGAACGCTACTGTCAGCTGTCGGCTCTTCCAGGACAGCAAAGCCACAAGTCCTCTCACGTGCTGCCACGACCCGTTTCTCCTAGCAACCGTATTATGTGAAAGTGCAGTTGCTGAGGTTGCCAGGATATTCTTCTATTCTTGTCCTCCATGACCAAACCAAAGGCAGGAGAAAGTGTAAACCACACTAGAGGCCAAGAGACAGGTAGGGAAAACACAGAAAAACAAAATGCCTTTCTCTCATTAAGAGCAAATGAACTGGCAGAATCGTTGTGCTGTTGATGCTTCGAGAAACAATCACTTCTTTTGACTAAAATGAAGAAGACAGATTTTAAAGATAGCCCATAAAATAATGGCTATTAGGCATTTTAAGACCGAATCCATCACTCTATCATTATTCATTAGAAGCCACTTTTTACCAATAGGGAAGAGAGAGAGATAGATATCTTAAAATTGTCAGAGTGACATGATGGGTTCTGAACTGTAATTACCACTTTGTTTCAGAGCTCAAGCTTTGCAATACACATCACGAAGCGTTGCGCTGAAAACATTATTGATTGTAAAGTGAATACTGCTTTCCAAAGTGCTCAGGCAGGACAAAAAAGTGTTCACCCTGGAATTGTTAGATTCATATTGCCTCATTTGATATCTCAATCCTTTCTGAGATGATAATTCTTTTTTTTTTAAAGATTTTATTATTATTATTAGAAAGCCGGATATACAGAGAGAAGGAGAGACAGAGAGGAAGATCTTCCATCCGATGTTTCACTCCCCAAGTGAGCCGCAACGGGCCGGTACGCGCCGATCCGATGCCGGGAACCAGGAACCTCTTCCGGGTCTCCCACGCGGGTGCAGTGTCCCAATGCATTGGGCCGTCCTCGACTGCTTTCCCAGGCCACAAGCAGGGAGCTGGGTGAGAAGTGGAGCTGCCGGGACTAGAACCGGCGTCCATATGGGATCCCGGGGCGTTCAAGGCGAGGACTTTAGCCGCTAGGTCACGCCGCCAGGCCCATGATAATTCTTATTTGTAGAAAGGAGCTACCCTGAAGTCTCTTATATTGGCTAATAAGTGGTAGAGACAGAACTCAGTTCTCTATCTGCTTGATTATTATTTTGAAAAATCTTCATTATGCCATTTCTCAGGGATAACAGACACAAATAGGTGACTAATCTGCTTATAGAACTTTGTAGCTGCTGATATGTTTGTCATACTCCTAGTAATTCACTAGATACCATCAGCCCTGTTTTATAAGTGAAAAAAACTGGGCTCAGAAAGATTGAATGACTCACTCAAGGTCTTGTAATTAGAAAGTGCCAGAGCCGGGAATGAAACTCAAGATAAATGACTCTTAATCCAGAATATGTTTGACTAAGGTCAGACATTAACCAACTACCAGATCTGAAATTAGATCACGGACATAAAGGTAACTCAAAGAGAAACATCGGCTGGATATACAAGAAGAAATATTGCATATGTCAGATGGATTCATGTATTTATTCACCAAATATTTATTGAATGGCTACCATGAGCCAGGTCTGTTTTAGCACCTGTAATACAGTTGTGAACAAGGGACATAAAAACCACATGTGACTTTTAAATGCTATGGAGAGAAACTGGTTGTGTCGAGGATAGCAGGATTTGATCACCTTGAATCGTGCTCAAAGAAGGCATCCATGAAATGATGACACTAGAGCAAAGAAGAATAAGCCAGGAAGTGAGCATATGGACATCTGTGGGCAGAACCCTTCGAGTGGGAAGAAGAAAACGGCAGAGTTGGGAATATACTGGCCCACTGTGAACGGCAAAGAGACCGTGAGGTAGCAGCAGAGGGAGAAAGCAGAGCAGTGTGGGAGTGATGAGTTCAGAAAGATATTGGGATATCACTTACACAGATAGAGACAGATCATCTAGGTCTCTGCTGACGAAATGTAGGGACCTGGGGATTTAAGCAGAACAAAACGATAATCTGAGACACAGTAGCCTCATGCAGTCTGCAACGTGGTTAGCTTCCATGAATGAATCCAACGCAGGCATCCCAAACATGACCACTTTGTCCATCTTACTTACTTGGGTTATCTGGTAACACCAGATTTTACTCTGCCTACCTTATTTAGACATGTTCTAGAATGTGATCTAATGTGGAGAGTACAAGTAACCAGCTTCATTTATAGCTATTAAATAAATATTCATTTAGTAGATACCAATTTTCTATTCAGGGTATTTTGATGACCCCCTCCGTAAGAAAATAACTTATTCTGTACTCTTAGTTAACTCAAAACCAAGTGACACACAACTGCTACGATTTTAAGGTAGTCACAGAGCTTTCCTAAAAGTGAAGTTTGAGATCAGGTCAGAAACAGTATGGTGAGTATGGTTTTCCAAGTGGACATCTGCAGATTTTCCATGTGGACAACTGCAGATAAGCCATTCCAGCTACAGCAATGTCATGGGCAGAACCCAGGAGGCCTAAACAGCATGGCTTCCTTTCCAAAGCCTCCTTCATCGACACTATGGTTGGGACAGAATGTGCCTGAGAGGCAACGGTGAAATGGGGTGGAGGTCAGAGGGCAAAGAGTCAGGGAAGAACCGGAGGAAGGATCAGACCAAGTGTCCAGCGATGGGAGATGCTGCACACTTCTAGAGTGTTAGGTGGCATTAGACGTCACATATTTGATCAGTCTGGACTCAGTGAGCAACGAAGTGACAACGAAGGCAAGGACATTGTAGTATCCAGACAAGATGATGATGGTGATGAGTTAGGAGCCCAATATCAGAGTTCAGAAGTCCTCAAGGACATAGCTTTGTGATGTAGTGTGTAAATCTGCCCCCTGCAACACTGATATCTCATGTTGGTACCTACTTGAGTCCCAGATGCTCTACTTCCAAGACAGTTGCCTGTTAATAACTTAGGAAAGGCAGTAGAATATGACCCAAAAGCCTGGGCCCCTGTAACTTCTGTGGCAGACCCAAATGAAGTTCTTGTCTCATGGGTTTGGCCTGGCCCAGTCCCACGCTGCTGAGGTCAGTGACAGAAAATCTTTCTATTTCTGTCTTTCCCAATTCCCCATCTCTAATTCTCACTTCAACTACAACAACAACAAAAATCTCACATTTCTAAAGGGTCGAATGAGTCTTGGTTAGGGGTACATTGCATTTGAACAGAAGCTGAGTGAGTCAAGACCAACTACTACTATTCTTACAAGAGTGACTCTGTGGATACTTCCCTATGAGAGGAAAGGGGGAAGGTTTTGCTTTTGTAGAAGACAGTAATGCAACTGTCCTATTTTGAAGGTCAGTTTCAGTGGAGGGAGATGTCAATATGAGGTGGCAAACCAGGATTCATGACGATCCTAGTACTTTAGCCTGGATCTTACAAGATGGCCAGGATGTAAAGAGAAGGAAAGCATGTCCAGCACCAAGTCTGAATGCAATCTGAGCAAAGGAAGGTGGCAGAGGTGAACAAGAAACTATTTCTCAGGAATCAAGTATATTGATCTTTGTGAGTAGGAAAAGGTGGAATAGGGATGAAGACACTGGTCCTTGAAAAAGATAAAGTCTATGTTCGAAAAACGTCCTTGCAAGCAAACAGAATTCACTAAGCTTTAAGGTATCTGGGTTACTACCTACCAGCAATGCTAGATGACTAATGCAGCCCAGCCCTGAACATCCTGATGGCATTAACAGAGATTCCATATGCATATTACATGTTTGCCATGCTAGGATGCTTAAGTTCCCCAGGCAGTCCTATGGTTACAACTAGGACTCAGTTTTCTTGATCTCCTCTAAGGATTCAATAAACCTTTAGCACTTTAGAATTCATAACCCAAAACAGCTAATATTGTTATCTGCGAAATGTCAAAAACAATTTTAACACAAGTTTAATAGCACTTTATTTCCTTTGTGTTTCACTTCACCTTGAAGAATTTAATTTTTCCTGCAAGTTAAATCATTCTGTAATTAATGGCTCATGCTGTTTCTGAAAAAATAGTTGCGTAGTCAAAATTAAGTCCTAAAAGTCTACATTATGTTTTTTATAATTATATTGGCCACTATGATAATTACATTTTAAATCCATACAAATGCATGTTAAATTAATATTTAAAAGTTCCAGTTATGAAAATAACCACCTGCTCTGTTTAGTCTTAAATTGTTGCAAGTGGTGGTATAGTACTTGCAATGCCTTCTCCATGTTCATTACTTTAAAATAAATAAAATACCAACTGGAGCTTATGCTATCACCACATATTTCCCTGGAATACATTCAGATTCTTTTCCTTCATTTCCCCTTGGCAGCAATCAAATCCCTAACAGCTCCTGATAATTCATCATTTCTTGCTTCAGTGCCATCCTTGAAAACAAAGCCGTCCTGTTATTCTGTATATGTCATTATGAGCCAAAAACAAAGTAAAAATAAAGTAAATAAAAAAAAGAAAGAATTCAGATTGTTACAAATGAGTTCTTTGGGGAAACTCCTGCTTGTGATATAATACAAATGGAATCTCTGAGCACACGGAAACCTGCAAAATAGGTGCCCCAATACCATGTCCTTCCTCATGATTCTAACTGACTCTTTCTATTCTACTCTGGCTCTACACATTTTCCAACTTCCATTCATTATTTCCACAAACATTTATGCAACATAAAACTGTTTCTATCTTAAATGTACAGAGCAGGAACATACTCCTTTTAGTCTTCGATCTCAGAATTATTCAACTTCAGTTAATTCACTGAAGTGGACTTAGAGTCTTGAACCCTAGGAAGCAACTTGGGCAGAAAAAAGCATGAAACAGCCAAGGGATGCAGGTAAGACAGGTAGGCAGATCATTCCTGGGATGCTTATGAGGGGAATCCATATTTCTAGCCCAAGAAAAATGAGTTCACCTCTCCCTCTGGTGCCCAGAACTTTCGATGCTATCAGCCATTGGTTTCCATGATTGAGAGGAGACAGTGTAATCCCCCTTCTCTGACAGCTCATTCCAAATTTTCTGAACTGTAGTTATTTCATTTGCAGGAGTACAATACGCTGGTTTGAAATAGACTGATCCCAACACCTGTCAGGGATTTTTTTCAATGAGATTCCGACAGTTCTCATTATATCTCAATCTGATACACCAAACTATGCCTTGGATTCCCACCCATTCAGCCTGATTTATTTGAACCAAATATAAGAGTGAACGAGTATATACACTGATGAACTTTAACAACTTGTTTTACAGAATACACTATATGCTGCTGCTCTCAAAGATCAAGCACAGAGCCCTTAAAGGGGCAGACATTCTTTGCTTTGCTATTTAAAATCTTCATCTTCCACAACAGCACCGTGCACATAATAAGTGGTTAATAAGTGTTTGTTAGTCAAAGTCACTGTGCAAGCCTTACACAGTATTTTCACATATGCTTTTTTTTTTTTAAAGATTTATTCATTTTATTACAGCCAGATATACAGAGAGGAAGAGAGGCAGAGAGGAAGATCTTCCGTCCAATGATTCACTCCCCAAGTGAGCCGCAACGGGCCGATGCGCGCCGATCCGAAGCCGGGAACCAGGAACCTCTTCCGGGTCTCCCACGCGGGTGCAGTGTCCCAATGCATTGGGCCGTCCTCAACTGCTTTCCCAGGCCACAAGCAGGGAGCTGGATGGGAAGTGGAGCTGTCGGGATCAGAACCGGCGCCCATATGGGATCCCGGGGCTTTCAAGGCGAGGACTTTAGCCCCTAGGCCACGCCGCCGGGCCCTCACACATGCTTTTACTTACAATGTTTCCAAAAATCACTTACTCTTCATTCCCAGATTTTTATAAAAGCTAAAATGGGCAGAACATTAGAAACAAACAACCAAACGCTAGAGGAAATGAATTTAGCGTTTGCTTTGTGGGTTGAAACATTGGCAGTTAGGCCTCATTTTTGAGAAGTACTGTCTGAGCTTCCATTTTCTGCTTATGCCTCTACTCCCCAGTGACACTCACCACTTCACCTTCAAACGAGAAGACAAGTGTATGCGGAAATACACCTTACTTCTTGTTGGCATTCCAAACAGACCTTCCTCATGGAGCTTGTGAGAGGCTTACTTCTCTTTACAACATCCATTCTCATGTTTTAAGAGTACTTTCTTGGTTGAAACTATCATAATTTATTTTTGCTCTCTATACAGCAGAGAACTCTTTCAAGTTATCAAATTATAATGAGGAAAGTCTTTGCTGACTTGCTTGCTTTAACAGTCAAACATCTGGCTAACCCACTAGGTAACACAACCACTACTGGAATCAGAACTCATTCATTATAGAAGAAATACTTGAACATTTATTATATTCTCTTTATAAACTTAAAGTGCTCTTTTGTGAGTTCAAAAGATGCTTCGTATAAAGACATGAGAGAAAGATCAGTTTGTAGTAGTTGTCTCACAACATCTTCCATCTTGCCATGCGTTAAAATACCAGAGATGAGATGGTGAAGGGAAACAGAACCCATTATTTTTGTGGAGTCAGATAATTTCAAGGTGCCTTTTGAACTTATTATGCTGCACAGTTCTACAGTCTGTTGCCCATCCACAACCTTGAGAAAATTTCCATTATCTTCAAACTCTCTAAACTGCAGTCTTGCACCCAAGAGCCTGGAGGCAAAGCTCAACTTGGTGCCTCCACGGTTAGAATTTCTTCCAAGCACCAATTCTAACCTGAAATGAATGAGCAACCAAACATCCAGTGAGTATCATATATCATTTCTTAATGCCACTTCTTATTTTGATGTAGGAACAGTTTTCAGGAATGAATGGATGCTCATGGAAATTTCATGACATTTTTCCGAATTCTTCTTCACTGGTAATTTTGATCCTCATTTCCACAAGCTTAGTTCTCTCTTAACCCAAAACACATCTTACAAGAAAGTCCTTTGCTTCTGACTTTAGTTTTGCTACCCACCTCGGGCTGCTGTAATCTCCCCACTGTTTAATGCCCTCCTTCCCACAGCTGCTTGAAACAACCAGTCTATGTTCCCAGCACTACCTCCTCTCTCCCTTCCTGGATCCTGCTTTTAATTCTGTACTGTCACCTTTGTATTTCTGTGTTTATCAGCAACCTGATTTGTTTTTTAGGCTGATTTCTTCCTTACCGCTTACCACCCCTTCTCATTCTTCTCCCACGTGCTCTCAAACACATTTTGCTCAATAAAGATTTTGTTGTTAGCTACCTAGAAGAGTTACAAAAGGAGATGTATGTATTGAACAAAGTTTCATTACCTTAGGATACCGAAAATCAATTACACTAAAATAGTGTAGAAGATGCCTTTAGAAAATGGTCTACAAAATTTGAATGGATAATGTTAAACCATTTTATAGAATATAAAAGGAAAGAAGAGGGCATAGTACGGTAGCCTAGTGGCTAAAGTCCTTTCCTTGAATGCACCGGGATCCCATATGGGCACTGGTTCTAAGGTTCTAATCCCAGCAGCCCTGCTTCCCATTAAGCTCCTTGCTTGTGGCCTGGGAAAGCAGTCAAGGATGGCCCAAAGCTTTGGGATCCTGCACCTTGCGTGGGAGCCCCCGTCTCCTGGCTTCAGATCAGCTCTGCTCAGGCTATTGTGGCCACTTGGGGAGTGAATCATTGGACAAGAGATATTCCTTTCTGTCTCTCCTCTTCTCTATATATCTGACTTTGCAATTAAAATAAAATAAAAATTAAAAAAAAATGGAGAGTTGCGAGAACATAGGGCTCTTTTGAACTCTTCCAGCTTGAATTTCACCCTTATAAACATGATCAATGAATATTCATGAGCTCACCACTCCTGTTCCTAGTGTTACTCCTTGTGAGAGGGCAGATCAAAAAGGCATATGGAGAATCCGTGCCATTCCAAATTGCAGTGTTGCTAAAATTCCTAGGACAAAATGATATTATTAGTATTATTGCTACCCTCTTCTCAGCTAATGTTTTAGGAAGAATTTACCTCATTCTGAACATGACCATCCTTTTTATTTGCCATTGTCAGTCCTGAGCTGAATTCTTTCCTCTATACACAATAACGATTTCTTCACTGCTCTGAGTACCTAGTCCCTTTCTAGCATCATTCGGTGTATATTCTAGTTTATGAAAAGAGACTGAAAAAACAATAACCGAGGCTGGCGCTGCGGTAGTGAGCTAAGCTACTGTCTGCAACAATGCCTTCTCCCTTTGGCTCTCTCAAGGTGGTCCCAGTTGCCTCGCTGCAGATTTGGTGCCGGATGGTCCCAATACTTGGGCCTCTGACATCCATGTGGGAGACTGGACCATAGTTCTGCGTTCCTGGCTTCAGCCTGCATTAGCTCCATCCACTGTAGCCATTTGGAAACTGAATCAAGAATGGAAATATCTCCTTCTCTTGCTCTCTCTCTTTCCCTCCCACTGTGTTTCAAATAAACAAATGAACCTTAAAAAAAAAGACTAACAGCATAAATGCTTCGACAAAGATGATAGAGGATGACAGATATGGTGAAGGATCACATTAGGTAGAGTTCAACAAGGACGTCTTTGAAGTTTTGACATTTGAACCACAATTGATGAGTAAAATCAGGGTGAATGCTTTTAAGAATTAGGACATGTCCAGTGCAAAGGACCTGAGTTACAGCAAGCTCAGTGTCCTCTCTGGCCCTATTCCTGAAACTACCCCAGATCTCCTCTTGGGACATCTCGTTAACACCGTCTCTTGAATGTTTTTTCAGACACCTAAGTACAACTAGTCTTAGCCCACAAGAACTATCACTTCCCTCCTAGAGCTTACAGACCTCATCTTAGTGAGCACCGCATGCTTGACCTTCGAGGAAACAGCCAGTCAAATGAAGCTACCATCTTCAGCAGAACCATTGTTGTCTACACTGTCTGATTTGTCACTGCCTCTTATGTAGGAATCATGGTATATATTCTTCCTGGAATTCAGTACCCAGAAACAAAATTTCTTCAGAAAGGCTGTATTTTTTCACTAACCAATGAGTTACAGGCAACCTGTCCTGCTACCCTTTTATTTCAGTGACCAGGAGCCTCGAAGCTGAAATGCAGTCCTTTATTTCAACAACAATCTTATCCAGGTTTTGTGGTACTTTCACTCTTCCTCTCATTCCTTTCACTTTGTGCTCTTTATCTTTATTTTGCTTCATTTTCATTGCCCTGCGTGAAAGTGCTTTTCATTTAAGCCGCCTGAAGCCTTTTGGAAATAGATGATGTATAAACCATTAATCACAAGCGCTTTTGAGACCATCACAAATAACTTCCTCATTGCAAAACCTGAAGTATCATCCTAATCCTGCTCTCATTCATCCTCATTTCACATGCATCACTCAGCAGCCTGTTTCTCTTTTCCAGTTCTTTTTGGAAGGCTAATATACATATGAATAAATTTGAGTACAAAATAAACCCACTTTCTTGAGTTCACGGGATACTGCAGTCTCTTCACTCTGTTTTCAAAATACCTTTTCCTTTTCCTTTTCCAAGATTCTGACCATCTTAGTTGCAGATGGACATACATGTGTCTGCACAGTACATCATGTATGTCTCTGTGATGTGCCTGCATGTTCACACGTGAATGTCTGCGTGCTTTCTTCAGCTTTCTTCTTTTTCCACATGCCCATTCCATGTAGATATAATCCAGTGTTCCATTCTATCAACAATCTTCTACTAGTATTACCCGGAGGTGAACGCTTTTATTTTGAGCCCTGGACTCTCTTGGATTTTCATTACACAATCATGGGAAGCATCAGAACCCTGGAGACAGAATAAGGCCATGTAGCACATCTACCTTCCCAATCCTTACATATCCTCCAACATGTCACTGTATTTGTTCACTGTACACTCTCCAGGGGGAGCAAAAGAAGCTCACCAGCAGAGCCAACTGACGGTTGAAAAGTTATTTCCAGAAGGATAGAAACTCTTCCTCCAGCAGGTGTGGCCATGGATGCTAAAGCTATTACTAAAAGTCACAGTAAGTCTCAAGCCACACTGACTGTGTGTCGGGGCATTGCCCATGTTTTTACAACTCTGCCCTGTAGTTTTATTGTCTCCATTACACTTTGGGGCAGCTTAAAATTAGTTTAATGCTTTCCCATGGCTCTTGTCCAAATGGTAAAATATATGTAGTCTCCAAGAACACCACTCTACTCCAGGTTAAGAAAGCGAAAAATGCATTCAGTCACATGTGAAATAAGTTATTTTGTTTTATGTTAATTCTATCAACTCTACTCCATTCTAGTTGTGATCTGAATATAAAATATACAACATAATCATCACTAACTTCACACTAGATACTATATTGACAATAGACTAGGATCATAGTTGCTGTTTACCTCTTAAGCAATTAATATCCCTGAGGCTCTTTAATCAACAGCATGCTAAACATCTCTGAAAACTCTGATATGTGAAATCATTTCCCAAACTGAGCTCAATAGACTTCTTCCCAGCCTCATCAGCTTGGTGTCTTCACATTTAGATGTGATCTTCATTACTCAGAGTTATTTTTAAATCCCCCATGTCGTTTTAAGGCTCTTGTTCTTATCTTCTACCTCTTTGTTGATTAAAGGCTCTGGGTGGGACAATTTCTTCCACTTGCCCTAGGTGGGTCCATTGTCATGTCCTAGCTTGGTCCTCACTAGAGCATAAGGAATTTTGTCCTCATTTCTCTTTAATCTCTCCCTCACCCACACTGCACAGACATGAGGAAGTACCCATCCACAGACTACGTCTCTTTCCTACTGTCCTGACACTTCAATGGTATTCCTTGTCGTGAAAACATGCATGTTTCATTTGGATGACACCACGCATCAGAACGTGCCTTCCTTAGTTGCGTCATCCTGTGCTTTCCTGCATATGCTAGAGGCTCTGGGAAAACTAGGCCACAAGGTAGATTTTCAGTTGTTTGAATTCTGTGCCCTGACGGATTTTGCCTTTAAGTCTGTCAAAATTCTGACTTTCAATAATCTCTCGATGTGTCTGTGATACTTCCTACCAGGTCCCAATTGTGCTATCTAAAATTATTATCTAGAACCTGAGTTTCCACAGAATTTCATTTTTCTTCTAGAATTTAACAAAGTTGCATGCCGATCTTTTTTCATCAATTATTCTTTGGGTTTCTTGAGACTTGCCTATATCTATCTTCTATTCCAAATTTCAGACTAGGGTTCCAATGACACAGTACATTAATTAAGAAGCAAGAAGGTGGCAAATTCCTAAGTAGCTAAATATGAAGAAAATTGGAAGATCTGAGGAAATTAAAAATGGAGACCATTTTTCTTTCTTTTTTTTTAAGATGTAAGTATTTATCTATCTGAAAGGGAGAGTTGTGGGGAGAAGGACAGAGCGAGAGGGGACGGGGGAATGGGAAGAGAGAGATCTTTAATCAACTCATTCATCTTTAAATGGTCACCGTGTCCAGGGCTGGGTTAGGCCAAATTCAGGAGCCTGGAATTCCATTTGGGTCGCCTTGTTGGGTGCAAGGGGCCCAAGTACTTGGGTCATCTGCTGCTGCT
This sequence comes from Ochotona princeps, assembly GCF_030435755.1. Lineage (NCBI taxonomy): Eukaryota > Metazoa > Chordata > Mammalia > Lagomorpha > Ochotonidae > Ochotona > Ochotona princeps. The sequence continues at coordinate 12,172,924 of NC_080832.1, read as the reverse complement.
TTATCAGTACATTAGTGGAGAACCAGGTCAGAATTGGAACAACCAGGACTCGAACCAGTACCCATAGAGAATACAGGAATCTCAGGCAGCTACTTAACGCACTTTGTCACAACACTGGCCCCAACAAATGCCCTATTTACCAAGGCACTGTAAGATATCTCTCTCTCTCTCTCAAGATCTTCATTTGCTGATTCACTCCCCAATTGCCCACAGTGGCTGGAGCTAAGCCAGTTCTAACCCAGCAGCCAGGAGCTTCTTCCAGATCTCCTGCACAGCTGCAGGGTCCCAAGGCTTTGGGCTGTCCCAATGTAGCTATAGCCTCTTCTAATTTACAGATATGGAGAAGATATTCTGATTCTTTCACATAGCATAGTTACTAATTTCTGAAATGTGAAATGTCATTGATTACTGTCAAGGCAAGATAAGCTGGGAAATGTCTAGGATATTGGGTATCTCTCATAGATATTGCAATGAATTTAAATAATATTTTGGTAGTAATAGTTCTGAGAAATGTTTAGAACAAGGAACCATATTATATGCCTCCTTTATTTCTTTATATAACATTAAGTAAAAGTAGACTTTCCTTGATGTTTCTTCCTTCTATCATTTAACGTGTACTCTTATAGTATTGAAACATAAACAATTAAACATTTGCTGTCTCCCTATTAAAAAAAAAAAGCTCTCTCTCTCTCTCTCTCTCTCTCTCTTTCTGTTGTTTCTGCCTGCCTTGCTTTAACTCTTTAGATTGTACCCTCTGGTGACCTGCTCACACACATGACCTCCTACATTTCCCTGAAATCTAACCCAGCAAGAACTCCCTGTTAACTAGCAGCTCTAGGCCAGTATATCAAGTACAAAGCTGATTTGGTTGTAATCAGCAGATTCAATGAGCAACCACTTCCAGGGATCCTGCTAAGCCACAAATCCACAGTTTCGTAAAGATCATCTCAGTGGCAATAAGCAGACAAGCTTTCCCAAGCGCACTTGCCACTCTCCTAAAGTATTAATAAATTGTTAAGACATTGCACTTCCCTGTTGTTCAATGAAACAAAGTTTAGCATGTGCAATTTTTCATTACTGCTAGTTTAAAGTGATATATAACTGTCTCTACATTGTCAAAACAGAGTTGATTTTATATGTAGGAATAGTTGCATTTAAAAAGAAAAATGTGGAATTTTTTTTATCAATGTGAATTTGGCTATCACCTACCAGAATTTTTGACTATTTAACATAACCCATATCAGGCCAAGAAACACTTCACATTTTCCCCTTCCTGGAATTAACATTTATTGAATGGAATTCTACCTCATGAAATCCCACTTGCATTACTCAGACATTCAGTCAATGAAATTACAGAATTAATGGGAAAAATTACCTTCTTAAGATCAGGTCACATGAATCCACAAAACTGGAAGTGGTTACATAATACAGTAGAGTTATATAACAATGTATTGGATGTATTATATTTTAAAATATAATGAGTTTTTAGCCGATTATCTTGTTTTCTGAGTACAGCCTTCCTACCTCCTCGTTGACTCTGCTTCTCATCTCACGGATACCACCCCCCTGTGTTTAACGGACTGCAGCTTTTTCTCTTTGCCTATGATTATGCAGGCATCATGTCAGCTATTTCACACTCTCAATCTGTGAACACAAAGAGGAAACACACACATCTATGTGCATACAGTGGTACATATCATCTTTTCAAAATATCAAACCCTGGAGACATTTTCAATATACAAAGGACTTCTCTATCTTTTCAGTTTTAATATTAAAGGTGAACACACACATACATATATCTCAACAAACTCCATAATTATCATAAATACAGGTGAATCATTAGAATTCACTTAAAGGTAATTTCATCCAAAATATTTCTTGAGCAATGAAACCTGACACTGTACATGATCAGATAAAGAAAACATGGCTCTACTAGCTTGGGTCAAGATTACAGACTTTATTTATTCATAAACTAGCACACACAACAAGCAGACCAGTTTATCCATGACTTCCAGAAGAGAAATAGCAGAGATTATTTTTACCTGAGATTTAACATAAGTTCTTGATATGTTCCAAATCAAAGAATGTACATATCCGAAAATAAATACAAAATAATGGCAAACTTCAATTTTTCTGTGATGTGTTAGATATACGAGGATTATCAATACTCCTTACCTATTTACGAATTCTAATGATATGATTACTAACTATGATAAAAAGGGGAAATCAAATATCAAGCTTTACTGTAATGCTAGATAGGGAAAATGTTAATATTACAATTCATGTGCATTTAATACTGCAATTGCTGTTAGAATACTGAATACTACAGTTCACAACACAACAGAGTTTGCAAATTATGCAAATCTTCATACTTTTTATGCCATAGCATAGTATCCTCACAAAAATACTCATTTTTCTTTGTTTTCATCTGATGAATCTTAATCTTACTAAACCCACAGGTGCCTGTGGTAGAGCTGAGTAGAAATGAGTTGGGAAAGAAACAGGTTCAAACCTTAAATTAGCTCACATGGTTATTCATTAACAGCCTAGTCAAAGGTGTAATGACAAGCATGTTAAATATAGTGGCTGACATGTAGGCTTAACCCACCTGCAAGATAATCCATTCTCAATGCCAGTGTCTTTCAACACCACACACAGATAGGCAACATAAACGTACACTCCCAAAATATTGCTAGGAAGGATTTTGTGTCTTTACTGAGATTTCACACGTGATGGAAAATCTTCCTGGATTAGAGTAAATCTAGCTGCAGGCTTCAAAATTCTCTCTCATGATTTCAGCAAGTTTATGTTGAAGATGATCTCATCTTTTCAAAAAGAGTTTGTATACACACACACACACACACACAATGATTTATACATACATGTATCTGAAAAGAGTATTCTGGGCTCTGCTCAGTACGGCTCATTGTGAAGAAATTACTATGAAAGAGAGGAGTTTGCATGGAAACTGTGAACTCTAAGGTACTGTGTGTCCCTTTCCACAGTCCCAACACCAACAATTTCATATACCTTAAACGCCAGTATGATGCTAGCCTTGAAGTGGGGGGCAGAGCACTGATTGGATGCACGCAGGCATTTCCTTGACTTTAAAAAGGGAAAGCTGGAGGGAAATCTCCCAATTTGTAGATTCCCCAAAAGACTTAAGCCTCCAGTCTTTAGTTGTGTTGATGTCCTGGTGGGGACTGTCCCACTAGCCAGTGGCTTCCTGCTTCCTCCTTCTTATCTCTAAGCTTCTGCTTAGCATCCTGCTTGTACTTGAGAGGCACAGGCTCCTAAATGTTGAGGTCAATAACCTTAACTGTTAAAACTAGCGAAATTCTTGCTAATCACCGCCGGGGTGTGTTTAGCTATAATTTGTAACAGTAGAATAACCAGATAAAAGCAGTGCAACAATATGTCGAATGAGTTTATGCATGAACTCCTTAGGTAAAGAGTGCATTTTAATTAATCATTGAATCCAAAGTAAAATCATCGAGCTTCACAAGGAGCATGTACTCAAAAATATTTATGAATTAATGAATGATGCTCCTTTAACTAGCTGCTGAAACTACTTAGAAAAGAATAACACGGAAAACATGGATAGCATCTTCAGCCTTAATAAGGACGCATTCATTAAGACAAAAACGAATTAATTAAAATCTCTCCAAGTGCTATCTACATAATGTTTCTTGTATTTATTTTATTTAGCTCAATGCAGTATCAAAAAACATACATAGTTATTGTCCTTATATGAAGGATTTTTATGTAGTTTCATTTAGCTTTGAAATAGGCTTGACTTCAGTTCTGCAGATACTAATAACAAGTGTCAATGAGATTAAGGAGGGGGTGGCACGATGACTCGGCATGTTAATTGTCTGCCAGCTCTGGCATCCCATGTGGGCACCCTCCCTGCTGCTCCACTTCCCATCCAGCTCCCTGCTTATGGCCTGGGAAAGCAGTGGAGGATGGCCCAAAGCCTTGAGAGACCAGGAAGAAACTCCTGGCTCCTGGCTCATGGCTTCAGATCAGCTCCGGCTTTTGTGGCCATTGGGGAGTGAACCAGCAGATGGAAGAGCTTTCTAGCTACCTCTCTCTGTATCTGCCTTACCAATAATAAAAAAAAAAAATTAAAAGGATTCAGGATATAGCATTGGCTATTTTAATTAAAAAACCTGGTCTTTTTCTTCCAAATCACTTTCTTCCCTTTAAAAGTGTCTGTAAAAGGCAAATGTCCATACCCTTGTCACATTATCTAAATCCTACAGACTGCTGTTTCTGACACATCAGATAAGCTAATATTTGTTAAATTTGGTGAATTGAATCTTGAAAAAAAAAACATTGTGGGAACAAGAAGTGAGATATGAGGTGGTCTTCTTGGAGCCAAAACTGACTCATAAAATCTCTATATTGGATCACTTTGTAAAATATGCCAAATAAAGTCCCAACTGTTTATCGAGATTGAAAATAAACCTTATTAACTTTAAGAAACAGTTTTCTCAGATTTAACTGCCAACAAGAAACATTGCAGAAATGGAGTCACCACTCAGCTGTTCATTCATTTATGTCATGATTTCCTTGGGTTATGTCTGTTTTATTGTAATGCCACGGCTCTTAAATTCTAACTGGTGCACTCAATAGCCAATCAGCGGTACTATGTAAAGGCTGTAGGATCCAATATAAGGAAGTAAATATTTGCTTTGTGAACCCTACTCATTGTCTATAATAAAATTACATCTATTGACACAAAGATTTAAAAGAAAACCTCACCTACACATTTTGAGACTTTTAGAGAGATCTCAGATGTTCATTACTCATGTAGAACTCCAATTATGAAATAACTAGATAATATTATTGAAAAACCTGCACACCTACCAGAGTAACTTCTCAAATCCCATTCTTTGGAAAGGCAATTTTATTTTCCTCCACAGCTTATCGATCCTCCTATGAAAAACTCCCATTCATCATAAGTTCTGCATTCACTAAATCCAAATAACTTTATATATTACTATGTTTGAGAAACTGGAATTACCAATGATTGTAAAGTGTTTTATTTTCTAGGTGGTTTAATACCTAAAGGACTTTATAGATTTTTCCCAGTTAATTAATTAAGCTTTGAAACCAAGCCTGTCAAATATCATCGAGCTGAAAAAGATAAAATCAAGAGCATTGAGTCATATGAGATGTTGCAAACAAAAACTTACATTTTAATTATCTGATTTTAAACTATACCTTATAATTTTGGATAGGATATTAACTTGACACAGTTTTATAATTAAGTGTAATAGATACTATTGTGAGTTGCAACTGATCCTTCAAATACTTCTCCATGTACCCTCCTGTTTCTTTTCTAATGTGTCCATCTCAGGAACTCAGAAGTTCTCTTACATCAATGGCAACAGAAACAACATACGGGAATTGGCAGCTGCTCAATACAAACTTGAGGCTTCCAAAGGAACTGCATAAGATCTTATTCCTTCCACTACCATTTCTCTGTCTCTCTACCTCTCATATTAGGAAGGAACGAAGGAAGGAAGGGAGAGAAAGAGAAAAGAGAAGAGAAGAGAAGAGAAGAGAAGAGAAGAGAAGAGAAGAAAAGAAGAGAAGAAAAGAAAAGAAAAGAAGAGATGGAATCAGCCTAGGATGAGTATACAGCCTAGCACGTAAGACATGGGTTAAGTTGTGCTTGCCACATTGGGGTAACTAGGTTCAACTCCCGTCTCCTGATCCTGCTTTCTGACTTTTGAAGACCCTTGGAGGAAGAAGTGATGTTGACGCAATTGGTTCCTGTCATCCACAGAGGAGACTTGGAATGAGGTCATTGTGAGCATCTGGTGAATGAGCTATCAAATGCTACCTTGCTTTCTCTCTGCCTTGCTAATAAAGTGTAAAAAGTAGCCAGTTTTATAGTAGCCAAAGAAATAGAAGGCTCCACAATATTCGTTTATTCGAAAAGAAAGAAAGTGGGCAAGCAGTTCCATCTGCTGGTTTGTCTTCTAAATGGTTGTCTTCTAAATGGTTGTCTTCTAAATGGTTGCTTCTGCCCAAACAGAAGCCAGGAGCCAGGAACTCCCTATTAGGGTCCCTCACGCGTGGCCGTCTTCTGCTGCCCTCCCAGGTACGTCAGTATGAAGCTGGAGCTGAAGCAGAGCAGCAGGAAGTCAAGCCAGCACTTCAAAACAGGATATTGAAGCCAAGGAGCAACTTAATTTGCTGCACACAATGCTGGCTTTTAGAGAAATGCAATTTGAGACATATTCTTTTCACATGTCACGTTAGCAAAGAGTCTTCAAAAGATGATATTATCTTGGCAAAAATTTGATGTTTTAAGCTTCAAGCCCAAAGGACACATTTCAATACACGTTCATATCCAAAGGTTAGACACAGGATGCCAATCAGTTAAAATGAGAAAATACTAGAAGGACCATGAAGGTCCAAAAATATAAGAATGACTAAACAAATTAAGATGCCCATAAGATGAATTATTTTGAACTCACACAGTTATAGTAAAACATCTATTAGGGCAGCTGTTTGACATAGGGATAGTCAGTGCTTGGAGCGCCCGCGTCACATATTTGGGTGCCAGGTTCCAGGTTTCCACATTGCTTCCTGTTCATCTGCACCGCGGAAGGCAGCAGGTGAAGGTGTGAAGGTGTGCACGTGGGAGCCCCAGACGGAGCTAAGGGCTTTTGCAAGCATTTGGAGAGCAAGCCAGCAGACAAGATTTGTTTTTCCATCTGTATCTGTCAGCCTGTGTCTTTCCCTCTGACTTTCAAATATAACGGAAAACAAAAAAATTAAAACTGCATCCATTTTACTTTCTTGAACAATAGCAATAAATTAATGCAAATTTTTGGAAAAGCAAGCATGCTGTTCTAGAATATGGGTCTAATTCGTTAAACAAACAACAGTACCTTGAAACACAGGAAATGAACTGGTGGTAAACTACTCTGATTTTTCAATAGCAGTTATTTACACACTGCAATATTTGTAGGCACTCAGGACACACGCAGACCACCCGACCCTAAGATCTATGCACACTGCCTTTTTCTTATGCTTGCAACCATACAGGAGGTGGATTTTTACACATCTTGTTTGTTCGAGGAAACTAGGGCTTAGGAATAGCAATGAAGTTATTAAACCAGGGAACCAGGATACAATCTAAGGTCAGATTGACCCAAAACTTGTGCTCATCACACCCATGTCTGCCCATGAGCAATTCTGATTTTCTGCTTCATCCATCTTTCTGTCTTTAAGGGCACGTAAAAAGGTAAGTACTGTGTTTATGAGTTTGGAGCAAATCAATAACATAAATGTCATATTAAAATACATACTCACAAAGTTGCAAGAATCTCTTCCTGCAATGATGTTGGACCAAGGACAGGATTCTTAGGATCTCAAAGTAGTGTACTTGTTAAAGAACATGGATATGCTCTTTATAAATAAAACTCCAGTCCTGGAAGAGCTTGTGAGCCATAGTAATTCTAAAGAATTTACTTAAAAAAAAAAAAACAAACACCCACTTTTGTACTGGGTAATGGTACAAAAGCAAGCTTAATAACCTAACGGATTCCTTTGGAAGTTAGAAAAGTGTGTTTGATTAGCGTGCTGGGAAGACAGAAGGAATATGGCGGTACTGATCATTTAACCATGAAAATCTAGAGAATTTAGAGCAAAGGATTTTTTTTTCAGGTTTTCCATATCTTGGTTTCTAGGATGTCCCTCTGCAAACATCATAGGATGCTAAGCACCGAGGACGCATTTGTACCTATTACTCCATAGGAATCAGATAAAAGAAAACGCTTTGACCATCACACAGCATCCTTCCTGTCCAACAGGCACATGGCGATCCATACATTTGATCCTGGCGGAGGCGGGGGGGGGGGGGGAGGGCAGGAGGGGCCACAATACTGTCAGAAGAAGGGTCTGTCGGAAGCAGGATTCTCTGTTAGATTTCCATCCTTTTTGTTTCCACACCTCATCACCCACGCCCAGTTTCCACTGGATTCCTAACACAAAGGTATCATCCCCACAGGTGCATGTTAAACTGCAAATTAATTCTTAACCCAGTCTAGGAGCAAAGCAGATTTTTTAATCAATCTGGATTTGGACCACTTTTACCTGTTATCATAAGGCCAAATGGATGTGAGTACGTATATGTTTCTTCTTCAAAGCTTCTCTCCCTGGCAGTAGGAAATCTTAGGACAGATATATATATATATATATTTAAATTTAACCAAGAGTTTAAGATTTTCGCATGGTGATCATGACCTCAGCTCTTGCACATCGTTGAATGAGATCCCAACCCAGAGGCACCCAGAGGCACAAACGATTTGCTTTCAACAGGGAAAGCCAAGGAACTCTCCTTAATTCTCTTCCAAGGGGACTCGATACCAAGACTATTTGAGGGCCCAGAGCAAAAAAAAAGGGGGGGGGACATTGGCACAATAGGACACGGAATGCAGTTTACTCTGTAAACTTGGGGAGTTTCATTCATCTTTCAAACTTTGATTCCAGGAGGGTGCAGAAGAGCCCGAGGCCCCAGGGCAAGGTGTCAGTTCCCAGTGTCCGATGGGTGGGGGTGGGGGTATCCATCTGATTTGATGCATAGCAGCATTCTATGGATGCTTAATAACACACTTGTTTTCTTATCTCTTAATGCTGTATTGGAAACCACTAGCCCAAGGCTGCTCTTAGTGTGTGTGTGTGTGTGTGTGTGTGTGTGTGTGTGTGTTAAAGATTAGAAAAACCGTGGACACATCCATTCTCCCTCGAGTGTGTTAGTTACTACTTTCGTTCACACTAACAGAAGAAATAGCTTAATAATCGTAAGTTAACCAGTGGAGGTCAAACTTACTCTTCACCTGAATGAGTGAAAACCCCCCCTTTCCTGAGATCCCTGCGCTATAACCTCTGCTACCACTCCAGAAGACTTTATGAACACCATGTAACTAAAGTGCTTGATGGCGTTTCAACATTTGATACCCACAGAGTTCGCAAGTAAGGGAGTCGGTAGAGAAATGCTACGTTTCATTGTAAGGGAAGAGATGATTCCCCACTTCTCCAGCCCAGTGGCTTTCCGAAGGGTTCATCACAGGGAAAACCGGCGTGTAAGGGACGCCGGAAATGCAGATGGCACTCCGCCTGGGGAACGCTCCTTCCACACGGGGACCAAACGGAGCCGTCTCCTGAGGTGACACAGCCATCCCGCGAGGGAAGGACTCGCCCCGAAAGACAAACGGTTTCAAAAGGAGACCACTGCGAAGCTTGCAAAGTTCTCCTGGCAAACGTCCCCGGGACTCTATCCAAGCAGGTAGCCACGTCCACCCCAGGGTCAGCGCACGAGGGAAACTCCACCAGAGCCAGGGTCAGGCTCTAGGGGCTCTCGGGGATTTCGGGGGCTCCCGGGGTTCTCCCAGGTGAGCCGGGGTCCGGGTGCAGGCAGAGGTGCAAGGGCGGGTCCCCGCGCGCCGGCGGGCGGCATCTCCGTCACCCCGGTGAGCCCCGCGCGATCCCCGGGCGACACACACAGGGGGACTCCCGGGCTGGCGCGGGTTAGCCCGCGGGCGCACGGAGGGCAGTCGCCTCGCGCTGTCCTCCGCCGCGGCCGAGGCCAGCCCTGTCCCTCTGCCATCCTCCAATCCTCCGACATTTTTTCCCGGAGATGGGGAGGCAGGGAGAAGAGGAGAAAACGGCCGAGTGGCTGCACCCAGGCTCTGTCGCAGCGTCCAGAGAGAGAGGCGGAGGGCGGCTGGGCGAGGAGGCGACTGGGAGGCTGCGATTTCCACCGGGGTGAAAAAGGACCTCGGGCACGCTGAGCTCGGGGGTCTCCGAGACGCCCACCGGGCGGTAGCGCTGGCTCCGGTGGGCGTTCCTCGCCCTCGCCTCTCTTCCCTGGCAGCCTGCGGGAGAGCGCAGCCCACCCGCGCCGCGCGCACCCCAAGTCCCCTCCTGTCACTGCGGGGAGGGGCAGGAACAATAGAGACCCCCGCTTCGCAGGTCGCCCCGCGGCTCCCGGCGTCCATTCCGGCCAGCCCTCTGCCCCACACCTGCCCCACCTGCGCCGGCGCATCTCTCCCAAGGTAAAGTCGCGATCAGGGCGGAAACCCTGCCCCCGAGGTGGCCGCTCCACCAGCCGCTGCCCGCGTCCACCGACCAAGCACAAACCCCGCAGCAGCGCTCGCTCCCGGGCGCCCGTGTCGGCTCCCCGAGGGCTCCAGGCTCTCGGCGGGAAGCCGGGACCCGAGCGAGATCCCTCCCCACCACACACAAACACACACACCCGCCATCCCCGGGGCGCACAGGACACTTCGGCCGGCCCCTCCGCAGCTGCTGGAGGGCGGGGAGCGGACCGAGCCCAGGCGGCGACGCGGCCGCCAACTTCCCGACCCGCGGCGCCCCGGCAGCCCCGAGACCCGCTCCCGCCCCCTCTTTCCTTCAACACCCACCCACCCCCACCTTGCACGAAACCCCATCCCTCGGTGCAAAGCAGACATTTTGATGCCATTTCCTGGGCACCGGCTCGGTCCCTGAGGCCACACCTTACCCCGTGGCTCGGAGGTGTGGGCAGCGCACCGATGGGTCCGGGGGCGCGAGGCTGGGCTGCTCGGTCCTCTAGCGGAGCCGGTTCGCTGCCATCCGCCCAACTTCAGCACCCAGTGGCCGAGGAGAGACGGAGCGGAGCGCGGAGAGGATGGAGGGGAGGGGGAGGGGGAGGGGGAGGAGGAGGAGGCAGGGGTGGGCGGGGAGGGAGCGGGAGCCTGCGCGCATGCGCCCCGGCCGGGCGCAGCCCCTCGCCCGGTGCGGCCGGAGGTGCCTCTTCTTCCCGCACTCCCCTGCACCCCACCTCCGCATGAGTCACGGCCCCGCCGCCTCCCCGCCGCCCCCGCCTGGCCCCGCTCTCGGGCCGGCTCCCCGCGTGGGCGACGCCCGCGCGGACCTTCCTGCAGGGGAGCGGCCGTGGCGCTGCGCTCCTTCAAGTCCACGTTCCGCCGCAGCCCGCGTTCTGTGCTCGCGATCCCGAGGCTTCGAGCTTCTGTAGGGCGCGGGCTAGGCGGCGGACCTGGAGGGTCGCAAGCATCAAGTTCAGCAAGTTTGCTTCCCTGGCTTCCGACTTTGGGCAGAGCCTTCTTGCAGGTTAATGAACGAGCTCGCCAGATGGGACCCCTTTGCCCTGGGGAATCCCTGCAAGGTGCCATGTGGCTCTAGGGCGGTGGTCGTGGGCGTCTCCACCCTTGGAGCCAGAGCGGTAGGTAGGATGGAGTCCTGGGTTTGGATCACCCGCTGGAGACCCCTGGGTGGCTAGGTCGCGGCTGTTGGTTCTTTTCCTCCCTGCAGAACACGGAGTCGAGGGAGACTTCCCAGGAGCCGAGTTCGCGTCCCCGCGGATGATCTAGTTAAAGTGCTTGGAATGGGGAAAGCTAGGATGTCTGAAGACACTGCACCTCATCCAAGTGGAGAAGAGTGAGCTCCTGCAGAGGTCATTAGGCTTACTTCTCAGCCCCTGGGTCAAGTGAATTACTTCTAAATCTACATCACCCCCTCCCCTCCCAGTTTGTATACTGCCTTGTAAGCCAAAAGTTCCAACCCTGAGCACCCCGCCAGCCCCGCCAGCCCCGCCAACGCCGCACGCCCTGCTTGGGTCTGAGATGAGTTCTCCAAGGCCACCTGCATGGCCTCCTGGACTGGATGCTTTGCAGTTTCTTTACCGAACTGGTTGACACCAGTTTGTAGGCTGCTCCTAACTGCTTTTCTGTGGGAGTTAAAGTACAGGACTCCAGGGTAAGACTTGAAAACTTTTATAGAAATTCGACTTTACTATAGCGTCCATTTTCTATTGGGTTTTTACAAAAGAGTTTGTCTTGGTGCTGGAGTTGTGGCCTATGGGCGCGGGCGTCCCATGTGACAGCCTGAGTCGACCCAACTCCCTGCTCATCACCTGGGAAAAGCAGTAGAGGGTGGCCCACGTGGGAGGACTCCATCCACTCATGTGGGAGACCAGATGAAGTACTGGCTCATGGCTTCAGCCTGGTCCAGTCCCGGCTATTGTGGCCATGAAGGGCTCCCTTCTCTCTCTCTCTCTCTAGTTCTCTCTCTCCCTCTCTCTCTCTCTAGTTCTTTCAGGTGAGTAAATAAATAAATAAATCTTACCAACAATAATTAAAAATACTAGTTGAGGACCAGTGCTGTGGCATAGTGGATGAGGCTACTGCAGCTCAAATGTGTCCTGTTTGGACCCAGCTGCTCCACTTCTCATCTGTGTTCCTATGAATGCACCTGGGAAAGCAGCAGAAGATGGCCCAGCTGCTTGGGCCCCTGCAACCTCTTGGGAGATTCAGAAGCTCCTGACTCCTGTTTGCTGCCTGGTTCAGTCCCATCCTTTGTGGCTATTTGGGAAGTGAAGCAACAGATGGAAGATCCATCTCCTTGTCGCTTACTTCTCTTTCTGTGTGACACTGACTTTCAAATAAATAAATAAATAAATAAATATTTAAAAAATACTATTTGTCTTAGCACATCTCATCTGCTTTCACAAGATGTGGGTGGCATATAAACAACAGACACTTATTGTAGTATTGGAGCCTGGGAATACAGGTTTCAGTGGCTTTGGCCAGTGCCTTTAACATCCACTTCCCACAGGAGTACAAGTTCAAGTCCTGGCTGCTACACTTTCAATCCAGCTCCCTACTGATGCTCCTAGGAAGGCAGTAGATTTGGCCTATATGCTTGGGCCTCTGTCACTCACATGGGACATCTACTTCTCCTCACAGTTGGGTAGTGAACCAGTGATGGGACAATCTGTCTCTCCTTTTCTATGTCATTGTGCCTTCCAAATAAACAGATATATTAAAAATTGTGGGCAGATCCAGTTCTGACTCATGAATTGGTGTCATTTTGCTGTGTCCTCACATGGCTCAAGTGAACAAGGCAGCTCAATGGTATCTTTTACGTGAGCCCTATTTCCATCCTAAAGGGATCTGCTCTGATGACCCAAACACTTTCTGAGGTCCCCACCTCTTTGGAGGTTAGGATCTGATATTCAAATTTGGGTGGGGGTTTTATCCCCACTGTGCTATTGGTCCATGATGGATAAAAAAATAAGTCATTCACCAAGAATGCACTGAATCGTTTAGCCTACAGATCTGTATTTTCACTTGTCATTTCTGGCACAGCTCTTTATGTCTTCAACTATTTTTACATCGCCCCTTGAGGAGTAGCTACAATAGGTAACATTTACTGCACATGCTTGGGACAGGTCTAACTCCTTTGCATACACAGCATCTCCATTCTGTCTTCACAATCAACCTAAAAGGTAGATGCTATTATTATCATGTTAAACAGACATCTTGAAAGTAGAACTCTGGATATCCACCCCCTCTAAACCTGTTCCTCTTCAAATTGTTCCACCAAGTTACTCAATCAAAAAAAAAAGTCATTTTTGGTTTATCCCTTACCCCCACACCCAGATCTGATCAATTAGCAAGTCATGTTTTCTTCACCTCCGAAATACATTTCCAGTTCATCAACTTTGCTCCTTCCCCACTGCATAAGTTTGGTACAGGCCGTTCTCATCTTTCACCTGGTCTACCATCAACATCTCGTATCCTCTTCTTTATATTTCCTATTTGAGCCCCAAATAGCATCTCCAAAGAACAGCTGAGTTTGATCTAAAAACGTAACCAGATCTTGTCAAACTTTTGCCTAAGATCCTTGTTTGTTTGTTTTTGCATACAACCCGTTATAGGTCCCAAAGCCTGTAAGATTGTACATAATCTTGTCCCTGATTGGTGTTCCTATAGGGCGTCCCCAGAGAGCAAGTGTGCAGTTGTACTAGCCACAAAGACCTTTCCGCTTTCATGTTCATGAACAAATCCTGCCTACAAGGAGTCTTGGAAAGGCTCATGAAAATGCATATTATGATGAATCTGTGCGTGGATCTCAAAGTTATTTTGAGACCCAAATATGTGTATTTTTGGATTCCATTTTCCGTGAGCCTTTGGAACTACCTGCTGGTACTTGGTCTTTTATCTGGACTCCTCTGCTTCTGAGTCTCTCCATGGAAGGATCCTTAGTTAAACATGCACATGTCTGCTCAGTCATCTTGAAAAGGCCTGACCTGAGCACCCCTCTAATCTGTTCTGCTGGGTCATTGTGTTTTAGTCTCTGAGATCCCTTTCCCTAGCTAAATCAGCTTGAGTTTATTCATTCTTCTCACCCTCTGCTGAAATAAAGTATCTCGAGGTCTTTCCCTTCATTTTTTACTGTGTTATTCCTAGTAATCTGAACAAGATTTGGCACATAGTACATATCGACCAAAGAAATGAGTGCATGATTGATTGACTGTATTATAGTTGTAGAAACAGTGTTATTAATTAATTAATTAGTTAATTTTACTGATGCATCTTCTTGGGTCGTAATTATATCACAATCTGTTTTTTTTTTCCATGCACTGGTAAATCATATTGCAAGGATGGCTCAATACACTGGTACAAATTTGAACTAGAAGCTGGGAAAAGTTTCCAGAACCAACTTTATATGAAGCATAAAGAAATCTTGCCAAAACTTAACTAGGTGGTAATGTTGCTGGTAATATTGAGTGAGTGGGTTTTACGCCTTTTCTGCCCTTCATCCACTTGCTAAAGTCCATTGCAATCTTTTGGCGATTGTCATGATTTTGGTTTCCTTTGCAATCTCATGTAGCCAGGATACTAAATGACTTTAAGATTTGGCCATGTTTTCTGCCATCTGAAATTTGAACAAATGTGTGGAAACAACTACAGGCTGAATGATATTCACCTGGTGAGTTCAATCACCCACTTCTGTGGTTAATTCAGTTTTAGGAGTCTCAGGAGCGGCAGTGATATCAAATGATGAATAATTCAACAATCCATGTCAGTGATCTTTGTGAATGTATATTAAATGCTTGTTATTTGTCTTCAATCTTTTTCAAAAATCATAAATGTGATGTAAGTTAATTATGTATGACTCAGGAAAAGATTTATGTTCATTTTGGTAATACAGATTCTTTCTCTGTAATTTCAGAGCTCATTGAGCTAATTATTAAATGGCGATGGGGTAACACTGGAAAACAGCATTAGCTCATGAGCGTTTCTACGGTGCAACAAATGTGTTTTTCAGAGAGAATCCAGATTGTGTAACACGTTTGGTGGAATGCCTTCATGGTAGCACAGAGCGGTGGTTGGCAGGCAGGAGATACTGGAGAAGGACACACCATCCAGCTATTTGCAGTACATTTACCAGCAGCCAGAGGGATATGATATCCTTAAGAGGTCTGGAATCTACTTTGAAGTTTGTTCCTGGAGGAAATTATATAGCATCTTTACATTTCATTCTTTCTCCGCACATAGTCCTTGATTTAAAAGCAGTTATTTCTGAAAAACATAGTGGAAAGAAAAAAAATAGTTAACTATGGGAATGGAGTATGGCAGGATGATCAGACTATGCCTTATTACAAATACTTTTTCTGCACTTAGCAAACAGGTCATGCTGTGCTTTTATAACTGGTGTTAATGAAACTTTGAAACAGGCTCTTCCCACCCAAAACATCTGGTATAAAATGCTTTGTGTTTATCAGTTGTTGAAGGAGATGAAAAGATGTTCCTCCCAAATATATAAAATGAAATAAAAAGTTTCATAGTAAGTAATTTCCATATTTACCGTTTATTTCAACAGATCTTATCATATTAAGTGTTGGACAGCCGTTGTCTGCTCATCTTTGGAAAAATAGCAAGATGTTTCTCTAACCAAGGGAACATAATGACATTCAGTTCATACATTTCAGATTCTTGGTGAATGAAGCAACATTGCAGAGTTTAATACATTATCCCGAGATGTATGGAAGTTCCTCATGATGGTTTCTGGGTTACTGAGCAGGCTTCTGATTTGCGAGACCTATTTCTTGAAACTGATGGGAGTACGGATGTAAGGCTGCAGGTTGATCTTGCCGTTGTTTCAGGTAATTTGACCATGCTTTGGCTCAGTGCAGAACAAGTTCAGAGATGTGTAAAGTTGATGCTGATCTTCGTGTGTGTGGAAATTGATAGCTTGGTAAAGATGGTCAACATCAGAAAGGCCCAGGCGACTAATCTTTGCAATCTGTGTTAAAATGTACACACACTGGCCCGGCGGCGCTGTGGCCTAGCGGCTAAAGTCCTTGCCTTGAAAGCCCCGGGGATCCCATATGGGCGCCGGTTTTAATCCCGGCAGCTCCACTTCCCATCCAGCTCCCTGCTTGTGGCCTGGGAAAGCAGTCGAGGATGGCCCAAACCTTTGGGACCCTGCACCCGCGTGGAAGACCCGGAAGAGGTTCCTGGTTCCCGGCATCGGATTGGCTCACACCGGCCCATTGTGGCTCACTTGGGGAGTGATTCATCGGATGGAAGATCTTCCTCTCTGTCTCTCCTCCTCTCTGTATATCTGGCTTTCCAATAATAATAAAATCTTAAAAAAAATGTACACACACTTACATTGCAAAGCAGGGGGTCTGAGCTCATCTTGCAAAAGTTGTGGTAAAGATTCCCAGTGTCTTCATTTTCCATGAGTTAGTTTCACAGTGTGGAATATGTTGAAGTAGTGTATGAAAATCTTTTTTATAGCTTCACCTGGATGTTCATATTGGAACAATAAGCAAACTTATCTGATACCATAACATCACGTATTCCAGCTTTATTCTGCATTTGCTCGCTCATTCATGCACTGAACCCCTTAGATAGCCTCTGCACTGGCATGATAGAGAATAAAAATAGAATCTAAAATATTGTCTCTAAACTGGAGGATCTATAATTCAGGTAAAATGGGCTTTATATACATGATGTAACAAAAAAAAAAAAGCCCAGTAAGAACACGTGACATAATTTAGTATTATTATTTTTCTTTCCAGGACTTAGGCCAGGCAATGATGAAAATGAATTGTGTATCTTATTATCAGAACTCTCAACTGCAGAATACTGAAATTACAAATGACCAAAATGGCCTATGGAAGTAACACATTAAGAATTTGCTTCAGGACCCAGCACAGTGGTCTAGCAGCTAAAATCCTCGCCTTGAACTCAGTGGGATCCCAAATGGGCGCCGATTCTAATCCTGGATGCTCCGCTTCCCATCCAGGTCCCTGCTTGTGGTCTGGGAAAGCAGTCGATAACAGCCCAAAGCCTTGAGACCTTGCACCCTCGTGGAAGACCTGGAGGAGGTTCCTGGCTCTTGGCTTTGGATTGGTGTAGCACCGGCCATTGTGGTCACTTGGGGAGTGAATCATCAGATGGAAGATCTTCGTCTCTGTCTCTCCTCCTCTCTGTATATCTGGCTTTGCAATAAAAAGAAAGAAATCTTTAAAAAATTTGCTTTTCATGCAATAAGAATTCAAGAAAGGAGAGATTTAGAATGTAACTGTACTGCAGGTTTATTTATTTACTTGAAGGTATAGGTACTGAGACAGAGCGAGAGACAAAGAAAAAAAGATCTTTCTGCCAGTTGATTTTCCAAAGGTCTACAATGCTCAGGGCTGTTCCAGACTTGTCAAGAATCAGGAACTCCATGAAAAAGTCCATGAGCCATGAATTTCTCCCTCCCAAGCACAGGAATCTGCATCCCAACTATGGAATACTGGTATGGGAACCAGGCTCTCCCACCCATGACATATTTACAACAGGGAGTTTCTTATGCTTTTCGCCAATAGCCATGTAGAAAATATTTATTAATCACCCTTAATAAGTGAGGCATGTATAGTAGTTGTGGAGTTAGGGCAAACAGATGAGAATGTAAGAACAAAATGGTAACAAACAGCTAGTCCACGGACATTGTCCTCAGTGGTAAAGAGTGTGGTTACCTGCAAAAATTGGAAAACGTTTCCTAAGATGATATGTGGGGAAGGACATTTGGGCTGGAAATTGCGAAGTGATAGCATGGACACGTGTGTTAACTGAGAATTGCCTGATATACATTGGGAAAATGTGACTAGTGTGTCTCAGAGCTTTCAGTTATATGAAGTCATTAAGATTCAAATCACACTGAGTCTGTATTATGACGCGGTAAGTCTGTTCCAATACCATCTCAGCCTTATGCAATTATTAGTAACGCTATTTCAATAGGACTCTCAGGCCACATCTACAGTTAAGAAAAGTTATTGAGACTAATAACAGTATCTGATATGCTGCTAGTAAATTTGCCTAATATTTGGGTAATACTCTACTCAATTGTGGGAGGCCAAATAATTTTGAAAAACAGAGTCTTTTATCAGGAAAATAGTTCTTGGATAATTCTCAAACTGTTCTTTCCCCTGTGAAATGGGGACTCAGAACAATTAATTCTCTTGGCGAATAGGCTTCAATAATGAAGGGCAAGCTCTAAATTTATGTCTTGGGATTTAATAACTCGAATGGCTATGAACCTACCATTGGCAAAAGAAGCCACAAAGGACTCTAAATACTTGACACCACACACACCATATATACAACACATATGCATGTGTACATACAGCATCAAGGAGCTCAATTTTATTGATTCTATAATCCAGAATTAAAAGGAAATGAGCAAGCATCTCCATGTATACATGTATCTAACTTTCATTTCTCAAAAATGACTCAAATATACACACACATATATGATTAATTTATTTGTTTGAAAGCAGAATGAGTGCTCACTTCAGCAGCACATATACTAAAAATTGTGCTGCCGAAGTGATCACTCATTCTGCTTTCAAACAAATAAAAGATGACATTAGGGAGGGAAGAAAGGAAGTACTTATGTGTCATCTGCGGGTTAGGAAACTGGCTTGTACTCATAGGAGTGAGGGATCTGTTAGGGATTCTGAAAGAGGAACTCCTTGAAGACCAACAGCAACTTACAAGAGGATACTTGCAGCCTACATGTAACACAACTTTATAAAAACCTGTTGAGTATTCTGGAGAACACACAGCAACCAAACAATGAGGCAGATAAGAATAGGGTCATGCTGGCCACTGTGCTGAGGATAGAAAGAGCAGGGGAGAGCGGTTAGGATTTTATTTCAATTAATTAGGTAAGGAACAGTCATGACAAGAAGCAGAATTGTAGCTGATACAGTGTTAAAGAGGAGTCAACATGTTGCATACAGCTTCAAGGTAAAGTCTGTAGGATATGTTTGTGGTATAAAAAAGTTTAGGAATCAAGAATGACCAAAAAGATTTTGTCCTAATCTCAGAAACTTTGCTGTGGTAATGATGTGCTTAACTTCCTGCCCCTGCAGCCCACTGATCTCCACAGCTGAAAGCAATAAATTGATATAAACAGGCCTACCCTACCATCTCTGCAGAACCTGCTGATACAAGAACAAGAGAGATTCCCAGGCAGAGAAAACCCAGAAAGGCTTGTATGCATGGCTCGTGGCATAGCATCTCCCAGCTTCCGCAGCTGGTGCAGCTCTGGCCTTGTATTCCAGCTCCAGCTCTTGTCTTGGTCTCAATTCCCATATCTTTGAATACTCACTTTTATTGTTGGAGATAGGAATGCTGCTTTATTACCCAAGTCCTTGAATGGAATGAGGTCTTATATAGTGATAGTGCTTCCTGCTTCCAAACTTGGTGCCAACCACCTGCCTGCCTGGTTTGCCATCCGTTTCCGCTTGCCACGTCTGTTGACAAAGAGGCTGCGCGGCTGCCAAGACATCTGCCTGTTGCCTTGTGGTTGGAGTTTTATGATGCTGGCACCTTGCCATTCTGGCCTGGACTTTCAGCCATTACCTGCTGCCCCCATCCACTCTGTGAGTTCTGTGGCTTTTCTCATGAGTTAAGCTTTTAAATTGATACAATCACTTCATGAATCCTTCAGTCATGCTTGCTTTTATGTATCCAAACCGACTTTTCCAGAGCTCTGACAGGCCATCTCTGGTGGTGCTGCCCTGCAGACAGAAGGCGAAACATCTGTGGGCTCTATTCTCTGCATAATAGAGAACCTCATGGGCTGGTAAGACAAGGGTCAGTGATGGACACAGCTCTGTGAAGAAGGGAATTGTGATAATGACCCTCAACATACAGTCATCTTTTTAGAATGGAGACATTTGGCTGCAAGACAGTGAGTGTAGGGCAAGGACTTACAGACTGAGGTTGAAGTTAATTTCATTGAAGTGGGAGTTTTGGCTCTCCCACTCACTAGCTAAGTGTCATTGGCAAGTTGATTTATCTCCTACTTCTTGGCCTTTGGAGTGGTCATAATAATTAGATGCCTGATATGGCGGTGGGCATTAAATAGAATTTGAGGTAAACTTGTGTGATCCTTGTGCTCTGACGCAGTCTGTCACTTTTTTCGGGCCCTCCTTCTCCCAGGAGTCTCAATAAGGCCAAGGGAGTACAAAATGAGAATTGTTGATGTGAGGGAAGCCTTCTCTGATCCCAAAGTCCTGGAAAGCAATCCTGCCTTCTGAGCTAAGTCATACCATGCCTGTGTACTTGAACTTTTCCCTCATGAAGCTTTGTGTCTTACGGGCAGCTGCTTGATCACGCATGCGGCTGGAGAATCTTCTCAATGCCAAGTGCCCGATGAAAATATGCACAACGCACAGTTATTGAATCATAGTGATAACAAAATGGAAGGACTTCCTGGAGGTGCTGCCAATTGAATTTAATTTAAAAAAAAAAAGGACACTCAGACTTCACAATTTCACCTTGCTTCTGTAAGTGAAAGTCTCTGTCAGACTTGTTTCTGTTAGTTTGTCTCCAGCAGCACTGAAGTTGTTACTATCTGCCCCACACCTTTTGATCTCACTTTTTTTTTCTTACACTTTTACCACTGCTGACCCCATCACTCACATCTCCTTTGTCCTGGCTAACCGCTTATCACACTTCAGGTCAAGAGTTACTGTCTTTGGAAGTCACTCCAACTCTCAATGGCATTTGCACTCCCTGAGTGCCTACCATGTGTCTACACCTCTGACATGAATTCTTTGGATGTAAAGTTTGATGAATTCCTCACAACCCTGTAAGATAAATACTACTGTTACCCTTTAAGAAGATTGAGTGAACTTTTATACTTACAGTTATTCTACATTTGGAAAATCAGCACACTGAAACTTACATAAAGTAAAGTTACAGAGTAGCTTAACTATAGCACATGATGTAGAAGTGGCGACCCTTCCATGTTTAGACAATTTTATGTTATCTACATGCATTGGGTCATGTAACTTGTTCTCTCTGAACCCATAAAACATCCAATATAAAACATACTTTTGGCAGTCACAATTAGAATATTGAGTTGACACACTTTTCTTTTTTTCCTATTTATATATATTTTAAATTTTTTATATTTTTATTTTTGATGATTTTTGCATAGTTGATTGGGGTATAAAGCGTCAAGGGCTACAAGAAGGTGGGTGAGACCATTATTTCCACATTCTTTTCTTTTTTTTTTTTTCCTTCCTGTTTCTGGGGGAAGGAAGGAGATAAGGAGAGATGCCACACCCAGCCTCCCAAATGCCTCTGCACTCTGGGAGTGAGGGCATGCTTTTAGGGTCCTGCTCAAAAGGTTTTAATAGTTCTACCGTTCTGAATTGCCACCAATGTTGCTACTCCAACCACAATGAAATCTCTCCAGAATCCACTGGTTGACATAGTCCAGCTAGAGTCTCAATTTGCCCAGATATTCACTGCCAACACTTGGCGGGGCTAGTTGATCAGTTTGTTCTGTCCTCTGTTATGGTACCAGGTGTCCTCCGCAGACTCCAGAGTACTGCCATATCATCCGTGTGCACTTGGTTGTGCTGTCCACCGCTCCATCTAAGTCACTAAGGAGATCCACCTTTGACCCATGCACTCCACAATCAGACCTGCAATTCTCTCCATGGTTGGGGTTCTGAGTATAGGGATTCAGTTGGGGGAAATCCCCAAAGAAATTTCATCTGAAGTGATCCCAGACCTGGTTCTTGTGTATGCATGCCAGTACAGGGTCTGGCACAGTCTGTTGCTCCAATCAGCTTATGCACGTGCTGGTGGTTGCAAAAGCTGGGTCAGTTCTGTTTCTAGCCCTGTCTTCTACACAAACTGATGGTGATGCAATCCAGCCCAATCCTGCCCACCACATATTCGGCCCTCACACCAGTGGGAGCTAATTATAGTTTTGAACCATTGTCAGATCTCCTTTTTTTTTTTCATTCTTTGATGATATCTTGGGCAGCTTCTGTAATTATCTGGATACTTTCTATTATTGAAATTGCTCCAATCTAGTTTAAATTTTATCTTTTTCAGCACTTGTTTTCTACCCATTTCAGGGTAGGATTTTGCCTGAAAGAATGTGGCATGAAGGCTGGGAATTGTCTGCTCTGTCTTCCTGTTCTCCCAACTCCCATACCTAGGATATAATTCCTCTATGTTGGGGGGGAAAGGAGGGGAGATGTAGAAAAAAAAAAGCAAATATCCCTTTTGTTCAATGACTGCTCTTGGCCTTAGTTCTGTTCCTTGAATGTTTGTGCTTTGGACACAGAGACTAATGAACCAGGGTGTGGCAGGTATCCAGATGGCTGGCTGTGCACCTGTGTGGGTTCTTGGGAGGGAATCCCCCAGGCGTCCCCTTATATTGAGATCCAATTGCTTGCTGTTCTAATGTTTTCACAAGTCATGAGACTCTCCCCACAGATGCCTGTTGATACGGTGTCTTCACTGTGTGGCCAGCCTAGCCAACAGGATCTTTTAAGACTTACCCTTGGTTTGTATCCTTCTGTGGTTTTTCTTCTGTTTTGTGTGGATTTCTCTGTTTTTACATATTTAAAAATTTGTTTCAGAAAGACTGAAAACAAATATGTTAATTATGCCCCCCAAACTTAGGCAAAGCAGCAGTGAAATAATATGAATTAAAGCAAAGGGAGACATTAATAAAGCTGTGAGCAGAAATACTTGAACTAGAATAATTAAAAAAGTAAAACTAACCAAAAACCAATGCAGTGTGCAAAGTAAATAACTCATCAGTAAAATTAACAAATAGAAGCAGATTGTAGGGCTTGGCATGGTAACCTAGCAGCTAAAGTCCTCACCTTGAACATGCCGGGATCCCATATATGGTTGCCAGTTCTATTCCCAGTGGTCCCACTTCTCATCTAGCTCCCTGCTTGTGGCCTGGGAAAGCAGTCTAGGATGGCCAAAGGCCTTGGGACCCTGCACCCGTGTGGGAGACTGGGAAAAGGCTCTGAGCTCCTGGCTTCGGATTGGCTCAGCTTTGGCAGTTGTGGCTGATTGGGGAGTGAATCAACGGACGGAAGATGTCCCCTCTGTCTCTCCTCCTCTATATATATATATCTGACTTTGCATTAAAAATGAAAACATCTTTAAAAAAAGAAGCAGATTGTAGGGCCCGGCGGCGTGGTCTAGCGGCTAACGTCCTCGCCTTGAAAGCCCCGGGATCCCATATGGGCGCCGGTTCTAATCCCGGCAGCTCCACTTCCCATCCAGCTCCCTGCTTGTGGCCTGGGAAAGCAGTCGAGGACGGCCCAATGCTTTGGGACACTGCACCCGCGTGGGAGACCCGGAAGAGGTTCCAGGTTCCCGGCATCGGATTGGCGCGCACCGGCCCGTTGCGGCTCACTTGGGGAGTGAATCATTGGATGGAAGATCTTCCTCTCTGTCTCTCCTCCTCTGTGTATATCTGGCTGTAATAAAATGAATAAATCTTTAAAAAAAAAAAAAAAAAAAAAAGAAGCAGATTGTAGATACTCAGTATAGGAGTGACAAGGAAGAAATAACTGTAAGAACACATGGAAGTTTTATGAATCATAGACTTCTTCATACAATTTGACTATGAAATAAATTTTAAAATTTAGCCAACCAAGAAATGGCTCAAAGACTTTGTCAAAATTATAAATGGAGAGCATTTAATTTATTTTGATGTCATTTAATCATTTGGAACATGATTATCAATATGACAACTTGCTATATACGCGTATCTATATGTTATGTGCTTGGAGAATGTAGAAATAATTGAGCCAACAAATTCAGGCAAATACAGGAAGAGAAATCAGACAATAGAGTGAACCTGTAGACATTAAGTGTCACCGGATATAATGTAAAGTTCCAAAGTAACAAATAGTCAAAATTTTAACTCAAAGATAAATAGTGAGACACTAATATTAAATGAATATAAATATTGAATAATAGGAAAAATAGGAAAGAAAGACTAGAAGATGATTTTATTATGGCCAACTTTATTAAAGCTCACCCCAAAAATGTAATTAGTAAGCAATATAAAATTGTATGGAATTGTGATGAAGAAGCATCTCATACTACCATGTTTGAGTAGGGTTATTAATCTGAATGACATTTTAGGTCACAATAAAGTTGAAGTCTGTGCTCAAACATGCCTGAGAAATCTGATTGAGAAATGTCAAATTGAAGATAGCAAATGCACAGCAGTAAACATTTTGAAAAGAACACAGACACTTGAAAGTTCGCACTGATTCTAGCTTAAAAAAGGTATTAATGGAAAAAAAATAAGAACAGTTTATAAAGCTAAGGGACAAAATTCAAAATGATGATGAGATCAACAGCCAGCATGAACTTTATTCAAGCAAGGATTTCAGAGGCTGCATGAGAACTAGAGTGCTACATTAAAAACAGGACATCTGATTTAATTTCTCTTAGCCTAAGATACATGAGATAAAATATAAGAAAACATATGGAGCATCTGGGTATTATACTTTCTTATTTTTCGTATAAATATTGGATGTATAAATTTTGTTAAGGCTCTCTGCAGTGAGTTACCAAAAATGTCATATAGAATATTCTCCTACAATTTTAAATTTAATTTCTGCTTTCACCTATAAGAATGAATTTTAAATGGAATGGGTTTTTGTGTTTTCTAATATTGTTATTAAATTACATCTCATGGCCTTATTGACAAATAAGTTTTGATAACATTTTTGTTCCTTTGAACATATTTTTAAATTCTACTGTTAACACTGACAATCTAATTTTCATTGTTTGGGTTGCTGAATCTCATATCTATGTAGCTAATGTACTTTATTGATTATGTCATTAAAAATATCCCTTGTCTCTGGTGATAATTTTTGTCTTAAGATTTATTTTTTAATATTACACATGTTTTTTATGTTTTTTGTTTATTATTTAATGTAACTTTTTTCCATTCTTTTTCTTTCAACCTATTGTGATTTTAAATCTAAAAGTTATTCATTGTAACTAGCATGTTGAAAAATTTTTATGTATTCACTTCCCTGTGACATTTTTTTAAAGATGTATTTTTTATTTTTACTGCAAAGTCAGATATACAGAGAGGAGGAGAGACAGAGAGGAAGATCTTTCATCCGATGATTCACTTCCCAAGTGACTACAACGGCCGGTGCTATACTGATCCGAAGCCAGGAGCCAGGAACCTCCTCCAGGTCTCCCACGCGGGTGCAGGGTCCCAAGGCTTTGGGCCATTTTCTGCTGCATTCTCAGGTCACATCAGGGAGCTGGATAAGAAGTGGAGCTTCTGGGATTAGAACCGGCACCCACATGGGATCCCACTGCACTGTGACTTTTTGAAGTTAGTACATTTACTTGTAATATCTCAAACCAGGTTTAATTCCTATGATTTGTTTCTTTTTTTCCATTACTATTTTCAGTTTATGTTACAGATACTTCCTATTGTACTATTTCTATTCACTTGTCATCTAGTCTGTTGTGGGATTTGAAAAACTATTTATTTAATTTTATTCCTTCATTTATTCGCTTATATTTATAAGGAAGCGTCACAGAAGGGGAGAAAGGGAGAGAGTGAGAGATACTTTCAAATAGCCACAGCCATGGGTCCAGACCAGATCAGACTCAGGGTCCAGGAACTCCATCTGGCCTTCCATTTGAGTGGCAGGTATCCAAGTGCTCGGGGCATCTGATGCCTGCTCAGATGCCTTAGCAGGGAACTGTAGTGGAAAAGGAGTAACTGGGGCTGGAGCTGGCACTACTACGGGGGATGCCAGCGCAACGATGGCTTCATCCACTCTGCCACAATGATGGCCCTGAGTTTGGTATTTGTGTTATTTTCTTCATGGTTTTCTTGCAGATCACCATTACAATTTGAATTTATACCAATGTCGTACAGATTACTACCAATTTAGTTCTAGCTCAAATTCATATAGACTCAATTTCAGAAGTTTATAATGCCTTCGCTGCCAAATCATTTGATTCTCTCTCTTGATGTTGTTATTACTACAAATTTCACATTGAACATTGGAACATGTAAATATTCTTTTATGCACTTTTAAAGTCAAATGATAAGTTTTAAGCAAAAAAAAAATTTGGGTATTTTCTTTTCAACCAAAGGATTATCTTCTTTTGAACATTTTATTTTATTTCTTTGAAAGGTAGAGTTAGAGAGAGCGAGAGACAATCCCTGAAAGGTAGCGATAGCTGGGACTGGATTAAGCCGAAGCCAAGAGTTTGCATTCTGCTTGCATTTCCATAGCTGGTTTATGATTGCCTAGCTGTGGAAGTCTTTGGCTTTATCCTAGAGAGAGTACTGCGTTTCTTGGAGTAAATGTCAATGTTTCCTTCAGATTTAAACCTTGGTTTATTATTATTATTTTGCTTTGCCTTTTATTTATGTCTCATTTAAATATCTCCAATGGTTAGAAAATCAGTGACAGAGACAGTTGGGTGTACAGCTTAGGATACAAATGGCAACAGTTCCCAAGGAACATGGTTAATCATTGTTCTGAAAAAAATGCCTGGTAAGAAGTAGTTTCCAGGAGGAAAGTTAGACAGCAGGTGCCAGAGGAAGAGAAGAGGGCAGAGCCTCAGGATGTGAATTTCCACTGGTTCAAACCTGTTATCCCATCAGGTGACACAGGCTGTCCCTCCAGCTTAGTTTTCACATAAGTTTGAGAGGTACCAACTCAGCAGGGTCCAAACTGAACTGCATTCAGTTTGTCTAACCCTAGAAATGCAGCTCCAATGCACTACACTGACCTATCTCCAAGTTTATATTCTAATAATTTAGCTTTGATGTCATAGAACACATTTCCTATTTTGAATATAGAACTAACACCATCCTCTTTTTCCATTTTATCCAATCCTCAGACTCAGAGCTATGCTGTGGACATATCAAATCATATATGATGACAATCTTACAAAAAATTTCTTCCCTAACATAACCAATAATTGTTAAGTACCAAAGAATGCTTTCACATTCAATCTCAGCTTTTAGTTCATCTTAGAACTCTCAATATTGGGTTCAGTGTGATGGCTCAGTTGGTTAATGCTCCCTTTGCAAACTCAGAGATCCCATATGAATACCAGTTTGTGTTCCAGCTGCTCGATTTCCCATCCAGCTCCTTGCTTGTGGTCTTGGAAACCAGTGGAGCATGACTCAAAGCCATGGGACTTTGCACCTGTGTGGGAGACCTAAAGAATTTTTTAAGATTACTTTTCTTCTCCTATTCTTTAATGTATTTCTAGAAATTCCACTATACACATGTTGATTTAATTGGTGGTGTTCCACTAATCTGATTCTTTGTCAATTTTTATTTATCCCATTTTTCTAGAATTGAATAACATCAACTATTCAGTCTTTTTAAATTCTTTCTACTGCCTGTTCTGATTTCTTGCTGAGAATTTGTACTAAGGTGGAGTTTTTCCAACTCAAAAAGTTATCTTTCTTATTTTTTTATTATGTATAGAATTTTATTGGTATTTTCTAGCTCAGTCAGAAAATCAAAGCAATTTTTTTGAGTTGATTCTTTCATACAAGTGGTGGATAGGTCATATAGTGACAGTTATTTGGGAATGGATTCTTCCCTAAGCTCATCTCTATGTTATTCCCTCTGGCTTAGTTTATGTGTGTTGCTATAACAAACACCAAAATCCAGGTAATTTCAAGAACCAAGGTTCATTTTCACATAATTCCTATGGCTGGGAAATTCAGCATTAAGTTGCTGGCATCTAGTGAGGGCCTTCTAGCTGTGTCCTCACATGGTGGAACTGCAAGCAATATTGTGTCTTTGCAGAGAAACACAAGGGAGTGAATCCACTCTCACCAGCTATCTGTGTGGTGCTAAGAATGCATTTAGCAGGGCAGAATTCCCCAAACCTAAGAACCTCTTATTGGGATCCATATTCCAACACTGTTGCTT
The DNA here is from genome assembly GCF_030435755.1 of Ochotona princeps. NCBI lineage: Eukaryota > Metazoa > Chordata > Mammalia > Lagomorpha > Ochotonidae > Ochotona > Ochotona princeps. Next base: position 12,144,825 of record NC_080832.1, on the reverse strand, counting down.
AGGGAATTACATTTCCAACTCTAACTTCTAGAGACACATTCAGATGACAGAAATGAAAGGAATGGAAGTAGAGTATGGCACATGCTGGAGTTGAGTGTTCTTTCTGATATTCAGCCATTTGTTAAGTACAAGTACCACTCATATATATCAAAATATGATGTATATATATGATACACATGCGTATATATATATCGTGAATATATATATATATATATATACACACTGGAGATGGACTTTTTGATTTTTTCCTATTTTTTTCTTTTACTTTTAAAAAAAGTTATTACTTTTCATGATGTGGTTTTTTAGGTACAGGGATTCCCTCTCCCTTTCCCATTCTCCCCATTTTTCTACTCCCACCATCTTCCCGCATATTGCCACAGTGGGACAGACTTTGGTAATGGTTGAGTTTAACATTCTGTTATTTAAGTATACGTGATGGTAGAAAATCTATTATCAAATTGTCAAAGTATATCTGACAGTTTCTTTAGGAGTCCTCCTTTTATTCAAGCGTATCTTGCCTTCCAGTACTAGTCTCCATTATACACCACATCTATGATAATGCATGCATGTACTTAATTGCCTCTACCTATTTTGTACTTTGCATGAAAGCCATCTATCAGAGAGGATATATGATATTTGTCCTTTTGGGACTGGCTTATTTAACCAAGCACGAAGACTCTAGTTTGTTGCAAATGGTAGGATTTGAATTTTTTTTTTTTTTTATGGTTGTGTAGTGCTCCAGAGTAGATATACCAAGTTTTTTTTTTTTAATCTGTTTCTCTTTTAACAGATATCTGGGTTATATCCATGTGTTTGCAATTGTGCTACTATAAATATCGGGAGGTGGGTCCTTGTCTCATATGCAGATTTCATTTTATTTGAATATATTCCCAGGAGTAGGATAGCTGGGTAATATGGTAGATTAATTTTCAGTTTTCTAAGAACTCGCCATACTGACTTCCAGTATCTATTCTAGTCTGCACTCCCACTAATGATGGAGTAGGGTACCTTTTTCCCTAACATTGTTTCCAACAAGTTTTGTCAGTAGACTTATTTGTGTAAGCCATTCTCACTGGAGTTAGGTGGAACCTACGTTATCATTTTCAGGTGGCAGAATTTTGTGTTGCAGATTTTTGTGGAGTGGCAATTTTTCAGCATTCTGTATTCTGGTATTTTCCTATATTGCCTTTTCTGTATGCATATATCTCCAGCTTTTCAGTATTTTTCCTGGGAACTATCATAAATATTCTTTTTTTATCCTAGCACAAATTAATAAGTTAATATTATATGCTGTGTATGATTTGCATTGAATTTTATTGTTACCATCATATAGTTTTCTACTATGTGTGTTTTAAATATCACTTCACAAGGCTTTTCTAGTTATAAGTAAAATGTTTTGCAAAAAAGTTTGGAAATGGCCTGGCATGATAGCCTAGTGGCTAAATCACTTTGTATCTGCTCAGATCCCACATAGGTGCCAGTTTGTGTCCTGGCTGCTCCACTTCCCATCCAGCTAGGGAGCTTGTGGCCTGGGAAAGCAGTCAAGGATGGTCCAAGCCTTGGGAGACCCAAAAGAAGTTCCTGGCTCCTGGCTTTGGATTGGCTCAGCTCTGATCGTTTGACTACTTGGGGAGTGAACCAGCAGATGGAAGATTTCTGTCTCTCCTCCTCTGTGTATCTCCTTTTCCAATAAAAAATAAGTAAAAATCTTTAAAACAAAGCAAAGCAAAAACAGCAAAAAAAACAACAACAACAACAAAAAAACAAAAACAAAAAACAAAAACAAAAAACCCAAATCAAACCAAAACAACAACAACAAAAAAACATTGCTTACAGGTATGCTCACCTGAACATAGACTAACACATTCTTAAAATTATTAGTAACTTTAATCCATCAATGGATAGAATGGCTGAATACATTGTAAATATGGTATCGTCTCAGGAATGGTAGATGCTTCAGCACTGGACAATCAAACTATCTCAGCATGTTATCAAGATAGAGTAAAACAAGTGACTAAATAAGTCAATTAGGGAAACATGCTTGACTAAATCCCATAACTATTCATTATAAAACATCTTAAGGAACAAGAAAAAAATGAGTGACTTCCTCAATTTGCTGAGTAGACTGACAAACTTTCAGCAAATATTGTATATAATGGTGAAACAGTAAATGATTTACTACTAATATTAGAAGTTAGGCAAGAAAATCCACTGTGAACAGTTCTGTGCAAATCTGTCCAGAACTGCTTTTCAGAGCAATGAGTGATGAAAAAAAATGAAGCATAGGGATGTCAAAGAAACAATAATTTTTTTTTTTTTTTGCAGCTGACATAATGGGGAGCATAGCAAATTTTAAAGAAAATTTAAAAAAAAAAGAGCTGCTAGAATCAGTAAGTGTAAGTGTCGCAATCTCTGAGAATATTAAGTCAGTTCTGGAAAAGTGATTGTATTCTAATGCAGTTTTGTAAAATTCATATGAAAATGCAAATATCTTGTTTTCTCTTGTTTCTGATAACTATTACACAGAGTAGAAGAAAAGTAATGTCTATGAGTGAAGTTGATGTCTTGAGATCTGATTAATGTTTATACTCCTGTGGAACACTGGGCTTCCTACATAATACTTGCTTAATGCTTCATTTAGTAGAGGATTAGCTTGAAATTCTAAAGTAAGTTGAAAGCATGTTATTAGAAAAATTAAAACAAAAATAAGAAAGGGAAAAGAGAGAGAGGTGGGACAAAGGAGGCATGTTAAAACTGTGTATGTGGAATACATCAAGTCTCTTCTCTTCAAATAAATAAAAAAATAAATGGGATGGGCCTAGCGGCTAAAGCCCTTGCCTTGAAAGCCCCGGGATCCCACATGGGCGCCGGTTCTAAACCCAGCAGCTCCACTTCCCATCCAGCTCCCTGCTTCTGGCCTGGGAAAGCAGTCGAGGACTGCCCAAAGCTTTGGGACCCTGCACACGCGTGGGAGACCCGGAAGAGATTCCTGGTCCCGGCATCGGATTGGCGCGTACCGGCCCGTTACGGCTCACTTGGGGAGTGAAACATCGGATGGAAGATCTTCCTCTCTGTCTCTCCTCCTCTGTGTATATCCGGCTTTCCAATAAGAATAATAAAATCTTTAAAAAAAATAAATGGGAGAAAAACCTAATCTTCAAAATGAAAACATGCCAGAATGTGTGTAACCCTGATTTAATTTTGCAATAAAGATACAATAATTAAAGCATTGTGATATTTGCTTAGGAATATAGTCAGTAATAGTGTAGATAATCCAGAAATATATGCTTTTGCATTTAAGTAAATCTAAATTGAGTGGCCATCAAATCATTTACTGAAAAGATATTTAAGAAAAATTTTACTTATATTTTATTTTTGATAATTTTCACATATTTGATTGGGGGTGAAGGGTCAAGGGCTAGAGGAAAGTGGGTGAGATCATTGTTTTTACATTCTCTTTTTTTTCATTACTGTACCTGGGGGGGGTGAGATAAGGGGAGAAGCCATACCCAGCCTCCCACCCATCCCTGGGTCCCTGGTGTTGGGTATGCTCTAAGAGTCCTGCTCGAGTGGTTTTGATAATTCAACAATTCTGAATTACTGCCATTCTTGCTACTTCTATCAGTTTGAAATCTCTCCAGAGTCCATTAACTGAATACAGTCCACACAGAGTCTTCATTTATCCAGGTATTCACTGCTAACTCTTGGCTGGGGTTGTTGATTAATTTGTTCTGTCCTCCATCTTTTGTTATGGTACCAGGTGTCTTCTGCAGGTTCCAATGTACTGCCATATCCTCCATATGCACCTGGATGTGCTGTCTACTGCTCTGTCTAAGCCACTGAGGAGGTCCAGCTCTGACATATGCACTCCATGGTCAGACCATGAAACCTGTAACTCTCTCCATGCTTGGAGTTCTGAGACTGGTGGTTCAGTTGTGGGGATCCCCAAAGACACCTCATCTGAGGTGATCCAAGACCTGGTTCTTGTGTGTGCATGTCAATATAGGGTCTGGCCTATTCCATTACCCAAATCTATCTACGTGCACACTGATATTTGCAATTGCTGGATCAGTTCTGTCTCCAACCCTATTTTCTATGCAAACTAATGGATGTTGCAATCCAGTCCAATCCTGCCGACTGCACATTTGGCCCTCATACAAACCAGTGGGAATTGTCGCCTACTTGGAGTGACCGCAATAATTCCCACCAAGCCTGCTACCTTTTCTGGTTTCTGTGTTTGCCAGCATGTACTGCAGATTGGTCCAGTCTGTTCCACATCTCATTCTGTTCTCACACATGTCAACGGGCATTGAAGCCTAGATCATTCCAACCAGCCTCACTTTCCTTTCCCCAGTGGTGCCATGTGGATTCTGTCAAGTCATTCCTGCACCTAGTCCTGGTTTCCATGATCACCAGGATAGTTGCAGCCCACCAGAGAAGTGACCACTGTTTTCCTCATGGGCTCATTCCCACGCATGGATCTTGAATTCTCCAGGTTCTGCAGTTTAGCTTGACAGACTTTGTCCTCTGAGGCACCATCTGATAGCTCATGCTGAAGCAAAGCCCAACCAACCCATACCCACTCTGGCTTATGCATGTACCAGTAGTTTCAATCTGCCCAGCCTGGCTTTCCCACAATCCAGTTTACATGCAGACCAACAGGTGTTGTATCCCCGCCTAGTCTGGTCTGCCCCCAATCCCAGCTCTCAGGTTTACCAGTGAGAGTAGTGGCCCAGCACAAGAGCCCCCATGGCTCCGCTATTGGGTTCATCTGCTCTCCCCCGGGTCTCATATGTGCTGGTTGTTTGCTACGGCTTATTCTGGCATGGCCCATCTACTCACCTCGGCATTTGCCAGTGGGTGCTGTAGCCTCTCCTGGCCTGGCTGGCCCCCTATCCCAACTCTCGCTGCCAGGTGCTGCAACCTGGCCCTGCTCAGTCAGCTCCCATCCCTGGCTCATGCAAACCAGTAGGTGTGACAGTCCAGTCCAGCATGACCTGCACTCCATTCTGGTTTCTGCACTTGCAATTGGGTATGGCTTGTTTGGCTCTACCCAGTCTGCCCTCTTCAAAAACCAACTCACACACTTGCCAACTAATAGAGCTACCCTGCCCAGCCTATCCAACACCAGGCATGAACCAAGTGCTCACTAGCGTGAGCCATGACCCAGCATGCCAGCAGGTTCCAGGCCCTTACCCAGCATGTCCTGTCCCATCTGAACCAGTCTTTGTATGAGCTGGTGGATGTTGTGGCTCGGCCCACTTGACACCCTATTCTACGGTGCTCATGCAGGTGCTGCAGCCTGGGCCTGCTCTGCTTGTTCCCAGTCCCAGTACCGGTGAGTGTTGATGAATTCCCTGGTCACACCTAGCTCAGCCTGTCACCAACCCAACTCTTAAGCTATCAAGAGGGACTTGTAATTCCAAAGGGTTGGGCCTCCACAGAATCTACCCCTGCACCTGGTTCTCTTGCATGTTGGTTGGTGTCATGCCTAGCCTAACATGACCCATCCACTGTTGCAACACTCACTGTCAGGTACTGGGATCTAGCTCTGCCAGGCAGGCCCTCAGCCCTAGCTCCCATGTGGGCTTGTGCATTGGTCTGACCCATAAAGATCTTCTAGTCTCTCCCTATCAATCACCAGGTCTCAGTCCTCTCATTTATCTGCAAGTACATTGGACTTGTGTTTTGGAGTCCTTCTGAAGTTGTTCTTCAGCTAAACATATGGTGGCCTTTTCCAATGATGTCCCTCAGCAGTGATTCCTCTTCTGGTCATGAATTCACAGGTCATCGCTCACTGTGCAATCCCCTAATCTTCCTGCAAACCCACAAGCCCTAGTCCCCAGAATATACTGGCAGGCAGCATGAGAGTTGCACCCAGTGCTGTTGGCACCCTTGACCCAGATCGAGGGAAGATGCTCCCTCCCCTTCTATGTAGCTGGGGGCCCACTGGAATGCCTTCCAACCCAGAAAACACGTCTTTTTAAGTTGTGAAGCCAGATGTTGATATTGGAAAAGCATTGACCTCTTATTATCATGATAAAAATACTTGAAATAAACATTTGTAACAAAATTTATACAATGCATTAGTATGCATACTATAGAGGAGCTAAAAATATCAGCTAGAATGAGAAGCTAGACTCACATGATTGTATTATGTTAGTTTCTTGAATAAGCAAGTCTAACTCACAGTAAAAAAATCAGAAGAGTGGATGCATCCAGGGAGAACTGGTGGATTTTGAGAACTACAGTTGTTGGTATATCTTAATGTCTTATGCCATTGTTTGAATTGTGTCTTTCAGCATCATAAAATGATTTTACTTGAGTTGTTTGCTACTTCTCAACTTTATTGTACCTTAACATGCACAGCACTGCAAGACTTCTTACTGGCTTGTACATCTTTGTTAAGATTCTTACATTTTGGTTTTACCAAAAACTTGTTGTAAGTATGGCAAGGAACTAGATTTTGCACTGTCAAAATCTTTTTTAGTAGGCTACTCAAGCTAGTTTATATTCACCCAGTGATTGACATTTTTGCTCTGTTGATTTATTATTTTCTAACGTGTTCTTCAAGGATGAATATTTCACATAGTTTCAATTACGTGTTTTGTGTGCGTGTGTCACTTCCATTGGTATTTCTTTTGATGTTTAGGAAGTTTTGACTGTTAGGTCTTGTAGTTTGATTTATACCATTTTATAAACAAACACAGCTCATAGTCACATCTTTCTTTGGAAGATGTATGCTGGTTTTTATTATAAAGACGTTTCTGCTTTTGCCCCTGCCTTGCATGTGTGGTGTTGATCTTTACATCCCAGGTCACTTCCACTATTGTACTTACTAACCTAAAATGTGCTAGTAGGTCTTAGGTCAACTTCATCTTCGATGTATTTAAGCTTCTGCTATATTTGTTAGCTTTTACTTCTAGTTAAACTCCTGTGAAAAGCTTATTTCACTATCATTTTTTTCACTACTTTGCATTTTTCACTGATGTTTGAATATATAAGAACTACATACCATTTTTATCATTAGTCCTATCTTTTAATCTAAGTTCTACTAAGTTAAATATTTGCTAAACCTTCTGTAAATATTGAGTGTTTGAAGTTCATTCTTTACTAGACTTATCAGGAAGTGGCTGTGAGAATGACACTGTTAATGTTTTACTTGTTTATGTATGTCACTGGCTTTTATTTTAAAAGAAAAGTTTGGTTGCATATAAAAGTTACCTCACATTTTCTCTCTGCTAAAATCTTTTAAAATTTCTTGAATTGTTTTTCTCACATAAACAAGGTTTTTTTCCAGAATTATCAGTCTTACACATGATTTTCCCTTTTGTGTCGACAAAGAGGGTTCGACTAGTTCTTCTCAAGAAGGTATTTTTTGATTAGGATTTGGTTTTTGGTTTTTTTTTTTTTTTTGGTTTGTTTGTTTGTTTTTGTTTTTTTTCCTTGTTTTTTTTTCTTTTTTAATTATTTATTATTTTTAATTCATTAATTACATTGTATTATGTGACACAGTTACATAGGTACTTGGGTTCTCCCCACCCCTCCCCAAACCCTCCCACCATGGTGGAATCCTCCACCTTGTTGCATAACCACAGCTCAAGTTCAGTTGAGAGTCCCCCATTGCAAGCCTATACCAAACATCATAATTTTAGTCAATTTTCCCAGGAATAAAGTGTGCCATGCCGTATAATACCTTGTTTCAGAAAATTTCTTTCAGCTATAGTTTTAAGTATCTGTTCTCTTATATTATTGGATTTTCTTCTTTGAAAACTTCAATTGTATGTATGTTGGCTCTTCGATTTTTAATTCTAAGTTTATCATATCAGTTTCCTACTGTATAGAATAAACTTGTACTTATAAAGCCAACTGCGAATATAGTGATTTAATACAATACAAATTTATCATCTTACACTAATAAAAGAGATTGGAAGGTACAATGGGTTGCCATGGCTGTGCTGTTTCTGGAACTAGAGGGCGGCTCTGTCTCCTTGCCCTTCTCAGCACTGCGGGGCCTCCTGCATTGCGCGGTCTCATGCTCTGTTCTGCTGTTGTGTTTTGGGATGCTGTGCTGACTACCTTTCGGACCCTCTGTGACTCTGTGGCCCCTGCTTGGATAATCGGGACAATAGCTGCACCTGCATATCTTCAGTCCCATCGGTACAGTCCCTCCACTCTACAGCGACGTGTTCACATGTTCTAGGGAGTAAAAACACACAAGGCAGGGCTTGTCATCATTCACGGAGAATGCGCAATATGCGGTCAGTGACGCTGGCATTGCATTTGAGTGCGCGTTCTGCCGCTGGCTGCTGCTGCTAATGGCCTGGGAAAGCAGAGAAAGACGCACTGATATCCATGTGAGAGACCCAGGTGAAGCTCCTGGCTCCTGGCTCTAATTCAGCTCTGGCTGTTGTGTCCATCTGGACAGTGAAACAGCAGAGGAAACAACTATGTGTCTCTCTTTCAAATGAGTAAGTACAGCTTTATTCTTAAGAAGGAGATGCCTTTAACGTTGTGAGGCAGCCTCATCATACAGCAGGGAGCGTTATGTGAACTCCCATTCAAGTATTTCCTAAAAGCTTGAAAAATTTTCTGCTTGATATTTTCAGTCTTTTTTTTCCTTATTCCTATTATTGCTTTGCCTTTTGTGTTCTCTCTGGGCCCTCGGGAATTTCCAGTTCAGCCTTCTTTTAGGAAATATTTTCTTTACATTTTTTACTAATATCTATTTGTTTGTTTTAAGCTCTTAGACTTATTTTTTGAGCGAATTTATCAATGCCTAATTACATTCTCTGGCACATTAGCAGAGAGCTGGATTGGAAGCAGAACAGCCGGGACTTGAACCAGTGCCAATATGGAATACTGACACCGCATTTGGCGGGGCTTAACCTACCAGCACAAGACCCAAAGCAATTATTCTTAAATTACAGGGAGAAAGAGAGAAAGATGTCTTCCTTACAGTGATTCGTTGCCCAAATAGCTGCAACAGCCAGAGCTGAGCCAATCCAGAGCCCGGAACCAGGTCTCCCAGGTGAATACAGGATACCCAGCACTTGGGCCACCCTCTGCTTCATTTCCAGGCCATAAGCAGGCTGTGGACAGGACAGGAACCAGCACCCATGTGTGATCTGAGGGGAGGGTTTTCTGGCCACCTGTGAGATCTCATTGCAGGCTTGAACTATCACATTCATTTTAGATCCATTTATATCTTAGGTCACACTTAACATCTCTGTAACTATGGCACTTACCTGCCACCCTGAACTTGGGAAGACTCCCCCTACTCCCAAATTTCACCAATTATTGTCGGATGTTGGGGGCTCTATTTACTGGCCTTCATTCTGCTGTTTGCATGGCTTTAAAGCTGTTTACTTGCCTCTTGCTGCATGCTTCATGCTGTGTTGCTCCTGCAGGTGGCGTGTTGTATTGTTGCGTGTTATCAGCGTCCTGGTCTTCAGCTTTATTGGGTTTTCTGTTTGGTTCACAAGAGAATTAGTAGGCTTTCTGGGTTGAGATTACACTAAAGGAGAATTCATAGCAAGCAGAGAAAGGAATTTTGGGACAACAGCAATAATTTAGTGACAGACGATTTCTCAAAGGGAGACTGTCAAAGTTAGGTCCTTCATATTTTCTGAAGGCTGGGTCTTGAGATTCACTGGAGGATTAAATTTGGATGTTCATTAAAAACAGGAAGTAGAAATTACACACATTATTTTACTTCAGCATTTTGCAGGATGGAGTTTTCATTACTTGGAAGTAGAAACTGGCTAACTCAAAGTGACTGCCACCTTGGTCAGGGAGGGTTAAGCTCTTTCTGAGTAAGCTGTATGTTGTTCAGCGCATGCACAGTGCATAATGTGAGTGAGGCAGGTGGTCGCTCTTCACCCATCATTGTATACCTCCCTTTGCTGTAGTGGGGGGAGTAACAGGAGTTTCACAGATGGCTCTCAGCACTTTCTGCTTCTCTTGCTCCTCATTTTTCCCTGTCCCATTTTCTTCCACTGCTTCCTCTGCCCTCTCTTACTGGTCCTCCTTCTACTCTCCCATTTCATTTTCTTTCTTTTTTCCCCACCTAGAACCAGAAATAACATTCATCACTTCTGTGCTTATCTAGTAAGCCAAAATTGGGTTTATGGATTCAACCTAATTGTAAATGAGTTGGGAGTCTCCCTTGCATCTCATTCCTTTTTACTGAATGGTTCTTCAAACACTGCACGAATTTCACCTTCTGGGAAGGACCCTCTCCTCCCAGCACCTGCCTGCTCCACAGGCAGAACTCTCATTCATGGTTCATTCTCCAAATGTCCATGAGAGCCAGGGCAGGCTGAGCCAATACTGAAGCTAGGCATTCAATGCAGTCTTCCCCGTGTGAGGATTAAGGACCCATGGACCTCAGTCACTAATTGTTGCCTTTTCAGAGTGGATGATGCTGTGCTCAGAAGCAGAGCTGGGACTGGACCTATGGTACTTCAAGAGGAAATGCAGGCAAACCAACTAACATCTTAGCTGCCAAGGAAAACATTTACCTCTAACTCTTTTCTATATTTTATGTATACAGAATATTTATACACTTCTCAGTGAATGCTGTCACACTGCATATTTTAAACATCTTACCCAGACTGTTGTTTATTTTTTAATCTTGTTGATGACTGCTTTTGCATATGAAAAGTATGTTAATTTTATAATGTATTATTCTTTATGATTTGAACTTCCTGTATTTCACTTTGGAAGTTTCTCCTGCTTTGTTAGAAAGGCATTCTTCAATATTTGCTTCTAAGAAAAATTCTTTTTTAAATGTTGCTCATTTGATCTAGTTTGGATCATATTTTATCTTATTTTTCCATTTATTTAATTTATGATGCCACCTCTTTTATATGTGCAGGTTTATTTTTGACTTTTTTAATCCATTGTGTCCAAAATTATCTTCATTGATTCATGTGTCTCTCCTTGTGAAATAATATATGTTACTACCATACTTTTAAAACTAGTTCCTATTCCTCATAATTTTGTTTGTCATTTAATTTTCTGGTTATTCTTACACATACATTTCTCATATACATACGTTTTATAAACAGTTTTAAATTTTAGCAAAATTCCATTAGTGTGTTAATTAAAACTGCACTGATTTGCATATGATTTTAGTAAAAATTAAATTTGTGTCATTTTGAATCTTCTAGGATATCGGCATATTTTTCTATTTATCCATTTATAAGTCATAGTAACATTTTTCATTATATATATATGTTTTGGTTATTCCTAGTTATTCTCTTTATTTCTCTTGTGAAATAAGTTTTTCCCTTTCCTTTTGGAGTTCAATGATTATGGTAACACTATTTTATTATGAATGTTGTTTATATATCCAAGTACTTGTTAGATTTTTAAAAATATTTTATCCTAAAGTGTTCAATATAATAAGGACTTAATAATGTTTAGCAGTATTATACATGTTTTCATAGTTGCTACATTCTTGATAATCAAATGCATCACTTGAAAGCAATGATCACTTTTTCCTTTATATATTTATGTCTCATTTCTTCTTGTTTTATTGTGTTCATTTGAAATATCAGAAGTTATGTCAGATTTATATTTGTATTTCCACATAGCTATGATTTTGCTGCTGTGATGGATGAATTCTTTAATCTTCTATTTTTTCTTGGTGAAATGTTTTAAATAATAATAAAGGATGATTCTTGCAAGTTTTTTTCCCATCTGTGTAATACTGGCTTTCTCCTTTTGGTTTGCTATCGTTCAAATTCCATTTCCAGCTACTGCAATACATGGAACTAAGCTCAAAAAGGCTTCAGCTAGTGCTGAGTGAACCAACGGACAGCCTCTGTTCCATTATATTCCTTTTCTTTTCACATTTGTCCCCAACCTGTCTTCAGACAATTCATTGATTGTTCCGATCAATTCATTGTAACTTATGGTGTTACTGCCTAACAGAATCTACTCTTCAACAAGCATGATCCTTCTTTATGAAAGCAATAATACAATCTCCTCAGACCCTCTGTTGATTTCTCATGTAATTTTTGTTTTCTTTTTTAATCTCATACCTCTGTAGCATCGGGATATTCTCCGATTTCTGAACTATCATTCCTTGTACTTTCTATAAAGATTCAGATAGTGGAAATAGAGGATCAGAAAGGGGATAATGGAAAAGGAAAGGAATCCTATGAAAATAAGAACACTACTCAGCTATTAAAAAAAACAAAATGCAGTTCTTTGTGGCCAAATGGGCCAAACTGGAAACCATAATGCTAAGGGAAATGAGCCAATCCCAAAAGGTTAAATACCACATGTTTGCCTTAATTTAAAATGATATGATGTTATGTATAACATGTTATGTTTTGAATGTTATATGTTGTGTATAAACTAAAATTGAAGTATAGGTGAGGTGGTCACAGAAGGTGGCTGGGAACCCGCATTTACTTTTAACATATTGGTTACTCATTACTATGTCAATTAATTCCATAATGATGTAAATTTTTGCTGATGGTATGTTGGAGCTTTCAATTGACTGGGATGATACTCTGCTGGCTCTGTCATCAGACCAGAGAGGGTATACCTAAGAAGCCGTTGAACTTGACGGGACAATAAGATGCTGGACTCTATGTTTGGTATACGCTTGCAATGGGGAAATCTCAACTGAACTTGAGCTGTGGTTATGCAGCAAGGTGGAGGAATCCACCATGGTGGGAGGGTTTGGGGAGGGGTGGGGAGAACCCAAGTATCTATGTAACTGTGTCACATAATACAATGTAATTACTGAAGTTAAATAATAAATAATTAAAAAAAAAAAAGAAAATAAGAACATAACAAGAGTCAAAGAAAAATGGGTCCTCGTTAGAGTCCTATTATAGAGCTTTTATGGGAATATAGTTGACATATGAAAACTTCTTTCCCTACTTTCCTTTTCCTTCAGACAACATCTTCATGGGGGAGCTTTGTGAGCTGATAAGTGCTTTCAAATTTATTCCTGAGCGTTTTAGAGTCTTGATGATCCTGTCTAAACTATGTTCTTGAAATATTTATTTCACTTCTATTACTGCCTGTAGATGGATGCTATAATTTAAATAGGGTTTGTCTTCCAAGAAAAAATTCAGATGCTTACATTATGAAATCATAAATTGGTGGTTCTGAGGAAGCAGGGATGGGGGAAAATCTTTAAAAAAAAAACCAAAAAACAAAAAACCTGGCAGTTCTAAGATAGAAATTTAATTCAATTACAGTGTGTAGAAAGTGGGCCTGCTGTAAGATCCTAAGGTCAGGGGGTCCACGCACAGAACACAGTTTTTTTGACAGGGTTGATTGTAAGGACGTGATTAAGCCCAGCCACACTTCCTGCTTCTTGACCGGTGTGACGGACCCTCTGCACACATGCTACTGCACAGCTGAACCAAGGATCCACTTGATCTTGAACTATGGAATCTGTGAGCTGAAACAAACCTCCTTCTTTCATAAGCGATTTGTCCTGGGTGTTTCATTGCAGTAACAAAAAGCTGAATCCTGGACTGGACTAGGAGAGACCTACTGAAGTTCCCAGAGTAACAGAAATATTTCTCTTTGTCTCAAATTATGTAGCAAGAGTACCTTTTTTCATGAATGGAAGTCATTTTAATAGAGAACACAGTAATGAGTATGACACCTTCATTCCCCTTTCATCATTCCCCTTTCTTCAGGCCTAAGCCTACCACATAGGGAAAATGTAGAGTCTTAATCCAGTTTTGTGCAGTATCAGTAATAGCCTGAAGAATCATCTATAAGCCAGATGAGATTCTTTCCTCTTACATAGTCTGGGAGAATTTGGAGTTAAGCCTACATGTTCTCAGGAATGTGAATAGCCTATCACATTACTGTGTGCCTGTCTAAACTTAACAAAGTCTGTATCTTTTTGGAGGGTTGTTTGACCTGACTTCCTTCAGAGGGTAGCTCAGGAAACATTTCTCAGTCATGCACGACGTGATGATCTGGTATTTCAGAGTCCTGTGTTTAGTCTCTGTCAGAACTTAATGGCAAGCCAAAAATAGATTCTCAAATACAAAACAGCTACCTATGAAAGAGAGCATGCTGTGTCCACGATGGTGCTATTATTTTGTATTTAAGATTGTTACCCTCACCTTTTTCTGTCACAGGCAGTTTGGGGACTATTGGAGTTATTGGATTATCAGACTATTGGATTGTTATGAAGTTAGATGACTGCACACTGTTCACTGTATTCACTCAACGGTATTCTAACTACTCTGCCCTTGAGTGTCAGCTTGCTTGGTAACTTGTTTGAAAAATATGGCAGGAATGATGCATGGCCAGTCCTGAGCAGAACCTCTTGAAGAACTGATTGAACTTAGGTTATCTTAAAGCTGCCATGCTGTGGGGAAGCTCAAACTCCACAGAGAAGATAGGAATGACCACATGGACAGATTTTGTTTTTAGGAGTCAGTAAAGAATTTAATAAGAGTAAAGAAACATTTCAAAGAAATGAAAATTCAAACAAAAATATCAAAACACATGAGTTGCAGCAAAAACAGTATTGAAAGGGCTACTGAGCTTATATTTTGCATGAAGCTTGCCTTATGTCAGAGAGAACATATATTTGTCTTTTTGGGTTTGACCTATTTCACTGACCATAACAGTCTCTTGAACTATTTTTTTTCTTGAGGTTTATATATTTCCATTGCACAGGAAGATCTATAGAGAGAAGGAGATACAGAGAAAAAGACCTTCTGTTCATTGGTTCACTCCCCAAGTAACCACAACAGCCGGAGCTGAGCCGAACCAAAGCCAGAAGCCAGGAACTTCTTCCAGGTCTCCCACGCAGACACAGGGTCCCAAGACTTTGGGCCATCCTCGACTGCTTTCCCAGGCCACAAGCAGGGAGCTGGAAGGGAAATGGAGCAGCTGGAACACAAATCAGTACCCAAAAGGGATCCCAGCATAAAGGTGAGGATTTAGCCACTAGGCTACTGCATTGGGCCCTGTGCTTTACACTTTTAACAAGTCAGCCATTTGCTACACAAAGAAAGAAAGAAAGGCTTATTCAAAAGGAGCCGCACTTTGGTGTATTTGTATTGTCATCTGACCTGCTTTGAAAATGGCTTTTCCTAGGGCCATCTCTGTGGTGAAGTGAGTTAAGTCTCTACCTGTGGAGGTTCTGGTTCAAGTCCTACCTGCTACATTTCCAAACCAACTCATTGCTGATGGCCTGGGAAAGCAGCATAGCCCAGTCCTTCCTGTTTTGTAGCAGCGGGTGAAAGGTTTTGACCATGCTCTGTCTTCCAAGTAGATAAAAATAAATCATTACTAAGCATTTATACAAAAGATTTTCTCCTCCTGTCAGTATGCATGTGAGTGTGTGTTTGGGAAAGGAGTTTTTCCCTGTTTTGGGATTAGTGTCAGTTTAATCCTTCAGAGGAAGAGCTGAAGGGAAGCGGCGCAGGCCTCTGTCTTCTCACACTCTCACGCCTTCCTGCCCATTTTCAGCAGGTTTATTTCAATGCTTTCGAGTGGGAGACGTTTGTTCATGAGTGTGTGGCTGTTAGAAATGGGTAAAAGGAAAATCTGAAGTGAAATTAGCAATCATTTTCCTAAGTGACTCTCACTTAAAAGGAAAAAGGCTCTATCATTCCTTCATTCCTTATTTTAGAACTAGACAGAAAGCAGTCAATAGACATTGGACTGTTGAATACAATTTAGTGATAATGTATTTATCCATTATGTCTTTCTTCATATTAGAACAAATGTTCAAGCTAGGAGATTCTAAGTTGATACATACCTTAAAGGTGAATGACTTATTTGGACTAAGCTTTATCTTAATACTGTATTTGGAACAGGAAATCTGCGTGTTTCTAAAGAAAGCACAAAATTTAATGCATTTAAACCACTAGATGTCTAAACTATACATTAATTATGACATTATCTATATTAGAACCACTTTGTATTAAAAGTATAATGAATTCTTGCATTATTATGCATAAGAACATTTCAAATGTAATTACAAATTCTGTGTCTTCAGAAAAAATAAAATGAGGATGCAAAAATGAGCATGAATTAGAGGAGGACTACATTTGAAGATAGGTAAATATTTTCATTTATGTCTGTGAAGTCATGTTGATCAGATGACACTCTGTTTCATAAATTTATTTTAGTTTTGGTAACATTTACATAGTTGGGAGGGATGTATGCCCTGTTTGGGATACATGTATGCATGCACACATATATGTTCATGTGGACCACTGATTAGGTGGGGATGGTTAAGGTATGAGGGGAAGTGGATAAGACAATTACTTTCAATTTTTTTTCTTCCTGTATTTGGGGAATGGGGGTATAGAAGGAGAGACGGCTGATCATAGTAGCCTAACTGCGTCAGTACCTAGGGATGGGATGTCCATTTGATGTCCTCCTAGGATCCCCAATGCGGAGCATGCTTTGAGGGTACTGCAAATTGGGTTTGATAGTTTTGAAATGCTGCTGGTTTCATTGCTCCAAGGTTGAGGCATCTGCCTTGGTACTAGACATCCCATGGCTCAGTAAGCTGTCTTATCCCTTGTGTACATGTGGACTGGCCTCCACTGCACAGGACTCAACAGTCTAGGAGGCCCAGTTCTGACACATGCATTCTAAGATCAGACCACAGATTCTGTGGTTTTCTCCATGGCTTGACTTTTGAGTACAGTGGACCATTTGAGGATATCTGTTAACAAACTTTGCCTGAGATGACCCCAGGTCAGACTCCTGTGTGTACCAGCCAATGTGGGGTCCATCAATCCATCACCCATATCAGCCTACACATACATTGATGGTTGCTGTTGCCTGGTGAGTTCTGACCCCAGCCCCATCTCATAGATTAACCAATGCATGCTGCAGCCCAGCTCAACCTTACCCACCACACACTTGGCCCTCACACATATCAACAGTGACTGCAGCCTAGTTGGAATGACCCTCAACAGCACTCACTAGGCCCATGCCCAGTCCTGGTTCCTACACATGACAAAATGTGCAACAGGCTGGTCCAGTCCATCCTGCAGGCCATTTGGCTCTTGCACATACCCATGGTCTTCAGCCTAGCTCAGCTCAACTGACCCCACTATCCAGCCCATACTCATTCCAGTGTGTACTATCACCTGTCTAGCCAGCACCCACCTCCCACAAGCCTGATTCTCATGCTCACTAGTGGGAATTATAGCCCATCAGAGGAATGCTCACAGTTTCCCTATAAGGCCCACTCCAAGCCACAGATCTTATACTTTCCAAGTGATTCTGCGTTCTAGCCTGGTAAGACTTGTCTGAAGTCCTGGCCCTTGCCAGCTGATGCTGTGGCAAAGCCTGATCATCTGACACTCAATCTAGCTCATGCATGCATCAGTGGATATAATTGTCTAGCTCAGCTTGGCTCTCCCCATAGCCCAGCTCACATGCAGGTCAACAGATGCTGTAGCCCTTTCCAGTCTGGTCTGCCCTAAGTTCTAGCTCTCCTGCACACTAGCAGTCCTCTTATTAAGCTCCTCCACATCCCAGTGTCTGTGTGTACTAGTGGGTACTGTGGGTACTGTGTACCAGTGGGTACTGTGTGCGTCTGGCATGGCCAACCTCACTTCTGCATTCATTTATGGGTGCTGCAGCCTGGTGTAGCACTTTGAATATTTCAGTGACTTTTCAGAGTTCATTGCAGAGTTACCAAGTGTCCCAGTCATGCCACACCAGGGTGTAAATGAGAGCTCAAAACAATGGAAATAGAAAAAGGCTAGAACAGATATTATAATAGCAATGTTTATTATGTCATTATTTAAAGTTGTTAAAGCATAAAAACAGGCTGTTTCCATTGACAGCTGAATAGATTGACAAACTTGGAATGACACATATAAGGGAATAATATTTAGTGATATAAGGGACCAAAATTTTGATATGTACTGAAACATGGATAAGCCTGAGAAACAGCACATTATCCTGGTGTACAATTTTTTGCTTTTAGAATCTGGAATATGTCACTCCATTCTCTTCTGGCCTGTAGAGATTTCTGTGAGAGGTCTCCTGGGAGTTTAATCAACTTTCCTTTAATTGTCAGTTGTTTTTTTTTTTTTTCACAAGCACATTTAAGGATCTTTTCCCTATGTTTGATTGAAGAGAGCTTGATTATCATGTGTGAATGAAGATCGCTTTTGGCCAAGCCTGTTGTGAGTTCTGTGACCCTCCTAGATCTTGTTTCCAAATTCTTTTTCTAGATTAGGGAAATTTTCCCTTATTATTTCATTAAATACATTTTTAAACCCAGCTTCTCTTTCTGCACCTTCTGGGATTCCCATAACTTCTATGTTTGGCCTCTTAATAGTGTCTTTCAATTCTTGAATGCTTTTTTTTTTTTTTTTTTTTTTTTTTGCCTAATCCAGCTCTGCTTCCAGCTTTGTGTTTGTTTCCCCCTGGTGACAGAATCTATCTTCTAATTTTGAGATTCTTTCTTCTGCCTCCTTCATTGTTTTGGAGACTCTCCACGGTACTTTTAGTTTGCTCTACTGTATTCTCCATTCCTGATATATCAGCTTTCATTTGATTGCTTTTCAGTGTGACATATCCCATGAATTCCTTGAATGCCTGCTTTACGTGCTTCTCGTTATTTATAAGAAGCTTTATAACAAGTGATTTGAATACTGTATCCCCCATTTTCTCGATCTCTTCCTCAATTAACTCTGAGGTTGGCAAAGGGTTTTGTTCCTTTGCAGAGGAGTCTTTAGTAATATTCATTGTGTCTTTATCTCTTCTTTGGTTCTTGGTTATTGTACTTCTGGTTGTCAGATTCTTCTCCTTGGGGCAGATTTGTAAACTCTGTCACCCACAGGTCTACAGTTCGATTTTACTTATTGCAGTTGGTACATGGCTCCTTGCTTGCAGTCACTTGTGCCACTCCCTCCAGCAAGTTCCAGGTCTGGGTTCTTAGGTTAGATGTCCATCGTGGTCTCCGTAGCCCCAACTCCTGGCTCACCACTCTCCACCTCCTGTGATAGCATGCTGAGGCTGCACCGTTGTCTGTACAACCTTTATTCCACTTCCGGTTTGAGTAGGTTCCAGGATTAGGGAGACACCAGGTATCCTATATAGCTAGGTTGTTGTTGGTGCTGATCTTTTCAGAACCTGTTGGCTGTTAGGTCTGAGGGTCACACAAACCTATTTTGACCTTTATGATGCCACAGTCAATATTATTTTCCTATAGGACCAGTGCAATGCATTGAACTCAGTGAGTTCTTGCTGAGCTCAGCGCACGCATAGCTCACTATTTCCCTGCAGCCTTAAATTCTTTGCCATACTGTAAGAAAATTGCCTGATGTGCCACTACTAGAGGGCTTGATCTGCTGGCCACTGGGTTTGAGGGCTACTCGGACCTGTCTTGGGTGGAACCTGTATGATGCCATGTTGTTACAGTTCAATGACTCAAAAATGAGTTCACTCTCAGCTCAGTGCATGCTCAGTTCTGCCCTATAGCCCTCTGTCTCCCTACAGAAAGTGGTGCCTGATTCAGGTCTAGCGGCAGATTGGGCTGTGAAATCCACCCTGTTCCCCTACTGCCCATCTGGGACCTGGCCTCCATCTGGATCCTGCCACTCTGCTCCTGGTCAAATCAAACAGACCAACAGGACAAGCAGTTCTCTGGGGTCACCTCTGGAGATCCTGTTAAACGTCCCTTCCCACCTGGTTGCTGGTGGAGTTCTGGCTGCTGGTGGAGTTCAGATCTCCATTTGCTGAATGCCTCTGGTGTATCAGTCACTGTAACACCACACCGTTGTTTCTGCTGCTTTCCTGTGTCTATCAGTCTCCAGGTACCCCTCTGCTGTTGTTCTGTCCTTTCCTATTTCCTGAAATGTGCCCTCTCTGCTTCACACTGGCTAATATTTCTCTGTCTGTTTAAATGTGTCCTTACCCTATTCTGCCATCTTGGTTCTCCCTTTGGGGATATTTTAGGAAACAAAACAACAGAGGAGAAGATAGAAATGGAAAGTAGTGATTGTGTAATTGAGGCCACCCTCCCTTCTATTTGATATTTTTCTTTTGTTATTCTTTTTGATATCAAGTTTCCTTGCTATGTTAAAGCATATTTTATGTGAATTTCAGTCTACACTTGAATCTTATGTGTGCATATCTAAAGCACTGCTCAGCACATTCCACATCTTTGTACCTTCCAATTTATTCTTATAACATGGGGAAGAAATCATAATGAGAACAGATATTAGCAAAATCTAACTTTAGTGATTTTAAAAACATAGATTAGAATATTAGGTGCTAAAGAAGTCCTTAATATGTGATACATCTTTAGTGCTGGAAAAGCAAGGAAACATGAAAATAGGAAACAGTGAAAAGATTTAGTATATTTCAAATTATATGTATAATTTGAGTAGATTATGAAACCAGTTATCTCAAGCATTGCTTGAATTTCTTCGTGAGCTTGGGTAAGCCTGGGCTCTGGAATGGTTCATTAAAAGCATGACAAGGCTGACTGGTCTCCCATCCCACACAGGTGTGGCATCTGCTGCACTCATCCCACAGCAGTGGCATACCATGCTAAGACCTGTGACTGTTTTTCCAGCATTAGCAATGCTTTTCTTTGCTTGTATGTACCATTGCATTTTAAGTTGTTTTTTCTTCCTCCTTGAGCTCTTACTGTTCACCACTGACTGAAGTCAAGATGAGCTACCTCTTTTGTTTTCCATAAATAGTGCTCACGGGGTCAAGCCTCACAGTGTAGTGGGTATTCGACTTTGCATTCCAGCCTCTCTATGCTTTTGATGTAATTCCTACTAATGTTTCTTGAAGCAGTGGATGGCAACCCAAGAACTTCAATTCCTGCCATCTGTGTGGGAAATGAGCATAGAGTTTTGAGCTCCTGGCTTTGATCTGGCCTAACCTTGACAGTTGTGGATATTTGGGGAGTGAACCAGTAGATGGAGGATATATATTTTCTTTCTCTTTCCCTTTCTGTAACTCTGTTTTTCAAGTAGGCAATTTAAAAAATGCTTTCTGGAGTGAACATTAGCCTGGTGCTTAAGATGTCTGCATTCCGTATTAGGGTACCTTTGTTTACTTCCTGACTATGCCTCCCAAATACTGTTTCCTGCTGTTGTGCATTCTGGAAGAAAGCAGTGATGACTCAGGTAATTGGGCTCCTTGTGGGTGACCTGGGTTGTTTCTGACTGTTGGTTGCTGCCTGGTCCTTTTCTCTTCTTTTTCATTTTTTTTTCTTTTAAGATGTATTTATTTTTTGTTCGAAAGAGAGAGCAAAGGAGAGACAAAGAGAAAGATCTTCTATCTGTTGGTACTCTCCCCAGGTGGCTGCAATGGCCAGAGCTGATTTGATCTGAAGCCAGGAGCCAGGAGAGTGTTCCAGGTCTCCTGCATGGGTGCAGGGTCCCAAGGCTTTGGACTGTCCTTGACTTCTTTCCCAGACTACACGCAGGGAGTTGGATGCAAAGTGGAACAGCTGGGACACAAACCAGCACGTATAAGGGATCTTGGCACATGCAAGGTGAGGATTTAGCCACTAGGCTATTGTGCCAGGACCTGGCTCATTTGTGTCTATTGCATACTTCTAGGGGCTGTGAATCAACAATGGGGAGCCCTCTATTTTCTCTGTTTCTCTTCTCTTTCTTTGTCTCTGCAAGTAACTAACTGAATAAAGTTTGTAGTACTTGCTGCTAAATTCCCACTCTTCAGTACTCTACCTCTTTGAAAATGCTCCTAAGGTTTATACTTGTGTGCTGGCAGCAGAATAACTTCTGAAGTGTTCTACTTAGTTTTTTATTTTCTCCTTCCAAAGTTTCATTAAGTCTGTGACCAAGTATGAATTCTCTAGGAAGATTGACTGGGGCTGGAGTTTCCCTAGTGAGGCTTTCTGGAAAACAGACAGCTCCTTTTGGCTATTACAGACCCACACAGATTATATTTAATATTATAATATTACATTTAATACTATATTTAATATTTCAGGTTCCAGTGAATATGCAGTACAGGCCAAATTCTGGCTTCCTAGACTCAGGACTAAAAAAGGGTTGTGCTGCCTTTGTTAATGTGTTTTTTTTTTTTTTTCACACACCATCCTAATGAAACCCAGTTGGGTTCTTTCCTCAAGCAATATTTGAAAACAAGTTATGTATTTACAAGAGTATTAATGACTTGCACAGATATATTTTATAATTTTTCAAATTAATCAATTTATTCACTGGTTAGAACATACTGTTAACTTGCAAAAAAATTCTCACAGTGATGACCCAGTCCTTGAACCAGTTGCTTTGGGAAGGAAACTGGGCAGCTTAATGTGAATAGAATGCTTTGTCCTAACAGTCTGTTTCCTTGCTAAACACTCAGCCAAGTTGAAAAAAAATCTGTATGGCCCTAAGTGCTTTTGGAATGGCATTGAAATGACCCCAGAGGGTAGTAACATAAATTGTCCTTCAAAGATTTTAAGTCTTGGCTTTGCTGTTGGAACTTGAAATAAGGGAGCCTGAAAAATTGTACTGAAAAAGATCAATGACTTTCATCATTTGGTGGGGATAAACTTGTCTGTTCATAGGCAATGGTTTTGAAATTACAATGATTTGGTATTTTGCTGATTTTCATAAACATTTATAAATTAATATAAATACCTTATGATATATGTTTATTTTTCTGGAATGTACTTGTTGAAAAGTAAGCACTTAGTCACAAAAACATTTGGGCTAAAGTGTGGATGACTCAGAACAAACTCATCACCGTTTATGAAACTCAGAGATCATGGCTTCCCAACAGTGAGTCATAAACACCATATTGTTAAACGAAGGGCAGTGGTCGCAACCTCTCATTCATCCCATCCCTACATCCTACCTGGTGCTACATAATTTGGGAGATTAGTAAACTTCATTGGTAGAATTTTACAGTAGAAAGAAATAATTCCAATTCTGCATTTACAGATGTCTTGACTTTAAGGACTTTGTACATTAGGAACCACAGAAATGAAATTTTATTTTACAAATGATACTGATAAAGTTATGAAATGTGCAAATCATTAGTAACAACATTATACAATCATGGATTATTGTTCATCTAAAATTCAAGGACAAAAAAATAAAAAACAATTGGAGAGAGTCCATCCATGGTTTTCACTTAAGCTAAATCCTGACTGTTAACATTGCTACTCTCAACAGAAATTCATGAAAAATGCTGTCAGCTGCATTACTAGCTGTTGCTTTCAGGGCAGTGGTTAATATTTAAAGAAATCTACACAACACTCTTGTAGGTTGAGAAAAATAGAGAATTGCATAAATATGTCTTTTAACGCTCTTTCCTTAAATGTATTATCAATTTTGTGTTAGTACCAAGTTCACTGTATTCAGTCCACATGCTTAAATCAGAGTGTCTAGTGAATGATTAGACCATTTCTATTGGAAAGTGTGCTAATTTTTTTGCCTTTCTTTCCTTTTTAAAGCTTGTCATTATTTGATACAGACTGAAACTTTGATGTATCTATAAGCTCTGGTTTTTACTTTAATGTGTTAGTTTAGGGTCTATTTTGTGAATTGAAGATGACATTCTGGGTTTGGAAAGATGGCAAAATTCCTTCTAGAAAGAAAAGCACATATTTTCCAGTTTGGAGCAGTCATTTGGAAATTAGTTAATCACACTATGAATAGCCTTAAAAACATTAAATTATTTTTTCAAATATTATTTCCAGAGGTGAGCAACCAATTTCACACCAAGAATAACTTCATCTGGAACTGACACTACATCAGCATCAGAAATACGGAGTGTTACTGAGCCATGACAGCTTCTATTAACCCATGATTTTGGAAAATCTGCATTGTTCTCCATGTGCCCTGTGCCTGGCAGGCTGGCTGTAATGTTTCTGTGAGATTCAGCTGTGTCTAAATTGAAATATAAAACAAATGAAACCAAATTAATGTGGTTTCTGTGTCCTAATACCGTAGCACCACAGTGCATTACTTGTTTCTTGAAAATGTGAAGAAAATATTCCAGTAAGTCTGACTTTTCGTTGTGTTCCACTTTGAGTATGAAATTGAAATGATGTCTATTAGAACTTTAAAAAATTAAATACAAGATGGTCAACATCTACTGGTAAATAAGAATGCTTCTGGATAATTAAGAATTACAATAATTCTCTGGAATTTGATGAAAACTTACTAAATACTCACTGTTGTGATACTTCTGTTGGTAAAGTTTTCCTTCTATTTTGCACAAGGAGATGCAACCTGTTAGTGGGTCTGTTTTCTGCTTTTTACCTTGTATTGTCTAATGCATTTACCCAAATGGCTCTCAGTACAGATCTGAACATGTTAGCAGAGCAGTATCTATGTGACCTGGGTTGCAAACATTAGCGATTACTTAGTAAGATTAAGAGAAACTTAGTAAGATTAAGAGAAAAACTAAAGGAATCAGGGTTTAAATTTCCTTTTGCGTCACAATGCATGAAATTTATAATTCATTCATGTCAGATAAGGTGTTCTTCAGTGGGAATAGAGAAATGCATACACAAGACAGTCTCAATACCAGAGAGTCGAATATCTGGCCACACTTCAGATAACCACACAAATGAATTCCCATTGCACCTCTAGTAAACACCACAAGGGCTGTGACTTAAAACCAGAGGGTATTATCTACTTGGACAGGAAAGGATATGTAAGCTAAGATCAGAGGGATCGAGGAGGAGTTGATGGGCAAAATGTAGAACAAATTTAGGATGAAGAACATTTGCAAAAGTCTTGTGTCATGCTAGGTCATGGCTGGTAGGAAGTGTAAAAGAGGCTAGAATGTAGAATTCAAAAAAAGAACTTGAGTACAACATGGCTATGGGATATTAAGTGGGATCCAGACCTTGGAGGCCATTATAGTTCAAGTTGAATCATTTTTGTCTTGGTCTTAACAATGAAAGTCTTTTTAAATCGAGACAGGATAGGAGGGGTGATATAGTTAGATATACCTTCTTTTCCCCTGAGTTTTCAATCAAACTAAAGAAGATGTTGGTACCTCTATTGATTTAGTATATTGGTTTAGTTGAAAGGCAAGGGTAGTTTTTTTTTGAAAAATCAAGTGTATTAATATACCTATGCTTCATGAAGCATAAACACAAAATAAAAGCTTTATTTTCTTCTTCTTTTTTTCCCTAAAAAACCCTGTCAGTTCTTAGTTTGTATTCCTCAGTGATACCTACCCGGTAAGCCCATTGCCTGCTTCCAGTCACTTAGACCAGCCTATGTCGGATCCACTTAAAACTTTCATTTCACGTTCACTTTTGGGTCCTCCGCTTCCCTTTATCTCATTCAGACTTTTCCAGCCATTTTCTCTTTCATTCGCTCTTCCTCCTCTGGGATGTAGAGAATGTAGGGAATCCATGACGGACGAGGAGTTGAATGCCCTTTCATTGATGATTGTGCTACTCCCCTAATCCTTGCTGTTTCCCTGGTAAATTCCAGCAGCCTCAGATGTTCCTCTGTGGACATCCTTCCGTGAAGCACATGTGTGGGCTTTCGCCTTTGCACTTGGAAGTCCTTTGCACTGCCTCGTCACCTCACTGTTCTTATTGTCACCTCTATTGTTCCACCTGTTCCTTCCTACTGCCGGATTTCTTTTTTTCAGCAGACACTTCTGCATAGGGCGCTGGCTGCATGACTCATACCAGAGTAACAGTTTGGTGTCTGCCAGACCAAGGGGACACTTACTCATCTTTATCCCAGCATATCAGGGGATTCAGGCTGTCTCTTGGCTCTGTCTCTGAATCAATATTTTCTTTCTAGATCTTTTTCAATCCATTCAGATAGTCATAAGAAACATGATTGCATTTCCCAAACAGATGCCCGTGAGAACACATTTTTCAATCTACACAAGGAATTTTCTTGGAAAATGAACTCTAGTTGACTTTATGGGGTTATTGATGATGTCAGTGAGGATGATTACAGAATTACATAACTTACTTCTAGTCATAGGCCATTGTTTTCCAGAAGTCCCCTTCTTCTTCACAGTCTAGACTGAAGGTGTGGTGGGCTGATGGCTAGAAGATGCAGCTCATTTGAGTGCTGCTTAACAAAACTCAGCTGCATCTTTTGTGCCCAAATATATTCTGATGTATTTGGAGTCTGAGGATAATTTTTGCTTCACGTGAGCTTTTGACTTCGTAGTCTATCTTGATCTGTTGTGCCAGAAAACCTCTTACAATCCTTTATGGCTTGGATGCTAATATTGTCACAGGAGATGGTGTCAATGCTTGACGACAGAGTGGACACGCAGAAAGAGAAAAAGTAACTCTTGGATTTGTGTTTCATACTACTGAGTGAATGGTCGAACACATGTGGAGTGACTTACGGGTTCCTGTAGTCCCATTTGCTGCAAGGGAAGAGCAAGCAGCATATTGAGAGTATGAGTATTCAACTTCGCCATCTTGAGTCTTAGAAGACATTAAATATACAAGGCTAGCACTCCGAGATATATTTAATCTACCCAAAATATATGCTTATAATTTTAATTTCATTTCTGATAATGAAAGTTATGAGTGGCTTCACATGGTGGATGAGTCCAGTAAACACACACACACACACACACATACACACACACACACACACACACAGTGGCACGTGAATATAGACAGCTGAGGAATCACAGATGAGCTGTCGCTTTTGCCTCCCCGGGTGTCCCTTCACAGGAAGCTGGGATCAGGAGCTGGGGCCAGGTTTTGAACCCAGGCATTCCAATCGGAAATAATAAATATCTTAAATGGTGTCTTAATCACTAGGCCAATGCCCTGCTTTTAAATATGGCACTCAGAGAAGGAATGGAGATGTGAGAAAAATAAATAAATCCCATGGGAAAATTATAACTGGGTCATAAGTCTGACTTCTCTAGGCTGCTAACCTGCAAACATCAGGGAGAAGCATTCTCACACCTCTGTGATGGGGTCCCCCTGGGAACAACCTTGTGGCCCGCAGAGTTTGCAGGCGGGACTGTCTAGATGTGCGCGTTGCCCTGGGCGGGGGAAGGTCTGTGCTGGAGAGGTTGTGGAGGAAAAGGCAGAAGCTCTGACTCTACCGGGTTGGCTGTTGAACAGGGCTGGGCATCCTACTGGTGAATTTGGATCAGGAAATTCAGGGATTTTGAATAAAAGCGTTTCAGAATCCGGTTATCTTGCCATTATTAGTATACCATTTTCTCCTTTAATGATGATTTTTATTAACATTTTTTTCAAGGAAAATTGGGGTGAAATATCAAAAGTATCCTATTAAGTAGAGCAAAAGCATACTAACAAATGACAGGGAAAGCACTGCACAGGGTTAATGTCCCAGGTTCGTCTCTTCTCTCATGCTAAGGGTAATTTTCCCTTGAAGTCCATCCAGGTGGAGGCAAAAGTTGCCTCCCGGAGGGCTGTGCTGCCACATGGTTTTCACCTGTGCAGTCACCTGTGAGCAGCTCAGGGGTTCTGGACAAGTTCATGCGAGCAGCCAGGTTTGTGACAGATTGGGAGATGAGCTCATGCGTAAGAAGTGCCGATCCCAAATGTTCCAAATACCGTCAAGTAATGGGAATTTAGAATTGGATTCTTGGATGTCTCAACAGTGTTTTCTTTTTAATGATTAATTTTATCTATTTATTCATCTTCTATACATTCACCAATTATATTTTATAAAATTCTCCAGATTGTACCAATAACAGTGGTTGGGTCAGGCTGAAGCCAGGAGCCAGAACTCCAACTGGGTCTGCTAGGTTGGTGGCAGAGACCCAAGCACATGGGCCATTCTCTGCTGCCTTCCCTAGCAGGTTAGTATAGAGCAGAATAGAAAGTGGAGCAGTTGGAATTGAAATTGGTTCTCATATATGGTGTTCTCACTGCAGGTGGCAGCTTAACCCACTGCACCACAGCCCTGAACCCCTAAAAGTGTTTCCTGGCATATTACCAATACCCCTTTCTTACTTAGGGATATCTTATTTTAATTTAATGAATGTTGTGTTACAGCCCTGTGAGGTTCTGATGAGGCAAAGCTATTTACTGAGGGACACATTTGCATTCTGATTTGCATGCTTAAATGTCTTTAGGCTAATTTCATATTATAGATCTATACTCCCTCTCCTTTAGTGTTAAAAAGCATTCAAGATTAGAAAGTAGTTATTTTCTCCAGCGGTTTTTATAACGTTTTCGTGAAGAGAAGATTTGAAAGGGGTCAATTAAACATTTTGCCTAAAATATTCCTGCTAATGGAAAAGATTTTTTTTTGGAGTCTTTTTACATTATGAAGAAATTGATTTGATTTTGTCCTGTAGCAGTCTCACTAAGAGCAGTTTATTTGTTTAAACATGAATTTCCTGGCCTCCACTTTATGTAGTCGAGTTACAAAGATCTTTACATGTCCTGTAAGAAGACAAGGGTAGGGCTGTGCTAGAATCTTGGTAGAGTTAGGATCTCATATGTGATGGTTTTGGGGGCAGCTGTCGTTGCCAGGGTGCGTCTCCTGAGTCATGATTCAGGTTAGGGCGATTCGGGCAGGTTCTTCTACTTCATGGGACCCAGGAGTGGGCAGAGGCTGTTAATGGTGGCAAAGGCATGGATAGGCTAGTAGAGCGGGGTGGCAGGTCGTGAGAGATTGTGGACTGTTTCTGAGCTTTGGCACTGCCGGCACTGCACAGAGGCGCACCAGGATCCCTCCGTGCTCTGTGGCATGGGGATCCCTCCTGGGAGGCAGGCGTGACCTCACCAACAGCACAGAGCATCCTAGGCAGAGGCATTGAGTGTGCAGGATTATTTTTTTTTTGAAACGTTATATGAATATTTAAGGCTCATTACATAATGCAATTTAAAAATACTCCTTGTATGAATTTGGCTGTCCACGCAATGTGATAAGTAGGTTTGGGAAACTAGATAGAGAATTTGATAAACTACAGTTTAGTATACATGTATTAATTATTGCTAGGAACATTCTGGAAGGCAGATGCTGCTACCATTCATACTGACTATCCATGAGTGACTTATGTGTGTCTTGAGGTACCAGTGCCCTCTCTTCTCAGAAGAAATGCAAATGTGCTTGTAAATTTACTGTAGTGGTCCACAATACTAAGGCCATGATGCCACAGGGCCAGGGAGCACAGTGAATTTCTTTGGGATTTGTTGGCAGGTTGTGATGTTTGATCTGTAGACACCAATGTATTGTCCACAAAGGAGAGACTGTATTTACTCACAATACAGGAACCTGATTGTGTTCCTGCATAGAAGCAGTTAGGCAAACCCTTACACAAAAGTAGATGATCAGTTAGCTTCTCATCACAAGCATATTAGCACATAGTTAATGAACAGACATAATGTGCAAGGTACTGTGATAATCTGTGGAGCTGGTATGTTAATCACCATAGAAAACACACAGATTAGTGTCAAAAGCAGGTTAGAATTGCAGCTCTCCACTCACCAAGTGTGCAATGTCACTTAACATTTCTGTCCATCAGTTTTCCAGTTCTCGTAATGGTGTTAAACATTGCATGTACTTTCTGAATCAGTGGATCAAAATGGACAATTGATTATGACATGCGGCTGTGTAGTAAGTGTATTTCTTTTCAGGGACTTCTGCGGTAGGTGGGGAGCTGGGTCCACCACACACTTCTCCCTCCTTGGGGAAGGTTCCAAGGTGCAGAAGCTGTGCCTGAATGCCTTCCGTGCTTCTGAGAGATCTCGGATGCAAACAGGAGAGAGATGCTGTCTGAACCAAGTGTGCCTGTGTGTTTTCTCATGTCCCTTGACTTCTGACTGGCTTCGAGAGCCTCTCAAAGTGGGCTGCTCGTAAGGATCCGAGTCATCCAATAGCCTTGCAACGTATCTCTTTTCTGTTTATGTTAGCTTGAGTTCCTATCTGTTGTTTGTAAACAAAAATTCTGACTAGT
Source organism: Ochotona princeps (assembly GCF_030435755.1). Classification (NCBI taxonomy): domain Eukaryota; kingdom Metazoa; phylum Chordata; class Mammalia; order Lagomorpha; family Ochotonidae; genus Ochotona; species Ochotona princeps. Next base: position 12,114,951 of record NC_080832.1, on the reverse strand, counting down.
ACATTCCCATCTGGACGTTTAAGAAACGGAGGCATGGAGGATTACGGATCTTGCTCAAGTTCTACAAGCTGTTGAGTAGCAGAGCAGGAATTCCCCATGCACTGTTCCTGCTCTATCACCGCAATTGCCATTTCCTATGATTCGCCCTGAAAAGCTTTCTTTAAAATAACTTTAAGTTTTATTCTGTTTTCAAGAAAAGGTCAGTACATTTATTTAATAAAAGGTTACAGAGAGGCTTTTGGTATTGAAAAGGAAGGTCATTTTTTGTTTCCTTACATTTTGAGAAACAGAAGATGATTGCAAGCTGAACATTAAGCTTTTGAATGAAACTTTGTTTTATAACATTTTCCTTGGAAAATTCTTTGTCCAATATTGCTATGATCTTGATGTCTATGTCTTCATCTAGAGTTTGTTTACATAGCTCAAGGTAAAAGAAATCAATTTTGACTAATATTATAGTCTGAGCAATATAGATTAAGTGATAAAGCATAAAATGCAGTATTTTACAATATTAATATTTCCAGTTGATAAAAACAAACTGTATTTTTAGGATGTAATATGAGAGGAGATAAGATGTTAAGGCATCTTTCAAATAATGAACTGTGCCTAAGCAGTGTGATATTTCCTTTATCCTAACTCTCAGGTTTAAAGTGACTAAAGTAATAATATCAGTTCATGAACTTCAGGAAGCATCTTGGTAATTTCCACGGGGTTGTATGCTGTCTCTGAAATTATCATGTCTCTGCCAGTATTGTACTGTGGTTTGGAGAGTCTCATGTGGATGACAATGGTGGTGTCACCAAAGCAATTTGGGGCAAAAAATGCCAAAATCAACGCATAAATCCAGAGAACAGAAATTGGAATTAGGCTCATTATCCAGAGATAGATCTTGAGGCAAACCAAGATGAATGAAGAAAGTCACAGTTGATGCCAAGAATGATCAAGAAGCATGGAAGATCAAATGCTGGAGTTGGGGCTAGAAAGTAACTTGCAGAGCCCGGAGCAGAGGGGAAACAAACCTGCAGAACGGAAGGTAGAGGGTTAGTGACGTTAATGTCTGGGAGTTCTTGATGTGTGACTGTCAGTGGTGTTTCTCCATCTAGTCACAGCTGGCTGGTTCCTGGAAACTTCATATGGATTTCCTGGACAGGTGGATCAATCTCTTCTTAATACAGTCAACCTAGTGATGCTATACCAACTAAGAAACTCTTTTAAAAGATTATGGCACATGCCATACAATCATTGGAAATACAGCCACTTTCACGAATCACTAACTTTAATTTTCTTAATTAAATGAATGTATGTGTAATATAAAAAATGGAATTGGTTAGAAGTATGTACTGCATTAGAAAAACACTAGGTTTTTCTATAATTCCAACAATTCTCCAATTTCATTGTCATAAGGAAATTAAACATTTTATGTATTTATTTGTTTTTGGTAAATTTTTCTATTTCGTGATTTACTTGTTTATCTATATACCTATCCTTTTGTAACACAGGACTTAGCCTACTCTCTTCTTATTATAATTTTTGGTATGGCTGTTATACCAGTTAGCAATGTGCTGTATTTTTATCCACAACACTTGAGAAAAGCTTTTTAATGCCTTCTACAACCTTGAAGGATGATGTGACTACTAGCCTTAACAATATCTATTTCTATTTATACTTCTCCCACCTCATGTCGTCTGCCATTACTTTTATATTTTCAAGGTTAAAACATTTATATTAAATTCTGCAACCAAAGACATGTTTCATATGTGTTCTCAGAATGTTTCCAAAGGAATTGAAGATGTTTTAGCGTTGTTTATTCCCTTGAAGTTGTTCTTCAGGGGCACTGTTTTTCTTCATACACCTGGTAATCTTTCACTGTTTGTTCATATTGAAGAATCAAGTACTTGGTTGAATTTGAAAGAGGTTCATCTGGGTTTGAATCCCTTAGGATGTTTTCCCACTAAGTCTTTCCAAGGAATAGGAAATGCTACTACTTAGGAGGAAGTTTTTATCAACAGGAAGGTTTCACTTCAAAATGAGTTACAAAGCAGGCAGTTGCTAGATGCCATCATAGGTGGAGGTGTTTCTGAAATAACAGAATGGGAGTGCAGGAACTACCCCATCACTACTCTACTCAGATTTTCATTTTAACTGGTGAATTTATTCAGCATTCTTAGGTGCCTACCGGTGCCGAATCTGGGAAGCCTTGAGACAGACAAGGAGAGGGAGCATGCAGAGTTGAGACTTCAATCCTAAAAGAATGTATCTACCTTTCAACTCTGTTGGAATCGACAGTCTGGGACTTCAATGGGGTCTCCTTTGAAAGAGGAAGTGTCTCTGCCCTTATCCTCTCTTCATGTTTTGCATTGCTGTTTTTATTCTGCTGGCAAACTTTCATGGTGTTTTGACCTTTGAACAATAGTTAAAAATCTGTATCTTTTGACATTGCTTCTGATAGAACAGATTTATTTACGTGCTATCAGTTTTTTGAGATAAATACTTCCTACAAGTTTACATTTTTTATGAGATTTGTTCAGACTTGATTAGAAAACAATGACTTTTGACACCTCTTTGGAAACAGCTCATAAACTCTTAAATTAAGAAGAGAAGACATTAACTTGCTGTATTTAAAGTGCTTTGAAATATTAGTGAAGCTACTTACATTTTGATGTTTATCATCTAGAACATAGGGATAGGTCCCAACCTGATGTACTGGAGGCATTAATTTTCCCTGGCAAGAGAGTCCCTAGAAGGGTAAGGGAGACATTTTGACCTTGTAGTAAATTACAATATTTGCCATGATATCAAAATAGGGTTCTTTTGGTTTGCTTGACCATTTTTACCTAGAATGGAAAATGATTGAGAAAAACCTCAAAGCAAGCCTTTACTGCTGTTTATGAAGGAACAGCTTTTCCTGTTTCTCGTAGGCTGACTCAGGGACTCTGCATGATTTGAAGAAGAGTCCAGTAACCATGAATTGAGAAGAGGACCGGAAGCAGTTCAGTTTATCACGTGTTAAGTAAGGTTGATGATGTCAGGCTTAGCAACCAAAGCATCACAGAAGCATGCAACAAATGGAAGTTAATGAAGGAAACTTTCTTTCTTAATTAAAAAAAGCGGTTTATTTATTTGAAATGCAGAGTTGCAGAGAGAAGGAAATGCTCCCCACATGTCCAAATGTATCAGCTGGTTTATTCCTCAAAAGCCATTCCTCAATGGCTGCAGCTGGGCCAGTCTGAACTAAGGAGCCAGAAATTTCTTTCAGGTGTCCCATCTGCGTAAAGGGGCCTGAGCACTTGAGCCATCTTTTGCTGCTTAATCAGGCACGTTAGCAGAGAGCTGGATCAGAAGTGGAACACCCAGGACTCAAACTAGAACCGTATGGAATGCCTGCGTTCCAGGTGGCAGCTTAACCCTCCAAGCAACCACATCAGCCCAAGGAATACTGGGTGCACAATAAAATATAAGATTAGTGATGTAGCATTCTTGAACAATTTACTTCATTATTCCAGGCTTGGGTCAGACTTGAAAATCATTCCTTTAGAGTTAATTGACTCACTTATTTAATATGCATTTATTAATTCCATAGGTGCTTGTTGGATGGCTGCTCTGGTACTTACCATGAAGAGTTTGGGAGCCACTGGCGCAAACTCAGACTTCATTTCTGTTCATTAGATTAAGACTGAATGTGCATCTCAACAAACGAAATGGGAAGAGTCCTTCCTACGGTCTAGTTGGAGTTCGTGCGCACCAACGTAGTCCAGAGATTTTCCCATGAGAGATCAGCTATTGCAAGCCAGCTACAATTAAATAATTCTTTATAGGTTGATCATTTCTAATGCAAAATTCAAAATGCTCTAAGTTCAAGACACATTGTGCAAAAGTATGGTAATTAAAAATTTCATACCATGAAGCTTTGTTTCATGCACAAAGCTATTATAGAATGGTACATGAAGTTATTCCCAGACTGTGAACACGAATGCATGTGAAGCATACTTAATCTGTGACCTCTTCCAAACACATTGCATTATGCATCATGCAAAAACTGAAACATTAAAACAATTTCAATTTGAAACACTTTTGGTCCCACACATTTAGATAAGAGATACTTAAGTTGTATTACATATTTTTTTCTGAAATATACTTATTGGCATTAATAAAATAAATGCATTAGTAACATGTGACCAATTTTAGCCATAACTTGAATTTACCCTTGTAGAGTACTAGTTTCACCAACGTTCAGTATTGTGGGTTCCCAAAAGTTGCTAAAAAGAAATTACAATTGAAGAGAGTTTGATGATCATGTGTCTTGGTGAAGATCGCTTTTGATCAAGCCTGTTGGGAGTTCTGTGCCCCTCCTGGATGTTATTTCCCAATTCTTTCGGGAAATTTTTCCTTATTATTTCATTGAATGCACCCTTAATCCCAGCTTCTCTTTCTGCACCTTCTGGGACTCCCATAACTCTAATATTTGGCCTTTTAATTTAATCTCTTGAAATAGATCATACAGTAGCATCCTTTTCTTTTTTTTTATTAGATAAAGCAAACATTTATTAAATTGTCATAAAAAGATTCCATCAAATTACAAATCCTGAGTAAGAAAAACAAACGGCACATGCTTAACTGTAGTTGACATACAAATAAAATTTGCATTCCCAAAATGTTATACAGTAATTAGAAAATACCAGCCAAAGTAATATTAGGATACTTCTACGTGCGGTCTCAACAAATTTGAACAGAAGCAAATTTTAACAAAGGTAAATTTTACAGTGAAACATAAGGATCTTAACATGTTTGTTTTACTGCTATTTGACACTATGATACAAAAATAAGAGGATTTACTTGACATTTTTAATAAATATCTCATGGGCTGTTGAGTGCCTTACTGGTGAAAAGATTTAACTGGCTAATCTCATCAATCCATTTTGTACATTTAGTAAGCATCAACTCTGCCCTACATAACTCTTAATGCAATTCACAGCACACAAATGGTTATCATATTAAATACATAATCAACTCGGACTTCTCAACAACGAGGAAATTAGTAAACCATCAAACGGACTGCTTACCATATACTTTCCTCATAACTAAATAACACACAAAAAAATCAAAATAATATTTGTCATCACTCTAACCGAGCATCCTTTTCTTCAAGAAGGTTCTTGATTTTCTTCAGTGACACATTATTTAGCATGTTATTTAACTTCATGGCATTGTTAATTTCTTCCTGTTTTTTTTTTTAGCTTTTTATTTAAGGGGATGTATAGTAATTGTAATGAAGACTGTCATATCTAGTAGCGTGTTACTTAACTTATGGCATTGTAAATTTCTATTTTTCTTCCTGTTGCTGATTTTGTATTGTGATTTTTCATTGAAGGGGATGTACAGTAACTGTGTAATGGAAGTTTGTCATATCCAGATGTGAGGATACAATTTGGTATGCATCTACTTCCAGACCAAAAATGGACTCTCAGTGAAACTTGACAGTAGGAAGCTGGACTCTGCCATTGTCCATGCCCTTAATGATGGACATATGACAGTTTATAAAGAACTATAGTATAGTAATGATATAGGGGAACTTTCGGGGGGGGAAGGGAATTGGAGGAGGTGTGGAAAATCCCAGAGCCTATGGACCTGTATCATAAAATGATAATAATAATAATAATAATAATAATAATAATAATAATAAAGAAGGCTATGAAATAAAAATAAAATAAATCTAAGCAAATAAATTTTAAAAAAAGAAATTACAAGTACATTTATGTTTTGAAATTTGCTTAAGAAACAGAGAGCGGGCCTCCATCCTCTGGCTGATTCCCCAAGTGCTTGAAGCAGCTGGAACTCGGCTGGGGCTGAAACTGAGTCAGAAATTCAAAACAGCTTTCCCACAGGGTGACGGGAACCTGATCACTTGAATTGCCAGTTGCTGCCTTCCAGAGTCTGCACTGGCAGGAAGATGACATCAGAATTCAAATCCAGGCATTCCAGTGTGGGACACGGATGTCTTCACTGCCAGGTACTTTATGCAGACCTAATGGCACCAATGTGTTTTGGCGGACACATACACTTCATTTCCTTTTCAGCTGAGCAAATGGAAGTGTGACAGCTGGTTCATTCTGGTCAGATTCCAGAGTCCCAACGTTGTATTTTAAGTAAGAACTCTGACCACTTGTGTCCTTGTACATTGTGGTCCTTACCTGAGTGTCTGTTAGTAATTATGGGATTTGACAAGGCTACTGAGAGTTTCAGTAGTGCCTAAAAATACTTTTTACCTTTAGGAACTAAACTGAGTGAAAGCTGATAGAAAAGCATGAGCTGAGCACATATTTAATAAGCTAAAGCTACATCAAAGGGACAGACAGGAAACATTTGATAATAAAATTTTTGCTCTGATTGAAGCTGGGCAAAAAGCCAAAAGCACTGAAAGGAGACTCCTAAACTGAATTGTTTCTAGATCAAACACTTCATAAGTTTAGGTGAAATATGAAAAATTTCGGTAAATGTTAAGGTTAGTTGAAAGTGAGATTCTTGCTGAGCTCCAGGCTCCAAGCTTTCTTCATAAGTTTTTCTTTTATCCTAGTTAAAAGTAGATAAAGATACATGTGTTTTTTAAAGTAGATTTATCAAAGTTGACCAGGTATGACTTTCTCATTAAAATTTTGATGAAAAAAATGTTTGTTCATTCACTAATTTATTGGAGATAAAAAAGTCATTTAATGGATTTCACTGAAGCTCTTATTTTAAAAACTGAGCATTCTTATGGTGCAACAATATTTATACTATCTATAAAGTATCTGTCTATGGATACAGTGTCTTAGTGACCTAACATCCTACTGCTTAGACTATTTTATCGACACTTCTGCTGGTGTTGGATAATAATTGTTTCAGATTTGTTACCATTCCTTTATTGTAAAATGTTGGGGTCAGGAACTACAATTAATTCTTTTTGTCCTGGAGTGGTACATAATAGTTGTTAGGTAAAATTTTCCAAACAGAGCTGTCATACATTGAGATACATTGAGGGAATTCATTGATAATACTCGCTATCTTTGTGCATATAATCCCAGTGTGTGTTTACATTGGAAAGTATTTATGAGTTTCAAGGAAATTTTGTGTCTGTGGATCAGCAAACTCAAGAATATTAGAGATAAAGCCAAAGTTGAGCGTAGGTTCGGATAGATGGCGTGTGTTCTGAAGGTATGACAGCTTGTCTAAGTTTCTCCTGAGGATGCTGGGAAGCTGGCCAGCTTGGCCACTGGAAAGCTGCATGAGTCCTGCACTCCTGGTCATGGTGTGTACTAGCATCTTCACAGAGTGGGGGGTAAACCACACTCAGTTTGGGCAGGGATGGATTCTAATGAGTCTTACACATGTATCCAAGTGACAGAATCCAAGAAAGGATAGAAAGTAAATTTTTAGCGTAGTTGATGACAATAAAGAGTAAAAAAAAAAGCCACTTCTATAAGAATTTCTAAGGAAAAATTCATCTTTGGATACCGTTGGATACCAGAAATAATTAACAAAAACATCAGACAACAATAAATAACATTTTAAAAGTGTCTAATATTTGCAAGCACTCTAATGGTTTACATTCTCACAAAGAGTATGAGATATGAACTTTGTAAATTCAGATAAGGAAGCAGTAGAGAAGACAATCCTACTTCAGCTAACGGGACAGAGGACTTAAAATCAGGTGCCTGACTCCAATGTGTTATTCTCTGTGCGAGTTTTCATCACAAAACAATGAACATTGCAAAGGGAGGAATGCTGCATTATGGACAATAATTGGGGAACTTGAGAACTTTTGGGAAGAAGATGGCAGACACAATGCAGCAGAAGCCAGAGTTGGGCAGCTTGGTGGGACTTTCCAGGAAATCAGAGAAGAAGGTTAGGCAGCCGCAAAAGTGTATGGAGGGAAATGATAGCTAGCTACTCATGTGGTATGTAGGGGACTTTGCTCTGTCCTGGGTGTAAGGCAGCAGAGTGGGCACTTCTGTTTAGTAAGGGAGGTGGTACCATAATAAGTAGCAGATCCATTACCCTTTGTCTCAGGACACTGAACATCCAGTGATGTGCCCTGAGCACCTGTGTTCTCACTGCTTCTCACTGTAAGCTACCAAGTTGGATGTTCTTTTTCTTCTCGTTCTGTGTGCCACAAACACAGGTGGAAAAAGTTGGCAGTCTGCAATGACATTCAGTTTATTAGTTAGACTTAATTCCACACAACTGAAAAAATGAAAGGTGTATCAGTGAAAAAATAAACATAGTCTACATATTGGACCACACAATATATAACAATAATATATGAATGTATTATAGAGAACATTATAAGGTGCTGGGAGGAACTCATCAGGGTGAGTGTATATGAGGTATTAGAAGATGCAGTGTGATTTTTAGATAACCTGCTCATGGTAGAAGTTACACAGAAGATGCTATTTTAGAAATTATTTCAAAAAGGAAATTAATCTCTGGAGATATCTTAGAATAAAACTTCAAGAATGGGGTTAACCAGTGAAAGGTTTTATGATATTTTATTTTTTCCATATTTAGGCATCTATGCTCACGGGCAGAAGTGATGTGACTGTTCCATGCTGGAGCCTCTGTGTTTTCAGTGGGACTGTGAGGGAGATTAGCAAAAGAAGGCAAGGAGATTTGGAGAAAGATGCAAGTGATGCTGTTTTCTCAATGCGAGGAACAAAAGGGACCCATAAGTGTGGCTTGCGAAGTCTGTCCTAACAAATTGCCATAGACCCAATGCTATCAACAACAGAAAGTTATTTCCCCTCAATAAGTCATTGAAATAGAAATGAAGGTAATTTTTGTATAAAATATACTGTATTGAAAATTTCTGAATAGTATCCCAAATTATATGAGAAGATATCAGTATCTGAATAAGAAAAAAAATTTAAAACCGTATAGGCCAGTGCTAGTAGAATGGAATATACATTATAAACTTTTCAAAAGTGGCATGTCAAAAAGAAAACAAAGTAAATAGAAGCCAAGTCAAACTGGCGAACTAAAGCCGAGTTGAGAAAATAGATTTCTGTGATGTTTGAAGAGAATCAGACATGAGGAACCACTGCAATGGAAGGACACCTGCTCAGTATTTTGTGGCAATTTTTAGAATTACAAATGAAAGAAAAAAAATCCTAAAGTCCTATAAAAGTAATTTAAAAAGCTGTTTCAGGTTAAAGATGGATATTTTTGTTAAGGCAAAAGGTGCCATTCTTACTAATTTAAGAATGTCATAAATCTTGGCAATAAGAAATCAGATAAAAATGAAAGGCGGGTGAAAGATTTATACCATTAGTTCCAGATACCCAAGAATTCCAGGTATAAACCATTTAGTAGTTAGAAATTATTAAATAGAGGAAAGAAAACAGAAGATTTTAAGGTAAAATTAAGTTATTAAGTAATACTGTTTGTTTTTAGCCAGTTATCAGGTAGTCACCTAGTGGGGCTGTTTTTGCAAGTATGGCACATAGCAAAAACTATAAAGATAGAAAAAGATCAATTTTATGGATCAACATCTCAATCTCGCACACGTCCCTAAAATTTATAATTAAACCAACAATAAAATGAAAACAAATCTGGGAAACATTTGCAATGTTTCTGAGAATTAAACAGTTAAAGCTTTAATATAAAAAAAAATCCTAAAAATAGAAAATTGAACCATATAAAAAGAAAACAGGTAACTTTAAAAAATGAGATTTAAAAATAGAAATAGGAGCAAATAAGTATGAAAGAAGTTTAATACAACGAGATGAAAAGAAATGGAAAAGTAAAATTGATACCTGTGAGTTTCCTACTAAAATTATAACCGTGGGTTTTTGAAGCAGCAATTTTGTTTAAAAATAAAAGAAATCAGTTTTGAATTTGCAAATAATTACCAATTTAAGTATATTGCTTAAAAGCATAAAATTATTGCTTTTTTTTTCTGAGAAGAGATTAGTAGCTAGTATTAACTGTCTTTGAATATTATTTTTTTCAATAATCTTCCTTCTGAGAATTTATTATAAGGGAACAAAGCAAGCATTTATTCGTACAACAATGTGTTATACCAAAGATCATCACAGATGTGTGTATATCAGTGAAAGCCTAAAAAGGTTTTAAAATCTAAAAGTTTTTAAAATCTAACAAAGTTTTTTTTTTAATTTTAACATATCTTGTAGCCATTAGAAGTTATTTCTGTATGAAATATAAGTAATGGCATAGAAAATTCTCACGGTTAATAACGTTAAAAATGGAAATCAGGCTAAGAAACAGTCAGTACTAATTTTTTAAACTATAGGATATTTGTAAAAACATTGAAGTAATGAGATGAAAGGCCAGGACTGTGGCCAGGTTAGGTTGCTGCCTGGCCATCAGGATCCCACATCGAGGCTCTGGTCTGAGCCGCTGATGCTCAGATTTGGATGCAGCTTCCTGCCAGGGACACTCCTACTCCACCTGCCCCTGCCACCCAAGGACGACTGGTACACACCTCCTTGCTGCTAGCTCTGGCTTGGCCCGTTTCCAGCTATCGTGGCTATTTGAGGACTGAAACAGTGAAGGGTTGTCTCTCTCTTTTTATTACATCCTTCCTTTCAAATTCATTAATTAATAGATACTGACAAAAATAAGATGAATGACAAAAGCCACAGTGGATATCTTGGACAGTAGAATTAGGAATATCTGTATCTTTTAATGTTTTATTTATTTCTAATATTAACTGTGATAATAAATCACTTTTACAATCAGGTGTTAATTTAAACATATCCAATCCTGAAAGTAAAATGATTGGGGATTTAAAAATTTTTTTTTAGCTTGACTCACCAGGATATTTGTCGAACTCAAAATTACTTCTGATTCTCAAATTGTTTGTACATCTGTGCAAACCACACAGACATTTAAAGTGTATTTTTCTGGATTTATTTGTTCACATATAATGCTTGCTTTTTATACTATTGGCTTTTCAAATGTAGGTGTCTGATTTTATAATATTGAAGTCCATCAGGTACTTTCCACATATGTGAGAAGATTTACTCAATTGAATGCATTCAGTTCAGTTTGATTATAGAGATTGTGACTTACGGAAGGGCTACGCAGTAAAGCCAGTCGAAGCACAAGTGCTCTTGAATGCCATGTCCTCTCTGTTTACTAATTTGATCTTATTTTATCCTTTGTTATATTTCAGAGTCTTGATGTAAGTAACCTATAGAAAACGTTTTTACATACCTATTTGTAATAAATAATTGACTTGGAATTCATCTACACTACTTTAAACATATTGTAGATAGATATTTACAAAGCGATCGTGCTTGATTTGAGAGCTATTTGACAGGTAATGAATTCCTACAGATTAAGTATTTAGGGCCAGCACATTTTACTAGTTTTCATATGTATTGCATTGCACCTTCACCTAGGAAAGTGACATTTTTCCTCCCTTTGAAGCTCAAGGGAGAATAAGTTGGCATGTGTCATACAAACCAGTTAAGTAGCAGCATGACATCACTGAGGCTTAGGGGGCGACAGGCAGGCATGGGGATGAGCACAATAAATGGGATCTGGATTAAAACTGCCTGAAAGGACATTGTAGCTGCCATTAGTGAATTACAATAAGAATGTATGTGTAGCTTTGTTTCAATCAAGTGATTGTTTTTAATCAGTTGATATTTTTTGTGTTTTTTTCAGGTTAGCATGTTTTTTTTTCTTCCACCTTTCCCCCTTCTCTTTTTCTTGTTATTTATTATCATTATTTTATGGTACAGTTCCATAGACTCTGGGATTTCCCTTACCCCTTCCCCAAATCTCCCCTCCACTGATTTCCCCTCTAGTATTACAATGGGTAGTCCTTTATGAACAGTCGTAAGTCCATCATTCTGCCATTGAGGTAGGCATGGACAATGGTAGAAAGTCCAGCATCCTACCATCAGGATGTTTTCAGCAGTTTCACTGGGAGTCCGTCCTTGATCTGGATGCAGAGATGCATACTGCATTGTGTCTCCACATCTAGACATGTCAGTATCTGCTCTACTTCTACTACACATCCCCTTGAGTACAGAATCAGAAAACAAAATGCATAACAGGAAGAAATACAGAAAATTTGTAGCAACATGAATTTAAACAACCTGTTACAGAAGGACCAATGTGTCGCTAAAGTGATGAAAAAGAAAATCAAAAAGGTTGAAAAAAATGATGCTACTGCATTACCTATGTGGCATTGAAATCAATAAGAGAAGAAGGAGAGAATCAAGATGGCGGAATAGGGTAAGGACACGTTTATGCGGATGGAAAAACATTTAATCAGGATGAAGCAGAGAGGACATATTTCAGGAAATAGGAAGGGACAGAACAACAGCAGAGGGATACCTGGAGACTGACAGACACAGGAAAGCAGCTAACACAACGGTGTGGTGTTGCAGTGACTGATACTCCAGCACAGCGATCTAAACTCCAACAGCATCCAGAACTCCACCAGCAACCAGGTGGGAAGGGACTTTCACTGGGAGCTCGGGTGGTGAACCCAGACAAAGAACTGTCCATTCTGCTGGTCCGTTTGATTTGACCAGGAACAGAGACAGAGCAGCAGATCCCAGACTGGCAGTGTGAGAACAGAGTGGATTTCACAGCCCAGTCAGCTCCTTAGAGCTGAATTGGGCGCCATTTTGCATAAGGAGGCAAAGGCAAGGGAAAGGACTGAGCATTCGCTGAGCTGGGAGTGAGCTCATTTCTGTCTCAGTGAACTGCAACGACGTGGCGTTCTACGGGTTCCACCCAGGACAGGTCTGGGATAGCCCTTGGATCTGACGGCCAGCAGATCAAGAACTATAGTGGTTGTATATCAGGCGCCATTTTGGGCACTATGGCAATAGCTTTGGAACTGCAGGGGACAATAGTGAACTGTGGATGTTCTGATCTCGCGAGAACTTGCTGAAGTCCATGATTGCACTGGTCACACAGGAAAATAATACTGACTTTGGCAGCATACCAGTCAAAATAGGTCCGTGTGGCACCCAGACCTAAAGTCCAACAGGTTCCGGCAAGATCAGCGCCACCAACAAACTAATTATATAGGACATCTGGGGTCTATCTAATCCTGGGACCTGCTCCATCTGGAAGTGGGAGAAAGGTTGCAGAGACAACAGTGCAGCCTCAGCACGGTATCACAGGAGGTGGAGAGTGGTGAGCCAAGAGCTGGAGCTGTGGAGACCACGGTGGAAATCTGATGTAAGAACCCAGACCTGGAACTCGCTGGAGGTTGTGGCACAAGTGGCTGCAAGGAAAAAGTTGTGTACCAATGGCAATAAGTAAAATCGCATTGTAGACCTGTGGGTGACACAGCTTAGAAACCTGCCCCAAGGAATTCAAGACTGCTAACCAGAAGTGCAATGACCAAGAGCAAAAGAAGAGACAAAAGCACGATAAGAGAAGAAAAAACTTTTTGAAAAAAATGACAGTAAATAAAAAATATTAATTTCAAGAGATGTAGCCAAAAGTGTTGAAAGGGACATTTATAATATCAGGTGCTTGCAAACAATCAAAATGTCTCATGTTAATGATTTATTGATGAATCTCAAGGAGATTTTGAGAAGGAAAAATGTGGTATCAATGTAACGAAAACAGTGTAGTTCACAGATACAATTCTAAGAATATAATGTTGTTTGCTCTGTCCCTCAATGTCCGTCTCCCTCTCCCTGCCACCCGCTTCTTTCTCTCTTTTTGCCTTCCACCCTTCCTTTTAATTTTTAAAGATTTATTTATTTTTATTGGAAAGGCAGATATACAGAGAGAGGAGGAGAGACCGAGAAGAAGATCATCCGTCCGATGATTCACTCCCAAGTGGCTGCGACGGCTGGAGTTGAGCCAGTCAGAAGCCAGGAGCCAGGTGCTTCCTCCAGGTCTCCCACGCGGGTGCAGGATCCCAAGGCTTTGGGCTGTCTTCGACTGCTTTCCCAGGTCACAAGCAGGGAGCTGGATGGGAAGCAGGGCTGCAGATCTTAGAACCGGCACCCATATGGATCCTGGCACGTTCAAGGCGAGGACTTTAACCACTACGCTATCGCACGGGGTCCCCTTCTATTTTTTTTTTTTAACCTTTGAGATAACATGCTTTGATTTGCATTGCAATCAATGACTTAATGTTCCAACAAATAAAGTGTTCAACAAATAAACAAAACAAAACAAATTAATTAAAAAAAAACCTAGTTCAGTAGGAAAAAACTTAAGGTCTATAAAAAAAATCAAGAGGAAAATTTTTGAAAGATGACATCATGAAGTTTAACAGTCCACTGGACAGGATAAATAAAAAGAAAAAAATAGAGGTTTAAAAACAAATGTTTTATGAGCATGTGATTGAAGTCTAATTTCCAAGAGTATTTGCTAGTTATAGTTCTTCTCAGTATTAGCAGTACCTGGTAACTTTTGTGCTCACAATGGCTAGGGCACGTTCAAAATGTCTAGTGAGTGAGAGAAAACTCTGAGGACAATTATATGACTCGAGTTCTGAGTTTTCTGCTTTGACCCTCACACGTGCTCGTTACATTCTGAGCCCCTTTACATGTGAGTTAATCACTAACTATTCTCGTTACCTTTTTGATATAATCTGGGTTACCCAAACAATGAGTATCAACCCACATGAAAAATCCTTCTCATTTCATTCCTTCATGGAGTTGAACAGTGAGCTAAAAGCCCCACTAACCATCCCCCTTTGTGCAGTCCACAGTATTCCCTCCTTCCTCCATTGCCTTCTGAAGTCAGACATTTTATAATAAAATCATATGTAAATGGTGCTCAGGCTGATTTTCTTACACAATTGGGAAATTAGGAATTCAGTGGCCAAGTGGGAATGTCTGTACCTCTTTCGCATAGAGACGCATGGGATGATAAAATATTTGGGGTGAGTTTAGACAGGCTTGTCTCTAGTTTGGAGAATATTTTAAAATTTACTTGTGGATTATTTTCAGGCAATCATTTTCATTTAAATGTTTCTACATATACTAAAGCTAAAATAGGAGTAAGATAGAATTACAAGCTGGGGAGTCCCTTCCCAAGGTAAATTTACGTGCGTATGTGCCAAGTACACTATTAATGCATCCCATAAGTGCAAGAACTCTGATCCCACAGAGAACTTTAGTTTTCTCAAAAGCTTTTTAAATACTAGTATGGATTCTTGAGACCTGCATCCTTTGTAATTCAAATTGTCATACAAATTTTATTTCAGAAAAGCCGCTAAAAACTTAGACTACACTGAAAGTTATTTTACTTGTACATTGAATGAATAACCTATTTCAGAGAAATATTTCTAGAACTCTTTTATTTCTTATGATGGGACAAGGGCATTATCAGAAATAACGTGGCCATGTGCTGTGTAAGGTGCAAATGCAGAAACAATATAGTCATCAAAGAAGTCATGCTAAAATTCATCTACTCATGCTAATGAGGCTGAACACATTCCTTTGCCATTTGCTGCACCCCCTGTCATCCCCCAAATGTATATGGTGTCTTAGTGGTGAGGTCTTTCATGCTAGAAGCACTGCTCTTGTCAGACATGGAAAAAAGGAAAGTAGCACCTATGTACCTTTCTGTCATATCCGAAATCTGAGTGCAGTTACAGAACCTTGTAGTTTCTGGTTCTACTCTTCCATGAATTATAAAGTGTTTCCCTGATCGTTATATCTTGAAACCTCATTGTTAATGTGACAGGGTTAAAGCATAGGATGTTGAGGAGGTCAGTTGGTTCTGACAACACAGGCCTCCGGAGTGCGAATAGTGTCTCTTGGGAATACGATGCTCGTGAGAGTCACCTGGCCCTGCTGCCAAGTGAGGATGTGCCTCTGTCAGCACAATGAGCCCTCAGCATCCATTAGTTCTACTCAGCTGGGTGATGGGCTGCCAGCCCCTGCAGCTGTGAGAAAGAAGTTGCAGCTGTTTATAACTTATCTGGCTTATGGGATTTCTGTCTCAGCCAGAAAGGCTAAGATAAGTGGTATCTTACATATAAGGCACTAAGGCCATGCTTATGAACCCATGGTGAGCTGGGAAATAGTTAACAACCAGCTCTTTGAAAGGTAGCAGGGGCTGATTGGTAGTGTGGGCCGGTTTCTATGATATAAAGACCAGGACTGTGGATCATTTCAAGCTACCGTTGTCAAAAATATTGGGCAGCGGGACACCATTGCATGCATTTCCATCTCGGAGACACAATAGACATGAGTCATCTAAGGATCCTTCTTAAAAAGAAGAACAATAAATGTCCTTCGGGACCAGGGAGGAGAGCTTTCTCTGGTCCGAGCCTGGCTCCACCTCTGGACCCCCGCCCTCCCTCGCAATGACCATTGGGATCGCTTCGAAAACCCCTCACAGCAAACAAACTAAAAAAAAAAAACCTAAAATAAATAGACAAACAACAGAAAGTAGAGCTTGAAATCTGACAGGAAAGAGCTGGCGTGGATTGGCTCATGCCTCGCTGGGTGGGACACAAAGATTAGTTACTCCTCACCATGGTGTTGAGGATTTTCCTGCACACCCCCCCCCCCACCAAAAAATGTTCTGCACCTTAAATGTCGACAAATATCTTGTTAGAGTTACAAGCCAGTCTAGATTATCCCAAAATCTGCCAAGATCAACAAAATTATACTTCAACACAACAAATGGCTAAATACTAAAATGAAATAGACACGAGACAGCTGAATGGTACCTTATAGCCATTTTAAGGTATATAGCAGCTGGTCCGGTCCTGTATATAAACTAAAATTGAGATGTCAATGAGCTAATCATAGGTTGTATCATAGGTTGTGGTTAGGACTTGTTTTTTTTTTTTTTTTTTAAACATACTGGTTACTCAAAACCATGTCAATTCCATAATATTGCAAATTGCTGTTGATGTTATATTGGGACTCTTAATTGACTGGGATGATATTCTACCAGCTCTAACTTAGGACCAGAAATGGTCTCCCCAAGAAACTGTTCAACCCATCTGGACAATAAGTAGCTGGACTCCATGCTTGGTATATGTTTGCAAGGAAAGAATCTTGATTGAATTTGAACTGTAATGCTGCATCAAGGTGGAGGAATCCACCAGGGGGGAGGGGAGGGGGAGGGGTGGGGGGACTCCCAGAGCCTATGAAACTGTCACATAATGCAAAATATTAATAAAAATATATAAAAAAAGATGCCGGAATCTGATGAAGAAAATCATGAAGTTTGGAAATTGTTTTCTTTGATTTAATGCTATTTAATTGAAAGCTTTTGTAATTTAACTTTTACTCATCCCGTATTTAACAACTGACCTGTAATATATTCAAATTACATGAGCTGATAAGAGCAGATTTGGAATAGCTCTGTCTGTATCCTGTTTTGAAAATTTGTCCTCAAAGTTTGTTGCCCCATCGATAACATTATGGAACTTGTTGGATGCTCAGAATCTTAAGTTGTATCCCAGAAGTATCCAATGGGATTTTTCATTTTAGTAAGATCCTCAGGCAATTTCTACTCAAATTAAATTTTAAAAGCACTGGGAATTTTACTTTGAATCCAGGACAGATTCAATTTGGGAAAGTTCTTGATTAGCTGGGAGTATACTGCTGACATAAGTTTTAAAATTTGGTGAATATCTTATCAAAACTTGTGATTGGAAAACTCAACTACATGATAAATCATGCAAATTAGGGCGCAAGTGAAAGTGGGATTAAGGTTAAAACAGTGGGGCATGCGTTGTACATTGCATACGACTTGAAACAAATACTTAATTGTTACAGGCACAGGACACGCCTAGTGACGAAACAAAGAATGCGTCATGGGATTTATTTTTTCACAAGGAAACAAAAATCTAATTTTAAGTTGGATGTCCACAATAAAATTATTCTTCCTAAAAATAAACATTTGAGATTCACCTCTACCATTACATAGATAACAGATCTGCACATGAAAAGTAGAAAAAAAATGTGAGTGAGGGACCCCAAGTTCTGCTGTATGTGATTTCAGGGATGAGATAAAATTGGAATTGTAAAGTTTGCGGAGAATGTTGGAAAACATTTTTTAATATTTTGTTTTGTTTTATGATATAGTGGGCCTGGGGTTGCCCATCCCCAAGGTCCTACCTCCTCCACCCCCATTGATTTCCTCTCTAGTTTTACAGTGCATGTCCTTCATGAACTAGTCCATCATGCTGTTACTGGAGTGGAAAACACTATCTTTTCAAATAATTTCCATTAGATAAATTAAATGGCAGTGAGGTAGATACTAGTATCTTTTTAGGGAATAAATCCTTTATACATTTATGACTTATCAGATAGCAATTTTCACTCAACTGTTTCTATGTTTTTAAAGTTAAAATGTAAGAGAATGAGTAGCTCGGGAACCCCTTGTTATGTACAGAATGAAGGGTCTAAATGTATAAAGGCTGGTTGCAGAGGGAGCTTTAGGTTATGCAAAGGTTGTCAAATATTATTATGTGTTCCTAAGACCCACAGCCATCTCTGTCAGCGCCTGATACCACAGGACCGAGGTAGAATCTCTGTGTGAGCTCATCACTGTGGACGTCTCCTTGGAAAATGCTGAGCTGCTTACTGACATTGCTTGATTCTCAGCCTCCCAACTACAGACAGGAACACGGGTCCCTGGGGGATCAGCCAGAAAACCTTCCTCTATGGCAGTAGCACTGTCTTCACTGGGTAAAATGTGTTTGCAGTGTATGAATGTGGCTTTCCTCTTTGGGACTTTTTTGCCAGCCCCACCATTGGTGGATTAATAACTGCCTTGCCTACAATCATGATGTCTGGCAGAAGGAACTCATTCCACTGCAGAATAACTACAGCCATTGATTCATGCCCATGGCACTCACTGGTCATTAGATTCTACCAGTTAGATGAAGCTGATCAGCTGAGCAGCGGGACAGTTTACGGAAGTTTCAGCTACAACGTTCCTTAGAAGACAACACCTTGAAAAAATAAACTCTTATCTTACGGTATGCAGTATCTAATTCAAGTCAGGGAGGAATATATAGAGTTTTTTCCTTCGAAAAAACACAGATCTAGGGATCAACCAGGAAGAGTGGGGTGGCACAGATATATGCATGTAGACACAGAGACATGGTGAATAAAGGCGTGGACTATGCCAATTCCTAATTTATGACTTCTTAGCTCCAAGCTCATGCGTGTTTGCTCTGTTTTCTGATAAAACAGTTTGATTCTGCACTTCCATTCATCCTTTGCCACTGAGTTGATGTGATGCTTTCCTGAGAAAACACCCGAGGGAGAGGGTAGCACTGGAAAAGGAGAATGTCTGCTTGAATCTCTGTTCTTTTTTCCAGAGGATATTGAGAACACTGGAGAGCAGTGAACACATGGCCGCTACCACAGCTGTGAGGGCCTCTGCGGTTCCTTCAAGGCACCCTTACCATGTTGGCTTTCACAGCATCCTGCATCAGATTCATTTTTTATAGGGTTTTTACCAAACATAAATATTTATGGGGTAACACATGATGATTTGGTATATCTACACAATATATAATGTACCAACCAGAGTAAATGCATTTGTATCTTCAAACATCTGTTTTGTTTTATGTCTTCTTTTTTAATACAAAATATACAGTTTATTAGCATTTTCTAGAGTCGGGCTTCTATGCAATCGAAACTGAGAGTTTCCTATCGCTCCTCAGCTATAATTCCTTGTTCTTTAATCCCCTTTCCCCATTCCTACCTCCCTCATACTTTCCCTAGCCTCTGGTAGTCACTATTACACTTTCATTCTCTTTAGGATCACCATCAATTAAGATTCCACATTCGTGTGACATCATATGCTACTCTTTCTTCTGCATTTAGTTTATTTGAATGGTTCTCCACTGTGTATATGGACAGAATGTCTTTATCCACCAAGGAAGTGTATGGACATGTAGGTGTTTTCATTTCTGGGATGTTGTGGATAATGCTGCACTAACATGTAAACAGGCAGATGTTTATTGAAGCAGCTTGTCTCATTCTCCGTGGATATGTACTAAGTAGTGGGCTTGTGGATCATACAGTTCTATTTCGAGTTTCTTTGAAGAATCCCTGTACTGCTTTTCTCAGTCACAGTGATAACATGTGTTCTTCCCAGCAGTGTTGCAAGGGTTCTGTTTTCTCTGCAAACTCACCAACATCCATCATCTGCTTTTTTTTTTTTTTGATAATAGAGAATCTAACCAGTGTGAGATGTACCTCATTGTGATATTTATTGGCGTTCCTCTGAGGATCGGTGATGTTGAATGTCTTTTCCATGTGCTTCTTGGATATTTGTGTGTCTGCCTTTGAGAAATGTTTGTTTAGAATGACGTCTTATTAAATAACTTTTTTTTTTCTGCTTTTGCTTTTGTTTTATATTATTAGGGGTCCATTAAAAAAACCTCATGGTCAATGCCAATGTCACAAAGCGGTTTTTTTTTTTTTTGTTGGTAGTAGTTTCAAATTTTTAAATCTTTAGACCTTTGATTAATTTTTAAAAAAGATTTATTAATTTTTATTTGAAAGTCAGATATACAGAGAGGAGGAGAGACAGGTAGGAAGATCTTTTGTCCATTGATTCATACCTCCAGCTGCTGCAACGGCCAGAGCTGAGCTGATCTGAAGCCAGGAACCAGGAGCCTCCTCTGGGTCTCCCACGCAGGCACAGAGTCCCAAGACTTTGGGCCGTCCTCGCCTGCTTTCCCAGACCACAAGCAGGGAGCTGGATGGGAACCATGGCTACCGGGATTAGAACTGATATCCACATAGGGTCCCAGCCACTAGGCTACCATGCTGGGCCAGACCTTTGATCACTCTTTTTTTTTTGTACGTGATGATAGATAGGGGGAGGGTCTATGTTCATTCTTACGCATGTGGATTTTCTTCACTAAAGTAACAAGATACTGTGATTCACAATAAATTGCTTCCGTGATGCTTTTCATCATCGGGGTGAGTGACACTTAACTTGATGTGACTCCCTCTACAATCTCCTTCTCAACCTTGCCCTCGTCTTTAGTTTCTCAGTTCGTTTCCTTTTCACTGTTCCCCTGTGAGGTTGTACCCCTGTGCGTCTTACAGCTACATCACAACTGGTTAAGACTTCAGTTCCTGATGAGTCTTCTGGGTGGATCTTGCCTGAACAGGAAACTATTTTTTATTTTGCTTGAAAAGTAACTTCTAGCAGCCTATGTAACTAATGCTACTGTTTACGGAGTTTAAGCTTAGCACTAGATGGCATTCCCATGCCACTATGTAGATGACATAGGTTAATTGGTTGAGTTGAAGAGCCAGTTTGTATACTGCCACATAGGCACATCTATTTACTGTGATTTTCTAGGTATATTGTAATAATCTATCATAATTTGGTGACTTAGAACAGATATTTTTTTTCTCCTTCAGTTCTGAGGACCGCAAATACGAAATCAAGCTGTAGGCAGGGCCGTACTTTCTGAGAAATGGGAGAAAGATTTCTTGTTTCCTAATTTCTGGTGATTTTCTTTGGCATTGCTTGGCTATGGCAATGCTGTGGCAGTGCCTGTCGTAACTTCACATTGCACGCTCTGTATGTGTCTGTCTGTCTGCACATGGCCAGGGTTGTAAAGGAACAGTAGCTGTGATAGCCACAGTCTTTGCTTTTTAAAATTTTATTTATTTTTATTGAAAAAATAGATTGAGAGAAGGAGAGACGGAGAGGAATATTTTTCCTTCACTGTTTCACTCCCCAAGTGTCTGCAAAGGCCGGAGCTGAGCCAATTCAAAGCCAGGAGATTCTTCCAGGTCTCCCACATGGGTGCAGGGTCCCAAGGCTTTGGGCCGCTTTCTGCTGCTTTCCCAGGCCAAGCTGGGAGCTGGAAAGCAGTGGACACGAACTTGTGCACATACGGGATCCCATCGCACGCACCTTTCAGTGTTGTTTATTTGCATTTTGCTGGAAGCTGCTGTTGCTGAGCATATCTTCACGTGCTTGGTAGCTTTGTATTTTATCTTTTTGAACATATTTTTTCCTGTTCTTTTCCACTTCTTTTTTTTTAAGATTTATTTTATTTTTATTGCAAAGTCAGATATGTGGAGAGGAGGAGAGACAGAGAAGAAGTTCTTCCGTCCGATGATTCACACCCCAAGTGACTGCAAAAGCTGGTGCTGTGCCGATCCGAAGCCAGGAGCCAGGAGCCAGGAGCCAGGAGCTTCGTCTAGGTCTGCTACGCAGACGCAGGGTCCCAAGGCTTCGGGCTGTCCTTGACTGCTTTCCCAGGCCACAAGCAGGGAGCCAGATGGGAAGTGGAGCTGCTGGGATTAGAACCTGCGCCCACATGGGATCGCAGCGTGTTCAAGGCAAGGACTTTAGCCACTGCTAGGCCACCTCGCCGAGACCCTATTTTTCAAAACTAGATTGTTTAAAGCACTGAAACTTAAATCCTGGGTATTGATAGCAACAAGTAGTTGTTGAGTTAGAAAGAAAGTTCTAGCTTTGTTAGACTTCTGTGTTAAAATCAACCTTGAGATAGCTGATGTGAGGATGGACATTTGCTTAGATTTTCAGTGGGAATTTGAAGGGTCATGGTGGGATCACTGTTTCATGTGACTCGAAAATGAATCTTTTAATTAAAATATGCAAATATGGGTGTGGTCATGGTCTTTGTGTGTTGCATTTGTGTTTCCAAATGATCAAATAAAACTTAAAGGATTAGACAGAAGGGAATTTAACAATCTAAATAAGTAAGTGATATTAAATCATAAGGTGTAGCTGTTCATTTCTATTTAGCAACATTTCAGAAAAATGGTGGAAGTATTCCAAAGTCATGATAAATGGCCAGTTCAGGCAGTTAATTCTCTATAATGGGCCCTGTTTTGCTTTTATGGTCTCTGATTTGAATTTCTGTTCTTCTAAATGATTTCCGCTGAAGAACTGCTGAAGATTTATTTGCCTAGAGAGTAGAATGGGATATATGTGTTAGCTCCTTTAGGCTACACTCTTTACTGTTTAAGCTTATTTCGGTTCACCACCACAAGCCAAGACACCAGTCACAGTGAGTCATGCAGGAGGCTTTGTTCCAGCAGGGTTGAGGTCCATGGTGATGGGAGCAGGAGTGGAGGTGGAGAGAGGGACAGAGATGTCTACTGCCACAGTGGCAGAAGAGGGCTCCAAGAGAGGGCTCCAAGAGAGGGCTCCAAGAGAGGGGCGGAGGAGACGGCAGGATGAAGTGGGAGGGCACTTCCATTGGAATGTGCCTTCTTGTGGCCAGGGGCGGGCCTCGTGGGTCCGTGAGGGATTGGTGGAGAGGATTGTAGGGGCTACAGGGGATTGGTAGGTGCCGTGCTGGGCGAGGACTAGGGGGTGGGATATGAGAGGGGTTGGTGGATAAGGCTGTCTGGCATGGTGCCTTGAGGTTACAGCAGATTGGTGGGTTCAGGGGCATGAAGTTACAGCGGATTGGCAGACAACAAAATTTGAACCTGAAGGTAATCTCTTTTCTCTAGTCGATTTCATTATGGGCTCATGAATTATACGATGGCATCATTTTTTTCCAAGAGACTTCTGTGTTTCCTTTTTGTCACTCATGTGTTGGTTACTCATTGGGCATGTTTTTTTTTTTTTCATGCTGCTATAATTTGTTATTGATGTTGTTGTTGTTGTGGCTGTTCTAACTCATTAAAAAAAATCTTAAGGCAGTGGAGACCTAGGGGAAGCAGATACTTAGAATGGCACCTAGTCCGAAATGGCGGGGATCGTCAGTCCAATGTTTGGGTCAAGTCTCACAATGTGACGCTGAACATAAACTTTCATTATGAATATTAATTCCTGTGTCTGGATTTTTTTGGTGAGAGGTCACTGACAACAGACCAGGTAGTTTACAGATATGAATAAGAATTTTCAAATATTTCTTGAATACTTGAGCATCAGGAAGCTTGGTTATACAGTTTAGCTTAAGAAGATTAAAATAAATTAGCCCAGGGGCCGTTTGAACCACATCCTCATGTTACTGCTGGTTTGGTTCCTATGGTGCATATACATTGTTGATGTTTTCTAGAGAAACTTCAGAGGACGCTTCTCAACTGATTTTTGGTATTCTTCCAGGAAGAGCTACACTTACAAGTCAAAAATGAATGTCATCATTTAGTTTCTTCCTTTTAGATCAGAAGTGGGCAATCATTTGTGTGCCAGCGACAGTTTGGGTATCTGCCACATAATTCACAGGCCATAGATAATAATGAGCTTGAAA
Source organism: Ochotona princeps (assembly GCF_030435755.1). Lineage (NCBI taxonomy): Eukaryota > Metazoa > Chordata > Mammalia > Lagomorpha > Ochotonidae > Ochotona > Ochotona princeps. The sequence goes on along the minus strand of NC_080832.1, from coordinate 12,090,779 downwards.
ATAAGATTGTTATCACATTTCAGAGAAAACATGATACTTTACGGACCCTGTTTATTTCACTGGTTAGTATTGAATAAAAAAATGTAGAGATATAAATGGATAGGTTCTGATTTGACTGTTGTTTTTATCTCTTCCATATGTGGAGTTGTGGTCTTTCTACTTGCTCAATATTACAGTGAGTAGCACATTAAGACTATGAATGTAAAATGAATTGGAATTATATAAGGCTGGACGTTCCCCACATTTGCTCTAGGAAGTAGTTATCCCATTCACTTCTCTCTAGGGCCCATCTCTCTCACTGAACACAAAGTTCTATGTGGATTACTTACAGTCAGTTCAGAGGGATCTCTGTATGCTCAGCTAGACAACTGGATTAAAGTTGAGTACTCGACCCGATTGGGTCATCTGCTTGGAAACAATTTGGACTGCTTAGTAAGAGGTTGCAATGTTTGCTTTGCTTGTCTCTTACTACACAATCTTCTGACCATTTCAGCATTTTGAAAGCAGTATTTCAGTGCTAAAGTTTAAACAATTCAAATGCAATTGATCCCCTCTTAAACAGATTTCTTCAGTAATGAAGCATTAAATGTGTTGCTAGAGATCCGATATATGCAATTTCCTAGCACTTTTCAGACAATATGTAAGAAGGCAAAACTCACATCATATACATTTAGACAGTGAGAAAGTTTTAGAGGTAGAGAAGGGGAAGCAGTTTCATCACTCACTGCCACAGGTATTTAGGCATTTCTTGTGCTGAAATGAGACAATGGAGAGCACATTACATCTACATTCATATCTTGATCACTGAAGACATCCAAAGCTGGTGCCTTTTAGCTGCAGCCCGAGTCAAATGTATTGTCTCCGCATGGTGGTTGGTTCCAGCTCCACTGCAGCCCATTGAGGAGTTGTTTGTTGTCCCTGCTATCCACCACTATCCACAGGAAGTCTACTTATGAAAGCTCTGCTCTAGTGTCCCTGTCTCAGAATCTCCTCCTGGAAATGTTCCTCATTTTCCATCTAGCAAATGTGTACTGAGTCCCTAGATGTTGTCCTGTCCTCACTGAACACAGAGTGAGGTGTAGGCATGTTAATCAGACACTTGTTTAAATTACAAAATAATGAATGGTATATGTTTACAGTGTACAACATGTTTGAAATACGTATGTTTTGTGAATTGGATATATCAAGCTCAGCAGTACATGCATACCTCACATTCTTATTGAGTGTGTGTGTGGGGGGGCATACAACTCACTGTTTTACAGAATCAAGAAGAAGTATGGAAGCACAAAAGCCGATACCCAACTTAACAAATTTAATAAGTATAGATTTATGAAATCTTGTGGTATTCCAGGTACCAGGGAGGAAACAATAAATACTCATTTCATGCATGTGGTGTAATACTTGATATAAAATTACAGACAGTGACAGAAACAGAAAGAAAATTTACAGAGTTAATTACAACATATTCCAGGGAGATGAAACCTAAGTCAGAAGTTCAAGGAGATTTCCTAAGTGTTGAGTCCTGAAAGATAAGGAAGTAAGTATAGGAAGCATAAGAAAGCTTCCAGGTGGGGATGCCACACCCAGGAGCTGAAGAAATGAATCATTGTGGAAAAGTCCTAAAATGAGAACATTTCAAAGTGATTAAAAGTGATAGAATTGGGCCCTGCGGCGTGGCCTAGCGGCTAAAGTCCTCACCTTGAACGCACCGGGATCCCATATGGGCGCTGGTTCTAATCCCAGCAGCCCCACTTCCCATCCAGCTCCCTGCTTGTGGCCTGGGAAAGCAGTCGAGGACAGCCCAATACATTGGGACCCTGCACCCGCGTGGGAGACCCGGAAGAGGTTCCTGGTTCCCGGCTTCGGATCAGCGCGCATCGGCCCATTGCAGCTCACTTGGGGAGTGAATCATCGGACGGAATATCTTCCTCTCTGTCTCTCCTCCTCTCTCTGTATATCTGACTTTGTAATAAAAATAAATCTTTAAAAAAAAAAAATGTTAGAATTCATTCTAAGTCCGTGACCAGTTAAGATTAAATATCTGTCCATGGAGCTAGCTTCTTTTGCGACATTTTCTAAATTTGAATTATGTAAAAAAAAAAAAGTACTCAAAAATGCATATTTGTAGAAATTTATACTCAAACATTTTACTGATATAAAGAGAACAGATTTTGTGTATTTCAGGTACAAGTCAAAGGCACAATATTTACCTCCCTGCTTTTTCGTTCCCTTAACCAATCCCTACCTTCCTCCTTTCCTTTTCCTTTAAATTTTGCGAAAATATTTCAGTCCATTCTGTAATTACAGATTTAATGTAGCACTGACCATAATAATTAATAAATACAAGATAGAAACTCCACAGTTCCACAGACTTTTACAAGTACTAGAAATAACAATCTCAACAGTTGTCTATTTCATTACCACATGTATTTTGATATTCTATGTAATCTATCACACATCAGAGGAAGCATCATATTGGTCTTTTTGGGTCTGATATGTTTTTCTAAGCATAATGGTTTCCAGTTTCATCCATTTCGTTGCAAAAGACAGGGTTTCATTCCCTTTTATGGCTGAGTAGTTTTCCATAGTGGGCATTTACCTATAGAAGGTTAGAGTTATGGCAAACTCAGTGCAAGAAAATAGCATTTCTGTATTTTTTTTTTAAGATTTGTTTGTATTTTTATTACAAAGTCAGATATACAGAGAGGAGAAGAGACAGAAAGGAAGATCTTCTATCCGATGATTCACTCCCCAAGTGAGCCGCAATGGCCCGGTGCTGTGCCGATCCAAAGCCGGGAACCAGCAACCTCTTCCGGGTCTTCTACGCAGGTGCAGGGTCTCAAAGCATTGGGCCGTTCTCAACTGCTTTCCCAGTCCACAAGCAGGGGAGTGGATGGGAAGTGGAGCTGCTGGGATTAGAACCAGCGCCCATATGGGATCACAGGGCGTTCAAGGCAAGGACTTTAGCCACTAGGCCACGCTGCCAGGCCCTGTAGTTTTTTTTTTTTATAAGATTTATTCATTTTATCACAGCCAGATATACACAGAGGAGGAGAGACAGAGAGGAAGATCCTCCGTCCAATGATTCACTCCCCAGTTGAGCCGCGACGGGCTGGTGCGCGCCGATCCGAAGCCAGGAACCTGGAACCTCCTCCGGGTCTCCCACGTGGGTGCAGTGTCCCAATGCATTGGGTCATCCTCCACTGCTTTCCCAGGCCACAAGCAGGGAGCTGGATGGGAAGTGGGGCTGCTGGGATTAGAACCGGCGCCCATATGGGATCCTGGGGCCCTCAAGGCGAGGACTTTAGCCGCTAGGCCACACCGCCGGGCCCAGGCCCTGTAGTTTTTAAATAGATAATATATTTACAGACTCAAAATAAAATGTAACATTTTTACATTTCAAATTTGTGTCTAAAAGGAAGGAGATTTTTTTTTTATTATGAGTAGGTGTATAGAACTAAAAAGAAGACTCATCATTTTTATGATGCTTTCAAAATTTATGCTTTTTGTAAAATTTTATAAGTTGAAAAGAATTGTACAAAAGGAAGTTAAAATTGGCAATTATCCACTAACCAGTTTATGTGAATTTTTATACTTGATTCAAATTAAAAATATTTATTTTAAAATCACACTGCCCAGATAGAAGTATAAATTCACAGACTATATAATTTTGAATTTAGTGTACCTAGCACAATGAAATATGATTTATTTATATCTTTTTTAAAGACTTCCTTTTTTATTTAATTGGAAAGTCAGATACATAGAAAAGAGGAGAGACAGGAAGATTTTTCATCTGCTGATTCACTCCCCAAGTGGCTGCAATGGCCGGAGCTGTGCTAATCTTAAGCCAGGATCCTGGAGGCTCTTCCAGGTTTCCTGTGCAGTGCAGGAACCCAAGACTTTGGGCTGTCCTGGGCTGCTTTCCTAGACTGTGGGGAGCGGGGTGCTGAAGCCACTCTGGGATTGATAGGAGCCAGTGCAAGATGGCGGCTGGCCCAGGGCCAGGAGGTGGGGTTGGTCCCACCAGCAGGTAAACAGGAAGTCACAGGGATAGGCTAATGCCCTCTCTGCGATTACTGGCCTATCACATAGCGCCAAGTGGACCCACGGGGAGAAGTGATTGGTGGAGAATGATATAAAAGTAGCCGGTAAAAGCTAGGACAAACGACAGAACGGACGATGAAGGATGGATGGGCGGCGGATGGAGAAAGATGCTAAGAGGGGGAAGAAGGACAGGCAGGAGGAAGGGTGGTGGAGAGAGAGCTGGAAATGAGGGATACAGACAGAAGCAGTAAAAACAGGACAGAGAGATGGGGACAAGAACGGAGAAATGCAGCCGAAAGTATGGGAAGAAATATGGGATGAAGGGTGGTGGAAAGAGGGCTGGAAAAGAGGGGAGGAAAGCTAAGACCAAGGGGGACAGGGGCAGTGGAGAGAAGAATTTAAACGCGGCCGCTTTTGGCAGTGAGGGGTCCGGTTGCGGTTCCAACATTTCCCAGACCCTCAGAATATGCCTCGTTATTTAGTGTCGCTGCAGGACGGCGACACTAGGCCACAAGCAGGGAGATAGATGGGAAATGGGGCTGCCTGGACTAGAACTGGTGCCCATATGGAATCCCAGCACATGCAAGGTGAGGACTTTAGACTCTAGGCTACCATGCCTGATGCCAGGATTATTTATATATTTTTACATAAGAAAATAACATTGTCAAGTTTCTGGTTTCTGTCATCGTTGTGTTTACATGATAATTGAAAGCGAATCAAAAAGTATATTCTAAGTCTGTAAATTTATTTGCTCATAACATAAAACAAGTATTGTGTTAGCTTAACATATCTTACATAATCTCCAAGAATACTGAGAATACTAGGAAATTCATTTCACTTCAGAATAATTAAATCCATGTGTGGAATATGATATAATTATATCAGTATTAAGAGTACCAATTATTCTTGCATGAAATGTTTGATTATATCTTATGTATTATATTCTATTTCTGATTTTTTGTTTTAGTTTTATTCCCTTGATAGTATTTCTTCTCTAATTATATTTGTCATTTTTCTCTCCTAAAATACTCAATTGCTTAGAAGAAAAAAAGCATGGATCATGCATATGCAATAATTTATAGGTGACAACCAGCACTTTCATTCAGAGTGACTGATCCAGGTGACTGGGTTCCATTCAAACTAGTCCAACATTGCTATTACATGCACAGTATGGCATGAAAGTGGATCATTTTTTTTTCCTGTCGATAGTTTTATGGTGAAATCCTGAACTTTCACTGAGCACTTCTGCGTCACATCAGTTATGTCTACTTACGTATAAAGTTGACAAGAGAAAGCAGAACCGTGTAGGAAACAATGTGGTAACACTTATGCACCTTTCAGAAACTTCTAAACACCCAGAGGCAACAGAAGCCAAAGCCAGTACATAACCCTGAGGTTAACAATTTTATAAGTCAACGCAAATGCTAGGTGTAGGTATGTGTGCATTCATCATGTTTAATTCTCATTTAGGATGGGCTTCTGATCATTACAACTGGATTGGAAAATGTGACAGGAAGATACATCAAATTTCAAAGGAACAGTTAATCTCTATAATATATAAACTCCTTGGGGGCAAATAAATACTTCCTCAATAATAGTAATAATAGTAATAATAATAATGATGATGATGATGATGACAATGTAACCCCAGTAATTTATACCAAATTACAGATAAATTTCCTTCATGGATATAGGCAAAATTATTAAATAGTACATTGAGCCAAGTACTATTAAGAATAATTTAATTCTATGAATGAATATTTTTACAGTAATTCAACATCAGGAACCTTATTATCATAATTCAGTTGCATTCACATCCAACAGAGAAAAGTTTTCAATCAACTTAATACATATCTCGGCTTACAAAATGTTAAGTACATTATGGATTAGTTAATAATTTCACGAACTAGACTAAGAAACTTACCACAATGTGAGAAATAGCTATGTGGATTTAATAGGTAGCCTATTAATTCAATGCTGAAAAATCAGAAGCATTGCATTTGATTCTAGAACAGGAAATTATTGTACAGGTTATACTATGTTGAATTTAACACAAAAGAAGTAGCAGCAACAAGGAAAACAAGGAATGCTCCCTGCAATGCCAGCATCTACTGTACATGCTCATTCACATTCCAGTTCTATCACTGCTGAACAAGCCCCCAGCTAACTGCCTGAGGAAAGCAGTGGAGGACGATTCAAGTGTTTGGGCCCCTGCACCCATATGGAGGCCAGGAAGAAACCTCTTGTTTTTGACTAGGGCCTTGTCCAGTGCTGGACATTATGACCAACTGGACAGGAGACCAGTAGAGGAAGATCTCTCTGTCTTTTCCTCTCTTTCTGTAACTCTTTCAACTAGCCAAAGAAATATTTATTTATTTATTTATTTATTTATTTATTTACTTACTTACTTATTTATTTATTTTGCTTAGTGAGTACTGTTAATGACCTCCCTGTAACCGTATTGTGTGATGTGCCATGATTTAGCAATTCTGTAACACTCTGAGTTACAGCTCATTTGTGTAATTTGCTTTGGCAAATGCAAAAGCAGCTAACATGATATAGTGTTGACTTGACAGATTCTTACCCATTAAGACTTGTCCACCGATTCTTATTTTAAACTTTATTTTTCTTTTTAATCATGTTTACATGGGCCTCTGATTAGGGTGGGGAGGGTCAAGGTGTGGAGGAAGGTGGGTGAGATAAATATTTCAGCTCTATCCCCCCTTGACCCTCGCCCTGGCTGGGGTCTTTGAGGGGAGAGGAATGGGGCAACTCCATGCTGTCCAATTACATCAATATCTTGGGCTGGTGGATGGTCTTTTGAAGATGCCTTGAGGGTGCTGCAGCCTCTTCTGAGTGACCCGATGCCCACCTGCTTTTACTGCCAGGTACTGTTTCAGCCTAGCCCAGCCTAACCTGCCATCAACCCTGGCTCTCACGCAGTTCAACCAGCCTGCCTGTCCAGAGAAATGCAAATCAACTAAGGTAGGAACTCATCTCATTTTTCCAAACTGTTAGATTTGAGATCAATCAAAACATTTGAAGTTGAAAGAGTATTCTTTTTAAACTTCCTATGCAGTAAAATTTTAATTGGAAAGGCTTGCATGTGAGTAGTGAAACAACAAATATTTTATTCCATGCATTTTTTTCTTAGGAAAAATCTTATTTGTATTCTGGAGGATGTTTTGCTTAACATGCTTTCCCCACTGAGCCTGAATATTGAGCCTGAGCAGTAGATGCGGAAGGATAACGGAACTGTGCTGCTTTAGAAGAGGGAGCCAGAGAGATTGCGTGACAAATGTAAACAGATTACTTCTGTATAGTGCAATTCAAAATTTATAGTCTGTACATTTCTCTGGATTTCTGAATTGTTTTACAGAAATAATGTCTTGCTTTTATTGCATCATGTAGTTCTTGATATACTCTACTTTCATAGTCATTCAACTCTAAATTTATATTGCATATTGCTATTTTATCTTTCATCCACATGTATAAGTAAAATTCTGTTTCATTTTACGAATTTTATGTGTGAGTATTTTTTAAAAAAAGTTTGATTATTATTAGAATTAACTATTTCTATTTTAAGTTGATGGTCATTTTATGGGAGAAAAACGCTGACATTTATTCTTGCAATGGACCTAGATTGTCATTAATTGAGCAGCAGTGTTGATTCTTATGCTGGTTCCTAGACATAACTCAGAAGGTTTTTAAAACAGAGCCAAAAGATATTCACTTGGTGAAGACTGCACATAAAAAATTGTATAAATGCTGACACGTGAGAGCCCTGTCTAACTCTAATATGTTATAGATGCTAAACCAATGCACACTGGCATAACACTGGTCTGTGCCGTTAACACCACTGGTCAGGCAGGGTACACGGAAGTACAGGACGACCATTCTGCTAGTATGGTTACATTTCATCAGCTTCTTCACTCATGTTATTGCACATAGTCCTGACACAAACCAATTTTAAATGCACCTTTTTTTTCAGTAAGCCAGTTTTGGCAGTTTATCATAACCAACTGAGCTAGAACCCATCTGAGTATGTTGAATGTGGTTTTGTTTTGTTTTGTTTTAAAACAAATGCTTTACTGTGCTTGATCATCCGGCTGTATGCAGGACAGACTGGACCTTTCATTATCAGTCATCAGCAAATAAGATTAGCTCATTCTTGTACTCCGAGTACTCAGAGGACTATATATGACAATTATTATTGGGTCAAATTGAAACATCATTATAGCCTAGTACACAGGTGGCTTAAAATATTTATTATTTTTTTGGAAGGGAGATTACACGGGTATGTTCTTATTTTCTAAATTAATTATTTGAGAAAGTGCCAGGGGAAGAAGAAAAAAGGAGCACTCTCCACTAGCTCATCCCTCAGATGGTTGTGCTAGTTGTGGTCAACCCAAGAAAAGGGAACTCAGGTCAGGTCTCCCGCCTGGGTAGCTGGGACTCAATGACTTGAAACATCATCTGTGACTCCCAGGATCTAAGTTAACAAGAAGGTGGAATTGGAAGCTAGAATCAGGAATCAACCACACATGTTGTCCCTGGGGGGCTCTGGAATCTTCACTGGAGTCTTAACCACGAGGCTGAAGGCTTCCTCCAAAGCACCCTTGCTGTTCTTGGATGAGAGTTGTTCACGTTTTCCTTACCCTCTCTGTTTTTGTCTGCTCGGTCTATCAGCTTCTGAGAACCATGGGGCAATGCATCCTGAGAATGATTTGTCCAGGTCTCATTGACATTGCATTTGTCTTAGCTGCTTTTCCGTCTGTGTGAAATATTGCAATGTAGTCAGAAACTAGGCAATATAGTCCTCTTGAACTCTTCAGTACTCACGTGCCTAATCCCAGTTGATAATTTACTGAGAAAATAAAAACGACCAAAAGATGTTCCCAATTCCTTTTCTATCAAATCAAACTAGCTGTCTGGGGTACCTGACTTCTTTCTTGTCACAGTGATTGTTCACCTCTGCAGGAGTTGATGGACATTTCTTTGGAAATTAAGAGTTGGTCTCTGTCATCGTTAATCTCTTCTTGTTCTGTTTTCTTCATAACCTCCAGTCTCTTATTATTGTTTATGTGAAATAGTCTTATTCAAATGAATGCAATGTGGCAAACTCTCTTTTCTCTATCACCTTGGGCTACATAGCAATGAAATCTTATTACGATTAGTCTTTTTTTTTAATTCTACACGTTGGGTTAGTTTGAGTTAGACTATCCTTTTCTTAAAATAATTAATTAAATAGTTGTTTAAAAGGCGGAGAGCCAAAGAGACAGATGGGCATAGAAAAACTTTCCATCTGCTGGTTCATATCCCAAGTATCTGTAAGAGTGTAGAACTCTGAGTCGCATATGCATGTGGTGGGGACTCTATTATTGGAGCCGTTATCTATGGCTTTCCAAGGTGGATGTTAGCAGCGAGTGGGACTCAGAAGTGGACGTGGGACAGGGACTGGGACCCAGACTCCTGCATGGAATGTGGCTGCTTCGAGTCCTGTCTTAACTCCTTAACCCACTTCTCGCATCATAAAGGGGTCAGTTCTACAAAGCCATCAATGCTTCACTTTTGTGTTTTTAGTTTTGGTGTTGTGAGGCTTACCTCCTAAAATGCGTAAGGGAACATACTTCTTTAAAATAAGAATTTTCTCTCAAAGAGCGCTGGCTCTGGTTTAAGAGATAGTTGCACGTGCTTTCTGTTAATGTAACTTTTTTGTAAAAATGCTAATGTTGCCTTCATGGGTAAATCCGGTACACATCTCCCCCTCCCACAAAATCACCCCGAATAGATTTTCTGTGGAAAGGCTTGTTAACTTGTCAATATAGACAGGACTGCTGTGTAGAAAAACCTCCTTGGAACACATATATTCCTGACTAAACAGAAGGGTGGAATCTGCTTAGGTACAGTTGGAATCTGGGTGAAAAGATGAAATTGATAAATTTCCAGCGTGCATTTTTCCCAACCGTAGTCATAAATCTCCATTCCAGAAACATCCACATTGCTTTCAGAATCCTCCCAATTTCTCCCCTCTTCTCCTTTTTGTTTAGGAAATCATGTTAACTGCTGAAGTTATCTTCTCACAATGATCACAAATAAAGGGTAGAATTGTCAAGTGGGTGGACTTGAGAATATATGCAGTTCTCTGAGACATTTGTTGAGTTGCAGTGATGGAACCAGCCTGTGAAGTCATGTCGAACTGAGTTCCCACTTGACTATGCTAGTTAACTACTGCCTGTGCCATCTGAATCAAGTTATTTAATTGTTGTCTCTATTTTCAGAAAGAGGTAAATATCACAGGTTGTGAAAGAGTTATACTTTACAAGATTTTTGTAAAATATTTCAGGATTATATGAGATAATAAGCATAAGCTAAACACAGTGCACTTTCTCCCACAGAGTCTATTGAGACAAGACCTAGAGCTCTAGGAATTATATTAAAGCTGCATTCAGGGCATATAAAAAATAACTTAGCTTTTTAGGTTTTTTTTATTGACTGCTTCACACATCTCTATCTCTATTTGTCTTTTTGTTTTTACTTTGAACACTTTGAGCTTTTTCTTTTTTTAAATCAAGTATTTATTTATATAAAGGGGCAACCTTTATGTATTTATGTATTTATGTATTTCTATACCCTCCCTCCATCTTCCTTTTTAAAAATTTTTTTCTTTCAATTTTTGCAATGAAATTCTTTAAAAGATTTATTTAGTTTTTACAGAAAAGGCAGATTTACAGAGAGGAGATACAGAGAGAAAGATCTTTTGTTTGTTGGTTCACTCCCCAAGTGGCCACAAAAGCCTGAGCTTAGCCGATCCAAAGCCAGGAGCCAGGAGCTTTTTTCTGGGTCTCCCATGTGAGTGCTGGGTCTCATTGAGTCACCTTCTGCTGCCTTCCCAGGTCACAAGTAGGGAGCTGGATGGGAAGTGGGGCAGCCAGGATAGGTACTGATGCCCATATGGGATCCCAGCGTATGCAAGGCGAGGGTTTAGCCACTGGTCCATTGCCCCATCGATGACATTCTTTCAATTTATACTCACAAGTTTAGTCATCTACTAAATAAAGAATTCAGTGATTAGTAAGTAGAAAAGCCACTAGTCACCTGGAGTGTAGACAAGGGCCATAAACAACCAAGTCTCATGATGTCAGTGTTATCCACAGATGTTATTTCTTTGGAAGAAGATACTGTAAAGGTTGTAGCTGCATTTTTTGAGCAAAGTTACAGATGATTGAATAATTCTTAATTAGTCCTGATTTATTGGTTTACCTTGCTACTCAAAAAAATTACCATAGGCTAGGGTACTGAACATAACAAAAAACTTATTCTCTTAATTTTGAAGCCCAGAAGTCTGGGACCAAAGGAGGACCCAACAGAGGACCCTTCATTGTCTGGCCTGGCTCCTAGAGGCTGCTGGCTTGACTTTGTGGCCATGTCACTCCAGTCTTTGTTCAGATCACTATCTGGCTGCCTGCTAGGTTTGTGCAGCTCTTCTCTGCCTCTGCTACGGGAATTTTGTAACGTTATTTAGACTCCTCTGTGGGTACATCATCACCTCAGTACCTTTAACCTAATCTTATATGCAAAGTTCTGACATCCAAATAATTACATGTAATTTATACATTCCAAGTATTAGTACCCAAAGTTATTGGTGCTACTGTTTCGCTGAATATATGTGTCAAGTAGCACTTTTTGGTTGTTTTGTTGTTGTTGTTATCATTTTCTATGATACAGTTTTGTGGGTGTAGGGATTCCTCCCTCCTCCTCCCCACTTTTTCCTCCCACCTCTTCCCCCATATTATCACAGCAGTCTAGATCTTTAGTAACAGTTACAAGTTTAATATTCTGCTATTTAAGTGTGTCATGGCATTGTAGGACTAGGCAAAGGTAGAAACTGCAAGATCATACTGCTAGCGTATTTTTGGCTGGTTCATGGAGAGTCTTCCTTTTCTTTGATGCAGAGATGCATACTGAAATGTATCTGTGCTTTTCATATGCTAGTTTCCATTATACAGTTCATCTATGGGAATATGTTTGTATATATGTTTTGCCTATATATCTATTTGTTTTGTATTTTGCATGAGTGTTTTCTTACATCAGAGAGATCATATGATGCTTGTCCTATTGGGACTGAACTATTTCATTGAGAATAATGGTCTAGTTGGGACCATTTAGTTGCAAATGGTAGAATTTCATTCTTTTTAGTGACTGAGTAGCATTCCACAGAGTAGATGAGTTTATGTATCTTTATTTACTCCTCTTTCAATGGGTACCTGGGTTGTTCCCATGTCTTTGAGATTGTAAATTGTGCTGCTATAAATATAAGATTACAGGTCACTTTTTCATATGCAAATCTCACTTCGTTTGGCTATATTCCCAGTAGTGGGATGGCTGGGCCATATGGTAGATGAATCTTTAGCTTTCTGGACATTTACCATACTGAATTCCGTAGGATCTGCACTAGTCTACACTTCAACCAACAATGGAGTGGGCTGCGGTTTTTCCCCACACCCTTGCCAGTAGTTGTTGTGTGTTGGTTTCTGATGTAGGGTATTCTCACTGGTAATGGTGGGAAATCAATGTGAATTTTATTTGCATTTCCGTAATAGATAAGGAGGTGGAACATTTTTCATGTAACAATTAGTCATTTAAATTTGTTCTTTTGAATAATGCCTGATTATTTCCTTCACTCATTTTTTCACAGTTGTTTGTTTTGCTGTTGTTTAGTTTCTGAAGTTCTGTTTAAATCTTGGATAATAATCCCCTATCTGTAGGGTAGTGTGCAAAGATTTTGTCACATTCTGTTGGTTGACTTTTGGTTGGATTATTTTCTATTTTCTTGTTGAAGATTAGTTGGCAGTACATATGTGAGCTCCCTTCTGGAGTTCTTGTCTGTTCCATTGATCTCTGTTCGTTACCAGTGGCAGACTCGAGCTTACTACGGCCCTGTAGTATGTCTTGAGATCTGGAGTTGTGATTATTCCAGCTTTATTTTTATTCTACAGGATAGCTTTGGTTATTGGTGATCTTTCCGTTGATTCTGCTGATCCAGGAACATGTCAAATTTCTCCACCTTTTAATATTTTTTTTTTTCAGTGTTTTGTACTTTTCATCATAGAATTCTTCAATGTTCTGGGTTAGGTCTGTTCCAAGGTGTTCAAGGTTCTGCTCTCCTATTTAGAATGTGATTGTTCTTACAAGTTATTTCTCAGCCATGGAGTTGTTTGTGTATACTAAGGCCATTGGTTTATGTTCATTGATTTTGTGCCCTTCTAACTTGCCAAATTGTCTTACTAGTTTCAATATTCTCTTTTGTATATATTTTGGTTCTCCTATGAATGGAATTATATTGTCTGCAAAAAGTGACTATTTGCCTCTTCGTTTCCAATTTCAATTCCCTTAATTTCATTTTCTTGCCTGCTAGTTCTAATAAAGACATCCAGTACTATGTTGAATAGCAGTGGTGAAAGTGGACATTCTTGTCTAATTCCAGATTTTAGAGTAACAGCTTCCAGTCTTTTCCCATTCTGTGAAATTCTGGTGTTATGTTTTTCCTGTACTGCATGAATTATTCTGTAGAATGTCCCTTCTATGCCTATTTTGCTTAGGCTTTTTTAGCATGAAGTAGGGTGGATTTTCTCAAATGCCTTCTCTGCATCTATTGAGATGATCATACGATTTTTTGCTCTTAATTCTGCTCACATGGTATATCACATTTATTGATTTATGCATGTTAAACCATCCTATCATGCCAAGGATGAATTTCACTTGGTTTGGGTGAATGATCTGTCTGTTATATTGTTGGATTATGTTCGCTAGTGTTTTGTTGAGGATTTTTGCATGTATGTCCATCAGTGGTATTGTAATTCTGTTTCTCTGTTGTGTCTCTGTCTGGCTTTTGTAACGTGGTTTTAGCTTCATAGAATGTTTGGAAAGGTTGTCTACTTTCATACTATTTTGAATAGCTTGTGGAGGAATGGTGCATGTTCTTGAAATATTAGAATTAGCAATGAAGCCATCTGGTTGTGAATTTTCTTTATTAGGAACTTAATTGTTGCTTCAATCTCTGTCTCAATTACAGATCTACTTAGGTTTCTCTTTACCTCATGATTCAGTATTGCTAAATCGTATATGTTCAGAATTGTACCCATTTCTTCTAGGTCTTCCAACTTATTTGCATATAGTAGGTTGTACTAGTTCCCGGTTACTCTGTTTATGTTTGAGGCATCCATTGATATATTTTCTTTTGTTTTTTGGTCTCTGATTTTGTTGATTCGTGCCTTCCTCCTTCTTTTTTGATTGATTAGGCTAGTGGTTTATTTATTTTGTTGATTTTCTCAAAGAACTAGCTCTTTGATTGATGTTCTGTATATATGTAATATGTGTCTTATGTAATATTCTTTTGGTCTCTATTTGGTTTATTTCCTCCATTATTTTGATTACTTCTTTTTTTGTGCTAATTCTGAAATTATTCTGATTTTTTTTCAGCTCCTTCAGTTGTATAGTTAGCCCATTTACCTGGTCCCTTTTTAATTTCTTGAAAAAGGCACTGAACTGTCTGTTAGCACTGCCTTGGCCATTGTCCCATAAGTTTTGATACATTGTGTCGATGTCTACATTTGTTTTACCCAGTTTTTAAGTTTCCTCTTTGATTTCTTCTGTAACCCATTGTTTATTCAGTAACATGTTATTCAGTATTTTCGTATCTTCTGGGTTACTTTGATTTCTTGGTGTCCAGTTTTACTCCATGATGATCTGAGAAAATGCGTGGTATAATTTTGATTTTTAAAATTTGCAGAAGCTTATTTTGGGATCTATGGTGGGGTGAATCTGTGAGAAGGTTCTATGTACTGATGAAGGAAAAGTATATTACGTGTCTGTAGAATGAAAGGTTCAGTAGATGTCATTAAATCCATTTGTTTTATTGTATGTGTGACTCCTGTTGTTTTATTTCATTTTTAAATGCAATTGAGTGCTTTGCTGGATATGTTATATGGGCTGAACTTTTTTTTTTTTTTTTTTTGGATGTAGAATATATAACTCCACACTCTTCTGGCCTGTAGGGTTTCCTCTTAGAAGTCAACTGTGGGTGTGATTGGTCCTTTACATGCTATCTGATGTTATTTGCATGCATATTTAAATGTCTTTTCTTCGTATTCAAGAGTTAGATTATGATGTGCTGTGCTATGATGCAGTGAGGATTGATTCTGATTTAATCTACTTTGGGTTGTCTGCCCTTCCTGTATTTGGATTCCCTTTCGCTTTTCCATGTTGGGGAATTTCTTGTTTATTGTTTCATTAAATACATCTTTCAATCCAGCGTATTTTTCCATGCTTTCGGGAATTGCTATGATTTTTATGTTTGGTCTTTCTATATTGTTACTTAATTCTTGGACAGTTTTCTTAGCTTTACTCACTGTCTCTTCCATATTTCTGATTATTTTGGCGTTTTCTCATGTAGTGTCTTCCAGCTTTGAACTTCTTTATTCTGCCTCACTCATTCTATTATTGAGACTTTCCATTGTATTTTTAATTTGCTCTATCGAATTCTTCATTTCAGTTTGATTTTGAGTTCTGATGCTTCCTGTGTAATGTGTTCCTTAAATTCCTTGAACTGTAGCTGCTTCTTGCTGTTTTTAAAGAGCATTATAATGATGACAATTTTTTTATCCAATAGTTCCACGATGTCTTCATCAGCTATTTCTGATTGAAACACTGTTTAGATTCTTTGTAGTGGAGGCATCGGTATCCTAGTTAGTGAAGCCTGTGCCTCTTCTTTTGTTCTTGGCGACTGTATTTCGGGTTAGTGGATTCCACTCGTCAGGTGGACTTGATTATTAAGAGCTCTTTCATCCTCAGGGCAGCAGGTGAACCTGCTGTCCCTGTTCAAGCTTGGTTCTCCACCGAGTTTCAGTCTCGGGTTCCGGTGTTGTGTTCCTGCCATGGCCTGAGAATCCAGCACACCCAGGTCTCCTCTCTTCTTCCCTTGTGGGCATATGTCATGGCTGTCCCCTTTTCTGGCTTATGGCTGTGTCAGTGCCTGGGACAGGTTAGGCATCGGTTGTGTGACTCCTTTTTGATGCTGTGCTCTGGGTCCGCTCTGTGAGGTACACTGATTTTTTTTCCCTCTTCTTGCTGGAACCTATTAGCAGTTAGGTCATTGGATAATTCTAGCCTATTTTTGACATGATCTGCTAAATGTCAATTTGGTATTATTTTCCTTGTGGGACCAGCGAAATGCATTGGTGGTATCAAATTGTATGGAAGGCCTTTTGAGAGTCAGATGTGGGTTCTCCTTGAGCTTGGTAGATGCACATGCTTTGCTACAGTACTCAGAATGTCACCGGAGGTGCCCCTCTCAGCGGAGGTGGAGGCGGAGTCATGAGCTCCATCCCTGCTCCAGTGCCTGTCTGTAGGGACTCTGCTGCTTTGCCTCAGCTGGTGATCAGACAAAAAGGTCAGTGGGAACGGCATTCGGTGGCTTGATTCACCTCCTGTCCTCAGTGATCCTCCCTCCACCTGCTTGCGGTGGGGTTTCTGTGGAGCCACCTTCTCTCTGCTTCTCTCCACTAATCCCTCTCCATTCATCTCAACATGTCATCACCATAGTCCACTGTCTTTCCTGTCCAACATGTAGCACCGATAATAGGATGGTGAAATGACACTTATGGTTTTAACTATGTTGTATTCGAAGAAAAGAAACAAATTAATTCAATATATGAAGGGACTTTAATAATTTGTGGAACAACAAAATGCGATGATAAGCTAATTATGATGCAAAAAATCTGAAATTTGTACATACTTTCCTGCATAGTATACATTTCCCATTATCCATTTGAGATTCCTCTTCTGTTTTAAGGTAGATAGTGAATGTGTATTTAAGACCAAGAGCGAAAAAAAAAAATGGATGTGGTTGCCAAGAATGGTGAGACAAGCACACCCAAGCGAAAAGAGTCGAAGCAATCGGATTCTAAAGCATTCACAGAAGTTCCATTGCTAAGCAAACCACTTCACAGACTACTGTCTCAGCTGTGAAAGCGGATTTACTTATAATTTGCCAAGACTGAACAGCTTTGAATTGCCAGGTGAAGAAAAGCCAGAATACCCAAGTTAGAGTGGAGAGAAAGACTATGGTGATGCAAAATAACATAAAAACAAATTACTTAGGGGAATGAAGAAATCTGGTCTCCCAAAGGAGGTTGCTACTTCCGCCTTTGTTCCTACAGCACCCTGATGACAGCAGCAAAGCTACTGAAAGTGATGGCCCAAGATGGGTGCTTTTAAGTTTTCTGTGGATGAAGAAAAAATTAACATGATAATTTGATTCATTTTCCCCAGACAGATTCATAGACATTTTGTTTCTTCATTCTTTTCCCTCTATTAAATGTTTTATTAAAATAAGTCAAAATGAGTGTACTGCTGAGCAAACCTGAAGTGAGTCAGAATGAAATGAACAACATGAAATCTGCAAAACCTGCTGGAAGCTGGATTGGTTTGCTCAGCGGGAGCGCGACTTTCCCTTGGGCTTTGTCCTGTAGATATCTCTCAAGAAAAGTTCCTCCCGCATTCCCTCTTCTTTTCCCATTTTGATTGCACAATAGAAAGATCATGATTTCAGCCACTCACCTGCAGGTTTCTGTCTTTTCCATGTTCCTTTTGTCCCTCAGATATTTTTTTTTGCCTGTTTAATATTTTGTGAGAGGTCAGAGTAGTTACATAAGTGAATAATTCTGAGATATTTTGAGCTACTTTTACATATGTACATGCCAGAAAAAGTCTAAATCTTCTTTTAATGGAGTGAAAACATAAGAAGCTTTGGAGGAGACAGTCACGCAGCCAACAAAAGCCTCAACAGCAGCCAAGGGATGCTCCAAACTTGGGCTGGTCTCGGGGCAGCGGCTGAGATCTCCACCAGTCCTATCTAAATACCTTGGCTTGATTCCTGTCTCTGTGCTTGACTCCGGCTTCCTGGGGGTGAGCTGGTATGGGGTTCTTGCCACCACGTGTCATCCAGGATGGTGTCCCTAGCTCTTGACCTAGTCCCTGCTTTGATGCGCATTTGTGCAGTGAGCCTGTGGATTGGAACCTCTGCCGCTTTACTTTTCATATGAAAGAAACTTGAAAAGGGAGCAAGGGCTTATCAAAAATGGTTTCTAAATCAGCGGTCTCCAGCTTTCCTTTCTGCAGTGATGGGAATATTCGGACTGTGCACCTTATTGGTGACAGCAAACAGCACTCACTTGCTGCTAAGTTCTTGAAACATGACCTATTTAATTAATGAAAAAATTTTAAATTTTATTTAATTTCAGTTAATTAAATTTGAGTAGTTACATGTAGGCAGTGGTTACAGTGTGGCTCTATCTGGGCCTCACTGGTTTATTTTAATTCAGTTCAACTTGTAACTACTTCTAACAGGGAATAGGAGAAGCAATGTTTTTTTTTTTTTTGTATTGAAAAACATATTTCTGAGTCACGAAAAATCTTTCACTGCATTTGGGAAAGAACCTAGGATACTGCTGGATACTTTCTTTTTTAAACAATTATTTAGGTAAAAAAATGGTGAAAAGGTAATTATATGAATATAACAAAGATATTGTTAGCATTTATTTAGATTGATACCTACCCACACATGTATAATTGATACTCTGTGGTTAAACTTGACTTTCATTATTTCAAATTTGTGCTCTTCCCTATCGCCAGTGAGAACCTTAGCCTTGGGAAAATGTCAGATGTAAGTCACACATGTGGCCTTTGTCAGGCTCTTAACTCAATATAGGAGCAAGGTACCACAACATTTGGAAAATCACAGGTTCGAGACACAGCTCCGTCCTATTATTTCAAGTTTCTGAAATCTAGCTCTCACCGATGCCCCTGCCCAGTGTTTGGAAATCCAGGTGAGCAGTGTGCCGCCTTACCTGGGCTTGTCCTTAGCCTCAGGCCCTCGCTCGGCCTTCATCGGATCACATGATTGGGATGGTCTTCTAGCATTCTGTTCTTTACTGTTCTGAATAAATGGAGCCAAATGATCTACTACAGATGACACATTTCTGTGGGTCAGAAGTTATGCTTTCCTCCACACTTACATTCAATGTCAACTTCAGCATTAGAGACCATCATCACATTTTGAGCACAATTCACATTTCCTTTTGCTTCTGTGTGAGACATTGGCGCTCCAAACTTTTCCTTTAAATTTGATTTCCTTTAAGACTCATGTTTGGTATGACTTGGAGAAATTCTGAATATTTTGCTGACTCAGAGGGAGGGATATCAAGGGTGGAATCTGGTGTTTGGCACCAAGCTGCTTCTGTGAACGTGTGGATCCTGGAAAGGGGAGACTTCAAGAAGAGGCAGCAGCGGCTGAGGAGCAACAGAGAAGAAAGTGTTTCCCTCCTGTCGTCTTTAGAAATCATCTTACTGCTAGGCAATTAGAAAGCATATGTTTACTAATCTGAATTTTCTGGTTTATCATAATAGTTTTCTGCTTGGATCACCATGTATTGCAAAATGTACACCATGTGTTGCTCATTTTAAATTGGGTAGAGGTGGCCATTAGGAGACAAATTCTGTCAGAGGACCTAGGTTTGATTCCCGGCTTTAGTTCTTGATTAAACTTCCACTAATGAAGACCCTGCAGAGCAGTGATGACAATTCAAGTGGTTAAATTTCTACCACTCATGTAGGAGACCTGGGTTGCGCTCCTGGCCTCTGGTCAGCTCTAAGCACCTCTGAGTACTGGTCGCTGCCCAGCCCTGGCCACCATGTGTTTCTGGGGAATGGGCTGAACTACTGTCTTTTTTTGTATCTTCCTGTATCTCAAATTAGAGACAGTGACCAGGTTGCTGGGGATGAAAACTGAAAGCAGAACTGAAGTGTTATGACAAAGCTTCATGTCCGTATTCCCTGGTCTGGTTGGTCCCTTGAGATACCCTCTGTGCTGGAGTCCTTGGGCCTCTTGGTCTTTGTCATTAGTGACTCATTCTCACTCTGGCATTAATAAGAATACTGGAAATGAATGTTACTGGTGGCTTCATTTACGAATTCTGAAGATAATTATTAAAACCTTTCCCATAAGAAATACAATGAGATTATCTTTTAAGATCTGACTAGGCTATCATACTTTCCTGGATCTGTTATATTCAAGTAATGGAGTTTAACTAAGCATTGAAATTCAGTAATTGTGTCAGGAGAAAAAAAAGCCTCAATGCCAATACACTGAGTTTGATTAAAAAAAAAAAAAAAGAATTCCAGTATCAAGAACATTAACAAGGGGGTGGGGATCTGGCAGGAATTGAGTCACGTGCCCTGGGTCCCTGTGCCCACCTGTCAGGTGGGTGCCAAGTTCAAGAACCTAGAGGATGCAGAATCTGGTGGGGCTCGGGTTGCCTGGCCCAGGCCCTGGGACCCACCTGCTTGGTGGGTGCTGGGTTCATGAGCCCTGGGAGCGGGGCATTCTGTGGGGCTTGAGTACTAGGGGTTTAAACCAGCCACACCCACAGTCATCGAAGGTGAGGCAAAGGTGTTCTTTGGCCATAAGAATCACCACTGGAGACAAATTGGTGAGGAAGGTACACTTGATCATGCATAAGTTACAGCTTTTAAAAGTTAAGAAAGGGGAGGACAGGAGGGTGTCCTCCAGCAATCCTCCCACCCCAAAGACACTGTAATTGGCTAGAAGGCACGTCTATTTCCCTTGACCTTCTGGTCATGTCAGAGGTCATGCTCTATGTGTATTCTCCTTGACCTTTTAGTCGGAGGTCATGTTCCACTTGTAGGCCTGAAAGCTGTGCCTCAGGTCATAAGCAGATCGACTCTAAGCCATTCCCACTAGGTAGCAGGCAGGGCCCTGGGAGCAACTGCCCACATTGGGTTGCCTGGCCCTGGTGCTCGCACCTGCCTGTGAGTGGAAAGGCATACAGTGGATGCAGAGCCTGAAGCACACGGAGAACACGGCAGCCCGATTGGTACCATCGCAGAGGAAGGAGAACAGAGCAAATTAGACAACTACCCCAGCAAACGATGACCGCAAAAATCCGGGTGAGTGGAACTTGAGGTTGACCTTGTCAGCCATTGGACATTGGGAGGACTGCCTCATCCCAGATCAGTGAAAACGACAGCATTTCACAACTATCCAAGCCATTTGGTCAGAACCCTCAACATGGACTGCACTGGACTGCACTGGAACCCTGGGGTGATACTGGGTGGTGGCGCCCCATCCCTGGGCACTGGGACATTTGAGAGGCTGGGTGTGGTTTCTCCCTTTAACTCGCCCCTTCCCTTAGAAACAAGAAGAAATAGAGAATTTGGAAGCAATGATTTTGTCCACATTTCCCTAATCCTCAATCTTTCCTACACTGGTCAACCATGTAATTATCATAAAAATTAAAAACTGAAGAAGAAATATTAACATAAATCTTACAGAGAAAATGTTTATTTCCAGATATTACTATAAAGAAAAAGCACAAAATCCAGTTGAACTCAGCTTTCAACATTTTATTAATTTATATGTGTATTTTTATAGCTAATTATTATTTATACAAGAATATATTTTGTGATTGTGTTTTTGCGCATATGTACAAGCAAACACATACAAAATATTAACTTTAGAAGTTTTTGTTTGTTTTCATTTTTTTCATTTGAAAGGCCAACACACACACACACGCACACTCCCTAACTGCCTGCACAAACTAGGAGCAGGAGACTCAATGGAGATCTCTCATGTGGGTGACCTGACCCCAGTTTGTTTAGATTTATTTACTTATTTGAAAGTAAGAGTTTCAAAGAGAAAGTGACAGAGATGCTCCATTCCCTGGCTCCTTCTGAAGGTGAGTTCAAGGACAGGGCTTGGCGAGGCTGACGTCAGGAGCTGCAGCTTCACCGGCTCTCCCGGGCGGAAATCAGGGAAGCACGTTTCCGGACAGGCCACTGCTGCTTCACCCCGGCTATTGGCAGGGATCTGGACTGGAAATGGGGCAGCTGGGACACGAACTGGCCCCCATAGGGGATTTTGGGTTGCAGGTGGTAGCTTTATGTGCTATGCTGCAGCGCAGGCCCCAGAATCCCAGTTGTTGGCCTTCCCACCATTCGCAGCGTGACTTGCAGGAAGCTGGAAGTCAAAGTGGAGCCGGGACTGGAACTCAGGCACGTAATGGGATGCTAACATTCCAGTTTATATCTCACTGTGATCAATGCCTGCATCTAAAATTTTAGCTTTCTAGGGTTGCATAGCTAGTAGTGCTTTGGGCTATATGAACTAAACCACATGGATTTATTTTCTAGCTGTCCTGGAGGCTACCCATTCCTGCTCAAGATGTCATTAGGATTGATGTCATCTGGGCTTCTCACTTTCAGTTGGGAATGGTACCTCTTCCTTTGCCTCCCTAATTTCTTCTTTCTGTAAAACCTCTACCCATGTTGGCTTAAGGCTCATGCTAATGACCTTATTGTAACTTAATCACCTCTTTAAGAAGTTGGTTTTGAATGCAGTTACATTCCTGGGTGATGGGTGCTAGAACTTCAAATGGATACATTTTTAGGAGACATACTTTAGCTTCTATTTCCTCACAATTGGCTCTGATTGATTTTTATCTAAGAATTCACTTGTTCTTTTATAACAGATAGTACAGTTAAATGGGACAAGATGAATGGCTCTGTGAATGTTTTCATAATATGCATTTAAAATTTTAGGGGGAAGGAGAGAGAGAGAGAGAGAACTCTCATGCTGGTTTACTCCCTAAATGTTTTCACTGCTTAGAGTTGGGTGAGGCCAAAACTAGGAGCCGGGAACCCAAAGCAGACCTCCCACACAGATGAACCCTAACTGCTGCATGAGGGTCCACATTAGCCGGGATTTGGAATAAAGAACCAAGGTTGGCTTACAGACCCAGGCATTTGCAGTGGAATATGGTGCCATCACAGGATAAACATTCACCCCTATAAGACATGTATTTCATGACCTTTTTGAAAACCCTTCATGTACATAGATTTCAAACATTTATTAATACAGCTACAACAGTTTAATTCATTTCATGAGCTTTTTGTAGCTGTCTTGTCTATGCGCATAAATCATTTTGTTTTGATTTCGTAATTAAGAAAATTGAATTTTCAACCTTTTTGGGATTTACTTATGTGAACATATGGATTTTAGATCCATTTTGTACATTTTCCAAATTACTGTTATTTCGTTGCTTCCATGACTGCATTTGAGCAGTCACCTATTTGAGATTCTGTCGTTATCATGCACTAAATCACATCTGTTTGGATTTTTTTTCATTTTCATAAGGATTTATTTATGTATTTGAAAGCCAGAGTTACAGTTAAAGAGAAAGATCTTCCACCTGCTGTTTCACTCCCTAATTGGCTGGACCAGGCCAAAGCCAGAGCCCAGAGCTTCCTTTGGGTCTCCCATGAGCACAGTGGCCTAAGCACTTGGACCATCCTCTGTTGCTTTCCTACATTGCAAGCAGAGTATGCAAGACTCAGACTGGTGCTGATCTGGAATGCTGGTGTTGCAGGCGGCTGCTTAATTTGCCATGCCACAATGCTGATCTCTATTTTGATCTTCATAAACTTTTTCTTCTATTCATTTGTGGAGATTCACCTGCTCACTACTGTCCCTGGTAGCCCCCTCTGCCTTTCTGACAGCACGCTGGTTAGGACCTGAAGCTTCTTGTCCTCCTAGCAACAAAAGGTTAATCTTGTGTCAAGCTTTCATGAGGCCTTCAGGTGTTTCAGGCCATAGCATGAGCATGGAACTCATGCTTCCTTGCCATGCAGAACAGTGGGAAGCAGCTCTCCATGTTGCTGATCCTTCCTCAGTCTGGTAAAGCAAGCTGCATCTGCCAAGAGGGTGCAAGCAGGATCATAAAGCTAGTAATCTATGGACAACCTCTCTTAGAAGAAGTCTGCTGAGAAAGGAGTATCCCCAGGACCAGGAGGCTGTAGATGTTCTCCAGCCTGGAGCCTAGGGAGCGTTACAAGTATGAGGCTGTGCAATGACTGCCCACCACTGTGCAGGACACAGTGGAGGGGTCTGCAAGGATTGAATTAAGCTGGTAATCATAAACACCATAAACACCAGTTTCCTTTTAAAGAGCTTTTATTTAGCCCACTATTTATGAAGCAGAAAGAGAGAGAGAAATAAATGGAAAGAAATGAAGAGAAAGGAGAGAGAGAGAGAGAGAGAGAGAGAATGTTGTCCTCTGTAGGTTCAGCCTCCAAATGTGGCAAGGTCAGGGTAAGTAGAAGCTCAAGAGTCGGGAAATCAGGTGAGGCCTCACCTGTAGGGGGCAGGAAGCCAGCTCTGTCAGTCATGACCTGACGTCTAGTAGTGGGACTGCTGGGCGCTACTTCAACATATCCAAAGTAGAAAAAATCATTCTGTTGCAAAGATATCAATGGCCACTGATGCTGTATTCATAATAGTCAAGATATAGACTCATCTGAAATATTCAACAGTGGTTGGATGGAAAAATAAAATATGATAAAGTGCACGAACGAGAATGCTGTTCAGCCTTCAAAATGAAAATACTGTTATATGGGGCAGCATGGATAAGTGTGGGGAACAGCATATGAGTGAAATAAAGAATAAACGTAAGGACAAATATAATACGATCCCAGTTGTATACTGAGTATGAAAGAGCAGAATTCAGAAGCAGAGAGTACATTGGTTGTTTTCAGGACCTGGGCATGGAGAAGGTAACTGGGAAAGTACTGATGAGCAGTTAGATTTTCATTTTAAGATTTACCTATTTAAAAGCAGAGTAGAAAGGCAAAGAGAGCATGAGATCTCCCATGTTGATGTAGGAGCCCAAATGCTCAGGGCATCTTTTTTTATTGGACACATAAACAAGGAACTAGATCAGAAGTGGAGAAGGTAGAATTTGAATCATGTCGGATGTTGGCAATGACAGTGGTAGCTTAGGTGGCTGTGCCACAATGCCAGTCCCAGAAAGGATAAGTTTTAAGAGATGTACTGCACAATATGTTTACTATAGTTAATAACAATGTATTATATATTTGTTAATTGGTTGCAAGTGTTATCACCACCAAAAAAGTGTGTAATGGCAACACAGATGTTAGCTTGACTTAGCAATTCCATATATGCATATCTTGAAAGATTATTTTGTACAGCAAAATACATAAAATTTTATCACGTATTATCAATAATGAGACAAAGAAAATACATGGGAGGTATATAGATGCAAAGAAGTTATTCTACACTTTCAAGACATAGATATTTATCATGATAAAAATATTAAAAATATTTTGGTATTGGAAAAGCAATATCATACTG
This sequence comes from Ochotona princeps, assembly GCF_030435755.1. NCBI lineage: Eukaryota > Metazoa > Chordata > Mammalia > Lagomorpha > Ochotonidae > Ochotona > Ochotona princeps. Next base: position 12,065,449 of record NC_080832.1, on the reverse strand, counting down.
GTAGTTCTTTTACATTAAATGTGTCAGTATTTATATCAAGAAAGGAAACATGGAAACGTCCATGTTAAGGTTTTGAAAATAGTCAATTACCACTGTTTCCCTGACAAGGTTCTTTTTTGTCTCTGTGCTATTTTATAGTCAACACAATATATTGACATACAATTTAATAATGTATGGGCAAAACAGAATGCATAGACCTGTAGTAACTGCAGTTGTATGTATGCTAAAATATGTTAAAATATCGTATATATATTAAACATGCTAAAATATTATGGATTTGAAATTGCAGTTAATTTGTAAAAAGATGTTTTATGAAATAGATGCTAACATCATTGTCCTTTTTTTAAAAGCAATCTTATAGTTCACTCTTAAGCCACAGTTGAAGTAGATCCTAGTTGGTAGCGTATTGAATGGGGAAAAAAATTGAAATAGTTCCACTAAGATCCAGAATCAAATGGGGAAGTCCACCTTCACCATGGCTTTCCAATAGAATTCTGAATTAGTAAACCATTTGATGGTTTACTAATTTCCTCATTGTTGAGAAGTCCGAGTTGATTATGTATTTAATATGATAACCATTTGTGTGCTGTGAATTGCATTAAGAGTTATGTAGGGCAGAGTTGATGCTTACTAAATGTACAAAATGGATTGATGAGATTAGCCAGTTAAATCTTTTCACCAGTAAGGCACTCAACAGCCCATGAGATATTTATTAAAAATGTCAAGTAAATCCTCTTATTTTTGCATCATAGTGTCAAATAGCAGTAAAATAAACATGTTAAGATCCTTAATCTACTGCTATGTTTCACTGTAAAATTTACCTTTGTTAAAATTTGCTTCTGTTCAAATTTGTTGAGACCGCACGTAAAAGTATCCTAATATTACTTTGGCTGGTATTTTCTAATTACTGTATAACATTTTGGGAATGCAAATTTTATTTGTATGTCAACTACAGTTAAGCATGTGCCGTTTGTTTTTCTTACTCATGTTCTTATCACAGTTTAATAAATGTTTTTTTTATTAAAAAAAAAAAAGAATTCTGAAAGTTTTAGCCAGAGCCATTAGGCAAGAAAAAGAAATCAAAGGGATACACACATTGGGAAAGGAGAAGTCAAATTACCCCTGTTCGCATGTGGCAGACTTCTAGACATAAGAAAATCAGAAGATAAGCACTAGGAGACTCTCAGAATTCATTTGAAAACGTGGAAAAGTTACAGATGAGAAAATCAATGCAGGGGTCAATATCATGTGTACACAGCAATTCTATGGCTAAGAAAGAATGTATAAGATCAGTTTAATGAACAATAACTACAAATAATGTAAACATCTTGGATAAATTTAACCAAGGATATATTAAAGATATCTATAATAAAATTATTTTAAGGAAAGAAATGGAGAAAGACACACAGAAAATGATCAAATACTCCATTTTCATGGACTGGAAGAATGAATGCCACCAAAATGTCCATATCATTCAAAGCAATTTACAGATTCTGTATGCTTCTAATGAAAATATCAGACATTTCTCTCAGATTAGCAGAAGTGATGTTAGGATTCATATAGACGCCGAGACTTTGAATAGCTAAAGCTATCTTAAACAATAAAAACAGAGCCAGAGGCCGTGGTGGGGTAACCTAGTGTCCAAAGTCCTCACCTTGCATGCCCAGGATCCCATATGGATGCTAGTTCCTGTCCTGGCTACTCCAGTTCCCATTCAGCTCCCTGCTTGTAGCCTTGGAAAGCACTTAAGGACAGCCCAAATCCTAGGAATCCTGTACCCAAGTGGGACACCCAGAAAAAGCTTCTTGCTCCTGGCCTTTTATCAGCTTAGTTCCAGCGTTTGTGGACACTTGGGGAGTGAACCATCAGACAGAAGAGCTTTCTCTCTGTATCTCCTTCTCTCTGTACATCTATCTTTCCAATAAAAAACAAATTAAGAAAAAAGCCAGGGACAAAGCAATAATAGATTTCAAAAGACACTAAAGGAAAGTACATTCAAAAGAATCCAATACAACACAAAAGAATAGATATGTAGGGAAGTGAAACAGAATGGAAACACTAGAAATCAATCAATGTAACTACAGTCAATTAATATTTGACAAATGACTTCACTCCCTGGAGAAAGGATGGTCTGCATTAAATGGTGCTGGGAAAATTGGATCTCTGCATGAAGATCAAATATCAACTCGGAATGGATCAGGGATCTAAGTCTAAAACCTGATGAGGATCTTGGGTCACTATTCCCATGGGAGGGCATGAAAACTAGGACGAGGGCTGGGATGGCTAGATAGAGAGGCACTCAACAACATCTGTGAGGGCTGGATGGTTGAGTTGGTTAGATAGAACTAAGCTTTAATACCCATTGACAAGTACCAGAGCCAAATGGGATGGGGGACAGACTGGTCTTCTGCTACACATACTGGCAAACCATGGTAGGGGACGGGCTTGGTGGGGGTTATTGTGGGTGGCCCCGACTAGGCTGCAGCTCCCACTGGTTGATGTAAGGGCCGAACCAGACTGGACTGCAACACCCAGTGGTTCCAGTGCAACTCGGGACTGAAAACAGAACCAACCCAGCAATTGCAACCACCAGCTGATCGGGGTGATGGACTGTGCCGGGCCCTGTGCTTGCTAGAACATATAAGAATCTAGTCTGGGAATACCTCAAAGTATCTTTGGAGATCTCCCCAATCGAACTGCTGGACTCAGAACTCTAACCAAGAAAAGACAGAAGACAGAACAGGTCATTCATCTCAGCTATATGTTGGCAGCAAATTATGGGGCAAACGGAGACTTTATGATGGACCATATCAATCGGTGGACGACCTCATCGAGCGAAACTGGCAGTGATTCATAACTGGAGAACTATTAACACCACTCGAGCACATATCTCAGAGCATCCCCCACATCCGGGACTTGGGGTGGGCGGGAAACCGGGTGGGGCTTCTCCCTCAATATCCCCCTTTACCTCAGATACATGATGGAAACAATATGGACATAATAGCATTACCCACTTCCCTATCCCCCTGAACCTTTTTTTTTTCTTCTTTTTCCTTTAACTGTAATTAACTATGTAAAGATTGTCAACAACAATACAATAAAAAAAAAAAAACCTGATGAGGAATGAAAAATGGGGGAAACTCCGCACGACGTTGGTATAGGAAAAGACTTCTTGGGTAAGACCTTAGAAACATAGGAAATAAAGGTAAAATCAGACACAGATGTTTCCGTCCAACTGAGTTTTTGTACAGTGAGCTGTCAAGTGAAGAAACATTTAACAGAATGGGGAAAATGTTTTCAAAGTATGAATCAATGAATGATTAACATCCAGGGAATACAAGAGCTCAAGAAACTCAATCACAAAACAATCCATTTCAGATATGGGCAGACATAAGCAGATGTTTTTCAAAAGACGATATGAAAGTGGACAACAGACATTTGAAAAAAATGCCTGGTAGCCACCAGGGGAGTGCAAATGTAAACTACAGTGAAGTTCCACCTCGATTATGAATGGTGGTGAGGCTATGGAGAAGAGAGATTTTACCCATTGTTGGTAAGAATGTAAAGTAGTATGCTCACTGTGGAAGATAGTATGAAGAGACCCCAGAAATCTGAACAAAGACTTACCATATGGCCCAGCCACCCTACATCTTGGAATTTACCTAATCCTGTTTTCTTTATATAAGTAAAAAATTTTAATTTTAAATATACAAAGCAAAATGATAGAAATGTTAGAATAAACATTTATAAGGTTTCATGTAAATGATTTGACCAAAAGAGCAGGGAAGAAAATATCTGGCTGCCAATGACTTAAGAATTTCTACGTCTAAAGTCAGCTAAGCAAAACGCAAAAATTCTTAGAAATATGTAACTCAGACCAATGCTTATTATCTCCATCATGAGTACTTTCTAGTAATGTACAAATATAAGACACATACTCCTTAATAAAAAGTAAAAGTGATATGAAAAGTTAAGTAGCAGAAAAATATATATATAGGAAGATGCACATAAACTAATTGTGGTCAAGAAGTGAGGGGGAGGCCTAAAGGGGGGATCCCTATACCTACAGAAATGTATCATGGATAACAGTAATTTAAAAAAGAAGAATTGCTAGGGATTGTTCAGAAAACCTAAAAAAAAAAAAAAGAAGTAACATTAAAAAACTATTAAATGCAACTTTTACACAAAAATGAAGGATAAGAACTCAAGGATAGTGACTTGTAAGACAAATAGCTTCTCCAAATGTTACACGATGGTAGATGTCTGTAGACTGTTTAGGGAGAGCACTTCTGAAATAGTTGACAAAAGTAAAAATCCACATACCACTTTTTGGGGGGCGGGATATAATTTTCTGTGTTGTTTCATAGTTCTGCATGTTTTGAAAGCAGAGTCATGGTTGTTTTTGTTGTACACCATCTTTCCAAGAATGTTTGCAGAGTGAAGACTCCTGGATGATAGAGATAATGTCTCCCTTTGGAAACAGGAGCAGGTGTTTTATCACTCATTACCAGAGATTTGTATGCCTTCAATTCAGAATTCTTTTGTTGTAACCTGACCCATCTGTGGGTACCTGGACCTCTTTGTACCACCTTATGGGAACTGGGACTTGGAGCATGGAGAACTGATGCAAGTACTAGCAATATGGCTGCTGCTACTTTTTCTAAGTATTAAAATAGTATCTGTTATTTATGCATGTGTGTGACACTTTATGCGAGCACTCAGGATGTGGTGGAAAGCTACCTTTACTAACCTACATATAGGATAAAAACTTCAGATGTTAAATATCCTGATGCCTTTAGTCAAGTAATATCCATTTTACAAATATGTATTATAAAAATAACAATTTCTAAGAATGTTATTTATAAGAAAAAGATAGCAAAATGCTGGAGAAATTTAGATATTCATCCATGTTTAAGTAAAACACTGTGATGTAGTTATTTTGGTAAACGTTGTGAAGAACTAAAGAAACATCGTTGAATATCTATCCATCATCTATCTAATTTATGTATCTGTAGATACACATACAGAGCAACTGTTTTTAAGTCAAGTTGCAAATCAATTTGCGGAATGCCATTTTCTCATAAATCAAAAGAATTGAAACTTGGAAATGCCTAGGTATGTGTTTGAATGCTGGAAGAGCGCGCTTACACAGGCATTGCCCCTACATGAAGGAGTGAAGACAGGTTTCCAGGAGGCGCCAGCTGATTGTTTCCTTACTTAGTCACTAGAGCAGCTAAATGTTTCTTTGTAGCCTGTAAGAAAAGATGCCAATTGAATGTTCATTTCTGATTAATTTTGAAATTTATATTCTTCTGAGCATATTTCTCAAATCCTGTGACATCAATTGCTCATGTTTTTATTCAATATTCTTTCCCATGGTGTTAGTCAGGTTTTTTGTTACTATAACTAACTATCCAAGACAAGCTACTTAGGTAGGAGGGAGGCTTATTTTGAAGATTTGCTGTCCAGTATTGGGCAGACCTCATCGGTTTGGTCTCTGATTTGCAGAATGTGCAGCATGTGCAGAGACGGACCATGTAGCAGACCAGGAAGAAAAGTCAGTTAGACACAAGCCACCTGTTATTATGTATTCTTTGAGAGATCCACCCTCCACAGGCATGTCCCTAGGAACTGAAGGACCTCCTGCTAGGTCCACCTCGTAACCACTGCAATTGGATCATGCTTTCACATTTCTTTAGTTCCACTAACCTAAGACGTTGGGGTTTAAACTTTTGCATGAAATGAGGAGCCAAATCATGTGCAAGCTATAGCTCTACATTCTTCTTTTCTGATATATCTTCAACCAGCAAGAGAAAACGTACTGATACAAAATCTTTCTTCTTTTAGATTAGTATAGAGTTTGTGCTATTCTTCATCCCTTTCTACAGTCTGCTGTTTCAAACACCTGGAAGCTCAGTGTGGCTATGCCTGAAGTTGCCGTGAAACAACCAGTACCAGTCTGCATGACCTGATTTTAGAGATTTTTTTCACATGAGAAAGAAGTGCGATCATCTTTGGTTCAAGGCACTACGGTTTTTTTTTTTAAATTTATTTATTTTTATTACAAAGTCAGATATACAGAGAGGAGAGACAGAGAGGAAGATCTTCCATCCGATGATTCACTCCCCAAGTGAGCCGCAACGGGCCGATGCGCGCCAATCCGAAGCCGGGAACCAGGAACCTCTTCCTGGTCTCCCACGTGGGTGCAGGGTCCCAAAGCATTGGGCCGTCCTCAACTGCTTTGCCAGGCCACAAGCAGGGAGCTGGGTGGGAAGTGGAGCTGCCGGGATAAGAACCGGCGCCCATATGGGATCCCGGGGCATTCAAGGCGAGGCCCTTAGCTACTAGGCCACGCCGCCGGGCCCAAGGCACTACTGTTAACCTTTAACACATTTTGACAACTGTAATCAAATATTATTCTAAGTAAATGCAAGACTCCTAGAAGGAAATATGTACAGCCTCTGAGGAGAGCACAGAGCCAGGAGCCTCTTCATCGGGTCAGCAGCTCCACGTTTGGATTTAGAATCTCTCTTGTAGTTGTTCTTGCCACAATTCACTTTTTTTTTTACTTTTTATAAAGTTTTATTAAAAAATTATGATACAGTTCCATAGGGATTTTCCCTTCCACCCTCCCCCACTGCTTTCCTCTATATTATTATAATAGTATAGTCCTTCAACAGTCTTTTTTTTTTTTTACAAACGTTGTCACAATTTACTTTTTAACAGAAACAGCTGCCCTTACAGTTTAGAAGATATAAAGATTTTTTTTTTACATCAAAGTATTGCAAACTTTCATCTAATGGTGAGATTTTTTCATTTATTTACTCTGCCTGTGATGGAATTTAACTTGGTGTCAAAATTCTGCTTTCTGTATCCACCAATTTTTTCTATGAATGTTTTAATGTTCTTGCTCCAAATGTCTTGTCTCAGGGAGTTCAGATTGGGAAGTTTACAGGCAAAACCAAATCCTCGAGGTTGTTTCTATGGCGTATCCGGACTCAGCTCATTAGGGCAGCCCAGTAGGTCTGGCATCTTTGAAAGAAATTTAACCTCTACTTAACAGTCAAATTCCTGGTCAATATTTACTGGAAAGTTTAAAATATTTTCTCATTTTTGCTAACTGGCATGACATTGCACAAAATTGGTTTTCAGCCTGGAACATCCCGTACCAAAATATGCATTCCCCCTAAATTGAAATTCCAATCTCAGTGTGATTTTCACAATATCCCTTTCTTTTCCTGGTGGTGGTCCAAAAACCATCACTGCTCATGCTGCGTCCAGCCCTTCTCTGTATTTCCCTCTTCAAAGCCCTGGGTAAGTGTGCTGAAATGCACATATGGCTAAGACCCAGTGGGGTGATTTCAATCTGAAATCCAGCTGGATATGGCATCTTGACCTTGAAACCCCAAATTTTACTCACATTGCCGGCACCAAATGAAACGCTTTGAAATTTTGACCTGTGGGACTCAGTCCCACTGTTGAGAAAAGGTGTCCTTTCAGGAAGGGATAATTTCACAAGGACACAGTAAAGGATGTATTTAGGCCCCTGCCATCCTTAAAGACCCTTTATTTCTTTTTATTTCCACTTCACACACAAGCTGCTCTTATCACACTACACTTCAAATAGTGTTTCTGTAACCATCTCTTCTGTGTTCCCCCAATTCTCTACTGACCATCTCGCCTTTTTTCTATTCTCCTTCCCCAAAGCAAAAATACTTAGTGTAATATAGAGTACTATGTAATATGTAACATAGAGTAGAGAGGATTATAAAAAGACCAATACTGAGAATGGTAGAGATCCTTTATAGAGGGTAGAGAAAAAGAAGTCTAGCTCACTTAGAGGTTGATGACTTTCATCTTTGTACAACTATTGCTGAGTATATATCTTGGTCGTGTTAAGCTGGAGGTATAGATTTTAACTGGTGTTAATTTCTGTTTGATACCATTAGGAGACCTTTTGCTCTTCCAACTACCCATGACTATTGCTTAATTACACTACTTATTACTATACACACTACTTTTAACTTCTACAGCAGGAACAGAAAATGACTGTGGATATATTACCCATAGTCTTTCCTTAGCATTTGCTAATTCAAATAGATTTAGAGCTTCAGTTTCCTCTTGCACAAGGTAGCTATGGGAAGAAACTGCTATAATAAAGTATTTTATATTAGATACAAATTCAGTGAATAGTGCCTGGCCTTGTGGTACAGCGGTGAAGCCAAAATTCACAACACTGGCAGTCCCAGTTGGAGTTCTGGTTTGAGTATTGGCTGCTTTGTTTCTGCTTTGGCTCCTTGCTAATGCTCTTGGGAAGGCACCAGATGAAGACCCAAGTCCTCGGTTACCTGTCACCCAGATGCAGGATCAGGAGAGTGCTCCTGGCTTCAGCTTGGTGCAGACCTGGCTGTCGTGGTCATGTAGGCAGGGAGCCAGTGTTTGGAAATTTTCTTTCTCTTTATTTCCCTTTCCCTTATTCTACCTTTTGAATAAAGAAAGAAATAATAATCTTTTTTTTTTTAAAATCAGTGAACCTGAAAGGGATATATCTGATTAATTTATGAGGAAGCATATACTAATTACTTATTTATTTCTAAGCTTAGGGATAAGCTCTATTGTAATCAGATGACCAGATCATAGCAACCACCATATCCCTTCTTAGTCCTGCAGCTCCCTTGTAAGCAAGAGATAGACAAGTACCACAAAGTGCCTTAGGGTCAAGATGCAACCACCAGGCCCCCAGTGCTTAAGAAAGGGGGACTGTGAAAATCAACAAGTGAGCAGCGAAGGGAACCATGATCATCTACTGTAAGTTCATGTTGTTTGCAAACAGAATTAACATTAGTTTTCTATTTGTTGAAAGATTAATCTGTAGACTGTAATAAGAGCAGCATTAAAACCATCATGGTGATTCAAAGGAGTTAGAGGTGGCAGCAGAAAAAGGACATTGTTTTGAAAATGTTAGTCATGTGGAATTATTATGGTATTAACAGAACTCAGGAAAACACACACTACACGAAAGAATAAGTAAAAGACAATATGATAGATTAATAGGTAGGTGATAAAGAAACAAAGAAGCATGAAGTTTTTAAAAAAGGAGATTGAGTAAATTAATCTCTGTTTAGGTCAATATACCTATAGAGTTACTCAGTGTGACCAGATTGTTTTTGTCTTTAAAGTCCATGTGTTGAGGCCCTAACCATGTATGTGACTTCGAATAAACATAGGGTTTGGGGGGAAATAATTAGGTTAACTCTTATATTGAGAATAAGGTTAATGGTGTTCTAAGACATCAGGAGTGTGTGGATGAAGAAGACTAGCGGTGAGTGTGCTCCAAGAGCCAACTCTGCACACCTGGGCCTCAGACATCCAGCCTCTGCACCTGTGGTCAAGGAGACCGTTGTATAAGAGTATCCACCCATTGGGTCCTGATTTCCATCTCTGCTGGGGTCCGTGCAGTAGGTGTGAATAACATGAAGGTGTGAAGAGAGCAGCTCCCCTGCTTGGCAGGGCCCTGGGGAGCTTCCAGCTGTTTGGCAGGGACCAGCGGATTTCTCTCTGACCACCTTGACACAGTTTTGCCCCCTTTTCGCATGGACACTCAACCACCACACTAAGAATTTTGTAATCTATTGAGGCATTGTTGTTTGCCCCTATAAGATGGCTTTTGCAACCAATGTGAGCTTGAGAGTTAATGTTATTGATAATGTCTTGGCGAGTGGGCCTTTAATTGCACACAGGAGTACAATCAAATCCATGTTGTTTCTGGTCACCTTATTGTGTGCCTACCCATTGCCCTGAAATCTGGCCCAGACATGTAGCATGCCTTCTGGGAAATGGCTTGATAAGAATTTTACACATCAATGGAAGAGATGAGAGTATGGGCTGAAAACTACTTTGACAAAAAAATGTAGCTACTGGGACCCTAAAGGCTATCCTGTTACTGGGATCCTAATGGCTGAGCTTGCAGGCCTAAATGGCCAACTAATGTCAATGGCCCCAACCCCAAGAAACCAAGGCCCCAGACTTTTTAACCCATACATAATTCAAGGTAGGGGTGTGGTTGTCACAGGTGGCACCAAAGTTAGAACCCAGACCTGAGGAGAGCAGGTGGGGGCTGGCAAGCCAAGATAAGCAAGGAATGTGGAATCCTTCCTCACTCACCTCTCAAGCTGTTGTAAATTGTGCCCCCCTTGAAGCTATGTCAAACTGCCCTTAAAGAAAACTTTGTAATTGTACTGCTTGGAGCCTCACTCTGCAGTCAAGTGGATGCAACACCATGATGTAAAAAGTCTGTGCCAGAGCTTGTGACTGTTTCTGTATAAATAAAGCGGACAGATTTCTCACATGGTCCACAATGATCTTGGAATTGTAGTGGTCCGTCTCTCTTCTTTCTACGCCTATTTCACGCACCCTTCTCGAGCTTCGAACTCAGCTGGAGCTGGACTCCGGCACATCTCCAGCAGACCAACACACAGATATGAAGCAGCAATCAGTGGCACTATAACTGCAGAAATGGAAAGTGGGAGGGAAGCATTTTTTTTCAGAATGTGGAGGAAAATAAAAACCAATTCTGTGATGGGAGAAGAGACTGGGGAGACAGAGAATGGTGATTCTACATGTAGCTATTGAGTATGATGTTTTTTTTTTTTTTTATGAAGAAAAGAACTGAAGTAATAGCTAGCCAATACTATTTTCGGATGTATAGAGGGCTTGGGTAGATGGTGAAGTCTACTGACGGAAATGACTCTGCACAAGCTAATGTATTGAGTCCTGAAAGACAAATATTGTCATTCCATCCCAAATAGTTCCTTAAGATGAAAGAAAGACCCTCTTAAGTGTCTGATTCCTATGTTGTATATTCAGCTGCCTTGAGCACTGCTACCAACTCAGCACAGCGCAGTGAGATGCCTGAACATTTTGAGGGAAATGCAGGGTACTTGTCGGCTCTCCGATGCTGTGTAATCTCTCAGCCCAAATAGGACATCATTATCTTGATTTATATGATTTTGTTGTATCTGTGTCAAACTGGAGATTTGGTGGGCAGTTTAATGAAACACACCATACCACAGAACGATGGCATGTTGAGCAGAAGTCAGGCTGCGCTGGTCCAGTGTGACTCCTTTATATGTGAAGTTGTGTTGAGATCCGCAAGCGCATGTGTTGCATTATTCAGTAATGATGGTTATTAAGTGTTTGAAGGATGGTTATAAGTCACATTAAGTTGTTTAAGGATGACATGAATTAAAGTGGTTTTAAAGCCTTTAAATATTTGCAAGGACATTTCAACCCTTGTAATAGACAATGACACTACTTATTATGAGACTAATAAAGAAATTGCTTTTCTTCAACTTCTTTCACTAAAGTAAATTTACCATAACATATTTCCAACTTAATCTTGCTCATCTTAAAATTCTTTCGGTGAGTATAAATTCATGGTATACATTTTATTTGTTTTTGAATGTGTTTAACTGTCTTTTGGTTGAATGGAGTTACTAACAAATAAACACAGGAAGCACTCAGACTAAATAAAAGCAAAGTTATCAGACTAGAGGGAAATCATGATGTAAAACTTTCAAACATACCACGACTTGCATTTATGGTTTCAAATTCATTTATAGGTCAATTAAATTATTAAAAATGAAAAAATACTTTAAGTACATCTAAAAATAAATATCTGTATCTGTAACCCTACTTTTTGGGTTATTAAATATGGGTATCCTTTCGTATCCTTGGAGTATTGGTTCCAGAACAGCCTCTTCTCCATTAAGGATACTAGAACCCATAAGTGTTTGAGACACTGCACCCCTGTGGGTGGCCCGGAAGAGGCTCCTGGCTCCTGACTTAGGATTGGCCCAACTCCAGCTGTTGTGGCTGCTTAGGGAGTGAATCAGCCAGTGGACGGAAGATCTTCCTCTCTGTCTTTCCAATAAAAAAAAAAATACAACAGACAATGTGAGTTCTATACACTATATTCTTTAGGGAATAATGGCTATAGAAAAAGATCTGAAGTCGTTCAAAAAAAAAGGCAAATAAAAAAGATTCGAATAGTAGGATATGGAACCCTTGGGTTTGGAGGGCTAACTGTGCTAATATAATAAATGTTAAAAATTAGGAATTTTTTGAGAGTAGGCAGAAGTGGAATTATTTCAGCTGGTGTGGATTATCTCTTCAGGCTCCAGAAAGTTGCAGCTAGATCCTATTGGAGCAGTGTTACAGCTTCCTCTGAGTCCTTGTCCACCACCCCTATGGCTTGTTTAAGAATACTGGGGGTTTACTTTTGTTGGGAAAACCAGGTTCCCTCCCCAAAATTCACCACAGTCATAAGTATGTGTGTTGTTCCTCTGCTGCTTCTGTTATTGTGGCGTACAGTGCTGCTCTGGGGGCTTGGATAGCACACTGACCCACCCCACATCCAGTTCAGTTTCAGAGTGTTAGAAAGAGATAGAAATTATTAGTGGAAAGTGTTTCACAAGTCTCCTCGTTCATTAGTTGTCTTTAGCTATACCTGATTTTGACCACAATTCTGCATTCTTTTGCTATTCAAGGTCATAGAACAGCAATATCTACTGATTCACTTCTACCTATCGCAATAGAATCCACATTTGAACAACTTCAAAATTAATATTTGAAAATTATCATTCTCTATGATAGTAGACTATTATTGTACTAAAGCCCCATAACCTTTGTGTGTCAATAAAACATATAAGTGCTTTCTTAAATACGGGCTTCATTGAATAATTCGTTTACTGGGGCAGCAAAGCTTTTCTTTATCCATAAAATATCTCAAAACATTAACAAGACTTTCACCATAATGGTGAATTTTCTCTAATTGGTCAAAATTTCAAAAGGAACATCATATGTAAAATACTATTCACGAGACCTTTCTTAATCAACGAACCCCATGACGGCTGCAGGTAGCAGGCTGCAGTATGAACGGCTCTCTCCCACATCTGGTTGCAATAACTCGCAAGAACCAACAGTACTTTACATTCTGTCTTGAAAGCCATCACTATTGGACATGTCACGATGAGAATTTATTTTATTTTATAAAACTTGGGACATTATTTAGAGAATGTGTTGGAACAAAATTGAACTAGAGCTAGAGCAACAAACCTGGAGAAAAAAGTAATCCAGTTATCCAGGCAGAGCTATTTTAGAGGCTGCTAGTCCAATGATCCTAGAAACACTAAATGTGACATTAATGCTCCATGCCGTTGTGAAGCAGGCTTCGGCTTATAAGCTTATGTAACGGTCCAACCAAACAGACTCTATTTCTGAGCATAAGTGACACAACATGTTCTACTTCTAACACATCTTATTGCTGAAGTTTGAATCACAGAGGTGTATATTGTTAAAAGAAATACTGCAATTTTAAAAAAATTTAGACTCCTTTATTCCCAAATCAATGGAGTTTGTTAAATTATTATTATGACTATTATTATTATCATTTATGACACAGTTCAGTAGGCCCTGGGATTTCCCTTATCCTCTCCCCAAAACTCTCCTCCCTCACTGAGTTCCCCTGTATCATTACTATAGTATAGTTCTTCATAAACAGTTATAGATCCATCATTGTGGGCAGGGACAGTGGCAGAGAGTTCTGCATGTTAGTGTCAAGATACGGTAAACAGCTTCATTGGGAGTCCACCTTTGGTCTGGACGTAGAGATACATACTGCATTGTATCCTCACGTCTGGATATGATAGTCTCCATTATACAGTTACTATACATCCCCTTAAGTGAAAATCCACAATACAAAGTCAACAGCAGGAAGAAAAAAAAGAAATTTACAATGCCATGAAGTTAAATAACATTCTACTAGATATGATAGTCTCCATTTACAGTTACTACACATCCCCTTAAGTGAAAAGCTACAAAACAAAACCAACAACAGGAAGAAAAAATTAGCACCACCATGAAGCTAAATGACTAATGTGTAATTGAAGAAATGAAAAAGAAAATGAAGAACCTTCTTAAAGAAAATGATGCTACTCTATGATCTATGAGTCACTCAAGAATTAAATGAGAGTTTTGAAGAGATGAAGCTAAAAAAATAAAAATCCATGAGATATAGTTTCTGCTGATCTTTGTTGGTGAGCTGTATCTCCAGTAGACAACAAAAACATGGGTTTTGGGTTTTAATCCAGTCTACTAATCTATGATGTTTGATTGATGAGTTTAAACCATTTACATTCAGGTTAATATGAATGGGTGGTAATTTGGTCCTGTCATTTTAGCTATGGGTTGTTCATTGATTTAGTCTTCTGTTGTTATTTTACTGGGATGTTTTTTGCATTTGCCTTTGGTTTTGTGGGTGCTATTCCTCTTCTCTGTCAAGAGAACATCTTTAAATATCATTTGCAGGGCAGGTTTGGAAGAGGCATATTCTTTTAACTTTTTTTGACTGTGGAAGAATTTTATTTCATTTTCAAAGACAAAGCTTTGCTGGGCACATTATCCTGGGTGTACAATTTTTGCTTTTAGAATCTGGCACAGCTTATAAAACTGAAATCTTAAGAAGCAAACATTTCTTTGGAGGGTACCTGGATCTTCCATAAATATGCATGGTTGATTTTATTCTGGAATGAATGAGACAGATGCCAAATAAAAGAATTACAAACAAAGCTGAAATGTTACATCAGTGAGTATAATATATATTTTATCTTCACCCAAATAAAGATTTAGATAATTTAAACAAGTATCTGTATAAATATAAATGACATATTCTGTGCCAATACAACCATCAGATTGAATTAATGTGATCAGAATATTTGAAAGGGTCAAATGAATGATCTTGCAAGTGCACAAGAATGAGCATTGGTGTAATTTTTGATGTCTGCAATTAGCTAATGATAGGCTAGATTAGACAATGGCAGTGAATAACTTAACCTTGATGCACCTCAGTGTGCTAAATATCATCTAACATATTTGTATTTAATGGCAAATTTAAATTTTGAAGTAGCACAGGCTGTGTTTCCATTGTTGATGATTTGATTCCTCTCCTAGCATGCTTCCTGTTCATTTTAGGGTACTGAAGGTCTGGGTTGTATTGAATGTGTATATGGATGGTCCTGGGGGAGGAGAAGACTATGAAGTTAGGGAAATTATTAGTATTCAGGATGAGAGCCTAGAACTGTCTCATGTGAAAACGTAGGATGGGTGTCTACACACATGCCATTTTGATGTTGGCGAATGTGGAAAGAAGCCATTTCTCAGTATGCAA
Organism: Ochotona princeps; assembly: GCF_030435755.1. Lineage (NCBI taxonomy): Eukaryota > Metazoa > Chordata > Mammalia > Lagomorpha > Ochotonidae > Ochotona > Ochotona princeps. Next base: position 12,050,223 of record NC_080832.1, on the reverse strand, counting down.
GAGGGCAGCCACAGTAGTTGGAGAACAGAATATACTCAGGAAAACAAAGAGCAGATGTAATATTCCTCTTTGCTCAAGTGTCACATGAGGGAGTTAGAAATGTCCAGTGGGTCAGGAAAGATGCTGGAGTTAGAACCTGATAGTCTACTTTTGTGGAAAGGGCAGTGTGACTTCAGAGCAGAGACAAAGCCCATGGCAAAGATGTTGAAGGAGCTGAGTGCATCAGTGGACAAGGGAGCTATTCAGAAGCCAGAAACACCTGGGCTTGTGTCTAACCTTGGAATGCCAAGTGGCAGACTGAAATCCATGGTGCTATCTCTCCATTGTGCCTTCCCCTGGTTGAAAATAACAGAAGAGAGAGTCCCTGGCCTCAATACTATTTCTTATGCTTTGCTTGAGTTGTATATGTCAGACCAAAGCATACCAAGATGCTGTGTTAATGTCTTCTCTCTTACTTTTCTTAGTTTTGCTAACATAAGAATAATTATTCTAAGAATTGCTTCACATAAGAATTAATGAAAGCCTTTGTGTGATATCTGCATTCTTTTGGGGTATGAAAGTCTCTGTGTTCTCAAATAAAGTGTGTCATCCTGAAAGTGTGAATGATGACCGTGGTGTAGAATGAAGAAATCATTTCTCCATTAAGCTTCTTGTTGTCTGTTCGATTAATGCTGACAGATGTAAGTTCTTTTGAGGCTGCCACCAAAATCAAGGTGTGCTGTGTCAGGAAGGGCATGTGGGGCCAAAGCCTGTGGAAGAAGACTGGTAGAATCAGAAACAATTGGTTTGGTGATGGAGGCTATAGTTGTGCTCAGGCAGCGAGAGCATATTGTGTTAGGAAGAGGACCAGGGACACGGAGCGTGGAGTGATACGGTGCACGTGGATCTGAAGGCCCTTCCCCTTCCGTGTGAGGATGTGATGTCATCTTTCCAACTGAATTTGATTAATTATTTTGCAAAAATGGTTACATCTGAGAAATCACTTTCTCTTTCAGTATTTAAAATTAAGAATTGCTTATAATTTCTTTGCATTTTACTTGATTAAAAGCTAACATGTCGCATTCTAGTTTTCCTATCAAGAAGTTTTTGCTGTCTAAACTCTCAATTTAACAAGTCTAAATTACATGGAAACTGTTCATTAGAGAAATTGCACAATGGTTTTTCTTATCATGGGCTTTGAGCATCTCATATTTGTTCCTCATATTTAGCCTGGTAACATAAATTAAGGCATGTGTGAAACAGGATATAACCCCTAGGGATGTAAAGTCTTGGTGATTTTCCAAGTTTACTCGTCACTGGGTTTTGGCCTTGGCCCCTGCTGTCCTTAGCTGTTCATGTTGACTTCAGAGATTTTTACACTATAGAGGGGGTAAACTTTTTACGGCATCTTCAGAAGCAATTGTCTCGCTTGTTGTTTGTCTCATTCTCACTGCATGGGACATTCTCACCTGGGGACACATGAGAAGATGGATAAATGACGCTCTCTCAGGGTTTTTTTAAGGCTACTCCTTAGCTCACTGGAAAAACTCATTTGCTAAATGAATCCTCACTGCACTGTGAGATGTTTACTTTGCTCTTTTATGTAAGTTCAGCCCGTTTAGTTCTAGCGTTGACTGGATTTAAATCTTTTCTCCCAATATTTTTTCATAACATAAAAATGCTCATTCAGGCGCATAATCCTGTGAAAGGACAAAGTACCTTCAGCTTATTTTTATTTCAGTGTTTTATTTTTACAGCTGATTTTTTGAGTTGATTTGTCAGAAATAGTTTTCTGAGAAACAGGAGTTACTTCATAGAAAAGGAATTTTTAAAAACCAAGCAGTTCTAATCATTTTAATATCCTTACTGTTTATGCTAAGATTTTTTTAATAAAACAACTGATATGTGGAAGAACTTCCAAATGAATTGGTGCCGTTCTCCATTTTTATGACTTCCTGTATTTTACAGAGCATGAATTGAAGGTGAATTCAGTTCAAAATCTTTTCCCCTGAGAAATAACAGGGGCATGGCATGGAAGCAGAAAGGGATGCAGACTTTAAATGGCTTTGTTGAGATTCAATTTCCTTTCAGCTAATACCTATTTTTTTTTTGACATTGTGGCTCATTTATCAGCTGTAACAGAGACTTCCTTAGATACATGTCCAAGCATGTTGCAGGCTCAACATGGTGTGAATGATGCCAGCTGCGTTTCTAGGCACCAACACCAGAAGGCACCAAAACACTGCAGTTCGTGGTCTGCCTGTGAGTGGAGAGGTGTTCACAGCCGGTTCGGCACACTTCCTGCTCAACCAGGGGATCCACCGTGGTGGATTCACCTGGTGATTACATACAGGGTAACCTGTTTCCTTTCCACAGGAGGAAGCAGGCTTTTCACAGGGTGAGCTCAAACATTCACATCATTCCCTCCTGCTGATTTGAGAATTCCTGGCTGGTGCTTGAGAGGAAGCAAAGCAAGAGTGTGTGTCTGTTTAAATTTGTCTCTGGTCACGGGAATGGGGAGGGTGGCAGCGAGTAAGGATTCCCGGGCAGTGGAGGCTCAAGGACGCCTTGACGGAGGATGAGAAGCCTACACAACCGCCATGGAGTGTGGGTGCGTGGACCTGTGTGTGGCGTGGATTTAGAAGAAAACAAAAAAAATTATAAGAAATTTGTTTGTCTAGTGCTATTTCCTTTGTAAACAATGCAATGGTGGATTCTGAGACTGTATATGAAAAATGTAAAACTTTTTAAGAAAATTCAACTTTTTCCCATGCTCCTTTTTGAAAGTTAGGACATGAAATGAGAGTGTTATGGACCGAAAATATGTGATGAAAAGTAATTTCAAAATTAGGTACAATTGCATAATTAATGTTTTACAAGAGATGTTTGTAATAAGGCAACTCATTCTCAGAAGAGTATTTAGGTTATAAATTATGTGAAAATCTATGTAGTAGTATGAGTAATATCATATTTTCACTTCCAATATTTACAAATATTTATTTTAATTTATTTGAAAGGTGGCATGAGAGAGACAGACACAGGACAAGATTTTCCATCTGGTGGGTCACTCTAAAATGTCTATGACAGCAGAAACTTGGCCAGGCTTAGGAAAGAAACCGGCAAGTCAGTCAAGGCTTCACCTGTTGGCAGCTGAGTCCCCAGTTAAGACAAGACGAATGGGTCCTTGGTGTCATTAGCAGGAAGCTGGACTTGGAAGTAGTCAGTCTTGAACCCAGACTTTCAGATTTTCTTAACCGCTATGCCCCTTTGGACGTTTAATGATGCCCTGTCATCAGACATATTCATGGAGCTCAGCAAGCATTGTTTATGAAAGTGGTGCACTGCACTTGAGTCCTGATTAGAAATCAACACTGTGATTTTAGGTTACCTTGAATTCTGTGATCGAATGGCTTTATGCCAATAAAAATATTTGCTACAGTAATGGAGTTGTCATCAGGAATGCTGAATTATTTGACAACCTGAGAGATGTTCATTAGGCTTACTGAATAAACCAGCCCCCAAAAGACAAATGTCATATGGTTTCCTTTATCTTTAATAATTAATACACAGAGCATAAAACATGTAATCTATGTGATACGTGTTGACAACCTGGAATGTAATTGTTTATTTCTGTGGGATAGTAGTCTGATCTATGTAATAGCAGCCGAGGATGGCCCAAAGCCTTGGGACCCTGTACCCACGTGGGAGACCTGGAAAAGGCTCTGGGCTCCTGGCTTCCGCTCAGCTCAGCTCTGGCCACTGTGGCCGTCTGAGGAATGATTCGATGGACAGATACCTTCTTCTCCATCTCCCCTCCTCTCTGTATATCTTACTTTGCAATAAAACAAAAATAAATGTTAAACAATATATGGAACTTTTTTGGTCATGACTGTTGGAGTTCTGTGTACCTCCTCTACTTGGATATGCCCTTTTAATTCCGTACTGGGGAGATGGCAGCTCTTAGTTCACTGAGTCGGATTTCTTATTCATTCTATTTTTCCATGCCTTCAATGTATTTAAAAAAATTATATATATACACCCACATATATATATATATAATGTATGAACACACATATATATGTAGCTGATAAAACTAGAAGGTAATAAATCTAAAATCAAAAAATCTAAAAATATCAGCATATCAGCATATTTGCAGTGATCTATTATTTCAAGTGACACAGCTGCACTCATCAGAAACTAATTTCAGCTGATTTCAGTGAAAATATCCCTTTAGTGAATATTTGACCACAGAATTAAAAGTATCAGGAAGACAAGAATAAACATTAAAAACTAAAAATTTAAAATTTCTCAAATTTTGATACTGTCAGCATTTTATATTGTTGTCATCATCATCATTATTATCTGATAAAGCACAAAAGGAGAATCCTCACAGCATAGTAGGAATGAAGTCTGGAGTTGAAAATGAACATGGAAGCACTAATGTCTATCTGTTTTGGTGAAAAAAAGCATTTTTCTATGCTAACCTAGGATATGATAAAAACCATATTGTACACCTAAACAAGTCATGCTTTTTTTTCCCACATATTTCCACAAGTAATTTGAAGCAAACAAGGGATCAATGTTGTGGTGCAGTGGGTTAAGCTGGCACGTGTACTGTTGGCGAGTTTGTTCTGACGATCACTTCTATTCTGGCCCCCTGCTAGTGTGCTTGTGAAAACAACTGGTAATGATCTAAGTGTTTATTTTCCATAACCCATGTGGAGAGCCATGACGACTTTTAGGTCCTGGGTTTAGTCTAGTCCAGTCCTGGCTATTGGAGCCATTTGGGGTGTGAGTTAGCAGATAGAAAATTAATGTCTCTTTCTTTCTTTGCCTTGGTTCTTTGGCTAGAGAAAGCTGTGTGTGCATGTGTGTTGGTGGTGGTGATGATGGGGTGTTTTTAGCAACTGTCAATTTCCTGGTTGTTGGCTTTAGATTTTTGGGTTATGTGAGGCTTTAAGAAAAATTGTGGAACTCACAATTATGTGGTTTCTCGGATCCTAAGGTCCAGAACCTGTTTGGCTTTTTCTCTACACTTTTTCCACAATTGTTCTTATGTATGGTTGAAACATAATGCCATTGACTTTTAATTGTATTCAGCAGGAGAAAAAGATAGAACTGCCTGCAAAGGAGAGCAAATCCATTTCAAATATACATTTGCTTTTCTACCCAACTGCTTTGTTAGAAGAATTTGATGACCTTAAGCAACTACCTCTTCTTTCTCCCAACAGAAACTGCAGACAGGTAAAGTATATCTTGTACTTCATAAAATCAAGCACATCCAGCAAAAACATAAAAAAAAACCTAATACTTCATGGAATTATGTTTGATTTCATTTCCCATGAATAAGTCATTTTTAAGTACACAGTTCTTTTCAGAACATCAAATTTGTGTGTAGGACGTTTTTTCCCAGTTTTTCTTCGTAAGTTGTGATTCCTTTCAGACCACTGACTTTGTTACATATGTTTTACTCTAAGTTTTCCGATGAAGATAAAGGTGATAGTAGAACTTTGGTTCTCAGTTGAGGTCATTTTGGCTGTGAGATGAATGCAGTAATGCCTAGAGATATTTTCATTTTGCTGTAACAGAAGGAGATAGTATTGATTAAGCCTAATGTATACAGATAAGAGATAAACCCAGATGCACAGCATAGATCCCAACAGTCACCCAAAAAGTCACAATATGAAGGTCAAGAAATCCTGGAATTCATTATTCTTGCTCGAGACACTGACACTATGCAGCACATCATAGGTGGAAATAGCTCACTGAGGAGGGAGGGTTGCTTCCATCAAGTAAGGAAAGGATCAAAGAGCACTAGTGATTAACAGTCAAAATTAAAACCGTCATTTGAGAGGAAGTGATAGATAAAACGTATGTGTCACATGTATAAATAATATTCACAGAAAGTGAAGTTGTGTGGCAGAGGGAATGCTCAGACGTTCCTAACAGGAATGTGGATTAGCATAATCTGATGGTTTCAAATCTGGTGAAGTTGATGGTGTCCACCTCCTGCGATGCAGAACTCAAGATCTAGGAAGGCAGGTGGAAAGCCCTTGCACAGTGTACCAAGAGAGTCGTTAATAACTTGCAAGAACAGTCAGAAAGTGAAAACAGATTTTCCATCAGAGGTGGATTGCATACTAAATTACGGTTTATTTATACATGAGTATTATGGAACAATACAAGTCAATGAGTTTCAGACACACACACACACACACACACACTGGGAGTCAATATAATACAATCTGATTCTACTGAAAAGAATTTCAAACATTAAAATATGCTGTAGGCTAGTAGAGAGATTTGGTAGAACTAAGCAAAAATAGACACAAATGATCACCTCAAATGTCAACAAACTGGTTAATTGGGAGATAAGAAGAATGTTTTGAGAAATGGAGCTTCTGTGGTACATGCAATGTTACTGACCAGTATGCTAATCATGTGAAATAATTCACCTAATTATTTTAAAATTTACCTATGTGCATTTGTGCAGTAAAGTTTTTATGTATGGAAGGTATCTCATTTAAAAAAGTATTAAATATGGAATAAGACGAAAAAATGTGATACTAAAGAATAGTAATACTACAGGAGATCTGTACATATTTTTTAAAGATATATTTATTCATTTGAAAGTCAGGGTTATGGAGACAGAAAAGGAGAGATTTTCCATTCACTGGTTCAACTTTCAGAGTGCTGCAGGAGCCAGGGCTGGGCAAGTCCTGACCCAGGACCCAGGAAGTTCTTCTGGTCTACTGCACGGGCACAGGGGCCGCAATAAGCAGGTTGTCCTCTGCTGCTTTCCCAAGCCGTTAGCAGGGGTCTGAGCTCAATTGCAGCAGCAAGAATCAAACTGGTGTCCATATGGAATGCTGGTGTCGCAGAAAGAACTTGATTTTCAATGTCACAATGTCAGCTCCCAGGAAATCTACTTTAAAGAGACACAAAGAAAATACAATTTGTAAATATGCATCAGTAGAACCCAGCATAAGAAGAATCTTAATAAAGCGGGTGAAAGATTCCATTAAAAGATTTATGCATTCTATTGTGTTTCATATGATCCAACCCTGCCTGCCTCATTCGGCATCATGTTTGGCTGGTCTAAAGCACTTCATTCGGAGTTAGATTTAGTGTTGTTAGTCTTGTCATTTACACAAATTACTTTACAGCTTGATTATAATTACTAGTACTCTGGTTATCAGAAGACAATTTAAGTAAATGCATTTGTGTTCTGATTTGTAGAGCACCAGTCAGTCACAAAGACCTGACCAACACTGTGGCTTTCTGGATAAGGAAACCTCAACCTCCATCTCAACGGCCCTGAAGGATGGCTCAGGGGCCAACTCCTCAGCTGACAAGCATGGGATCCCAAATGCCGGCCTGTTTGTGTCCCAGCAGCTCCACTTGCCTTCCCCTGGCTTCAGGTTCGAATTGACTCCAGCCTTTGAGGTCATTTCAGGAGTGAACTAGCACATGGAAAATGTTTCTCTGTATCTCTCCTTCTCTGCAAATCCGATCTAATTTTCCAATAAAAATTAATTAGTCTTTTAAAAAAGACTAAAAAGATTCATCGTGAACATAATGGTCCTCTGTTTCCTCTTTCCCTCGCACAGTGTTCATCATACAGACCATTACAGAATTCTGCAAAATACCACGTTACCTTTGAAGTGAATTTTCTAATGGTTGGCAAACATTTTTGTATAGATTCTCATGGTGGAACTTAACAATCACATTGTGAAATTAGCAGAGATTATGATTTTCTGTCCTTATCAGTTGAGGGCAAAATAAATAAAGAGATAAACCTGGTAGACTGTTACGTAGCCTATGCATGTACACAGGAAGACAGACTTTTTAAAAAAAGATTTATTTATTTTTATTGGAAAAGCAGATAGACAGAGAGGAGAAGAGGCAGAGAGGAAGATCTTCCATCTGCTGATTCAGTCCCCAACCAGCCACAATGGCTGGAGCAGAGCCGATCTGAAACCAGGAGCCTGGAGCTTCTTCCAGGTCTCCCACACTGGTGCAGGGTCCCAAGGCTTTGGGCTGTACTTGACTGCTTTCCCAGGCTACAAGCAGGGAGCTGGATGGGAAGTGGTGTTTCTGGGATTAGAGCCAGTGCCCATATGGGATCCCAGGTATTCAAGGTGTCTGCTTCTGGCTTCCTCAAGATTTTTATTGAATATTTAATTTGTAAGTCCAGCTTAGCTTGCTTAGTAGTTCATTGTGGAATAAGGAGGCACTTTAATCTTTACTAGAGTTTAAGATTTTCAAAATCTTTTCCAAAATTGTTACCTAATTTAAAATCTAAACAAAATTTTCCTAGATCTTGAACAATTCTTTGCTGTGAGATTAGAGACAATGCTGGCATTGTACCAGTACTGTTAAATTTCCAGGTTACCTTTGTTAATATTGTGATTGTGTATCATATGTCTCAGAAAATGGAATACAACAAAATAGGTGTATAATGTAAATAAATATAATCTTGCAGAATTTATGTAAATTTTTTTGAAGATGAGTCAGCACTGACCTTATTTAGTCCATCCTTATGAATATAATGCTGTTGTTTCAGATATTTCAAAAGTTAACATTCTCTGTGGTCTTTAATTTTACATTTATTACAAGGAAATGATTTTGGGATCCTAATCTCCATCATACAAATGTTGATGCTAACATCAGCCTTTTTTTCCAGATTGCTTCTTTGTCTGATATAAATATCCTTACTTTGTTTTTTCCTTTATGAAATATTACCCATTCAAGTTAAGTTTCATTTATGTGCCTCAATAATGTTTCCCAGACTGTTTTCCTCTTTTCTTGGACTGCAATAAACATCTGTTCTGATCTGTGGGACTTATCAGGAGCTATTACTTGGTTTGTTTTCTGAGTTTTATTATCTCGATATTCCATGAAGATGTATAATTACAGTGACAGAGTACAGGCAAAAGGGATGATGGACTTGGGGCTCAGTCTGCTCTTAATCCCCCCCCCCATTGTCATGGCTTTTGTACCACTCAGCTTCTACCCCTACCTGCCACACACACACACACACACACACACACACACACACACTTCCCTTTCTATCACTGTGCATCCTCAGAAAACTGCCTGGTTTTTGCTTCCAAGAGTGAAAGCGCTTAAGAAAGAAGAAAGCTCAAATCAAACAAGATCTCAAAGACTGGTTCATGAATCAGAAATTTTATTTTATTTCCAGGTACAATTTTAGAAGCAAAGAGAATTATAAAAGTATGGTTTCTAATTAACAGATTTTTTCCCCGAAAAGATTTATGTGAAATCAAGTTGTAAATTAAAGGAATCTTCCTAAATGGAGTGAGATTCAGTTCCGTAAGTTTAATGTTCTATGGTGCAAAGCTAAACAAGCTTCAGGCTTTCCCTCATTTTCCCAGCCAGCAGCTGCCAACTGGTTTGGCTACTTGGAAAGTTGGGCCAAAATTACATCCTTCCTGGAAGGAAAGTACTACTGGTTTTGACTTAAAAATACTCATTTTTTATATCATGTCTGTGCTAAGAGAAATAAACTTATTTTAGATAATACATTCTATTAGGTCCCAGCCTAACTTAAGCTTTCATAAGCCTAAAAGGTAGTTATTTAAATTTCAAAAAAAATTTATGTTACAATTCCTTAGTCTCTGGGATTTCCCCTTCCCTTTCCTCAAATCCTATCCTCCTATCACAAATCCCCTCCCCCTACTGTATTATTACAACAATATTGTCCTTCATAAATGACCATAAGGCTGTCATTCTGCTATCTAAGTGTATCCTGATTTTGTAGGATGGACAATGGCAAAGAATAGAGTATTCTGTTGTTGAGATATGTTGAACAGTGACATTGGAAGTCCATCTTTGATGTGGAAGTAGAGATGCAAGCTTCATTGTATCTTCACATCTTGATATGGCAGTCTCTTTTTCACTGTTCTAGATGACCATATATAATTCATGTTTAATTATATACTGATCTTGCATTTTGCATGAAGGTTGCCTTATATCAGAGAGAACATATGGTATTTGTCCCTTTGGGTGTTATTTCACTGAGCACAAGGTAGTGGGTAGAATCCTATTAATGGCTAAGAAGTGTTCCATGAGTTTCTTTCTTTTTCTTTATGTACTGCTCTTTTCATGGGCCTGTGGGTTTCTTGTATGTCAGACTATTAATGGAAAACCTAGAAAGCATTCTCTAAGATACAGGAATTAGGAAAGACATCTTAGAAAAGTCATCCAAAGTGTAGACAGTCACAGTCAAAATAAAGAAATGGGACTACATCAAACTAAGAAGCTTCTACACAGCAAATGAAACAATCAGCAAAGTGAAGAAGCAAGCCATGGAGTGGAAAATCTTTGCACGCTGCACAACTGACAGGGACTGATATCCAGGATTTAAGAAAGAGCTTCATAAAGTCAACAATAGCAAAGCAAACAACCCTGTGACAAACTGGGAGAAGGAAATGAACAGACATTTTTTCAGAAGAACAAACTGAAATGACTAATAGACACATGAAAAAATGCTTAGGCTCCCTAGCTATCAGAGCAGAAACACACACACACACACACACACACACACACCCCCAAGGTTCCAGCTAACTTCAGTGAGATTGGCCTACATTCAGAACTCTGCAACAACACCTGCTTGTGTGGATATGGGGAGAAAGGCACCCTCCTTCACTGCTGGTAGGGGTGTAGGATGGTACAACAACCGTGAGTGTCAATATGGAGAATTCAAACAGAAGTGAAAATTGATCAGCCATATAACCCAGCTATCTGACTTTTGGGAAATATCCCAAAGAAATGAACTCTGCGTATGGGGAAGTGACCTGAACTCCTGTATTTACAGAAGCGCAACTTATTGTAGTTACTGTTTTTAAGATGAGTTCTTATTTCTTTTTTCTGTGTGTTAACTTGAAATCATTTGTTTTTGTTTTTCCCTGCATTCAGTGTAGAGCATAAACGTGATGTGTAGTGATGGTGTGGAAACCAAGGCATGTACTGTGCTCATACAATGGTTTTTAAATTTTCTAACAATAATCATTTGTTTATGATTAATGCCCTGTATAATAGAACCTACTAATGCAGATAAATATAAAATACTTAGAATATGTCAACAATATAGGAAAATGCAAAGTGACTTTCTCCACCATTTTACTTCCTCTTTGTTTTTTGTTTATGTGATACGTTTCCCAAGAAAATAATTGTTAACTTCCTCGGATTCTTTTATAGAAGTTATGAGCTGTTCTGAACCTTTCCTTAATAACTTAATCTGTACTACTGGGGTTGTATGGTTGTTTTCCCTGTGGCAATTTGGAAAGTATATTTTCTTTCAATTCTAGCGGTTGTCATTATTCAATATACCCACTTTTATTTGCTTTATTTACTGTAGATTGCACTGCTGCTTCTGTTGGAAAATGAGATAATTATTAATCTGTTTCTGTTAGTTTCATTTTCAGCTTCTGGATTCTACTTTGACTTGTTCCTTTATATCATTGCGCTTATATAAACAGTGCACAAACTCTCTTGATTAAATGGTGTAAATCCTTCTTTTGAGCCCCTTAATAAAGATGAAGAAATAAGTTAAAGCGAAGACATGAAGACCCTTGCAAATGTTGCTTGCAGGTTTTCCTCCTTTAAATATTTGATTATATTGCTTTCCTGAGTTTAGCAATTGTATTATATTAAATTAAATAAATATTTAATACTTCTTTAGGGTTGGTTATTTAAAAAATGTGCTCAGTATTTCCCACTGGTCTTGTTAAGCATGGTTTCTGCTTTCCTATTTTTTCCTCAATTCTATCCTGGATTTGTTGGCACTTACACGTGCATGGATTTCATTTCTTTTGCAACAAACTACACCTATTATTCCACTTTGTTTTCTACAGAATTGTAAATCATTGCTATACACACATGATTTGCCAGCTATCATGCATACCAAATGCACGATTTGGAGTCTTTCGTAGAAGACAGTGTTTTGAAAATCCAGATGCCCGTGTTTCTGTATCAGTCCCACGCCCGTCTGACTTCCTGCTGACGCACACCTTGGAAAGCAGCGGGCATCAGCTCAGTTACTTTGGTTCCTTTAGTTACCTTTGCCAAAGACCTGGACTGGAGCATAAGCCTTGCGCTATTTCCAGACAACATATTTAGAACCACTTGCATATTAATTAGACAGGTAGTGATAATGACTGAGTCAATGTTCTTGTCTACACTTGTCTCCTTTGCCTCTGCTTTTGTGTGCTATGAAGATATCATCTTTCTTACTTTTCACTACTTAGCAAATTTGAAAAGTCGTTGATCTGTAGATTCAGTGGATTCAGTTTTTTTTGTTTGAGGAAAAATTTTTTTTCTCTTGTTTGAAGAGTTTTATTAAAATGAACCACATCATGACAGGTTTCTAAGTTGGAAAAGGGAACACTAATAAAATGAGAAGTTAAATTTTAAAATGCTGTTGCTTTCTTTTGTAAAATTAACTAATAAACAAAAAGAAAATAAAACATGGAGGGGGAATAAAGAATATATTAAAAGAATTAAGAAAAAAAACAAGGAAAAAGCCATGCATGTGGGTCCAACACAGTAGCCTAGTGGCTAAAATCCTCACCTTGCATGCACCAAGCTCCCATATGGGCACTGGTTCATATATCGGCTGCTTCACTTCCCATCCAGCTCCCTGCTTGTGGCCTGGGAAAGCAGTCAAGCACAGCCCAAAGCCGTGGGACCCTGCACCAGCGTGGGAGACCTGGCAAAATCTCCTGACTCCTGGCTTCAGATTGACTGAGCTCTGGAGGTTCTGGTCACTTGGGGAGTGAACCAGTGGATGGAGATTTTTCTTTCTGTAAATCCTCCTTGCCAATAAAAAGAAATAAATCTTAGGAATAGAAAAAGCAAACAAAAATGCTTGTGTTTACTTCTGTGCAACAGCAGCAAGTGTGATGAGTCACTGTATCCCCTTACCAAATAATATTAACAAAGAAAAATGTCAAGTTTTGAGGTTCTTTAGAGTTGATCATGTTTTAAACACTAAGATACATATTTTTACAAAATATAATAAGGCTTCTATTTTAAAATTTTCATGTTACATTCGCAGATTTAAACTTTTAAAAATCACTTCATTTCATCTTTATGCAACTTTTAATTCATGCCTTCTTTGTTGTATTTTTAAGTTTGTATCTTTTTTTATTTCTGAAGTCTCATTTATGTGATTATCTTGATTTAAGGTTAGTCATTTTCTATAGTGTTTTATTTCTTTTTTTTCAGATTACTTTATTTTTAGGGAAAGGCAGTTATACAGAGAGGAGGAGAGACAGACAGCAAGATCTTCCGTCCGATGATTCACTCCCCAAGTGAGCCGCAATGGTCGATGCTGCGCCGATCCGAAGCCGGGAAGCTGGAACCTCTTCCGGGTCTCCCACACGGGTGCAGGGTCCCAAGGTCTTGGGCCGTCCTCGACTGCTTTCCCAGGTCACAGCAGGGAGCCGGATCGGAAGCTGGGCCACCGGGATTAGAACCGGCGACTATATGGGATCCTGGTGCATGCAAGGCGAGGACTTTAACTACTACGTTATCGCACCAGGGCCTATAGTGTTTTATTTCTAAAAAGTATTTTTTTTCATTGTCTCCTTTTGCTTAAGTTTTTCTTATATGGTAAAGCATTTATGGGAATAATTTTGAGCAAGATTATGGATTTAAGGTGAAAAAACATGCGTTTGTTTTAAATTATTTGAATTTGTACTTGACAGTTCTTCATTTAAAATAAAGATGAGGGCCCGGTGCGGTGGCCTAGTGGCTGAAATCCTCACCTTGAATGCGCCTGGATCCGCAGTGAGTGCCAATTCTAATCCTGGCAGCTCCACTTCCCATCCTGTTCCCTGCTTATGGCCTGGGAAAGCAGTTGAGGACAGCCCAAAGCCTTGGGACCCCGCACCCACATGGGAGACCTGGAGGAATTTCCTGGCTCCTGGCTTCAGATCGGCACAATCAGATCGGAGCAGCACTGGCCGTTGTTGTCACTTGGGGAGTGAATCATCGGATGGGAAATCTTCCTCTCTGTCTCTCCTCCTCTCTGTATTTCAAACTTTGCAATAAAAAACAAACAAATAAATAAATCTGTGAAAAAATAAAGATGAAAATCAAGATGGAGGAATAGGTTAAGGACATGTTTAAACGGATGGAAAAACATTTAATCAGGATGAAGCAGAGAGGACATATTCCAGGAAATAGGAGAGGACAGAACAACAGTAGAGGGGTACCTGGAGACTGACAGACACAGGAAAGCAGCAGACACAGTGGTGTGGTGTTGCAGTGACTGATACTCCAGTGGCATTCAGCTAATGGCGATCTGAACTCCACCAGCAGCCGGAACTCCACCAGCAACCAGGTGGGGAGGGACTATCACTGGGAGCTCGGGTGGTGAACCCAGACAAAGAACTGTCCTTCCTGCTGGTCCGTTTGATTTGACCAGGAACAGAGACAGAGCAACAGATCTCAGATGGGCAGTGTGAGAACAGGGTGGATTTCACAGTCCAGTCAGCCCCCTAGAGCTGAATTGGGCGCCATTTTGCGTAAGGAGGCAAAGGTAAGGGAAAGGACTGAGCATACGCTGAGCTGGGAGTGAACTCATTTCTGACTCAGTGAACTGCAACGAGGTGGCATTCTACAGGTTCCACCCAAGACAGGTCTGGGTAGCCCTCAGACCTGATGGCCAGCAGATCAAGAATTCTAGTAGTGGTATGTCAGGCACCATTTTGGGCACTGTGGCAATAGCTTTAGGATTGCAGGGGAAAACAGTGAATTGCGCATGTGCTGAGCTCACAAGAACTCACTGAGTTGCGTGGATTGCACTGGTCCTACAGGAAAATAACACCGACTGTAGCATCGTACGGGTCAAAATAGGTCTGTGTGGCACTCAAACCTAACGTCCAACAGGTTCCAACAAGATCAGTGCCACCAACAACCCAACTAGATAGGACACCTGGTGTCTCTCTAATCCTGGGACCTGCTCCAGCTGGAAGTGGGAGAAAGGTTGCGGAGACAATGGTGCAGCCTCAGCATGGTATCACAGGAGGAGGAGATTTAGAGCCAGGAGCTATGGCTGTGGAGACCATGGTGGAAATCTAACATAAGCACCCAGACTTAGAACTTGCTGAAGGTTGTGGCACAAGTGGCTGCAAGCAAAAAGTTGTGTACCAATGGCAATAAATAAAATTGCAGACCGGTGGGTGACACAGCTTAGAAACCTGCCCCAAGGAAATGACTCTGCTAACCAGAAGTACAATGATCAAGAGCAAAAGAAGAGACAAAGGCACAATGAATGTCACCAAAAACTTCCCTGCAAAGGAGCAAAACCCTATGCCAACCTCAGAGCTAACTGAGGAAGACATCGAGAAAATAGGGCATACAGAATTCATAAAACTAATTTTAAAGCTTCTGATCAAAAATGAGAAACACAAGAGTTCAAAGAATTTAAGGCAGCAATAAAGCAAATCAAGGCTGATATATAGAAATTAAGAACACAGTAGAGCAAATTTAAAGTACAATGGAGAGTCTCCAAAATAGAATGAAGCAAGCATAAGAAAGAATCTCAGAATTGGAAGATATTTCCTGTCATCAGGGAAACAAACACAAAGCTGGAAGCAGAGGTGGATCAGGTTAAAAAAAAGTATTCAAGAATTTAACGATACTATTTAGAGGCCAAATATAAAAGTTATGGGAGTCCCAGAAGGTGCAGAAAGAGAAGCTGAGTTTGCAAATGTATTTAATGAAATAATAAAGGAAAATTTCCCTAATCTGGAGAAAGAACTGGGAAACAAGATCCAGGAGGGGCACAGAACTCACAACAGGCTTGATCAAAAGCGATCTTCACCAAGACACATGGTCATCAAGCTCTCTTCAATCGAACATAAGGAAAAGATCCTTAAATGTGCACGTGGAAAAAAATCAATTGACATATAAAGGAATACCAATTAAGCTTACAGGAGATCTCTCACAGGAAACTCTACAGTGAAGAAGAGAATGGAGGAATGGAGTGACATATTCCAGATTTTAAAAGAAAAAAATTGTTGGCCTAGAATAACATATCCAGCAAAGCTTTCTTTTGTCTTTGAAAATGAGATAAAATTCTTCCACACTAAAGAAAAGTTAAAAGAATTTACCTCTTTCAAACCTGCCCTACAAATGATACTTGAAGATGTTCTCTTGACAGAGGAATAGCACCAAACAAAACCAAAGGCAAATGGGAAGAACATCCCAGTAAAATGACAACAGAAGACTAAACCAATGAACAATCCATTCCTAAAATGACAGGACCAAAGCACCATCCATACATGTTAAACTGTGAATGTAAATGGCTTAGGCTCAATCAAACGTCATAGATTAATAGGCTGGATTAAAAAACAAAACAACATCTATTTGTTGTCTAGAAGAGACACACTTCACCAATAAAAATCAGTGGAAACTATATTGCATGGATTTTGTTGTTTTCATTTCATCTCTTCAAAACACTTTCTTCTGACTAAATCATTCAGTGACTCATAGATCATACAGCATCATCATTTTCTTCAAGAAGGTTCTTGATTTTCATTTCTTCAGCTACACGTTGGGCATTTTGTAGCATGTTATTTAACTACATGGTGTTGTTAATTTCTTTTTTCTCCCTGATGTTGATTTTGTTTTATGGCTTTTCATTTAAGGGGATGTATAGTAGCTGTGTAATGGAGACTGTCATATCTAGTAACATGTCATTTAACTTCATGGCATTGTAAATTTCTATTTTTCTTTTTCTTTTTCATTTTGCATTATGACTTTTCATTTAAGGGGATGTTCGTAGCTGTAAAATGGAGACTAACATCCAGATGTGAGGATACAGTGTAGTATGCATTTCTACTTCCAGACAAAAATGGGCTTGCAATGAAACTGTGTACTTTATCTTGACAATAGGATGCTGGAATCTCTGCTATTGTCCATGCCTGCAATGATGGACATATGACTGTGTATGAAGAACTATATTTTAGTAATTATATAGAGGAACTAGATGGGGATAAGGGAATTCGGGAGGGAATAAGGGAAATTGCAGGAGCAATGGAACTATATCATAAAATCTTAAAAAAATAAAGATGAGTGAGTTTTTTAAAAAAATGTTTGTTTCTTAATACTAGACAAGAAGGTTTCAAGATGATACCATAGTGTTAAGCCTCCTCCAGCACCCCAGTTTCATTACTGAGTACCTGTAGATTGAAAAACAGCTTTTCCTTCTTTTCTAACTATCCTTTCTTTTTTGATGTTCACCTCTCTCCATTGACGTAATAAATTTTGCCTGGATATTATTTGAAGGCAATCACAAAGTTTTATTTCTATAGAATAATAATAATGAATTTTAAAACAATATTTTATGTGAATTTCTTTTTTTTAAATAAAGACAACAAATTCCATATGGTTCACATCTTTAGTTTTAAGATTGTGAAGTTTCCACCCCACACTTTATTCTCTTTCTTTCCTTTTCCTTTCTCTCTTTTGCAACAAAATGAATGTAATTGGACATTCTTCTTCTTATTTATTTATTTTTTTTATTAGCGACGAGGGTGGGTGATCTGGCTGGGCTTGTGTCACCTGTCCAGCGTCTTTTGGCCCACGTTTGAGGTGGGTGCCGGGTGCGCAAGACCCAGGGGCAGAGGGTCTTGCGGGGCTCAGGTCGCCGGGCTCTGGTGCTTGGGTCTGCTGGGTGCATGAGACCAGGAGCAGGGAATCCTGTAGGGCTCAGGTCGCCTGGCCCAGATCCGCGGCTCCCCTGTGAGGTAGGTGCCCGGTGCTTCAGCCTGGGGGTGGGGGATCCAGCAAGGCTTGCGTCACTTGGTCCCGGTCCTTGGACTCGCTGGCAAGAAGATGTCCTCCTCAGTGAAAATGTTGGAGCAGTGGATGCACATGAAGACTGTGGCAGCCCATTTAGTATAGAGAAGGACAACTGAGCAAATTGGACATCTACCCCAGCCAAACAATGACAGTGAATATCTGGGTGAGGTTGACCATGTCAGCCAAAGGACATTGGGAGGACTGCAACATCCTTGGATCAGTGAAATCGACAGCATTTCAGAACTGTCCAAATCACTCGGGCAGAACCTTTGGAACATGCACACTTTGGGACTCTGGATGGATAACGGGTGATGTCCCTGGGTACTGGGACATTTGGGATGCTGGGTGTGACTTCTCCTTTATCTCTCCCCTTCCTCCAGAAGCAAGAAAAAGAACCAACAGATTTGGAAGTAATAATTTTATCTGCTTATCCCTATTCCTTGATCCTTCCTACCCTGCTCAACCATGTAATTATCATGAAAAACAAAAAAGTAGTAAAAAACAAATGCATTATTTGAAGAAATAAGTTTATTTAAATATCAAATAATTTCTTAAAGTGACCTTTATATAAAGTAATACTTTTATGTATATATACACATTGTTAAGAGAAATACAATGTATAAATACACAACAATTTACATTCTTTAACTCTAATTAACCTTACATTTTAAAAAATTAAAGCTAATAAAAAATCTTTTTTTATTGTGATTCGGTAGTTATGGCAACAAAAATTTCTTTCAAATGTGAAATGATAAGAGTTTATGAGATCTGATCATTAGCTTATAGTTGAAAGTGTTTTATAATGACTTTTTGCCCATGACTGTCTAAATTATAAACTGTCTTATGTTGTAAAAATGCTCTGGTGTCTAATAAGTAAATGTTTCACGATCGAATGATGCCCATATAGAGCATCAAAACAGATCAATAAGCAGTTATAAGGTCATAAAGCACACTGAAGACCATGACATTACTGCTGAGTAAATAAACCATCCCACTTATATTGAACCATCCACTCTGAAACAGAATAATTAAGAAAGACAATTGAAGCATTTGTTAAGCCACAGACTTGAAGTTTGTCACAGTTAGTAAAATGAATTAAGTTCATTTAAAAATATTCTTTTGCTGAATAAAAAGAAATTACCCTTAAAACAATTAAATCACCAAGATCTTTACTGATTTCAGTATGAGTTAAAAATATCAGGAAAATACAGAACTAAGTCATTTGTAACTTTTTATTGACTTAATTGTTCCAACATTGCTGTTTTACTCAACACATAATTGTCTCAGTAGATTATTTAGAGAGTAAAGAAATATTGCCTGCAAAGCGTCTAGTAACCATTAAATCAATAGGCAAGTGAAGTATATTATTGACCATTAATTGCTACTTTTAGCTGATAAAATGGCTATTTCTACCCTGATATTTAATGTTTATGGAAATTAATATTAAAATAATAGATGAATTGTCATTATGTTAAATCACCCCAATTTTTAGCATTTAATGCTGAAATGACTTTCTAATAGGTATTTAAGTTGTAGACTCACTTCCACCAAGAACATAAAGAGTGATTAATTAGAAGTACTAGAAGTAGATAAAATATAAGTTTGGAGTTCTGTTATAAGACAGTTGAACAGCTGGCCAGTATATTAACTGATTGATTGTAGAAAGTGGTTATTGTAAGGTCTTTTCCTGGGAAGTTTTCACTTTATGTTTGTGCTATATATCGCATAGAGGTAAAGAGCTTATATGAATTCAAGACCTAGAGTAATTCTCCTAATTATACCTATTCTGGTGTTACATAGTATGGGTAAAATTCTTATTTGCATCATAACTGAGGAAAGTTCTCCTAAATTACTCAAATTGAGACTAAAGTCTGGTTGCTTTTGAAACTTTGATATTTTATTCTAGAACATTTCCTAGTTCAGCTATGTATATAAGAGAAATCTTTTCATACCTGGAAATCTTATAAGATCTTAGAAAACAAAACTTGCAATAGACTATTTGAATAATGACAACATAATACTATAACAAACATGTAGACAATTCAATCACTAAGTTTAGAGACTAAATGCACAGACAAGTATAAGATGCTATCATTTTGTAACGTACTAGAGAAAATGAAATTTTCTAAAGGTATTATGGTTTGTCACAAGCAAGTCAGTATCATTTTCAGATGCTCCTTGTGGTTTAACTATGTTCCTGAGACATTTTTCTACTCAAATCTTTTCCTTTCCAGCTCTTTTCTTAATTAGTAAGGTAAACAAAGTATTATACTATTGAACATGTTTTTAAAAACAAATTCCAGAAGCCTTAAAAAATGCATAAAAATGTCTGTCATTGTTTTGAGACAATCCAAGGAAGCCATCAGGGGATTACACCCAGAGAACCCTGAAATAAATATCAATCCCTTTGAATTTCAAATGTTGGTGGAACAAAGTGCCATAAACTTGGTACCCTAGAAAGAAAAGTTATTATTATTGTTATTGTTATTATTTTAACCATTTTCTGGCCTTGCAGTTCAAAATTGGGTGTTGATAGGGCTGTGCTGTCCCTGGAGGCTCTGGAACAAAATCTGTCCTTGTTTCCAGCCATTGGCATTGCCAGCTATCCCAAGTGCTCAGTGGTTTGCCAAAGAAGCACTGTAATCCCCGTGTTGTCCCTCATTAATTACGCTTTATGTCTTTGGCTTTGTGCTCCAGGTTCTCTGGTTTCATAAGGATTGTAAATACCAGAAGGACTCAGCCCTATCCCAGGATAATTGAACTTGGTCGTATTTCCCAAGAGTTTATTCCCACCTAGGGTCATATTCAGTCACAGATTCTGGGGGTTTAGGACTTCAACATTTCTTTTGAAGAACAAAATTTATTTAATTCCATCATCACAATTGACTTATGAACATGAAATTTCTTCAATAGAAAACAAATGAGACACAAATTGTTTTTAATATCCTCTTGCTAACCCTGAATTTTTATCTTTTGCAGCAAAACTCTATCAATGAGCTTTTTATAGTTTCTGTATCTGATTATTCTCTTATTCTTTCTCCCTATCACTGTTTCATTGAAATACCTCTCACCAAGGTTAAAAAGAAATTATATAGGACAACCTTTAACTGGTAATTCCTGGTCTTCATTGGGCATGTTTTTAAAAATTTATTTTATTATTCCATGATACAGTTCCGTAGGCTTAGAATTTCCCGTCCCCTTCCCCAAATCTCCCCACTCCCAGCCCCAATTTCCCCAATGTCATTATAATAGCATAGTCCCTCAAAATCAGTCATACGTCCGCTATTCATGTATATCCTGACATTGCAGGTGTGGGCAATGGCAGCGAGTAAAGCTTTCTATTGTCAAGATAAGTTCAGGAGTTTCACTTGGAGTCTGTCCTTGGTTTGGAAATAGAGATACACACTACAGGGACCTGGAGTGGTGGCCTAGTGGCTAAAGTCCTCATCTTGAATGCACCAGGATCCCCTATGGGTGCCGGTTCTAATCCTGGCAGCCCTGCTTCCCATCCAGTTCCCTGCTTGAGGCCTGGGAAAGCAGTCGAGGATGGCCCAAGGCCTTGGGACCCCACACCCATTTGGGAGACCTGGAAGAGCTCCTGGCCCCGGCTTCGGATTGGTGCAGCACCAGCCATTGTGGTCATTTGGGGAGTGAACCATCTGACAGAAGATCTTCCTCTCTGTCTCTCCTCCTCTCAGTATATATCTGACTTTGCAATAAAAATAAAGTAATCTTTTTTTAAAAAAGAAAGATACACACTACACTGTATCTTCAAATATGTCTGGGCTTTTATTTTTGTCTTCTTGCTTGTTTGCATAAAATTTCTTTCTCTATTTGAAAAGCAGAGTTGGGAGAGAGATTGAGAGAGAAGAGAGAGAATCTTCCATCTGCGTGTTCACTTCCTCTAATGAATGTAATGGTTGTGGCTGGGTCAAGCGGAAGCCCATGTTGGATGCTGGCATTACAAGGCGATGGTTTGACCCATTAAGTCACAGTGCTGGTCCTTGCGTCTGACAGTTACTCACTACTTTTCCTCTATGCAATGTTGCATTTCTCTTTCTGGAAGGGAGCATAGTTGTTCCTCCTCCTGATAGCTTTGCTAACTTTTTAAAATTTTGTTCCCCTTATCTTTCCAAAAGTGACATGTGAAGCTATTACTTGGTTTGGTTTTGATCCTTATAGATTTTGTAAGAACATGGATCCCTAGGGGAATACTGTTGGATCTCATAGCATCAAATGCTTGAAATATTAAAAACTTCAATTGTTTATGCACGTGGTTCTCAAGTTTTTTTTTTTTTTTACCTCAAATTTGATCCGTTCTTCAAAGCTTTGGATTGGCATTCTATAGACTGCATGACCTTTTGCTGTATTTTTATGTTAATATTTTTCCTCTGTTACCTCTTACAGAAACTATACATTATCCAAGTGTTACAACTTTTGTTATTTTGTTGTCTCAAGAAGTATCTGATGGGCAAATTGGACACTCAGAAAGTATGAGTTGATTAACTTAGAGAATAAATGTTTCATATCCCACAAGAACAGCAGGCTGTGAACGTATGTTCAGAGTGACAATCGAGCTGTTAAAAATCATAAAGTCAGTGATTTTGCATGAAGAGAAATGCTTTGTAGGAAGCTGGTCTTGGGTGAGAATTGCTCTATGTCAGAATGAGTAAGATCCCCTTATTTCTAGTATTTTGTTTGTAAATTAACAGCCTGGTTACTTTCTTTGGAAGCGTTATAAAACACTTATGACACAGAATTCTTGATAAATAATGCATCTGTTATTTGATAACATAAGGCCATTTTAAAAAATAGTGACTGAAATAGTTTCTTGAATAACACTGATAAAAACTAAGAAGTTTGCCAGCAGGAACAGTTTTGCATGACTTTGTTCACAAGGATGCATTATTATCCTGGCAAACCTAAATCTGGATCTATTGTTACCGACATTCAAAATTTAATCTGCCAATGGTATTGTTACATTATGCAAAATAAAACAGGATAATAGAAAATACACTTCCCGAGCAAGAACTTATACCTCTAACATGATTGAGACTACTCAATAGAAAAACTTCAAGATACATTTAAAGCATTTTAAACTCCTGGCCTTCTATTTAATTTATATTCAGTAAAAATTTAAACATCACTATGCTTTTGTGATGCCTATATTAAACTAGAGGATTGTTTGAGGGCATTTTAGGGTTCTATCTCAATGTCTAGCAAAGTTCTGAATAGGCACATCATATCTGGAGTGGCTGTTACTGGCATGGAAGTATTTGCAGTGAAAACAAATAGGTCATTCCAGAAATGCCAGGACTGATTAAGTTATTTCACAGCTTGTTCATGAAATCATCTCATGTTTTTGTGATAGTTGAGAATACCTGTTTCAGTGTGTCTGACATTGTATTAGGAAAAAGGCCTATCCAACTTGCTCATCATTTGTATTATGGGAAACAAGTCTCTGAAAAGAATTGCTATTTTAGTGGGCGGAGCAAGATCTCCAGAAATGCACTTGATGCCATAAAAACCTTGTATTTAGAAAGACACAAATGTGAGATAAAAATTTTAATGTATCAGGAAAAAGATACAGTGGGGAAGGGAAAAATGAATGTATATTGAAAATATTTAAACTTCACATTGCTGGTTCTGCCTTTGGACCAGAGATGGTCTCACCAGGAAGCCGTTGAATTTGCCAGGACAATTAGATGCTGGACTTTACGATTGGTCAAAACCTCCAATGAAAGAATCTCAACTGAGTTTGAACTATGGAAATACAGCGGGGTGGAGCAATCCACTGTGGGAGGGGGAGGGTTTGGGGAGGGTCGGGGGGAATTCCAGTGCAAAAAAAAAAATGTGTGTCACATAATGCAATGAAATTAATAATAATAAAAAAAAAAGTAAAAAAACAAAAAAAAAACAAAAACAAACAAAAAAAAAAAAAAAAAAAAAAGTACATTTCAAAGATGGTGTTGAGTCTCAGAATGAATTATATGTTGTTTTAGCACTTTTTAAAGGACCTTTTAAGCAAAGACTCTGATACTTCAAAATAAAGACTTGATTTCAAGCTGTAAAAGCCATCTGCCATAATTGCTCCATACAGTCTAAAGCAGGCAGAGGCCCGAAGCGAAGCGGTCGTGTACTGGTGGACGCCATCAGGAGACAGCCTTTGAAATCTTTTGAATCACTTTAATGGTACCTCTGTGGACTGTGCGCATTATTCTATTTTAAAAGGTTCAGGGACAGGCTTTGCAGATGGAGATCCAGTGTTGTTGGAACTGGAAAGAGGTGCTTTTTAGAGGCAATGCCCAAATGAAAACTGACTAGTATGTTCTATTAGAAGAGCTGGAACCAACTTTCATAAAATTGTTTCTTTTAAAATTGATGCTATGTGCCACTCAGTTCTAATTCAAGCACTCATGGTGTCTGAATGCTATTTGCTCCACGTGGTTGAGATCCCTCTGCTTGAGAGAGCTTTTGTAAGATCTATGAGTCTGGGAGTTTGTTCCCTTATGACTCTGCGCACATTTCTACTTTGTTTTTATTTGAGATTTTTCTCTCCCAGAACACTGTGAGCTACTCAAGGGCACGTCATGCTTTACTCTAGTATGACTTCATCTATTTTGTTGTGTCTATGATGCTGTAAGTGATTAAATGTTTGATAAATAACACTGGTTTAATATAATTTTGGATTCTGCTTTTATTTCATATAACTTTTGAAAAGATTAAGTTTGATGAGAGCTCTAATCCTT
The DNA here is from genome assembly GCF_030435755.1 of Ochotona princeps. Taxonomy (NCBI): domain Eukaryota; kingdom Metazoa; phylum Chordata; class Mammalia; order Lagomorpha; family Ochotonidae; genus Ochotona; species Ochotona princeps. The sequence continues at coordinate 12,025,657 of NC_080832.1, read as the reverse complement.
GCTTTTTGATTCTATGTTTGTGTGCCAGGGTCTAAACGGTTATAGGATAGCAACTAAAACTAGAGAATAAAAGCTGTTAACGGTGTCAAAATAATAGAAGAAATGAATAATCAGCTCCAGCACAAAATTGTATTAGTTAACATTTGTTTCTTCAAGAAAACATACTTTTTATTTTTCTGAGTTGATCTCGGTGTTAGGACTGTACTGCATTTCTGTCTTAATCCATTGTTACATAACACCACCGACTAGAAAGTTAATGAAATACAGAAATTTATTTCCCAGATCTGGAGGCGGCAAAGTCCAAAGCGCAAGTGTAGGTGTTTGGCTTTCTGAGAGTCTCCCTGCTGCATCTTTGCAAGGCACACAGCAGAAAAGCCAACCAGTGCATGACCAGGAGAAGCCTCCTCTGTCAGAACCTGGTTTCCGTTGTGAGGCAGCAGCTCTCACTGCGTTTTCCTCCCAAAAGCTCAACCTCTTCAGATTACTTAACTAGCATCTGAATTTTATAAGGCTCCATTCAAACTACAGAATGTTGACATTTTATTTATTTTTTTTATTACATTGCATTATGTGACACAGTTTTATAGGTACTGGGATTCCCCCCACCCCTCTCCAAACCCTCCCCCGATGGTGGATTCCTCCACCTTGCTGCATTGCCACAGCTCAAGTTCAGTTGAGATTCTTTCATTGCAAGCATATACCAAACATAGAGTCCAGCATCTTACTGTCCAGATAAATTCAATGGCTTCTTGGGGAGACCATCTCTGGTCTGAAGGTAGAGCCGGTAGTGTCATCCTGATCAATTAAAAGCCCCAACATAACATCAGCAATAATTTATAATGTTTTTAAATTAGTGGACAGAGTATTGGGTAACTGATATGTTAATAAAAAATACAAGTTCTTAACCACATGAGGTTGAGATAATATTACATTTTACATGTACTATTTTTCATATTGACATCATTTCATCTTAAATTAAGGCAAACATGTGGTATCTAACCTTTTGGGATTGGCTCATTTCCCTTGGCATTATGGTTTCCAGTTTGGCCCATTTGGCCACAAAGAACTGCATTTTTTTTTTTTGATAGCTGAGTAGTATTCCATGGAGTAGATGAACCATGGTTTTCTTATCCATTCTTCTGCTGATGGGCATTTTGGTTGCTTCCATGTTTTTGCAATTACTGATTGTGCTGCTATGAACATAGGAGTGCATGTTGGTTTCTCATAAAACAGGTGTTTTGGATATATTCCTAGGAGTGCTATTGCCGGATCATACGGTATGTTGATTTTGAGTTGTTTGAATGTTCTCCATGCTGATTTCCATAGCGGCTGTACCAACCTGCAGCCCCACCAGCAGTGGAGTAGGGTTCCCTTTTCCCCACAACCTCACCAACAAGTGTTGTTGGTGCTTTTATTCATGTGGGCCAGTCTTACTGGCGTGAGGTGGTACCTCATTGATATTTTAATTTGGATTTCCCTTATTGCCAGGGAACTTGAGCACTTTTTCATGTGTTTGTTTGCCATTTGGGTTTGTTCCTTTGTGAAATGTCTGCCCATTTCCCGTGCCCATTTCTTGAGTGGTTTGTTCGTTTTGGTATTTTGGTTGTTTTGTAGCTCTTTGTATATTCTGGAGATTAGCCCTCTATCACCTATGTCGTGTGCGAAGATCTTCTCCCATTCTGTGGGTTGCTTTTTTACTTTGTTGATTGTTTCCTTTGCTGTACAGAAGCTTCTTAGTTTGATGAGGTCCCATTTGTTTATTTTGGTCTTGATTGCTAGCGCTTTTTGAGTCCTTTTTAGGAAGTCAGGGCCTACACATTTATTTATATTTGAAAGTCAGATTTTCAGAGAAGGAGAGACAGAGAGAAAGATCTTCCTTCTGCTCATTCACTCCCCAAGTGGCAGCATCAGTAGGATCTGGGCTGATCTGAAGCCAGGAGCCAGGAAATTCTCCCAGGTCTCCCATGCAGGTACAAGGTCCCAAGGCTTTTGGCCATACTCAACTGCTTTCCCAAGCTACAAAGATGACACTGGATGGGAAGTGGAGCAGCTGGTATACAAACCTATGCTCATATTGGATCCCTGCACATGCAAAGTGATAACTTTAGCCACTGGGCTACCTCGCCAGGCCCTGGAGCATCATTTCTCAATGAGAGAAGTGTGAAAGTGTGTGCTTGAAAGCTTGAATACAAATTAGAGCCATAAAGGTTCTGCAATGTCATGCAAGGAGAATGGACCACATCCTGTTTTCAGTAGTGTGGCATTATAGATTTATAGTTGGAAACCCGCAGGGTTACATAACAGGCTGTATAGCCAAATGAATCCAATGACAAGGCTATTCTAGCTGGCTGTTTCCAGCTCCACTGGTTCTTTGTGATTTTACAGCATATTACAGTAGTTCCTCTGTAAATACATACTAAATATTATTTATTGAACCATACCAACAGATATGGACCAGAATTAAAATGAGATGGATTGTAAAAACTTACAGAAAATCATATTTCAAGTAGAATACAATTGTTTTCTTTGATTTTCCACTTTTTTTTGAAACTTTCAAATTTTGGGGTCATATGTTCAAGAACATGGATTTACTCCTCAGTAGTAAGGGGTACATCAAAGACATTTTTATTCCTAATAAACTGTTGTTCTCTTTAGCTTTTGCTTAGTTTCCTGTTTAGAATTTCTTTTTGCTCACCTTGTCCATCTTCCCATGATGTCTGCTTTATTCGTGAGAGTTCTTAACATATCCATCACAGTCATTTTCAATTTCAGGTGTAGTAGTTCCACCATCTGTACCACATCCAGGCCTGGTTCCATGTAAGCTCTTGCCTTTAAGCTATGTTATGGTGTTGGGAGCAGGGCATGGCATGCTGGTTTAAGCACCTGCAGTAAGTGCGTCTTAGTGATGTGTTTGTGAAACATGGTAGAGGGACAGTGTTCTATGATCCTGAATTAAAATTCAAGTCTTTTGATGCCTCTGAACCGTGAGCTCTACAGAAGACAAGATGGCTAGAGTGACTGGGAGCTGGGTATTTCTTTCCAGGTCGTTAAGATACGAATGAATCCCCAGTGTTTTAGAGTTCAGTAAAACACCTGTTGTTGATAAAACAGAATATTCTGCCATGATTCAAACTACTTCAATCTCCTCACCATCTACTGGAAGAATGAGAGGAACCTTCTATAGTATTCTTGGTAAGAGTCTGTTTGAACTCCTAAAGTAAAAATCAGCTGTCTGGGAACCTTCCTGGATCTGGGCTCCTTTATACTTCCCCCACTGCCCCCTAAGATTCATTTATTTTGTTTGAAAGTCACATTAGAGGGGGAGAGACAGAGAGATCTGCCACCCCCTGGTTCACTTCTCAGATGATCATAATGGTCAGAGTTGAGATGGTCTGAACCTGGGAGCCAGAAGTTCCTGGATTTCCTATGTGGGCACTGGGGCCCAAGACCTTGGACCATTCTCTGCTGCTTTCCCAGGGGTCATTAGCAGGGAGTTGGATTGGAAGTGGAGCAGCCAGGACTAGAGCTTGAGCTCTGAGGAATGCCAGTGCTGCAGGCAGAAAGTTAACATGGTAAGTCACCATGCAGGTGCACCACTTCCTTTAGCTCTTGGCTGTTTAGGAAGGTTCTCTTGCTCTGAGTTGTTTTCACTAGTTAAAACAAGTCGGGATCAGTTGTTTATGAGTTTGGTAGCTTTTACTGGTGAAGCCATCTGGTTCCGGCCTTTCCCTTTTCAGGCTGTGATGTCTATCCTGTCGATTCTCTCCATGCTGGTGTTTGGTTCACTTAGGTTTTTTATGCTTTCATGCCTCAATTTTGTAAATTGTGTTCATAAATTTCATCATTTTCCCCACATTTTTCAGTGTTTTGTCATATATCTGGCTGTAATAATTCCTTATGATTCTTTTTATTTCAGTAACTGGTGATAGCATCTCCTCTCTCTCACTTCCGATTTTATTAATGTAAGTAGTATTCTCCCATTTTAAGGCTCATTGGGCCAATAATTTATTAATTTTTTTGTTGTTGTTGTAAAAGAGAGCTTGATGTATGCACTTACTGTTAGAAACTTTCCTCCTAATACTGTGTTTGCTGAATCCCATAAATATTTATGTCCAATTTCATCATCTTCATTTGATTCAGAGGATTTACATGGTATGATTTATTTTTTTGAATTTGTTGACATGTATTTTTAAATTTCTTTAATTATTAATTATTTCTGCCTTTGATGATTTTTACATAGTTGATTAGGGTGATAAGGTTCAAGTGCTACAGGAAGGAGGGTGAGATCACTTGTGGGGAGCCATGCAGTTGGGTCAGATGGCATGAGTGTGTGATGAGCACTGCTCCTCAGTTACCAAGGTTACGAGCAGTTTCTGGCTGTGTGGCAAAGCCTGGAAGAATGTCTCTGGTCACCTCATTGCTACCTCACCCCATTGTATGGACACTCAGTCACCTCTCTGATGTTTCATAGAATTTTCCTGAGGGTGGTGGTGGTGTTTTTCTGCAAATGTGAGATGATTCCTGTAACTGGTATACCACCTCAAACTGATCAATCATGTTATGATAAAAACATCTTTAGTGACGTAAGACAATGACACAAAGCTAAAAGCATACAATAGTATAATTGAGCCCACAATGTGTCCAAACATCCTGTTATGTGCCTACCTTTGTCCTGAAGCTTATTCTAATGTAAGTAATGTTTTCCTTAAGAAATGGTGTGATAATATCTTGGAACAGATGGCAATCATGGAGGTGCAGTTTGTTTACCATGTGCCCTGAACTATTACAGCACATGATATGATGCATTTTGGTTTCTCAACACGGAAAGCAAAAAGTATATGGGGCATCTTCTCAAGGGAGACAAATGTGAAACCCCCCCCTCCCCCCCGCCAAGATGGCTTAAAATTTCTAGCTTATATCGGCTCTCATATTTAGGGAAAGAAAACAGTTTATAAAGATAAAAGGAAGTTTCTTGTAAAGGCCCTCTGTTTCTGGATTGGCTGAGTTGCCTTGATCCCTTTCACTGCCCTTTAACAAAAGAACAAAAACCAACTGCATCAGTAGTAGATGAAGGTGATGGTGATTAATGCATGATCAATTATAAGATTTAATAAGAATCTATGTTATATGCTTTTATAAATTCCTTTCATTTATTATCTTTTCTTTTAATTCTGTACCCTTGGTATTTTAAGTAATATTAGTTAGTTTGTGTTTAGTAAAAATTGATTTTGAATATAAATAAACCATTTGTCACTATGTAACTGCATGTGCTGCCAACCGTGGAGTTCCTGGCTTCTGCCAGGTCACTGCAGGTTTGAATGAATAATAGCCTGCTGAAAATGTTTTCTCTGAAGTAAAATAATAATAATATTTTTTAGGATTGATTTTGTAATCATTCTTTTATAATGAAGCAAAAATGAAACAATTGGATGTTGTGCAAAAGCTTGTGATGATTTGTGAATAAATAAAGAAGGCAACTTTTCTGAGTTGTCCATTATGAGCATCATGCCATAGTGGTCCATGTCTCCTCTGCCTCTGCTTCTTATCCTTATCTCTTCTTATCGTCTCGCCTTTCCACGCATCCTTTGCAATCTCTCCAGTCAACTGGAGCAGGTCTCCAGTAATCACTATTTCCACATTCTCTTTTTTTTTCCTTCCTGTATCTGGGGAGAGCAGGAGAGACAAGGAAAGAAGCCACACCCAGCCTCCCAAACACCACTGTACCCTGGGATGGAGGGCAGCTACCAGACACCACCCTAAGGTCCCTGATATGGGGCATGCTCTGAGGGTTCTGCTCAGGAGGTTTTGATAGTTCAACAGTTCTGAATTACTGCCAATCTTGCCACTCCAAGCATGATGAAATCTCTCCAGAATCCACTGGCTGACATAATCCACTTTAGAGCTTCCGTTTGTCCAGATATTCACTGTCAACACTTGGCTGGGGTAGTTGATCAGTTTGTTCTGTCCTCTGTCTTCTGTTGTGGTGCCAGTTGTCCTTTGGAGGCTCCACTGTACTGCCATATCCTCCGTGTATATTTGGATATGCTGTCTATTGTTTCATCTGAGCCACTGAGGATATCCAGCTCTGACACGTGCACTCCACAATCAGAACATGGAACCTGAAATTCTCTCCGTGGTTATTGTTCTGAGTCCAGCAATTCAGTTGGGGGGATTCCCAGTAAAATTTCATCTAAGATGACCTCAGACTTGATTCTTGTGTGTGCTTGCTAATGCAGCGTCTGCCATCCCAGTCAGCTTATGCATGTGCTGGTGGTTGCAATTGCTGGGTCAGTTCTGGCTTCAGCCTTGTCTTCTACACAAACCAAATGGATGTGGCAGCCCAGCCCAGTCCTGCCCACCATATACTCAGCCTTCATGTATACTAGTGGGAGTTGGAGCCTACCTGAAAGGATCTGCAATAACCCCCACCAGGCCTGCCCCTTGTCCTGGTTCCTGTGCTTGCCAGTATGTACAGCAGATTGGTCCAGTATGTTCCACATCCCATTCAGCTCTCATATATGTTGATGGGCATTGAAAACTAGTTCAATCCAACCAGCCCCACTATCCAGCCCACCGACATCCTGGTGGGTGCTACTCTGTCTAGCCATGCCTATCTCAGTCCTGGTTCTCAGGCTCACCAGTGGGGTGGCAATCCAAGAGAGAGGTGCCCACTGTTTCCCTACTGGGCCCACTCCCACCCACTCCCAGATCTTGCACTCTCCAGGTGGTTCTGCAGTTTAAGTTGACAGAATTTGCTCCCCCTGTGCCAGCATCTGCCAGCTGATGCTGTGACAAAGCCCAACCAATCCACACCCACTCTGACTTATGTATGCACCAGTAGGAACAGTCAACCCGGCTTGGCTTTACCCTGATCCAACTCACATGAGGTCAACAGGTGTTGTATCCCTGTCCAGCCTGGCCTGCTTCCATCCCAACCCATACTCACCAGTGGGAGTAGGGGTCCAGCAGGGGAGCCCCATGCAACCCCTGTATCAAATTGTCCTCTCCCACTGGGTCTCACATGTGCTGCTTGGGTGCTGAGGCCTGGTCTGGTCTGGTCTGCCATACCTCAACATTTGCCAGTGGGTGCTGCAACCTGGATGGGCCTGGTCTACCTCGAATTCCAGCTCATGCTGATAGGGACTACAGCCTAGCCCAGCCCAGCAAGCGTGTCCTTTCCATATTCATATATTTCTATAGTTCTGGACTCAGAATTAGATAGTTTTATATATATATATGTGTGTGTGTATTATATATGTATATATGTATATGTATGTATACACACACACATTTCTTAAGCACTATCCAAAGAAATGGCCCAGAAACTACAATACCTCATAATTAGTGAGAGATTGGTTGCTAAATGCCAATTTCTGACCAAAGGATTAACAATTTGATGAAGAAGTATCAGAATCCGGTGCCGATAAAGTACTGTGAGTTTAATCTTATCCTCCCCAGATTGCTAAATTCATGTACACACCCTTCTCAACAAATGTCAGAATGTAACCTTATTTGAAAATAGACTTATTACAGATGGAATTAATTAACAGGAGATCATTACAATGGGCTCTAATTTAATGTGATTAGTAAAAGAATGAGGGGTATCATGTGAGGATTCCTGAATGTAAGAAGATACTGTAGAGATACGAAAAATTTGCCTTCTATAAACCAATGAGAAAGACTTAGAACAGACGCTGCTCTTACAATTCTCAGAAGTAACTGAAGAATTGTGAGGAGATAAATTCTACTGTGTAAGCTACGTGAATGGATAATAAGGTACATGTGATAAAATATTAAGTTTGAGCAATTTTGGTGAAGGGCATAGGAAATTCTTTATATTGTGCTTGCCAGTTCTGTTAAATATGATTTTATTTCAAAATGAGCACTGTACCACTTGGAGAGATGCTAGGTAAGTGAGAGGAGAAAGTAGGGAGGAGTTTATGGTGTGTTCTCTTCTTATTGAATTGCAAGCTGGGTAGGCAATTGCCGGCAAGTTCATAACAAGTCCTTACTGAGTAGATAAGGGGAAAGGACATTTTTAAGAATCAAGCTGATCAGTTTGGCTTCACACATGTGGCATCTGTCCTTTCAGCCTGTTTGATAACATTTTCCGGCATAAGGAAAAAATGAAGGCAATGTCTTGCATATTAACATAACTGATTTTCAAGGTCATTTTATATTTCAATTAAAACAATTTTAGAATTTGCTCTTCAGAGCTCATTGAAATTTTAATGGAAAAAATAAGGTTATCACTGAGACACAATCCTAAAAGGGAACAATAATAGGAAGCCTGTTACACAAGCAGAATGTCTACTAAGGTGGTTAGCAAGCATGACATCAAAAACCCTGCTGGTGTAGTTTGCGAATGCAGAGGTATTTATTCTGAGAGACTGTTCTCAGATTATTAATATGCTTTGAGGCTGAAAGTCTATCTAAAGAGCGATTGGTCACGATTCACTTTCCAACTGTCTTGTTTAGAAAGCAGCTCAATTGGCCATTTCAATTTAACAAGCACACCAGACCCAAGGCCAAATTCTGGTCTTCCCAGCAGTCAGTGGCGGCAGGATAAGGGCACCTTTGGATTTTGAACTGATGGGAACAACTTGAGTCATTGCTCCAGGGAAATACAGCTCTGTGATGCTTGCAAAATCAATGGGTCTTTAGGCTGTGGTGTTTATAAATAATACTCCAACAGCCACTCTTTTAAAATTACTTATTCCTTTAATTTTGTTGCTCTTTATTCATGTACACATGTATAAAAGCCAGGTATTTTCTCCTCTCATGGAAGTTATATTAGTATTATGATTCCTAAATTACAGCCTAGACTGTATTTCCCACCTTCTCCTGATACGCTTTGGGATTAGCTATAATCATATCTATCACCTTGTTTTTGTTAAACTTGCTGAATATCTGTTTACATTTGAAAGGTTCGTGTGCTTTTTATTACACTGTTTCTGGACCACAGCAATGTATCAAATATACTGCAAACTTCATGGAACTTCACTTTGTGTTCTTGCTAAGGATTACTCTTCATTTTTCCAACATATAGTGTGAAACTTGGAAGGTGCTAAGAGATAAACAGTCTCTTTAAAATTTCTGCAGTTTCTTGGGAATATCAGACCGATGGTTGGTGAAGCTAAATTTTTCTACTGTGTGCCATAAAACACCTTATGGGTTATTGAGCATATCCTCAAAAGAAGAAAAACAAAGAATGAAAGCGTTTACTGCATTCCCTCCTTCCTTGGTGTCTTGTTTGTGGAGCCAGGATGCACAGAAACATCTAAAATAGATTTTCCTCTTCCCTGCTGCCTCTTTCAAACCTGTAAATAAAGCATTTCTTTATTGATCTGCTGCCTGTACCACCTGGAGCCATAGTTTTGATCTATAATCTCTCTAAAACCACTCTCAGCTACCCAGGCTTATCCCCTCTTTTAAACTCAGCCTTGTAATATGCAAAGTTAACAAAGCAGTGTCTTTAATAGCCTCACGGTTTATTTTTAAAACAACAAAGAAAACAAACTGTGCCAGGGAATGCTTTAGATGCGATTGGCTGGTGCTTAGATGAGCAGCCTTCTTGTTTAAGTACAATATTTCCTCACACCTTTCTGTCTAAGATTGCTTGGGGTTATTGATTCCGAGCCGTCTGGCAGTGGTTATTCTGCTTAGGGTTGGGTAACAAAATGATTTCCATGCCACACAAACACTATCCTCTTCCTGTTAAAATTACTTACTCATAGGATTTTGCTTGATCCTTGCATTATTTTGATCTCTGAAAAGATTCAGCTCAGAAAGTCTGCTCTGTGTGAGGCAATCTCTCCAAGGTGGGAGTGGGGAGGGTGAGGATGAGGGCTTAGCAGTGAGCCTTGATGCTGGAGGGCTTCCACACTGTTGGCCAGTGGTAAGCTCTTTTGTGCTCCAGGGAGAGTTGGCTTCAAGATTCCTTAGAATTAATAACTCACAGAAGAGGAGACATGGTTTTCTCATCCTGGTTTTACAAACCAATCTTGTAGTATTTGAATTTCGTGTCCACACTTTTCAAATGAAGAAAATATTTCTTTTTCTAGCATATGCTTAGAAAACCGGATGGAGAGTAGGAAGTATGGATGCCTTATGCTGGCTCTCACAGAGTCTGCAGTGTACAGGAAAATGAGATACATGATCTGTCTGCAGACAACACATGATATTGTTAGCAGTATGACTAACAGCCAGATTAGTGGCTGCAGCCTTGGTAGGAGTAAGAACCTCTCTATGTAAGTTTTAACTTCGATTCCTTGTAGAATATTAGAGCAAAGTTTAACTCTACAGATAGCCACATTTTTAAAAGTTTCAAGGTTGCTATCAGAATAGTCAGGTCCTGCTTGGACTACTATGCATGCCAAAGAAAAACATAAATCCCTGGAAGATTTTTATTTTATAGCAGAGACCATCTTCATATTATATATATATATATATCTTTTTTTCAATCTTCTAGTTAACTTACTCTCTCAAACCATCATAGCATTGTCTTCCTATAACAAAAATTTTATTGAAGATAAAGTATTTTTTTCTAGGAATTTACCTTCTCCCATTTTTTCTTTGATATATAGCATCAAACAGTGAGCCTTTCAATGATCAGATTTCCCCAACAATTCTTCACCATTTGTGCACAGCACATTTTAATGTGTACATTTATATATTTATACATGTGTGTGCACTTACATATGTCTACACACACACACACACACACACACACATATATATATATATATATAAAATCTCCTCTCAAATTTAAAGTCACATATTCTTCAAATACAAATTAAGGGAAATGATGTCTACTGAATGAGTTCATTGTGGCCCTCCAAAACCTGAGTATGAATACTGGTTTGGGAAGTGTTTCTTTGCTGGGTCTCAAATTTATCTGGCCAGGTTTTAAAGCACAATCAATTATGACTAAGCCTAAAACCTTCTTCCTGTCAATTCCTATTTCCCTTTTAAATGAGTTAACATCCAGTGCTGAGGACAACAGCTAACTGTATGGAAGACTTGCTCCTCTGTTTCGCCACCTGGTCTGCAGTCTTGGGCACTTAACCAGCAACATTAGTTCACCCTTAACTGAGTGGCAGAAGGTGGCTACCACATGTCTAAGGGGAAAAGACAGCTAATGTGTCAAAATCGAAATTATTTAAGCCTCATCTTCACCCCTGGCGTACAGAGACTGACTCCACTCAGGACACAGATCACATGACAAATTCCTACTCATACAACCGTGATGCTCTAGGCATTTCTCGGATAAATGTTGAGTTCATAGATATGGGAAAGTAAGAAAGCCCCCACAACAGGCTCTCTGGGGGCCAGTTCATTCAAGAGAGAACGATACACAGCCATTTGCCAGTTAGAGGTTGTCATTACTAGGGCCACTGCTGACCCAGTCCTTCAAAGCAGGAAGACAATGAGACATGCTAACTCCTACAAGAGGAGAGTGTTTGTGCTTTACTCTGGGAATGCTTTTGGTGGTAATACAACCAATCAGACACAAAACTATATTTAGTGTTTCTTGGGTGACGCCAGGCCATGACAGGAGCCAAGTCCAACAGAGTTGGAATTTTGGCCCAGCACTGGGTCGTGCGATTCCTGGATATCATCTTTCCTAGGCCCTAGGTGTCTGTTACTCCGACTGATTCTGTTTATGCTGTGTATCTATATGCACTCATTCATAGTGTCTCAAGCATAAGAATCATTATTCTAATCAAGATGACTGTGAGGTAGGGCTTCTACTCCATGCCACTGAATGGCATTTTCAGCCCTCTGGAATATGGAGGCCAACCTTTTCCAAGGTCATACTCAACTATCAATGGAAAGATAGCAAGAGAGAAATATTCTTAGGTGCTCTCCATCCTACCCCTTTGCAGCTTGAAGAAAATTCAGAAGATGGATTTTCACTCATTTCACCTACATAAGATTACTTCTCTTGAGGTGGGAAGCGGGGGGAGTGTTAAGATAACCAGGTAGAAGAGGGGATGAAGGAAATGGGAAGTTTTGTGTGACCGAACAATGGAAACAATGTGGAAGCAAGCAAGCCGAGTCAGCAGCCGAGCTTCCAAGTATGCTCAGAGTTGATACTCTTGCTTCGTGGATCTCAGCCCTCTCCCAGGAGCATCATAGGGAAATCTCCAGCATGCATTACTGGAACTGTTAAGTCTATCAACACTGCCCTAATGAAGTTTTTGGAAGAATGTCAGAAATTCCACAACCAGGAAGTCCTCTGCACAGCAGTGTCCTAGATGAGGAGGCACTGAGGAGGAAAGGAGTACCCATGTCAATACATAGAAAAATTCCAGGGCAAGTACAGAGTGAACTCGCAGTTCTTTCCTGAGATGCTCAACAGGATGGTGAGGTGTATTTTCTTCATGAAACTTGGTTACCATAACATGTTGGTTCATTTCCTTGCTGTCCCACTTCCAAGCCAGCTCCTGCTCTGGCCTGGGAAATAAGCAGAGGATGCTCCAAGAGATTGGGTCCATGGGTCCATGTACTCATGTGGGAGACCTGGAGAGGCTCCTGGTTCCTGGTTTTGGATCAGCTCAGCTCCTGCCAATGCAACTATTTAGGAAGTGATTCAACAGATGGGAAGTTCCTCTCTCTCCTCCGTCTCTGTAACTCTGTATATCAAATTGACACTTAAAAAGATAAATCTTTTACAATTATTCAGTTTAAATATACAGATTTATTTATGTGCAAAATTTTTAAAAACACATAAAACAGGGCCCGGCGGCGTGGCCTAGCGGCTAAAGTCCTCGCCTTGAAAGCCCCAGGATCCCATATGGGCGCCGGTTCTAATCCCGGTAGCTCCACTTCCCATCCAGCTCCCTGCTTGTGGCCTGGGAAAGCAGTCGAGGACGGCCCAATGCATTGGGACCCTGCACCCGTGTGGGAGACCCGGAAGAGGTTCCAGGTTCCCGGCTTCGGATTGGCACGCATCGGCCCGTTGCGGCCACTTGGGGAGTGAATCATCGGACGGAAGATCTTCCTCTCTGTCTCTCTTCCTCTCTGTATATCTGACTTTGTAATAAAAAATAAATAAATCTTAAAAAAAAAAAACACGTAAAACACAAAAACTGAAGTATTTAACAACAGTTGAAGATGTTGAACACTGATTAATACACACCAATTTCCATGCATTGTTGTTGGTATGATAAAAATAATGTAGTTTTGTTTTGTAAGAGTCTTCAATTTTAAAGATAAATACTAAAAATTTATGGAGCATGTTGCAGTACTCTGGGTTTGCTTCTGAATAGAATAAACAAGAGAAATGAAAGGGTTAGCAGATTGGGTGGGTTTGGCCAGGTTTGTTGAAATCAGGAATGTAGAATTTCATTATACAAATTTGTCAAATTTTGTGTGCAGTTAAAATCTACCAAAGTAAGAAATGCTTTTAAATCATATCAAATACTTCCAATGAAGAAGCCTTGATTGCATTGGTTGAATTTCTTAGGCTTATCAAAAAAAGTCCTTTTGATTTATAAATAAAATCAAACAGGAAACAGACCAAGCCATTTTCTCTGAGTGTTGAATATTTATGCTAACTGTTTAAAACTCAGACAACCACACATATCAGGTTAACACAGGTTGAAACATGTTTGGTATGTAGGCAATGAGAGCCTATTTTTGGGTAAATTTATGAGAGTGTTGCTGCAGGGGCCAGAGTTTTAGGCAAAATTCACCTATAAATACATGTGGGGCTGGTGACTTCTGAGAGGCTATTACGTATTGATTCTATTTAGTAAGTATTGGCCTATTTAAATTATCTGTTTATTCCTTTGTGAATATTGAAAGCGCATTTTGAAGAATTGTTCCATTTCATGTAGATTAAAAATTTGTGGACATAAAGTTGTTTATTGTGTTATTTTTCCTTTACTGCTGACAATATATGATTCTTGTGTGATATTAGTAATTTTTGTCCTGTTTTCTTCTTAATTTTATTGGATAAAAAATTTGGTTATTTTTTGAAGAATCAGTTTTCTGTTTCATTGATTTTTTTTTGTTTTGTTTTGTTTTCAGTTTCTTCTTGACTTTTTATTTTTTCGTTTTGCTCTCTTCTTTCATAGTTTCTTAAGATGGAAGCTTAGATGACTAACTTTAAGTCTTTTTCTTTTGTAACATAAAGCTAGTCATTTTCCTCCAGCATGATTTTCACTACATTTTACACATTTTTGACACATTCAATTTTCTCATTTTTGTTTGCTTTTTAAAAATTTTATTACTATAAATAGAATAAATTCATGTTTAATAGGCATAAGTCCAAGTTCAAAATATCCTCACTCTATTTCCTTTATTCCTTTTTTTCAAAGAAGTTTTTTTTTTTTTTTTTTCAAAAACTTACATTCAATAAACTCTGTAACCTCAGGCTTAATACACCTTTCGTGATGATATTCAACAAGTAAGCAATGAGTTCCCACAGTTCCATAGGAGGAATAAATAAAGTCACATGTGCCTGCTCCGTTACTATACTTTTTTTTTTTTTAATTCCATGCTAACTATCACATAGCAGAGAAAAAATATGGCGACTAGTCTATTTCACTAAGCCTAATGGTTTCCACTTGTAAAAGAAAAGACTCCACTTGTTTTGTGACTGACTAGTATTCCATGGCGGGTATATGCCATGTTTTCATCACAGTCATTGGTTTTTGGACTTATCAACTGGGTTGATTTCCTATCTTGGCCATAGTGAATTGAGCTGCTATAAATATGAGATATAAAGAACACTTTCATTTATGAGTTTATTTCTTTTAGATAAATTCCCAGGAAGGAGATTGAGTCTTTCTGAGGAATCTCCATGCTGTCTTGTAAAACTTCAATGGGGCTTTTATTTATTTATTAAAAGATTTATTTTTTTTATTGGAAAGGCAGATATACAGAGAGGAGAAGAGACATAGAGGAAGGTCTTCTGTTCGATGGTTCACTCCCCAAGTGGCTGCAACAGCTGGAACTGAGCCAATCTGAAGCCAGGAGCCAGGAGCCTCTTCCGGGTCTCCTACATGTGTGCAGGTTTCCAAAGCTTTGGGTCGTCCTCAACTGCTTTCCCAGGCCACAAGCAGGGAGCTGGATGGGAAGCATGGCGACTGGGAGTAGATCCGGCGCCCATATGGGATCCTGGCACATTCAAGGTGAGGACTTTAGCTGTTATGCTATTGTGCCGGGCCCCACTGGGGTTTTTATTTGCATGTACCTGATGGCTAGGGATCTGAAGAATTTTTTCAAGTGTTCATTGGCCATTTGAATTTGATCATTTGAAAAATGGATGTTCATGTACTTTGTCCTTTTCTGAACATGATAATTTTCTAGTTTCTTAAGTCTTTTTTTGGTCTTCTATTACCATTTTCTGTTTCTTTTTTTTTTAAATTTTGAATTGTGAATTATGTGGTACAATTTCGTATAGGCTGGGAATCCCTCCCCCAAACTCCCACCCCGTGAGTTTTTATACTTACTGAATATTGATCTTTTAAAAGTCACATCATTTGACAATATTTCCATCCATTCTGTCAGTTACCTTCTCACTTTATCGACAACTTATTTTTCAGTGAAGAAGTTACTTAGAGTGATATATTCCAATTTGCCTATTTGTTTTAATAACCTACACTTCTGGGATCTTTCCCAGGTAGTTTTTGTCTATACTAATGCCATACAGAATTTCCCGAATATTGTCTTACGATCATTTGTCAGTATCACACCATAGATCTTTGATGCATTGTGATTGATTTTTGTGTAAGATGTAAGATCTATACATGTAAATCCAGTTTGAAGAACACCACGTGTTGAATTGCCCTTTATTTTGTCAAAGATCAACTGGTTGTCCCTGAATGAATTAATGTCTTTGTTTTCTATTCCGTTTCATTTGGCTACCTTTAAATCAACGAATAAAATCTATGTTTGTTTCATAGATACAGAGAAAGAATTGATAGAAGACAATACACCATTTCATGATCAAAACCTTAAGCAAGTTGGGTATAAATGGAATACCTATCAACATAATCAGGCTAATGTATGACAAACCTACAGCCAGCTTCATATTGAATAGGGAAGTGTTGAAAGTTTTTCGCTACGATCTACAATCGTACAAAAGTGTCCAATTTGTCCATTGCTGTTCAGTATAGACATGGAATTTCAGCCTGAATAATTTAGGCAAGCAAAATAGATCAAAGTGATACAGACTGGAAGTGAGGAAGTAAAATTATCCTTGCTGGCAGATGGTATGATCTTCTTATACGCTGGGGAACCAAAAGACTTCACTAGGAGGCTAGTAGAACTCATACAAAAGTCCGTAAAAGTACGTAAAAGTGACAGGACAGAAAAATCAACATGCAGAAATGAATAGTCTTTGTATAGATAAACAATGCATGGCTAAGGCAAAAAACCTTGTAATTTCAATACCAATTATCAAAGCTACCAATTATCAAAGCTACCATGGAATAGTGGTAGTGATGTGAAAAATCTTAGCAATGAAATTTACAAAGCATTAAAATTCATATAGATGAAGATGTAAAAAATGTAAAAATTTTCCATGTAGTGGATTGGAAGAATTAGCATCATCAAAATGATCATCTAGCCCAAAGCAGTCACTCTCCTTGCTCTGATATCTTTTTCTGAAATTAATTTGGCTACTCTGTTTCTTCTAATAATATTATCATAGCATATATTTTTACCATCCACTTACTTTTAATCTGTATGTGCCTTTATGTTTGAAGTGTTTATTATTGACAACAAATAACCACATTTTTGATTGAATGTGACATTCTTCGTCTTTACACTGGTTGTTTAGACCCATCGACATTCTTAGTATTGATATATCTAGATTAGCGTTTAGCATATTCGGTGGTGTTCTCTATTTGTGCCCTTGGATTTTCCAAATGTTTTTGCTATTTTTCTTTCTTTCACCATTTTAACCAAATATTTCATGTGATTCACATTTCTTTTCTTTCTCACAATACCCATTTGTACTACTGTTTAAAAACATTTTCAGCTGTTTCTTGAAAGTATGTGTTTACTGTTTATTCATATCTATTTTCAAACAAGATTGCGTGGATTCATGGGTAGTACAGATGCATTATGTTGAAGCAACTTTACTCCTCTCAACCTACCTCTCAATGCATCATTTTTTCACTCATACCTGTGTATGCACACATGGACACATATAAACACGCATAATTGGCTTCACTACTGTGTCTATTATTTGAACAGTTATTTTCTGTTATGAACATGAAGAATAAGAAATCTAAGGATTTTTATTTTGTCTTCAGTTGCCTATATAGATCCACGTATTTCATCTATGTATTTTTTTCCTTCTAAGAGTCTTTTATCGCTTTCTACAAAATTTCTCTAATGTTTAAGAAAACATGTATTTTTTCCTGAAGGTTTGAAAATACTTTGATTTAGGTATGGAATTTTTGGCAGGGTAGACTTCACCTCTCAATAGTCTAGCTATTAGATTTCTCTTTCTTTTTGTTTAAATGACTTCTGAAAAGAGACCAGATGCTACTCCTTATTTTTTACACTTTTATGGAATAGGTGCTTTATGCGTCTGGTTTAAAGCAGGGATTTTTTTTCTTATCTTTCTGTAGCTATAAATGTTATTCCCGAGGGTAGGTATTTTTGGTTTTTATCCCTTCTTGAGTTCTCTGAACTTCCTGCTTCTATGGTTCAGTGTTTGACATGATTTTGGAGAAACTTTCAATTGCATTATTTCAAACATTTCATTTTCTTCCTTCTTTTTTTCTGGTATTTCCATTATCAGTATTTTAATTTTTTTTGGGGGGGGTGGTTAATACACGGATCCTGAATAGTGTATTTTGTTCCTTTGTCCTTTTTTCCAGCTTGACGCTTTGTTTATATGTATCCAATTTCAGAGATTCTCAGCTATCTGAACACTCTGATAAGTATATCACAAAGATCCTTCAGTCCTGGTAGGCTGGTTTTGATCTCTACTTTCTTTTAGACTTTATTTTTTAGAACTTTATATAAGCTTAGGTAAGGTGTTCTTGGAGGCTGTGTATTCATTGGATCTCAGCAGTAATAATTATGTTTCATTTAAAGAGGTCTAATAATTCTGTATCCTCTCACTAGATTCTGGTGTTTTTCATGATCTGTTCTTTTTTGTTTTTAGCACATCTTTCAATTTTTCTTCATATCAAACATGATATCCTGAATCGAAGGAACTGCTCTAAATAAGCACTGTCTAATGAAGGCAGTGTTACTGTTTTCGGGAAAGGAGGTACGTGTGACTTCATGATTGTCTTGAGCTGGTCCCCTGCCTGTGCTGTCTGGCCTCCCTTCTTTAGTGTGACAGATGGCCGAGGGAACCTGGAGTTGGCTATTTCCTTTCTCCAGCTGGAGGTCAGTAGAGGCTGGGGGTGTGTACGTTTCTCACCCCTCCTCCATGAGGCCCTCATAAAACTGCAGCAGGTTTAATTTTTCCTGAGGGCAGCCCTTACATAGAAGAATAGAATATTTCAAAAATGCTTCCTTCACCCCTCTTCTGCTGGAAACACCCAGGTGTTTTCGGTTAGCATTCATTGTAAGAAGTGGATGAGGCTGTTGAAAGTGAAATAGAATTTAAGGGCCTTTGGTGACTGGGTGCTCCTGGAGGTTTCACTCTCAAGGTTGTCCACTTTGACTATTCAGAGATTCATTGACTTCATTTCTCCCACTCCGCCTCTGACTGCCATGGAGTTTGCTGTTGTGTTTCCTTTTATTCTCTTGTAGTTCTCTTTAATTTTACGCAGGATGGTTTGTCCCCTAACCTTACGTAAGCCTTTAAGCTGTTGCTTTTGTAGGTTGTTCAGATTTTTTTTTATTAGGCAAAAGAGATAGCTTTCGAGGCTTTGCATACCAGATTGAAAATTTCTGGTTTACTTACGTTTTTAAAAATCATTGGCATTTTGATGTGTTTTCTTCATTTTTCTCTTGCATTCTTTCAAATATTTTTTTTTCATCTAATTTAAGAGTGGATAGCAGTCACACGGTGCTGTATAGTAAATTTTGTGGATTGTATTTTTACTTTCTTTCTAATGCTTCAATTTATTTTAGGTTCTCAACAAGAAATTGTTTCCCTGATTGTCTTTAGTATTCTTTTACGTGTGATCCAGCCTTGCTCTTGAACAAGCATATTCCTGAGTCCTTGCCTTGCTGTTCAATCTGCTGTCACAGTAAGTGAAGTACAGGACTATGTTTTTTCTTCCTATTTGACTCTGCCCTTCTATTATTGCAGAGGTGACCTCAGTTCAGGAGTGAGCAGACTTACGTAGTGTGTTCACTGGAGTCTGGATGTTTGCCCTTAAAGATGGTTTCACCATTGATGAGCTGGGTCAATAAGCAAGGTTTTCAATATTCCCATATTTTGGTTTTAGCTGTGGATTGAGAGTGATTCCCTGATAATGATAATGACAATGATAATTAACACTTATTTTGTACAATACATAATTCTAAATGTTTAATGAATGTTGTCTGTAACATAGTTGATTCATATTATTTTTCCTCAATTTTTTTGTGGTCTTTTTTTGTCATCGCAGTAGTGCAAAGGAGATCTGATTTAGTTCTAACCTTTTTATTCCTTTGTAAATATCTTCTATTTTTCTGCATTGGATTTCCTGGCATTATCTTTAACCCTTTGAAAACAAGTTGGAAAAATGCGAGGGATTGTGCATTCCATTTTTTCACTAAAATTTTCTAGAAAATTTTGAATCAGATCGACTTGAACCTTAGTGCTAGCATTATAATTTGCAAACTGTGAGATCTAAGATAATTCAGTTAACTGATTTTACTTTCACATGTACAAAATGCAGAGAAAGGTATAAACGGAAGAGTTATGATCCCTTTTTAGTGATTAGGATGCCTATATACGTGACATGAATTGTTTGTGTTTTCAGTGGTATCTCTGGGCTTTCCCATTGCTATTTCTCTCTTTTAGGATCCTCATTAGCGGCTCATTGCCTGCACATGCATTTGGCAAGACTTTGTCATTTCCACCATTTGGCTCTCAAATTCACACTCGCTTTACCTTTGCAGATTGGTTAACACAAAAACAGTGTTTACTGGATGCTTTTTGTGTAAATAAATTGATCTCCAAGGGGATATGTGTATTATTTCCCTTGTCTTCTTTTATATACTTTGAAAAAGGCTAATTTATTTTAAGGGAGAAAAAAGAAAAGCCAGAGAGAAATCTCCCATCAGCTGATTCTGTATCCAAATGGCTGCAACAGCTGTGGTTGGCACAAGCCAAAGCCAAGAGTCAGCATCTACAGTGTTGGTCCATGTGTGGAAAGGAGCCAAATATTTGGACCATCTTTCTGCTGCCTTTCCATGTACATTAGGAAGAAGGAGGACTGAAATTGGAGCAGCTAGTGTTTGAACTGGTATTCTCATATGGGATGTCAGCACCTCATGTAGTGGCTTAAGCCACTGTGCCACAATGCTTTCCCTTTTGTCCTTATTTTTTTTAATGCCCTAATACTAATGTAATGTCCACTCATCTATAATTCTCCTTGTCTCAGCTCTGACGACTGAATTTACCTAGCTTTTCTTTTTTCAAGAAATAACCTCAGGACTTGTTTTATATTTCTGCACTTGTAACAATCACGTTAGATATTAATTAATAGACAAATTGTCTTCCTAGGTTTCTGTAATTTTGTATGGGGCTCTACAATGATTTGAGTACATTCTCTGAAGGTCGTGTGCTGGAAAATTAATTCCTAGTGTAACAATGTTGAGAAGTGATACTTGTAAGAAACAATGTGTTACGGCCTAATGCCAGTGTTATTATACAACATCAAAATCCTCATCAAATGCAAGCCCTAGTCTTGAACTTGCTATAACTCAGAATTGTGAGTCAAACGAAATTCTACCGTTCATAAATCACTCAGTCTGTAAATCCATCATAGGGACACAGAGTGAACTATGATGACCTTTTAAAGGTAAACAACATTATGAATGCACTTTTGGATTTTTCACTATCATGAAAAGGTTGTTTTGCATGAATACTCATTGAAATGAATGAATGGTAGGTAGTGCCAAGTTTGTTGGCTTAGTAGGCTAGTCCTCTGCCTGAGGTGCTGGCATTCCATATGAGCACCAATTCATGTCTCTGCTGCTCCATTTCTGAACCAGCTCCCTGTTTGTGACCTAAAAATTAGCGGAGGATGGCTCAAGTCCTTGTACTTCTACACGCATGTGGGAGACAGAAGCTTCAGGCTTCCAGCTTCAGAACAGCTCAGCTTTTGCCATAGTGACCATTTGGGAAGTGAGGAAGTGGATGGAAGAGTCAGTCTTGGTGTCTCTCCTTCTCTCTGTAACTGCCTTTTTAAATGAAAATAAGATATATGAAAAAGTAGTGTAAGGTGATTTGTTTCAACTGGACATTTTTGATGTACATGCCATGTTATATGAGCTATTATTACTTTCTCCTGGATTATAGTTTTGGATGACATGAGATAGGATATCTTATTCAATCACATATATTTTCCAAAAAGACCACTTGAAGAATTGTGAGGCTAGTAGAGTCTGAGGTTTGGTTCACATATGGCTTTGGCTTGCAATCCTAAATATATCACAATAGCACACTGCATCTGGATTCACAGACCTTAAATATACCACGATAGCACACTGCAGCTGGATTCACAGACCTTAAATATACCACGATAGCACACTGCATCTGGATTCACAGACCTTAAATATACCACAGTAGCACACTGCATCTGGATTCACAGACCTTAAATATACCACAGTAGCACACTGCATCTGGATTCACAGACCTTAAATATACCACAGTAGCACACTGCATCTGGATTCACAGACCTTAAATATACCACAATAGCACACTGCATCTGGATTCACAGACCTTAAATATACCACAATAGCACACTGCATCTGGATTCACAGACCTTAAATATACCACAATAGCACACTGCATCTGGATTCACAGACCTTAAATATACCACGATAGCATACTGCATCTGGATTCACAGACCTTAGCTCCAACAGGAAGAAACATGTCTTGAAAGCAGCAGTTCAGTGAATGTGGAAATGAATGAAATGACAGAATATATGGAAATTTTTCAAAGAAGGATATATTAAAATGTGATGAAATGTTGACCTTTGGTGGATTTTTTTCCTCTCTTCTTGGGAGACTCAATTTTTCTAAATGTTATAGTTTATAGGTTTCTGCAACACAATTATGCCTTCAGTTGTGACTTGGTCTAACACAATTAATCAGTGGAAATCAGGTATAAGAAGTCAGGTCTCTAATGTTGTATTCCAGGAAGTTTTCCAAGAAGTTTAATATTTTTAGCAGATAGTTATATTTACTTATAAGTACCTTTTTACTGCATTTTTTCCTAGTGTGTCAGCAAGGAGATATAGGAATACAATTTTTGGATCCAAAATATTTTACATTCTGCCTCAGCCACATATTGTTTTAATACAATGAATACGTAGAACTAGTATACAATATTAGTTGCTACAGAGACTTTTTGGCAAAAGGAATAAAAAATGACCTCCAACTAATAATCTTGGAGTGTGTATTAATCATAATATGCAGGTAGAGTTAGTAACTATAAATAATAAAACCTCTCTTTTTGGTCCCCCTGCTGAAAAACTATGTTAAGCAGGTATTTCAGAGCTCCAGGTCCTGGTTATGGAAGCAAAACCAGAGGAGAAAAGACTGTGTGTGTGTGTGTGTGTGTGTGTGTGTGTTGTGTGTGTGTTCAAACGTGATTTCAATGACATGGGCCATAGACAGAAATCATTAACCAGATGGAAGAAAATGGTACATACTCTTGCTAGACAAAAATTCTTGCCACCCTACCTCTCAGAAATCATCAAACATGGGCAGCTTACAAAGGATGGCAAGGACCTTAGGTAGCAAACACCCTTCCCTGAATTCTAGTGACCCAGTATTTTGCAGGGATAATCTGTGTGGTGCTGGAAGAGACAAGATGAGCAGAAACTAGTCTTTTGAAACACACTGAGAAGAAATTATTGTGGTTTTTTTTTGTCTGCAAGATCAAATCTGAACCCTTGGAATGACTGTGTTTGGGATCTATAGCCATTCATAGGTTAGGTACGTAATGAATGAAAAGTGAGTATATGACTGGAATAAGAACTAGCAGACAATGCTAGTATTTTGTCACCAAATTGGTAAGGAGACCATTTTATTTATCCTTTCTTTTCAGATCTTGCAAAGAGGTTAATATTAATATTTATACGCATTATTGCAATGGGAAGACTTGTTTTCTGTGTTATACTGTGAGCTTTGAATTGTTTTGGCATAAAATCTGATAGGAAATTTAAGCAGGTGGAATTTATTTATATCTTCTAACTGCAATTATGCATATTATTTTCATCCACTTACCTTGATATAATCAAATGTGAATATATATTGCTTGCTTATGCCAAGTAATACTGATTATGACTGACTTGAGAGCCCTAGAGTTTTTCTGAAGCTAAGGGGTCTTCCCATCAGCAATATTATTTACACTCACTATCATGACACCCTCATAAACTTCAGGAAATTTAAAAAGAACTTTTCACTTCCCCTAAAATTCATTTAGTTTTACATTTAAACTTAGAGCTTACTAGAGTAAACCCAGGAATGGCCAACAGTAAATGGTGTGTTATATGTCTGACTCTATGCTGGGATGTTTCTCTCAGGGAAGAATTGGAACTGCACTATACTCAGCATCAAAGAGTGATGGAGAAAAATTAGCTTTCTGAGAAACAGAGTAAACAGTGACCAGAGATGTAGTGATCATTGCATGAGAGCTGTTTGTGAATGAGTCATTTTCAATAACAGGGAAGAATGGTAAGAAAGTTAAGAAAAGCAACAAGTGTTCAGAAGCAACTGCACCTGTAAAATAGAAAATGGAGACATTGAAGGTGAGATTATCTCAACTTAATACCAATAAATAGCCCTAAAAGAACCAGAAAATAGCAGTTTATCTACCAAGCAAAACTTGACTGTTTTCCCACAGGGATTATCCCCCATTTAAATGACTTGGTAACTTTGTATCGTTGGGATTTCTTTTGGCTTGTTATTTTCCAAAGTCAAATATATACATGTAATATAGATTTTGACAAAGAATTGGAAATCAAGATATAGAATAATGAGTAATGATTTAGAAATTTTCAATAAATATTTTAAAATAGCTTATTTCTTTCAACTAATTTTTGATGGATCTCAAAATTCTTTTTTTAAACTTTTTATTTTTGACAGTGTTTACATAGTTAATCAAAGTGTAAAGGATAGAGGGTTAGGGGAAAATGGATGAGACCATTGTTTTCAAATGTTCTTTTACTTCTTCCTGTATCTGGGAGAATGGAGAAGACAAGTGGAGAAACCACATCTAGTCTCCCAGCTGCCCCAGCACCCAGGAATACGAATAGCCACCCCATGTCAACTCAGGATCTTTGATGTGGAACATGCGCCAAGGGTTCAGCTTAAGCGGTTTTGATAGTTCTGAAATGCGGGTTTCAAAATGCTGTGACAGATTTTTGTTCCAACTGTTTACATTAAAAAAATACTGATTTGAAAAATGAATAATTTAGGGACAAGCATCCTGGCTGAACAGGATAATACTTTATCTGCAAGTGCCAGCAAAACATCTGGGTGCTGGTTCATGTCCTGGCTGCTCCTCTTCCCATCCAGCTCTCTGCTTGTGGCCTGGGAAAGCAGTAGAGGGTGGCCCAGTGCTTTGGGATCCCGCACCAGTGTCAGATCTGTAAGAAGCACCTGGTTTCAGATTGGCTCAGCTGCGGCTGTTGCGCCCACCTGGGGCGTAAACCAGTGGAAGGAAGAAATTTCTTTCTGTTTTTCCTTCACTTCATAAATCTGCCTTAAAAAAAAGAAAAAAAATATTTCCTAACTGCTGGTTAACTGTCCAAATGCTTGCACAGCAGTGCTTTGCCAGGCCAAAGCCTGGGATGCAGAGCCAGGTGCCTCATCCAGGTCTCACATGTGGGTCGTATTGGGCTGCTGTTTTGCACATCATCAGCAGGTAGCTTGACTGACCGAGCAGTCAGGACTTGAAGTGATGCCCACGTAGGATGTGGGTGCCCAAGCCAGGCCTCCCATATTCAAACAGTTTGATTCTCTCCTAAATATATAACCTTATCGCATTCGCCTTTCTTGATTTTCACTTTTTAAATTTTATTTTTTTGTATCTTTAAAAAATTTTTTTCATGATACTGTTCTGAGGGATTATCCTTTCCTGTTTGCCCCACCCCCACACCGCTCTCCCCCATATTATTACAATAGTATAGTCTTTCAGCAAGAGTTGCAAGCCAATATTCTACTATTTAAATATATCATGGTATTGTCGATATAGACAGTGGTAGAAAGACTAGTATCTTTCACCAGGATATATTTAACAGTTTCATTGGAAGTCCTCCTTTTATTTGTGAGTAGAGATTTATACTACAATGTATCTTCACTTCCTGCTATGCTAGTCTCCCTTATACGGTTCATCAATGAGAATATATGCATATACATCTTTACTTATATATGTATTGAAGTTGTGTTTTGCATGAAAATTAGTTTACATCAGAAAGAACATATGATATTTGTTCTTTGGGGATTGGCTAATTTCACTGAGCATGATAATTTGCAATGGTGTGACCATTTTGTTGCAAAATGGTAGAATTTTGTTCTTTTTGATTGCTCTATAGTATTCCAGAGTAGATGTGCCATAGTTTATCCATGCCTGTTTCAATGGGTATCTGGGTTATTTCCACGTCTTCGCTTGTCCAGACTCTAGCAGAATTCCCTTTGGTTTTCTATTGTGACTGTTAGTGAACCTGCGTTGTTTTTTCAGGTAGGTAAACAAAGAGGGAGCTGTAAATGGAGATTTTTCGTTGCCTTTTTAGAACTATAATGATTTTAAAATAAGATAGGGATAGTGTTATGATGTACTGAGTAAAGCTACAGCCTGCGATGCTGGCATCTTATATAGGTGCCAGTTGGTATCTGCCTGCTCCACTTCCCATCTAGCTCCCTGCTAATGCACCTGGGAAATCAGAGGAAGATTTTCCAAGTGCTGGGCTTTTGCGTCTAAATGGGAGTCTCAGAACAAGTTCCAGACTCTTGTCTTGGCCTGACACATCCCCGGATGTTGTAACCCTTTGGGTAGTAAACCAGTGGATGGGACCTCTATATCTGTGCAACTCTGCCTTTCAAATAAACAAATCTTTAAAAAAGAATAGCAACGCCAAACTGGTTGACCAAGGCAATGTTCTCCCTTCTTTATAAAATAGGATTGTTCATGGAGGGCAATCTTAAAGCACTCCTCTGTTTGTCTTGTTACTGTCCAACTCCTTTAACTCTGAAGTACTTTATTTGGTGGGGTGGGGAAGCAGGTTATTTTATCTGTCAAATCCAAATCCCAGAAAATTATCAGGAATGAGTCAATGGTGGCCACATAAGGAGAAATTCCATTTACTTAAAATATTTATATTTTTACGTAGAAATATTTATTAAAATAATTTCAAAACCCAAAATAATAGGTTTTGCAAGAGAAGGCTTATTTATTTAAAACACAGAGTTACAGAGACACAAAGAAGAAATACAGAGAGAGGGAGACAGAGAACTCTTCCATGGATTGTTCACTTCCCAAAGCGCCAAGACCACTGGGGCTTTGCAAGACTGGAACCAGGAGCTGGGAGCTTCTTCCAGGTCTCCACAGCATGGGACCAGGCACTTGGATCATCTTTCACTGCTTCCTCAGGTGCATTAGCAGGGAGCTGGATGGGAAGTGGAGCAGCCAGGATTTGAACTGGCACCAATATAGGATAGAGGCACTGTAGGCCATGGTTTAACACACTGGGTGACATTGCCTGGCCCCAAATAAGTCAAAGTAAAACTCCTATGTTCCATGTATTCTGAGAAGTACCTATTTCTTCTGATCTCGCAGGAGAGTACATTTAAACAGATATCTGCTTAACCTCACTATCAAGAAATATCTGATGTGAAGAATTTAATAATTCTGTTTCATGTGAATATGAATATGAAGTATATTTGGTTAATTACATTTCATTTCTTTACTTACTTGTGCATGATATTCACCTAATTGTATGATTTTCTATTTAAAAGGTAGAATAGTTATGAATTCTTTCGGTAAAAATGGTGCTGAGAATGTGAATTTCATCTGTCAGAAAATATATGCAAGCTGCCATTGTCTGACAAGCATTTCATAATGTCACATTTTGAGAAGAAAGTATCAAAACAACTGAATTGAATTTCAGATGGAGGAACAGATAGCAATGAAAGCCACCATGGAAGTCATGTCTGCTTTTGATTATGACTTGCTCAATTCTGCTGCTTTCGGAAAAGTGGTTTCCCTACCAAAATAAGAATTAATTGGACGCTATCAGAACTAAAATCTACACTGGAAATGACAGCAATGGATAATGTAAATAAGGAACAGAAGGTGTTCTTTGGATGTGACAGTCCACATCAACTCTAATACATCTGAGCATTCAGTGAGAGTGAAACTATGGATCTTAATGGTCTAATCTAAGAGTACAGTTGGGAGAGATTTTTCAGGAAAACAAACAAAAAGCAAGGATGAGAAATTAATTTCACATGTTCTATTATCAGATCTCTACGATACAAATATAACATGCAGTTAGATAGATAATGAGTGTGAGGTGTTTTCATTCAGTGGGTAGTGTAATTCATTCTTCAAATGCTATTTCATTATTCTGAAAGATCAGTAGTTTCATAGAGCTGGTGAGGTTGGAGAGAACAGTGGCGTTCATAGCTTACAAGTCTGTTTCTCATCTTCTTTGGGGTAAAATGAGATTGCCTCTCCTCAGAGGACTCTGGAAAATGATGGATGCCCAGAATTGACAACTTGGCTGTCTCAGGTTAGGCCTAGGTGAATGCTACCTGGCACCTCGCCAATCTACCTAAACCGAGTAAGATGTTCATGGGATTGCCATTCCTCTTGGTGCATCAGCACTGAAGTTCTCCACAGTCCCAAGTGTTCAGATGGGTTCTTTATGCCTACTGTATATTGTGGCTTATCATCTCAGGTCTGTACATGCCTTCACCAGGCTCCCGCTATTCCTGGGTCATCAGCTTTGTTGACTGGGATCTGGAAAACACACTGTACTGCCCATGTCCCCACTGTTGTTCCTGGCCTGCAGAGAGGAACCAAGTTCAGCTCTTCACAGTCTGAGTCATTTCCCACTACTGGATTTATCAATGCATTTAAGTCTCTTACAGTCAGATCGTGAATGAATAGATCTTACCTTTTTTAATAAAAAAAATGTTTCTATGGCATTTCAAACTGTCAAATCCTTTGAGTATCTGTCGCAAGGTTATTGTTTACACATAAGGTCAACATTGTCTGCCATCTCTTGGCACAGGTTTCAATGAATTAATTAAGCAACATTTTTTAGCCCTTTAAACCACTCAAATTAGCACAGTACAGCATCTCTACTTAATGTATACATATTAGTGCTTTCAGGGCGATCAAACATATTCCTTCTATCCAGATTCTGCATATTGAATTTCATTCCTGTACTTACTCAAGTTTTTGTTTACAATTCGTGAAAAATATGTAAATCCTTTGTTATGCAGTGTGTTTCTTCATGAATTATACCCTTCCAGATTTCCTGGAATCTGCTGTGTCTTAATTCTGTACATAGGATCTGGCACTAATGAAATATGGTTTGAATGGGAATTGAGCAGAAATAGCAATTTCCTGTGAAACAACTTTGTAACTGGAGGCAATTCATGCTTTTATGCAATTAAAATTTACTTGTATAGGATGAAATTACTTTTATATATGATGAAATTTACTTCTATAGGCAAATGAAGCTCGGTAGACTTTGGAAGTTCAACATCTTTAGCTTCAGGTTGATTCTATTTGAGTTATACCTGAATGCTCCACTTGTAAATGTACACAAGAAAGATAATAAAATATCACATATAAGTTAGTATTGTTGAAGATTAGTCAGTTGCTTGCTTAGGACTGAAGATTTTTCCTGTAACATATGTTGCAACAAATACTAACGTAAAAACAGAAGAATTAAATGCAACCTGGTAGTTAAAAGTGACATGTGGATGATATATACAGTTTCAAATGATTAACAACTTGATTGTAGTTTTGATTGTAAAAACTGAAAGTCTTCATTGCTCACATAAAGAAACTTCTTGACAAATCCATCATTCTTACTTATGGGAAGAAACTTTTTTTTAAGAAAACATGTTATGATTCTAATGCTGAAGGGAAATCCTATACACATTTATTTAAAAGAAGTGAGTAGCAAGGGATCAGTAGTTTTGTTTTAGTTTGTGCTGATACTTTTAATTTTTTCTTGCTGAGCTTAATTAAAAGACCTTGTATGGGGAAGTTCAATGCGATTTAATCAGCAGGAACACACATTTATTATGGAGAAAGCACTGAAAAACAACAAAAAGGAACTGCTGGGAGGATTTATTTTGGTAATACCACCCAGAGGCCTAAGGTTGAAAACTCAATTTATACTCAATAGGAAGGAAACAGTAACCAGAAGAGGCAGAGTGCGTTGGTTAGCAAGACATTTCTTGTGCCAGTCTATGCAAAATGGTACGATTGGTTAGCAATACAATTTAAGTTATCATCCATGCAATATTGTAAAATTGGTGGGAAATGAGTTGAAAAATCTTAGCAAAAATGTAGAACTATGGAAAAGACTCATCAGAGTTAATTTTTGCACTCAGAAAATGACAAAAATTATTTTTAATGTACTATCCTAAGACACAAGCAAAATGCCTTGAGACCATTTTTGTGAAATGTCTGGCAAAGAGGTAACACTGATTAGAATTCAGTTTGCTATCCCGTGTTGCTAATTACGGAGTGAATCATGATACTGTAGCTAAGGAGATGAGCAGGTGTAGGATTATAGGGATAATGGAAAAGCTCATAAATGTGCCAAGAAGGCGGTGAAGCAAAATTTGGAAATATTATCTATAAAGGAAGTGTTGGTGGTTTAGTAGGTTGATGGTGGACAGGAGGAGAGAGGGAATTGGAAAGTTTGTGTAAAAATTACTTAGAGCTGTATTGTAAATGACTTGATCAATGAGTTTAGTAGTTGCTCAACAGGTTTAAGCAGAACAGGTTTGGAAGAGAAAAACGTTCTGAACAAGTCACAGCTATATCTGAAATTAGTAAACACAAAAACAATGAATAATTGTGAGGAAATACTAGAGAGAGGTGGAAGAATTTGAAAACATTGATCATGGTAATAAAGGAACAAATATATGATGGCTTCAGAAATCAGAGGAAAAATGAAGATTAAATAAAGAAAACTTTCAAGGCAAGTGTTTGACACAATGATTTGGATGCTGAGTGTGATCATCCCATGCTGTGTCTGGTTCAATGTTGGGCTCCTCTGCTGGGATCCAGCATCCCGGAAATGTGCACTGTGGCAGACAACAGATGATGCTCAAGAGCTTTGGTCCTTGCTAACCTTGTGGCAGACCCAGACTGAGTTCTGGGTCCCTGATTTTCAGCTTGGGCAGCCCTGACTGTTGTATTTGGGAAATGTACAAGCAGATAGAAAACATGTCTCTTCTTATCTTTAAAATAGAATAAAACATAGGTAAGTTAATTTTAAAAATAAAGAAAAGTGCAAACATGACCCATTGAGGTGTAATTACAATGGTGTAAAACAGATCTGAATCCAAACTAAACCTATGTCATGAAATATGGAATTATAACGTGAAGGACTTTAAAAAGAAATAAGCAAAAACAAAGAGAATGAAAACTCTCTTTAGTATTAAGGGAAAAAAAAATCATTGCCCCTGGAGGAATACACAAAGTGATTTCCAAAGACTGGTGTGTGTTTCACTGTTGCTTGAAACACTGACATGGAGATAAGCTAAACTGTGTGTGAACACGTATGCCCACTCTGCACCTGTTCTTTCAGGCTGACAGATTGTTGGAACTTACAGTTTTTATAAAATAGGATGAAATTGTTGATTGAGGCTACATCTATTATTTTCAATTCCTATTATGCCATTTTTTCTTATCCAACTCATGAAATATTCCTAAAAATCACCTTATAATATTTAACCTTTCTCAGAAATCATGATTTATTTAACTTCTTATCAGCTGTTGAACCTCTGAACCTCTGTATCTTATCTTGTGTTGGATCTTATAAACTGCAACTCAACTTTAACGTTTTAATTAAACATTTGGAAAGAAATAAGATTGCTACCCAAAATACAAAAGAACTAACATAGTTCTCTTAGAACAAGTTTCATTTTAGAAAAACAAATTTTATTTCCCTTTTCTTTACCTACTTTTTCATATTTCACTGTATCTGTATTTATATATATACATATATATATTTGTATACCATTTCCAAAAAAGCATGAACACCTAGATGTTCATTAACAGTAATGAAACATCTGAACATCTGTATCATTACAAACATTGTTACTCTTCAATATTAATCATTTAAAAAGTATTTAAATTTATACTTTATTTGTGACAATTTAGGTTATTTTAAGTATGCTTATTTATCATTTGCATAATTTTGCATGTTTTGTCTAAGTGTCTATGAAAATTCAGTGTTTAGATTTTTTATTATATACACTACCAATGGACATATTGCTTCATGTACAATAGTTGTAGAATGCTTCTGTGATGTATTGAGGAGTATACAACGGGGATGTAAGTGAATTTGGGTATAAATGTTTTGTTCTTGAACCAATTGCTTACATTTAAATTACTAATGAAATAAATTAAGCATAAGAAATGAAATACTTGAAAAATATTTATCAGGGATATTGGTCTATAGCTTTCTTTCTCTGATATGTCTCTGTCTGGTTTTAGTATTAAGGTGATGTTGGCCTCATAGAAAGAGTGTAGAAGGATTGGCTATATTTCTATCATTTTGAATAGTTTATGAATACTTGGGCTCAGTCTGCTTGGAATGCCAATACAGTAATAATGGTGGACCTTAGCAGCCCATTAACATCAACAGACAAACCAACAAGACAGATACTTAGTAAAGAAGCAACAGAAGCAATAGCACAAAGGGTCTCAGTTGATATATACAGAACCTTCATTTTTTTTTAGCTGCTTATGGAACCTTTTCCAGGATCGATTACATGATAGGTCACAAGAGAATCCTCATCAACTTTAAAATAAGTTGAAATCATATCACGCATCTTCTCACACCACCACGGAGTTAAACTAGGGATCAATAAATCAAAATGCCCCAGAAAATTTGTAAACTCTTGGCGCAGGCAAAGACTGCCTAGAAATATCATCAAAAGCAAAGCCAGTCAAGAGCAAAATAAACAAATGGGACCACATCAAACTAAGAAGCTTCTGTACAGCAAAGAAAACAATCCACAGTAAAAAAGCATTCAAAAGAATGGAAGAAAATCTTTGCAAACTACGCGACAGAGAGCTACTATCCAGAATATACAAAAAACCTCCAGAATAACCGTAACAAGAAAACTAATACACCAGTCAAGAAATGGGCCAAGAAAATGAGCAGACACTTTTCGAAGGAACAAATTCAAGTGGCTTAACAGACATATGAAAACTATACAAACTCCCTAGCAATAAGGGAATTTCAAAGAGAAACAACACTGTGTTCCACTTAACTCCAATAAGAATGGCCCACATATAGAAAACTACCAATAACACCTGCTGGCGAGGATGTGTGTAAAAAGGAACCCTACTTTACTGCTGCTGGGACTGCAGGTTGGTGCAGCCACTGTCGAAGTCAATATGGAGAATACTCAGGGAAATGGAGATTCAGCTACCACATGATCCAGCAATTCCACTCCTGGAAAAATATCCAAATGATCTGATGCACAAAAAAGCAACTTGCACCCCTGTATTCACTGCAGCAAAATCAACAATCTCAAAAACATGGAAACAATCTAGAAGCCCATTGAAAGAGGAATGGATAAAAAAACTGTGGTACATTTACCCTATGGAATATTACTCAGTTATTAAAAATAACATTTGTATCTTCAGCTAAAACTTGATGAATATATATATATATATATATATACACCTTATATATGCATGTGTATGCTTGAGGATATTTTAGAAAAGTTATAATCATGTTACTTTCCAATTGGGAGATAATATAAAATAGACATGTCTTTAGCTCATTCTTAATGACCACGCATTATCCACTGAACTTTACAGTTTCTTGGGTACAGTGTTTTTGTATAATAGGTAAGTCTTGCAACATTAGCATTCCATGTAGGTGATGATTTGAGTCCTACCTACTCCACTTCTGATCCAGTTTCCTGCTAATGTGCCTTGGAAAGGAGCAAAAGATGGTCCAAGTGCTTGGGTCCTGCATGCATGTAGGAGAGCAAGAAGATGCTCCTGGCTCCAGACTGGCCCAGTTGTAGATACTGTTAACTACTTGGGGAATGAACCAGTGCCTGGAGGATCTTTCTCTGTGTGCATCCTCCCTCCTTTTTGTGTAATACTGCCTCTAAAATAAATAAGTAAATCTTTAAAAATAATTGAGTTATCTTTCCATATGAGATTGAGACAGTTGCCATTATTACTTATGTCATTATTTCCATTTTGTACTTTCCTTTAATCTTTAATTTCCCATCTTTAATGATTCTACACTAAAAATAGGTATATATACCATAAAATAGTTGAATATGGGCTCTGAAAAGGAATTAATTAAGTCATTTTCCTTAATATGCCATGAAGGCAAAAGGACATATTACCTGTGTATTTGGCCTATACATTTAATGTTGAATTCATTAGCACACTAGAGTAATGCATTTAAACTTTTCTTGGTAATTCCAGTAAATTTTTATACAATTATTAATATTTTTCAAATGTTATTAAGTTTCTAAAATTTATTTCAAAGGCAGAGAGAAAGAGAAAATAAGATCCTTCATTAATTTGTCCACTTGTTTCTTAAGATTTATTTTATTTTCATTGGAAAGTCAGATATACAAGAGAGGGAGAGACAGCAAGATCCTTTGTCCACTGACTCACTCGCAAGTGGCTGCAACAGAAACTGAGCCAATACAAAGCCAGGAGCCAGGAACTTTTTCTGGGCCTCCCATGTGGGTTCAGGGTCCCAAGACTTTGGGCTGTCTTCAACTATTTTTCTAGCCTACAATCAGGGAGCTGGATGTGAAGTGGGGTTGCTGGGACATGAACTGGCACACATATGGGATCCTGGCACATGCAAGGCAAGGACCTTAGCTGCTGGGTGACCATGCTGGG
The DNA here is from genome assembly GCF_030435755.1 of Ochotona princeps. Taxonomy (NCBI): domain Eukaryota; kingdom Metazoa; phylum Chordata; class Mammalia; order Lagomorpha; family Ochotonidae; genus Ochotona; species Ochotona princeps. The sequence continues at coordinate 11,991,416 of NC_080832.1, read as the reverse complement.
TCCCATTTATTCACTTCTTAAATGCCCGCAGTAACTGGGTTATAGGTTGAACCTAGGAGCATGGAGCTCAGCCTGAGCCTCCCATGTGTGTAGCTGCAACCCCTGTGCTTGAGCCATCATATTCTGCCTTCCAGAGGGTATATTATCAGGAAGATGAAAAGGATGGATTGAGATTTGAATTCATGCACTCCCATATAGGGTAAAAGCCCCTGAATCACAGGGTCTTAAATGCTTGGCCCAGTGTCAGAAAAGGCTTGTTGGGAGCCTACATGCCAAGATCTTCCTACTGCTGTTATTTGCTAGAAAGTGTGGAAAATATTTGCTTCCTGAAATCAATGTGCTTTTAAAAAACAGAAACACATTTTGCTTTTGTCATAGCTTTGTAGTTCATAGATTCCAACACTCCAATGGCTATTTTGTTGATTTTAGTTAGCAGTTTTCTTGAGGAAAATCTTATGATCCCTTCTTGACTGAATTGGGGGATAAAAGACAGGCTATCTAGTTGAAATGGATGCCCAATAGAAGTGACCATGTTCACAGAATATAATCTCAGTTCTACCTTAAACCCTAAACATAGGTGCTGGAGACAGGCAGACCTGAATGTGAATTTAACTCCATTTTGTGCTTGTTCTATGACTTAGGAGAAATGACTAAATGTTTTATTCCAAGTTTCCTCTTTTCAAAATTATTGATAATCATATATTATAAGAAATAAAAGAAGTGAGTGCAAATACATATTTAGTGGAAATATTTTTCTCTTTTTATGGATACTCTCCATTAAACAATTTTTATTTAGTTAGTTATTATTTTTTATTTATTTGAAAGCAGAGGGACAGAAAGGACTGTAGATAGATCTTTCATCCACCAGGTCATGCGCCACATGCTTCTGACAGCTAGGAGACCGGGAGCCCTCTGGGTCACCTGTGTACATGGTCTCCTAAGGACCTGAGTCACTCCACGGTGTCGCCCAGGAAGAGCTGGATCAGTAGCAAAGGTCTGACATGATCAGGCAGTGATAGAGAGATGGGACCCCCAAGGGTAACATTGTCTCTGTCACCATGTTTGACCCTAAACATTCTTTAAAGATGCTACAGAACTGCACATTATGTGTTGAAAAATGACAAAATGCAGCAAATATCCAGCTCAAATCCTTTTATTATTTGATGTGAAATTTAGAAATTAATATAGAAAATGGATCATTTAAATTATATTGAAAAAAGAAAATAGTCATAACACATTTTTTAAAGCATTTGAACCTGAAAAAAAATCATTTTGGAAGCAGACAACACAAATTGGGAGACACACTGGGAGGCTATTTGATTTAATTTTACTTTTGACACAGAAAGAAACTCCAAGGACTCTAAGAACTGGAAATTGGATGGACGTCTACAGCATGGTCACACATTAGATTTGTGTGCACTTTGCTATCAATATACTCCTACAGCATATCTTCTGTAACGATCACTTTGTGAATTTAAGAGTTGCTGTAAATTGCCTCAAAAGATCACCCAGCAAATGAATATGTGCTATGAGGACTTAATCCTTCAGACTGCATTTCCAGAAGAAGTGGGAAGGTGTTCATACACAGGTGTAAATCCAAAACACTGTAGCATGTGCACAGCCCATTTTCTGAAGTTAACCTAGACTTGGCTTGAAAAACCTAAAATCACATTTTTACCCTTTAGATAATTAATGTGTTATGACGCAGCTAACAGATTTCCCGTGAATTAATTGCTTGATAATAGAAATTATAGGAAAATCACAAACAAACAAAATGGGTTTATATTCAGCCAGCTGTAAACAGTATTCCAGTTCATATTTTATTAGTTATTTGACCTAGGGAACTATAAAGTTCTCATCTTCCTGACTTATGAGGTGGACCATTAACTTCATTATTAGGTGGCCAAAACAAAATGAAATCCGACAAATAAAACTGTCATAACTTATGACTCTATTGAAGTGTCCACTAATATTTGAGGATCTTCTAAAAATTTAAGTAGCAAATGTTGCAAATAATTTGTTATTCTTACAAAACATGTCACCTTTTATCACACGTGTGTTCACCTGCTTGTGGAAACTGAAAACTCCCTCTTTTCCAAAGCACGTTGCAAACAGCAAAGATAAGAAATGTTTTTTTAGTGCTCATCGTGTATAGTGTTTCATGATTGTTTTTCTTATGTAAAGCATCTTGTTGAAGCCATGACCTGACTCTAATTAAGGCTTGATCTTTTCAGCACCCATTTTTGTTCCTCTTCTAGAATAGGAGCATTAAATACAGGCAGAATAATACTCATAATTAAGTTAATTATACTTAGTTTATCATAAGGTGAATAAATTTATCTCTGCACCACATGAATTTACAAGTAACTTACTAAGTACTATGCACTTGTAATTTAAAATTGAAAAAATTGAGGATAAAATGTATTTAAAGTTCTGCCTAGACACATTGCCTGAGATGATTTTAATGGAATAAGTCTGACAAGAACTTGGCTATAGTGCTTTGTCAGTAGATGTGACAGTACCTAACAGTGAAAAGGAACAATTTGATGTATTTCATTAGCTTTGTAAATTAGAAGGAACTGTTCAGATCTGCACAGACACTCATATGGCATGAGATTGAATCTGCGTAGGCTGACCTATGGCAGGCCAGTGTTCAGAATGTGAGAACCACATACTAGTGGCAATGCTGCCATCTGTGTGCCAGGTTTTTGGTTTAATTGGTCTCCATCTACTATGGAGAGGTATGTTTTCTCCAGAACTTGATACCTACCATGCTTTTATTCTAGCATTTTCTTTTTTTTTGCTTGACTTCGGCTTTTATTGCTTTTTTATTGATTATTTATTATTCTAGCCTTTTCTATTGAATGGGTGGAAGTGTCACTTATGTCACAGAATGGTGTCTCAACCATGTATTTGAAAGTTTGCAGCCATTTTCAAGAGGATCCATTTGTATCAGTAAATCACTCATAATTCATGACCTCTAATAAGTGGCTGCCAAGCAAGCATTATCATTTGAAGATTTTTGAAGATTTAACTTAACAGCATAATATGGTTGATGTTCTTCCAATGCAAGCAGTCTAATATTTCATTGCTTTTCACAAAGAAATCCAATACAATCAACTTCTAAGACACAAAAAGGGAGGAGATTGCAGGGAATTAAATGGGCTATTGATCTTTTGTTAAGAGTGTTTGGTTAAGAAACACTGGCTTTTTAGTTTATTTTGCTGATTTTCATTGTTTGAATAGCTGTAATCATACTAAAGAATTCAGTTTTGATGTGTTGCTCTCTACCTATTGAAGGTTATGCTTCCACAAAATGAGAATAACTCAGAAAGGACGTTTTAATAAACAGATGCAACATTTTTTGCTGAATTTAAACACTACTATTCTCCATATAATCAACATTGTGAATCAATTTATTGTTTAGTACACATTTCGTTGTATTTATATGTATACTAGGCAATATATCCAATGCCAGTTCATCTATAGGGTGTGGAAATTTGTGAAGCAAATCAGGAATACCGAGGTGCTACAAAATGTTTTTGCAAAGATGGAATTAAAATTTAAGTGTTAGGGTGAGCATTTAACATTTAACCTAGTGTTTAAGATGCGTGTGTTCTGTATCAGGGAGTCTGGGTTCAATATCCAATGTTGGCTTTCTAACTACCTGCAAGCCTGTGGGAGACATCAGAGATGGCTCTGAGGAGTGGGTTTGTTCAACTCTCACTGGAGACTTGGCTGAAGTTCCCAACTTGTGGCTTTGACCACTGTCCAGCAAAGTTAGTTCGAGGGCAGTCAGGGAGCTCAGTAGCTGGGATGTCTCTCTGCCACTCTCAAATCAGTAATATTTGCACAGCTGTTTATTCTGACACAAAATAACTGATGTCTATGCATGTTTTTATATAATTAGTGTTTTTACACATTTTTAAAAAATCTCTTTTGTATTTTGTCAGGACACAGGTTTTGGTCTTTGGGCTGCAGTGTTCTGTGGGGTGTGCCGATGTGAATTCAGCAGTGTGAGATCCTGAAAAGCCCAATTAGGAAGTTTCATTAACTTCCTCCAGGCTACTCTGGTAGTATTTTCCAAAAGAAATAATTTATTCCAAGTGCTGCTAATTCACTCCTAATTAAGCTCATTAAATTACTAACATTTTATACAGAGTTTAATAGATGCTTGATCTGGCATTTTTTAAAGTTCAATATCAGTTAATTTTATGTTAATAGACTATTAAAAATTCTATTTTTTGCTGCCGAACCAACTTGCATTAATCCATAGACTGGCTTACCAGACTCACATTGTTGTTTTTCTTTTCTTGTACTCTATATTTCCCAGAATTGGTAAAGGCGAGTGTTTCTAAAACTCTTGGGCTTCATTAATTTGGCATTAAACCAAATGAAACAGGTAAGGTGAAGTGCTTTGCACAATTTCAAATATACATTACACAGGTTATTTGATAATGGTAAAAAAAGAATCATTACTTGGAACACTTATTAGAATTTTCAATTAATCAAGTTATTTCTATTTATTTGGAAGAGACAGAGTGGAGAAGGAGAGAGAAAAAGAGAGAAACAGGGACAGACACCCAGGTCTCCATGTGGACGACAGGGACCCAGACACTTCATCAACACTTCTGGCCCTCTAGCATGTTCATTAGTGCCTCAGTGGAATCAGGAACCAGAACTGAACTGGACTTAGACATTCTGACATATACCATTTCAAGCTTAATTGATGCACCAAACACCTGTTCCTACCTGAAAACGTATACAAAAATACACTCCTCAGATTAATGTTATAACACTGTAAGCAGAAGAAACAAAAGCAAAGAAACAAATGAAGCATGTCGGAGCAAATTGAATCTCCTTCAAACACCCCAATGGTCTCTGCTGTTGCCATGGCTATATAATAAGAGGAAGGGAGATGGAGTGGGGAGAAGGGCATTTGGTTCTACCGTGAGAGTCATCGTTTTCTGAGGCAGATTCCCTTTGCTCACTTTTTACATGTTGAAAATGAGATCCAAGATGAAATGGCCAACACAGATTACAACCAGATTCTAGTTATTATAGTAGAAAGAATATTGCTGTCCCTGACTTGCCTTGAGAAAGTTTCCCTCTGTAAATCATCCCAGGTCTTGCCTTAGTGAGGATTAATCTTGTAATAACTTAACGATTCTGCTTTTCTTTCTGTGTTGCTTATTAGTAGAAATGAACCTTCAAGCTCCAGTGAAGGCAGCCAAAATTTCATTATTTTTGTGTCTCAACAAATTACTTACATTTCCAGGCTTTGCCATCCTTCTTTGCTTGAAATTTCTATTCAAATTTATGTAAAAGAGTAAATGTGTTGCTCTCACAAATGAGAATAGAATGTTAACAGGAAAGTAGAGGAAGAGAACATGTGAAAGTCATTAGAGGGAGAGTATTTGCTTTTACAATGCCATTTAGGCTGTGATAAATTCAATGGGAAGCATTGATGGTATATACAAGCATGTAAATCCAATTTGTAGAAAGACTTACGGAAGGCAGCTATGCCTACCACTATACAAGAAAAGCTGCAAAGAGTTATGGCCATGTTTGCAAGGATCCTTAACTTTCCTCCTCTGAATCATGGTACTACATTTGTGTGCTTCTATCAGAAAATTCCCTGGGGAATAATTCATATACTTTAACTGTACTTAAACCAGTGCCTCACTTCTGAGGCATTTTTAATGTCCTCACTCTCACCCTCTTTAATGTATTTCCTATGTGAAGTAAATAGAGGATGATGTGCCTGGGAATATGGCTCAGCCCTAGATAAGCATAAAGTCCATCTTCCCAAGCTCCCTTGTGCTATGTGCCCCTCTCTTCATCTGTCTGTTTCTGATCTCCACTGCTAGAGACACCAGGAACAAGTTAGGAAATAGTCTCAAAATGACTCATCTGTGAGTTTCTATGTTACAATTACATGTCATATTTTGAAATACTTACCATGATGTCACTTAATATTTAACATTTTATAATCATTCATATTTATGCCACAAGCTTGTGGCATATAAGTGTATTAATCAGATTTTCATGCAAATAGATTGGACATAAATTATAAGACATTACAAATAGCCTCTTTCTGGGAATAAAGGCTAGTTTGAAGTCCTTCAGGAACATGTCCAGTGCAAAGTCGAAGAGTTAATTTCTATAATCGAAGGAACTTGGTATGCTGTATGCTTCTTATTTAGCAACCTTGTGAAGTTATCGTAAGAATGACTTAACTGGCTGTATATAGGGTCAATAGTGTCATGTATCACACAGAATTCAATAGGACAAGGATACAAATCACTTTTCCTCTGAGAAGAGGGCAAAATTCTCAGAATTGTCTCTCCACTACCTTTTGTGGTTTGTAGCGCAGAGAAAGTAAAATCATTGCAGGTGATGTGGGCATTAATGCTAGTAGTAGCCAACACCTACTCAGCCAGGAGCTCCGGGGAGAGCGATTGCATTCTCTTGTGGAGGGGCAATTATGGGTAATAAGGGAACTGAAATATGTGTGTACATGTTGGCATTATTCAAACATTGCACCAACATCACAACACAGAGGGGAGTGGAAAGAAATGAACTACAAGAGGAAGAACATAGGAGAGAAGATGATTGTAAATGACAAATTCAAAAAATACTTAGATGTTGAAAAGCACGTGTATTAGCACCAGGTGGCTTAGCAGTACCGTGAAAGATAAAATTCAAGGCTGGGAGGAGGAAAAGTCATTTAGATAAACGCTGATTTACAAACTCTTGAAGTCTCGGAAATCCAGTGTTCTCGAAACCTCAGGTTGTGGATTGAAAGTGTGGGGTAGAAACTGGCAGATGAGTTCTGCTTCTCTGCAGGAAGTCCTTAGACCCCTTAGAAGAAACTCTTCATCTTTGTTCTTCCCCTTTCTGCAGGGACTGGACATTTATCCTTTTTATAATTAGTAAGAGAGGGAGTAAGGGTGGAATGAAGGGTGAGTACTAACACATTTTATCAAAAACAAATTAGATTGAAGGTTACATTCTTTACATCCCATTTCATTTCTGGAATAATCGAAAAATTCTATGGAAAAAATGAATGGCTCAAAGAAAAGAAAATACTGAGAGCTGAGACCTGGATGAGCTGTGCCAGGCTGGGTTGAAGCACATGCCAGCATACTCTGAAGACTCCCTGGCTAGGCTGCAGTTCCCACTGGTGACCATGAGAATCAGAGCTGGGGATGTCCAGGCTGGGCAAGGCTGGGGGCAGACCAGGCTGGGCAAGGCTGTGGTTCCCCCTGACATGTGTATGGACTGGGTTTAGGGCTGGACCAGACTGGGTTAGGTCGCAGTAGCCTTTGGCTCTCATGAGAGCCAGGATGGGTGTGAACAGGCTGGGCTAGGCAACAGCACTGTTAGTTCACATAACAGCCAGATCTTGGAGCGGGCTAGGCTGCATCACATACAAAAAACTGGGGCTGGGCACATGCCCGGTGGGCTTATTGGTAGTCACCCTGACTAGACCATGTGACCTGCTGGTGTGTGTATGTGAGCATTGGGCCTGTGGTGACTAGGCTAGGCTAGGCTGTGGCACCCATCAGCTTGCATGAAGCAGGACTAGAGACAGAACTGACCAGGCAGCTGCATCCACTGGTCTGTACACTGGCTGGTGCAGGTGGTGGATGACACCTGACACTGTACTAGCTGGAACACACGAGTCAAGTCTGAGGTCACCCCAGGTGAATTTTCTTGGAGGACTCACTAACCAAATCCTTGGACTCAGACACAGTCACAGGGAAAAATCATGGGATGTGTGGTTATAGCTTGAAGTGCCTGTGTTGGGACTAGGCCTCCTCAGCTGCTAATGCCTATACAATGAACAGTATGCCCAGATGCATATGGGGGACATAGTGACCAGCTCATGCAGGCCACCAGGGGACATGGATTGCCTTGTCAGAGGATGGAAAGCAGAATAGGTTGGTCAATTCTCCTGGCCAAACTAGCGGCATGTTCTGTCTTGGGTGTATGGATACATTAAGCTAGATAAACTTTTCCAATCAATAGACTTGGAAAGATCTTCTCAATCCCAGTTCAGTGAAGCTCATGACATCTCAGAATATAAAAACCACACCTCCGGTGACACCTTACTCTAAGGTGTCATCAGAGGATCGCCCCTTATCCATGGGCACTGACATAGTTTGACTGCAAGGAGTGGCTTGTCCACTTCCCTCCTGCAGAAGAAAAAAAATTGAAACATTAGACCCACCAATCTTTTCCTCCATAGCTTGACCTTCCCCACCCTAATTGGAAACCCACATTCCTTTCAACTGTGTAAATGTTAGAAATAACATTAAATTTTAAAAAGAAAATATAGATATTGCTTTTTGGAAATTTAATAAAACATAGGAATCCGTGGTCTCTAGTTGGGCTCACTGCTTGACAAATTCTTCTTCCCATATAGAGATGTGAATGCTATTTTCAGTACTTTTTTTTTTTAAAAAAGTGATCTCCAAGGAAGCATAGATAAATCATGGGAAAAACATCATCACAAGTGATAATATCTTCATAAAAAAAGAACAAAAAGATCTCATTTTCTGAAAATAATCACTTGATGTTCTATTTTGTTTTGGTTTGGAAAAAAAATAGAAACATCTTCTAAATATCACCCCTAGGATCCCTATACATGCAGAAAAAACAAAGTTGAAGTAATTTTCCAAAAAGACCAAAATGAAAATAGTGGGACAAGAGATTATAAAATTACAAGCTCATTGATATTCTTTTCAAGAAATCCCATAAAGAGAAAGTAGGCTTTTCTGTGGGAGAGGTTGGGCCTTGTCTAGACCCTCCAAGCACAGCACCAATGAAGATCTCTCCCGTGCAGGAGCAGCTTCCTGAAATGTTTTAACTCCATCATTAAGCTACAAGGCTAGCTATCACTGGGGGCTGGACTCCCCTATCTCCCAAGAGACACCCAAAGTGACCACAGACATAAGGGAGGGATCCGCCTATCAAGAGTGGCCAAGGAGAGTCTCTGAAGCTTACTTGAATCTAGTCTTCTGACCTTGTTAGCAAGGCTCAACAACCATACCTGTGTGCCTTGTCCCAACATTCTGCCTGGCCACTCATTTATTAAACTAGTTATTTATTCATTTGAATGACAGAATTACAGAGGTAGGTAGGTAGGTATAGACACATCTTTTGTCCACTGGCTCACTCCTCAAATGACCAAATGAGGGAGCCAGGCAAGGCAAAAGCTAGGAACTGGAGTTTAAATAGATCTCCCATGTGGGTGGGATTTGTGTGAATCTTTGGGCTCTTTTCTACTGCTTTCTCAGACGTAGTAGCAAAGAGTTGAATCAGAGGTGGAGGACCCAGTACTTGAACCAGCACACATACATTATGCTGATTTCATAGGCCACAGTTTCCTCACCCTAAGGCCAGCCTCTCAGTCACCCTAATATTTCTTATGACTTTCTTTGTTGATTTCAAGATACATATAAATAATACCTCAAATGCTGGTCTCTAACATTCTAGAGGTCCCTTCCTAACATGTAAGGGGTATTAAAGAAAAATCAGTGGAAAGTACACATTTTCTTTCAGTTTCATTTTTCTCATGAACGTTTGCAAGCCCCTGGTAGCCTTGACAGTCATCCCACCTCAGTGCGCCAGAACTTGTTGATGCCAGTAAGTGCAGCTTCATCATTCTTTCAGTTGCCTACCTCCCTCATTGACCACTATCACCTCTTCTCTCACATGTCTTCACCTGGTACTCCATCAAGAACTCAAATCCAAAGGTATTTACTCATTTTTATTCCTTGGAAGTTTATTTCTGCTTCTTGTTTATGGTACATTTCATAGACAGTAATTACAGTCACATCTCTGCATCTTTAGCTCCCTTGGTCTCATTTTTTCCCTTGTCTGCTCAATTTCTACCATCTTTTCCTCAACTTCACTATCAGCTTATTAGTTGATCTGTTTTCCTCAGAAAACTGAAGCAATCAGAGAAGAAATTCTGCATATTACCATCTCTACATCTGTCAGCATCCTGTGTTGCTAATCCTATATTTGTTTTCAATATACTCTTGAGATTAACTCAGTACTCATCATACATTTGCACACAAATACAAACATCAATCAGACATCATTCTACCTTCACAGAGGTCATAGGGTCAATGTTTGGCCTGGAAACTTTTGGAAGGTGAGATTTAATTCTCTTTCCACTAGAGAAAGATAATTTCATTATGTGTACCACTGTTCTTTGCTCATTGTGGCACGAGCTGACTCCCCCTCTGGTTTTCATCCACCTGACAGTAAAGAGGAGAATTAAATAGAACTTAATTATTCAGATTAGAAAGCATTACATTTAAGCTTATCATCATAAAGAAAAAATAACTCCTGCAATGATTATGACTTCCTAATGAGAGACAAATGACTGCACTTAAGGGCTGGTAGAGCCCGTGATGATGGCATAGTGCCATCTGCTGGATTCAGTGTTTGGTGCCCAGGGATGCTGCAACCAGAAACAAGCTTTGAGAGCTATGTAATTGTGTCGGCAATTCTGCTTCTGCAATCATGTCTCATTTAAAAACTGTTCAAAGAGTGAACCTTGCCCAACTAGGCAAGAAAGTAATCTTGGTAGAAAAAAGCCAGGTTTTTGATTGGAACACTTAAATACTTTGTGGGCAGCATGCAGGATAAACTAGTTCATCACCTTGCGGGTAACAAGACAAGTGCAGAACCCTCAAAGGATTTCTCAAAGTTAATTTTATAAGCACAGCATGGAGCTGGATCTGAAAGTCTCCAATCATCATCTTTCCTCAACATTGTTTTGTTCCTTACTTTCCACACTCAGCCAGCTGGTTCTATGGTAGACAGTATATGGTACATTATATAAATTATGCTTACATAGAAGTACTTGTATTTTGTAACTTAACCAACTACTATATATGAGGCATGCTCTGCTCAGATTTTCTTTTTGCTTTGCTGATGAAAATTATTTAAGGTCATATTTCCTGATTCAGAGTCCAGTACCTCTTCCTCTACTCATTTTTTTCTGAAGGGCTGTTACAAATGAAAAGATGACTTGTCAGCAACAAAATAAAATTATTTAAAAAGGCAAACAGCTATATAAATTGCATATTCTGGATTTCTGACAGCATGTAAGACATCCTTCTTAGTTTTGTTTTTAGCAAAAACTTGTAATATTTCTGAAGAATTCTGTCCTGTCACAGACGCCAGACTATTATAAAGTTAGTTCTCCATTGGTTTGCTGGAACAATTACTTCTTGTTCTTTACAAAATAGTATCATATATTCTACCAGCTCTAACTTCAGACCAGAAATGGTCTCCCCAAGAAACTGTTCAACCCATCTGGACAATAAGTAGCTGGATTCTATGCTTGGTATATGTTTGCAAGGAAAGAATCTTGATTGAATTTAAACTGTAATACTGCATCAAGGTGGAGGAATCCACCGCGGGGAGGGGAGGGGAAGGGGTGGGGGGATTCCCAGAGCCTATGAAACTGTCACATAATGCAAAATAACTAGTAAAAAACAAACGAACAAAAAAACCAAAATAGTATCATAGTAATATTAAATGATGCATATATGCTTCCATATTTTGTTGCATAAGAATCAAGATAGTAAGCTGCTTATATCAGGATTTGGGAAATATATGATCAGATACTTATCTATGTGAACAGATCTTATTGTAAATTGTGTGATGGAGGTATATGCAAATGCTACTTGAAACTACTCATCTCATGAGGCAAAAAAAAAAATGTTCTTTAATTTGAAAGGGAAATTTAAGATGGAGCGAAAAACTGCTATCTTGTAAAACGTGGATTCTTATCGCTTTGTACCTTTGAAGATTTGGTCCAAAATCTAGCCTGTGAATTGACTCATGATTGTTTTTGGATTTCTGTTGCATGCTGTGTAACTAACATTAATGCTTGGTGCTGCCATTATGTAAATTGACAATAGTCAGGTGCTTGGTGCCATGGTGAAGATGCCTGTTGGGATGCTCGCATCTCATACCAGAGGGTCTTGGTTGGAATCTTAACTTCTCACTCCATTTTAGCTTCCTGTGATAGCTTCCAGTGCTTGGGTCCCTGTCCCTCAGGTAGGAGACTAGGATTTGAATTACTGGTTCCTGGTTTTGACTTGTGCCTGTCCTGGCTGATGTGGACATTTAGGGAATGAATTAGCAGATGAGAGATCTCTCTCCATGTCTCTATTTGTCCGTCTCTTACTCTCTTTATCTTTACTTTTCAAAATGAATAATTTAAGAATTGAATTCCTTACTCCTTAAAAAAAATAGTAACCGAGGAATTGATTATATAGGATTGTCACCCTTGTTTGGTCACCAGAGGAAGCCTGATGTTTCATTACCATGGAACATAACTCTTACATTCTTAATCTTGGAGAAGAATCTTCCTCCCACAAAGTATCCTTCTATACATCTCTTTAACTAAATGATATTCTTGAAAAAGGCAAGTTTTAGACTTGCTGGCTAGGATTAAGGCTCAATCAAGAACATCAGGAATTTTTTTTTATTCTTCATTTAATTTTCCTTCAATATTTGCTTATTATAGCTTTTCATTTTGGTTATTTTTGTTATTTATGAAGGGCACTTTCTCTGGATTCATCTGGACATAGGTAATCATACTAATAATAACTTTGGTTCATGGTTACATTTGTTTCTGTCTCTTGTAAAGTTCTTTCAAGGGTCAATGTACAGCTATAAATTACTCATCTTAATAAGTAACTAAGAGATTCTGTGAATACTTGATTGCACCAACTTTGTAAATCTGTCCATGACTAGATAGGTCCCCAACCAAATCTTTGATTAAGGTATCTTAATAACATTGAAACAGTTCTCTTGATGCAACCTGTCAGCTACTCCATTAGACATAATGCATTCACAAAACAAAGCCTTGCTTAAAAACAGAGGTATCACCAAAATCAAAGAAGATGGGCAATCATATTTATACAAAAGAACACTACTAATCAAGAGATTGCCAAACAATTATTTATTGCATAGATGTCTGTGTTTTGGTTTTATTGCTAAATCACTGAAGATTCTAATTGAATGCTTTTGATAGGTAAAGGTGATTAATTTTCAAACCTAAGGATTAAGTCCAAAGTGAACAGAAAAGTTGAGGCTGCAAAAACATCTGAGTCAATTAATGTCACTGGAGATAATAATTTAAAAGTTCATGGAATTCTATTTTTAGCAAAGCAGGCTGCTTGCAGTGACTGCTGACAGTACTTATTAAGATGGTCAAATGAAAAAATCATTCACTAGATCAAATAGAAAGAAAATATTGAAAATAAGAGGTTCTGAAATGTAGAAATTAAAAGTACAGATTCTGTAGGAAACTTAGTAAATTTGTGTCTGTGCCTTTTCCTAATTAACTTGGAGTGAAATAGTCTACATATGTCAGCTTTGTTCATTAGTATAATTTCATTAATAATAATCTCTACTTCATAGGATTCTTGGCAAGATGGAATGAATTAGTATATAGCAATCACTTATGTAACACTGTCACATCAGGAAATTATCAATTAGTATGAATAATTAATTAGCAGTTAATACAAAGAACAATATATACTATAATTATTTAATTATACTCATCCTCAAAATTCTGTGACAATAAAGATTTTAGCTGCATTAAGTTATTCATAAATTAATATGACTTTGAAAGCATGAATCAAAATGAAAACAAACTAAAATACACAAATAAACTTCAATTATAAATTCAATATATGGAATTTTATTCCTAAATTGTAATTTGTTACTTTAGTAAAATAAGACCAAACTATTGATTTTTTTTAAAGATTTGTTTTATTTTTATTACAAAGTCAGATATACTGAGAGGAGGAGAGATGGAGAGGAAGTGGAGCCGCCGGGATTAGAACCAGCGGCCATATGGGATCAAGGCGAGGACCTTAGCCACTAGGCCATGCTGCCAAGCCCCCAAACTATTGATTTTTATAATGGGGATACTCACAGAATAAAAGCAAGTAATAAGAACAGAAGTTAAAATTGAATTATCTTTCTGGAAAATGAAAATATTCTTACTAACATGAAATAAAAGTATAAATGTTATCAGCACTTTGCTAATCTTGGTTGTACTGGGAAATGTAGAAACGTTTCATTTCTGTGCCTGGCTCAGTTGTCTACTGACTAAAGTCTTTGCTTGCATGCAGGAGGACCCCAAATAGGTGCCAGTTCATATCCTGGCTGCTCCTTCCAGCTCCCTGATTTTAGCCTAGAAAAGTAGCAGAGGCTGTCTCAAAGCTTGGGGGCCCTGTATCAACATAGAAACCAAGAAGAAATTCTTGGCTCCTGGCTTCGTATTGGCTCAGCTCCAGCTGTTAGCACTACTTGGGGAATGAACCAGTGGATGGAAGACCTTTCTGTCTCTCCTCTCTGAAAATTTCACTTTCTAATAGAAATAAATGCATCTTTTAAAAAAGAATCACTTCACTTCATAGCTAATCATTTAAAGAAATCATTTTAAAGTTACTTTTAAAAATATTTCTTCCAACTGAAGATAATGAGTTGCCTTTCCTTACTGATTTCTCCCAATAAATTCAAATGAAATGAGAAATAAAATTGGACAAGAAAATATATTCAGAGCAATTTTGAGAAGGTGGTTAGGTCATTAGCAATTGTAGAGTTCTTAAATACTCCAGAAGATGGTGAGCTATGGACCATTGTGACAATCCACATGTGGAGGAGAAGCATGAAATAAACCCAGGGAAGCTCTTCTCTCTGCCTAGCTTTGCAAAGCCTTACACTGTGCCTATGAAGATCTCTGGGGTAGGAGTGAAAGTAGGGAATCATTATGATAATTACTCAAAAATTAGTAATAGAAAGAATGTCCCTGACCTCCTCACCCCTTACCACAGCTGTTGTTTTTGTCCAAGTCAAACTGGACAAAATCATCAAAAACTATGTTCCTTAAATTATGGTTTGTTATCTGTTTGCATCAGAGACACCTGAAGCCTAATTAAAAGCATTCATATGTCTCATTAGATTCCAGATCTACTGAATTGAAATTCTGGGAAGCAGAGTATTTTGAATTTATGTTTTTGATGAGTTTTTCAAGTGATTTTTCTTTAGCTCACCACCTTTTACAAACAACAACAATAACAGCAACAACAAACTGTTAAAATTGAAACCATGATTTGGATTAGAAAGACTTACTAAGGAATGTGTTCAAAGCCTTAATTAAGTTTGTACCTTTTTCAAGATAGGGTAGTATGAATGAGAGAAAGCAGTGAATAGATTTTTCTTTTCTTCAATATAAAGAGTACAATTTTCAAATGTATAATTCCCTTCTTTTCTTGGCATTAAATTTTTGCAAAGATATAATTTTAATAGATTTTAAGATCACAGGCTTAATCCACCACTAATCATAATATTCAACAAGTACTCACAGCACATCTGGCAGTGCTACCTGCAGGGAGGCACAGAAGAAAAGCCTATGACTGCCTTAATTACAGCCCAATTTACCAGTGCAGAGCCCAGTAGCTGGCAAACTAGAGTGGGACCCCATGACTTTTCTAAGAAGACTGATTGTTTATAATTATCTGAGATGGTCACTGTCCCTTTTATCACTGTTATTGGCACTGTCCATAAATAACAAAGATCTAGTCCTCACTGCACCTTCATTA
This sequence comes from Ochotona princeps, assembly GCF_030435755.1. Lineage (NCBI taxonomy): Eukaryota > Metazoa > Chordata > Mammalia > Lagomorpha > Ochotonidae > Ochotona > Ochotona princeps. The sequence goes on along the minus strand of NC_080832.1, from coordinate 11,975,763 downwards.
GGCCCCTGGGATACAAGAATAAACTCACAAGAAAATGACTGATAGCCTCCTACATGATTGGCAGACACTCCAGCAGCACCAGTATGATAGACTTACGAAAATTCATGAAATGGGCCTGGCGGTGTGGCGTAGCAGCTAAAGTCCTCGCCTTGAATGCACTGGTATCCATATGGATACCAGTTCTAATCCTGGCATCTCCACTTCCAATCCAGTTCCCTGATTATGGCCTGGGAAAGCAGTAGAGGGTGGCCCAAAGCCTTGGGACCCTGTACCCATGTGGGAGACCCAGAAGAGCTCCTGGCTTTGGATCGGTGCAGCACCAGCCATTGTGCTCACTTGGGGAGTGAATCGTCAGACGGAAGATCTTCCTCTCTGTCTCTCCTCCTCTCTATATATCTGACTTTGCAATAAAAATAAATAACTCTTAAAAAAAAAAAGAAAATTCAAGGAAGATACCCATTGTGAGATTGGAGGGGAGAACTGACGGGGAAAAAGGGTAGTTTGGGGAGGGGGAAGGGAGATCCTAGTGCCATCTAAACTGTAGAAAAACAATTTTTTAAAAAGGGAGGTAAGGAGATTGGGAGGGACAAAGTCAATATGAGTTTTACAGGCAGGCTGCAACTCAGGAGAGAAGTGGATTGTGTAGCCAAGGAAAATCATGTTGGGAGGGAGACTGGGAAGAACACACACACACACACACACACACACACACACACACTCTCTCTCTCTCTCTCTTTAGGGATTTCTTTAGTTGTTTAGGTAGGTAAGGGAAAGAATCAGCAAATGTGGGGCAGGAAATTACCTGATTCATAGGACAAAAGCAGCAAAGGAAATATTTCTTGAGCTTGCATAGTTCAATGCAAAAAGAACAGAAAGAGTTTTTCACTTATCAAAGAAAAACATTGTTAAGAGTACACAGTAGAGTTCTCAAAAAGACCTTAGCTCAGTTAGGAGAAAGTTGTGCTAGACTAATAGCTGCAATGATCCTGCCGAACAAGGTTTATAAATAAGTCTAAAAAGGAGCAAACAATTTTCCAATAAAATTTACTCTAGAAAAAAAATCTAAAAAAATATTTATATTAGAATGTATCTGTTACCCAGATGTTAAAATTCAAAATGTATGGCATCAAGTCAAAGGTTACCAAGTATTTACATATAAAAGCTTCCAAGGCAATTCAATGATGGAAAGAAAAATTTTTTTCAACAAATGATGCTGACACAATTTTATAATGATGTGCTTAAATATTAACCTCAGCACTTGCCTCACACCACATTGAAAAATTAACTCTAAATTGATGATTGTTCTAGAAACAATGATTAAACTTTAAAAGTTTTGGAAGAAAACAGAAAGCTTTGCAGTAGAAATTAGAATATGGAAAAATACTGTAAAATGTAATGCACACTATATTATAAAATGGCTCTTAAGTAACTGGTATGCTAGACTGCATCAATATTAAATACTTTTGCTTTTCATATGTCCTTGCTGTGGAAAACAAAGGCAAAACACTCATCTGGGAGGATGCATTCAAAGCATATAACCAAGAAAAGACTTTTGTCTAGAACACATGAAAATATTGTAATTTAATAAAAAGAACAGAAACTTTCCCATTAAGTGGACCAAAATTTAAAGGTGTTCACTAAACAAGTTATATTCTTGAGGGAGTGACATTATGATGAAATGGTGTAACCTGACACTTGCAACAACTGCATCCCATATGTCAGTTCAAGTTTGAGCTACTCCAGACTTTGGATCTTGGATCTGTCTAATGCATCTGGCAGGAAACAGTTGATGGCTCTATTACTTGAGTTCCTGTCATACATGACAGAAACCCAGATGGAGTCCCTGGCTTTGTAATGTCCAAGCCCTATTTTTTGAGAGCAATTAGGTGTCAATCAATACATGGAAGATCTCTCCATGTGTGGAGATGTGAATGTGTTTCCCACTCTGTCACTCTCTCTCTCTCTCAAACAAACAGATAACTTTTCCAAGAAAGATGGCCATATATGTAATATGCATGTAACATATATATGTGTATTGTATATTTATGGAATAAGCTAAAATGCTCTACACCATTAGTCAAGTTCAAACTTATACTGTGATGATATTTGAAGAGTTTCTGAAAGTTCAGGAAAAGTGTGATTTATGAGAAAGCTATGTATGAATGTTTTCTAAAATTATACCAAAACAGGGCCCGGCACAGTGGCCTAGCGGCTAAAAGTCCTCGCCTTGAACGCCCAGGGATCCCATATGGGCAGCAGTTCTAATGCCGGCAGCTCCACTTCCCATCCAGCTCCCTGCCTGTGGCCTGGGAAAGCAGTCAAGGACAACCCAAAGCTTTGGGACCCTGCACCCACGTGGGAGACCCAGAAGAGGTTCCAGGTTCCCAGCTTCAGGTCGGCATAGCACCGGCCCGTTGCGGCTCACTTGGGGAGTGAATCATTGGAAGGAAGATCTTCCTCTCTGTCTCTCCTCCTCTCTGTATATCTGACTTTGTAATAATAATAAATAAATCTTTAAGAAAATTGCACCAAAACAAACTTATCTTTCCACTTAACACAGTTTGAAGTATCCTTGTGCAATTGACTCTCAATAAATGGCTGAGATCAAGTTGACAGATATGTTTTTACTTACAGTTTTAATGTAAGGAAGTATAGAAATGATACACTTATGATATTCCCTCGTATCTTCTATCTTGGATCATAGTTTGATATGCAGAAATATGTACTATTTATACTGACAGGTTGATCAGCTCATCAGGAAAAGAGAATCAGTGCTGCCAAAGGTGTTGGGAAGATGTGTATACTCTGGAAAACAAGGAACAAATATTACAGGAGCTCAGTGTGCTACAATACTAGTGAGATTTGTGAGGGGACACACCAAAATTATTTCCTTCAATGTGATGAGAAATGATTGAACCTCACTCCACCCACTAGTAACAGAGAGATATATACTACTGCATGGTTTGTTTTTTTAAGTACTGAAGGCAGTGTATTTTATATCATGGACTTTTCCAATTCAATCACCAAATGGCACAAGCAACTTCCATGTTGAGATGGACTCCGGGCAGAAAAGCGTTCTGTAGCAGTCCCTGACTATTATGCAAGCTGTCCTGTGGCTTTGTAAATTCTTAACGGTGACCTTCATGATATTATATATAATTGCTATGGGAAACATTGCCATTGGGAAAATTCCAATTGGAGACTCACAGTGTATCAAAGTAATACCCTTAATTATAGATGAAAAATCTTGGATCATGGTATTAGAAGCAGAGAGAACCGCATGTTATGTAAAAATGGACTTCTTTGTGGCATTGGCCAGTGGAAGACATGGAGACTCCGACTATGGATGTCAAACACCTAAAACTCCAGAAGTGTGTTTAAGTTAATTAAGTCATTAAGTGTGTCACACATAGCAGGATTCCACTTTAAAAGGCATAAGCTGTGTCTTAAATTCACCGAAGCAGTGCCGGGTCAAACTGGGTCAGCAGATGATCCAGACACCAGATAGCACAGTAGCTTCTCCTTCAGCCCACATCTGAGGCCTCAGAAAGGACCTCAGAAAAGAGCAAAAAATACCAATTTTGATTCATGTATGTGTCATCCTAGGAGCTTTCTTAGAAGACATAATAAGAGTGCCACCAAATGCATGGCAGGAATGGTGCCTGATGCTTTGGAGCTCTTTGCGCTAGAAAACTATCAGGTGATGAAGTGAGTTGGTACACACACAGAATTAATAAACTCGTAGAAGAACTTTAAAAACTTTTAAATTCAGGGCCTGATGTAGTAGCCTAGTGGCTAAAGTCCTCATCTTGCACGTGCCAGGATCCCATATGGGTGCTGGTTCTAATCCTGTTGGCCCCACTTCCCATCCAGTTTCCTGCTTGTTGCCCGGGAAAGCAGTTGAGGATGACCCAAAGCCTTGGGACCCTGCACCCGCATGGGAGACCTAGAAAAGGCTCTGACTCCTGGCTTCAGATTGGCTTAACTCTGGTCATTGAAGTCACTTGGGGAGTGAATCAATAGACGATGAATCTTCCACTCTGTCTCTCCTCCTCTCTGTATATCTGGAAGACTTGCAATAGATGTTGGAATATGGCAAAAATGTCTTAATTGTTATGAGAACTGTTTTAAAAGTCAGTGTATTAGACTGCATCAAATTAAATGTGAAATAGAATTTAAAATTAAGTGGGACTTCTACAATACAGGCAGAAAAGAGTTTGTTTAATATACAAGTGAAGCACTGAGCTGTCTCTGGGTTCTCCATAGATGCTTCAGCGAGAGATAGAGTGAAAACAGACACACACATTCCACACTCAAATATGTGATAATGGAGTGACAGAAATGTATAATAAGTGGTGAAGCAAAAGGTTGATGACATGTCATTCAGATCAACTGTGGCGTTGTATGATACAGTAGTCCCACTAATGGTTCTCTTCTGAGTCCCTCAGGATAAAAACTAGTTGATATTCTAAACAATCTCTCATGAAATGTAAGGTAATTACTATAATAATTACTATAATAAACAAGTGTAGTTGAGAGATGTAAGTGATTGGCCCAGTGGCTATGGCAGTGTCATAGCTCGGTCTCCTCTTGGAGGAGTGACACATCCACCCAGGTGCTGGCGGCTCAGTACTGTGAGCTTTGCAGGTTACATAAGAAAACTGTCTTTATCTGGAGCAACGCATCCTCCTAGCACTAGTCAGTGATAATGACTGTTTCAGACAGATGAGGCCCTGATTTTTTTCTTCATTTTAGAACAACTCTGAAATGGCATAGCTCTAGGGTTCTGCCTTTTTAAGATCTCCAGAGATCCATCTTGAGCCAATGTCTGCTTAATGTGGTTGAGCTCATTTCCTTTTCTATCTCCTGAGACCATTCCTTAAAGAATCACATCGGGTAACTTCTCATCTCAAGTGTTTCTGCAATGACCCTGTTAAAGGTTTCCTCATACTGTTTGACATTCAAGTACAGAGCTCAGCATCAGTCTTTGATTCTGAAATGAGAGCTACCAGAGCAACAGGAAACAGACTTTAAATACTAGAGGCTAAACCGGCTCAAAGCACCAATATTCAACAACCAAGAACTTTGCTCATAAACATGACGGATACTCAAAGATACCAGATTTACAGAGGAATTCCACAGCACAAAATGAAAGGCCTAAACCAGCAAGTAGAATAATCACTCCTTTGGGAAAAAGAGCTGGTTGACCGGGAGAAGATGAGGCAAAACCCTGTAACTGATGCTCTTATTCTGACTATAACCGGTCCCTTAGTAACCTTTTCCCAATTACTACTGAGGTTTGGTACTGTGTGGTCTGAAGTGCACATATCTAGTTATTCTAAAAGAAGGATAAAAGGTAGTATTTTTTCTTTATCTGCTGCCCGGTTGATTCTCTCTGTCTAGGTTTCCCTTCATCTGTCTTTGCTAATCTCTCTCACTTTCTTACTATGTCTTTTAAAGAATTTCATTTTCCAAAAGAAGGAAATTGTGGACTGATCACAGCAAAATTACCTCATAAACCAAATAAACTTTCTTAAAAATTGCAACTTATTTTAAAATACGTAATAGTTGACGCTTACTAATAAGATTAGTTATAGAAAAAGAAAAACAGAAATAACCAATTTTTCCCTCCCTTTTGCTAATAATTTTGACAAGTTTTGACTGCTTCTGATGTAACTTTTTTTAACTTACTCTTTCTTGTAACTGTTCTATATTTCTGCATAGTTGAAGCTTTGCTTGTGATAACTGTAATGTATTTTGATATAACTACACAGATACTATTGCACAATAATAAAAAAATGTATAAAAAGCTCTTTTAAAAAATTTGCAATAAACCTTTTCTAATCTTCCATGTTAATGAACAATGACCCTCAGTGTAATTTGGAGTGATTTACTGACAGTATAAATTCTATATGTTTAGCATATTTCAAATAGTAGTATATGAAATGCTCCCTTTAACTTTGACCAGTGCAGGAATGGGAGCCCAAGACTTGCAAGGTCAGAATTTTAGCCAAGTGAGCCATTGAGTCATGTCAAATATCATGTGATGATATTTTATGTAGTATGTGATTTACTTGTATTAAATAAACACATTTCATTTGCAGTATTGAAATTTAAAATTTTGTCAGCCAATCATCTCTACTCTTGTCATAGCTGCCTAAATGGAAAAAGTTATCAATGGATTTAAAGGCAAAGAGAGAAAAATTATGTACGAAAGAGGAGCTATGGAGCTTTGAGGCATAAGTTGAGAGCTCAAATAAATGAAAAATAGCCCAAAAAGAAGATATATGTGTTCATGTTGACATTCTGAAAGAGAATATATTGAAGGGAAAACAGCCTTTAGATAATTATAAAGTTGATTCCAAAAAATTCTCCTATTGTGAAAATAAAAATCTACGTATATACCTTTGCACAGGATTTAAGATTCAAGAAATATGTTACTTGTTGAGAGAACTATTGATATTTTTTTTGTTCCCTGTAATACTCATAATACATAGGGGAGATAATCACATGCTGAATTTATTTGGGGCAAGTTCAATCATCACATATTCTCTGATCTTTGCCTTGCATGTAAAATGAGTTATTAGAAAATAATATTTCAGGAATGTGGTAATATAAGGGCTGTGCCTGATAACTTGGCTTATTTTCATTTTTTTAAAAGTCCACATAGTTTGTGAGTTCATGGGTTCAAGACTCAGCTCTGTTTCCAAATCCAGTTTTCTTCTAATGCATAGTTGACGATGGAATAGCAGTATTACATTGGTCTCTGTCATGCAAGTGTAGAACCAGAGTGTTGGAATTCTAGCTTTGGCCTGGCCCATTCCTGCCTGTTGCAAGCTTTGGGTAAACTTATGGGTGGACAGGGGGTCTCCTCTTTCTGTTTCTTTCACTCTATCTTCCTAGATTTAAAAATCCTGCAATGGAAGTGGAAGAGACATGAACTTTCTAATGTAAGATGTTGAGACTGAAAGTACTTTTTAAAAGATGAAAATTGGAAAGGCAGATTTAGAGAGAAGGAGAGACAGATCTCCCACCCACTGCTTTACTTCCCACATGGCTGCAATGGCTAGAACTTAGCTGACCTGTAGTCAAGTGGCAGAAACCCTGTTAAAGTCTCCCAAGCGGGTGCAGGATCCTGAGGTTTTGGGCCATCCTCCACTGCTTTCTCAGGCCACAAGCAGGGAGTTGGATGGGAAACAGAGCAGCTGGGTATAAATCCGTGCCCATATGGAATCCTGGTGCTTAGGAGGAGTGCACAAAGAAAAGAAGTGACTTCAGTTCTTGTCATATATGAGAGAAGAATTTCTATACAGAAGATTTAGTGAGCAAAGCGTAATTTGTTAAAGTCAGGAACCTCCTGCTATAGCAGCCAGGAGGGGAACTCCAAGGCAGGAAGATTCAAAAATCTGGTCACAGTTGGAGTCTGCTAAGCACATTTTTTTGTGGGGGAATAAAGGACAAGAGCTAATAATCCATCAGAGGGTGGGGACAAAACCCATCAAAAACCTGGACTTGTCCAGCTTGCTCAAGATAAAATGAAAAGCCATTGGAAGAGGATGACTGGTAATTTCTTTCTCATCATGAGAAAGCTAGAAACTTCAAACTAAAAGTACTTTTGGGGCAGAAACAAGCATCTTGTGCACTTTAAAGTGTTTCTACCTGTTTCGTCCATTTCACTATCACAATAGCAGAAACAAATGAATATGGAGGAATTATAATACAGCGTCACATGGCTAACTACTACTATTATGAATGGAACCCCACTATTCACTGAGTTGAACAGATGTGGACAGTTTACTGAAATGGGAGAGAGTGATGGCAGTTGTTGGTAGTAAGGCTATAGAGTCAGCTTTCAATATGTTAAGTTTTGAAACATGAAGCATTTAGAATAAGACGATTGAACATATAAAAATGAAGTTTAGCAGAGATACAAGCCTGTGGATAGGGTGGAGGTTTATTAGCTGGATCATGGTCACGAGGAGCTTGAGATGAGGTAGCCACAGATGAGCAGTGGGCTTGCAGAGGTTTTTCTTTGTCCCTGCAGAGAATGGGATAAGCAGAGAGCAAGGCAGAAGGAGGAGGTGGAGTGCAGGAGGTTAGGAGGTGGGGTGGAGGGTCAGCTGTGGCTTTTGCTGTCTTGGGAGGATAAGGATGGGTTGAGGTGCTGGCGAGAAGGAGAGCTGCAGGGAGCAGAGGGTTACATTCATGACGGGCAGGCCTCTCCGAAGGAGAGGGAAGGGAGGAAAGGTGAGGTAGAAGCTGTGGCAGGAAGGGCCAGGCTTTCCTTTCCCAGGAGAGCCCGGGGTGACAAAAGGTGACCCTGAAGGAGAAAAAGGACTTGTATCTGGGAGGATCTCTCACCACTTGCTGGTTCTCTGTGCACAGTTGTTAAAATAGAAGAGGATTTTAGATACAAACTGCCAAGTTCTGGCCACTTGCAGCCGTTTTCTAGTTAATATTGTGAACAAGCTTTAGTAAAAAAATAAACTAATTGCTTTGACCTTATCTCCCCTCTATAAACCTAACTTTCACAGATGGTTTGGCCAGGGGAGTCTGCTGAAATGCAAGAAATTTTAGAGCCGAGGAATTTTAAGCTGTGGAATAAGGGAAGGTTACTCTTTCAAGAAGAGATGTAGCCCAACTGGGAATTGAACTTCTGAGTGCTGTGACAGAGGGTAAATCAGTGAGTCAGTGGAAGATTCTTGCTTAGACCAGTGTCCCGGTTCTAACTTACTGTGGCGAAGTATTTCCCACTTGGGATAAATCAACTGAACACCCCGGCTGCTGCAAGGAAAATGAACTGGACCAATGGGGCAGGTGGAAAGACAAGCCTTTCTCTCGCTAATCTGAGGGGTTGAGAATCCAGGCAGTCATGGCTCTTACCCAGATGACATTGAGGCGGCTGGCTTAGGTGAGAGGCTGAGCTCTTGCACCCTTCCTCACACAGGATCCCAAATATAAGAAAAAGGTGCAGAACAGACAGGAAATGGGAGTAAACTTACAGCCAAATCCAATTTATTAAATCTTTATTATTCATATTTAATAAATTAAATGTGGTGGCTAACTACCAACATGCAGAGGTCCAGTCACTAAGCAGGCAGGTATCTTTATAGTTTGGGTCTCAGTTTGTTCCCAGGGGTAAAGGGATTTCAAGAAAATGAGGAAGTGGGTAGGCTTGTAATGGTTTTCTCCCAGGTCTTTCACCCTTGATAGACCTTGTTCAATGGAGACAAAGTAATTTGGGGGACATTGCAGGGCATGAAGTACAGGGGCAGTAAAATGCACTGGTTGGGGAATCCCAAGAAATGGAGGCTGGATAGCCCTGCAATGCTTTTCTCATAGGTCTTTTGATTTTGGTAGACTTTGCTCCAAGAAGCACAGAGGATGAGCTTGAGGGCCAGGAGGAAGACCATACCCTAATTGGACTGGGTTTTTGGAAAGTGGGAGCAAGTTCTTGGTGAAAGATTCAAAGGTCATAGCATCTGTGTCCTTGTGCCTTCAGCAGCTGCTGCACTCTGAACCAGCTTCCTAGAGCTGGCCTAGGAAAGTAGCAGATGTTGGCCCAAGTGCCTGCGCACGTGACACCCACAAAGGAATCTCAGAAGAGGCTTCAGCTGTAGCCTACTGCAGCCATCTGGGGAGTGAACCAGCAAATGGAAGATTTTTATATCTCTCTCTGATGCTCTTTCAAATAAATAAATCTTCAAAAAGTTGCTAATCTGATCAAGACTCTAGTAGTCCACAATTGGAAAAGTCGTTTGGAAATGGTGGGAGCTGGGGTCTTTATATCTCAATCAGTCACCGGAGGTAAGATACCTGGGAAGGGTGTACCTCTTGGAATTGACAGTTTTCTTCCTTTGAGTCTTTCCCCCAAAGCAATGGAAGGGCTGAGAGCCAGCATCACTGACACTCCAGAAGGCACACAGCAGCATCTAGCACATAATGCCTTCAGTTTTTCCTGTTCTGCTAAATCAGATTCAATTTTTTTCTCACCCAAATACTGCTATTTTTAGTTGCCAAAGTCCTTCTTTTCTCTCTTCTGTACTATTTGCTGAGTTTTTTAATGGGGTTGGTACCTTAAAAAGAACTGGCCATTTAAAAATTTTACAATAGACTGATTCAAATTGTTACCACAGATGTTCAAAGGTGTACCAAAGGAAACCAACCCAGTGATGGAGAAAAGTAGGCCCACATGGAATGTGGAGAATGAAGTAGGCGGTGGCACAATGTTCCAGAAAGCTTCTTCTACACACACACACACACACACACACACACACACACACGTGTGTGTGTGGTTTAGCTGGAGGAAAGAACAGAGAGAAAGATGCAGAGAAACACCATTTTGCTATTTAATTACATCTTGACTCTACACCTAATTTGGTAGCCTGAGGAAACATCCATGACATCTATAAAAACTCCCAGAATTACCACTATGATACTCATAAAACATGTTGTAGTGTTGCTAATTTTCCCTAAAGGAATACAGTTAATATGCACTATGTAATTTAGAGTTTAGTCTAAAACCAGATTGTGATCTAATTCCACCTAGTTTTAGGCTGTAGTGTATTTGTTTCATCCAAAGCACAGCTTTCATGCTAATGGCCTTCCGGTGCTGTCTGCCTCTTGCTTGCTGACAGCTCCTACTCAGCTGCCAGCTTGCTCCACACAGATTAAGGGGGGGAGGTTCCTCCAAGACTCTATCAAAGGATCATCTAAAGATGAACACAACCTTATCAACTCTGTGTAGATGGAGTTTATTGCAGAATGAGGGTACTTGACTTCTTTTCTAAAGGGAAGGAATAAAGATGAGAATTGTCAAAGACAGAATGTGACAGAATGACTATGCTAGCTAAATTTGCTAGTAAATTGATTGCTAGTAAATTTGGTAGTAAATATGAATTTTCAGGTGAGCAAACTGAAGACAGCGGGTATTAAGCTGTTAACGCAAATTCACACACTTGAGTGGCAAAGCCAGTAGGATTTTGTTGTTTTCTTCTTATTTCCAAAATCACAGCTTATCTAGCACATTATTAATTTTTATTATAAAACCTCAACATTCATTTTCTTATTAACTCTTAAATCATCATTGGAAATGAAGCAGAGCCCTCGTATTTTTGTGGGGAATTCAATGCAGAAGACTATAGCAGCCTTTTTTCCTGTCTCACATGAAAACATTTTCATGTGGATAACTTTAGTGTGCAAAGGAATATTTATTTAAAAGATAGAGAGATGTTTCCTGCCATGTGACAAGAGGGGACTCCAAGGAAGGAAATATCTGAGAAAATGGTGGACGTGGGTCCCAATGAGTTACTCAAAGGACAGAACCGTGGGCAGCAACGTATATCATCTTGTCCAGAGCCAAAGGACGTCAGAAGGGTTTGGCTGGTGGCTTCTTCCTCCCATCCTGATGATGAGCTGAGAACTCATGCTCCATCGCTTTGACAGTAACTCTAAGAAGGAGGGTTGGCATGTCTCCTTGCTTTTTTCATGACAGCAACTCTAAATGGTGGCAATTCATCATCTAATTTTGTCCCTTACTTCTCCCTCAAGGAGAGAACATGCTCTTGGATGGATAATAAATGGGGAGAAGCAAGATTTTGTATTTTAAAAGGTAACCTCACCAGGGACCAGGAAACCTAACTCTGTTCCCCACATTGCATATATTCATAGTCCTGTATGCTTTAGGTAACTGTTATAGTGTTTTTATTTTGCCTAAAATTTTATAGAAGTTAAATTTTATAATTAAGTAGATTTGAGTTGTTTATTTATGTTTTCCCATCTTTAAACCGCAAACTCCATGGAGATGGATTTTTATGTGTTTATAAAGTTGCTATATTTGCAGGACCTAGAACATTTCATTGTGCACAGAGAGTACCCAATATACTTTTCTTATATAAAAGAATGGTCCAGGTCTTTTCATCTTCATTCACTGGATTTTAGTAACATCAGTTAAATTTTTGAATCCAAGCCCAAGAATTTTGGTTGTCTTGCTGTTCTCCATTGCTTATGATTTCTGTAACACTTACGCCTGTAGTTATTCATAATTACATGTATTTTGAAAAGAAAGATTATATATTGTTAAACTTGTTTAGATATAATTTAATGATCAGATGAGAGTGTCTGTTCTTAGAGAAATGAATGCAGACTAAATTACAGAGTAGCCAAGAGGTTCAGGTTGCATCTATGTGATTTGAAAGCCAGCACTCTTCTTCAACCAACCTGAAAGCAATGCATGCAACAATAGTTTTTTAGTAAGACGTCTTTAATCAGGAAATGTACTAGTTATCTTAAGCTTTTAGAATCTTAACTCACCAGTAACTCTGAGTTTGATATTTTCACCAGAGTTTACAAGATCATGATTTGCAGAGGTGCTAACAATTAAGAAGTGGGGTTTAGATCAAAATGGGTATCATTACATAGGAATTGAATATCTTATTACACATCTTTTAGCAACATACTTGAGTTATAACTATGTGAAAAGTACAAAAATGATGTGGCAAAACTTGTAACGTGAATAGCAGAGTGATAGCTATTCTGCTAGTATAAAATAAACTAAACATGTTTTTCTTCAAGTGCTATATGCTTTTTCCTCATTCCTGTTCCCTTTAGCTTTCTGAAAATTATGGCTTATAAGGCACAATTTAGGAAAGCAAGGTTTAGTGTATGAGTTTCCTCTCAAGGTTTATTATCCCTTGATTTTACAAAGCACTTACTGTGAAAACATTTTCTCAAGGATTTCTCAGAATTTCTGGGTTTATTTTTCTATATTTCCCTCAAAATTTTTTGTACTACAGGCAAATAAGAGAGTAGACTTACTTTGCTGGTGATTTTATTATCTTACCCCCAAAATATTTTTTTTTGAAAAAAAACCTATGATTTTAGGTCATATATGTTTTAGCTTTTTTCTCTGGCTTGAGTTTATTAATGTTTGGGAAAGAGATGAAAAATGAAATAGCAGTGCATAGCAGAGTAAATGGAATTATGACTGCTTTTCAATGAAATTTTGTGCTTCATATTTGTGCATATTGATGTGTATGTGTGTGTGCTATCCTTCCCAGACATACATTGAACAAATATTTGTGTTACTAAAAAAGCTCAGTGGGTTCTTTCCTCAGCTTAATATAGAAATAAAAAGCTGAAAATTGGTTGCAGACAGGGAAGTTTTATCTGCAAAGTGGCCAGGTGAAAGAGGGAAGAAGAGGGAAGGGGAAAGTGCCTTCTGGAAGAGAGCCAGGAGGAGGTGGGGTGCCTCTTGATAGAGAGAGGGAGAAACACCAAAGGTTTCAGAAGGGTCTTGGGATGTTAAGCATTTCATGGCCCCTCTTTGGGAAACTACAGGTTAAAGATTCCCAATTGGTGGTTTCTTTATCAGTTAGGAAACAGCTGAACAATTCTTGTGCCACTCACTTGAAAATGTGGCCAGATTTCAGCAGGCTTGGAAGGTCTCAATTTGCTGCCCAATAATGAACAAAACAAATGTGCACCAGCAACGCCTTCCCAGCGCCCGCCCATCACCACCTTAGATCCAGCATACAGCATCCCATCATCCACTTCAATGAATTACGCTTTTTTTCCCAACAAATATTTCTCTATTTTTATTTGAGAGGAAGATTTTTACAGAGAAAGGGAGAAACAGAAAGACAGATTTTCCATCTGCTGGTTTATTCCAAATGGCTGCTGTCATGACAGGAGCTGAGCCGATTCAAAGCACAGACACAGGATCTTCTTCTGTGTCTCCCATGATGGTGCAGTGGCTCAAGGCCCTAGTACCATGCTCTGCTGCTTTCCCAGGCCATAAGCAGGCAGCTGAATTGGAAATGGAGCAGTGGGGGTGTGAACTGGCGCTGCAAAAGGCAGCTTAGCTTAGCTTAGCACACCACGGCAGAGAATTCAATGAACTCCAGTGACTTCAAGGAGCAATATTCACTCCTAATGCATTTTATGCAGCAGAATAAGCTATAGGTTTCTCCACGTTGGCATGACTCACAGGATTTAACATTCTAACATGTATAAATATCACATTTTTTAGCCTTTTGTTCATCAATGGATATTTGATTGATTCTGTATCTTGGCTGTCATACAGTAATGAAGTTGAGAGTGCAGCTGCCAAAAACGTTTATAGGTATCTCTTTAACAAACTTGATGAGGCAAAGACATGAATCTCAACCATTCTAGTTCCTCAGTCGTTATAGGTCTCAGTCTATAGACAGAAACAATCAATCAGCATCAGGGACTGTTGTCTTACATTTTAATAAACCAGCCTAACTTGTGCTTGCATTGTTCCTCAACCCAACTTTCCAACTACTTTCCAATCAGCCAATCTCCAGAAAAGAATTTTACTGAGTCTGAGAGTCTGAAAAAGCAACCTCAGCTCCATCCACTCCTCCATGTTTTCTAACTTCCCCAACCCTGAACACCCCAAGATCCTCAGGCTATGAAAGACCTGACCAGCTGATGGACCGGACCACTCCGTCAACGCACACCTGAACTTGAGCACCTCTGCCAAATTCATTAACTTTTAATAAATTTTGTTGGCTGTGAACGTCTACCCCATTTCTTTTCTGTTCTGTGCCTCTTTTCTAACAACATTAATTCATTTCCTTTAAATATACTCAATGTTGGGATTGTTGTATTGCACGAAATAATTTCTGTCACTCATTCTCTTTTGTCTTTTATTCTAAAATAGTTCAAGTAATACAGAAAATCATAATAAGGAGTTCAATAAGACATTTTTGAAAAAGACTCCAAGTGCTCAGGGAAGAAAATGAAATAAGAAATGGGAATTCTATCAATGTTAGAGGCTTCTGCCTAGAAAAGGGAGTAATCAAAAATGAGAAGACAATCAATAGAATAAAGAGAGAATATCTCTGAATTGTGTCTCTTAAAGATTGACGTCCAAAATACATAAAGAATTCAAGAAAGTTGGCAACCACCAACCAAACAACACATTTAAAAAATGGGCAAAGCATCTGACTAGTCATTTTTCAAGTGAAGAAATTCAGATGACCAAAAATACAAGAAAAATACTTGCTATCTGTCAGGGAAATACGAATAAAATCACAAAGAAATCAGATCTTGTTCTAGGTAGAATTACTATTATTATCCTTTAACAAAGGTGAAAAATAAGTAACATGTAGGCATACAGCATTTTTAATGGACTTAAATTACTCATTCTAAGAAATTTATTCATCCTATCTCATATTTCCATATTTAAAGACTAAAGCAACAGAAATAAATAAAAGGACAAGCAGTTTGCATTTAAGGTGTGGTCTTGGTAATGAGTTAGCAAGACAGTTTATAATATGGCAGGGAAATGAAACCTAAATGCATTTATGCCTTTCTTTTCCATTCCTTACAGTTTAGAATTAAGGAGAATATTTAAATTCAGATGAATTTAATTTAATTTGCTTTCACTTTGATGCATTCTGGAATGTTCCAAAATAAAAAAAAACAATTGATAATTATAATTTTATTTTTCCCAAAAGCCATAGATTTTTTTTTTTTTTTGCCTTAAAACTTTGACAAATTCTATTTTGGTTTAAGATTTTGGTTGATTTTCCTGGAGACTATTCTCTTGTAGGATGTCTTTGATCTTTAATTTCTGTGATGTTTTTGGCGTCTTGGTGTGTGCAACCCAAAAAGAGAAGAGGAGAAAGCACATGTGGCTTTTTGCCAAAGGGTGACATTTTCTCTTTGAAGACATCTTACACTTTTCACCTAAGTCTCTCTTAATGACTGTGTAGAGTCTTTTGGGGACTCAAAGAGTATAACAATGAAGAACACAACAGTTTTTTTCTCAATTATTAGCCTTATAATAATGGTTTAAAAACTTGAAATATGAGAAAATGCAGAAATAGTCTACACTTTTTTTGCATTGCATTTTGGAAAAGAGTCATAGTAATGCATCCCTAGTAATATAGTCCAGATCTGAGTCACTTACATATTAGCAGAAACTTATGAAGCCTGAGTAGTTGGAAGGCTTAGCCACTACTGTAGGCTTATCACCATTTTAAAGTGAATGCAGCATTTGTAATTCATTATACATAGTTTTTCAGTCGTATTAAATTCATGAAGTAATGATGTGTAAACATTTCTAAACGACTCTTTTGCTTTAGATGACTAACGCTGTAGAATATCAAACATAATTACAAGCCTTTTAGATTCCCTTTTAAAGTTCAAATATAATCTTGTCTAGCAACTGAACAGTAAGACATTTTGTACTTAGGAACTTTCATTTGTCTTCTATGCTGAATGGCTAACAGTAAATACAATAAGCTTTCTTATAAACAGCCATCATAGCATGTATTGGATAACATGATTTATTCTCTATGGTCTTGGCCTCTTGATTTGCATCTATATATTGAGGAAAACTTTCCTTTTTTTAAACTGTTAAAAAGTGTCAACACATGTAATTGTATGCATATAATTTCTTGCTTGTGTTAAGAAATTAAACTCTAAATAGACTGTTCAATTAAATTAAGAATTCCATCATGGTGTTAAGTAAAACAATAGCAAATTAAGTGAAAAAAATGGGGAAAAAAAACGTTGTTACTGATTGACCATGCAGCAGAATGTGAAGCGAGAAATATTCAGGATAATAAATTTTATGTTTTTGTAAATCTGTAGTAATCAAGATAGCATGTTAGGAACAATTGATTGTTTTCTTCTATTGTTAATATAAAATTTCTATTGTAAGTGAATTTAAAATTTGATCAATTATGCAATTAGTACACTAATTTTTACATATCTGTAAATATATAAGTATACATAGCCAGCTGTTAACATAGAGGATTTTATGAATACATATTCAAATGGTGACTGAACTTTGAGGTGGGATAAATCAAATTTGATAATATTGATTAATTTGAAAATTTTGTTTCTGAAAAACGCTTTTTTTTGGGGGTCGGTGCAATGACTCTACCTCCAAGTGCATGTAACCCATATGGGCACCAGTTTGTGTCCCAGCTACTCCACTTCCCATCCAGCTCTCAGCTGGCGACCTGGAAAGGCAACAGAAGGTGACCCAAAGCCTTGGGACCCTGCACCCATGTGAGAGACCAGGAGCGTACTCGTGGTTCCTGCCTTCAGATCAGCTCAGCTCTCATCATTATGGCTACTTGGAGAGTGAATCTGCGAATAGAAGATTTTTCTTTCTCTGCTTCTCTCTGCAAATCTGCATTTCTGGTAAAAGTAAATAAATCTTTAAAAGGTTTTTATTTCTTAATAATTTTGCATTTGTGTTTAGGAAAGGCAGCGGATATTAATTCATGTTAAGTGGAGAATATTTGTTTTAGTATCTTTGGTGATTTTTTTGAGATTTAATGTATTATTAGAATATTTGGTAAAAGTAACTTATAAAACTCTTAATGCCCCTATTTGAATTCTTCAAGATCTCTGGAGTCTTTTGCATCATCCAGTTTCTTCTTGGAACATGTACTTATTCATCAAAAGCTTAGATCAGGCCTGGTGCGGCGGCCTAGCAGCTATCCCATACGTGCGCCAGTTTGTATTCTGGCAGACCCGCTTCCCATCCAGTTCCCTGCTTGTGGCCTAGGAAAGTAGTGGAGAACAGCCCAAAGCTTTGGGACCCTGCACCTGTGTAGGGAGACCCAGAAGTTTCTGGCTCCTGGCTTCAGATTGGCATAGCACTGACTGCTGTGCTCACTTGGGGAGTGAATCATTGGGTAGAATTTCTTCCTCTCTGTCCCTCCTCCTCTATATATAATCTGACTTTGCAATAAAAAAAAATAAATCTTATATCTGATTTTGCAATAAAAATAGAATAAATCTTTAAAAAGCTTGTATCATTATAAGACTTATGAATTCACTCGACAAGAGAAAACAGGCAAGGTATTGTGTACCTCAAAAGGTACAGAAGATGGTCAAAAGATTGTCGCATGTAATAGATGCAAAAGAGCTAGTGGAGAAGCAACTGAAACCTCAAAAGAGAAGTAGGATGGCTGTTGTGATTCCTGGAAGGAAGGGGCTGTTTTCCAAGAACAAGATGTTGTCTCCGACAGCTTGTAGAGAATGCAACTCCTATCCCAGGAACTTCCAATGAGGCCAGTCCTGGTAGCCAAAATCAATTCTCTTTAATCACTTTTAATTTTTTTCTTTTTTTCATTTCTATTGTTTATGTGGTAACTCTTCCCACTACCACTCATAATGTAACTTTTGCTTCTGGTATTTTTTTTTTTTTTGGTTTTCCTTTTATTATTTTCTTGAGCTATGTTAGTTCCCATTGCATTATCTCATTGTTCAGTTATAACTCCTAATTGATCTAAGCATGTCTTCTAAGTATTTTTTCATAATTTTACTTTCTACTCAGAGCGTATATGCAATTGCTCTGTTGGAATTCGTTGAAAAGGGCTGCTGTGGTAAGCCCCTGTTTGCAATGTTGCTATCCTGTTTTGAAAGGCCAGTTTGATTGCTGGCTACTACACTTAGAATGTAGATCCTTGTTGATGAGCTTGAAAAGGCAACAGATGATGGCCATCCATCAGGGAGGCCAGGATACAAGCAAACTGTCCATATTTAATGTATGGAAATTGACGAGAGTTTAGTCATAAGACAATGATGCAATCAATACAGTTAAAGCAATAGGTACATCTATCACCCCTGAAAGTGTCCTGTGTCCCTTTGTATCCTGTGTGTTTGTATGTTATGAACACTTGCTATGAAATAACTATAACGCATGTGGTGCCATCCTGTATCTATAGACACTGTGGTACAGGGAAAATTTTAAGAATTCAGTAGAAATTTTCCATCAAAATTACATACCTTTTAAAAACAGGTTTATATATTTATTATTAGAAAGGCAGAGTTTCAGAGCGGAGAGACAGAGAAAGAGAAAGATCTTCAATCTGCTGATTCACTCTCCAATTAGCCACAATGCTGGAGCTGAGCCCATCCAAAGCTAGGAGCAAAGAGCTTGCTCCAGTTCTCCCACATGGGTGTAGGATCCTAAGGATGTGGGCTGACCTCCACTGCTTTGCTAGGTCATAAGCAGGGAGCTGGATGGGAAGTGGTGCTGCCAGGACACAAAGTGGTGTCCATATGGGATCCTGGGGTTTGAAGGTAGAGGATTAGCTGGTGAGACATCACATCAGACCCTTCACACACATTTTGATCCTGAGGAAATTTATATTTTTCCCAAAAAAAGTTTCTGTAAAGCTTTTCAGTTTCATTTTTATGTTACCAATATTTGAAAAAAGTAGGTATTATGGAGTTGCTAGTGGCATGACACTGTCTGCAGGTCAGGAGTAAGTGCGGTATTACATTAGTTTCCTAGTACTAGTATGTCTGTCAAAAGAAACTTAAAGCAACAGAAATTTGTAGTTTCAAATCTTCAGAATCTGGGAGCCAAAGAGAAAAGGTGATTTTTTTTGTCTGTTTATTTCACTTAACATAATGATATTATCTTCCATTTATTTGGCTGCAAACATCAGGATATTTGGTTTTTTACGGCTCATATTCCATCATGTATGTATGTATGCCAGATTTTCTTCTGCAGTCATCAGTTGATGAACAGTGAGGCAGTTTCCGTACCTTGGTTATTATAAATTCAACTGCTGTTAACTTGGAAGTGCAGGGAACTCAAGTACTGATTTTACTTTCTTTGGACATATTCCCCAGAGTGGAAATGCTAAGTCACATGGTAGATTTAGTATTCAAAGGAATATATGCATGTTATTTCTAAAGTGTACTTCAGCAATGTATTAACATCCCCTCTTCTGCATGTTTTTGCAGTATTTATGATTGTTCAATTTTTGCATGATACCCATTTAACTAACTGGGTTAGGCAGTATCTCACTGTGGTTTTTGTTTTGTTGTCCTGATATTTTTCTGTGTCTGTTGGCCATGTATATCTCACTCTTTGTAAAACAAAAAACAAAAAAACCAAAAACAACAACAACAACAAAACCTGCCTGTTTTATCTCTGGCCCATTTAAAAAAACTGGATTATTTATTTTGTTGTTGCTCATTTTCTTGATCCCTCTACATATTCTGTGTATTAATCCTTTATCTGAATATAGTTTGCAAATAATTTATTTTATTCTGTCATTCATTTAATGCTTCATTGTTTGTATGCATTACTGTCTAGAACCTTCTCAGCCTAATGCAATCCAATTTATTCATTATTGCTTTTACTAGCTGTGCTTCTGGGGTCTTATACAACATATTTTTCCTAGGCCAATGTCTTCTACTGCTTCCATTCTACTCTCCTCTAGTTATGTGGCGGTTATAACTTTTAGGTTTAAATTCTTAATCCATTGCCAACAGTGGCCTTGCCCAACCAGCCCAGACCCACGCTACTTGTTACTGTTGGGTGGACAGCCCAGCCACACCTGGTCCATACCCAGCCACACCTGGTCCATGCCCAGACAGCTCTCATGTGGTTAAGTGGGTGCTGAGACCTAGCCCAACCTACCCTGGTTCTTTCAAGCACCAATGGGTAACAGTCTAATCTAGCCCAGTCTAGTACACCCCAGATCAAGTTCACACCTATGCTGAGGAACACTTGAATTCATGGCTGAGTTCTTCAAAGTTGCATTTTCCCTGTCATTCTGTCTTTCTGATATGGTTACTTTTATCATCAGCATTTAATGATCACTAATATTAATATGAGGACATTTTAAATATTCATGGAAAGTACAATTAAAAGACCAGCTTATTTTTATGAAAGCATGTTGAAATCTATGCATAAATTATTCAATACACATTGTAGAAGCTATTGAAAACTTCTTGTTTGGATGGATATAAAAATATTTTGCGAGTTAGTTGAAATGGGAATCAAGATGGTGGAATAGGGTAAGGACACGTTTAAACAGATAGAGAAATATTTGCTAATGTGAAGCAGAGAGGGCACATACCAGGAAATAGGAGAGGACACAACAACAGCACAGGGATACTTGGAGCCTGACAGACACAGGAAAACAGCAGACCCAACATTGTAATGTTGCAGTGATTGGTACTACAGCATCATTAGCAAGCAGCCATCAGAACTCCACCAGCAGCTGGAACTACATCAGCAACAAGGTAGGAAGGGACTTTTGCTGGGAGGTCCAGAGTTGAACCCAGACAAAGAACTGCCCATTCTGCTAGTCTGTTTGATTAGATCAGGAGCAAAGAAAGAGCAGCAGATCCCAGACTGGCAGTTCAGGCATAGGGTGGATTATACAGCCCAGTCTACCCCCTAGAGCTGTAGCGGGCAACATTTTTTTTAAGAAGGCAAGGGCTATGGGGCAGGACTTCACTTGCATGGAGCTGGGAGTGAACTCATTTCTGGCTCAGTGAACTGCAACTACATGGCATCCTATAATCCACCCAAGATAGGTCCAGGTAGCCCTCAGAACTGATGGCCAGCAGATCAAGAACTCTAGTATTGGCACATCAGGTGCCATTTCCTACAGTGTGGCAAAAGTTTTAGGACTGCAGGTGACAACAGTGGGCTGCCCATGTGCTGAGCTTGCAAGAACTCACTGAGCTCATTGCATTGCACTGTTCCCACAGGGAAATAATACTGACTATGGCATTGTACGGGTCAAAATAGGTTCGTGTGACCCTCAGACCTAATGGTTAACAGGTTCCTGCAAGATTACCACCAACAACAACCTAGCTATATAGAACTCCTGGTGTCTCCCTAATCCTGGGACCTACTCCAACCGGAAGTGGGAAAAAAGTTGTACAGACAGTGGTGCAGCTTCAGCATGGCATTACAGGAGATAGAGACTGGTGAGCCAGGAGCTGGGGTTATGGAGACCATGGAGGAATAAGAGCCCAGACCTGGAACTTGCTGAAGGGAATGGCACAAGTGGCTGGAAACAAAGAACTGTGTACCAACTGCAATAGGTAAAATCGAACTGTAGACCTGTGGGTGACATAACTTAGAAACCTGCCCCAAAGAGAAGAATCTGATAACCAGAAATACAATCATTAAGAGCAAAAGAAGGGACAAAGGCACAATGAATATTACTGAAGACTCCCCTGCAAAGGAACAAAACACTATGCCAACCTCGTAGTTCACTGAGGAAGACATCGAGAAAATGGGGGATACAGAATTCAAAACACTTGTTATAAAGCTTCTTATCAACAATGAGAAGTGAGTAAAGCAGGCATTCAAGGAATTCAAAGGATATTTCACACTGGAAATGACTCAAATGAAAGCCTGATACATCAGAAATGAAGAACACAGTGGAGCAAATGAAAAGTACAGTGGAGAGTCTCCAAAACAATGAAGTAGGCAGAAGAAAGAGTCTCAAAATTAGAAGATATTTTCTGTCACCAGGGGGAAACAAACAAAAAGCTGGAAGCAGAGCTGGGTCAAGCTAAAAAAAAATCAAGAATTGAAAGACACTATTAAAAGGCCAAATATAAGAGTTATGGACTCTATGTTTGGTATACGCTTGCAATGGGGAAATCTCAACTGAACTTGAGCTGTGGTTATGCAACAAGGTGGAGGAATCCACCATGGTGGGAGGGTTTGGGGAGGGGTGGGGAGAACCCAAGTATCTATGTAACTGTGTCACATAATACAATGTAATTACTGAAGTTAAATAATAAATAATTTTAAAAAATAAAAAAAATAAAAAAAAAGAAAAAAAAGAAAAAAATAAATAAAAAAAATAAATTAAAAAAAAAGAAAAAAAAAAAAAAGAGTTATGGGACTCCCAGAAGGTGCAGAAAAAGAAACTGGGATTAAAGATGTATTCAATGAAATAATAAGGGAAATTTTCCCTAGCCTAGAGAAAGAATTGGGAAACAACATCCAGGAGGGTCACAGAACTCCCAAAGTGTCAATCAAAAGTAATCTTCACCAAGACACATGATAATCAAGCTCTCTTCAATTGAACATTAGGAAAAGATTCTTAAAAGTGCACATGAAAAAAAAATCAACTGACACATAAAGGAATGGCACTTAAATTCACAACAGATCTCTCACAGAAAACTCTACAGGTAGGAAGAGAACGGAGCGACATATTCCATATTCTAAAAGCAAAAAAAAAAAAAAAAATTGTCGGACCAGGATAATGTACCCAGCAAAACTTTCCTTTGTCTTTGAAAATGAAATAAAATTCTTCCGCAGTAAATAAAAAAATTAAAAGAATTTGCCACTTCTAAGCCTACCCTACTTAAAATTGTTCTCTTGACAGAGAAAAAGAATAGTGCCCAGTGAAACCGAAGGCAAATGCAAAGAACATCCCAATAAAATAACAGAAGACCAAATCAATGAACAACCCATGGCTGGAATGACAGAACCCAATTACCACCCATTCATATTAACCCTCCATGTAAATGGTTTAAACTCTTCAACAGACTAGTAGACTGGATTAAAAGCAAAACCCATCTATTTGTTCCCTATAGGAGACATATCTTACTAACAAAGACAGCGAAACTCACTGTATCTCATGGATTTTTTAAAAATTATTTTTGTTAGTTTCATCTTTTCAAAACACTTCTGATTAAATTCTTCAATGGCTCATAGATCATGTAGTAGCAACATTTTCTTTAAGAAGGTTCTTGATTTTCTATTTAATTTCTTCAATGACAGATTAGTCATTCAGTAGCTTATTACATAACCTCATGGGGTTGTTAATTTCTTTTTTTTCTTCCTGTTGTTGATTATGTTTTGTGGCTTTTCATTTAAGGGGATGTATAGTAACTGTGAAATGGAGACTATCATATCCAGATGTGAGGATACAATGCAATATGCATCTCTACTTATAGGCAAAGATGGACTCCCAATGAAACTGCGTACTATATCTTGACAATAGGATGCTGGACTTTCTGCCATTGCCCAATCCTACAATGTTGGACGTATAATTGTGTATGAAGAACTATACTATAGTAATGACATAGGGGACTGCAATGAGGTGGGAGGGAATTGGGAAGGGGATAAGGTAAATCCCAGGATCTATGGAACTGTATCATTAAATGGTAATAATAATAAGATGTTAAATTAAAAAAAATAAATTTGTTGAAAAAATATTTTGCAACAAAGCAATCATTTTGAAACACAAATCCCTCGAAATTTTTCAATTTCACATTCAATCTCACATTGTATTTTTAAAATACTTATTAATTTTTGTTGAAAAGACAGATTTACAGAGAGGAGAGACAGAGAATTAGATCTTTTAGTTCACTTCCCAAATGGCCACAATGGCCAGAGCTGAACCAATCTAAAGCCAGGAGCCCGGAGCTTCTTACATTTTTAAATGAACAAAATCTGACATTGTTTTAAAAGTTAAGCAACAAGGTATTCTATTTGTCAGGGAAAATGAAAAATTAAATTTTTGCATATTCTTCAATTGAAAAGAAAAGTATGAAATAAAACATTTTAGTTAGATTTTAATCAGAGAGTGACTTTTAAAATATTCTAAAATAAATGTTATGTATTTTGGTTCTTCAATTTACTGTAATAATTAGTTTTATCTTCAAAACAGATAAAATGCTCACTTTTTAGAAATCATACACTGATAAATTTGAAATAATCTCTTAATTCATAAACTTTAATTTGATAAATATTAGCTTATTTATAAAGGATATCTTATATTAAAAACCAGTAAGTGTCCTCTTGCTGTTATTATTACGTATTTAATGCCATAAGAGGTTTAACCTATGGAATTGCATTCCTTAAAAAAAAGCACTAAATATTTGTTTCAAGACATTCATTTTTCTTGTTCATCATACTTTAAACAAGAGCTTGAAAACTAAAATTGAAGACTTAAGTCCAAACACTCAGAACTTTTCTCTCATTTGGCTATTTTTAAAGGATACAAAATATAGTTTGAGTAATGTATCTGGTGCTTTAAAAGAAACCATGGTTGAATTTACACATATTGGAGTCATCTCCACAGAAGTAGCTGAGTAAACAAATTACTACATTTTCAAGGGAAAGAAAAATCAATGGGTCAAGGAAAAATGGTCTGTTTTTCTTTCCAGATACCGAATAGTTGCATTACCAATATTTAAATGCATCAATCAATAAAGTAATTACTACTTTGTGTCTTTAAATGAAATTTGGAGTTACTGAAAGCAAATGAGCTAGCATATTGTAAATTTTATAGTTATATAAAAATATGGAAAGACTTTGATCTGGTAGGTAATTTTCAATAAACAATGGTAAGATCCAAAAAACATTTACTTTAATCACTATTTTGCTTCTGGAATTAAGTATAAATTAAAATAAAAATCATTTATGTATCAAAATTATATCTAGTTAGAATAAATTTATGATTTTGAGGCATGATTTTATATGTATTTAAAAATTTTTATCCACTGAAATTACCTTTGCTCTTTTATTGAAGTTTCCTGGCCACGCACGAAGGTGTGTTTTTGAATTCTGCCCATCACTGGTCCATTTTCAATTCTTGTATGGTCACTACTGTGCTCAGGGGGTGCCCACAGCTGCAGCGCGGAGCACTGACCTTGGGGATGGCCTCTGGGCTCTGCCCAGCGCTCTTCGCCCAGTGCTTTTCCTCACTCACAGTCTTGATGTGGAGCAATACCTGGTTTGGTTTTTCTGTTTTTGGGAGAAAATGTGACAAATACTGCTCTACAAGCAAACAGTTGTTTGGGTGAAATGGGATTACATGAGTCTGTGGATCAAAACACATCAAGATTTAGACCTTCTTCAAATTTTCAAACCAGATTTTAGTAGAATTTGGATTATACTTGAGCTTGATTAGTTTAAAAACATCCAAGAATTAACAATGTAGTTCAATGTGCTCCATGAAACTGCTAAAATAACATCTTAGACTAAATGTATATGTGCCTGCTTGCACGCGTTCTGCTATATCTAGTTATTGTTACTACTTTACATTGCACATGGAACTTGATAACTGTCCCTAAAGTTTTTCTATCACAAGCTTTTATTTTCCGTAGGGCATTTCAAAGAAGTGTGAGAGACAAATCAGCATGACAAGGCAGAAACAACTGTGGCAACTTACAAATGAGCCAGAACCATAGTTCATTTACTTATCCACATTTACAAACTTTGCCTTAAACTTTTCAAACAAAACAACCCCCATATCAGCTGATGAGCTGACTTCTTAGTCAAGACATTTGCACTGAGGTAATAGAATGGACTCCTCGTTGTGAAGTGATTCTTACGGATACTGATTTTACTATTCATTTCTTTTTTTTTTCCACATGTTGTCACTAAGTTAGAAAAATCTCTTAACATTTTAAACTATCTGCCAGATAACATAATAGCATGCATATTATGAAAGCATTTCAAAACTTTCAATATTTTTTTGGCCATTAAATTTCTCTCATCAGTTGATTAACATTGATCTATAGATAGGAGAAAACATAATTTGTGGTTAATCAGGAGTGTTACTGTATAAAATTTGTTATACTGTATCTAGCTATTATGAGGTTATACTTAAATTGTTATACAAAAAGTTGAAAAAATGCAAATGAAGTCTGTAAGAGAAGTGGAATTGGCAAAACAAGGGTTTTAAAAGAAATTTGATGCAATTATTTTAATAAATAATTGTTTTCTTAGAAAAACTACTTTTGTATGCCTTACTAAACTGTTGAGTTTGGAAATTGATTAATCAGCAGTTCAGTTCACAGAGTAAAGAGCTCAGCTTCTGGAAGTGGTTTTTGATGTATTGAAGTAGGTAATTTGGAGAATTCTCAGGTTCAGAGAAAAGCACTAACAGGAAACAGTAATAAAAGACAGAGCACCTGGTCTGCAGGCTGGGAAACCGGGGTTGGGTACTAACTCTCCCCACGTGGCCCCCACAGACCTTACACTGGGGTACAGGCTGATGACTAGCTGTGCAAGCCAGCTGCATCTGTTAATGACACTCAGCTTTACCTAGCGATCTTGGAATGTTCACAGCACCCTCTCTCTCCTGATCCTCTCCAAACGACTACGCTACATCTTTCCCCAAATTTCTCTCCAGCCTTTCAGACACATGCCATCTGATAATCTTGAGATAAAATGTATAGAACAAAATGGGTACAATCAAATGACATTCTTTTTCTTATCTGTCAAATCTCAACACATAACCATCTCTGGCCATTATGTTTTCTTCTTTCTTTCTGTAAAGAGTCAATCAATCCTTCTCCTTATTGTGTATAATATCAAAACCTTAAAATTCTGCTATGTCTACATGCTCGTCTGTCTTTAAATTCTCCCGCCTGGAAGTCATACCCTAAGTATTCTGTATCCAAAAATGATTGGCTCTGATTTCCCACGTGTTAGCCAGAGCTCCAGATGAATGTCTGGATGATTTGTTTATTTATGGCATATTAATTTTCTTACTCTCCATGTTTCCACAAAAATATTTCAAATATGAAAATGTAAATTAATACATACTTTTCATGTTGACTCAACATATATCTTATGACTACTTACTTTTCACTTATACCCCATCCAAGAATTATTTTTTTTTTGATTCAAATTTATTCTCAGAAATCAACTCATTTTGTCTGTATACATTTATATCACTGCAAAATTTGAACTATTTTAAAAACATTAACATAACATTCAGTTTTAGCTTACCTCTACGAAATGATTGTATCAAATAGAGAAAGAGAGGTACCTGCTAATTTATAATAGAGTTGTTGGAAGGATTCAAATATTTTTCAGATTCCTAGAAACTCGAAGCCTGCTGTGGCATCCCACAAAGCTACTTTGACACCAAGCAGGGATTCCGTTTTATTCTTATCCAACCAAGTTTTTTTGTGACTCTTATTCTACTCTTTGACAAAAATCTTTTGTGTATGAACAATTCCACCCTGCTAGAACCAGTAGGCCAAATCTCAACTTCCAGTGGCTATTAAGTGCATAATTAGGGAATAAAACCATAATATACATGCAAAAGCAATAGCTTTTTTTTCTGCTAAAAGTGGAACATTTCATAGCAATTATTGCAATGGGTTTTTAGGTAACTCCGTGAAATAAATGTAAATGTATTTCATAAGCACTTCAACCACAGGCTGTAATCAATGTATTAAGCCAAATGGGCAGGTACAATATAATTTACTGGATGGTTATGCTAATTTGAAATCATAAATGGACTGGGTAAAAGAAGATTGCAAATAAAAAATCACCAGGAGTTCAATAAGCTGTAATTCAAATGCCTCAAGGTGTTTCAATAGAGATCTGGCTCTGCTTTGTATAAGGCATGCAGCCCGTGTTACAGCCATTGAGGGACTCCAAAACATCTTCCTCTTGCCAAAATAAGAGAACTGTTTTGATATTTGGGGAAAAAAACCCAGATTTTATTCTTATGTAAATACAGGTGGAAGACATACAATGGTCTCTCAAATAGCAGGACACCTCTGTATATTAGCCTAAACATCCTGTGAAAAGGTAGTTGAATCTTCTTGTTTGTCATGGCAGATACAAACCTGGACTATGCGTCCTTTTCCACCTGCCTTCCGTGAGCAGGTGTTGGAGAGTGGTAAGCTGAAGGCGCATGAAGAGCTCTCCTGCAGTGCAGAGCCGGCTTGCGCCCTGTACCCTGTGAGTCTGTCTTGACCTCCTCTGTTCTGAGTCCATCACGCTCTGCGGGAGCCTCCGCTTCCCCTGCCCGCTGTGGCATAGGAGGGGCTCTTCCTGTTTCTTGTTTGTAAGAACTCACATCCTTATGACCTGCTACTATGTACGTGTTCTGTCAAGTTGATCCCTTTAGTTGTTTCAGGTGGGAGGGTGATTTCATTTACTTGTATACATTCTATCTATTATTCTCTCTCAGAGGGTGAATTTTCTATGACTCATTAATAAGTATGTTGACTTTAAAAAACGCGTGAGTTTTCCAGAGATTTTTCTGGCATTGGTTCATGTATTAGTGCTTTTTGGTATTCCAAACACGTGTTAGGTTTCATTTATTTTTTATTTCTTTAAAGATTTATTTATTTTTATTACAAAGTCATGTGTATATAGAGGAGGAGAGACAGAGAGGAAGATCTTCCATCCATTGATTCACTCCTCAAGCGGCTGCAATGACCAGAGCTGCACCGATCCGAAGCCAGGAGCCAGGAGTTTCTTCCAAGACTCCCTCACAAGTGCAGGGTCCCAAGGCTTTGGGCCGTCCTCGACGACTGCTTTCCCAGGCCACAAGCAGGGAGCTGGATGGGAAGCAGGGATGCTGGGATTGGGACCGGCAGCCATATGGGATACTGGTGTGTTCTAGGCAAGGACTTCAGCTGCTAGGCTACTGCGCTGGACTCATGGTTTCACTTATTTTAAAACTTTGAGGTTTGAAGGTTTATTGTGAAAACTGTGGAATATGATTTAGGTTTGTGCATGTTTTATGTACATTAAGTGAATGTACATTCTGTTATTGTTTGCTTGGGAGTTTTAGTAAGAAAGCATTACTCAGAATTCTAGAGATACAGAACACACAAAACAGTGTGGGGACAAGACTGAACTGACAGGACATGCTGGCAATGGTGACAAGAGCATTTTGAAATTGCATCTTGAATCCCCAAACAGTTTGGATATAGAAGTTTCCTCTGCATTGATCTCAGTCTTCTCTTTTAGGGCTTTCAACTTTTAGAAGCTTGTCCAAGCTCATCCTCTGACTCAGATTCAACCAAGTTAAACACTCATTGCAAGTGGAGTGTCTTCATGACAATATCTAGACTGACGTACCACCAACTTGTGGGTATTGCGTGTAAAACAAAATCGCTCCCACATGTAAGATAAAACATATGGTATACATCTCTCTGAATCCTGCTTATTTCGTTCAACTGGATGTCCTCCGGTTGCATCCATTTTGCTGCAAATGGTAGAATTTCTTTTTTATGCATCACTGCTCCCATAATTGTGGAATGCAGGGGATCTGTCCTTTACCTCACAGGTTTTCCAGACTTTTGATCCTGGTAGGAGCAGCAGAGATGCATGTTGCATGTTTGTGTGACGTCCTGTGCTGATATGGTGGGGGAATGAAGGAAGCTAGTGAGGCTATTCTGCTGAAGCTTTGGCTGTTGATCAGATCCTAGCTAGCACACCAGGCTGAAGCAAAAGCCAGCGAGTGACTGTGGAATTCCCTCTCAAGTAAAACGAAAGGCAGCGGAGCATGCAGCAATTTCTTTATTCTTTGGTGCGGGGTCATGGTAGCTCATAGCCTGCATCTGACAGAGGTTACGGCTGGCTACCGTGTGCCTATGACCTCCACTGCTGTCAAATGGAGTTGTCATGATTTTTTATTTTTACTTTTTTCTTCCAAAATTTCCACCTGTGGGGCATCTGGAAACCTAGTCTTTCACTTTTTACATGTCCCAAAGCAGTTGAAAAGAGCGTGATTACATCTAATCAGATATTTTGGATTCCTAAGCCAGCTTTCTGGTCAATGACAATCAGACTTCTGAATATTTGCTATTTTTCTGTAACATTGTTCTACAAACAAAAAGAAAATTGACTTCTAGCATAATTGTGATTTTCAATATTTCTCCTTCAGTTCTATCAATGTTTAGGTCTATCTTGAGGATCGTGAAGAAGTTCATGGAAAGCATTTTAGTTCAGCGTTCACATATTCTTGAAGAAACTTCGTGGTTTGGATGGGCTTCTAGGAAAAGACATCAAGCATATTTATCACTTTTGGTGAACTTCTCCTAAAAATGGACTAAAATCCTTTATGTAAAAGGCTCATTCTGATTTTTATCTGATAATAAAACACATTAGCAACTTTCCTGTTCATATTTACATGTTACGTATTTTCATACCTCAACATGGTTTTTATTTCCATTTCTCTAATAGCTAGAGAGCCTATACATTTTTCATATCCATTAGTCATTTGAATTTTTTCTTTTGATAACCACCTGTTTCTTTCCCTCTTCCATTTCTTAATAAGCTCCCCCTGTTTATGGCCTCGGAAAGCAGAGCAGGACGGCCCAATGCCTTGGGATCCTGCACCTACATGGGATATCTGAAGGAGGCTTCTGGCTTCAGATTGACTCAGCTCTAGCTGTTACAAAGAATGAACCAGTAGATGAAAGATCTTTCTCTTTGTTTCTTCCCTCTGTACACCTGACTTTCTAATCCTTGGCAGGGTAGCAATGCAGCCCCTGTATCTAAAAATAATAAAAATAAATAAACCCTTTGGGGGAGAAAAAAGAATAGACAACTCTTTGGTGCATCTATTTCTTATCCTTCTGTATATCAACTAACTGAACTTCTAAAACACACGCTATCTTTACTGCTAGTTCTTGGAGGAGTTTGTTTTTCGCTAATAGTTGCATGGATGCTTGTTTTAGATAGCTGCACCAGCACTTCCACCTTTTTCCAAAGTTGTCATTCCAGGAGGGCAGTATTCAAGTCACATTTTACTGGTGATTAGTGAGGCTGCACGTTGTTTATCTGCACGTATCTTTAGCTCCTTTGCCTTCTTTAAAATAAGGCCTTCAAAATAACGGCAACCCTTTCTTTTTATATTTGACTTGTTGAAAATTTTCTTGAGGTCAGATATTGAATTCCTTCAAATTTTCTACCTGTATCTTTTGAGATTACACTATTTTTATCCTTCAGTATGTTAATGGGGTGTATCATAGTTTTGTCTATGTTGAAATATTAATAAGTTGCATGAATGAACATAATTAAACATGGGATCTGATCTTTTTAATGTATTGCTCAATTCAATTTGTTACTATTTTAACTAAGAGGATTGTATCTATTTTCATCAGGAATACTGGCCTTTAGTTCTATAATTAGTTAGTTCCATTAATTAGTTCCACTCTACCAAACTCTCGTACAAGTTCTAGCAGTCTCTGTATTGAGTCTCTTGGCTCTTCTACATAAAGAATCATATCATCTGCATATAGTGAGAGTTTGACTTCT
This sequence comes from Ochotona princeps, assembly GCF_030435755.1. Lineage (NCBI taxonomy): Eukaryota > Metazoa > Chordata > Mammalia > Lagomorpha > Ochotonidae > Ochotona > Ochotona princeps. Next base: position 11,943,965 of record NC_080832.1, on the reverse strand, counting down.
TTGTTTCCCAGTTGGATTCCTCTGATTTCTTTTTCTTGTCTTATGGCCTCAGCGAGTACCTCTAGGAGTATGTTGAATAGTAGTGGAGGAAGTGGACATCCCTGTCTTGTTCCAGATCTCAGTGGGAAGGGTTCCAGCTTTTCTCCATTCAGTATGATGCTGGCGTTGGGTTTTTCATATGTGGCTTTAATTATGTTGTGGATTTTTCCATCTATGCCTACCTTGGTTAGGGTTTTTAGCAGGAAGGGGTGTTGGATTTTGTCAAAAGCTTTTTCTGCGTCTATTGATGCTATCATGTGGTTTTTTTTTTCGGTTTTTGGATGTGGTGTATCACATTTATGGATTTCCGAATGTTGAACCATCCTTGCATTCCAGGGATGAATCCTACTTGATCTGGATGAATGATCTGTCTGATGTGTTTTTGAATTCTGTTGGCTAGGATTTTGTTGAGAATCTTAGCATCAATGTTCATCAAAGAGATAGGTCTGTAGTTTTCCTTCTCTGTTGGTTCTCTGTCTGCTTTTGGGATTAAGGTAATGTTGGCTTCATAGAATGAGTTTGGAAGGGTTGCCTCTTTTTCTATTGTTTTGAAGAGTTTGTAGAGGATTGGGATCAGTTCAGTTCGGAATGTTTTGTAGAATTCTGTAGTGAAGCCGTCTGGGCCTGGGCTTTTCTTTGTTGGGAGGTCTTTAATCACTCATTCAATCTCTACTTCAGTTATCGGTTTGTTCAGGTCATTTGTTGCCTCTGGGCTGTTTTGGCAGGTGGTAGAAGTCTAAGAACTTTTCCATTTCTTAGTGGTCTTCTGATTTGTTGGAGTACAGTGCTTTGTAGTAATTTCTAATTATGGCCTTAATGGATGTGGTGTCTGTTGTTATGTTGCCTTTTTCATCTTTGATGCTGTTAATTCTTGCCTTCTCTTGTTTTTTCTTTGTCAGTCGGGCCAGTGGGGTGTCTATCTTGTTTATCTTCTCAAAAAAACAGCTTTTTGATTCATTGATTTTGTGTATGTTTTTTTTTTATTTCTGTCTGGTTGATTTCCTCCCTTGTTTTGATGATTTCTTGTTTCCTATTGTGTGTGGGGCTCTTCTGCTGTTGTTTTTCGAATTCCTGGAGGTGTATGTTTAGTTCCTGTATTTGGCACCTCTCTTGGGCCTTGACATGAGCTCCAATTGCGATGAGTTTACCCCGCAGCACTGCTTTGGCAGTGTCCCACAAATTTTGGAATGTTGTGTCAGAGTTTTCATTGGTTTCCATAAATTTTTTGATCTCATCTTTAATTTCTTCTCTGATCCATTGTTCGTTTAAAAGCATATTGTTCAGCCTCCAAGAGTTTCTGTATTTCCTGGGGCATTTTGAATTGCTGATTTCCAGTTTCATTCCGTGGTGGTCTGAGAGGGTACATGGTATGATTCCTATCTTTATGAAGTTATTTAGGTTTGCTTTGTGTCCTATCATGTGGTCGATCCTGGAGAAGGTGCCATGCACTGCTGAAAAAAATGTATAATCTGTGGCCTTAGGGTAAAAACTTCTATAAATATCTATTATGTCCAGTTGTTCTATTGTTTGTATGAGCTCTGTTGTTTCTTTGTTGAGTTTTTGTTTTGTTGATCTGTCTATTGTTGTTAGTGGGGTGTTAAGATCACCCACTATTGTTGTGTGTATATCTATGTCTCCCCTTAAGTCCGTGAGTAATTGCTTCACATAGCTAGGTGCGTTTGAATTTGGTGCATATATGTTCACAATGGTAATTACTTCCTGATGGATCAGTCCCTTCACCAATATATAATGTCCTTCCCTGTCCTTTTTGATGTGTGTCAGATTGAAATCCACATCATCTGAAATTAAGACAGCTACCCTAGCCTTTTTTTCTCGTCCATTGGCATGAAATATCTGTTTCCAACCTTTCACTTTCAGCTTCTTAGAATCTCTTCTGGTTAGATGAGTCTCTTGTAGGCAACAGATAGTTGGGTGCTGTTTGATAATCCATTCTGTTAATCTATGCCTTTTGATTGGTGAGTTCAGGCCATTTGTGTTATGAGTTAAAATTGAGAGGTTGTGATTTTGCCCTGCCATACTTGTTTTTGTGGGTGTTGATATCTGTGTAATTGCCCTTTCTTGTGTGGACTTTAGTGGGGAGACCTTCCTGTTTGCCATCTTTGCTTATGATTCACCTCCTTTTTTTCTGGATTTAGTGCATGTCTAAGGAGATTTTGTAGAGCTGGTTTTGTGCTGGCATATTCTTCTAATTTCTCTTTGCTATGGAAGTATTTGATTTCGTTCTCAAATATGAATGAGATCTTTGCTGGGTACAATATTCTTGGTTGACAGTTGTTCTGATTCAGGATTTGGAAGATCTTTGTCCATTCTCTTCTTGCTTGTAAAGTCTCTTCAGAGAAGTCAGCAGTGATTCTGATTGGTTTTCCCCTGTATGTGATCTTTTGTCTGCTTCGTACTTGTCTCAGGATTCTTTCTTTGTCTTCATTGGAGTGGAACTTGAGCACCATATGTCTGGGTGAAGATCGCTTTGGGTCATATCTGCTGGGAGTCCTCTGACCATCCTGGATTTGGGCTGGGTTCATGTCCAAGTGTTTTGAAAGTTTTCCTGTATAATTTCGTCGAGCACCATTTGCATTCCTGACTCTTTTTCCGCTCCTTCAGGAAGGCCGATAATCCTATTATTCGATTTTCTGAGGTTGTCTTTCATTTCTTGTATGGTCTTATTGGCTTTGTTCAGACTTGTCTCCAGCTGTTTAATGAACTGGGTATGTTTGTTTTGTGTGTCTTCTGTTTCAGAGATCCTCTCTTCTGCTGTATTTGTTCTGTTGGTTAGGCTCTCAATTTTGTGCTCTAAGTCAAGGATATTATTTTTCATTTGTTGTATTTCTGAGGCTATGTGGTTCTTGAATTCCTTGAAGTCCTCCCAATTCTTCTCATTGTCTCTGACAGATTTTAAGGTTATTTTTTTGAATTCCTTGTCTGGTAGATCTTCCATGTCTTCATCTCGCATCTCCGAAATAGACATTGGCTTTTGATTCTTTATTGGTAGGGTGTTGGCTCTCTCATCTGGATCATTACCTTTTCTGGTATTTCTTCCCATTGTGTTAGTGTTTCTTTTTTGAGAGACCTAGGCACCAGCGTGCTGAGGGGTCTCCAAGCGCTATCCTGTAGAGATTGGAGTCTGCAGGCGTGGAGTAGCAAGGTGCGGGAATTTTCAAGGCACTTTTGGTGCGTCTCCAGAACACTGGACCTCAGGGCGCCACTTCCAGGGCCCAGCGGATTCAAAGCGCACTCTCAGCTCGTCCCCTACAGGTATGCTACCACAGGGCATGGGGGAGTGAAGGCACTCTCTGTGCCCGCCCCTTGTGCACGGGATCACGGGGCTCGGAGGATTCTAGGTGCTTTCTCGGTGTGTCTCCAGTGCCAGGGACTGCAGGACGTGGAGGTTCCAGGTGCTCTCTGGGAACGCCTCCTGCACGCGGGTCCGCAGTGCTCTCCTGGTGTGTCCCCCAATCACGGGATTATAGGGCGTGGGGTGTTCCAGGTGCTCTCTGTAAGCGCCTCCTGTGCAGGCCCGCCCACCCCAGCGTTTGCAGAGGACCGACCGCCCCAGCGCTAGCATGGGACTGCCCAGCCCAGAGGCGTGCTTCGGTTCCTGTGGGATAGCACCGCCCAGCTGAGTGCCAGACCGTAAAGGCACGGGGGAGTATTCAGTGTGCCTTTTGCCTTTCTCCTCAGCGCACAGGACCACTGTGCGTCACCTCCCAGACACAGATTTGGCAGTTTCAAGGCACTCGCCTGGTGTCCCTAGATGCTGGAGTCTCGGGGGGGAGGGACGGGGAGATGAGCACCAAGGGTGTTCAGGCTCTGTGCATGCCCCGGGGGGGCCAACTCCTGGAGCCTCCAACCCACCACTGTTCCCACCCAACTCACTCAAACCTCAGGTTCTTGCAGTCTGCCTCTTCCTCTGGTGGGAACCCTCGCCGCGGGTGCATCTCCCGGCTACTGAGTCTGTTGCAGGTGCCGGTGGGTGCAGGCAGATGGAACCTGGAGGCTGCGGCTGGTGCAGGTCCCGGCTTGGCGACTAGGGTGGGCGGATGCCGGCGGGTCCCGATGACTCAGGGTCCTGATGTCCGCAGCGGGCGCAGGTCCTGGTGGGTCCTGGCGACCAGGGTGAGCAGGTGCCAGCGGGTCCTGATCACCGCCGGTCCTCACGGCCACAGCATCTGCGGGTTGGTCTGCGGGTCGACTGCGGCTTTCAGCGTTGGCAGGCTTTTTCATCTAATCTTTCACTTCCCACATGCCCTTCCCAGCTTCTGACTAGTTGGGGGTCCTGCAGAGGCTCCTGTGGGGAGGGAGCTCACAGGGTAGCAATGGCTCAGCCTCTTGCGCCTCTCCACCAGCATAACCAGCAACGTGGCTATGGCGGCGCCGACAGCAACCTGGGCTTCCTGGGCGCGAGTCTAGGCATCCATTTTAAATACTCATTTGAATCTGGCTGTGGAAGCATCAGGTCACGAGATGTTTTTTGATAAAAGTTGGTCAGGGTACGGTGCAATGGCACAATGGCTAAGATCTTTGCCTTACAAGCCCTGGGATCCCATATGGACGCTCATTCGAGTCCTGGCTGATCCACTTCTCCTCCTACTCTATGGTTGTGGCCCAGGAAAGCAGTAGAGCGTGGCCCAAAGCCTTGGGACCCTGCACCCACAAGGTGCAGGGAAACCTGAAAGAAGCTCCTGGCTTCGGATTGACTTAATTCCATCCATTGTAGCCATTTGTGGAGTGAACCAGCAGATGGAAGATCTTTCTATCTCTCCTCTTTGCACATCTTCCTTCCAAATGAAAAATAAATAAATTCTTAAAAAAAGAAGCAGTTTTGATGGCTAATACGCCTCCCTTATTAATTATTTGTTGGTATTTTCCTTCTTCATTATAACTCTTGGTTAATTGTGTATTTTAGGAATTTACCTATTTCAGGTAGTCCATTAATGTTGATTAATGGTTGTTTACCATTTTCTTTTGGGAATATTTGTATGTCTGTGATAGCAATTGCAATGTAGTCTCAATCAGCTGTTGAAACTCAATAGGATTTTTCACTTCATTTTTCAATTTGTCCCAGACTTTTATTTTATAAAATTTGCACAAATGATTATTTGTTTGAGAGGGGTCTCTCTCCCTGTTTCTTTCTCTCCTCTCTCTCTCTTCTTTCCACCTCAATGGGGAAAAAAAGAGAATATGAGGGGGTTCCAATGTAATTCTTTACTCCCCAAGATCTCAAACAAGGTTTCTTCTGTGGGTGAACCACATATTTGAGTCATCAACTGTAGCTCTGTTGGACACATTAGCTGGAAATTTGAAACAGGAATAGAGTTAGCATTGAAACCCAGGCACCCTAATATGTAATACAGATTCACCAAGCAGCAGCTTAGCTGATATGATAAATGCCTGCCTCATCTGCAGAATTTCTGTTTCATTCTGTTGGTGTTTTGTGTTACTGATTTTGGTTAGTCATTTGTTGTGTTTCTTATCACTGAGCTTCATTAACGTGGTCATTTTGAATATTTTTTCTCATGTAGTTCATAAATCTTAGATTAAGCTACTGGTGCTTTGTTTTGTCCTTTAACTGTGTCAGCTATCTCCAATTTTTTGCAATGTGTGTGCTCCCCTTGCAGTCTCCACAGGCTGCATGTGAGACTCCTCTCCTCTGGTAGTCAGCTGGTGGGGAATGTGGGTGGGTTTGCCACTGCAGTTGGTTTTGCAGGCTGCTCTCGTCCCTGGGTTTTGAGGAATCAGTCTGATTATTACACGGGCATGGTGCCTGTAATACTAACCCAAGGTTCTTTGGGTGACTTTCAGATAGACATTGACAAGAGGGCAATCTTCAACCCAAGCTAGATTTTGGGAGAACTTATGGTGAGTACAGTTTCACCAGCTGATTCTCTGACAGCAACTAAACAGGTGTTTTTTGTTTGTTTGTTTGTTTTTTTCTTGTCCCAGTTGAGATAGTATGCTCAAACCCTCTCGGTCTATGGCTCATCCCATGTGACACATGACACTTCCATCTTCCTTGATGGAGAGTACTGTGAAGTTACAGACAGAACACGCAAAGTGGCAATATTTATCACTGCTGCTTCTACAGGTGGGCCATATAATGGTCATACAGAGAAGGCATGTGGGATGGACAAGTCTCTTGTGGTTAGGGTGTGGAACAATGTAGAACAACCTGTGGTAGTGGACAGGTGCCATTTTTCGGATGTAAAATGGATTCTCTTTCTATCCTAGGACTCTTGGAAGAGACTTGGTACTTGTGTGGATTGTCTACTAGGCTGGCAAAAGGCAGAGTCTGAGGCCACAGGTTTATCATAGCTTAAGTCTCAAAGACTCAGCTTTCTTCTTATATCTTAGCATTCAGATGGCCCTCTAATAAGTTAAAAATCTATGTCTATATATGAGTAAAATATTTTCCTAGTCCTTTCGTCCACAAGATGTGTTCTACATCCTTTGGTACTTTAGGATTCTAATTTCTATTTCTACCTAATTATTTATTGTTTCAATTCACTCTTTCAATTTTGTGAATTTTCTTGTTCAATTACTTCTAAAATTCAAAATCAAACCTGTGACTTTTCTTTTGTATTTCCTATTGAACACCTCCCAATGATTTAAAAGTATTTCACTGTTATTTTACTTTTTATTATTTTACTATGAAGGTGGTTTTCTACACATTGTCTTACCTTTACACACATAATTAAGGTAGAAAATAAATTCCTTAGAATTAAATAGTACATATAAATGACCCCATATTTGTAAGTTTTAATAAAGGAGACTGTACATTCCTTACCTTCAGAAGCAGAGCTTTAGAGAATGTCATGGGTAAATGCTCACAGATTACCAACTACAATAGGAAGTCATGCGTTATCAGAGGTGAATGAATTGTGGGGATATTTCCAAGTATGTAAAAGTGGCCCATAGCAAACTCAGAGCATCCAAATGCAGGTTGGAAACCCAAGCAATCATCTCTCCAGGAGGTATCACATTCACCTTTGGTGGTTAGAAAATTTGTACAGAGAATCAGTAATGGACAGTATCCTCTTCCTTACCTTGGTCTTTCTTCTAAAAAACTTTGTGATAAATGACAAATTTGATGTAGAGCAGACTAGTCTTTGTGATATCTGAGAGTAAGATTATGTATAGGCATCTCAAAGTGACCTTGAAGCTAAGAAATCAGCTCAGGCTGTCATCTGAGGGGGAAAGTAAATTGAACAGAGTTTGAGGCTAAATTAATTCAAAAAATTGTTTACATTCTACTCCATCTCCTGGAGTCCAATACGCCTGAATATTATTTATTTTCCATCATCTACTTAATAATATTACCATGCCTGTCAAACAGAGTATTTTCAACTTCGACAGCTATTATCTTGTTTTCAAATCTTTTTTTGTTGTTGTTAAGAAAAATACTGAATGAATAGCAATCTCTGTTGTGGTTTCTACATTCTTACTAAAGTATAGATGAAAGCCCAAGAAAACACCAAAGTAAGTGCAACCATGATATTAAAAAGGAAGAATGAGCAAGATTAAACTAATCACAGTTCAACACCAAAGCTTTTCTTGTAATATGGCAGAAAACAGCCATTGGAGGTAAACTGAGCAACACAACTAATGCATTACAAGCACTTTTCCTTCTGTGGTGAAGCAGGTTTCATCATTTGAAAAAGATCAGAAAAAGGTGGATATGCTCCTCTCTGTCTGTCTAATGGCTTCCAGAACCAAAGAACACAGGTGTCTGTATCTTCTTACAGCATCGTTTCATGAAGTGACCAGAATAACTCTTAGTTATCAGGTTTCTCAAAGAGTTACTCTTGACTTGCCTTAAATGTAGAAAGCCAAAGTTCTTAGAAGTAGTCCCCACCTTTCAGTTAAGTAGCTGAATGTTACAGAAAGGGGCCCTTTTTAAAAAAAATTATTTTATTTTTATTGCAAAGTCAGATATACAGAGAGGAGAAGAGACAGAGAGGAAGATCTCCTGCCCAATGATTCACTCCCTAAGTGAATGCAATGGCTTGTGCTGTGCTAATCTGAAGCCGGGAGCCAAGGAGTTTCCTCCAAGTCTCCCACGCGAGTGCAGGATCCCAAGGCTTTGGGCTGTCCTTGGCTGCTTTCCCAGGCCACAAGCAGGGAGCTGGATGGGAAGTGGAGCCGCTGGGATATGAACCAGTGACCATATGGGATCCTGACACCTTCAAGGCAAGGACTTTAGCCGCTAGGCCACTACACCAGGCCTGCCCTTTCTTAAGAAATGCATGAGACACAGGTAGACTATTCCAAGAATTTGTAATTAGATATCATTTTAAACCATATCTCCTTTTCTGCATTCTTTTTTATGTGCTACTAAAAATTAAGTGGTCTGGTTTGATACATCATCATAAAAATAATTTTACAAACAATCTGTCTTTATCATCATGTCAGATACGAACAGCAATCAATATATGATATGACTATCATATACAGACTTTAAAACACCAGATGAATTATTTCACATAAAAATTAAGTGTTCAAATCGATGAGATGAATGTATATCAATCTATTTCTTGTTTTTCCTTTACTTTTTTAATATATTTTTTCAAACTTATAGATACAATTCTGTTACTCTCATTTTTAAAAAAGATCATTTTTTTAATCTATGTATTTGTTTGTTTGAAATACAGAATTACAGAAAGAAAGAAAGGGAAAGCCAAATAGAGAAGGATTTTCCATTGATGGTTCACACCATAGATGGCCATAACAGCTGGAGCTGGGTGATCTGTAGCCCAGAAATCCCACCCAGGTCTCCCCTAACAAGCCCATCTCAGGACTCCCATGTGGTCTGGTGAATCAGTCTGACCCATACAGACCTTCCAATCTCTCCACTTCATACCACCAGGTCTTGGTGTCCTCACTTACCAGCAAGTACAGTGGCCCTGCTGTTAGATGTCTCCAAGGATTCATTCCTCATTTATACATATGGTGTCCATATTCATGGATGTGCCTAGGTACTAATTCGTCACCCTCAAGTCCCCAGAGCTCATTGGTGGTTGGCCAGTGGGCAAAGCCCAGTGCGCTCACTGGCCACCCAAGTTAGGATGGTGCCAACTGCTTTTCAAGGGGCATGCTGTACCCTTGGCTCATCAGCCAGAAGTGGCCAATGAAGTGGAGGTTTCACTTCATATGCCTGGCCTCCTATATTACTATTTTTTTCAATTTATGTTTGGAAACATGAATTGTAGGAGACCAGAGGTAAGTGGAGCAAACAGCTCCTGTAATGGCAAGGGCGAGAGTTGTCAATAAACAGCAGTTACAAAGTCAAAGCAAACAGGAGGAAAATATTTGCTTATGTTTGTATTTGTTATGGGAAAAGGTAACTAAAAATGGTGAACTTGAATGACTTGTGGAATTATGAAGCCATAAGTTGCTTTGAAATGTGAAGGAGACATGGTAACCCTGCCTTGAATATATTAAATTAGAAAATCAGCTAATTCGGTCATTGGACAGATCCTGCACACATGAAGAAAAGCATATGAATCCGGAGTTAAAATACGAATGGAGAAACACACGGGGACCACTCAAGTAATGGAATTGCTACAGACAACAGGAATAGATGAAAGAACCTAAGACTACATGGGTATTTGAAAAGATGACTTGATGCAGTGGTTAAGACAACATTTGAGATATATGCAACCGATATCAGAACACCAGGTTTGAGGCTAGGCACTACATTTGACCCAAATTCTTGCAACTGAACACCATGTAGAGGTAAAAGCTGGTGACTTGGGCCTGGCATGATAGTATAGTAGTTACAGTCCTCACCATACATGCCCAGGATCCCATATGGGCGCCGGTTCTAGTTTTGGCAACCCTGCTTCCCATCCAGCTCCCTGCTTATGGCCTGGGAATGCAGTCGAAGATGACCCAAAGTTTTGGGACCTACACCCGTGTGGAAGACCTGGAAGAAGCTCCTGGATCCTGGCTTCGGACTGGCTCAGCTCCAGCCGTTGCAGCCACTTGGGGAGTGAATTATTGGACAGAAGATCTTCCTCTCTGTATATTGATTTGCAATAAGAATAAAATAAATCTTTTTTAAAAAGCTGGTGACTCAAGTAGTTGGGCCTCTGCTGTTCTTATGGGAAACTCAGGTTGTGTTCTTGGTTCCTGGCTCAGCCTGGCCCGATGCTGGTTCTTACAGGCATTTGAGGAGTGAACCAGTTGATGGAAAATTTCTTTCAGTGTCACTGGTTCTCTGACTCTGTATCCCTCCTTCTTCCTTTCAAACAAAATGGAAATAAAGAAAGAAAACAAAGAATAGAGGAATATAAAGAGAAAAAAATAAAAGCATCCTGGAGTTTAGGATTTAGGAATGTGCTAAAGATTCAGTTGCACATCGCAGTGAACTGAAAATGATGTATAGCTTTACATTTATTGAGATATTATATCTTGAAAAGTCCATTCTAAGTCAAAGTACTGTAATTGAAAAATACATTCAAGGACCCTACACTATGGAACAGAAAAGCCTAGTAACACAATATACTGCATAGTTCACCAAAGTTGCATGGCTTAAATGAAAAATGCAGCTTGAAACTGCTCAGAATCACAAAAGAAGGTTGTATTGAACAATGTTAACCCGAGGAAAGATCACACTTTAAAATCTAAAGCATGACTTCTATTGATTTGTTTACAGTATTAGTATTACTATTTTATCTTATTATTCCATGATATAGTTCCATATCTATTGAATGTTTATTCGTTTTGTACCATCACAGTCACAGAAATTGAAAAAAAAAACTCTTAAGTGGAAACTTGACCAGCTGGGGACCACCTGTATATGAAAACTATTGAATGAGTGTCGTATAAATACAAAATCAGTGGTGAAAATGCTAAGTAAACACTGAATTTTGCAAAAGCCTCTAATATGGAATTAGAATTTCAATCTGTTAGATCAGTGTGCATGATATCCTAAAGCTCTCTCAGTTTCTCTTCTCCTAATGCCTGAGCCATAGTCGGGCCTCAGCTTGTGCCCAGGATCTGTGCATCAGAAAAGAAAACACAGATCGTCTTAACCCTATCTTCACAGAAATTCTACTCTATCTGGCTCCCTCTGATTCCAGAATTCTCAGATGTCTTTAAAACGTACAAATATTTAGTAATGTCCCTTCACTTAGTCTTTTTTTAAGTGATGCAGATATGTACAGGCCACCTGAAAAGTACTTTTGAAAACTGTATTTTGTGGGTCAGGATGATTGATGCTAGTTTTCTCAGCAGCTGGTTGGGCTTCACTTTATGCCATATACAGGTCTAAAACTGAGTTAATGGAGTAAGAAGCTATTGGCACACTGAGAGGAATAACAACAAAAAATCAGTTACGTGTTCACTTCAGCTCTTACGTGGGAGCCCTTTGTGTCTGCAGTGCAAGAACCTATCACGCAGAACAGAGCGATTTCTTGGAGCCAAGGAAGAAGTGGCAGCATTATTGGGTGCTTAACTGACTGGAACTTGCCAGAAAAAAAGGTCCTGTGCAGAGGTAGCACCCTGAAACCTGCTTACAGATGCTCCTAAGTCTGATGGCTCAGGGCTTTGCTGCACATTTGCCATGTGTGATTTAGTAAGGGTCGGAACATAGAAACATGGAGCTGAGACAACTGTCTGCAGGCAGCAGAGACCCTACGGGCAGGAAACCATGAGGTTCTGTCGCAGTGTGGATGGACAGACCTCACCGACAACGCTGGACACACAAGTAGCAATGCATCCTCTTCTTTGGAGTCAGAACCAAGATTGACAGTAAAGATAGAGCTTAGGACTAAAATCCAAATCTAGATAAACTAGATCTAAAAGAAATAAATTCAAGTCTGTCAGAGGCTATCATCATAATCTAACACTCAGAAAAAAGTGTGTTTCTACATTGACTGTTGGAACAATATCACATGTTCCACAGCAAAATATTTGAGTCTTTGCCTTATAGTGGAGAAAGAATATAGCAGAAGAAAATATTTGAAGAAGTAGTGAATGAAAGCATCCCATATTTCTTGAAAAACATAAATACTCGGATACAAGCAGTGCAGTAAAACAGGCAGACTAAATACAGGATATTCAGTGTTCATCAAGGCTTTCAGGCAGGCAGCAGGAAACAGGGAGCCAGCTGCGGCGTGCTTCTCTGCAAAATGAGACAGTGATGAGTAAAGAGCAGAGCTGAGCTGTTTAATAACCACAGGGAAGCAGGGGCTCAAAGAAATACAACCCAAGTGGTAGTGGCCTTAACTGCTTCCAGTCTACAGAGCTCATTACACTAATGAATCACAAGATTGAAGATGCAGCCAAGCGAATAAAGGAGACATAGCTGACAGACACAGCCTAGCAATCACCCTGTAAGAATGATTACATTATCTGTCCGACACTCTTAAGAGAATTACCCAGTTAAAACAGGAAGCTAATTGATTTTACAAAATTTGTAGTGTGATCTTGAATGCTTATATTCTGATCATTTCAATTGAAACAATTATCTTTGCTAGAATTATGGAACCTCAGACTTTCCTAACTGCCCTTTGGTTTTCAGTGAGAGGTGAATGCTACATATTAATAGATATCATTTTGGTATGCATTAGGTTGATTAAAAATCACAAAATACTTGTTGACTTTTGATTTCTTAATCACTGTTAGAAATATACATTGATCAGTTTGTGAATTTCTATGACATGCTTAATTTGAGATAAATTATCTGACATACTTCTGGTTGTGGCTTGAGAGTTGATACAGTTCCATTTTTATTGTATTACATAGATTTCAGTATTACTATCATGAGGGCTGCATGAAAGCAATTGACTATTTTTGATTTGTATTTTGGCCAAATTTAAATGTATGTGAGATTCATTCATATACTTATCTAGAACATGAATTCAGCAGCTGGAGAATTCATGTAAATACGCAATGCCTGAGTTATGGGAATTTATTCCTTTAGCCAGCACCCTGGAACCAGGGATGGAAACAGTCCCGATATCATATTTTGAACGTGTTATCACGGTTTAAGGATTGCAAAATGACTTGTCGTTTGAAGTAAAGAGGAGTTCATGGAGAAACTTTTTACCTAGAAGAATTTTCACAATAGTGGTGGGACAGTAACTCCAGGCCTTCTAGTCCATATGTATGTTTTCACAAGTGAATTTTTTTTAAAGATTATTATTATTGGAAAGTCAGATATACAAAGAGGAGGAGAGACAGAGAGGAAGATCTTCTCCGATGTTTCACTCCCCAAGTGAGCCGCAACGGGCCGGTGCACGCCAATCCGATGCTGGGAACCAGGAACCTCGTCCGGGTTTCCCACGTGGGTGCAGGGTCCCAATGCATTGGGCCGTCCTCCACTGCTTTCCCAGGCCACAAGCAGGGAGCTGGATGGGAAGTGGAGTTGCCGGGATTAGAACCGGCGCCCGTATGGGATCCCAGCACGTTCAAGGTGAGGCCCTGATATCCCATGTTCTTTAACTGAACCCCTGGCAATGCCTAAAGAAGAATATGTATGTATTTGGTAGCCAATTTTTAAAAGAATAAATAGAAGTCAATACCACTCTAGCTTTTATAGTGTACAAAAAGGGGAAAAGTGCATATTCACAGATTTAGGAGCTCACAGAAAAATTAGTACTTTCTACCTCTAAGAAAGTACTTTCTATGTCTATGGCAATACAACACAAGGCATGGATAAATTTAATAATTTAATTAAATTTAGTAAAATTCACTTGTGGGGCCCGGCGGCATGGCCTAGCGGATAAAGTCCTCGCCTTGAACGTGCCGGGATCCCATATGAGCGCCGGTTCTAATCCCGGCAGCTCCACTTCCCATCCAGCTCCCTGCTTGTGGCCTGGGAAAGCAGTGGAGGACGGCCCAATGCATTCACTGCACCCGCGTGGAAGACCCGGAAGAGGTTCCAGGTTCCCGGCATCGGATTGGCGCACCGGCCTGTTGCGGCTCACTTGGGGAGTGAATCATGCGACAGAAGATCTTCCTCTCTGTCTCTCCTCCTCTTTCTGTATATCTGACTGTAGTAAGAAGAAATCTTTAAAAAAAAAATCTAAAAAAAAAAGAAGAACATGGGATATCGTTTTATTAAATTTTGACAAGAAAAATTAAAGGAAGAATAATTTTAATTGGATATTTTCAATGTCCCAATTCACCTTAAACATATTTTAATTATACTATTCAAGCATAATACAATTCTGATAAAAATTTAAATGAAATAGTCTATAACTCAGAAAACTCAAGAAATAACTCACTGATACCAGACCCCAATCTATACAGCGTTGTATTTCATTTGTTCCCCATGACAATAAAAGTAACCCCTTTAGCTTTTTAAATATATTTTATACTATCCTGCAATATTTCATTTCGAAATCATGAACATGAATTTCTCAGTACTTATTTTTAGTAATGTTGATTTCTTAGAGTGTTGTGGTTGTTTTCTTTCTCACAAATAATTAATTTTAAATTCCTTAGTCCTGGATTCAGGGCCTTGGGGTTGGGGGCAGATGGCAGCTCCCCACAGTGTGGTGGCTGTGGGGGGTGCCCTTGCCAGGCCAGATCCAAGGCTGGGGACTCAGGCTAAACAAACTTCAACTCACAAAAAAGAATAGAAATCAGGATGGAGCGCATGTCATTCCAACCTAGGCTGTTACACCAACTGGTCTGCAGGAGGCATGGATACTAGGCCACAGCATTGAAGGCAAAGGCTGAGACAGGTGAGGGGAACACCTGTGGGCCTCTTGTGAGCTAGTTCAGGGAAGGGCCTGATGGGGCTGACTGTTCCAAATGGTGCAAAAAAAGATTAGAGTGGGTGAGGGTTGGTTGGCTTTGCCACACCATCAGATGGCAGAGACTGGCACCGGGGGCAAATTCTGTTAAGTTAAATGCCAGAACCACCTGGAGAGTGCACAATCTAGAAGTTGGAGTAGCCTAGTAGGAAGATTGTGGGCTCCTCCTTCATGGGTAACCACTCCCACTGGAAGGCATGAAAACCAGGACGGGGGCAGGGGTGGCTAGACAGAAAGACACTGCCAGTATGTGTATGGGCTGGATAGCAGGCTGGTTGGGTTGAACTAGGCTTCAATGACCATTGACAAGTACCAGAGCTTAATGGGATGTGGGGCAGACTGAACAAACCTGCGGTACATACTGGCATGCATGGGAACTAGGGAAGGGAGCAGGCCTGGTGGGGGTTATGGGGAGTCGCAGCAATTGGCTGCAGCTATCACTGGTTTGTGTGAGGATCGAGTATGAAGTGGGTAGGATCGAGGTGGACTACAACACTCATTGGTTCAAGTGGATGACAGGCCTGGAAACAGAACTGGCCCAGGGGAGATTGGTCACATTAGGCAGGGCCATGACATTAACAAGCATGCTAGAGAACCATATCCAGGGGAAGATTCTGTGGGGGATGTGTGGACCAAACCCTGTGGAAATTCTAGCCCCATGGGTCAGTTCAAGAGATGCAGTAGTGATGGACTAAACTAGGTGTGACCAAGGAGCCTGCCATCAATCACGGATTAAAGAACTGACAACAGTCTGGACTGGTCAAGGCAGCAGCACCCGAATGTGCATCCTGAATAGGGTGTGGGGTGGGCCGGGTTGCAACGTTCACCAGCTCATGCAAGGCCAAAAGGAAGGCCAGACTACGCCGGGTACTGGCCTAAAACCCAATGGCGTGTATGAGAACTAGGTCTGGGAGAGGATCAAGTGGAGAAACTTGGGAAACTTCCCTGGCTAGTCATAACTCCCACTGGTGAACATGTGGTACAGACCTGGGGGTCGGACAAGCTGGACAAATTAGCTCCAACGGCTCGTCAGTGTATGAAATGGCAATGGAATGGGCGTACCAGGCAGAACTGAGCAAACCTTAGCCCATAAGTAAAATTAGAAACCAGGATGGAGCACAAGACATGCCCAGCTAGGTTCTTGCACCTACTGGTCTGCGTGAGCCATGGACACTAAGCTATGGTGTCTAAGGCAGAGGTCGCAACAGGTGAGGAGCTGTGCCAAGCTGAGTCAGAGCAACCACTGGCATGCTGAACACTGGCTGGGAACAGGTCCAGTTGGGGAGCTAACAGGACACTCTAGCTGGGTAGAGGTTCCCACTAAGGGGTGCATGGGCTGGAATGGGGGCTGCGTTCTGATCGGGATACAGTTGTAGTCTCCCTTGGCACAAGTGTAGACTGCGACTGGACGTACCAGTCCGGGACAGACTGTAACACCTTCTGGTTTTCTGGAGGACCAGGGTAAATGTGGGACGGACTAGGCTAGGTCTCAACCCCAACTGAGCCATGTAGGAGCTGTATGGGGGTATGGACGATCTGTGGCTGGGCTGAAACATCCAACAGCAAGAACCAGAATGGGTTGAAGGCCAGTTAGGAAAAGCCACTATTCGTGCTAGGACAGGAGGTGAACTGAATAGTGCTGGCTCATGGACCCACTGGTATGCGCAAAATCTGGCATTGGGAGGGGTTCTGATGGTGGAGCCTGGGCAACTCCTCTGGCAGGACACAAACCCTGCAGGTAAGCACAAGAAGCATGGAGGGAAACAGCCCAGAACAGGCCATGGAAAGTTTCCCACTGGCATACATTTGGCATGGGTCAGGGGCAGACCAGGCTGAATCAGTTCACGTCATCCACTGGCAAATCCAACCACTGGAACAGAGTGTGAGTTGAGCCAGATTCTGTCACGACAAAAGTAGTACACAATATGGAATGCCAAGGCGAGGTTGTTTTTGCCAGATGTGACTGCAGTGCCCAACAGCACCTGTGAGAACCAGGAAGTGAGTGGGCAGAGCCTGCAGGGAATAAGCGGTGGTTGGCTTGCTGGACAGCTACTCCCACTGGAGAGCGTGAGCTGGGATGGGGGCAGACCAGACTAAGCAGGGCTACAACACCTGTGCACCCCATGTGGACTAGATCAGGGAAAAGCCAGGCTGGACTGATTGATTCTACTGGTGCAAACAAAATTAGAGTGGGTGAGGGTTGTTTGGGCTTAGCCTCAGCATCAGCTGGCAGAAGCTGGCACTGGGGGCTAATTCTGTCAAGTTAAACCACAGAACCACCTGGAGAGTGCATAATCTGGGAGTGGGAGTGGCCTGGGAGGGAAATAGTGGGCTCCTCCCTCTTGGGTTACCACTCCCCCATCCGAGGGCACGAAAACTAGGACAGTGGCTGGGATGGCAAGACAGAGACACCCAACAACATCTGTGAGGGATGGATAGTTGAGCTGGTTAGATGGAACTAAACTTTAATACCCATTGACTTTTATGAGAGCAGAAGGGGATGTGGGACAGACTGGACTGGTCTGCTGCACATATTGGCAAACCAGGGCAGGGGGTGGACCTGGTGGGGGTTATTGTGGGTCACTCCAACTAGGCTGCAGCTCACACTGGTTTGTGTGAGGGCCGAGCATGTGCTAGGCAGAACCAGGCAGGACTGCAAACACCCATTGGTTCCAGTGGAAGACAGGGCTGCAAACAGAACTGACCCAGCAATTGCAACCACCAGCTGATTGGGGCAATGGACTGTGCCGGGCCCTGTGCTTGTTAGTACATAAAGAATCTGGTCTGGGAACACCTCAGGTTCTTGCAGTCTGCCTCTTCCTCTGGTGGGAATCCTGGCCGCCAGTGCGTCTCCCGACTGCTGCGTCCGTTGCTGGTCTCCGCGCAGGTCGCGATGGAGCCTGGAGGCTGCGGCTGGTGCAGGTCCCGGGGGTTGGCGACCAGGGTGGGCAGATGCCGGCGGGTCCCGGTGATTCAGGGTCCTGGTGTCCGCAGCGGGGCAGGTCCTGGCGAGTCCTGGTGACCAGGGTGAGCAGATGCCAGCGGGTCCCAATCACCGCCGGTCCTCACGGCCACAGCGTCTGCAGGTCGGTCTTTGGGTGGGTTCGGCGGCTTTCAGCGTCTGCACTCAGAGGTGACTCAGCAGGTCAGGAGCGGAAAGTCGTCTTCCCTGTCCTTTGCTTTGTTTTTCCCTGGTTGCTCTTCCGAGTTGTGTGGATTTTTTTGGCTCCACACTGTCCAGGGAACTTCACGTTCTTCTCCCTGTAGTTCTATGCTGCTCCACTTAAGCTTTTGTCGCGTTCTAGCCCTCTCTGTCTGTGAGCTCTCTCACAGTCTTCCTCCTATGTCAGCCATCTTGCGAGTCTCCCCCTGGTCTGGGAACACCTAAGACAAAGTTTCTGTGGGGATCCCGCTAATCAAACTGCTGGACTCAAAACACTAACCATGAGGAGGACAGAGGACAGAACAAGTCAATCAACCACTTCAGCCATATGTTGGCAGTGAAAAACTGAGCAAATGGAGACTCTGTGATGGACTATGTCAATCAGTGGATTCTTCAACGACCTCATTGTGCTTGGAGTGGTGAGATTGGCAGCGATTCATAACTAGTGAACTATCAAAACCACTTGAGCCAGACCCTCTGAGCACGTCACATATCAGGGACCTGGGGCGAGTGGGAGACTGGGTGGGGCTTCTCCCTTAAAATCCCCTTTTACCTATGGAACTAATTGTTTTGCCCATTTTCCTGTAGTGCTTGAGCCCTAATTATGTCAAGGTTGTCAAAGAGAAAAGGTACAGAGCTAAAACAAAAGAAAATAAATGAGCATTATGGTTTCCAGTTTGGCCCATTTGGCCACAAAGAACTGCATTTTGGTTTTTTTTTTTGATAGCTGAGTAGTATTCCATGGAGTAGATGAACCGTAGCTTTCTTATCCAATCCTCTGCTGATGGGCATTTTGGCTGCTTCCATGTTTTTGCAATTACTGATTGTGCTGCTATGAACATAGGAGTGCATGTTGGTTTCTCATAAAACAAATGTTCTGGATATATTCCTAGGAGTGCTATTGCTGGATCATACGGTATGTTGACTTTGAGTTGTTTAAATGTTCTCCATACTGATTTCCAGAGAGGCTGTACCAGCCTGCAGCCCCACCAGCAGTGGAGTAGGGTTCCCTTTTCCCCACAATCTCACCAACAAGTGTTGTTGGTGCTTTTATTCATGTGGGCCAGTCTTACTGGTGTTAGGTGGTACCTCATTGATGTTTTAATTTGGATTTCCCTTATTGCCAGGGAACTTGAGCATTTTTTCATATGTTTATTTGCCATTTGGGTTTGTTCCTTTGTGAAGTGTCTGCCCATTTCCCGTGCCCATTTCTTGAGTGGCTTGTTTTGGTGTTTTGGGGAGGGGTGGGGAGAATCCAAGTACCTATGAAACTGTGTCACATAATACAATGTAATTAATGAATTAATAATAATAAATTTAAAAAATTTTAAAAAAAGAAAAGAAATGAGCAAATTAAAAAAAAATTCCTTAGTCCTTTAAGATATACTATGTATTTTCAGTGCTCTGAAATGCAATATCAAGTTTACAGTGGGACATCCCAGCGTTACTGTATGATGACCTGCGCAATAGAGCAGAATCCTTTCCCTCCGGTCTGTTTCTCTCTTTATGCTGTTTACAGTGAGCTCTTATACTGAAATTTTCATTCTTTGAAAAAGGATTTATTTACTTTTATTGGAAAGGCAGATCAATAGAGAGGAGATACAGAAAGATCTTCCAACCAATGGTTTATTTTCTAAATGGCCACAACGGCCAAAGCTAAGCTGCTTTGAAGCCAGAAGCCAGGAACTTCCTGAGTCTCCCTCACAGGTGCAAGGTCCCAAGGCTCTGTGTCATCTTCTTCTGTTTTCCCAGGCCACAAGCAGGGAGTGGGATGGAAAGTGGAATGGCTGGCATATGAATTTGCATCTATATGGGATCCAGGCATGTGTGAGCTAAGGATTTAACCATTAGGTCCTGATGCTGGGCCTTCTTTTATTTTATTGTTTTAATGATTTATCTATTTGTATTAGAAAGATAGGTTTACAGAGAGAAGGAGATACAGAGATCTGTGAAAGATCTTCCAGCTGTTAATTCACTCCCCAAGTGGCCACAATGGCCAGAGTTGAGCAGATCAGAAGCCAGGAGCCAGGAGCTTATTCCGCGTTTCCCACACGGCTTTAGGAGTGCTAGGCACATCGCTTCTCAGCCTTTTGGCTAAGATCAAGTGTAGGAGTTCTAGGCACATGTTCCATCTTCTACTGCTTTCACAGGCCACAAGCTGGGAGTTGGATGGGAAGTGAAGCAGCAAGAACACAGACTGGCAACCATATGGGATCCTGACACTCCCAAGGCTAAGATTTAGCCATTGCATTTGGCCCTGAAATTTTCTTGAAATTGTTGCTGTGGGGCCTGGCGCGATAGTGTAGTGGTTAAAGTCCTCACCTTGCATGCCTCGGGATCCCATATGGGTGCCGGTTCTAATCCCGGCAGCTCCACTTCCCATCCAGCTCCCTGCTTGTGGCCTGGGAAAGCAGTGGAGGACTGCCCAAGGCTTTGGGACCCTGCACCCATGTGGGAGACCCGGTGGAGTCTCCTGGTTTCAGATTGGTTCGGCTGCAGCCGTTGTGGTCACTTGGGGAGTGAACCATAGGATGGAAGATCTTCCTCTCTGTCTCTTCTCCTCTGTGTATCTGCCTTTCCAATGAAAATAAATAAATCTTAAAAAAAGAAATTGTTGCTGTGCTATTTCCCTTTTTTTTCCTGTGACTGCCCAATGTACTTAAAGGGGCAGTAAGATTTTACTTTACATGATATACTGTGAAACAGTTTCTGGTGTCTTTATTAAATAAGTGAAACTTTGGCATCTATATCTATATCTATATCTATATCTATATCTATATCTATATCTATATCTATATCTATCTATCTTTTGCTTGCTTTCCAGGATATGATACAGAAGGAAACTATAAGACAGTTCACATGTACATGAGCTTAATAGCAGCATACTTCTTCTTCATTCCTAAAAAAACTTTTTCTTTTCCTGTCTACTTTTCATAAATATATTTAGCTAATGTTTAGAATAAGTGTCATAGCATTAAAAGATGTCAAGTACTTAGTAATTGAGTGGCTGGCAAACGTATACAATTTTTGGGAAATTGCACTCTTTGAAGATGATTAGCCCAGAAGTCATTTGATGATATTATTTATTTTTGTTGCTATGTCAAAATCTTGAATAATACTACATAAAATAAACAGACACTACTTCACTTGTAATCATCCCAGGTTTGGTCTAACTGTTAAGATGCCAGTTGAAATGAGTTGCGTCACACAGTTGACTGCCTGAGTTCAGTGCTTGGCTTCAACTTGCAAGTGACAGCCTCCCAAACTGGTCTCCTGTTATCTATGTGGGAAACTTGGGTTGAGTTCAAAGCCTCTGCTTCCAGCTGTGACTCAGCTCTGGTCACTGTGGGCATTTGGAAAGTAAATCTTTGCCGAAAACAATTCTTTTTTTTAAATGCATTTTTATTTTGAATTCTGAATTATGTGGTACAATTTCATATAAGCTGGGATGCCCCTCCAAACTCCCACCCCCGACAGATTGTCCCCATTTTACTGCAATAGTGTAGTCCTTTATAAGGAATCATAATTCTATTAGTCTCTTATTTAACTGTACCCCAACATTGTTGGTACAATGTCAGGCAAAAGAATTCTGTCTATCCATCTCTTCTTTTCTCTGCCTGTGTCTCTCTACACCCCTTGAATAGATCTATTTTGTTTGAAAATTGTAGTAATCTCTGCTTTGTTAGAGTTGAACATGGGTATAGTCTGATATTAAGCCTCCTGCTCCACTAGCAGCAAGGTCAATGCATAAAACATACAAGGTGATAATAGTATCTTTTTCTCTCTCCATTGATCCATATATACCTCACAAGGTGATTGGATGTGGACATGGGGCCTTTCATGAGTGATCACGATCAATGAAATCTTCATGATAGGCCCTAATTCAACTTGACCAGTGTTCTCATAGGACAGAGGGAAGTAACAGACTGTGTAAGTACACAAGAATGACCACACGGAGAGGTAGCGAGAGGTCAGCCATCGGCAAGCCAGGGAGAGACGGCTCGGGAGACACCAATCCAGTTGTCAGCTTGATTTTGTCCTTCTAGCTTCTAGAACATGAGGAAACTAATTTAGGTTTAAGCCATCCAGTGAGTAGTGTGTCCCAGTCTGCCTGGGACACAGGAAGGCAGGCTAGACACATGTAAGGAGAAGTGAGGGAGCTCCCACCTGCTGCTGTCCTGATGAAGCAAAGGACAGCTTTTGTAATCATGTAGCAGTCAGATTGTCTCCCTTCATCCCCTAATTTCCAGGATTCATAAGGGTTAAATCTCAAACACATTTGCTTCTTCATTCCTAATGGTAATTGTATCATATATGTGGCACATGCTAGAAAATTCCCCTGCACCAATCTGCCCCTTCTCCCCTCCAAAATTCCCTTGTCTTTTTCTTTTTTTTTTTTTTTAAAGATTTATTCATTTTATTACAGTCAGATATACACAGAGGAGGAGAGACAGAGAGGAAGATCTTCTGTCCGATGATTCACTCCCCAAGTGAGCCGCAATGGGCCGGTGCGCGCCGATCCGAAGCTGGGAACCAGGAACCTCTTCCGGGTCTCCCACATGGGTGCAGGGTCCCAATGCATTAGGCCGTCCTCCACTGCTTTCCCAGGCCACAAGCAGGGAGCTGGATGGGAAGTGGAGCTGC
Source organism: Ochotona princeps (assembly GCF_030435755.1). NCBI lineage: Eukaryota > Metazoa > Chordata > Mammalia > Lagomorpha > Ochotonidae > Ochotona > Ochotona princeps. The sequence continues at coordinate 11,921,336 of NC_080832.1, read as the reverse complement.
CGGGATTAGAACCGGCGCCCATATGGGATCCCGGGGCTTTCAAGGCAAGGACTTTATCCGTTAGGCCACGCCGCAGGGCCCTGCCTTGTCTTTTTCAATGAGAATTTGTGAGCAAATTGAGAAGCAGTGGGTCAGAAGTTTGAGTAATGATTTCTAAACAATGAAATACTACAAGAACATGAAAAACTTTTCAACCTGTTCTTAGAAATTGGAGAAACAGAAATTTAAAGTGAGACTAAATTATAATGTCAGTAAGTTCGCATATAAGTTCAGCTTCTTGAAGTGAAAATAGTAAGGCTAATAGAGAAACTTATTTTCCTTACAGAATTCTTCTGTCTTAATTTTCAAAATTCAAAGATAGAAGTGCAATGAGCATTTGAATTCGATATTATAATAAAATGGTGCATGATTAAGTAGCTGGAATTCAACTATCAGTCAACCAAGTTTGAGGACATTTTTATATAATGAAATTCCATGAGACTGTGCGATACATGAATAATGGATTTTTAGAATAATTGTCACAGCTATTATTCATGGAGCAATCGTGAATTTCACAGTCTTGTTTATAATTCACAAAGATTAGGATATTCAGGCATAACTGCACTTTAATGGTGCTTTTTATCATAAATGTTCCACCGTAGCATGTGAAAGAATATTCTGTTATATAAAGGTTGAAATTAAGACGGAATCTTAAGAGTTTTCAAATTTTCTTGCGATGACTCATTCAGTTTTATCACTATGAAATAAGAATATTTACCAGTGAAAATATTAATGATAGAAAATGAAAGCTACATCATATTTTTCCTTGCCATATATATGTTAAATGCTGGGAATATAATTATATTCTCTGGTTCCATGTATTTTAGTTTATAAAATCTGGCTAATTCAAAAGCTATATGTATCACAAAATTGGTTTGAAGATACACAAAGGAACTAATTTTTCCTCTCAAACATCTATGAGAACTTATATAAATGAAATATCAAACACCTATTTTAAGTACCTATAGGGTCCAAAATTAACAAATAAAATTACTAATTAGTATTTGGACAACAGTATTATTAAATAAATGTCTCTATTGGAAGATAACTGCTACTATCTGAATTTTACAGATGGGAAATTAAACACATGAATGGGACCGGGATTTTCACAGGGTCACACTTCTGGTAATTTGAACTCAGAACTGAATGCAGAACTCTTTCTCTATCCCTCATGGCTCTGAATTACTGCTCTGCTATTGGGGTTTCAATGTTGAGCTCTACCAAGTGGGTGCAATTGCAAACCTGAAAGTGTTTTATTTTTTGGTTGATTAATCTTCTGTTTGAGTAAAAACAAGGAAGGTAGAAAATGTCTGAAAGAAAGTGGCCATAAAAACCATATCAATAATTACATTTGAAGTAACAAATAATATACAATGCATATTTAATTATAGATTTAATCCATTAGATACCGGAGTGAGTGGTTCAGTCAGTAACACATGGCATAGACAAGCATGCAGAACAATAGAGATTTCATATGCAAAATAAAACATATAACATATAACATCTTTCTGTCTTTCAGATAAAAACAAAACTTTTACAGATATCAAATACAGTATAATAATAACAGCATGTAATATTCAATTAGAATATGTAGATTTAACAATTTCAAACATTTTGTGTATTTGATTCATATGAGATTATAATAATGCACATCTCCGCACTATGAAAAGTCCTGTTGTCAGTGTCAAGGCCTGGAGAGTCACATGACATCAGGGAAGAAAGGGAAAGAATTCAAACACAGGCCGAAGTGCAGCGGAGCTCCATGGTATTGTATGTTTCAAACAGTGTGTTCTGCTTGCAACAAACAAGCTCAGTTCAGTATAATTTTCAAAACACTGTGATGAACATGAGGAAACAAGTGAGAAAGACCTTTATTTTTCCCCCAAATCATTACTGGTTATTAATTTTTAGCTCTATGGACAATTTACATACCATTTCAGGACCGAATTACCTGATATTGCACACATCACAAAATTATAATGACAGTACAAATAACAGTATTTTTGAAAGCTGGTTGAACTGACTTCTTGTTCACTCCATGCAATCCAATGCCTTCTGAAGTTTAATGTAATACAAAAGACGGACCTATCACATGAATTGACTGCTATCATCACGTCAGATTGAATGCTTAAAGACTCATTTGCTCATCTGCCGACATTTTTAAACAATATTTTTATTGACATCTAATTTGTGATTCTAATACAAGTTTGATCCTTAGAATTTTTCATGTAAACTGCACATGCAACTGGCATAAAAAATAAAAATCAAAGATGCGAGCTCAAAGTAAACTACAGACATTTCTCTTTTATTTATCCCTACTATTTTTTTTTTACCATTGATAAATTTTCATGTCTTTCTATGTTGTTATGGTTATGTCAGGATGTTTAATTTTCTGTTGCTTTGGAGTTTTCATTGATTCTGAAGCAGTGTGTGGTTATTCGCTTTTAATTCAGCTCTAATGCACTGAAACGGTTCTATGCATGTAACATTAAACCCAAAAACTCAAATAACAGAAAACATCATCAGTTTGTTCTGAAGAAAATTTTTACATTTGAAGAGTAGGTAAAAAAACAAAAAAAGACCTATTCTCTGCTCAGGTAAATTAAAATTTGCAGAGTAAATAATTCCACACCTTGGAAATGCAACTTTCAGCACATAAAACAGCCACATGTTTATCTTAAATAGGAGAGATACATGAAAACCTAGGATTTACGTAAGTAAGCAATACTTGACATGTGGGATTTACATCAAGTTCTCAGCTTGTGAGAGGCAGTAGTTTCTGGTTGGGTGATTTGACAGCTTTTAAGTTTTATGAGACTGATTTTGTCACCTGTGAAATAGAGAAAATTATTTCTGCTTCACAGAAATTAGTGAAGTTTCAGAGACAAAATCTGCAGAATTTTGTTAGTATGGTCATATAAATTTCCATCCAAGCTAGTGAGAGTGCTATGACTACTCCGGGAACTGTCATTATTCCAGTATGCTTCTATGCAACATGGAGGTCACTTCTTCCTTTGGCTCTGGATATTGCATTTCTATCTTGACAGTGGATAGTTTCTTTCCTTGTTAATATTTTATGTATCGCACACATTTTTATTTAGTGCTGCCTTGTGTGTGTGCAAGCATAGCAGGCACTGAAGTAATTTATTTTAATGTATAGAAATTGGTATTTTTTTCTCCCAACATGTGTTTATTGTGAAGTCTTGAGTCATTCTAGTAAGGAATTGATGGAGATCTAGTTTTTTTTTAATATATATATTAAAAAATTAATATATACACACATATATTTATTGGAAAGGCAGATTTACTGAGAGAAGGAGAGACAGAGAAGGAAATATCTTATGTTCACTGGGTCACTCCCCAAATGGCCTCAAAGGCCAGAGCTGAGTTGATCCGAAGCCAGGAGCCAGAGCTTATTTCATACCTCCTGCATGGGTACAAGGTCCCAAAGTTTTTCGCCATTCTCTTCCGTTTTCCCAGATTATAAGCAAAAAACTGGATTAGAAGTGGAGCAGCTGGGACAGGAACTAAGTGCACATACCGAATGTTGGTGCTTCCAAGCAGAGGATTAGCCTGTTGAACCATCATACAAGCACCTAGGTTTTGTATTTGCGGTAATGGTTTTTATTACATTACAAACTATAAACTTCACATTTCTGCTGCTGCTACATACCCTCCTCTGTCTGTGAGATTTTTCTTACCCTCTGTTTTTCCCCTTTAAGATAAACTCTGTAACTAGTCATTTTAGGAGTTGAGGTGGGGTGAACGTTCCCTGTGTCTTCTACCGTAGGTTCAGTTTTAAGATGTCACTGTGCAAATGTGTTTCTGCTGTAAGATGCTCAGGTCTTCTCTTTTTTATTCAGTCAATTAAATTGAGCTTACCTAAAGATGTGTTTCTTTGTTTAAAAGTCAGCGTAAGAAAGAAAGTGAGACAGAGATTTTACATTCACTGGTTTGCTCCCCGCATGACCACAACAGCTGGGACTGGATCATGCTGAATATAAGAGCCGGGTGCTTCGCCCAGGTCTCCCATGTGGGTGGGGTGTGTTTCACTGCTTCTCCCAGGCACATCAGCAGGGAGCTGGATCAGATATGGAGCAATCTGAACAACAGTCAATATTTATATATGGGTACTGACATCGTAGGTGGTGGCAGTCACTAGTATGCCTCAATGTTGACCCGATTAAAATTGAATACTGTAATCAGTGAGGTGTCCTGACTTCATAGACCTCTGCCTCAGGGCTAGGTCATAGACTCAAGCTTTTTTTTTCCTTTTCCCTGCTCCACTTACACGCCATGGTCTGAATGTGTTTGTTCACGCAAAATATACACATCTATTTTTTCCCCAGTGTGAATGTGTTAAGAGGTGGTGCCTTTGGGAGTTGATTAGGGCATCATGGTGGAATCTCCTATGTGAGATTATTGTCATTATATAAATTTTGTATGAATATATATTTATATGAATTTTGTAGATCTAGCTGATCTATGTAAGAACACAATGAAAAAGTGTATCTATGAACCCAGAAATGAACACAAACACATAAGAAGCATCGAATCTGCGAAAGTCCAGCTATTGAACATTCCAGCTTCCAGAACAGCCAAAAACAAACTGGCCATAAGTCACCCAGTTTACTTTGAGCTCAAGTCAATCAAATCAGTAGCAGAAGCTTCTAGTTTCTACTTTTTCTTTTTAAAACCAGCAAATGATGACTTTGAGCCAGTAGTCAGAAGTGGTTTCTTCTCTTCTGAGGGTGCCATTCAGCCTTGTTTCCCATGGAGACTGAAAAATGGATCTGTATCTCTGAGTGAGCTTCTGTCAGATTTCCTACTGCACTCCCCAGTGCCCCTGTAATTACTCAGGGAGAAGTCCATGGGCGAGAACTGGTGACGGTGTATGACCAGGGATATTAGCAATGCTGGCCCACTCTTCACCTTCAAATACTGATCTGAGTTCAGCTGTTCCCTTCCTTCTTCCTTTTTTTTTTTTTTTTTCTGGTGACACTTCTTTCATTCTGACACAAATGAAATAGCTCCTGGGCCCAATCACTCAATCCTCTGTCATTTCCACTGCATTTATAAGCTCTCAAAGTAATTTATTTTAACTTTAAGACAATATTCCATTACAATCCTAAAATAGCTATTTACTTTTTAATATGCTTCATTCAGTTAGTGAAGTTTCTTGCCTTTTCACTAATTCTGAGGGATTAAAATTTTCTTGAACTTAACTGGGGCATTTGCTTTTAAAATTGGCATTGATAAAGCCAAGCATGCCCCATCTTACATCAATCATCTGAGGTCCAGCATTTGTTCTTCTGTTGCTGACCAATGCATTGTGTATTCTTATTCTTTCTGGCTGTGTCAGATAATTGGAGGTTGTAATCCTTCACACTGCAAATGCCATGTTTTGTTTTGGAGACCCTAAGCTCTGGAGAAGGGGGAAGTATTGAAGGCTTTGGGTTTAGCCTGCAATGAATTTAGTTATACTGAGGCTGAAAATATTTTTGCCTTTGGTGCAAGTCAGCTCCGATTTTAATTTAGACTTCCGACACTTGGCCTCATGAGTCATGACCAGAAGCTTAGCCAGAGCATTATTCAGAATTTATATATACATTTTGGGAAAAAGTAAGGAAAGAGCAAAAGGCTTTATCAGTCATATTTGACCTTTGGCTATAGTCTCAAATGAGAATTGCATCCACTCCACATGGAATTCAGGAACCAGTGAACAGGAAGGGCCAAACTAGGGGAAAAACAAAGCTATATGTGTAATATTGGGGCAGGGTACATGATGTATTTGTAAATTTTATTACTTAAAATACAATTGAAAGACTATCCCACTCAGATTATGTACACATTTATTTATATTTAATGACTTCATATTATTAATTCTTTGTTGTTTTACACAAATAGTGTATGTTTTTAGGTACCTTTACTGTAACATTTGAAAACACACTAACGGCATGATGACCCTTTAAAAACTTTAAAGTAGCTTTCCTGAGAACAGGAACTTTCCTATGTAACTGCATTTAAATAAAATTGTAAAATTTTGCGTAGACATAATATTTTGATTTATAATTCATACTTGGGTTTCAGCATTTATCCCAGTTATGTTACTTATGACCATTTTCAATGATTTAATTCTTAGCCTATTTTAGTACAATTAATAAGAGGAAAATTTTGGTTAAAAATATGAACAAGTAAAAATCTAGACTGTGCATAAGGAATCAGAATTATGACCCAATCAAAGTATTTCTTTGCTTGAATAGTTCACCCAATTATTTCCACAATCTCCCACTGTAACTTTTATGCTTCAGGCAATTTCCTTAATTGGCTCCTAGCACTCTCTGATCTAATAATTCATGTACTTGTGGATTGTACTTTTCTCCTAAGAACATCAAGATCAGACCTCCAAGTCAACACTTACATCTCTGCTCAAATCCGTGGATTTTTTTAGGTTTAGCCTCTATGAACTCTAGCTTTGCAGAAGGCTATTTCTACTTATTCTAATATAATATCTATTTCATAATGAGAATTGTGTCCTGTTGTTAAATGTTCTTTTATTCCTAACAGAGACCCCAGCCATCAATACCTTAACAGAATGTGAATCCTAAACATGATTATCTAACACAATAGGTGCATAAAGTAGCACTAATTAAGATTATTTTTTCTTGTTTTCAAATTTATAATACAATTACTAAGCCCTTCCTTGAAACACATATACTTTCTATTTGACATTTTTATTCTGTGTTACCCAGGTGGGGATCCTTTATACTTCCACCAGCTATGATCACCACATATTAAAATTTGCTATGTATTCCTAGGAATTATTCAGTAAAGTTTATCTAAACTATACTTTTATTCAGCCGAATCAAATACATTTTTCAGAAGGCGAAGTCCTTCCTCTGGAACCTTACTGAACATGGATCCTTCGGAGAGCAGCTAGGTAGCATTGCTGAAAAGAAGTCTTAGGGTAATTCTTTAAAAAAGTGTTGATATAGCTGATTATAATAGAATGCATGTTTCCTCATATTGTCATGTATTACATAATTTCTCATATCTCTTACATGATGTGCCTTCATTTGCCATTTCTTAGTTGCAAGGCTATCAGGAATTGCATAATATATTAATAGAAGGGGAACAGTTAGAACATATGATATGCCTGTGATGAGCAGCCATCTGGTGGGGTATGGAGATACGACATCAAGATGTTCTGACTCCCCCTTCGTTTGATGCTCCCATCTGGTTGATACATCATAGACTGACTGCAGAGTACCTCTGAGTGACACCAGGCATATGTTCTGATGGGTCAATAGGAAGGATCGACTGTGTTAAGAAATTTATTTCAATGGCATCATCTCTGATCTAGAAGTATACAACTCAATATCAAAGCTATGCTGTTACACAATCCACACCACAGAGCTCCCTCAAATAAAGGATTAATGTTTATCAAACTTTATTAGCTTCATTCATTCATTTGTTACGATAGAAATTTGCTGAGTATTCACTTAGAGTTTATTCTGCAATATTTCATTGAGTTCCTCCTAGAACAGAGACAGATTTTAAAAAAAAAAGTAACATCTATATTGCACACAACTCTATTACAGCATGTTAAAACTTCTATTGGGTGGCAAAATGAGAAGAAAAATCAAACAGGGTCTTATCCAAGAAAAGAACTAATGCCTGAAGCAGCAAACATGCTGAGTTTTGCAGTGTGCCATGGGAGTGAGTACAGGCGAAATTAACCCCAGGGATGTTGAAGGCAGGGTTGGAAGCAGGAGGTGTTGCTTGAACAGTCTTGATAGACAAGGAAGAGATTAGTCTGTAAAGAAAGCCAGAAGATCTCTCAGGGGAAGACTGTTTTGCAGGAGCATGAAAACAGGAAGGAACATAGCCACCTTGGGAATTCAGTTGTTCAATGGCAAGAGGGTCTGCAGGAGATGGAATGAATGTGATGAGCCAGGAACAAGCATGAATGAAATTCAAAGGAATTTGACTTATATCAGGAAGTTGAAGGTCTCAATGATCTAGGCTATAGTTTTAAGATCAACTTATTATCAAACTTGAGGTAAAAAAAGAATCAATATTAACCTGCAGGTTTCTGCAATAGATAGCTTAGATGTTTTGGGAGAAGAGATGTTGATTCATTGGAGTCAGGTTGTGGTAATGTGTCCCAAGACTTTCTGTAAATGGAATTTAATGCTTTTGACATGTTTTTATGTATTTATTTATTTTCTTTCAAGTAATAGTGGCTTCATTATCATTCTCTCATACCTCACTTGACTCACTGGTGTTTTAGAATCTGCTGTATATTTTTCTTTTTTCTTTTTTTTTTACAGAATAAAGGCTATTTAAAAGACTTGATTCTACATATTAATTACTTGAATTTTCAATGGAAGGGCATGAAAACCATGAGGAATGTTTTCAGCATCAGAAACACTGTTTTGGTTGATGCTATCTGGGACTGCTTTATTTCTATAACTATATATTATGTGTTTTCCATGAGTATGTATGTGTGTGTGTGTGTGTGTGTGTGTGTGTGTGTGTGTGTTAGAGAGAGAGAAAGAGAGAGAGAGAGAGAGATTTGGATGCTTGGAATGTGGGGACATAAGTGTCTAGAAATGAGCTTTGCTTGCAAGAATCAAGAGTGCAGTGGTAGAAAGACATCTCAACTACATACATAAATAAATAGAGCTGATTCTCATGATTCCAAAAAATTAATATTTCTGAATTTGCTCACCTGCTGAAACATTTTGTTGCCACCCAATCAATAAGCATGACACTTTAGCAATTCATATGTGAATGGGAAAAGCTTGTGGACCTAAGACACACACTCCAGGCTGAGGTCAATTAAGCCAGTGTGCTGTGGAAATCTTAGGTGTCATACTATCCAACTGGCTTATTTGTTTGGTCTGTTTGGGGTGTGTGTGTGTGTGTGTGTGTGTGTGTTTAGTGATTTTTCTGCTTTAAATAGCCCCTTTCAAGTGGCAAGTGGGATGTGTGTGTGTATGTATGTGGTGGTGATTCTGCTGCTTTAAATAGCCCATGGCAAGTGCTGAGTGCAGCATTCAGGTTCTCATTTAGGATCCCTGTCTTCCGTATGAGAGTGTCTGATTCATCTCATGGTCGGCTTCCTGTTGTACAGATTTTGAGGGGCAATAGGTCATGACTCAAGTACATGTCTTCTTGCCCTCATGTGGGAAACCAGGTTTGAGTTCTGAGTTCTTTGTGAAATCTGGAGAGTGAACAAGTTGGTGGATAATTCTCTTTGTCTTATACTCTCTGTTCTTAAATAAAAATTTGAAAAGTGGGGCTCCTAAGCTTAGTACTAAAGTGCTTGTAGTATTCCCAAGCACTTTGTGATGTGCCTTATGGAGAAAATATAGGGTAGATAAACTTTGTGGAGGTTTTAATTATAGTGGTGTTAGTCACAGGTTCAGTGTTAACAAGCAACGGCACACATGCAGGTGCTTCAAAAATTCACAGAAAATTCATATTATATTTTATAAATTTATCTATTTGAATGATCAAAAGTTCTATCTTTCATCTGTTGCTTTACTTCTCAAATATCCACAAGAATGCCATTCAGCTCACCTAGGAGGAATCCAATTATCCAGGTAAACCTCCATATCCACTCCAGCACCATTGGCAGGAACCTGGAAGAAGCAAGCCAAGAGCCAATAGACATCACACCAGGCATTCCAGTATGGGATGTAGACACTCTAAGCAGTGGTTTAACGTGCAGTGCCACAATGCCCACCTGTCATAATTGTTGTGGGCTAAGGAGTCAATTAGCACTCCTTAAGATGAGCAGTAACAGGAAATGGGCTTGAGCCTAAAAGCACCTGATCCTATTGTTTGATTAAAGGGCTTAGAGGAAAGAGTATAAAAGGAGTAGTAAATGGAGGCTTCCAAGAGACTTCCACCATCACTGGTCTCCTGTGGGTGCTTCATCCCCAGACCCTCTCCATGTCCATGTTACTGGCTCTGCTTGCTGGAGCACATAGTAACTCCTAATTCCATGGTTTTCCACTCCTTTCCATTGTACAACGTGTCTTTAAACAAAATGGTTGTGTTGGTCGGTGAAAATAAGTAGAGGCTCCCAGGAACTAATCTTTGCATTTCACTTAAGAACAGTAACTCTTCATTCACCAATTCAGGGTTCAGGAAAACTTTACTGAACATAGCTGCCATGGGTGGTGAAGATACATGAAGTTATCAAGGTAAGGGGTTTTCAGGAGAAGCTGTGAATATTTTTGCATTTGGAAAGAGTAGACAGTGTTGAAATGGGTGGTGATGGAAGAATTTCCTGAGAAATTGATGTGTGTTAAAGTTTAAAAGTAGAATAGGTTTTAGTAAGATTACAAGAGGGTGAATGTACCCTTTCAGATACGGAAAAAACTTTTTGATGAAGAGCATCATAACTCTAAGACATGAAAGATACCGGTGTGATTGGAGTTTAACACTGAAATGTAATGATCAAGCTATGTTCTAGGCTATGTTAAGGCTGAGTTCCAGGGAGCTGTGTAAAAGGGTTGGGAATGACAGAAACAGTTTTTTTTTTTTTTTTCTTTTAGTTACCTATTAAGAAACAACTCAAATGCCTTATAAGAATGGTGGCAGAGCAGAGGGAGAGAAATAGAGATTTTACGGCCATTCAAGGAATTAAATATTTTTAAGTGATTCCATCAAATCGTCTAGTAAGGTGCAGGTGGTACATTTTTTTTTTTTTTTTTAATTTTCACAGGCAGGGTTAAGGGCAATTGAAGGCCAGTATCTAACTTGAGTAGTTGCATGCCCGGTGACAAAGTGATAGGGTGTTCTTGCATGAACGGCAAGAGAAGAATAAGCAAAGCTAAATCACTTCTTGTTTTTAATCTCATTTTGTAAAAAGTCCAATTTCTATTCAGAAAGTAAGAGCCCATTTTTCTTTTTCCAAGAGAGAAATAAGAGTAAATAATCCTGCTCCCACGGCATGCACAGCCTTTTCCTTTCATGGGCAGAATATAATTCAATGCTAGCCATTTTTAATTTTAAAAGTTGAATAGTTTAATTTCATTTGCCTAATTTTAGAGCTAGTGGCTATTGTTAAATGCACAGCTTTTGGAAATTATATTCATAATCTTTTTCACGTTTTGATATGTTTTCTTTCAGAAAAATGAATGCCCCTTGAGTTGCCTTTCTAGGTTTTTGCTTTCAGAATTCCTCTCTGTTTTAGGCTTTAAAAGAATACTGGCAAGATTTAGAAGACATACATTTTGGTCATATCCTAATATATGCAAATTACCTTTCTTTTTTTCTAATACGAGTTTATACAGCTCATAAATTCTTTAAAGACCACCAAGGGAAAATCTTTAATTTTCTTCTTTAATGCTTTAATAAAATATTTAAATTTATATAAGGTGAGATTCCCTCTTAGCAAGCATATGCCAAGCATAGAGTCCAGCATCTTATAGTCCAGTCAAGTCCAATTACTTATTGGGGAGACCCTCTCTGGTCTGAGGGCAGAGCCAGCAGAGTATCATCCCGATCAAATAAAATTTGTTCCCAGTGTTTATTTTGTAAAGGTGCTGGTGAATTACATGTATTCCATGATTCAAATTTCTCTATCTACTTTGAACATAAGATTTTGGGAAGCAATACATGTGCTTGACATATATTGTATATTTCTCTTTTTTGAAATGCTTATGAAAAAGATTTTATAGTATCATTGAATTATCTCATTTTATAAACAACAAAATAAAGTAATCCCTTAATATAAAAAAATAAATTTATATAAGGTGAACACATTTTTTGTCTTTTACATTTACAGGTTTGAAAGTAAGGTGGTAGTTCCCACTCGACCCTCCGCTGCTTTCTTCCACTCTCCCTCCTCCTTTTTCCCCATGGTTATTTTAAATTATTTCACAATGACATATTTTTAGTTTATTTTATAATCACGAGTGTAACCTTCTAACAGTAAAAACTTCAACAGCTACTAAGTAGAAAATAAAACACTACCTCAAGACTATAAATAAGGGTTGCAAAGGATAATCATACTCTATTCTCACCTATATGAAAGATCGAGAAAGCGCAAGAGTAGGAGAGAGAAAATCTTTCAGCTACTGATTGAATCCCCAAATGTCCCCGACAGCTAGAGCTGGGCAAAGCTCAAACCAGGATGCTAAAACTTCTGGGTCTGGGTCTCCCACCAGAGTGGCATGTCTCCAACCACCAGAATCGGTGTTTGCTTCCTCCACGGCTGCACATTTCCAGGAAGCTGGTTCAGAAGCTAAACACGGGAGGCAGGTGTCCCCCCTGCCCACAGGCAGCTTAACTGGCTGAACCACAACACCTGCTGCCAAATCTGTAATTCTAGAGATGAGTGAAGCCTAAAGAGATAGAGTGATGTTGAAAACAAGAACTACTTTACAGCACTTAGACAAGACCCAAGGCCTCCACAGGCACCACTCTAGTTGTGAGTGTGCATGGACCTGGGCCCACCAGCCCCCACACATCAGCCCCCAGGGAACTGAAGACCCCCTGCTTCAAGGAACAGTGCTGGTCTTACGTAATTGGAGTTTTAGAAGTCCATCTAGCAGGTTAATGTAGTTGCCTGAACTTTCATTTTCAGAAAATTTCTGAGGTCGCATTTGCTTTATGTTTATGTCCAGTATTTAAATGTATGCATTCTGTCCATTAGCAGCTTTCATAGATAGGAATTTCTAAGAAATACTGATTTCTTTCAGTCATTGAAGTATAAGTATGGTTGACCATTAACTGTAGAAAGTGAGTGAAATTTCAGCACATCTTCTGTTCCTGCTTGCAGCAGGGCCTGCATTTTAAGCTTTGAACTCCAGCCTTGCAGGCAATGGGAACAGGAGGCAACACTTTGTCAAAGTGTGATGGATGGTAATTACCCACTGTGCAGAGGTTGTATTTTTCAGAGGCAAGGTGATTATTTGCATAATACTCTTGAACAAGCACTCTGGCCTCCTTCAATATGAAGACCATTTCAAACATTGTACAATTAACTCTTATCAGCTATTGTGCGTGATTCATTTCCTCTGAAAAAAGATTTAACAAGGCCATTGGAAGAATGTCTGAAACAATTCACAGGTGTGAATAGCAACAGGGAATTCAAATGTAAATCCCGTAGTGGGAGGCAGGTGTTTACATCTTGTCAAGTGTAAAAGTGAAGTGATTCATAGCAGGGAAAAGTTTATTTCAGAAAAACAAATGAAGGCAGGAAGAAGCAGATTAGTATATTGTTTATTCAAGGTTACAGGTGACTGTTGGAATTGAGTTATTTCTGTTTTTTTTTATTTGTTTGTTTGTTCTTTAATTTGAAATCTTCAAAACCAATCAATATGGAAAGATCTTAAATTCAGTTTGGGGCCTTGACCCCGGGCAGCCATGCAGCCCTGGTACTCGGGTCCCCGCCACTGTCCCAGCCTAACACAGCCAAGCTTTCCACCACGTACGTGCGTGCATGGTGTGAGAGGGTCTCGGGCGGCCAGTGAGCCATTTGGCACCAGACTGTGCCTGCTGGCCGCCCGGCCAGGAAGTTCTGGAATTTGGTTTCTTTGATATGTTGCATGAGTCGCTCCATGCTTAACCCACAGTACTCTGAGAATGTGTATTAGTCCTTAAGATTTTCAATGGCATTTAATCTTCCTCTGAAGAACCTGTATTCACTTTATAGTGCCGATTGCCAACATCAGTTCACTCAAAAGGCAAAATTCCGGGCTTGTCTAGCAGGATACCCCATTACCTGATAGGATGAGGGATCAGCAGAGGGTTCACAGAACGCAGGACTATGACATTGACTGGCATTCGAGAACCATACTGGGGGCTAGAATGTGTGAGGCATGCTTGGACCAATCCCCTGGAAACTCTAACCCCATTGGATGGTTTAGAAGGGCCGGAGGAGTCTATGCAGGAGGCATGACAGTCTATGGGGCGTGCTGGGCTGACCCAGAGCAACCTCTGGCATACTTAACACTGGCTGGGAACAGGCCTGGTTGGGGAGTGTGGGGGAAGCCTTGGCTGTGTGGAGCCTACCACTAAGGGGCGCAGGAACTGGAAGGGGGCTGAGTTCTGGTTGGGTCACAGTTGTAATCCCTTGGCACAAATATCAATTCAGACTTGACGCACCATGCCAGGTTAGACCGCAGCACAGTTTGGTGCTCCGGAGGACCAGGGTAGATGTGGGATGGGCTCGGCTAGGCCTCAACCCCAACTGAGCCATATATGAGATATACGTGGGTATGGACGAGCCATGGCTGGGCTGAAACTCTCAACAGCAGGAACCAGAATGGATTGAAGAGTGGAGCTGGCCGAAGGACCTGCTGGTATGCGTGAAGCCCTACACCAGGAAGGAGTCGGATGGAGGAATCTGAACAGTTCCTCTGACAGGACACTGACCCTAGAAATAAACGCAGGAAGTATGGAGGTAAACAACCCAGAAGAGGCTTTGGAAAGTGACCTACTGGCATACATGTCATCCACTGGCAAGCCCAAGCGCTGGAACTGTGTGGGGGCCTGGCCAGGTTTGGTTGCAATAAAAACAGTACAAAACACAAAATGCCAAGGTGAAATGGCCTGTGCCAGTAGGGAGTGCAATACCCAACCAACACATCCTCCCACTGGTTTAGGTGAGGGACGAGAGTGTGATGGGCAGAGCCGGGAAGAGCTGCGATACTCATTGGTTCCAATGGAGGTCGGGGCTCAGAATAGAACCAACCCAGGGGTTAAAACCACCAGCTGATCGGAGTGATGGACGGTGGCAGGCACTGTGCTTACTAGTAGTACATGTAGGAGCCTGGACTGGGAATTGCCTCAAAGTTTCTTAGGGGATTCCCCTGAACAAAATGGAGGAATCAAAGCATTAACCAAGAAAAGATGGAAAATGAAGTAGATCAATCAACCACCTCAGCTATATGCTTCCAGCGGAAAACTGGACAAGGGGAAACTCTAAGATGCACTATGTCAATCAGTGGACTCTGCACCAGCCTCATCATACCTGGACTGTTGCTGATGATGTGTTGGAGCTTCTAATTGATCGAGGTGACGCTCTGCTGGCTCTGCCTTCAAACCTGAGAGGGCCTCTCTAAGAGGCCATTGAACTTGAACTGGACAAGTGGGATGCTGGACTCTGTATGGTGTGAGGTTTTAATTATGGAATTTCAACGGAACTTGAGCTGTGGTTATGCATCAAGGTGAAGAAATTCACCATGGGGGAAAGGTTTGGGGTGAAGGGGGGGTGAATCCCAGTACCTATGAAATTGTGTCATGTAATACAATGTAATTAATGAATAAATGAATATTAAAAAAAATTCAGTTTGTGACGTGATATTTAAGTAGAATCCACAAGCATCCCAATGGCTGCTGCATTCAAAGGCGCTTGAGGTATGTGCAATTTAGGGCTTCTCTCCTGGCTGGATTTCCAATGACGTGCTGTCTTTCTAATCTCTTAAACTTCGTCATGCTAGCTTCTTTCAGCTCACTCCACTATCACTGTCTCTAAAATGCAGTTCCAATGGCTGTCTCTGTTCTTTTTATTGGAAAGAACGGAAAAATCCATGAAACATGACTGCCTCCCAATTAGTTCTACAAATCGTAAACCGTAAGTGTCACACTGGAGTCTACATGAAAGTTAATGCATTGTCTGCGTGCACTACAGGAATACTTCCCAGAGGGGACTCTGTTGATCATGGATAT
Organism: Ochotona princeps; assembly: GCF_030435755.1. NCBI lineage: Eukaryota > Metazoa > Chordata > Mammalia > Lagomorpha > Ochotonidae > Ochotona > Ochotona princeps. The sequence goes on along the minus strand of NC_080832.1, from coordinate 11,905,601 downwards.
TTCATAACACCTAAATATGCACTAGCTTATCAACTAATTTTAGAGGAAAAAAAAGAACAAAATAACCCAGAATTTATGTTCTTCCCAGAAATCATCTATTTAATACTAATCATTAATCTTCATGGCAATTATGCTGCCCTGTGTTTTCATCGCCCTTTCTCCTTGGCTATGATTATAGAATTTTCCTAATTGCTATGTTACTATGCACGTTCAAACAGCACAAAATCTCTTTTGAGCAGTGCACATAATTAAGCAGAATCATTTTCCTTAATCTGTTGCCACTGGACATAACCATGATAATTAAATCAACTGTCTATGTTGTTCATTCCTGGTTCTTAGTCTTAATGTGAATATGCCACAATCTTTTGTTTCTACATAACCAAAAGGGGACTCCTGGCGTTCCTCTTCAGGCTGCAAAGGTCCATAGGCTGAGACTATGTAGAATACAGTTTATTTATTCCCGTTTTAATGTTTAAATTCTTAATAAAGCATTTGTTGTTTGAAGCAGAAAAATCAAACACTTGAAGTAGAGTAGGTCTGTGTTAGTATCCCAACTGCTGAGCAGCCCCATTCCCAACTTCTAGTAGTTTAAATCAAAGGATGTTCATTGAAATTCCTTCATGACGAATAAAGGTAAATAACCCAGAAGAAATGCTAATTTATCAGGTTCAGAGTCTCTTTCTGTACATTTTTGGGAGGGGGTGGATCTGTTGTTAAGAGCACGTTTTTATGTCAGTAGTTGTGAAATACTAGCTCATTGGGGGCCAAAAATAATGTGAAATTTACTGAATTTACCTTTAATCCCACCAAGAAAGACACTGAAACAGCATCAGCTTCTAAGAGATTGTATATAGAGAAATTTTGATACTCTGGGCTTCCTTAAACAAGCTTCCGGTCAATAATGTACCCCTTCTTCATGGACAGTTAACAATCACCCACAATCTGATTGTGCCAGACCTAAAACGTATATTCCCTGCACTGCTCAACTCATCCTAAAATGTTCCAAACCTGTCCTAATTTTTTTTTTATAATCTAGTTTATTGTGTTGTTGCTGACAATCTTTTCATAGTTAATTACAGTTAAAGAAAGAAAAAGAAAAAAAAAGGTTCAGGGGGATAGGGAAGTGGGCAATACTATTATGTCCATATTGTTTCCATCTTGTATCTGAGGTAAAGGAGGATATTGAGGGAGAAGCCCCACCCGGTTTCCCGCCCACCCCGAGTCCTGGATGTGGGGCATGCTCTGAGATATGTGCTCGAGTGGTGTTAATAGTTCTCCAGTTATGAATCGCTGCCAGTTTCGCTCGATGAGGTCGTCCACTGATTGATATGGTCCATCATAAAGTCTCCGTTTGCCCTATTTTTCGCTGCTAACATGTAGCTGAGATGAATGATTGATCTGCTCTGTCTTCTGTCTTTTCTTGATTAGAGTTCTGAGTCCAGCAGTTCAATTGGGGAGATCTCCAAAGAAACTTTGAGGTATTCCCAGACTAGTTTCTTGCATGTTCTAGCAAGCACAGGGCCCAGCACAGTCCATCACCCCAATCAGCTGGTGGTTGCAATTGCTGGGTTGGTTCTGTTTTCAGTCCCGAGTTGCACTGGAACCAATGGGTGTTGCAGTCCAGTCTGGTTCTGCCCAGCACATACTCGGCCCTCACACTAACCAGTGGGAGCTGCAGCCTAGTTGGGGCGACCCACGATAACCCTCACCCGGCCCGCCCCTGGTTTGCCAGTATGTGTAGCAGAAGACCAGTCTGTCCCCCATCCCATTTGGCTCTGGCACTTGTCAATGGGTATTAAAGCTTAGTTCTACCTAACCAACTCAACCAGCCAGCCCTCACGGGTGTTGTTGAGTGCCTCTCTATCTAGCCAGCCCAGCCCCCGTCCTAATTTGTGCCTAACCTGTCGTACCAGCTGCTTTCTCTTTGATCTGCTTGGTGTTCATATATTTTGGACACATTCAAGGTCTTGCCTTTATATTTTATTTAAACCATAACATTCCTCTTCACTGACATATTGATTGTTCTTCTTTTATGTCATTCAAACCATCCTTTAAATGTTTCTCACAGAGGTTTGGGGGAACTGTGCTTGTAGCAGCTGTGCATTTTCAATGCCAGGAATTCCCATCACTCTTCTTGGCTCTACATTATTTATCTTTTAGGACACATAGAAATTCTGTATATTTAACATTTTCATCACACCAAAACATACATTTCTTAGAGGTCTCCTCATTTAGTGTGATAACTCTGACAGTGGGAAAAGTTCCTGATAGGTTTCAAGTAGTTCTTCAATTAATGAATGGAAGAACGTGGCCCGAAGGATGGAACGAATGGGAAAACCGAGCTCCATTTCATTGTCTGCAGCAGGGCACAAGGTGAAGGTTGTAGAAAAAACTAAGATTTGTTACTATGAGACAAAGTACGTTATAGTGGCTCTGGTTTCCTTTTTTCGTTGCAACGTGAGGTTATGTACTGATGTTTTCAATTTTTCTCTCTGTGTTTGTTATGTGTGCTTAGGGCATGCTTAGATTTATCTTTTGGATAGAAAAACAAGGGTTTTATTAGCTACTGTTTCTGCTGTCTCTGGGATGATGAATCTGGGCCAGAGAGGACGCAGAGCTGGCCTTGCTACCCTTCATGGCTCCTATGACCCCCGTCTGCTTGGATCACTGCCAGCACGAAACAGGAGTAACGTAGAGTCTCAAGGTCTACTCACTGAAATTCATGGAAGTGATTTCAAAACTGAAATCAATGGCCAACCTTGGAAGAAAAGTTGCATGAGTTCTGAATACTTATTTCAAGCTACTCTACACAATAGTAAAGATAGTGACATTAAGAAATTCTGACATAAACCTAGAGGTGGGTCACTTGTATAACACACCAGTAACACACTCGTGTAATGTTTACAGAAACTCTATAGGATGTGTGCTATCTTAAGCCCTTTTTGTAAATGCTGGCATGAGGCAAAGGGAATCATGGGAATTAATGAAGATTATAGGACAGAGTGACTACCCTGATTGTTCCTGGACAGTTGTGTCTTCATGGTGGCTGGACTACAATCCTTTTTTGCATAAAACATGCAATAATCAACTTTTCTTATTTTTGGTGATATCCTCATGGTGTTATTTTATAACTGTTTTATATTTCAGTAGTAGCATACCTTGAACTTTCCTAAATAGCATTTAGACAACTATTTTATATTAAAAATTAATGATAGAGATAATATTGATAGAAAACGTTCACTTGATATTTTCTTGTTATATAGTTAATAAGCACTAAATTCTGCTTGCTAAAAGGTTCTTATTTTTTATTGGTGTGTGATTTTTTAATGCAGCATTTTTAATAGCGATCAGTATTAGTATACACTATGGAATACTAGTCATCTATAAAAAAGAATAAATTCCTGTTTTTTGAGGCAAAATGGATACAACTAGAAACCATTATGCTTAGTGAAATATGCCAGTCCCAAAAAGACAAACAATGTTTTTGCAAAAATTGAAAGAAAAGAAAGAAAGGAGGAAGGGAATTTGATGGAGGGCAGAGAAGTATGGTTTCTTCTTAGAATTACATCAATGAAATGTCTAAAAGCTGTTCTCTTCCTACTAATAAAAATTTTTTAAATTAGACAAGTTTGTTTATTGAATCCTCATTGTAACTGTCATATAACCAGTAAAATAGATGCTGATGGAAAACCATGTGAATTACTCAATTTCAAAACTATTAAAGGTTAAACCCAGAGAAAAAAATCTGTGTTATTATTATGTCAAGTTTTTCTCTGTTGCATGGCTCTTACCTGAGAGAACTGGAAACCTACAGGAAGTAGTTTTCCTTGAAACTTTGGAAGAACTGGTGAAGCCGATGAATGTAATACATCTATGTAATACATGAAATATTCTCCAATTAATCTTCCGTGCTTAATGATTTAGTAATTTCCTATTTAGTTAATCAATAAAAAGAAAGATTTTGTAAAATACATTAGACAGTGTCATTCTTCAAATTAATGCTTTATTTTCCCTGGACTCAGGGCTAGATCACTGTTACTATCTGCATTTATGGTCATTGTGGGATCCAATGCTTCATCTCTGACCAAGGCAATGCAGTTGGAACCAATTAGGTCCCTTCTGTGCTAATCGTATCATCTTCCAGTCTCACATCCTTGCATGCTAGATAGATGTAAATGCCTAAATGGAACAGGGATATCATGTACTGAAGATGGCAAGGATTTTATTATTAAACTTAGATTATATACGTCATGTCATAATTTTATCTGTTCCTACATTCTTCCAGTAGGGTTCATGTGAATGAAAATAAATACTTACTTTGCCACTTTGCTGAGCTTTGGCAGCACTATTTTTAACAGCAATTATAATCATTTTCGATAATGTCAAAGGGTTATGTCAGAGTGGAGGACTGCTGTAATAAAAACACAAATTCTTGACATCGTCTCAGTAACTTGGTATTAGGAAGTTATAAAAGTGGTTTTAATGGGTTTGCTTATTATAATTCAGAATGATCCAGTCACTCTGCAAGAGTGTGACAATTTTAAAAACCAAATATGCTAATCGTAGTACTGTGCTGTTTCATTCCTTAATATATATTCACAGAGATGAAAATTATTAGCACTGAACTCCACAAATGGGTGTTTTCAGTAGCTGAGCTGACAATTGCCAAACCTTGAAAATAATCAAGACACCCTAGTAAGTGAATGTTTAAATAACACTCAACATGTAAAGACAGATGAAAATCACTTTAGGAAGCCTAAATTGCATATCACTCAATTAATGAAACCAATATGAAAATATCACATTGACATGCTGTCCAACATTTGACATTCTGGAAGAGGTCAAACAAGACACTAAAATGGCTAGTAGTTTCCAGGAGTCATAAGCAGGAAAGGATGTGAAAACAGGACTTTTTAGGACAGTGAAACTATTCTGCCTAACATTAAATTGATACACTTTCCATTACACTTTTTCAAACCCATAGAACATACAAGAGCAAGGGTGAAGCCGATGTAAGCTAAGTATGACATTATTGATTCATGTATCTGAATAAACGGTCTGCTTTGTGGGATATGGGTAGCAAGGAAGATTTTTTTCATGTGGAATGGAGTTGTATAAGAACACTCTCAATGTTGCTGTTCAACTTTTCTGTAAACTTATGGCTGCAATTATGCAGTTGCAAAAACAGGAAAATTGTGCATACATGGCCAAACACTACTGTATCAATTCCACAGGTTCCTTACTTAAATTTGAGGTACTAGGAGTTAAGCCTTCACATGACATGTTGAGTTTCCACCATGTCTGTTTGTGAATGCTGGTACCTGCTTGTAAGTTGCATGCTTGGACATTATTCTATATGGAAAGAATATATCCCTTTTAATAAGGAAAATTATAGGTATACAAATATTTCTGTAAAGTAAATATTTGAAGAAACAATGAAATGAAGGATGAATTATGTTTCCATCCTTTCCCCACGAGCACATCTTTAATTAAAATCAGCAGTCAGAACATTAATGTGAGCAGTAAAATGTATGCTCAAATTAATGGAAACAATAAGGTGTCTCACTGGTTAATTAATTTATGCATGAAGTCAGCACAATGATGTCTCATAAAATACAAGAGTTATCTTACTTTTAATTCAATCAACACTTTTAAAAGCCCTATCACAGAAACACGTGCATATGTAATGATTCAGTACAAAGCATATTCCTATCAAATAACTTGTTTAGAAAATGCCTCCTTACTTATCAGTTTTACATAACATAGTGTGTGACTTGCATGATTAGCAGACATATATTTATATATTAATTTGTTTAAAATACATTTTAAAAGATTTAGTTTATTTTTATTGGAAAGTCTGATTTATAAAGAGAAGAGACAGAGAGAGAGCCTCCATCCACTGGATCACTCTCCAAGTGGCCGCAACAGCCTAAGTGAGCCAATCCAGAGCCAGGAGCCCGGAGCCTCACCGGGTCTCCCATGTAGGTGCAGGGTCCCAAGGCTTTGGGCCCTCCCCCACTGCTTTCCCAGGCCACAAGCAGGGAGCTGGATGGGAAGCAGGGCTGCTGGGATACGAACTGACACTCACATAGGATCCCAACGCGTGCTAAGTGAGGACTCCAGCTATTTGGTACCTTTAAAGGATTGATTGATTTATTTGAAGCAGCATGTGCGCATGTGTGTGTACACGAAAGAGATGCTGATTCACTCTTCTGCAACAAGCAGAGCTGGGTCAGGCTGAAGTCAGGAGCCAGGAGCAACTTCTGGGTCTCCCAAGCCCTTGGACTGTTTTCTTTTGCTTTTCCCAGACCACTAGCAGGGAGTTCTTGGCATGGAAGTGAAGCAGAAGAGACTCAAACAGGTACCCATGTGGGCTGAAAGTATTGTAAGTGACAACTTAACCCAGCATGTCACAACACTGACCTCTGTTAACATTATTTTAAATAATATGTTCCAAGTATTACAAAGCAAATGTATTTTGTTGAAATGTACATAACTGATGCTTTTTATGTACAAATTTAACAGTAAGTGATACAATTTAACAACTATTTACATTGTACTAAAGTTTTAGAAAATAATGAGGTCACAAAGTATGCAGAAAAGCGTGGGTCTGTTATATGTAAATGCGACACCATTCCACTAAAGTCCTTGAGAATAGCATGTATTTTGTTATCTGTGGTGGGTAGGGGTTGGACTCAAGCCACAGTGCTACCAAAAGATGATTGCGTCACAGGAAATGCTCGTTTTGTAAACAAAATCTGGGGGACTATTCAGAGAAAAGCCTATTTGTTAGTAATAAAATTGTAGGTTTCTTTATTCTTTGTGTGTGTGTATATATATATATATATATATATATATATATATATATATATATATTAAAGATTTATTTATTTATTGGAAAGGAGGATATACAGAGAGGACAGACGGGGGAAAGATCTTCCGTCTGATGGTTCACTTCTCAAGAGGCCACAATGACTGGAGCTGAGCCAATCCAAAGCCAGGAGCCAGGAACTTCTTTTGGATAGCCCTCACGGGTGCAGGTTCCCAAGGCTTTGGGCCATCCTCGACTGCTTTCCAGGCCGCAAGCAGGGAGCTGGATGGGAAGCGGAGCACCGGGATTAGAACCGGTGCTCATGTGGGATCCTGGCACGTGCAAGGCGAGGACTTTAGCCATTAGGACACTAAGCCAGGCCCGATGTTTGTTTTCTTCTTCTTCTTCTTCTTCTTCTTCTTCTTCTTCTTCTTCTTCTTCTTCTTCTTCTTCTTCTTCTTCTTCTTCTTCTTCTTCTTCTTCTTCTTCTTCTGTTTTTTAATGATAGAATACAAACTGAGGAAAATTATTGATTAAAATTTAAATATTTTTCAAAGATAGAGATTTCAATGTGAAACTGTTTGTGTCACACCAGATAAAATAGAGCTGGGAAATAATGAAAGCAAGAACTCAAACCTGCCTATCTGAGCTAGGTATTTCCTCAAATATTTTCTGGAAGCCTACAAGAGATTCCTTCTGGTATGACGAGTACCCACTTCATGCATGCCTTGCCTGTCTGCACAGATTTCTGGAACAAAGCTTATCTTTTTCACTGCTGATGACTGCTTCAACTCAGACAAGTTGCTCTGCACAACCCTCACCCAACAAAGTTATATCCATCTGTAAACTGATACAGATTCCTCCAAGTCTCCAGATTACCGAATGTTTGTGTCCAGGCAGTTTACATAAATATTCTCTCATCATTTTTCAGAAAAGTACACCTAAATTAATTATGTGTAAATTTTAGAATTGCTTAGACATCTTTTATGTGAATTTACAAATGTTAAAAAGTAATGAAATATCTAATTATGCTTGTTATCAAAGGTGTAAAAATTTTCAGATTTAAAGTACAGTTTGGTATTGTGACAACTGTAGAACTATCACTCCCATCAAGATATTCTCATATGCCTTGAGCATTCCTTACCAAGTTGTTATATGACACCACCTCCTATCTAGGAAGTCACTGTTCTTTTTCTTTTTCTAAATCACATAGAAACTTGAACTGAGTATAGTTTGTTGAGGGGCTTCTTCCATGCAGTGATATGTCTGTGAGTTTCCTCCATGCTCTTTGGATTTCAGTTAGGTGTCCAGTTTTCTTCCTGACTAGTTTTTTATCCTAAGGATATGTATGTTGTGGGGTCAGTGCCACAGCTTAATATGCTAGATTTATGCCTGCAAGCAGCATCCTAAATGGGCACCAGTTTGTGTCCTGGTTGCTCCACTTCTCAATTAGGGCTTGGAAAATAGTGGGGAAGAACTCAAGTCCTTGGGCTCCTGCGTTCATGTTGGAGACCTGGGAGAAGCTCCTGGCTCCTTGTTTTGGACCACCCTATTTCTAGGCACTGTAGTCATTTGGGGAGTGAGCCAATGGCAGGAAGATCTCTCCAACACTCTCTCTCTGTAACTGTGCCTTTCAAACAAAAATAAGATAAATCTTCAAAACAATGAAAATTTAAAAAGCTAAAACAAAAAAGAAGTGCTTGTGTGTATCGATATATTGGTAAATCCGGGTTTGTCAAACATTGCTTTACATCTGTCAAATCAGTGGTTAAAAATGTTATGCTACCAAAGTTTCAATTGTTATAAAATTTAATGTGTGTGGATGAGATGGTTTACTTTGCATTTGATTGTTGTTTATAATCCTGACTTAGATTCTCACAAATTAGCTTTTTTAATATTTTCACTTATTGAATTAAATTTACTTAAAATCAGTTCATTTTAATAGAGCTTAAAGTAGTTTAATTATTAATATATTAATTAAAATAAGGTTATAGCCGACATAACATACACTTTGCAAAATAGACAGCATAAACATAAATTTCTGTTTAATGAATTTTCTGACAGTTTTACCAAAGGAAATTTATTTAAGCAGAGACCAGCTGACAGCATATTTGGAACCATATGAGCTGAAATATTAATACAAATCCTATGATAAATTTATAATTCAGAATCATTCTTTTATAACTTTCAAGCATGATGCTTTTAAACAGCAGAACTGATACCAGTTTTTCTACAATTCTAGTAAGAATTATGGTAAACATTTTACAGTTTAAACAAATTTTTGAATCTGTATTCATTGCTGGGTGGACACATTTAGCCCTGCCATTAAGATGCTACTTAAGGGCCCGGCGCAGTAGCCTAGTGGCTGGGATCCTTGTCTTGCATGTGCCCCAGGATCCCATATGGGCGCCGGTTCTAATCCCTGTAGCACCGTTTCCCAGCCAGCTCCCTGCTTGTGGCCTGGGAAAGCAGTTGAGGATGGCCCAAAGCCTTGGGACCCTGCACCCAAGTGGGAGACCCAAAAGAAGCTGTGGCTTCTGGGTTCAGATTGGCGCAACTCCAGCCGCTGTGGCCACTTGGGAAGTAAATCAATGGATGGAAGATCTTCCTCTTTTCTCTCCTCCTCTCTGTATATCTGGCTTTTCAATAAAAATAAAATCATTAGAACCTTGTTCCCAAATGGTCAGCGGGGGAGCACTTATACCTCACTGGGTGGGACACAAAGATTAGTTACTCCTCACTAGGGTATTAAAGATTTCTCTGCACACCACTCCTAAAACTGATCTTTGCCTCAATTGTTAACATATGTCTTGTTAGAGTTAAAGAGTTAGACTGCCCAAAAAACATCCAGGTTCAGCAAAATCATGCTTCAGCACTATAAACTGCTAAATACTAAAATTAAAATAGACATGAGACAGCTGAATAGTAATCTATAACCATTTTAAGTTGTATAGAACCCGGTTGTATATAAACTAATAATTGAAATGTCAATGAAGAAGTCACAGGATGTGGTTCAGAACTTGCATTCTTCTTTTTTTATTTTAACATATTGGTTACTCAATACCATGTCAATTAATTCCATAACGCTATGAATTGTTACTGATGTTATGTCGGGGCTTTTTTTTTTAATTTTTATTTATTTATTTATTTATTTATTCATTAATTGCATTGTATTATGTGACACAGTTTCATAGGTACTTGGATTCTCCCCACCCCTCCCCAAACCCTCCCACCATGGTGGATTCCTCCACCTTGTTGCATAACCGCAGTTCAAGTTCAGTTGAGATTCCCCCATTGCAAGCATATACCAAACATAGAGTCCAGCATCTTATTGTCCAGTCAAGTTCAAACGCTTCTTAGGTATACCCTCTCTGGTCTGAAGGCAGAGCCAGCAGAGTATCATCCTGATCAATTAAAAGCTCCAACATACCATCAGCAAAAATTTACATCATTATGGAATTAATTGACATAGTAAAGAGTAACCAATATGTTAAAAACAAATGCGAGTTCTTAACCACCTTCTGTGACCACCTCATTGACATTTCAATTTTAGTTTATACACAACATATAACATACATAACATAACATGTTGTACATAACATCATATCATCTTAAATTAAGGCAAACATGTGGTATCTAACCTTTTGGGATTGGCTCATTTCCCTTAGCATTATGGTTTCCAGTTTGGCCCATTTGGCCACAAAGAACTGCATTTTGTTTTTTTTAATAGCTGAGTAGTATTCCATGGAGTAGATGAACCATAGCTTTCTTATCCAATCCTCTGCTGATGGGCATTTTGGCTGCTTCCATGTTTTTGCAATTACTGATTGTGCTGCTATGAACATAGGAGTGCATGTTGGTTTCTCATAAAACAAGTGTTCTGGATATATTCCTAGGAGTGCTATTGCTGGATCATACGTTATGTTGACTTTGAGTTGTTTAAATGTTCTCCATACTGATTTCCATAGAGGCTGTACCAGCCTGCAGCCCCACCAGCAGTGGAGTAGGGTTCCCTTTTCCCCGCAACCTCGCCAGCAAGTGTTGTTGGTGCTTTTATTCATGTGGGCCAGTCTTACTGGCGTGAGGTGGTATCTCATTGATGTTTTAATTTGGATTTCCCTTATTGCCAGGGAACTTGAGCATTTTTTCATATGTTTATTTGCCATTTGGTTTTGTTCCTTTGTGAAGTGTCTGCCCATTTCCCGTGCCCATTTCTTGAGTGGCTTGTTTGTTTTGACATTTTGGTTGTTTTGTAGCTCTTTGTATATTCAGGAGATTAGCCTTCTATCACCTACATAGTGCGCGAAGATCTTCTCCCATTCTGTGGGCTGCTTTTTTACTTTGTTGATTATGTCCCTTGCTGTACAGAAGCTTCTTAGTTTGACGAGATCCCATTTGTTTATTCTGGTTTTGATTGCTATTGCTTTTGGTGTAGTTTTTAGGAAGTCGGGATCTACCCCTAGATCTTGCAGAGTATTTCCAACATTTTCTTCCAAAAGTTTGAAGGTTTCTGGATGTAGGTTTAGATCTGTTATCCATTTAGATCTGATCTTAGTGTATGGTGAGAGATGTGAGTCTATCTTTTTGTTTCTGCAGGCTATTAACCAGTTGTCCCAACAGCATTTATTGGACAGACCTTCCCATTTGCTTGGATTGTTTGTCTTTCTGTCAAAGATTATTTGGCTGTATCTGTGTGGATTCCCTTCTGGTGTTTCTATTCTGCTCCATTGATCTTCCTCTCTATCTTTGTGCCAGTACCACGCTGTTTTGATAACCACTGCCCTATAGTATGTCCAGAGGTCCGGAACTGTGATTGCCCCTGCTAACTTCCTGTTCTTGAGAATGGTTCTAGCTATTCGTGGTTTTTTGTTTTTCCAGATAACCTTTGAATCATTGTTTCCAGTTCCATGAAGAATGTTTTGGGCAATTTGATTGGGATTGCGTTGAATGTATATATTGCTTTTGGCAGTATAGACATTTTAATGATATTGATTTTACCTATCCAGGAGCATGGGATGTTACTCCATCTTTTGAGGTCTTATTCAATTTCTTTTTTAAGTAGTTTGTAGTTTTCTTCAAACAGGTATCCTACATTTTTGGTTAGATTTATTCCCAGATATTTCATACTTTTCTCTGTTATTTTGAATGGTATCTTCCTGGTTAAATTTTTTTCCATCTTGGGGCTGTTGGCATACACTATGGCTGTTGATTTTTGTTCGTTAATTTTGTACCCTGCCACTCTACCAAAATCTCGTATAAGTTCTAGCAGTCTCTGTGTTGAGCCTCTTGGCTCTTCTTCATAAAGAATCATGTCATCTGCGTATAGTGAGAGCTTGACTTCTTCATTTCCCATTTGGATTCCTCTGATTTCTTTTTCTTGTCTTATGGCCTCAGCGAGTACCTCTAGGACTGTGTTGAATAGTACTGGAGAAAGTGGACATCCCTGTCTTGTTCCAGATCTCAGTGGGAAGGGTTCCAGTTTTTCTCCATTCAATATGATGCTGGCGTTGTGTTTTTCATATATGGCTTTAAGTATGTTGTGGATTTTTCCATCTATGCCTATTTTGGTTAGGGTTTTTAGCAGGAAGTGGTGTTGGATTTTGTCAAAAGCTTCTTCTGCGTCTATTGATACTATCATGTGATTTTTGTTTTTCGGGTTTTGGATGTGGTGTATCACATTTATGGATTTGCGAATGTTGAACCATCCTTGCATTCCAGGGATGAATCCTACTTGATCTGGATGAATGATCTGTCTGATGTGTTTTTGAATTCTATTGGCTAGGATTTTGTTGAGAATCTTAGCATCAATGTTCATCAAAGAGATAGGTCTGTAGTTTTCCTTCTCTGTTGGTTCTCTGTCTGGTTTTGAGATTAAGGTAATGTTGGCTTCATAGAATGAGTTTGGAAGGGTTGCTTCCTTTTCTATTGTTTTGAAGAGTTTGTAGAGGATTGGGATTAGTTCTGTACGGAATGTTATGTAGAATTCTGTACTGAAGCCGTCCAGGCCTGGGTTTTTCTTTGTTGGGAGATCTTTAATCACTGATTCAATCTCTGCTTCAGTTATGGGTTTGCTCAGGTCATTTGTTGCCTCTGGGCTAAGTTTTGGCAGGTGGTAGAAGTCTAAGAACTTTTCCATTTCTTAGTGGTCTTCTGATTTGTTGGAGTACAGTGCTTTGTAGTAATTTTTAATTATGTCCTTAATGGTTGCGGTGTCTGTTGTTATGTTGCCTTTTTCATCTTTGATGCTGTTAATTCTTGCTTTCTCTTGTTTTTTCTTTGCCAGTCGGGCCAATGGAGTGTCTATTTTGTTTATCTTTTCAAAAAGCCAGCTTTTTGATTCATTGATTTTGTGTATAGTTTTTTTTATTTCTATCTGGTTGATTTCCTCCCTTGTTTTGATGATTTCTTGTTTCCTATTGTGTGTGGGGCTCTTCTGCTGTTGTTTTTTGCAACTCCTGTAGATGTGTGTTTAGTTCCTGTATTCGGCGCCTCTCTTGTGCCTTGACATGAGCTCCAATTGCGATGAGTTTACCCCGTAGCACTGCTTTGGCAGTGTCCCACAAATTTTGGAATGTTGTGTCAGAGTTTTCATTGGTTTCCATAATTTTTTGATCTCATCTTTAATTTCTTCTCTGATCCATTGTTCGTTTAAAAGCATATTTTTCAGCCTCCAAGAATTTCTGTATTTCCTGGGGCATTTTGAATTGCTGATTTCCAGTTTCATTCCGTGGTGGTCTGAGAGGGTACATGGTATGATTCCTATCTTTTTGAAGTTATTTAGGTTTGCTTTGTGTCCTATCATGTGGTCGATCCTGGAGAAGGTGCCATGCACTGCTGAAAAAAATGTATAATCTGTGGCCTTAGGATAAAAAGTTCTATAAATGTCTACCAAGTCCAGTTGTTCTGTTGTTTGTATGAGCTCTGTTGTTTCTTTGTTGAGTTTTGTTTTGTTGATCTGTCTATTTATGTTAGCGGGGTGTTAAGGTCACCCACTATTATTGTGTGCATATCTATGTCTCCCCTTAAGTCTGTAAGTAACAGCTTCACGTAGCTAGGCACGTTGGAATTTGGTGCATACATGTTCACAATGGTAATTACTTCCTGATGGATCAGTCCCTTCACCAATATATAATGTCCTTCCCTGTCCTTTTTGATGTGTGTGAGATTGAAGTCCATATCATCTGAAATTAGGACAGCTACCCCAGTCTTTTTTCCTTGTCCATTGGCATGAAATATCTTTTTCCATCCCTTCACTTTCAGTTTCTTAGAGTCTTTTCTGGTGAGATGTGTCTCTTATAGGCAACACATCTTTGGGTCCTGTTTGATGATCCAATCCTTTTGATTGGTGAGTTCAGGCCATGTGTGTTATGAGTTAAAATTGAGAGGTTGCGATTTTGCCCTGCCATACGTATGTGTTTTTGTGGGTGTTGATATCTGTGTAATTGCCCTTCCTTGTGTGGACTTTAGTGGGGAGACCTTCCTGTTTGCCATCTTTGCTTATGATTTGCCTCCTTTTTCTGGATTTAGTGCATTTCTAAGGAGATTTTGTAGAGCTGGTTTTGTGCTGGCATATTCTTCTAATTTCTCTTTGCTATGGAAGTATCTGATTTCGTTCTCAAATACGAATGAGATCTTTGCTGGGTACAATATTCTTGGTTGACAGTTGTTCTGATTCAGGATTTGGAAGATCTTTGTCCATTCTCTTCTTGCTTGTTTGGTCTTCAGAGAAGTCATCAGTGATTCTGATTGGTTTTCCCCTGTATGTGATCTTTTGTCTGCTTCGTACTTGTCTCAGGATTCTTTCTTTGTCTTCGTTGGAGTGGAACTTGAGCACCATATGTCTGGGTGAAGATCGCTTTGGGTCATATCTGCTGGGAGTCCTCTGACCGTCCTGGATTTAGGCTGGGTTCATGTTCCAAGTGTTTTGGAAGTTTTCCTGTATAATTTCGTCGAGCACCATTTGCATTCCTGACTCTTTTTCCGCTCCTTCAGGAAAGCCAATAATCCTAATATTCAATTTTCTGAGGTTGTCTTTCATTTCTTGTATGGTCTTATTGGCTTTGTTCAGACTTGTCTCCAGCTGTTTAATGAACTGGGTATGTTCATTTTGCGTGTCTTCTGTTTCAGAGATCCTCTCTTCTGCTGTATTTATTCTGTTGGTTAGGCTCTCAATTTTGTGCTCTAAGTCAAGGATTTTACTTTTCATTTTTTGTATTTCTATGACTATGTGGTTCTTGAATTCCTTGAAGTCCTCCCAATTCTTCTCATTGTCTCTGACATATTTTAACATTATTTTTTTGAATTCCTTGTCTGGTAGATCTTCCATGTCTTCATCTCGCATCTCCGAAATAGACATTGGCTTTTGATCCTTTATTGGTGGGGTGTTGGTTCTCTCATCTGGATCATTACCTTTTCTAGTATTTCTTCCCATTGTGTTAGTGTTTCTTTTTTGAGAGACCCAGGCACCAGCTTTTTGAGGGGTCTCCAAGCGCTATCCTGTAGAGATCGGAGCCTGCAGGCATGGAGTAGCAAGGTGCGGGAATTTTCAAGGCACTTTTGGTGCATCTCCAGAACACTGGACCTCAGGGCGCCACTTCCAAGGCCCAGCAGATTCAGAGTGCACTTTCAGCTCGTCCCTTACACGTATGCGACCACAGGGCATGGGGGAGTGAAGGCACTCTCTGTGCGCGCCCCCTGTGCGTGGGATCACAGGGCACGGAGGATTCTAGGTGCTTTCTCGGTGTGTCTGCAGTGTCAGGGACTGCAGGGCGTGGAGGTTCCAGGTAGTCTCTGGGAACACCTCCTACATGCTGGTCCGCAGTGCCCTCCTGTGCGTCTCCCAAGCACAGGACTATAGGGCATGGGGTGTTCTAGGTGCTCTCTGTAAGCGCCTCGTGCGCAGGTCCGCCCACCCCAGCAGCCTCGGACCGCCCACCCCAGCGCTCACACAGGACTGCCCAGCCCGGAGGCATGCCTGGGTCCGCACAGCCCAGAGGCATGCTCGGGTTCCTGTGGGTCAGTACTATGTCGGGGCTTTTAATTGAATGGGATGATACTCTGCCAGCTCTACCTCCAGACCAGAGATGGTCTCCCCAAGAAACTGTTGAACTTGTCTGGACAATAAGATGCTGGACTTTATGATTGGTATATGCTTGCAATGAAAGAATCTCAACTGAATTTAAACTGTAATACTGCAATAAGATGTGGGAATCCACCATGGTGGGAGGGTTTGGGGAGGGGTTGGGGGAATCCCAGTACCTATAAAACTGTGTCACATAATGCAATGTAATCAATAAAAAAAAAAAAAAAAAACGTGTTCCCAGATTCTTTTTTATAGAGTGGGGACCTAAAGGCAAAAGATTTCCCATTGGTGATCACTTAACCAGTTAGGAAATGCTTTGGTAATTCTTGTGCCATCCACTCGAGGGTGTGGTCGAGATTTTGGCACATTTGGGTGCTCTCAGATACCCATGTGCAGATATTCTCTCAAGTTTCCTTCTAATGCATGCTCTACCAGGCAGTGGTGCCAGCCCAAGTAATTAGATTCCTGTCGTTTACAAAAGAGTCCCGGACTGAGTTTCCAGCACCCAGCTTCAGCCTTGGCCATTGTGGAGTAATTAGTGGATGAGAGTTCCTCTCTCTCTCTCATTCTCTCTCTCTTTGTTCCTCCCCATATAAATTTTGAAAAGTATAATGCTAACACAATGGATTAAAGTATATTGTAGCTCTAATATGATTAAAATTAGGTGACTTTTTTGTGTGTATCAATGGAACATAATCAAGAATCTAGTAGTATTAAAAATAATGTGGGGAAAAATTGAACTGGACAAATGTGGGAAAGCATGGACCTGGCAACAAATATTTCGAAAATGTCAGGAAGCAGATATCGTCTTTATGTCTTGCAGAAAAGTCAATTTCAGGTGCATTGACTTCAATGTTAAAACAAACATTAAATATTTGAAGCAAATTTGGTGACTTGCGTGTTATGATTTCAGAATAGAGAGAATATTCTTAAATTACATATTTCTATGCAAAGATTGGAAAGGAAAAGTTTAATTCACTTTTTCTGAAGGAAAATGTTGATAAAAGTTTCCATTCATTAACAGCATTAAACAGAAGAGCTGAAGGGCAGGAGAAAGTACTTGCTTGCAGCAATTTCTGAATTTTAAAGAAGGAATCATCCTACTCTTCAATTAGAAAAAGCTATTGTTATGAATAAGTAATCTTTGAAGAGAGGAAATGCATTGTGGATGAAAGTTCTTGGCAAAAGCCTAAAAAGTCTGAAAATATTTTGGAAGCAGAGTAATGGAACCAGCACTGCACTGCAGTGTGAACTAATGGACCAGATCAGGACAGAGAAATGCTGCTACATAATTAGTTTAAATGTGTGCATTCAATATGATGCCATCATCCATCCCGTAACATATAACTCAGAGAAGCTATCACACTTCCACATAACTAAATTATTATGCTTAACAAGCAATTATTTATGCTAGAAGGTTCAGTAGACAATTCAAAATGGTTATCTGTGTCACAGTCAAATGATGTTGTAGGACCCTGTGTGGCTTCCACAATAGAACTGTATTATCTCACAGTTCTGGAGGCTGCATAGTTGAAATAAAAGTATTGGAAGGTTGAGTTCTCTCTAAGGGTTTTGGGAAAGAATTTGTTCTATATCTCTCTAGCTACTGCAGGTTTTCCAGCATTCTTTGCTTTCAGACTTTTAGCTTATAAACTATCAGACAAGCCATGATCAGCATATTCCCATAGTGTTCTCATCATTTTTCATAAGAGCATGGGATTTATCATATTAGGACAAACCCTTAAGAACTCATTTTAACTCGATTAAAACTGTAACACCTATTGCAAAATGTGGGGGGAAATATACCTTACTCACTTTTTGTGGGAGCGTAGGCTAGTGCAGCTACTATGGAAGTCATCATGGAAAGTGCTCAGACAACTTGAAATTGATCTAGTGTATGGCTCAGTTATTCAGTTCCTGGCAATATATGCAAAGGAAATGAAATGCACATATGACAAAGTGAAATGCAATTGTATCTGCATGATAGCAGAATCCACAATTACCAAGACACGGTAACAGTACAGATGCCCTTTGGAAGAGGAATTAATAAAGAACCTGGTGCATCTGCTATATGAAATTCTACACAGACATTTCAAAGAATGAAATTCTACCATTTGCAATAAAGTAGTCTCTACTTAACAAATATGTAACTAGGTTTTCTACCATTGGCTATACCTACAATGCTATGATACACATGAATAACAGAGTGTTGGATTGTAACTGTTGTTGAAGGACTATACCATGGTAAAATATGGAGGAAAATGGTGGGATGGGATAATGGGAAGGGTGGAGGGGGAGGTAGTGGGCAGAACTTCTGTACCTGTAAGACTGTATCATGAAAAATAAAAATAACAGTCAGTTCAATGTATTTTCAAATAAAATTACATTCAAAGGCACTGGAGGTTATAGTTTTAACATTTTATTTTGGATGAGACACAGTTAAGCTCAAAATGCTACAATCGAAAACATCAGAGGCTAAAACAAATATAATGCCTAAATGGAGTGCTAATGTGGATTAAAGTGCAAAAAAAAAACCCTCTCAATAGTATCATATAAAGTAAAAGTTTTAAAAGAATATGTTAAACATAGCACTTCAGACTATGAAATTGTTGGAAGGAAATTTATAGGCAATACTTCAAGGATTGGTGTGGGTGGTGGCTCTTGGATAAGATGCCCATATTAAAACCAATAAAAGCAAAACTAAACAAGTAGGATTATACATAAATCAGAAACCTCTTCACAGCGAATGAAACGATACAAAGAGTGGAGAAATATTGAATACAATTGGAGAAAATATCTACAGGCTACTTATTTGGCAAAGTACTAATATCCAGACTACACCAGCAACTCAAAATACTCAACAACAAAAACAAAACCAGTTCAGTTAAGAAATGGATAGTTTGCATAGTCCATTCTCCAAAGAAGAAACACAAATGGCCAAGCAATATATGAAGAAATGCCGAAGAAATCACTTGATCTCTGAAAATGCAAATCAAAATCACAGTGAGATATCAACTCATTCCTATCAGAATGGCTGTTATCAAAAAGAAAGCAATAAGTGGGCAAGGACTGGAGAAAGACTCTTTTCTTTTTTTTTAAATTTGGGTTGGTGCTATGACATGACATGTAAAACTGCTGCTAGTTTTACAGGAGTGGAATCAGCCCTCCACCCCTAATTTGGGAGTCAGTTTGAATTCCAGCTGCTTTACTTCTGATTCAGCTCCCTAATAATGTGGCAGGAAAAGCTGAGAATGTCCCAAGTGTTGGGCCCCTGCACACATTTGAAAAGTCTGAAAGAAAATTCTGGCTCCTGGGTTTGGACTGACACAACTCTGGCCATTCCTGCCGTTTGGGGAGTGAGTCAGTAGATGAAATATTCTCGATCGCTCTCCCTCTCTTCCTCTTTCTCCTCCTGCAATCTGAGTAAACTCAGTGAGTATTTTTATTGCTTTTAGTAGTGTTAAGTGCTTAATTGTAGCTTTTCCTTTTAATGTCAACAGCTGTGCGTTTCAATCCATTATTCTTTTAAACTATTATTCATTAATTGATATGTATTTTGAAATATTTATTTATTTGTTTTGAAAGTCTGAATTACAGAGAGAAGAATAGAAAGAAAGAGGTGTGGGGGAGAGAGAGAGAAAGAGAGAGAGAAGAGAGAGAGAGAGAGAGAGAGAGAGAGAGAGAGAGAGAGAGAGAGAGAGAGACCATAACAGCCATACCCAGGAGCAAGGAACATAGTTCAGGTTCCCCATATGGGTAGCAGGGACCCAAACACATGCTCCTCTTGTTTTTCTCAGGCCACTAGCAGGGAGCTGGAGCAGAAGTGGAACAGCTGGAACACCACCATATGGAATGCTGTCATCATAGGTGATGCCTTTATCTGCGACGACAAAATGCCCATCCCTCTTCATTTTGAAACTTTCATTAATTTTGACTGACGATACAAAGAATTTCATTTCTAAAATGACCTCTTTTTATTCAAACTGAATTTCTTCTGTTCAGGTAGTAAGTTGAGAATTGTTAAACCCCTCCCTCCCAAACTAACCAAAAGTATACAGTTTAGTCCTTTCTGTGACACTAGTACCTCAACTACCATAAGGAGGTCACTTCCAGTTTCTTCTCTATGAAATCCTGTTGTATTTCAAATATGTACTATTGAGTTGAAAGTATTTGTTGTCTACAGGAGACACATCTCACCAACAATGATCAGTGGAAACTGTATCTCATGGATTTTGATGTTTTGTTGTTAGTTTCATCTCTTCAAAACACTTTCTTCTGATCAAATTCTTTAATGACTCATGGGTCATAAAGAAGCATCATATTTTACAAGAAGGTTCTTGATTTTCTTTTTCTTTTTGTCAGCAACACATTAGTCATTCGATAGTTATTTAACTTCGTGGCGTTGTTAATTTCTTTTTGTTTTTTCTTGCTGCTGTTGATTTTGTTTTGTGGCTTAATGGTGGTGCTAATTCTTTTTTATTTTCTTCCTATTGTTGATTTTGTTTTGTGACTTTTCATTTAGGAGGTATATAGTAACTGTGTCATGGAGACTTTCATATCTAGCAGCATGTAATTCAACTTCATGGCATGAGCCTTGCCATGAATAACTCTGGTAAACCCTTCTCTTGTGCTTTTCTGCTGCAGTTTTGCTAAAGTTTAAAATTTCTCTCTTACTAGGGGGATGTAATCATTCTTCGGTTGTGCAAAAAGTAGACAGAAAACACTCATTAGGCATCACGGAAAAGTGTTAAGATCTTTGCTATTGAGTGGTCCCCTTGTGTTTTAAGTGGGGCTCTTCCACTTCTTGGCTATTACTTCGATTGCTCTTTAGTTTCTAGATCATGCTGGAAACTGTACCATCAGTTGGTAGAAGTCTTTTTCCTTCTTTTAAAGATTTATTTATTTTTATTACAAAGTCAGATATGCAGAGAGGAGGAGAGTCAGAGAAGATCTGATTCACTCCCCAAGTTAGTGCAACAGCCGGTGCTGCGCCGATCCAGAGCCGAAGCCAGGAACTTCTTCCAGGTCTTCCATATGGGTGAGGATGGCTTTGGACCATCCTCAATTGCTTTCCCAGGCCACAAGCAGGCAGCTGGATGGGAAGTGGAGCTGCAGGGATTAGAACGTTGCCCATATGGGATCCTGGCTCGTTCAAGAAGAGGACTTTAGCCGCTAGGCCACCATGCATTTTATAAACATGCATCAGACTCTGGTCCCATTATGAACTCTGTTATTTTCTGCAGCTGGGCACAACAGATATGATATCCGTTCAATAGAAATCTACCATGTTTAGTGTCTTGGTCAGAAATGTACGAGCTGAACCACACAATCCCTATGGTGTTGGCAGTTATTTCTGCTATTAATCATTGCCCTTAAGAGCAAGGTTAATGTTTTCCTTAAAAATAGATATGAATGATCTGCTACTATGGCTTCATCTTAACATCATTTGTTCCTTCTTAAAATGAGCAAATCATTTATCAACTACAAATTTCTATGGGCCATTACCCACATAAACTTTCCATGAATCATCCATGAGTGTATGATTCTTCCCCTCAAACATTGCTGTGCATTCAATGTTTACTATTGCTTTACTCTTAAGAAACTCATGTTCTGATAATGACTGTTTTTGAACTGACATCTTGTCCTTGCTAGTGCTTCAAGTTATATCTTGCTCATACATGCGATAGCAACAAAGATGGTTGGGACGTAATTTGTAAAGCCAAATTAGTGTTTTAATAAGTGAATATTTTGCAGACCCATTTCTGGCTTGTTAGTAATACCTGTAGTTTTTGCTTTAGTATGCAATTGTTTTCTATAAATATTTTGCATGTTCACACACAAGCACAAACACACAGAGATATTCCATTGCTGGGTCACTTCTGAAATGGCCACAATAACCTGGCTGGCCTAAGATAAAACCAGGAGCCTAGAATCCCATGGGATTTCTCACATGGGTATGGTGATCCAACTACTTGGGCCATCTCTACTGCTTTCCTATGCATATTAACAAGGAGTTGAATTCAGAGTAGAACTGCTGGAACTCAGACTGGAACCCATGTGGATGCTGGTGTTGCAACAATACAATACCAACAAGTTCTGAATAATAGGAATAAAACTTTAAAAGCTCATAACGACAGTGATAATAATTAGATTATTACATTTTTTGACTGTTTGCAAAGAGTACTTGTCACAATAAAAGCAGTTGAAATATAAGCTCCTATCTTCCAGCAGCAAGCAGTTTTGCAAGTTCTTTCTGAGGAATTCAAAAGGCAAAATAACCTCACATTGTAAACCTGGTAAGATTAGGTGCAAAAAATTTACACAGAGATCCTAACAACTTACTGCTTCAAATACAGAGGGCTTCACTATTAAATTGTTGCTTTGCAATAAAATGCAGGAGTTTTGATTCCTTGGAGGGTTTTCTTAGAGCACCAATTGGAAAATACATTTAATCGTAGCAATATCATGTAGTTGCCAGAGCTTTGAACGCATGAATATTTATAAGACGAATAAATAACATTTCCTTCAAAATCCTCATAGTCACATTTATACATTAAAAACAAGGGTGGGGCAGAAAATGATGCAATGAAAGATTAAGTAACAGAAGACTGAGAAGCATTTGTAAATAGAAACACCTTAGCAAATGAAAGTCCAACTGGTAGAGTAGCAGTGAGAAGCTTTCCCTTGCTCTGACAGAGAATTACACAGCTGTGCAGTGCCGGAGGCCAGCTCCAGATGAGCTTGGAGCTCGGGAAGGGTGTGTGGAGTTGGCGATAAGAAAACACATGGACACTGTCACTTGGTGCCCTCTTGTAACAGCTCATGTTCTGTATTTGCTTCATGACTACGCGGGTATGAACAGATGTTTGATTATTTTGTGTTTTTCTTCATGGTCAACCAGCTGCTCTTAAAGATAATTCTGTAAGTTACCATAATCATTTTCTTCAAAGCAAGCCATTATTCATTCTTCAGTAGTGGCCAGTGGGTGACAGCCAGGACTCCAAGGCCAAGGCACATGTGGACATGGTTTACAATTGAGCACCTGTGCACCATGCCCGTGAACTGACAGCCAAATCAGTTTTTTAGCTGCTCTATTATTGAGCTTTTATATCTGTCTTTATCCTCCTGATGAAACTTCTTAAAGAGTAATTTGCACTGCAAAAATAAAGAAAAAAGGCAAAAATAAATGAATGGTATTATTTAAACTGTGGAAATGTCACCCATGAATAAAAAGTTCTCACTGAATTGGAGCATAAAAAAACATGAGTTTTCAAAAATATTTCCTATGGAAAGTACATTTTTCAGGAATTCTGCTGATTAGAGTATTCAGCATCAGAGAGAAGCGTGTATTGTTTTATTCTAGTGTACTCACAGTAGATAAACTACGCGCCAGAAAGAAACAAATCTATCTTAAATTCAACTTAGAGTATGTGGAGAGTATATAGACTTTATCTCCTAAATAGCCCGTGTTTGGATATATGTCTTTCTGTAACTGGGGAATGGAAAAAGTCAAATAAGAATAAAAACAATCGTATTGAAACCAAACAAACCTGGAAATAAAGGAAGGCAATATCAAAATGTGTGATTTGATAGCAAGCCACAAAATACAAACAGTGTTAAGCAAAGGAAGGGAAAGTATTGGTTTGTTGTTGGCTGGTTGAGTCTACTTTCTTCAATGCAAGGAGGAGTTTATGGAGGAGATGCAGAGAAATTTTAGCGGAGAAGAATATTACTAGCAAAATGATAACATATAGTTTAGAGGGAACATGGGAACTTTCACGAGTGGACTACATCCAGCAATATTCAGGGTTAACCGTTTATATGATTGGGAGGAATTGAATATTCATATATGAGTACTATTTGTGGTTTTGTTGCTTGAATGTTCATAGTGGAGAGTAATCAGCAGTTTGAGCACTACCCATTGGCAAGAATGTGGGAAAAGTCACAAAATGAAGTGGAAGTAATTACTTCAATTCTTCACAATCAACAATAAACGATGAAAAATATAATTCAATGTCATTGAAAACAGGACAATATAGAAAAAGCATATAGGTATTCTTGCCTATTAGAAAAAAAAACCCTTGATAAAAATAAAATCAATAATAGCATTAAAGCATGAAAAATGATATACAAAGACGCAGTGAGCACTTGGAAAATCATGGCTAAGTAATTGATCAGGCTCATGACAGTAAAATATTTCCTGTTATAATTAAGACTACTAATAGTAGCATGTACCTACAGAAAACAATCTAAGAGAGTAATATTCCAAAATAGACTTCTATATATGGTCAATTTATTGTTGAATCAAAAATTCACGGGAAAAAGACAATCCTTCTAACAAATGTCATCAAGCATCCATAAGCAAGAAGTCAGACAAAACCCTTGCCTCACATGGCAGGCAGGCAGAAATTAAGATAAAGTGGATAAAAAAACAGGCACAAAGCCATGGTCATATAATTTCACCAGGAAGCACAAAAGAAAACCTTGGAAATATTGGGTTAGGCTAGCACTTTTCAAACAGACTCAACAACAAATGAAAATGGAGTTTTCATTGCCTCGAAACATTTCACTATTTTTTTGTTTGCCTTCTTCCAGTAGAATCTTCATGAGAATTGACAGTTTGTGTCTATCTTTCTTTGTTGCTCAGTTTCTGGGTCTTCCTTTCATTTTGTTTTGGTACAATGTGATTAAGCATTATTTGTACATTTGCTTTTCTTACATGTCTTTCCAAGTGTATTTTGGAGAACATTAAATACATCTATTTTACTGTTGATTTCCTCTGTTAAAAAGAATTATTTTTACTTGAAAAATAGAGTTAGAGAGAAAAGCAAAGACAGAAAAAAATCTTCCATCCACTGATTCACTAATCTAACAGCTGCAATAGCTAGGTTTGTGTTGATCTGAAACCAAGAGCCAGGAGCTGCCTCTGAGTCTACAATGTGGGCGAACGGGTCCACAGACTTGAACCATCCGCAGACGCTTTCTTAGAACTGGCAGGAAGCTGAACAGAAGTGGAGCAGGCAATGCATGAACCAGGGCCCATGGAGATGGTGGTGCCACAAGCGAATATCTTGGAGCTTAGTCTCTTACTGTCATTGTCAGTGTGTCTACTAATTAATGATTTTGTTGTGAAAATACTTACCTGGTATTTTTTTTCTCTACTGCTTTCTTGAAATATTTGTTCTCCTTTTTATGCCCCAATTTATTAGACTGTACTCTGTGTGAACAAGGGTAGTAGAATTGCTGCAGATTTTGGTGACTTCCTTCTTTGTTGCAAATAGACTCCTGTCTTAACCAGAAATAACCATTTGTCAAGAGTTCAGCTGAGATGCTAGAGAGCTAAACTGTCAAATAATGGACTAACTGATTAAAGCGACAATGGACCCCAAAAGAGAGAGTTACAAACTGAGTCTTATTTTAGGGACTATTACAAGTTATAGTGTTAATTAAGATAATATCCTGTACCAATTTTTTTTCAAAATATCTATGTATTTAGAAAAACTTTTCTGAAATGTTTAGCATTTCTGTTGACTTGTGCATTTGGCTGTGTATCATGCAAACCTGTGTGAAAGCTTATAAATTATGTTTGTGTTTATAATTACTGCACTTGTTCGTGCCGATGTCTCTGCTGAAAAGACAGTGTGTCTAGTATAATTCAAGTAATCCTACGTTTTTGGAGTGCCTTTCAATCTTGATGTCATGACTTCTACTCTACAGATACCATCAACAAAGTCAGATGTTACCGAAAGGTGGAAGAAAATTTAAGTATTGATTTTTCTTACTTATTTCTTATTCAGTAACAGAAAGTAGAGCATTGGTAACCTTGACAACAGCCGTATTAGTTACGAAATTTAATAACATGAAAGAGTATTGGAAAATACTATTAGGCAGTTAAGTCTGATTTATTAAGTGTTTTGACATTGATTAAAACAATTCCAAAGTAAAGAAACAAAGTAAGTAAAAATTTAAGATACTGAATATACAGGCATGGGCGTCACATAGATTATTTGCTTTTCTTTATAGTGCATATATATATATATATATTAACTATATATATATACACAGTGTATATATATATATACATACATACACAAATGCACGTAAAACAAATTTCTTCTAAGAACTACATATTTAATGTGAATACACACATACACACACACATGAGTCCGAGACAGAGACAGACAGAAAGAAAAAGACGGGGAGTTCTGCCCCTGGTGCACTCTCCTAAATGCTCAAAAAGGCAAGAGCTATTACAGGATTGAACCTGAGACCTGGAAACGCAGCACAGATCTTCCGCGTGTATGGCACGACCATGCGACTTGGTCCGTGACCACTGCCTTGGACGGAAGAAGGTAGGAGTCTGAGTGGAAATAGAACCCAGGTGCTCCCACGTGGAATGCACTGATTTTATTCACCAGGCTAAATCCCTGCTCCACGGAATTATGTTTTAAAAGATTAACTATATTGAGTATATCATTTTTGTTTTAGGTTTGCATGTGCTTCTGCTCCTGTAACACATAATTTGTAAGAATTTGATGGACTATTGTTTGTAAATATTCTTACTTTATTACTCTGTTGATTCTGAATTGTCATTTTTCATGAATTTTAATCATTGGCCATCTGAATTATGTTTTCTTCAAATTAAAGCAAATAGCATGACTACTTCAAGTAATCTCTGTACAAAACGTACAACACTATATGATAAGTAGTGTTTCTACATTGTTAATATTTTGGGCAGCCCAAGTATTCTCTTATCTACAGATAGTAATGATTCCTTAACATGCTTTTCATTTCTTTCTTACTAAACCTAGTCTACTATTTTAGAAAACAATGTAATTAAGATACCTATATCTTAACTTTTATTGCCACATATGATTATAAATACTTTTATGTTTTATTCTTATGTTTTCTCTAATAACATCTAAAAAATCTGATCTCTCAACACAAGCATGTTGTTCATTAATAATTAAAATAATAAAGTATGCACATTGTATAAGATACCACAAAAGTTGGTGTGAAAATAGAAGTAGATATTTGCTTTGCTGCAAAAATTTTGAAGTGTATTCATAAGAAGAGTTTTCAAAGTTTAAGGAAAATGCATCGCTTGAATTAACTATGCACGTCTTTTGCTTGCATGTGCTTTCAGTATGTGCCAAAGGATGATCCAATTTTTGGGGCTTAATTCTCGTAAAACTATGAGGTGAGTCCTATCATTATATGTGTATTCAGAAAAACAGGAAAGTACAGGAAGCTTGAAGGATTCACCAAATGAGGCACAGCTGTCAGTGGAGATGCCCAATTCAAGTCCTAGCAATGTGCTTCAGGTGTGGAGTCCCTTGAACATCACACTGATCGGTTTGTTCCGGGACATTCAGCAGCTGAGCAGGAAGGCGAGACCCATTTTGAGTTAAAAAGTAGTTTGCTGTTTTCTACTCTTAACTAAAATGAACCGGAGAAATAGGAAATGAGTCAAAAATTTCAGTAGAAGATATGTATTCTCATTTTAGCTGTAGGATTCTGCTTAATTTTAGTACCTAAAACAGTCAAACTTATAGAAATATGAAGTCAAATAGTGGTTCGCAGGAGCTAGGGGTGGGAGCTGAGGAGAGTGAGGAGTTATGTAATGGGTATGGAGTTTGCATTGCAAACTGAAAACATTCTGGAGAAGTGTAGTCAACAATGTGAATGGGCTTACTACTACTAACCTACACAGTTGAAAGTGTTTTTGAAGGGGCCCGGTACAGTAAGCGGCTAAGATCCTCACCTTGCATGTGCCTGGATCCCATAAGGATTCTGATTCTAATCCAGATCCCTGCTTGTGGCCTGGGAAAGCAGTTGAGGCCGGCCCAAAGCCTTGGGACCCTGCACCCGTGTGGGAGATCCAAAAGAGGCTCTGGGCTCCTGGCTTTGGCTCGGGTCAGTTCCAGCCATTGCAGCCACCTGGGGAATGAATCATCGTTTGGAAAATCTTCCCCTCTGTCTTTCCCCTCTTTCCTTTCCAATGACAACATCCCCCCTCACAATGTTGGTTTAGTCCTGGGTGTTCAGGTTTAGTCCTGGGGGTTCCCAGCAAACAATAACCAAGGCACTTGGGTTGCTGCCACGCATGTAGGAGTATAACATGGAGCTCCTGACTGCTCTCCTGGCATTTGCCGGGCTCATCTCTACCTTTTGGGCACACGTTTTGAGACTGATTCAGTAACATCAGACCTTTCACCACCTTCACTTTCTCTGGCATTTTAGCTTTCAAACAAATAAAAAACCAAAATCTTGAAAATATATAAATGTATGATGATTGCTTAGACATTTTCAGGATATATTAGCTAAAAATATGTCCTTTTAGTTTTTAATACAAGAAAACTCTAATTGATTGTGCAGTATCCCACAATCATAGTTCTGCTTCATTCTTTCCATATCTCTAAAAACAGAAGAGAATCAATTAACTCCAGATGCATCACAGAGGAAATAAAGCATTTAAGATGTAGTTGGTTAAAGCTCAGAGATGAGGGGATAAATGGGTGTGTGTGTGTATTTTATACTTTGTGTCCTTTCTATAGATCACAAATTTGAAAACTTGTGATGAGCCTCTTATTGCTTAGACAACACATGATCATTAACTCCAAAATCTAATGGCCCATGGCAGAGTTAAACACTGTGTGGGATCAACTTCTGCATTGAACTCTATGAATCTGAAATAAAATTATTTCCACAATAAAGAAAAGTTAAAAGAAAATGACTCTTCCAAACCTGCCCTGCAAATGATGCTTAAAAGATGTTCTCTTGACAGAGAAAAGGAATAGCGCCCACCAATACTAAAGGCAAATGCAAAGAATAACTCAGTAAAATAACAACAGAAGAATAAATCAGTGAACAGCCCATTACTAAAATGACAGGACCAAATTATCACCCATTCGTACTGACCCTGAAAGTAAATGACTTAAATACATCAATCAAACATCATAGATAAGTAGACTGGATTAAAAAAGAAAACCTATCTATTTGTTGCCTATAGGAGACACATTTCACCAACAAGGATCAGCAGAAACTATATCTCATGGATTTTGATTTTTGTTGTTAGTTTCATCTTTTCAAAACTCTTTCTTCTGATTAAATTCTTTAATGACTCATAGATCATGCAAAGCATCATTTTCTTCTAGAAGGTTCTTAATTTTCTTTTAATTTCTTTTTTTTTAAAGAGTTATTTATTTTTATTGGAAAGGTGTATATACAGAGAGGAGGAGAGACAGGCAGGAAGATCTTCCATCCGATGATTCACTCCCCAAGTGACAGCAATGGCTGGTACTCGCCAATCCGAAGCCAGGAGCCAGGAACTTCTTTCCGGGTCTCTCACGCAGGTGCAGGGTCCCAAGGCTTTGAGCTGTCCTTGACTGCTTTCCCAGGCCAGAAGCAGGAAGCTGGATGGGAAGCGGGGCAGCCGGGATTAGATTCAGCGCCTATATGGGATTGCAGCGCGTGCAAGGCGAGGACTTTAACCAATATGCTATCGTGCCGGGCCCTGATTTTCTTTTAATTTCTTCAGCGATGCATTACTCATTCAGTAGCATGTTATTTAACTTCATGCATTGTAAACTTCTAGTTTTCTTCCTGTTGTTGATTTTGTCTTGTGGCTTTTCATTTAAGGGGATATATAGTAACTGTGAAATGGAGAAATGGAGACTATCATATCCAGATGTGAGGATACAATGCAGCATACATCTCTACTTTGAAACAAAGGTGGACTCCCATTGAAACTATTTACTATATCTTGACAATAGGATGGTGGACTCCCTGCCATTGTCCATGCCCGCAATGATGGACATATGAGTGTGTATGAAGAACTATACTATACTAATGATATAGGGGAACTCAGAGAAGAGGGAGGGAATTTGGGAGAGGATAAGAGAAATCCCAGGGCCTATGGAACTGTATCATAACATTATAATAATAAAAGAAGTAAAATTAAAAGAAAAATAAAGGAAAAATATGATCCTGAGCCTGGCATGATGGTTCATTCAGCGAATCCGTCCCTTGCAAGTGCATATCGGTGCTGGATCCTATTTTGGTTGCTCCTCTTTCCATCCATCTCCCTACTTATGGCCTGGGAGAGCAGTCCAGGATGACCCAAAGTCTTGGGACCCTGCCTCCGTGTGGAGACCTGGGATGCTCCTGGATCCTGGCTTCAGACAAGCTCAAGTTCAGCTGTTAAAACCATTTGGGGAGTGAACCAGAGGATGGAAGAACGCTGACTCTTCTGCTCTGTGTAAAGCTACCTTTCCAGTAAAAACAAATAAATCTTTAAAGAAATCTGAGTCACTGACATTAAATGGGATTCAGAGTCCAGTGTTATTTGCACAGAAAATGTCACAAACTGATTAATCTGTTTTCAACACATCTTTAAGGTTAAGATTAGAATAGAATATTTCTTAGATCTGTGGGGGATTGATTTTAGGACCTCCTAAACCATCTCGGGAGGATTACAAAATTCAGAGGCTCAAGTTCCTCTTAGAAAATGGCATAGTACTTCCATAGAACATATACACAGCCTCCTATATGCTTTATATAATATCTTAAAACATTGCATATGTATATACTGTGAATGTCACATGATACCCCAGAAAATATGCAACTTTTAATGACTATTAAAATAGTTACATAATATAAACTATAATTTACTTATTATACACAATTAAATTGCTATTGAATTGCTTCTGAACTGTATTGTTTTTATTTTTTCTGTGAATTACAAAATATTCTGAATCCACAACTGGTTGAATCCACTGATGCCAAACCTAAGAATACAAGAGATTGACTGAATCACCATATCTGTAGCTGGAATTGATAAAGGCTAAAGTAAAAGAATATGTTTTTCTCAATATTAAAGCATTTTTAAGTAATTGAACCTAGGATCAATTATACTCATATTCATATAAGGATATACACATTGCTCTATTCCTCATTCAATAAAATTGAAAGATGTATTAGAGGAGCCACTTCAGCAAATAGAACGTGAGAAATACATTACACATTTATAATAATTATAAATTACCAAAAAATTTCTGTAATGATCCAAAATGTCTCATTGGCATATGCAAGTAGTTTTATTCAAGAACAATCCTATGATAGTTAATCAGAAAATACACCCGTTTACACTGAGATACAGATGTAAGCAGATTTTTTCAATCCTGACTCGCACTCTCCTTATTCCCTAGTCTTGCAATGACAGCAAACATTTTACAGAACATTAATATGATATTTACAGAGCATTAGGATGCTGCTTTTTATTAAAATATGACAAGTATAGATGATGGATGGATAGCTAGTTATAGATACACAGAAAATTTACTTCCCAAGGAATTAGAAGACGAATTTATTTTGGTAACAACAGGTTGGAACTTATAGACAGTTTGTGAGACCTATTTTCCATGAACTTCTAGGTTGTTTTAAAAAGATTTATTTATTAGGGGATAGGGAGCACAGAAGGACTTTGCATCCTCTGATCTGCCAGGGACATGGACCAGGCTGAAACCAGAAGCCAGGAACTCCATTAGCTCTCCTGTAAGCATGTCCACTTGGTTTGCTGCATTCCCAGATGTAGGGCACAGCAGCTCATTCCTACTGCTCATCTCTAAACTGAACACAATAAAGTACCTGAGTCTGAGGGCTTACTGCATAGTGAATCATAATCAGTAGTGATGACTTATTGAATAATCTTCCAGGTATTTCTACACTGTGTTCCCTATTGTGGCAGGTAATTAATATGGACATTTGTTATTTGTATTGTTCTTCCTGCTAACATTTCTTTGGGGTCAAATACCTCTGTACAAACAAGTTCTATATACACATGTGAATTCAGATCATAGCAAATATTATCTTATATCTACCATCTGTTAATTGAATTTGCTCAGTAATTGTTAAGGTTGGAAGATAGTTTTGCTATTAAACATACTGTATTTCATCATTCAAATGGCATGTGTTAAGAAATTGAAATATTAGTTTTCAAAGTTTTTAGTGCATTATAAATGTTTATAGAATGCTATATGTAAGTCAAACTCTTGAAATTTAGCAAGAATGTTCATTAAGATAATTATAAATATTATTTGGTTAATTAAGTACTTTTTTCATTACATTGATGCTCTATTAGAAATTTTATATTTCACTCTGAGACCTGAAGATGGGGTAAGATTTGCCTGTGAGGTTGCAAGAGTGAGTATGTTATCATGGCCACAATACAATGTTTCAGATCTCAACAACCTCGAATCATGTAGGCAACAAGCTGTGTTCTGGCTTTAAATAAAATTAAAAAAAAAAAAAAGCATCTCAAACTTCTCACATACTTGGAAAGTAGAAATCACATTTTGAGTGTCAGAAAAGCATATTATTGTAGCCAAGTAGTATTTGAAACTAAAAATCATCGTATATAGAAGAAAGTGGCATATACTTAAGAAAATTATACTTATGTAAATGTGTTCGCTTCAAGACGTACTAAAGACAAAGAATGCGTAGCATTGTTTTCTTGCAAAAAAAATACCCTATTGGGCATTTACAAATTCTCACAGAAATGTCATGTTATAAATATTCAGCTCATTTTGCAGCAAAGCCTGCACCTCAGACTTCGTGACTCAGCTCCAAAGATACCTAAGGGGAAAGACTGCATTTGACATCATGACCATTGATAATCTGCCACTCACACAGCTGGGTGACAGGGTGCAGCCAAGTGCTGAACTGATCCTTCCTGCCTCCAAACTACCCTTGCTGGGGAGTTCTGAGAATGTCTTGTTCTCCCACTCTCAGATGCAGCCTGAAGTTGAGTCACCGTCTTCATTTTCAGACATGGATTTGAGGGGCTTATGCACAGAAGTTTTTATAAATGGCTTATCTACCCAAAGTGTATTTCATTTTATTCTGTCAATCCCCCACACCCTCTCCTCTAAGCTCTGTTCTGAGATGGGAAATGGATGACTCCAATCCTATTGTTTATTTTTGGCTTACAGAGAAAAAAAGTACAGAACTCCCTCTGTTCTGACCATTCTGAGATGTGATTATCTAAAATTCACATTTCTGAATCTCTTGTTTGTTAAAATGTTAAGAAGCCTAGGATAATTTGTGATCTTCACATCTCAAGGTTTTTTTTTTTTTTTTCTCCCTAGTGGCCACGTTCTCCCACAGCACTGAATTTCATGACATTTTGTTGTTTGTAGGAATATGATATTTTCATGGTTTTAAAACCATTATTTGTTTAGGAAGAACATAATGCTTGCTCCATTAAACAATAAATGTTCTTAGTTCAAAAACCCTTTTCTTCCCTTATTTTTCCTTTTCTCTAAAGCTGTAATTGTATCTAACAATTATCATTCTTCCTAACCACTTATTTCTTCCTCTTGCTGCAGTTCAGTAAGCTAAATAGGAAGTGAAAGCAGATTCCAGCAGGCTCAGTGGCTAAATCCTCGCCTTGCAAGCGCCAAAATTCTATATCTGTGCTGCTTCATTTCCAGGTTGCTCCATTTCCCATTCAGCTCATGGGAAAGCAGTAGAGGATGATCCAAAACCTTGGGACCCTACACTGACATGGAAGGTCTGGAGGAGGCTCCTGGCTTCAGATGAGCTCAGCTCCAGTCTTTGTGACCACTTGGGGAGTGAACCAGTGGATACAACATATTTCTTTTTGCTGCTTTCTTTCTATTAATCTACCTTTCCAATAAAAACAAATAAGTTTTTAAAAGAAAAAGAAGTGAAGGCAAAAAAGAATAAAAGAAAAAAACCACAATCATATAAATTAGAAAGATAATTTGTTTATCAATATTTTATTTATTGATTTTTAATATAATTTTATTTTGAATTCTGAATTATGTTGTGCAATTTTGTATAGGCTGGGATTCCACCCTCCAAACTCCCATCCCCCAACAGATTTTTCCCGTTTTACTACAATGGTGTAGTCCTTCATAAGGAATCATAATTCTATTAGTCTCTTATTTGAGTGTACCCCGACATTGTTGGTACCAACAACATCAGAAAGTCCAGCATCCTATTGTCTGTACATGTCCAACAGTTAATTGGGAATCCATCTTTTGTCTGGAAGCAGGGATGCATGTTCCATTATACCCATACATCTGTATAAGACATACCCCAGTACTCCATCACTATACATTTCCATAACTGAGAAGCCATGAAACCAGGTCAACAACTGGTATGAGCTAGAACAGCCACAACAACAAATTACAGCACCATGGAAACACACACCATTGAGTAACCAACACATGGGTGACAAAAAAGGAAACACAAAAGTCTCTTTAGAAAAATGATGCCACTGTGTAATTCCTGAGCCAATGATGAATTCGACAAGAGAAAAGGAATTATTTGGAATACACAAAACTGAAATAAAAAACATCAAAACACATGGGATACAGCCAAACAAGCAAACAACCAACCAAAAAACAGTATTGAAGTTACCCTTTCCATGCTGGTTTCCTTAAATAAGAGAGAACATATGTCATTTGTTTTTTTGTGATTGACTCATTTCACTGAGCATAATGGTCTCTAGTTGGGACCACCTCATTGTAAATGGTATGATTTCATTCTTCTTAATAGCTGAACAATATTCCATAGAGTAGATGTACAACAGTTTCTTTAACCACTCTTCTATGGACGCACATCTGGATTGTTCCCATGTCTTTGCTATTGTAGATTGTGCTGCTGCAAATACAGGATTACAGATCCCCTTCTCATATGCAGATTTTACTTCTATTGGGTATATTCCTAGGAGCGGGATAGCTGGGTCATATGACAGGTTTGTTTGCAATTCTCCAAGCACTCTTCATACTGATTTCTACAGTGGTTGTACTAGCCTAATCTCCCACCAGCATTGAAGGAGAGTGCTTTATCAAAATTTTATAAAACGATACATTCACATTATATCTCTAAGTAGTAATTAAAGAAATTTCTTGATAAAATCTCCATATTTTATAGCCATAGCTATTATGAAATGACTGAAATGAATGGTTTGAGAATTAATTGAGAATGAAATCGTTTCATATTAATGGGTAAGTACCTCAAGGACACCCCCCCATTCTCACAAAAAATATCAAAACCTGCAGAAACTTACGTAAGTTTTATTCAGTAGGTTGATGTCATATTTGTGTAGTAGTGTACAATCTATGTAATCTTCCTCTGTATTTTAAATATCTGCATTATTTATAATACCTAACAAAATACAAATGATTGCTATATTGTTGTGTATCTTATTGTTGTCTCATTTTCTGGTATTTTTAATACATGATTGGAACTGTGTAAAGGGAAATGGTGAAAACAGTGTTGTCTGTACTTTATGTGATTATTAAATATAATACTTGAGAGCAACCTCAATGATTTAAAAAATACTCCTCAATATTTAGGAAGCTTTCGTCAATTGGGATGCCCTGCCATATCTATGTGGAGTCATTCTTATTCAATATTTTTTCTTAAAGATTTATTTATTTATTAGAAAGAAGTTTCATGAGCAAGTCAGAGAGAGGTCTGCCATCTGACTGCACACTCCCCAAATGATTTCAAAAGCTGCTGTAGCTGGATCTGAAGCCAGGAACCAAAAGTTTTTCCAGGTCTTGCATATGGGTACAATGACCCAAGCAAAAGGGCCACCTTCCGCTACTTTCCTAAGCACTGTAGCAGGGAGCTGGATCAGAAATGGAGCAGCCTGTCTCAAACCCTGCTCACATGGGATTGTGATACCACAGGTGGTGGCTTTACCTGCTGTTGAGCTCTGCTGTTCCCCTACTGTTATTTTTTCTGTGTTAAAGTTTTAATAATTTCTGCAAGTGATAAGAAGATACAGTTGATCATAACAAAATG
Source organism: Ochotona princeps (assembly GCF_030435755.1). Classification (NCBI taxonomy): domain Eukaryota; kingdom Metazoa; phylum Chordata; class Mammalia; order Lagomorpha; family Ochotonidae; genus Ochotona; species Ochotona princeps. The sequence continues at coordinate 11,869,866 of NC_080832.1, read as the reverse complement.
ACAATAGTAGAGGTTGGATTATATTTTAGCTTCTTCTTTTAAATTATTGTTGTGTTGAAATGCATTGTTTTCCTTCAGTTGATTTTAGCAGAAATCCCAAATATAAAATTACATCCTGCTTTTATGTTTTGACTAAATAACAAAGTTACAGCTATTTGAAGCTAGGTTATTTCAACTGACAGAGATTTGTGCTATGGGAAGAAAATTATTGTTAGAAGATAGATAATGAACAAAAAATATAACTAAAGTTACATAAACATTATGTTTTTAATAATTTATTAAATTCTTTTTAAATTGATTTTTTAATTGGAAAGTCTGATTTACAGAGAGCAGAGACAAAGATCTTCCGTCCGCTGGTTCACTCCCCATGACCACGACCACTGGTACTAAGCTAATAGCCCAGAGTCTCTTCCAGGTCTCCCAGATGGGTGCAGGGTCCCAAGGTTTTGGGCCATCCTTGACTGCTTTCCCAGGCTACAAGCAAGGAGCTGGATGGGAAGTGGAGTAGCCAAGAAACGAACCAACCAACGCCCATATGGGATTCCAGAGCATACAAGGCAAGGACTTTAGCCACTATGCTACTGTGCCAGGGCCCCACATGAATATTCTTTAAAGATGTTTTATCAGAATAGCATTTAATTTAACAGGTTATTGTACTTAATACTTTTTTTTTGCAGGTGCATAAAGTATTCATTGCAGTAAGTGAGGAAGTAAGAGAGCTCATTCCCCATATACCCATAATTGGTCAACAAATTGTGTCAAGGTGTGATTCAGGAACTCAATTTGATTTCTCTCATGTGAGTAACAGGAACTTAAACACTTGAACTTTAATAGTGGCCTGCCAGGTACTGCAGCAGGAGGACGTGAGTCCATCAACCTACCATCAAGATATATTTAAAAGTTTCATTGGTAGTCTTCCTTTTATTTGGGAGTAGAGGTATATACTGCAACATATCTTGATTTCCTGGCATGTTGAATTCCATTATATAGTTTCTCTTGAGGATATATGTATAATAGATGCTTACCTCCATATCTGTTTATCTTGTATTTTGTGTTATATCAAGGAGAACGTATGATATTTGTGCTTTTAGTATTGCTTTATTTCACTGAGTATAACGGTCTCTAGTTGGGCAGTTCTGCTGCAAATGGCAGAATTTAATTTTTTAAAAATTTTTTAAATGGCTGAATAGTACTCCATGGAGTACTATTCCTCACTAGATGGGAATCTCGTTGCTTTTCATGTCTTCATATTACTTAAAGTCATATACAGATTCAATGCCATCTCTATCAAAATCACAACAGCATTTTTCGCAGAGACAGAAAAGATGATACAAAAATTCATTTGGAAATGAAAGACACCACAATAGCCAAAGCCATCCTGAAGAATAAAAAGCCTGATGAATACATAAATCTCAGACCTCAAGACATACTTCAGGGCAATGGTCATCAAATCAGTCTGGGACTGGCACAGAAACAGAGCAGAAGGTCAATGGAACAGAACAGAAATCCCAGAAGGGAGCCCATACATGTACATCGGACTAATCTTCAACACGAGAACCGAAAATAATCCAAGAAAAAAGTTTGGTCTCTTCAACAAATGCTATTGGGAAAACAGCCTGCAGAAGTAGGAAGCAAGGCCCCCACTTGTGATCTTATGCAAAAATCAGTTAACTTTGTAATAAAAATCAGTTCTAAATTGATGAAGGATCTATTTTTTTATTATTATTTTTTTTATTTTTATTGTATTGTTGTTGACAATCTTTACATAGTTAATTACAGTTAAAGGAAAAAGAAGGAAAAAGAAAAAAGGTTTAGGGGTATAGGGAAGTGGGTAATGCTATTATGTCCATATTGTTTCCATCATGTATCTGAGGTAAAGGGGGATATTGAGGGAGAAGCCCCACCCGGTTTCCCGCCCACCCTAAGTCCCGGATGTGGGGCATGCTCTGAGATATGTGCTCGAGTAGTGTTAATAGTTCTCCAGTTATGAATCGCTGCCAGTTTCGCTCGATGAGGTCGTCCACCGATTGATATGGTCCATCATAAAGTCTCCGTTTGCCCCATAATTTGCTGCCAACATATAGCTGAGATGAATGATTGTCTTGTTCTGTCTTCTGTCTTTTCTTGGTTAGAGTTCTGAGTCCAGCAGTTCAATTGGGGAGATCTCCAAAGATACTTTGAGGTATTCCCAGACTAGATTCTTATATGTTCTAGCAAGCACAGGGCCCGGCACAGCCCATCACCCCGATCAGCTGGTGGTTGCAATTGCTGGTTTGGTTCTGTTTTCAGTCCCGAGTTGCACTGGAACCAATGGGTGTTGCAGTCCAGTCTGGTTCGGCCCTTACATCAACCAGTGGGAGCTGCAGCCTAGTAGGGGCGACCCACAATAACCCCCACCAAGCCCGCCCCCTACCCTGGTTTGCCAGTATGTGTAGCAGAAGACCAGTCTGTCCCCCATCCCATTTGGCTCTGGTACTTGTCAATGGGTATTAAAGCTTAGTTCTATCTAACCAACTCAACCATCCAGCCTTCACAGATGTTGTTGAGTGCCTCTCTAGCCATCCCAGCCCCCGTCCTAGTTTTCATGCCCTCCCACGGGAATAGTGACCCAAGAAGGGGGAACCCTAAAGGGATCAAGGATCAGGAATCATGGCACGATTAGAGGGAAGTACAGGAAGCACTCTACAAGATGTAAAGGCATTGGTAAAGACTTCTTAGAAAACTTACTCGAAACATGGGTAGTCAAAGCCCAAATAAACAAATACTCAATCTACTTTTCTCACCTGAATTGTAAATGACCCACCTGTTATCTCAAGTTTTCTCTGGGCTTTACTGTTGCACTGGAAATTGGACATCAGTGTGATAGTTGAAAAGTGACCATTTTTACCCTTCTAGTGTGAACCAAAGAACATTTTGAAAGAAAAGACTGTGGCCAGAACTGAGGCATGGTGGATAAAGTTCTAGGGTCCCTGTACCCACATGGCAGAGCTGGCAAAAGTGCCTGGCTCCTGGCTTTAGAAGGAGCAACCTCTTGTGCTTGTGGCCATCTAGGGAGTGAACCAGTAGGTGGAAGAATTCCATTTCTCTTCTTTTCTCTCTCTCACTGTGACTACATCTTTTGAATAAATAAACCAATAAATAAATATAATATAATATAATATAATATAATATAATATAATATAATATAATATAATATTTTTAGACAGGTAAAAATGATTTTCGTGTATTTGTGCTTACTGTTTACTCATGTTTCCCTCACCACTGCAAATAGCCAACAAGTGCCTCTTAGAAAGAGAGAGCTCATGTTTGCTGAAAACTTTTGATACAGTCCGAAATTGGACAGTGCCATTGATCTGGTGTTACCAATGTGATGATTGTTGAGAACATGTGTGAATGGAGGATCATGTGGTGAGCTGGAAAGCAAGTACACAGGCCAATTTCAACTCTTAACATTTCAAGCTCACGTTCAACTCTTTCATTAGAACAACTATCTGAGGTCATGCCCCAGGAGACCTACAGACACCGGCCTGGACCTACATCCTAGATATCGTAGTTAGACTGCCTTGCCACCTACAGTTCATTCACCATTATCATTTGCCTATTGAAAAACAGCAGAATTTATTGCACAGGCTTCAAATGCATTTGCCTTTAGGAGAAACAAACAAATCCTTCAAACTGCACCTTACATTGTGGTTATTCATACAGAGGAGATATGTAAGGTTCCTGCTTATCTGTATCACACCTGGAACATTCTGTCAATATATCTAAATGCGATGTTCCTTAATATCAAACATGAAAACTTGAAGCAATATCCTCATTTAGCAACTACACCCCCTCACCTGGCTTTCACCTAGTGGAATACTTGACCTTTGCTGGTCAGCATGACTTGATCGTTAAAGGTATGAGTCTGGAGAACAGATGGCTCGTGTTTACACCATGATCCATGGGGATTTTGAACATGTGCTTTATTTCATAGGAAAGGAAAAACAACGTTCCCTCACTCTTCTGAGTTCTTAGCTGGGACTCCTGATAACGAAAGGCAGATTCATTCAAAAAACAAAACAAAATGTGTGCACCTCCAGAGTACATGAGGAATGACTCCAAGAACTGTGGGTAGATAAAGTGAACATTAGCTTTCACCCTATGTTTAAATACAGTTTTCTGAAATAGTGAAGGAAGGAGGCGAGAAGAACAAGAACGGACACCAGCCCATGTGGCCTGTGTGGAGATGCTCCTGCATGTGTAATGTCTATTGATTCACTGATTTTTCTCTCCAGAGAGATAGAGAGAAGTAACCTCCTTTCCTTAAAGATTAGAAACATATTTAGCATAACTCTGTTGGAGTCTGATAATTTATCACATTGAAATGTGAAAAACAGACTTTGACATTTTGTGAATGACTTATTATTTATGATCCATTTTCAAATTATTATATATGTACGTGCTCTGCCCTTCAGCACAGATAAAATTATTAATTTTTTCTCTAGGGGTAGTCTACATATTATGTGTGTTTGTCTCATTAATAATTCATTATCCAGATCTGAATTGGCTTTTAAATGTGTCAGTAAGTATAAGATAAAATGGTTCTATTATATGTTTTTGATATTTGTAAATATTAATTTGCTCTTCTCTTTTTGGCGGGAGAGTAGGAAACCACATGAAAATAATTTCACTTTGTTTCCAACATGTAAAAAAAAATCTTGAAATTCTAGAACAAATGTTGGAAGACCTTTCCTTTGTATTTAGTTCCGATTAGCTTTAGAAAGAAGATGAAGGCAGGAAAGATGAAATGAAAGTATTCACTGAGGGTGAAAGTTGCTTTTTGCCATCAAGTAGGTCAATTTATATTTAAAGACTCAAAGTCAATTGCATATGTATTTTTTCTCAAATACTGAAAAAGACATTTGTAGCAAGTTGAAACCTGTAATTAATCTTTTGCTTTTTGAAAGTTAGTCTCTTTCATCTCTGTTTCATATTCCAACAAAGTCAGGAAAATAAAATGTTCGTCTCTCTTGACATTACGAAAGCTCTAGAGATGTCTTTAATAAAACATCAAAGGAAGCATTTATCAAACAGGTAATAGGTAAGTATGATTTCAAAGTTGAAATAATAAATGTCACTGCATGCTTTTAATTGAGCTTTATTTGAATTGAAAATGAATCTTGTAATTGTCATATGTCTATGTATATAGTTATACATATATACTATAACTATATATACATATATAATTACTATGTATATGTATATAGTAATAATCAACTATACTGTATAGCTGATTATTAGCAAATTATCTATACCATTATTATACCTGAAATACATCAAATACAGTATTTCTTCTGTATTTCTTTTTTAGTTTAATGAAAAGTGCCTATAAATTTATTACAATGAGTGCATACTTATAGTCTCATAAAATCCCCACTAAAAGATATTTTAGAAAAAAAGAAACTTAAGTAAAAAAAAGTGTCCAAATGCAAACAATTTGGGTTAAACTTGATTTTAAAATTTATTTGCTTGAGTAGAAAAGAAGAGAATACACAGACAGACAGACAGACAGACAGAGTTCATTCCCACCCAGTGGTTCACTTCCAAACTGTATGGGATGGCCAGAAAACAAACCTGCAGATCAGAAATGCAGTCCAGGGCATTAGATGTATGACAGGAACCTAAGCATTTGAGCCATATCCACTGCCTTACAGAGTCCACATTAGCAGGAAGCTGAAATTAGAAGCTGGACCAAGGAATAGGACCCAGGGGCTTTTTTGTGCCATGTGCACCTCCTAAATGTAGTCCTTAGTCCATTCTCCTACAAAAGCCTTTTCCCTGAGTCCTGCACACCTGCACACCACACAGGGCATGACTGGAGATTTCTTCAACTCTCTCAAAAGCATCCCAACTGCAGGCTTCTAGTATATATATATACCTCCAAACATCTAACTTCAGGTTTATTAGTGAAGTTTATAACATTTAAGAGGCTTATGTAAACTAAGAGTCTACAGTTGGGATATTTTTGAGAGGGTAGAAGGCTTTTGTAGAAGAATGGCTTTTATTATATAAAGAAAGATTTCAAGAATACATAACAGAATTTATAGCCCCCTATTTAATAATGTGTCATTGAAGATGTAGAAAAGTAAGATCATGCTGCAAATGGTGAATTTTTAGTACCCATGGGTACTGCCCCTTCCTGTTCATTTATTTCAGGGAACCAGCCATTCCCCGCCGCCCTTATTTGCAAATGGAAGAGCTGGATGGAGCTCTGGGCTCCATCCCGGGTATTGTGGCAAATTAGGGAGGGCACCAGTGATGAAAGAACTCTCTTCTTGTCTCTACTACCCTATATAACTGTCTTTCAAATAAAAAATAAATCTTTAAGAAAAACAGCACATATTTTTCATAATTCTATACATCAGTAATCTTGATGAGCTCTCACCGGAAGACTGAGGAAAGAATTCACTTCCAGCTCACTCAGGTTGTTGGGGGAATCTAGCTCCTTGCATTGTCAGTGGCCAGCAGCCCCAAACCCCAGGTGTCATCCATTTGATCCCTCGCAGTGGTCTGTAACAGCTTAGAGCTAGCAATGACATGCCAAGCCTTTCATTATGAAACCCATCTGGCTTCTATTTCTGCTATCTTTCCTGTTTCCTCTGATAGTATCTATCTGATTCAGCCAGATAAACCTCTGTCTTTAAGTGTTCTAATAATTCTAGTCTGTAAACTTTGTTAACCTTTTGTGATACAATAAAATATATTAACAGGTTCTGTTATAGAATGGAAACATTTGCAGAGTCAATGTATTTACCGCACAAATCATTTTATCACCTTAGCCAAATCAAGGTCTCATAGTCATGAATACAATATTAAAAATATTAGGTACTCATGTCACTAAGACAAAAACAATGCTAGACTACATAAACAATATTAGCTACTCAAATTCGCTAGATGAAAGTCTACTATATGGAAATCAGGACATTTTTCAGGACCCTATTATTGACACAAACACCATTTCTAACGTGCATTGTCCTTTCCCAGACCCTCTTGAAAGCAGCACTGGATGAGGCCAGTGCCAAGAAGACAAATAAATACTCCAGCAGACTAAGCCTAATGAGCAATTTCCTGTACAGTCCATGGAAAAATAGTCATTAGGAAGTGCACTTTCTGCTTTTGTTTTGCTTTCACTATGAAAGAATTCCCTCTGTGGCTTTTTAAAGATGATGAAATAGGGACACACAGCAGAGAAATAAACCTTACTCATGCTCTGTTCTCACTCTCTCCTCCTCTGTAACTTTCCCTATGGAATTCGAGAAAGGAACCAACAGGCAAACGAGACATTTATGAGCCCTCCAGCTGACAACTGCATGAGTTCTTCATTGTCTTCTGTCATACTTCTACTGTATTTCAGGTGCATTAATACCTTTAAAAATTTTCTCCAAAATTTACCAGATCATACTATTTCTACCTTGATCAGTTCTACCTTAATCAACAATTGGGATGTCAGAGAATGAACTTTCTATCATCATCATTGTTAAATGTCATAAATGTGCTTGATAGGTTTCATTTGATTGTTTTCAGTGACCTCTCAGTGACAAAAGGGCAAATATAGAGAAACTTCCATTTGACAAAGGTAAATTATAATTCAGACATGGTGAAGGATGAGGAAAAGGAGCTATTAATTAACAGTTTTTTTAAGAAAATGAGTAATTATGATATAAAATTTCATCATATGAAGAAGTTCTCATAACAAGAAACTCTAAATGTCAACCGTGAGCAATGTTGAAGCTGTTTATTTAAACCTGACTTAAAGAGATTATGAGATATTTTGCTTGCCATGACCAAAAGAGCAAATGCTGAAAGGAAATGATTTTGTATTATGTTCCCACAGAGAAAAGAGTAGGCAGGTCAATAGCTAAAAATTATGAGATTTATTTATTTCCCAAGTGAACCAAAGCAATTAAATAATTCCTTCTTTCAAATACCTTTAGGATATAACAAATATTCCATTATTATTACTTGCTGGAAAATCGAGCACCTTTTAAAATCGTCTATTTCAAAAACTCATGTTTTCTGATTTTTGGGGGGTGGGGGAGTAAAACTTCATTATATAAAATAAAAAGGTATTCCTAACCATTAATGTAGAAGACAGAGCATGTAACATACTCAAGCATGATTTGTAGTGGACATGGTGCAGTTGGGAAAGACTGGAAGAGAAGCAATAAATGAAACTACACCATGCACAGTCAAGATCATTAGCAATTCCCTTTGCTCCTGAATGAACTTTTCCTCAAAAGTCTTCAAGCTCATTAGGAAACTCTTTCTTAGTTTTCTGTTTCATTTTTCCTAGAGGAATTCCATTTGTGGGTTTTTATAAGTAAGATTAACATGAAAACGTGACAAGCAAAGAAATAAACCCTTATATCCTAAACATTCAGACAAAAACAACTTATTAATGTTTAATTCCCCTTCTCCTTTATTTCTGACTCTGGCTTTAACATTTCCTATTTTTAGGAAATTATTATGATCTGATTTTTAGCTTATCAATAACTCTTCTTTGGAAATCTTTAAGTGGTTAACCAATGTTGGCAGCAAGCATTTTCCACTAATGGGGTACATTACAGATGTCACTTATCCCTATTCAGATAGTGTAAAGTGTCTTATTACTTTATGTTCTCAAGCTTGATTTCTCTCTTAATGGACACTCCTTTTTTTTTATGAAGATGAAGTTTTGACCAACTGTACCATTTTCTTTCTGAAGAACTTAATTTACCATTGCTTGCATCTAGGTTGTCTGCTGACAGATTTCCTCAATTTTTGTTTGTTTGTTTTATTTTCTTCACTTTTTGAGTGTACTTTCCAAGGATACAGAGTTCTATTTTTGTGATGTAGCACATCAAACATTTCATTCTTCTAGTTTGCATTCATGGTTCGTGAAGATAAGTCAATTAAATCCTTATTTAGTCATTCCATAGGCAAAATGGTTCCTTTTCCAAAGCTTATTATCTTTGATGAACATAGATAAAAAGAGTAATAACAAAATACTAGTGAATTGATTCCAAAACCACATCAGAAATATCATATTATATATCATAGTGAAGAGGAGTTTATCCTAAATAAGTGTTAATCAACATTCATAAATCAATAAAGGTTATACAGCACATAAACAGAATAAAGAACAAACAGCATAGTCATTTCTATCTATATGGAGAAGGTTGTGATAAAATTAACCACCACTGCATGATAAAAACACTTCAAAAATTCAGAATAGAAGGAAAATATCACGAAATTATTATGGCAATATATGATAAAATAGCAACCAATCTCATACTGAATGAGGACTATATGAAACATAAAAATCCTGCACACCAAAAAATAAGAGTTAAAAGATGTAAAACAGACCTGAAAAAGAATATTGCAACATGTCTATCTGACACAGGATTTATAACTAAACTATATTAACAACTCGAGGCATTCAACAACTAAAAAGCAACCACTCCAGTTCAGAAATGAGTGAAGTAACTCAGTAGACAGCTTTCAGAGAATACATACACCCACTATACGAAAGAACACTCAACGTCACTAGTCATCAGACAAACGCAAATCCAAACCACAATGAGATGCCACGTGACCCACAAAAGAGTGGCTGCGACTCCAAAGACAGTAACCAGTGCTGGTGCGAACCTGGAGAAAGGGAATGATCTCTGTACTACTTGTGGAAATGCAAATTGGTGCAAATGCTGTGGAAACCTGAAAAATGAAACCACTTCAGGGGGACAACAATTATGCATTTTTCTTGAAATCCAGAAACAGACTTAACATATGATTCAGCCATCCAGCTTCTGCAAATATACCCAAAGAGTACCAAAGAGATGCCTGCACCGCCATGTTTATAACACACTATGTATTCAGCTATAAAATAAACAAAATTTGGGCCTGGCGCGATAGTGTAATGGCCTCGCCTTGAACGCGTCAGAATCCCATATGGACGCCAGTTCTAATCCCAGCAGCACCACTTCCCATCCAGCTCCCTGCTTGTGGCCTGGGAAAGCAGTTGAGGACAGCTCAAAGCCTTGGGACCCTGCACCCGCGTGGGAGACCCGGAAAGAAGTCCTGGCTCCTGGCATCGGATAGGCGCAGCAGCGGCTGGTGCGGCCACTTGGGGAGTGAATCATCGGACGGAAGATCTTCCTCTCTGTATCCTCCTCTCTGTACATCTGCCTTTCCAATAAAATAAAATAAAAATCTTTAAAAATAAGCTATGGTTCATCTACTCCATGGAATACTACTCAGGTATTAAAAAAAACAAATGCAATTCTTTGTGGCCAAATGGGCCAAACTGGAAACCATAATGCTAAGGGAAATGAGCCAAAAGGTCAGATACCACATGTTTGTGTTAATTTAAGAGGATATGATGTTATATAAAACATGTTATTTCATGTATATTATGTTATATGTTGTGTGTAAACTAAAACTGAATTGACAATAAGGTGATCACAGAAGATGGTTAAGAAATTGCAATTGTTTTTAACATACTGGTTACTCAATACTATAACTATTAGATACGCAACGAAGTTAATTGTTGCTGAGGGTATGTTGGAGCCTTTAACTGATCGGGTTCATAATCTGATGGTTCTGCCCTCGGACCGGACAGGGTCTCCCCAGGAAGCCGAGGAACTAGACTGGACTATAAGATGTTGGACTCTATGTTTAGTTTATGCTTGTAAAGAAGGAATCTCAACTGTACTTGATCAGTGGATATGCAACAAGGTGGAATATTCCACATGGGGGGAGGGCGGGAGGAGCGGTGGGGTGATTCCCAGTTCTAACGAAACTGTATCACGTAATACAATGTAATCAATGAATAAAAAATAATAATAATTAAAAAATAAATAAATAAAGCTATAAAGGAAAAAAATAAACAAATAAATGAAATTTTACCATTCCATCAAAATGGATGCAACTGGAAGACATCATGTTTAATGAAATAAATCAGGGAAAGAAAGACAAATATTGCATATTATTTATATGTGGGAGTTAAAACTAAAAAATAAAAAAGGAAAGTAACTCCTGTATGTATCAATATTGCTGCAAATGTACTTTTGTCACATTTTGTTTTATGTCCTTGCCATCAACGGTAGAGAATGCTAGACTACAATCTTTTTAATGATGTGTGATTATTTTAAAATAGGCTGTGTATAGGTGAAATGCTTATAATTCTGTTTTATAATTGTTGATAACTTTTGCCCCTATGATTGCTGAACCAAGGTATCTAGAGTCTTTTAATTTCTGATTTAGATTTCTGATTTAGTGTAAACGTTAAACTTTGATGGAAATGCTATTTACATGGCATTACAAAAACTAAAAATGAAAAAAGAAATAAAGAAGAAAAGAAGGGAGAAAAATGGTTAAAGGAACGGAGGGAGGCAGAAGGAGAGAGAGAGAGGAGATAGAACAGGAGCTAGATGGGAAAGCCATTGGATACTTAACATTGTTTCTTTGAACTACATTGAACTTGTTCTCTTTGTATTAATGATGCATACACTAAAGATAAAGTATCAGAAAAAATAATGAGATAAAACAAAAAATCAAATTGATACATGTATGTTTTAATAAATGTGTTATAAAGCAATCTTATCATTGTGTCAGCATTTGCAGAGTTTACTTGCAACAAACTAAGGCAAGCATTACATCCTATGGAATCACTGTCATTCGCACAAACCACAGAGCTTTTCATTCATTCAACTGTCATTATATAGTGCATATATATTTTCATCTCTTCTTACATGCTTACTTTCTAATAAATTTTTTTTCCATGTCATCAATCTCTTTAATTCCACAAAAGGAAACAGAAAGAAAACATAGAGGCAGAATTCTAAACACAGTGAAACTTTCTGTCTGAATATGTTTGGTTTCTTCTCGACTCTTTAGATTTTATCAATATTCCCAAAAATACCCATTTTGGTATTTGTAAAATAAAATTCTTTCACTTTGAGGTGTTTCATTAAAGTTCAACTACTGATGCAATAATATGATATTGTATCAATATGAATTTGTTAAAACCATGTAAACAATATGTATAAGTGTTACTAAAATGCTAGGCTAGTTCCCAGTATCCACTTGTGAGTCATTTACAGTCAAAACTCTTCAGAACTTAATATGAAGTTAGTAACAGTAGCTTATCAACCACATAATATTACATAAGACTGTATGTTAATATCTGTATTCCCTTTACATGGCTAATGTTGATCATATGATAACAGTATTGATCATAAGTTCTGATTAGTTAGCCATTCAAAGAAAGAAGAAATCGATACGTTACATAAGTATTAAAATAATCATTCATCCTCTGCTTAGGAAGATAAAAAAATGCAGTGAAAAGTGTGAAAGTATAGATTAGGGAAATTTTCATTTATTATTTCATTAAATATATCTGTAAAACCAGTTTCTCTTTCTGCACCTCTGGGACTCCCATAGCTTTTATATTTGGCCTCTAAATAGTGTCTTTCAATTCTTGAATACTCTTTTTTGGCCTGATCCAGCTTTGCTTCCAGCTTTTTGTTTGCTTCCCCCTAATGACAGGAAATACCTTCCAATTCTGAGATTCTTTCTTCTACTTGCTTCATTCTATTTTGGAGACTCTCCACTGTATTTTTAATTTGCTCTACTGTGTTCTTAATTTCTGATATATCAGCGTTGATTTGCTTTATTGCTGCTATTTCTTGTGTAGCATATTCCTTAACTTCTTTGAACTCTTGTATGTGCTTCTCGTTGTTAATCAGAATCTTGAAAATGGGTTTTCTGAATTCTGTGTCCCCAGTTTTCTCGATGTCTTCCTCAATGAACTCTCAGGTGGGCATAGGGTTTCATTTCTTTGCAGGGGAGTCTTCAGTAATATTGATTTTGCCTTTGTCTCTTCTTTTGCTCTTGATCATTGTACTTCTGGTTAGCAGAGTCTTCTCCTTGGGGCAGGTTTCTAAGCTGTGTCACCCACAGGTCTACAGTTCAATTTTGCTTATTGCCCTTGGTACCCAGCTGTTTGCTTGCAGCCACTTGTGCCACTGCTCCAGCAAGTTCCAGGTCTGAGTTCTTATGTTAGATTTCGACCGTGGTCTCCTAGCCCCAACTCCTGGCTCACGAAGCTCCACCTTCTGTGCTATCATGCTACGGTCGTACTGTTGTCTGTATGACCTTTCTCCTGCTTCCAGTTGGAGCAGGTCTCAGGATTAGGGAGAAACCAGATATCCTGTATAGCTAGTTTGTTGGTGATGCTGATCTTGCGGGAACCTGTTGGACATTAGGTCTGGGTGCCACACGGACCTATTTTGACCTGTACGATGCCACAGTCAGTGCAATCCACTGAACTCGGTGAGTTCTTGCGAGCTCTACACATGCGCAATTCACTGTTGTCCCTTGTAGTCCTAAAGCTATTGCCACAGTTTACACAATGGCACCTACTAGAGTTCTTGATCTGCTGGCCATCATGTCTGAGGGCTACCCAGACCTGTCTTGTGTGGAACCTGTAGAATGTCACGTTGATGCAGTTCACTGAGTCAAAAATGAGTTCACTCCCAGCTCAGTTTACGCTCAGTCCTTTCCTTTGCCTTTGTTTCCTTAGGCAGAATGGCACACAATTCAGCTCTGGGAGGCTTTCTGGGCTGTGAAATCCACTCTGTTCTCACACTGCCAGTCTGGGATCTGCTGCTGTGTCTCTGCTCCTGGTCAAATTAAACAGACCAGCAGGACAGACAGTTCTTTGCCTGAGCTCACCTCCCAAGCTCCCAGTGAAAGTCCCTTCCTGCCTGGTTGCTGGTGGAGATTCAGCTGCTGGTGGAGTTCAGATCACCGTTAGCTGAATGTCGCAGAAATATCAGTCATTGCAACACCACACCATTGTGTCCATTGCTTTCCTGTGTCTCTCCGTCTCCAGGTACCCCTCTGCTGTTGTTCTGTTCTCTCTTATATCCTGGAATGTGTCCTCTCTGCTTCATCCTGATTAAATGTTTCTCTGTCCATTTAAACGTGTCCTTACCCTATTCCGCCATCTTGATTCTCTGTTATTATTATTATTTTATTTTATGACACATTTCCATAGGCTCTGATATTCCCCCAACCCCTTCCTAAGCCCTCCCCCCATATTAATCTCCTCTATATTACTACAGTAGTACCTCATTCTGCTATGCCCTCTGTTTTGAAAATTTATTTTGTTCTAAATATCATATTTTCTCCTCTCCTGAATTTTTAAAAAAGAATAATGGTTGGAAAATTGTAACTATTTAGTGGGTAATACTAAAAGTGCTACAATGTTAGTAAAAATGGCCTGAAAAGCATTAGGGCAAGAAAAAGTGTTTAACATAAAAATGATACTGCAAAGCTATTTATTATATAATTTCTTTTGCATAGTGAGCACTGAACCTTGCAGAATTTAGCCCAATTCATGCAATTTTAACATTAAATTAAAATCAATCATGAAATTACTAACGTTTGATATAAGTTGGTTGAGAGAAACAGTTTAATTTTACCATAACATCTTTCATTCTAAAATTATCAGATTAATTCAAATGTTATCTCAGAATAGCTACAAAAAAAACATGCTTTCATGCAACACTAAACATATGACACAAATTTTTAGAATACTGAAGCATCACTCTACTACATCATTTTGCTTTGTTTTGTTGTTGCACAATGGCAAAAGGGGTTGTGGTAAGACATGAGGAGGAAAATAACATAAGCTTCAGAAAGAACAAGATGTGGTATGTTAGGAATGTGAAATTTTAGTATTGACACACAAAACAATTGGAAGTTGTTACAATGCATACAATAGTATGCAATTGAAGAAGCTGTCAACAGCTGTCAACCCTATCAAGGATTGAAGTCCTATGTCATAATTATAACACTGAAATGACTTTGTAGATGAAACATGCTTATGCTTTATTGTACAAGAAGTCTTATGTTTTTAAAGCAAATAAAGGTGTTTAAAAAAAAAAACACTGAAATGAAATCTTGAGCTATTTTTTTAAAGGAAAACAGTTGAGGTCCACTTACTTACAGCAAAAACCTCCATACCCATACACTTACAGAAAGTATTGCGTGACCATTTAAAAAAATTGTGCTAAGAAAGAAGTGACATACAATTTATGCTGCTTACCATCTTTTAGTTGTAGAATGCTCTAATATTAAATGTATCATTAAATATATTCACATTGTGCAGCTATCACTGCTAGCTATCTCCAAAATATTTTTATCCTGTGAAGCTAAAATTGCTTCATTTCCATGAAGATTAATAGATGTTATATATTCATGATACTGATCTTTGTGATTATGCAAATGTTGTATCTTCCAAAATACGCTGCATCTTTACAAATTCTAAGAATATCGTGTGATTTTAAAAATTCACCTTTCATAAAATGAAAATGATCAGTCATTTAAATTGTTTAAAAAGGTCTGTGCCTTGTTTAAGTATGTTTGCTATTCCAAGATTTATGAAAATATTCTCCTTTGTTCCTGAAAATTTTTAGAGTTGTATTTCTTACTAATGATCTTTATATCCTCTGTTCTTTTTGAGGAAATTCTTAGAAGTTTCTTAAACTCATGTCAACTAATATCCAGTCTCCAGAAATTTATGAAAGTGTGCCCTTCCCGAACTTAAAATAAAATAATGTCCTCAAGAGGACATTTCTCCAAAGAAGAGATTTAAATTGCCAATAGACTACAAAAGATGCTCAGCAAAAGGAATCATGAGAAAAATGGAAATCTTGGAATACTTAAAATCTTCTACTAATCTTTATGAAAAGATAAGAAATCAATGAACAAACAGACCAAGAACATGAAAAGTGTGCTCAGCATAGGAAGCATAAAGAGTCCACAAATAAAAAGAAATATGTGCAGTTCTGTTGATCAAGGAGATGTATGGCATAACTAAAAGGCGATATAGTATTAGAGTTACTGAATTGTTAGTCTAAGGAAAACATTTTTGTTCCAGGCACTATTAAAGAAGCATGCTTAGGATCCATTGTCAAAAATCTTCATTTTTCCTTTAAGTGGAATCTTGGGAGTGCCTAGTGAAAGAGAAAGTGATTGGTGTTAACATGGCAATGTAGATTTCACACAACTGTCCTTCATAAATTGCCTTCAGTTTCTCTTCATTCAAACTCCTGCGTTGGCATTCATGAAAACAAATATGTGCCTTACCTGTTATCGGATCATAGTTCCCTGCTGAAAGTGTTAATTACATTAAAGTAATTAACATGATTGGTAGTAGCACTGAAGGCTGTAATGTTAACAAAGTGGAGCTGTTGCATCCTTACCTCATGCAAGGACCAATGATGACAATTAAATGATGAGTATTAGTCATGATTATATTGAATAAATTTTGTTTGCCATTTCACTTCCTCAGCAATATTGTGAATACATTTTGCTTTTTGTACAAACTTAAAGAGTAACATTTAACCTCATAGACCAGTAAAAGTTGAAAACAGTAATACTTAGAATCATGCATCTATTAATATAGTTTTTATTGTTTTTATGAAACCTTGACTTCTTTGTTATGAAGAATTTAAGCATGGCTGCAAACATAAAAATATGATTTTAAAACAATATCCTTCACACCAAAATCTTTAATCCATTTTAAAAACTTGTATATGCCTTAGACTTGGCAAAAGTTATTTTTCATTTTTGTAAAGAAATGAGTTTGATCAATATTCATATATGTGGGCTATACTGAGAAGTTCTTAGTCTGCATTAAATGAGAGTTAGTGCTGTATAAACTTGAAAACAGAGTTAGACCCTATGCATGTGAGCAAATATCTGTGTTTTTTGTCTGCCTTGCAGAAAAACAAACAAGTACAATTCCTTGCATTGGTACCTCTCCCAGTATAGCATGTATGTGAAATCTGATGAAATTACACCATCATTAAGCAGGAAAATAAGGGTTTTGTGGCCATCACAGACATTGAATGTTCTTAGCGAGTGCATGACATGATAGGGAGAATAGAAAGCTTTTCAATATAGCTTCTTCTCACAAGCTCAAGCTTAATGGGTAACAAAATTAGAGCTTGCTTAATTAGTGACAGACAAAAAAAAAAAAAAAAAATCAATAGAGCTGTAAAGTAGCAGGGACCCAAGTTACCCAGTCACTGATCTAGGTTCTCTCAGGGTACATATTAGCAGTGAATCACATGGGAAGTGGAGGTGAAACTCAAACTCACCCGATATGGGATAAAATTACCCAAAGACATAGCTAAATTACTTGCCCAACAACACATGTCCTACACACAATTTAGACTCTGAGTTTAGTTTTAGCGATCTGAACCCTATTGTTGCAAGAGATACTGGCTTTTATTTCAGAGTAGTCATGCAAGCGTTCTGATATAAAAGTTGATTTTTAACTTCCTACATCCAACCAAGTTTTTCAGAATACTTTGAAGCTGTGAACTGAATTCATTATTCACTTTATTTTCAATAATAATATTCTATGTGAGCAATTAATTGTCCAATACACTGTGAATTATTAGTTATGTAACAGTTTCATCAATGGGTACCATTGAGATATACTCATGTGTACATACACATATAAACACACACACTTTTACCTACAGACATAGCTAAAAATCAGTATTCTTACAACTGGTATAAGAATCAGTAATGCCTTTAAATAAATCCGATTAGAAAATCAATTCCAAGTGACCCAGGTCTAAAACTACACCTATTTTTAGTAATTCTATTCTCCTGGAATAACTTCTGGTTTTCATCTCACTATCAGAGTTTGAACATGGAAACAGCACAATTACGAGTCATATGAAATGAATTTATTCTCAAGATTATGGCTTTCACAGTTTAGGAGCTGGTTAAGAATTTCTGGGAGGTTATGGCCTCTATGCTGGGTGGAGGGTTTGTACTTACGAAGCTCAGTTGGCAGTTGGGAATAATGTCAGCCATGTGACAAAGTGGGAACATGTTGGGTTCCGTGCAGTGGATGTGGGGGACACGAGGGTGTGAGGAGTATTGTTCCATTGTAGGCAGAGCCTCAAGGAATTTCCTGCTGTATGGCAGGGTCCGGTGGATGTCTCCACAACCACCTGAATGCAGCTCCACCTTCCTTTGCATAGATATGGGACCACCCTGTGGAAGAATTCTAATCCATCCAGGCATTGTTTGCTACTGTGAGGCTGGCTTTTTACACAATGTGAGCTTGGAGGTTAATGTCAATATTAATGCCTTACAAAAGGGCCTTCTATTGTTCCTACTGTCTTGGCTGTCCCCATTGAAATCATGCTAATCAAGGGACCTATATTTAGCGTTTCATTCTTTCCTTTATCTTTAGGTTCTCCTTTTCTTTGTGATACAAGATTAAGTTGTAGAATAAGAATTGTAGCAGGAACTTCCATTTTTGGGGGGTAAAGCAGGTGGCAGGGTTGTCCTTAGAAACACCCACTTAGGGCCCGGCGCAGTGGCCTAGCGGCTAAAGTCCTCGCCTTGAAAGCCCCGGGATCCCATATGGGCGCCAGTTCTAATCCCGGCAGCTCCACTTCCCATCCAGCTCCCTGCTTGTGGCCTGGGAAAGCAGTTGAGGACGGCCCAATGCATTGGGACCCTGCACCCGCATGGGAGACCCAAAAGAGGTTCCTGGTTCCCAGCATCGGATCAGCGCAGCACCGGCCCATTGCGGCTCACTTGGGGAGTGAAACATCGAATGGAAGATCTTCCTCTCTGTCTCTCCTCCTCTCTGTATATCCGGCTTTCCAATAATAATAAATTCTTTTAAAAAAAGAAAAGAAAAAAAAAAAAAAGAAACACCCACTTGACCATGACGTGGAAAGTCTGAACCAGAGTTTGACTGATTCTGCTTAAATAAAGCGGACTGCATTATTGCTGAGTCCAATGATCAAGGAATCCTAGTGGTCCGACTCTTTCTTTATTCTTTCTGCGCCTCTTCCATGCACCCTTCAGGAGTTCCGAACCTGGGCTGGAGCTGACTGTAGCAGGAACACACAAGAGAATCCATCATTTGAACTGATATCATGAGGATAGTGTAAAACTCATTTCTACTTCTCATGACTTCGAACGACAATATTGTGAAGGTCATGTAAAAGAAGCTGAAATCCTTTGTCAAGGAGCTAAGAGGTACAAAGCACTGTAGGGTGAGTTACACAGAAGGTTGGACAGCTTAAAAAGTTGTAACAGATTTGGTCTCAAGCACTTGAGTCATTGAGGGAGCGGCAACCCTCAATAACCTTGGATATGATGTTGCTATTGGCTTATTTCTATGCTCCAAATCTCATGCCAAATTTCTCCCATAGCCAGGCTGGCCCAGATTCAAACAGCGAAGAGTATCCTAGGGGAAAGAAGTTTCGGTATAGAGAAGCAGTACAAGAAAATGTTATAGCATTTTCCTCAGGCAAATGAATGCTAGAGGTAGGGCACTACTTGCTTGATTTCATCACTTGCCTAGATCAGACTGTTAAATGTAGTTTCCTGTCAAATAATAAAATCAAAGGGTATGCGTAAGTCAATCATAGGTGTGTTGTTGCATTTTATTTGTGTTCCTTGGAGCATTGGTGAGTGTGTTAATTCCTTTGAAGCACAAAGAAAGAGAATGTTATGAGTTTAATCTGAGAAACTCCATTGGTATGGCAGTTAAGTCCCCAAGGGCTCTTAAACACCCCACATCAGAGTGGGGTCCCAGATATTTTGACTATTCCAGTTAAAGCCTTCCTTCTTTCTCTCCCTCATTGCCTTAAAAACAAACAAATAAATCTTCAAACAAAGGAAAACACTCTTTGCAAGTACAGGGTAATTATTTATAGAAAATGCATGTAAAATATTTATGTATTTAAAAAGTTTTTGAACCATAATAGATTATATTTTGATTTCCAGGAAGTTTTTTTAGCTACCCTCACATATACATTGTGCTCCCATCTTGGTACAAAAATAATTCTGAAAATCAGAGTATAAAAAATTTGCCCAGCACATGTCATTCTAAAGATAGCCATGTTGATTGCATGGGTCAGTTAGAAATTAACTACAACAATTAGCTAAAGCAGGAGCAACACAAAAAATGAAATAAGACAAACAAAACAGAATCATCAGTGAAACAAGTGTGCTGAAAAGTTCTCTGAATCAGCCAGATTGATTCTGTTGTTCACCAGCAACTCTGTTTAGTTACCTTGGCCGAGGGTCTCAAGGTATCAAATTGGGAATGACCTAAGAGCTTAGAACAACATAATTTACTGAATTCTGGCTGTATTAGAGACTCTAAATCAATATCCTCACCTCAGGGGTTCATAGCAAGCAGCATTTAATCAAAAGGCAGAAGAGGAAGGGAGGAAATGGAGGGAGAAGGCAGCAGTTCCATCGATACTGGAAAGAGCAATGGAAAAACAAACAATGAGTGACTAGGGGACTTAGCATTATGAATAAAAGGGTAAGTTAAGGTTTAATGCCTGATAACAACACCTAAATGACATCTGTGGTCCTCCATTTCTCTATAGGCAAAGTGGAAATGACAAAGAACCAGTTTCAAATAATAACTACACACCCATTGCCCCTTCACATACTTTCATATTCTGTGTCAATGTTTAATAATGATTTTCATTTTTTCAAAAATCTCTTTCTCTGTTTTCTTCCAAATATCTTAATTTGAGTTTTTATACCTGAAAGTTTTGTTTATTCTTCCTGAGTTCTGCCTGTTTCCAACAATGTCTGATTTGTTTATACAATACAAGGTACTTGCAGTAGTTACAAAAAAAAAAAAAAAAAAAAAAAAAAAGAAAGAAAAGAGAGAAGAGTTTGGGACCTGGAATCAGAGTGTGGACTACAGAGTCAATTGCACAGACAATTTAACATGATGAGCAATTTAAATGAAATTTTGATATTCACATTTTTCTAAAAAAATTATGATAATCCATACTAGGTTGTTTGCAAAGGTTGAAACGACATAGTGATGGGTTAATTGAGAGCTGCATAGTTGTCACTATCATTTATCACTGATGACAGATAAATACTTTAAAGAGAAAATATGCATTAGACACTCTTTGTTTAAAATTATAACTTTTATTTTAAAACTTTTGTTACAGATTCATTTTCCTATCCATCATGATACATTAGCATTCCAAAACTGGTTGTTTTGATTAAAAGTGTGCTTCTTCTGATAACTCAAGCCTAATGCCCAGAGACAGTCAGAACAGAGGAGGTTAGCGTTAGGGTTAGGATTAGGGTTAGGGATGCTCACGCAAAGTGCATCAGGAAAAGCTTAACACTGGTTAAGTGTTCTATACAATGTAGAGCATCTGAATATTTCACAGACACTAACATGTTTAAGGCAATCTCATTGTCATTCTGCATCCTTCACAAACTTAGAGAAATGTATGATGCATTTTATGAATACTCTCCTAAAACACTGGAGCTGTAAATGCTTAAAGAGCAGTAGAAGGTTGTTAGGACGATGTCATTCATCTCATTTGTTTGTGTATACATTTTTAATTATTATCGTATGCTGTTTCTTCAATAGTTTAAAAAGCATAAACATAAAAGTGTGAGCTTATTTTTGAATTCTTTTTTTGTAATTTGTGAGAGAAGGGAGAGACAGAGAGAGTTGTTCCACCTGTTGGTTGATGCCCCAAATGCCCATAGCAGCCAGGGCTTGGTTGGCTGGAGCCGAGGGCCTGCAGCTCAGTCCACTACATGAGAGGCAGGAACTGGGGTTTGGTTGGCTGAAGCCGAGGGCCTGGAGCTCAGTCCACTACATGAGTGGCAGGAACTGGTTTCCCTGAGCTGTCATCAGTGCCTCCAGGAACTGGGTCAGAATGAAGAGGATGGACTTGATTCCAGGCAGCCTTGACTCCGGCATTCCTACGTGGTGTGCAGATTACCCAAGCAGCACCTTAGCATGCTGCCTAACAACACTTTCTGTGGATATATTAAAAAAAAAAAATGCCCCATGTTCATGATGTTTACCCAAGTACTAGTTTTGGATTTCCACCTTAAATAATTAAAATGCATTGATATAATCATCACAGACTTTCTTGTCATGCACTTTATTTCATCAAAGAAGTCCTTAAGATGTAAAACAGAATGTACAAATGTACTTATAACTTTGCCAAGTCAATCCTGATTTATTGCTCTCTTAACAAACCTTGTGCAATGCTGTTCAGGCGTTTGAAAGCTCCCAAAGGGAAAGATAATTTACTTCTCATGCTTGTTAATAATAAAATAGTACATTGTGTCATATATTTCAGAGAAAAAGAGATAGTGATCTTTCCTATAGGCCAAATATTAGACACAGTTTAAGTAATCTTTGGATCCTTTCCCCCACATGATCCCTTAAGGACTTTTGTATGTGTTCCTGGTGTGAAGCAGAGGTTTTGTTTGTTTATTTTGTTGCTTTGTTCCATGGAAGAGTTGTGTCTTCCCTGAGGTCAAGGCGTGTGGGTGCAATGCATGGACGCTTCCTTTCAATCTGCTCACAAAGGTACCTATAAATAAGGTTTATCTGTTCACACCTATTCATAAAATTAACTGGGAAAAAATTACAAGAAGAAAAATCTGTGAAAAGAGTCAGTTGAAGATTTTGAGGTCAATTATATTGTAATATAAAATAAAAAAATTAAAGACATGAATTAATGCGATCTAAAAATTTAAAAATATGAAAAAATGTAAACTGAGTTCATGAGGTTTGAAAAAGGAAAAATATTCAGTTGTATAAGGATGGATAAGTAGAAGAAATTGAAATAGGATAAAATAATGAGCTAGCAAACATTAACTGATAAAAAGAAAAACAATTTAAAAGATTATTTTCATAGTTATTACCATTGGAATAAAAACTTCTACTTTTTTCACAAAATATAATATTATGGATACATGTAAGGAAAAAGGAGAAATATTTCATATATAAAATTAATTTTTATAGGATTCTTGGCTGTACATGCAAGAAAAATAAGATTTAAACAAAAATGTTTGTCCCAAACACTGCTCCAAATGGGAAAGCTGTTCCTCCACGTTTTATTAAAATGTTAGCAATGATCATTGCAGAACAAAGCAATGGAAACTCTGAGAATATAGATCTGGCTTCTGGATGCGCGTCACACTGACCCGGAAGGGCCATAAGCAAAGGGAAGGCAGAGTCAATTACAGCCCAGCAAACGCAGAAAATGCGCAGAAGCAGCCACAGCAATCGGCGGTGGTTTCCTTTAGAATTCAGGCAGATAAGCAAAGGCCAGTCTCAATAAGCATTTCATCACCCCACTCTCCTTCCACTCTACCCAGCAAAAAGGCTGCTTGTAGAGAGCATGTTGGAATACCTCAGTCCATCAGCAGAGAGCTGCAGCTCCTGGACATGGGTTTAGGTGCCCCACAATGACAATCTGACAAAGTGGTTGTGACCATGTGCCAAATTAATCTGGCTGTGGCACTCTCCATTTGAAACAGAAAGTGGCTGTGAGGAGTGAGAAAATACAAAATTCATTGAAGCCCCAGACCACCAGACCTGTATCCATTGCCTGCCTTCCCTATGCATTCCTTACCAGGAGAGAGAGAGATGACTAGACACTAACTCCAAAAGACTTGCTAATGAATAACCAGGGCTCATCCAACTGTTCATATGTACAAAATAGCCCAATGTGGAGTTGCTGGTGTGCAAGCCTCCTGGGATGGAGGCAGGAAGCATCATGGCCATTTTAAGCTGTCTCATGGAAACAAGCAACAAAGAAAACATCACAGCACACCTTGCATAGCCAAACCAAC
Organism: Ochotona princeps; assembly: GCF_030435755.1. Classification (NCBI taxonomy): domain Eukaryota; kingdom Metazoa; phylum Chordata; class Mammalia; order Lagomorpha; family Ochotonidae; genus Ochotona; species Ochotona princeps. Next base: position 11,846,142 of record NC_080832.1, on the reverse strand, counting down.
ACATCCTGAGCCAAGGATGAGCAAGAGCTCTTCACTGGATGCCAATCAAAGTTCATTATAAAAACATTTGTTCATCTCTCAGGGGAACCAGTCAGCGCAACCTGTTGTTTGTCCTCTGCAATCTCCCTGTTTTGGAGTCTAAGGCCCCAACAAACTTAGGGTTGTATGTTGGCATTTTCTGTTTCTATTTTCGTGTGAGCCAAAGAATCTGACATTGGCACCACAGAACTTTCAGAGATAGAGATGTTTAAGTAGGAAGAGAATTATCCATGTAAACAGTGAGAGAAACTCTTCCTCCATAGCTATCCAAATTAGTCCAGACATCCGCACATAAAATCCACATAGAGAGAGGCCAGGGATTACTGGATACAAAATGATCCAGAAATGATTTTGGACTTTTACATTTTCTCATTAAGATTTTTTTTTTATTATTATTTTTTATTTCATTTTATGACACAGTCTCATAGGCTCCAGTGTTCCCCCAACCCCTCTCCAAGCCCTCTCCCCATGGTAGATTCCTCCACCTTGTTGCAGTGTTACAGTTCAAATCAAGCCATGATTCTTTCATTGCCAGCATGTACCATGCATAGAGTCCAGCCTCTTATTGTCCAGATAAATGCAACAGATTCTTGGGATGACCATCTCTGGTCTGAAAGTAGAGTTGGCAGAGTATTATCCCATCCAATTAAAAGACACAACATAGCATTAACAACAATTTACATCATTATGGTGTTCATGGACATGGTTTTGAGTGACCAATATATTAGAAAATGCAAGTTCTTAACCACAACCTGTGACTACTTCATTGACTTTTCTTTTTTTTTTTTAATATATTTATTATTTAACTTCAGTAATTACATTGTATTATGTGACACAATTACATAGATACTTGGGTTCTCCCCACCCCTCCCCAAACCCTCCCACCATGGTGGATTCCTCCACCTTGTTGCATAACCACAGCTCAAGTTCAGTTGAGATTCCCCCATTACAAGCGTATACCAAACATAGAGTCCAGCATCTTATTGTCCAGTCAAGTCCAACGGCTTCTTAGGTATACCCTCTCTGGTCTGAAGACAGAGCCAGCAGAGCATCATCCCAGTCAATTGAAAGCTCCAACATACCATCAGCAAAAATTTACATCATTATGGAATTAATTGACATAGTAATGAGTAACCAACATGTTAAAAGTAAATGCGAGTTCCCAGTCACCTTCTGTGACCACCTCACCTATACTTCAATCTTAGTTTATACACAACATATAACATTCAAAACATAACATGTTATACATAACATCATATCATCTTAAATTAAGGCAAACATGTGGTATTTAACCTTTTGGGATTGGCTCATTTCCCTTAGCATTATGGTTTCCAGTTTGGCCCATTTGGCCACAAAGAACTGCATTTTGTTTTTTTTAATAGCTGAGTAGTATTCCATGGAGTAGATGAACCATAGCTTTCTTATCCAATCCTCTGTTGATGGGCATTTTGGTTGCTTCCATGTTTGGCCTAGTGGCTCATTAAGATTTATCTTAAACCCTAAATTACCCCTCATAGGCACAATTTGAATGTTTTGCATAATTTGAAAACATTTTGGCTATAGATGAATAAGCACTCCCGGATTCTAGATATGAAATAGTTTTATTACTCCCCCAAATTCTCCCTTACAACATTGTACTCAACTTACTTCTCTAGCTCCAGGTCCATGCTGCTTTAGTTCGGCATCATTATGTGTTTATCAAATTGGCAGATTCTTGCTATTGCCTATCCTGTTGCTTTTAGTGGTCTTCATGTTTGTGAAGTGGAATTTTATGGTGTATGTGACTTTAATCTTCATAAAAGCTGATGATTCCAAGTTTACTTTCATGGACTGGTGGCAAGCGTTGGGTGCAGCGGCTGTGTGCTGTTTGAAATTCTTGTATCCTCCAATGGAGTGCCTGTTTTAAGCCCTGGCTTCTCCACTTCCATTCTGCTTCCTGCTAGCGGACACCATTGGAGGCAGCAGATTGTTGCTCCAGGATGTGGGTTCTTGTAACCCTTGGGAGACATCTGAGTGCTGACTTCAGCATGGCCCACCACTGTCTGTTGCCAGCATTCAGGAAAGGAACTGGAGGAGAAGATTCGTGTGTCCCTAAAATTCAAACAAAAAATTATAAAATTAAAAATTGTATATTTCCATGTGCTTACTGACTTTTGCATATCTTGTTTACTTAAGTATCTTTTGAAATGCTTCTCATGCTTTTTACAAATGAAGCTGTGTTGTTCTTGTCGAATTGTAAACCCTTTAAGCTTTTAGGGAAAATTCATTGCTGGGTACACACAATTAGCAAATATTTCCTTTACTCTTTCATGATTTTTTTGTTCTAGCAGCACCCCTGAAAGATTCAAGCATTTACTTTGGATAAAGTTCAATTAACCTATTTTTACTTGTTTTTGGTATCATGTCTAAGAAACCAGTGCTTAATGCAGGCTTACAAAGATTGCACTAACTTTTCCCTCCAAGATTTGCATTGATTTTTTTCTTCCATTTATTTCTAGAATTATTATAGTATGATTTGAGGTAGGAATCCAAACACATTCTATTTGTGGGAAGTTCTTTATTTGCTCTGTTAAATTAACGTGTCACTCTTCTTGAAAATAAATTGATTAAATAGAGATCATAACCAAACTCTAACTTCTCTATCATTAAGCTCTGCATATCTAGTACTGTGGGGTATCAAATTGATTTGTAGGTTTGAAATTGTGAAAGGGAAGTTTGCTCTGTTTTGCTGTTTTAAAAATTCTTTGGCTATTTCTAATCTCTTGTACATTTCTTCATGAAACTTAGGTTAAACTTGTTGGTTTCTGTAAAAAAAACTAATTGGGAAGGAATTGATTTGGATAGATGTTAATTTGAATATGTATAGCAAATTTAGAAGTATAGCTATCATAATAATACTAATTTCATGAATAGTTTTATGAATTAGATATCTTCCAATTTACTTGAACATCTTGATTTCTTTCACCAAAGATTTACAAATTTCATCGTTGCTTTCTAATTATTAAGAATTCCAAAATTTCTATGCATTTTAAAATGAAATTGTTTCTTGAGTTTTATTTTCTCTTAATTTTCCTAATTTCTTTTTCATGTCATTTATTTCTAGTGAATAGGAATGTAATTGGTTTTGTGTGTTTATATGTTGAAATTGTCTGCTGCAACATTTCAAGTTTAAAGAGTCTATTGACCACTGGTAGAGTCCGTGTTTGTTACCCTACGTGATTCTCATCTTGTGCTTGTTCACAGCACAGAGAGAGAGACTCTTCCATCCACTTGTTTGTTCTCCAAATGGCCACAATGGCCTCAGTTGAACCCATCCAAAGCTAGCAGCCAGGAGCTTCTTCCAGGTTTCCCACTTGGATGCAGGGACACAGGGGGGTCTTGGGTCATCCTTTGCTGCTTTGCCATTAGCAGGGAGCTGGATGGGAACTGGCACAGACAGGACAAAAACCAGTGCCTATATGGGATGCCAGTGCTGCAGTTGGAGTATTAACCTGTACGCCACCGTGCCAGCCTCCTACCCCAATTTGTTTTTCTGATTCCCTAGCACTACTAAGTGAATAGGCCTTTGTTTGAAATACCTACATAAAACTTAAGAATATAGTACCACTTGGTCCATAGTTCTAAGAACTATATACAAATAAAGGTCGCTTTGTTTAAAAATAATGTTTGTTTAGTAAAGAAAACTAAACAAGTGTTTTGCAGAAATTGATGGAAGCTTATCCTGAAACCCAAGACTGTTTGTATTGCCTCTGCCACTGTAGAATTCTAGAACAAATTGTAAATTGAGACACTCTTTGTAGTTGCCTGAAATTTTCCATTTGCAGTGCAAAATTAAGAAATCTCTGAGGAGAGCAATAAAGTCTTTTCAATTTCATTGAGAGAAATGTATCTTGCCCGATTTTATGCGGCTCACAGGATGTGTCCCACAACGTGCCCAGCAGGCAAGATTGTTTGTTTTCTCTTTCCTGAGTCCTATGATCATTATCCTATTAAAAACAGTTCCACTGTATGATTTTCCTGCAAAATCTTAGAATTTGGGTGAAAAATAAACTGCCTTTTTTCTCTGGACAACCCCTAATGTTCAAATGTGTTCATTTGGGGTGAAACAAATCTTGATCTCAGTTTCTTCCTGAAACACAACAGGAAAAACGTCCTAATGACAAATGGGCAAATATCCTAATGCGGTTCCTCATACCTGGACAATGTAATATGCACTTTAATAGAAACATGCTATATCTAGCTTCAGTGAGAAGCTAAAATGATCATCAGGAAGCTGTTAAAATTTGAACTTCTATAAAACCAGGTACAGAGTCCTTAAGTTTTAAGCACTAATGCAATGCCAAATCTTAAATATGTGAAAATTAGGCTTAATACAGCATGATAATGTATTATTACCTTGCTGAATTCAATTCACCTACTGGGTGGTCAATACAGCGTCACTTTTGTTTCACTAATGCTTTTGAATTTGAACAGATGGAATATAATTTGGCTCATGTGATCGCTGTCCTTGTGTTCATTTTAGTGGCATTCTTGTTCTAAACAGTTCTTTCTTTTGATTATCTTGTCAATTTACTAATCACTTCAGAGATATATTCCTCACATATACAGTGAAACCAACATAAGACCGGAACACTGTTCAGTGGCTCAAATTCGCATCTCGAAGCACTGGGATCCCATACGGATACTGGTGTGTATCCTGGTTGCTCCACTTCCCATCCAGCTCTCTGTTCATGGCCTGGGAAAGCAGTGGAGGATGATCCAAGTGCTTGGTTTACAGCATGCACAAGAGGCACCAGGGAGCTCCTGGCTTCCAGTTTTGAATTAGTCCAGCTCTGGCCATGGAGGCCCTTTGGGGAGTGAGCCAGCTGTGGGAAGGTCTCTCTTTCTCTCTCTCTGTAACTGCTTTCAAGTAAAATAAATAAATCATTAGAAAAGTTATTGAATTCATGCATTTGTCTAAGAGTTATTTTCAGTTCTCTTGTTGAAGATTAACTGTGTAAGTATGGTTGACTTCTGGAGTTTCTATTTTGTTCTATTAACATTCTCTATTTCTTTTCTTTTTTTTTTAAAGATTTATTCATTTTATTACAGCCAGATATACACAGAGGAGGAGAGACAGAGAGGAAGATCTTCCGTCCGATGATTCACTCCCCAAGTGAGCCGCAACGGGCCGATGCGCACCGATCTGAAGCCGGGAACCTGGAACCTCTTCTGGGTCTCCCACGCGGGTGCAGTGTCCCAATGCATTGGGCCGTCCTCAACTGCTTTCCCAGGCCACGAGCAGGGAGCTGGATGGGAAGTGGAGCTGCCGGGATTAGAACCGGCGCCCATATGGGATCCCGGGGCGTTAAAGGCGAGGACTTTAGCCGCTAGGCCATGCCGCCAGGCCCAATTCTCTATTTGTTTTAAAAGATTTATTCACTGTTGTATCTGAAATTCAGATTTATAGAGAGAAAAAGTGACAGAGAGGAAGATATTCCATCTGCTGCTTCACTCTCCAAGTGGCCACAATGGCTGGAGTTGAGCTGATATGAAGCCCGGAGCCAGGAGCTTCCTTCAGGTCTCCCATTCCGGTCCAGGGTCCCAATGCTTTGGGCCATTCTCTACTGCTTTCCTAGGCCACAAGTGGGAAGTTAAATCAGAAGTGGAGTAGCTGGGGCATGAAGCCCATGCCCAATGGGATCCTAGTGCATGCAAGGCAAGGATTTTAGCCACTAGGCTACCTCATAGTCCCGAGTGGTCTCTATTCTATACCAGCACCAGGCTTTTGGATGCTACTGCTCTGTAGCATATCTTGAGATCTGGAATTGTGATGCTGCCTGTATTGTTTTTTCTTCTTCAGGATATCCTTGGCTATTTGTGGCCTCTAGTGTTTCCAGAAAAATTGTTGTGTTATTTATTCTACTTCTGAGAAGAATGTTGTTGGGGTTTTGATTGAGATCACATTAAATCTTTATGTTACTTTTGGTAATACCCGTATTTTTATGGTGTTGATTCCTTTAAAGTGTTTCTCTATTTCTTTTTTAAAATGTTTTGTGATATTTTTCATGGATGTATTCCACATTTTTGGTTAGGTTTTTTTTCAATGTATTTAAACTTTTCCTATAATATTTTAAAGGGATTGTTCTTACAAGTTTTTAGCCATGGAGTTGTTTGTGAATGCTATGACCAATAATTTATGTTCAATGATTTTGTACTCTGCTACTTTGCCAAACTCTTATATGTGTTTGAATAGTATCTTTATTGAGTCTCTTAGTTCTATGTATTGAATCACGTCCTCATCAAAAACGAATAATTTGACTTCTTCCAATTTGAATCCTTCCCCTCTTTTTTTTTTTTTTTGTGCCTAATACCTTTAGAGAAGACTTTAAAACACAGCCATTAAAAAATAGAATTCTACTCTTTGCAGGAACGTGGCCTGACTGATCATTATGTTTAGTGAATAGGCCAATCCCAAATGGACAAATATATATTCTCTATGATATAAGGCAATATTCATGCAAACTACAAAACAAATAAATGTATAGGTCAACTGGTCTAAACACATGTTCTCATAAACTGTTTAGTGCAAGCTAACATATTGGAAAGTGAAGATATGTCACAGTAGGCATCCCTACTCCCTGCCTCCCTCTGAGGAAGGACTCCCAGTGAAGCAGTTAAATATGTCTTGACAAGATGATACTAAATTTTCTGTTTATACCTACAATTTCATGATTTGCCTAATTAGTGAAATGTTAAACACGCCACTGTTACTATAACAATATGTGGAGGAATGATGAGAGGAAGACATCCATGGGTAGGAATGGGAGCCTCAGTGTGGATTTCACCACACGTACAAAAAATGTATCATGGAAAATAATAAAGATAATTTTAATAAACTATTGCATTGATAAGTTTACACCAATACAGATTTATGTGTGTTTATTGACCACATTGAAAATCAAGGATCATTTCATTAAAAACTGAAGAATACCAGATGAAAATGAACAAACTTGATTACTGCTTAAATGCAAGGGTTCACTACTGTTCCCTTACTGAGTTATCTACACACTTTCAGAAGCAGACATTGGGATCCTCAGTCGCTTTTCCTAAAATGACCCTAAGCACTGCACTCCTGCTGTAATAGCTGAGATCTTTCTTTATCCACGCTGAGGTTTGCCTATGTGTGTAATTTGCTTGCTAGAGCATTGGAAGGTTCATGTTACCTGGCGATCATCAGCATGGCATCTTCCTGGACAGTTAGCAGCCTGTCTGGCTGAGGCCTATGCCAGCTTCAACTTCCCCAATGCTGCCTTTATAGGAAAACATTTTACTGGTATCTAACTGTCTGGAATTTATCCAAGCCTGACAAAGCTAGAAGAAGACAGTGACCTAAGCTCAACCCTCTCTGGACTTTGGCTTGGAAGAAAGAAAAGCTCCAACTCCAGCCATTCCAGTTTTCAGTGCAAGAAAAGAAAAATTGCAAGTGAAACACACTGCAAAGCTGTCTTTATAGTGTGAATGAATGCTTTCCTCTTCCCCCCACTTGGGCTGGGTCAGCATACAACCAGAAACCAGGTGCTTCTTTCAGGACTCTCTTGTTGATGTCAGGAGTCAAGCATTTGGATCAGGCACATTGGCAGGGAACTGGATGGGAAGTAGGGTAGCTGGGTTTGAGCCAGTGCTCATATGGGATGTTGGTACTGCAGGCAGAAGCTTAACCTACTGTATCACAGTGTCAGCCACTTAATATAGCAGAAGAAGAAAAACCGAATTGAAAGAAAAATATCCAAGGGCTTTCAACACTCAATATCTTGGGGCAATTATAAATTACACAATAGGCAACATGTGCATAATGAGGGTATTAGAAAGTAAAGGGGAACAGAAAAAATAAACACCAAATTATCACCCTAATGTGTAGTCTGAGATTTCTGTTGAATCTCTATATGATCTTCCGTTAAAGATACCATTGTAAGCTCGTAACTTCACACTATTGGTAGTCCATTCTAGTGTTTTGTTATTTCTGCCGAGTTTATTTCTTTTAATTATCTATTAGAAATCAATTCCCTTTGAAGAATAACCAGGTTCATATACTTTCAAATAGGACCACATTTTATAACAAAAACATACAACTTTCATATGTCATTGAAGAAAGTACTGAAAACTCTAACATCAGTAATAGAAGCAAATTATTTCTAGAATCTATCTATATGTATTTCTAACTTCATAATATACATGAAAATAAGCCAGAATGTGAAATATACTTTTATGAACTTATTTATGTCTTAAAACAAAGCTCAAGAAGATTTACAGGAGGACAAACATCTGAGTGACAAATGGGCAAAATACTCAATACTTAGCACTCATTCAACAAACATGGAGAGAAACGGGCAATATGACTCAGAAAGAGGAGAAAATCAAGCAATTGGTACTCGCTCAGAGTTGATAAGATGATTAGGGCATTGACTGAGATATTATAAATGTATTCTTTATTTTCAAAATGTCAAACTGGGGCCTGGTGCAGTGGCCTAGCAGCTAAAGTCCTCACCTTGAATGAGCCTGGATCCCGTATGTGCACTGGTTCTAACCCCTGCACCCCCATTTCCCATCCAGCTCCCTGCTTGCGGCCTGGGAAATTAGTCGAGGACAGGCCAAATTCTTGGGACCCTGCACCCATGTGGGAGACCTGGAAGAAGCTCCTGGCTCCTGGCTTTGGGATTGGTTCAGCACCGGCTGTTGTGGTCACTTGGGGAGTGAATCATAGGATGGAAGATCTTCCTCTGTCTCTCCTCCTCCTCTCTGTATATCTGACTTTCCAATGAAAATAAAATAAATCTTAAAAAAAGTTAAACTTTGAAAGTCAAAAAAAAGTATAAAATTAAACTTTTCCAAAAGTAAAAGGTGTGTGTCAAAAGATTGAAAGCTTTCTACTCTAAGATAAAAGATGAGACATGAATGCTTGGTTTTAGCACTTCCAAGCAGCATAAAATCAGATATTTGAGTTGAGGAAATTATAGAAAACAATGGAGGCAAGGCAATGTCGGGCAAGGTAAGCCATCCAAACTCGACAGGAGAATATAAACTTATTTTTGCTTTATGAACAAGATGATTTTATACGTAACAACCCTAAAGAGTTCACAAAAACATTACTACTAATAAATGAATTCAATAAGGTGATAAAACTGAAGAACACACAAAATTAGTCATACTTTGTAATGTGACAATTAATAATAAGAAATTATATAAGCAATTATATTTATAATAGTGCCAAAAATAACAAAATACTTATATACTAAAGAAATGAAAGTCTTAACTAAAGAAATAAAACACATCTCATGTTCACGAAATGGACAGCAGTAATTTTAAAATATCAGTGCTGTCCAAAGAGATCTACTGAGTCAATGTGAACCCTCTCCTGATCCCATTGATATTGTTGACAGAAGCAGAAAAAAATTATCCTGAAATATATCTGGGTTCGCAAATGACCTTGAGTAGCCAAACAATCACGATAACTAATGCGAGGTCACACATTTGCTGATTTCAAAACTTACTAAAAAGCTACAAGAAATAACCAATTTGGTACTGGCAGGAACTCAGATATGAAGACAAACAGAATGGAGCAGAGAGCTCAGAAATAAACTCTTGTATTGATGGTGAAGCAATCTGTGTCAGAATGCGAAGACGAGCTCACTGTGACAGTGCTTTTAGATTTCACATGTGACCATCTCACAACAGGAAAGCACACCGAACATTCCACATGGACGAGTCTTTTGTTAGGTAAATTATAATTCAAAATTGCTAAGTATAATGTCATAAGTTTCAAGGTGTTTAGATTAAAAATTTTAGGCACATTAGTAACACATTAAATTTTGAAAACTAAAATTTTAAATGAGTCAAATGGTGATTCCAAGTCACAGCTAGTCTGTAGAGAAAGATAGTGTCACACTACGTGATACATGTTTACATCTGTGAGTTAAAGAAGGATTTTTGAGTGAAAAGCTTTTCCTAAATCACTGTGAGGCCCTAAATGCTATCCCAGTACCTTATAAAAAGACTTAAGTGATACAGATACAGGTCAAGCAACACTGCCAACAACCAGTGGTTGGAAGCAGCAAGGAGTAGATTCTCCTCCGGATTCTGCCAGGGGAGCGGGACAAAGCTGGTACCCTGTGGTGGGCCCACATGAAGCAAATTTTAGACCTTTAAGACCCAGAACTGTGAGACAGACAACCCAATCTAGCTTAGTGCAGATCGGTTCGTGGAAACGAATACCAAGAATACAACCATGAAATTTCTACTTCAGTATGAATCTACAAACACATATTTAAAAAGATAATGTTTTAATCATCAGATTTCATAAACTCAAATAACTGATTATATCATCTCTGTACGACTGATTCTTGTCTTGTCTTGTCTTCCACCGTACATGGTGTAGGCTGCATTAGGAAGTACTTGGGAATGATGAATCAATTTGGTTTGTGGAATTAACCACTAACTTAGCAAAAAGTGTTTTTTTCTATATCTAAATCAATTCATTTTAGATTTATGAGGGTACTTCAAAAGTTTGCAGAGATGGAATTAAAAGATAATTTTATTTTGTTACAATAATTGAAAATCATGCAAATGAGGAGTCTTTAAAACATTCATAAGATCTTTATTATGCAAAAGAGATGCATGGATTTCAAGATTTTTTGTAGCCAAGTAAACAACTCGCATTCCATGTTGTATGAACTTTTTAAGTGTTCTCTTATATCCTTGAGAACTCAGGTAAATTGAATGCTTATGTTCAATAATTCATGGACTTAAGAACCAAGGAAGCTCCAGAGACTCAATCTGATGAACACTTTGACACATTCACTTTTATCATTTTTTGGGGGGGGAGGTTGTGTTCCTACTTCAAGTAGTGAACCTTTTGAGATAATTAGACATTTGAACAAATTTCAGTGGGCTGATACTAGTCAAAATGAAAGTATTTACAAACTGGAAACTCCCTGGATGACCAATAAACTCAGGAATAAGCATGTGGATTTTTATGTGAATAAGCAATAGAGTACAAATATTAAAAGCCATTCTTTACAGAATGGTCACATGTGTGAGGAAAGAGTCTCAATGCACTTTTCAGTTGAAACAACAAGTTACTTTGTACCTTATTGAGTACTTGACAACATCTCTTCAGGTATAACAGCTTCTTTTGATGTTGGTTACAGTAAAAAGAGGTAGATAAAGTTTTTACTTTTTATTCTATTTTTTTTTCAAATGATAAAGAATCCAAAGCCAGAGAAAAGTCAGCTACATATTCAGAGTCACACATCTGTGATTAATTGTAATTAATTCCATAGGGTAATTTTCTAATCAAAATACTTATCTCGGCCTGTCAACAAAATAATGCCCAAGTCTTTTTCTTGATCTATTCTCTGACTACCAATCCCTAGGGGCCATATTGTTCATGTTCAATTACATCTGCTGAATTACAAAAGTGGCATTTTGACACAGCATCTTTTCCTAGGTGAAAGAAAATTTAAGGAGAATCATTTTACCAACACCTTCATTCCTGGAGCCTGGTGCTTCAATATCCCAAAATGTACAGAGCTCCAGTATAGATTATAGGCTCACCTACATACACCAAGGAATGTTTCAGAAAACTTCAAAAGTGAAAATACTTTAAAATAAAATGCTTTTGAATGAAAGAGGAGAAAATGAAAAAGGAACTCGGCAACCAAGAATTCAAAGGGGATGCACTGTCCAACAGAAGCCACACTGCAGCTGTGCCAGCTGCCAATTATCCTTGTGCTCAAAACAACATTGCCTTGGCATGAGTTCCCAGCGCCTGCTTTAATGCCTCTTACCGCCTGCACAGAAACACTTCCCCTCATCTCTGCAGTATTTATTGCTTTATTAAAAACATGCAAGCATCACAGGCAATGACTTTGAAGTGATAAATATGTTTAATACTTTGACACTGGAAGCTCTTTCCAGATGCACAGTAAATGATGCCTGGAGGCTTTTCAATATTTTTTGAGTTTTAATAAAGTAGAGAAAAACAAAGAGTCTGGCAACCAGTAATCCGGGAACTATTGAAACATCCACCCCACAGTTTATTGTATTTTTTCTTCTCATTGCATGAGGTCCTTGGACTTCTCACATGAAGGAGAGGAGCTGTTGTGGGTGTTGCTCTACTGAGCACAATTAATTGCATGTCTTAGTTTTGTAAAACATGTGGAATAAGCCCCCCATGCCAACACTTCTAGTGCTATAATATTCAGTAAGGGCTCTCTGCTTCCTTACTAGGAATTTTCTTTCCCTGTCTTTGATTCTTTTCTCCCTCTAACTTTCCCTGTCCGTGGTTCTTCTCCTATAAGGCATGCGTCTCTGTGATCATGTGTGTGCGTGCTGGACACCACCATTTTGCAGCCAATTTGATCGACTTTATTAAACTAGAAGTTTATGGTAAATGTCAGGGGGGTCTCAGCATTTCCCAACATATTGCCTTGAAATACCCAACAGTTAATAGTCATAAAAGTGCGTGAGACACAGCACAGTGCTTTGAAAGTTTTATATGCACATGCATCACACAAGGGGCTTGTGACAAGGCAGATTCTGATTTCGTGGGAGTTACAGAATTTGTATTTTTCCCAAACTTTCCAGTGACTCTGCAGATCACACTTAGAGAGGCTAAATCATGGTAGAAAAGGCATGAAATATGAGATCCAAGCTGTAACCTGCCTGGCATTTACTGACTACAAAACGTCTGTAGCTTTGAAACATGTCTTTTGGTCTCATTGTTGTCATCTTGAAGTGAAAATTAGAAACCAGCGCAGAGCATATCATCCATGACACAACAGCGCCAGGTTTGTGAAAGCAACTGCCAAACAGTAGCTGCAGGATGAAAGCCAGGTTCCTTTCAATTCCTTTCAATGACGAGGGCCATGTAAGTTTGTGGAGAAGGGTGGCAGTTTTAAATATCCACAAAAGTGTATTTCAGGGTGGGTGCTGCGCAGTGTTGTAAGGGTCACTTTAATGCTTTTGCCAAGAAGTGAAAAACTCCTGCTGCAATCACAAATTTATTTTCTCTCTACCTGTAAGAAATGTTGGCAGAAGTTCATTGCACACTCACGGGTTTGCAGAAATGACCAGATATGACTCCTCAGAAATGACTTGCGTCTGTACAAGAGTTATAAGAGGCTAGCGAGAGTTCAAAAACTCTGTGGTATAAAGTTTAAGCGCACAGTTCTGTCATCACCATGAAGGGATTCAGTGGCAGGATTTACACTGCTCTTCCGAAGCAGTGCTTTGTGTCAGCTGTCTCTTGCTATTCAGCTCTAAATCTATCTTCCTTAATTTTACTTGTAACACTGGAGTATTTCTCCTTTACCAGCTTGTAGACAGTAAAGTTTCTCAGTAGAGAATGCTGGCATGGAGGACAAAACTCTGGAGCACGAAGGGCTTTTCTTCTATGCTGTTGTTTTCCGGATCAAAATGCAGCTAGCCCAGCGTGGGATTCCTGTGTACCTAATCTCTACCCACCAACAGATATAAACATTTTACCAGTTTGAGTGCAAGGTGGAAACTAATCTACCATTACAAAATTGTAAAACAAATAAATGAAAAGATCCAGGAAAAGTGTTGTGGACAGCAGGGATCCCAGTTAGACTTTTTTCTTTTAAGTGTGTCCCTTTGTGTGAAATAATTCAAAGTAAAGAGATAAAGAGGCATTGGATTTGTTCAACACAAAATGAAAATACATTATCAAGAAACAGACCATTTTAAAAGAGAGAGTAAACCAAAAGCCAAAATAACAAAAGACTCCAACAAAAAACACCAAGCCAAAAAAGCCTGAACTGGTTTCAGCCTGTTTATATACTGACAGGTGGTATAGGAATGAATTGGTGTCTGGTGTGGGTACGCAGAATGTTCTCAAGAGGTGGGCAAGTTGAGCTGGAGTGTCGTTGTTCCTATGTTCCTTTTGGAGCTGTCAGAAATATCAAGGCTTCACATGCATGATGGAACTGGCAGTTCAGCTGTAGTTTTATTATAATGACTTTCAAATGATCCTGATGTCATGTGGGCACATCCTGCAGACTTGATATATCCAAGAGGCACTAGTCCGAAATTAACCAAATAATGTAAGTTTCCGTTTCCACAACACCAGATGGGAGCTGTGTGGTGTCCAAAACATGGACTTGGGTGGTACACAGAATGAAGAACGTGTGTGGTATAGAAAGACATGGGAATTTGGAGTATCCAAAGAAAGGTGAATGTCATACGGGCTGGCTAAGGCTGCTATGGAGACACTAGCTACAGATGTCCCACAGTGGACTGTGGGCCAAAGCCAGCCAACAGAGTCACACAGCAGTCGGTACTACTAAATGGGCCAATAAGGGCTGTTCAAAGGCAGCACACACTCTGGTGTGGTTTGTACAGAGCTGTCATCACAGCTTCTTCCTTTTTTTTAAGATTCATGTATTTTCATTGGAAAATGAGATATGCAGAGAGGATGAGAGGCAGAGGAAGATCTTCCATCTGATAATTCATTCCCCAAGGAGCTTCAGTGGCTGGAGCTGGCGCCCAACCAAAGCCAGGAGCAGGAGCAGGGAGCAGGATGGGAAGTGGTCCTGTGGTCCAGGTTGGATCTTGGCATTTTAGGAGAGATTTGTTGGGGGGAGATTTTAGGCTTAATATTTTAGCAAGGCTGTAGCTTGTTTGGTGCTTTGGTCCATTCGATAGCAGCCTGACAAGGCCATTGAAACAACCCTGAAAGTGACACACTGAAGGGAGTGTAGAGGACTCCTTAAGAACAGGAAAAACCTTCTTCATGAAATGGTTGTTATTGTTCATTTGTCTTGTTCCACTGTAACAAGTTGTAAAGGAATGCAGGTGACAAGCATTATTAATCATGTATTTTAGAACGAATTAGTCTCAATAGGTTTCATGGAACACTGGAGTCTCAACAGGATCCTTTATCTCTTTCAGATACCAGTCAGATAGTGTTTCATATCAGTCATCCGTGAAGTACATGCTTTTGTTTCACCAGTGTTAAAATCAAGCCACCAATTCTTCAGTTTATTATTGAAGATCCTGGACCCAGGTTTAAACTTTATTAAAAACATCCTGGGCCTGTGGTGGTAGCCTAGCTGCTAAAGTCCTCACCTTGTATGCACCAGAATCTCATCTGGGCACCGGTTCTAATCCCGGTGACCACACTTCCCATCCAACTTCCTGCTAGTAAGCTGGAAAGCAGTCGAGGATGGCCCAAAGCCTTGGGACCTGGCAGCCATGCGGGATACCCAGAAGAGGTTCCGGGCTCCTGGCTTTGGATCGGTGCAGCTCCGGCTGTTGTGGCTGCTTGAGGAGTGAATTATAGACAGGAGATCTTCCTGTCTGTCTCTCCTCTCTGTGTATCTGACTTTCTACTAGAAATAAAATAAGTCTTTAAAAAGTAAACATTCTGACGTTGAATACACAATTTCAGTGACTCACTCCTCACCCTTGAGCTCTTGCTTCCAATGCCTAGCATTTTACTGAGACTGTCTAACCCTACTAAACCCTTGCGTTGGATCCAGGGGCAAATCTTTTGAGGACGTTCTCCCTGGGCCAACGTCTCAGGGCCTATGTTTGCATGTACACTGTCAGGAAACTTATCATTTGTCAGTCACCCATAGACTTTCACCAGGTAACCAGGAAAACAGCATCTTCATGTTGGCAACATAGGGATTGTTCAACTATTTCCTAATGGTTAAGACCACCAATGGGGAAGATCTTCTGCAGGTTCCCATCCAGAGAAGGAGGAGTTGGGGCACCTTAAATACCCAAGACACTTCCTGAAATCCCAGTCTGTCTTGCTCTCTTTCCAGAAGACACCTGTATCCCCCAGACTCCTCCCAGGAGGTGTTATCCTTTTCTTTCTATTTTTTGCATGTTCGTTTCACGAATAGAACTGTTCCTCTGTAACTTATTCCCAGATTTATCTCTTTACTAAGTAATGTAAATGTCCACCGAGCTTTGTGGTTAACCTTTATTAGTTACCTTCTCTTAAGAACAGCTGTGACTTCTAAACTATCTAAATACTTTAACCATGTGCACTTGAGAGGATGGTAGTCCTTGATACATCCATAAGCTCTTTTATTCTACTAATACAATCAAAGTCATCTTCCTTTTACACTCAAACATTGCGTTCATTATCCTGGTTTGTGATACTGACAAGAACCAGGCTTTCAATATTAATAGTATCAACTCCATATCTCCATTCTTTGCTTCACTACGGGGAATGACAAAATTCCAACAAACACTGAAGAAAACAGCCGTGCAAACTAAATGGGAGGGTTGACAAGTTTGTACAAATGTTGGATTCAGAAAGCCACACATCAAGGAGTTTCCCAAACTGAGAGCAAGGGTGTTCAGAGGTCAAGATGACCAACCTATTTGCATATGTAGGAATACACTAATTGAATGAAGACCAAACATGTCATTGTAAAGGTGACAAAATATACAATGAGGCACATGTATCCTGCTGGAGCAAAAAACAAAAAAACTGCAGCATTAAGTATAGTCACTTGAAAAAGAAGTTTGGAAGTTTGGTTAGAAAATCTATACCCAGAAGTTGATAAAAAGAATGGGAAACATCTGGCACCATATGGCTGAGAGCAATCTCACCCTCTCTTATATGCCTTCTCCACAAAGGGCCCAAATGTGTCCAATCGGGATGACGTTGACTCTTGACTTCCCCCAAAGCCCTGGTCACTGGAAATAGCCGATATGGTGGGGTAAGAGGAGTCAGTCTGTAGTAGGTCAGCATAAAGGAGAAAAAGGAAGAAATAAACCAAGATGATCAAACAAAATAGCAGTAAGAGTCCAGTGATGCTTAGCACTAGATTTTTGGAAGGGCTTCTAAGTCCTAGCTTACCTAGTGGTTATCTGACCACTATGTTGTGGGCAGTAGGACCCCTGGCTGGACCTATTTTCTATACATGTGAATGAATTCAAAGTTGAAAGATAATGGTGTACAGGGCAACAGGATTTTACTAAAAGCAAAAGAAGCAACTCAGACTAGCTCAAGACTGCATCAGAGAATGAACAAAAGGCAACAGTACAAAAAGACTCCAACAGGAAAACCCAAAACTGAAAAAACATACATCAGGATTTACACTACCCTTTTGTGCTATCTGGAGCCATACAATGTAGTGACTGGGTGAGGGCTTCACCGAACATTCAAAAGAGAATGGGTCAGTGATTATTACCCAGGCCCGTGCTTGTGCTCTAAAGATTGGAAGTGTCATGGTATAATGCACATGATGAGTTTGGATGTCCTAGCCACGATAATTTTATCATCACTACATTATAACGACCAAGAGTCATCATGGGATCACATTCTGCAGCCATATTGAATATTTCCAGTTGGCTCTTGCTGTAAGTTTCTAACATTGTGGAGCTTAACATTTTCACTATTCCAAAAGTGGTAGGGTTTGGCGGTGCATGGAAAGTGGGTCTGGAGAGTATACAGAAAGGGGGATGTGTTGGTATACAAAAAGAGAAGATGGTTCTACGGTTCACAGAAAGGGGGGTTTCACTGAGGCTGCACTGTGGTACCATGCATGCTAGGCTGGGATGTCGTAGAATGGCAACTGCCATTATACCATGTCTCTGTGCTCACTGGAGTTACCCACAGATGGTTGCATCATCATACCAAACAGCACCCATGCTACCACACCAATTGCCCAGAGATGTCAAATCTCAGTTCCTGTCTCTACTTACCTTCAAAGGCACATTATTCTTATTACAGTAAACCTGATATGCTGGGCTTGGAGCATAGCTGCTATAGTCCTCGCCTTGCATCTGCTAGGATCCCGTATGGGTTCTGGTTCATGTCCTAGCTGCTCCACTTCCCATCCAACTCTCTGCTTGTGGTCTGATAAAACAGTGGAGGATGGTCAAAAGCCTTGTGACCCTGTGCATGTATGTGGGACACCTGGAGGAGGCTTCTGGTTCCTGGCTTTGAGTTGGCTCAGCTCCAGTTGTTGCAGCCATCTGAGGAGTGAACCAGCAGATGGAAGATTTCTCTCTGTGTTTCTCTGCTCTCTGTAAATCTGACTTTCCAATAAAAGTAAATAAATATTTTTAAAAAGCTAGTATGCTATCGTGGAATACACAGCTATCCAAGAGTAATTACTTAGATCTTGGCAATGAATAATACCACTTAACTTTGTGCATGTCAGCATTAGAACTAAGCTGTATGATTTTTAGAAGAAGAAACTATCACCATTAATCAGATGTCTTTAATCATTAATGTTTTGCCACAATGCAGATCCAAATGCCAGCATTTCTAACACAGCTGGGTGGGTGGAAAGAGAAACACTGGTTTAACATCTAGTAATCTCGTGCAAAATTCCATTCCTCTCATACAAAAAGCAGTGATTCACACACAGTGGTGTAATAAAAAAAAAAGCAAAAGCTATCTTTTTGGACACAGCTTGGAAAAAACTAAAAAATAAAAAACAACCAGGTTGCAAGAAGAGGAGCTTTGTCAGGACATTCACTCCGGACTTGCCCTGTGAGTTGACGGACAGCGTGATGTACCGTAATTCTGAACTGGTTATGCCTACCTGCCACTCCTCCAAGGATGAAAAAGTATCTATATATTTTAAATAAAGAGCACAGATCTTGCATTGTTTGCCCATTTAGTACCTCTTACTTTATAATCTGATGACAGATTGCTGTACTAATGCTGAAGATGGCAAGTTCTGATGTGCACGAGAACATATTTGTAGCTGTCCTCATGTTTCTTCCATTAACAACAGAGCTGCCTGCAGCAATGGATCTTCCAGTAGAAAGCACGACAGGCATTGAGCACAAAAAATCTAAGCTCAAAATTCAGCTCTAACACTCAGTGAATAACCTTCAGTGACTTCCTGCAGATCTCTGCATATCAGTAATTGGGATAAAACAAATTCTGTCGACTCTATAAAACTGATGTAAAAAAGTAAATAATTTATTTGTATGAAGTTGCTGGCCTGGTTAGTTAGCAAGTAGTGATACAGTTCTTATAATTTAGTGGCATGTAATATTCTAAGTCTTTTCCTTAATCCTCACAAAAGGCTGATGAGTTCCTTCTTTCTTTAACTGAATTCTCAGGATGAGATGACACAAAATCAACTAGGAATAGACCAAGCATGTACATACAAGACATTAGGAGCACTAGGGAGTTAGATGGAATCTTCCTTTTTCTCTTCTCTCCCTTTCTATCTATTAAATAAACTCACAAATAGACTTTGAAAATGGTGAGAGTTAACAAGCATTGACGAGAATGTGGGAAAAATGGAATCCAGATCCACGTTTGAATGAAAATCAAAGCAGCACAATCAGCAAGGGAAAAAAGTACGGAAATTCCTCAAAAATTAAAAATAAAACCAAAAATGACCCAGGGAAACCCTGCTGGATATCCACCCAAAGGAAATGGATGAAGTATCTCAAAGAAACATTTAATTTACTCCCATGTTAATTTTAATGCTATTCAAAATGACCAAGAAATGGGAACAATCCAAGTGTACATCATTGGAAGAGTATGTGTATGTGTGTGTACATACACAAGTATACATACACACAATTATACATATATAACTTATATGAGTATGTATATCTACATACATATTTATGCTCAATGGAATATCACCCAGCCTTTAAAAAGAAGAGTATGTGTGTGTGTGTACATACACAAGTATACGTACACACAATTATACATATATAACATATATGAGTATGTATATCTACACACATATTTATGCTCAATGGAATATCACCCAGCCTTTAAAAAGAAGGTGGTATGGAGTGGGGGAGGAGCTAGGAGGATCCGGGCGGAGGCCTGAGCGTCTCAACCCCCAGGCAGCCATGCTGCCCGGAGGGCTCGGGTCCCCCGCCATGAGTCCAGCCTAGCACAGCAAGGCCTACCACCACGTATGTACGTACATGGGGTGAGCGGCTCGCGGGCGGCTTCCGGATTTGCCGGAATCCTGGTTTGATGGCCCTCTTTTGGGATTGGGGGGGTTGTCCCAGGACTCTGAGAAGCGGATCTGGACCTCCTCAGTGCGCCATGCGGCTGGAGTGGGGGAGGAGCTAGGAGGATCCGGGCTGAGGCCTGAGCGGCTGAACCCCCAGGCAGCCATGCTGCCCAGAGGGCTCGGGTTCCCCGCCACAATTCCAGCCTAGCACAGCCAGGCTTACCACCACGTACGTATGTACATGGGGTGAGCGGCTTGTGGGCGGCCAGTGCGCCATTTGGCGCCAGGCTGCACCTGCTGGCCGCCTGGCCAGGAAGTTCTGGAATTTGGTTTCTTTGATATGCTACATGAGTAGCTCCATGCTGAACCCACAGTTCTCTGAGAATGTGTATTAGTCCTTAAGATTCTCAATGGCATTTAATCTTCCTCTGAAGAATCTGTAGTCACTTTATAATGCAGATTGCCAACATCAGTTCATTCAAAAGGCAAAATTCCGGGCTTGTCTAGCAGGATACCCCATTACCTGATAGGATGAGGAATCAGAAGAGGGGTCACACAAGGCAAGACTATGACATTGACTGGCATTCGAGAACCATACTCGGGGCAAGAATGTGTCAGGTATGTGTGGACCAATCCCTGTGCAAACTCTGACCCCACTGGATAATTTAGAAGGGCCGGAGGAGTCTATGCAGGAGGCATGACAGTCTATGGGGCGTGCTGGGCTGACCCAGAGCAACCTCTGGCATACTTAACACTGGCTGGCAACAGGCCTGGTTGGGGAGCTTGGGGGAGGCCTTGGCTAGGTGGAGCTTACACTAAGGGGCACAGGAACTGGAAGGGGGCTGAGTTCTGGTTGGGTCACAGTTGTAATCCCTTGGCACAAATATGGATTCGGACTTGACGCACCATGCCAGGTTAGACCGCAACACAGTTTGGTGCTCCGGAGGACCAGGGTAGATGTGGGATGGGCTCGGCTAGGTTTCAATCCCAACTGAGCCATGTATGAGCTATACGTGGGTATGGACGAGCCGTGGCTGGGCTGAAACTCTCAACAGCAGGAACCAGAATGGGTTGAAGAGCGGTGCTGGCCAAAGGACCTGCTGGTATGCGTGAAGCCTGACACCAGGAAGGGGTCTGATGGAGGAATCTGAACAGTTCCTCTGACAGGACACTGACCCTAGAAATAAACGCAGGAAGCATGGAGGTAAACAACCCAGAAGAGGCTTTGGAAAGTGACCTACTGGCATACATTTGGCTCGGGTTGGGGGCAGACCAGGCTGAGTCAGCTCACGTCATCCACTGGCAAATCCGAGTGCTGGAACTGTTTGGGGGCCTGGCCAGGTTTGGTTGCAATAAAAACAGTACAAAACACCAAATGCCAAGGTGAAATGGCCTGTGCCAGTAGAGAATGCAGCACCCAACCAGCACACCTCCCACCGGTTTAGGTGAGGGACGAGTGTGCGATGGGCAGAGCCGGGAAGAGCTGCAATACTCATTGTTTCCAATGGAGGTCAGGGCTCAGAATAGAACCAACCCAGGGGTTAAAACCACCAGCTGATCGGAGTGATGGACTGTGGCAGGTATTGTGCTTACTAGTAGTGCATGTAGGAGCCTGGACTGGGAACACCTCAAAGTTTCTTAGGGGATTCCCCTGAACAAAATGGAGGAATCAAAACATTAACCAAGAAAAGATAGAAGATGGAGTAGATCAATCAACCACCTCAGCTATATGCTTCCAGCGAAAAACTGGACAAGGGGAAACTCTAAGATGGACTATGTCAATCAGTGGACTCTGCACCAGTCTCATCGTACCTGGATTGTTGCTGATGATATGTTGGAGCTTCTAATTGATCGAGGTGACGCTCTGCTGGCTCTGCCTTCAAACCTGAGAGGGCCTCCCTAAGAGGCCGTTGAACTTGACTGGACAAGTAGGATGCTGGACTCTGTATGGTGTGAGCTTGTAATTAGGGAATCCCGACGGAACTTGAGCTGTGGTTATGCATCAAGGTGAAGGAATTCATGATGGGGGAAGGGTTTGGGGTGAAGGGGGGAGAATCCCAGTACCTATGAAATTGTGTCATGTAATACAATGTAATTAATGAATAAATGAATAGGAAAAGAAAAAAAAAGAAGAAGGTGATATGAGGTGAGCATTTGGCACAGCAGTTGAGATGCTGCTTGAAGCGCCTGCCTCCCATTTTGGATTCCGTGGGTTTAAGTTTCAGGTATGTTTCCAGCCCAGCCTCCTGATAACACACCCCCTGGGAAGCAGCAGATGACAGTTAAGGTATTTGGGTCCCTGTCTCTCATGAGGTAGACCTGGAATGGGTTCCTGGTTTGAGCTTTAACCTGTCCAACTCCCAGATCTTGGGGGCATTTGAGACTAAAATATTTGTTACAGACCATTCTCTATGTCTGTTTTTTTTAAATTTACTTCTTTATATTATTATCATTTTGTGATACAGTTCCATAGGCCCTGGGATTTCCAGCTATATCTGCTTTTAATAAGCAGTGAAAGAAAACAATTCCTGCCACTTATGACAATGTAGATAAGCCTGAAAGACTTTATTACACTAAGTGAAGTAAGTCAGATACAGAAAGAAAAGCACTGTATAATTCAGTTACACACATAATTTTTAAAAGCCAAATTCATAGAAGCACAGTTTAGAAAATGTTGCTAGAACTGCTGGGAGTGGGGAGAAATGGGGTGATGTTAGCTAATACTACATGCTTTCACCTGTAAGATGACCTGGGACCTGATGTACATTCTGGGTAATTTTGGATGTGCTAATTTGTGTTAATAATTGCCAAATATGTAGATAGCTCAAAGTATGCCATATACCTAAATAATTTTGAATCTGTGTCAAATAAAATTTTAAAACGTTACTTTGAAAAGAGAATCACATTTCAGGAAAAAGTTAATTTAAAGAAGTGATATGAAAAAAGGGAATAGTAATTTTCCTTGTAGGAATTAGATTTTTCACATCGAGTGTGTGCAGAAAGCCACTAAGAAGATTAAGAACTTTCTTCATAAACAGATTTTAAATATTGTAATTTCCCTCTAGGGCATTTAAGAGGAGCAAGTTCATTATTAAAAACCAGAACAATGTCAATTTCTCTTGCATTACTATCTTTTTTTTTTTTTTCTGAGTACCAGTTTTTTTTTTTTTAATTTTATTTTAAATTCATTAATTACATTGTATTATGTGACACAGTTTCATAGGTACTGGGATTCTCCCCACCCCTCCCCAAACCCTCCCACCATGGTGGATTCCTCCACCTTGTTGCATAACCACAGTTCAAGTTCGGTTGAGATTCCCCCATTGCAAGCATATACCAAACATAGAGTCCAGCATCTTATTGTCCAGTCAAGTTCAACGGCTTCTTAGGTATACACTCTCTGGTCTGAAGACAGAGCCAGCAGAGTATCATCCCGATCAATTTACAAATTTACATCATTATGGAATTAATTGACATAGTAATGAGTAACCAATATGTTAAAAGTAAATGCGAGTTCCCAGCCACCTTCTGTGACCACCTCATTGACATTTCAATTTTAGTTTATACACAACCTATAACATTCAAAACATAACATGTTATACATAAGATCATATCATCTTAAATTAAGGCAAACATGTGGTATTTAACCTTTTGGGATTGGCTCATTTCCCTTAGCATTATGGTTTCCAGTTTGGCCCATTTGGCCACAAAGAACTGCATTTTGTTTTTTTTAATAGCTGAGTAGTATTCCATGGAGTAGATGAACCATAGCTTTCTTATCCAATCCTCTGTTGATGGGCATTTTGGCTGCTTCCATGTTTTTGCAATTACTGATTGTGCTGCTATGAACATAGGAGTGTATGTTGGTTTCTCATAAAACAAGTGTTCTGGATATATTCCTAGGAGTGCTATTGCCGGGTCATACGGTATGTTGTATTTGAGTTGTTTGAATGTTCTCCATACTGATTTCCATAGAGGCTGTACCAGCCTGCAGCCCCACCAGCAGTGGAGTAGGGTTCCCTTTTCCCCGCAACCTCGCCAACAAGTGTTGTTGGTGCTTTTATTCATGTGGGCCAGTCTTACTGGCGTTAGGTGGTACCTCATTGATGTTTTAATTTGGATTTCCCTTATTGCCAGGGAACTTGAGCATTTTTTCATATGTTTATTTGCCATTTGGGTTTGTTCCTTTGTGAAGTGTTTGCCCATTTCCCATGCCCATTTCTTGAGTGGCTTGTTTGTTTTGACATTTTGGTTGTTTTGTAGCTCTTTGTATATTCAGGAGATCAGCCCTCTATCACCTAAGTCGTGTGCGAAGATCTTCTCCCATTCTGTGGGTTGCCTTTTTACTTTGTTGATTGTTTCTCTAGCTGTACAGAAGCTTCTTAGTTTGATGAGGTCCCAATTGTTTATTTTGGTCTTGATTTCTACTGCATTTGGAGTCTTTTTTAGGAAGTGAGGGCCTACCCCTAAGTGTTGCAGTGTGTTTCCAACATTTTCTTCCAAAAGTTTGAAGGTTTCTGGATGTAGGTTTAAATCTTTTATCCATTTGGATTTGATCTTAGTATATGGTGAGAGATGTGGGTCTATCTTTTTGTTTCTGCAGGCTATCAACCAGTTGTCCCAACAGCATTTATTGAACAGACCTTCCCATTTGCCTGGGTTGTTGTTTGTCTTTTTGTCAAAGATTATTTGGCTGTATTTCTGTGGGTTCCCATCTGGTGTTTCTATTCTGCTCCATTGATCTTCTTCTCTATTTTTTTGCCAGTACCAGGCTGTTTTGATAACCACTGCCCTATAGTATGTCCAGAGGTCCGGAACTGTGATTGCCCCTGCTAACTTCCTGTTCTTGAGAATGGTTCTAGCTATTCGTGGTTTTTTGTGTTTCCAGATGAACCTTTGAATCATTGTTTCCAGATCTGTGAAGAATGTTTTTTGCATTACTATCTTACACATTAAATTAGTATGTGACTAATTGTAATTTTCAAAGGTCAAGGCTGGCTTTTAAGCGGGAGCTTAGAAATGAGATCCATACAACCTTTAAGTTTGCAAAGATTCTTCCTGCTTATTTTATTTTCATGGGCTACAGAAATATGTGGAATTTGAGGGAGAACTAACAAAATAAGCTAAAATATAATAGGCATTGTATTAGTTCATGACACCTAATAGGTATGTACTGTAAGATTCCATTTACAGATATAATAGGAATTAGATTTAATCAATATCTAAAATACATACGCCTTCTTTCTTTCTTTCGTTTTTTTAAAAAACCATTTATTTAATTTTATTATAAAGTCAGATACATAGAAAGGAGGAGAGACAGAGAGGAAGATCTTCTGTCTACTGAATCACTCCCTAAGCGGCCGCAATGGCCGCAGCTCTGCTCATCTGAAGCGAGGAACCAGGAACTTGCTCGGGGTCTCCCACTTGGGTGCAGGGTCCCAAGATTTTGGGCTGTCCTGGACTGCTTTCCAAGACCACAAGCAGGAAGCTGGATGGGAAGTTGTGCTGCTAGGATTACAGCCAGAGCACATATGGGATCCTGGTGCATGCAAGGCAAGGACTTTAGCCAATAGGCTACCCTGCTGAGCCCTCATTTATTTCTTGTTGATTATGGTGCTGAATCTGAACGCGCTGTCATGGAAATCATAGAATTCTATTGTGAAGCATTTTAAAGTAATGATTATTTAAATAGTAGAGAACACTCCTAAAAAAATATGCTTGAGAGTTTTTCAAAAAGTCTGTGGACAGTGGAATTAAAATAAAAAATTTTTCTACAAAAATGTTGAAAGTCATGCATATGCAAGGTTCCAAAAAAGTTTTAAAAATGTATATTGAACAAAACTATGCCTGAATTTCAAAACTTTTTGCACATTGTATTTACTTAAAGTACAGAGAGAAAAATGAAAGCACACTACTTGCTATGAACTATGCCCTGATTTACTTCCCTAATACAATAGTTGATGTTAGGCCAGGCTGAATCCAGGAACCTAGAACTCAGTCCATATCTTTCATGTGTGTAGAACGGACCCAAATTCCAGAGCCATCGCCTGCTGAATCCCAAGATGTGAATTAGCAGAATTACAGAATTGGAAACAAAGCCAGGACTAACGGTGTGCTCTAAGACCAGATGCAGTCCTATGAGACTGCCAACAAAACCTATGCTAACTTGTCATCCTTTTTCATGAACTTTTGAATTCCTTGTAAATGTGTATAAATGTATCCAAGGCAAGAGCAGAGATCTACCAGCTGATTAAACCACAACAGACTGTGTTCAACACAATGGCCAGAAAATATGTGACAGAAGTTTGGAGAACCTGCAGGAGGAGGTTCCAGCCTATGCTGATGGTTGATGAAGCTGATCAAGTCAGGAGATGGTGGCCAAATCCCTAGTAGTGGAAGTGAGATGTAACATAGTTAAAAAAACAACATCTACATGAAGTTACAAAGTAATTCTGGCCATCAGACTGATTACGTGTGTCAGACACAAGCCTTACAAGCTTTTGTGGATAACCTGTGTGACCTCGTTCACAAATTTCTATAATTTTACAACTAGAATTGCAGAAGTCCAGGGCTAACAAGTTACACAACAGAAATTAGATCTCGGCCATCTTCTCAAGCGTGTCCTCAGAGCTAAAATTACCAGCTATTTGGAGTTAATATTCTGTAGCTATTGTATCCCAAAGTCCTCTATGCCAACCCAGTGAAACGATAAATTAAAATAAACCCAGCAAGGGAGATTTCCTTGTTTGTACCAGTCTACAATTGTCCTTCCTGCTTGTATTCAAGACATTTCAGATAGCACAGCAAGCATAGATACCAAGAAAGCCACCCAGTTTTTGTTTTTGTTGTTTTTTTCAAGATTTATTTATTTTTATTGGAAAGGCAGAAGTACAGAAAGGAGGAGAGACAGAGAGGAAGATCTTCCATCTGATGATTCATTCCCCAAGTGACTGCAACGGCCGGTGCTATGCCGACCTGAAGCCAGGAGCCAGGAACTTCTTTCTGGGTCTCCCACTTGGGTGCAGGGTCCCAAGGATTTTGATGGTTTTCGACTGCTTTCCCAGGCCACAAGCAGGGAGCTGGATGGGAAGTTGTGCTGCTGGGTTTAGAACAAGGGTCCATATGGGATCCTGGGGCGTTCAAGGCAAGGACCTTTACCACTATGCTATCACGCTGGGCCCAGCCATCCAGTTTTTAATGGCATTACAACAACATCAATAAATTCTTGGTTAAATGTCCAACAATTGTTATGCTGTATTTCTTTCAGATTTGAATATCAAGCTTATTGAAATACAGTTTCTGTAACATAAAACTTTGTCTTTCAGTGTGTTAGCAGACACAGCTCATTTGTTACTTGGTTAACAAATGTTTAAACTAGAATGAAGATACACTATGGGAATTGAAAATGCCAAGGCTCCTGAGAGAACATTGGTTATTTAGCTATATAAGCAAGTTGTCCCTCAGAAAGTAGACTTCTAAGTGTCCGCATCTCTGTCACACTGTCAATTCAGCCCGTTCACATCTGCTTCCCATCAGTAAAGTCATTTTTAAAATGAGCAAATCACTGACAGTCTCTGTCAAATAGCTTTTCCTCGCCTAGCAAACATAAATTCAGCTTTTTCTTTTTCTTTTGGTGTAACAGCATTGTTTTTTTGCAATTTTTGTTTAGAGTCATATCACCTGTTTATATCTGTCTTGATTTCTTGAAGTTTTTTTTTTGTCAAATGTTTAATCACCTTATAAAATATCGTAATAAATCTGGAAGCAGAATCTTGACATATTGCAGTTAAACCAATCTTTATTTCAACATGCTAATAATTTTTTAGAATATCCCTTGTATACTTTAAATTAGAAGTTACTATTCATGAGCTAATTATATAATTTAACCTTTCATGAGGTCAAAGGGAAAAGGAGAAAATTAAAATATGCATTTATCATGTGTTAAATGATCTGCTATGACATTTAACTTCTTAACATGCTGACAACATTTCCTGGGTGACTCATCCTCAAACTAGAATGATACATACATGTGTTTTTTTCAGACTATTTGGCATGTTGTGTTAGGTAATCATTTTTAATGCTGCAATTATTTGTGTTCCTTCTAACATTTTTAAGAATAAATGAATAACTGGAACAGATTATAAATGGTAACCTCAGTGGCTTTCACACTGTGCTTTGAGCAATAACCGAGTTAATTTATGACTAATTATTTGTGATTGATAAGAACAGAGCATCTAAAAAGAGATAAAATCTGTAACAGCAGATCTTAAACAAAAAGAACATCCTATCCAATCGGTTGCTTTTCAGAAAAGTAGACTGAACATAAGAAAACCGAGAGTTGTTTTCAGTTCACGTAATTGGTAAGTAATAAGAACACAGCTGGAGCCTTTATTGCCTTAGACTCTTAGTCTGCAGGGCTTAAATCAAATTGCACCAATTATCATTGGTAATATCATTTGTTCTTTGGCAAAAAAGAAACAGCTTATCACATTTTCTCCAACTTATCTAAAAGGCATTGCTGTAGAATGAAACGCAGCGAATACAAAGTCTGAAGTAAAATTCTAATTTTCATCCTCTTTTCATTTAATACAATTTCAGGTAGTTACTTAAAAAGGAGGATAAACCAGTATGCTTCTCCACTTCCAAATCAAAATGGGCTCCTGATGAAATTGCTAAATATGTCTTGACAATAGCATGGTGGACTCTCTGCCATTGGCAGAATAGTTACAGTGTCAGGATACACTTAAATAGCAGAATGATGGACTATGATCGTTTTTGAGGGACTCTACTATTGCAATAATATGGGGGAAGTCAGTGGGGGGAGAGGATTGTGGAGAGAAGGGGAATCCCAGATCCTATGGAACTGCATCATAACATAAACAAATACATACGATTTTTTAAAAGGAGGATAATGTATTTCTTATCTCTTTTCGTAATATAGGAAGGGAGGCAGTGGAACCAAACAGCAATGAAAGCCCTGCAGTGATTGGCTATATTGGGTAGTATTCAGAATTGGTAGGCATACAGAGATAGATGAAGGGAGATTTATCAGGGGAAATAGTTTACATGATTATGATAGCTGAGGGGATACAAAACAGCTCATGGGATCGCTCAGTCCATATCCAAGGGCTTTAGAACCAGAGGATTTCTGGGATAAGTCCTGGAGTCCAAAATCCTAGAGACTTGGAGGAGTCCTAAACTCCATCACCAGGGTTGAGTGTGTCTTCCACGGTGGAAGCTAAGTAGCTCCCAGAGTTGGCGTTAAATTTTATTTCTGCATGCATTATTTATTTCTTAGCAAAAGCTTCAGCAAGTGCATGACACTTTGTAAATAATAATAGCAGCCATTTAATTCATCCTTAAAAAACTGACAATTCTAGAAATTTAACTATTTAAGCACAATCTTTTATTTCCAACCTGATGTGTTATTGGTTTGAGCCAGATTCTTTTCAGTATATTTTGATGTCAAGAAATTTGAAATTCATGAGCAGATGTTTAGAAAACATGTGCATTCTGTAAGATTTATGAAGACTTCTTAGGTAGAAAGTGTCCCCATGGCAAAAACAGGGATGTGACGGACACGTTTAAAGTAGGGATTGTCAGCATCAACTAGTCCTGCTACTTCAAAAAGGTTGTTTCAATTAGATGTTTGCAATTTAATTAGAGAGGGATGGTCTAGTATGTTTTGATTTTCTCATACTGCAGCTGACGACACTTAGAAACTCTAAGAACTGAAATTGCCATCAACCATATTGCAAGTGAATCTTTACACTTTCATCTTTAAAAAAAATTCTCACTTAGCTAAGAAAAGTGATGTGCTTCAGTTAAGTTTCAAAATTCTCATAAAAATTAAGGAAAATATGTCCTTGTGTTTAAAAAATGTTATTCTAGTGAAAGAATATTGATACATTCCATCTTGAATATCTAATTTTATGCGATATTTTAAAACAAACACAAACCAGGAAAACAATACAGTAAATTAGTTCAACAAAACTATGAAAGGAGTGCGACAAAGCTACAAGCATGAATGTATCATATAGTTCAGTTTTAACTCTGAGAATGCATGTTTCTTGATGTTCATTTCACAAGTGTAGGGATTTCTCATAATCTTAAGACATTATAACTTTATTGTGAATCTCAATATGTACATGCAAAATCTGAATGATATGTAAAGCGAATAAACAAAACAAAAATCTTTGCCAGGTTAAAATTTCCTAATGAAAACTGAAATCTCTGTGGTTTTACCTATATACTAACTGTAACTATACTAACCACTATATCCCACCATCATTTTACTCTTAATTTTTGAGTTATGTTGGCATCCATATTTATATTAAAGTAGCCTACACTACTTGTTTGATGATAGGAGACAGTTTTCCTTGTTGAAATGGAAGCCGTCTTATCAACCACACAGAGAGAGCAGGTCTTCAGCTATTTTCTGTATCTCTGTTATGTGTCTGCGGGAGTTGGTGTTTCTAGGAGGAATTTCATCTTAGAACTGTTGATCTTTATTGATCAATTTCCAGTCAAATGCCAGAGCGTTTCTAACTCATTCATGTTTCACTTTTGCTTCTACTTTTCTAATTCTGAACTGGAATAGTTTATGCTGACATTCTTAGCATCTCCCTAAACTTTTCGGTTTTGTTTTCAAGATCTGTCTTTGGAATCAAATTACTTTTATTACATTCTTATTTTAATCAGTATGGTTTTTCATTTTTCCCCCCTCACATTTTTTGAGATAGAAGTCCAGGACTGAGCTCTGCTGAGTTTGATGTCCCATGAGGTCTCCCTTCAGCTTTCAGAGGGCTGCTTTCACAGTGTGTGCTCGAATCACCTCTTCTCTGTGTAGGAAGGGAAGCCAGTGATACTGTGTGTTTCAATGTAGCAGATTAGCACCATACCCTCAGGATCTTATTTCCCAGTGTCCCTTCCCAATGTCCCTGTCTCCAAACACAATGGAGATTAGAACTCCCACATACGGATTTGTTGGGACAGGGAAGGGGTGGTTGTACAACCTATCACTGTTCCTGACTGAAGGCTACAGCGTGGCTCAGACCTACCTCTTTTGGCCTCACATAAACAAATACATGAACAATTCAGTGAGGTATGTTGAAAACAAACTCAGTTTTAGTTTTTAGAAAACAAAACTATTTGCCTTCCATAAAAACAAAATTGAGCTGGCTATAAAATTCTAGGTTGATCGTTTTCATTGCTAAGGAATTTAAATTAAGCTCTTGTCAACTAACATTTTGTAATAAAATACAAAAACTGATACTTCCCTTGAATTGTTAACTTGCAATCACCTCCTATCCTTTTCAAAGCTTTTTAATGCATTTCTATCTATTTGAAATACAAAGTGTTATAACTGAGACATATAGAGAGATACAGGCAGGGAGATAGAGTAGATGATACAGATAGGCAGGGAAAAGGGCTCTGCAACCGAGTGAGGCACTCTTTTTTTTCTTACTTATTTATTTTTTTAAATGATCTTAGTTGATTAGGGTACAAAGGATCAAGGGCTACAGGGAGGTGCGCAATACCATTGTTTCCACGCTAATATTTTTCCCCCTGTATCTGAGGTCAGGGGAGAAACAAAGGGAAACGCCCCACCCAGCCTCCCATGCATCCCGGTCCCCAATGTGAGGCACGCTCTGAGGGTCCTGCTCAAGCAGTTTTGATAGTTCAACAGTTCTGAATTGCTGCCAATCTCGCTGTTCCAATCGCCGGGAAACCTATCCAGAATCCACCGGCTGATATAGTCTTTTCATGGTTGGGGGTCTGAGATCAGCACTTCAGTTGGAGGGATCTCCAAAGAATCTTCATCTGAGATGATCCCAGAGCTGACTCTAGTGTGTGCTTGCAAACACAGGGTCCAGGACAGTCCGTCGCCCCAATCAGCTTGTGCACATGCTGGTCGTTGCAATTACTGGGTCAGTTCTGTTTCCAGCCCTGTCATCCACTTGAACCAATGGGTGTTGTAGTCCTGCTCAATCCTACCCACTTCATACTTGGTCCTCAAGTAAACCAGTGGGAGCTGCAGCCTTTGAAATGCCTGTAACATTTATGCCTGGACCATTCCAAAGTCAAGAAGCTATAACTCCATCTGCGTCTCCCATGTGGATGGCAGGAACCCAAGTATTTAATCTGCTACATCCCAACATATACATTAGCAAGGAATCAGTTTTTTTTGTTTTTTTGCAAGGGCAGATCAGATTTGCAGTGAAGGAGAGACAGAAAGAAAGAGATTCAATCTGCTGATTCACTCCTCAAAATGTGAACAACTGCCCGCGCTGAGCTGTTCTGAGGCAGGAGCCTCTTCTGAGCCTCCCACTTGGGTACAGGGTCCCCAGGCTTTGGGCCACCCCTCACTGCTTTCCCAGGCCACAAGCAGAGATTTGGATGGGAAGTGGAGCTGCCGGGACATGAATTGGCACACATATAGGGTTCCAGAACATTCAAAGTGAGGGTTAAACCATTGCACTACCCCTGCTCCACCCTGTGAGGTTCTCTAGATCTTTTCAAAGAAATAATGTTTTCGGCCTCAAGTATTTGCATAGAAAATCATGAGCAAAGACCAGTGCTCCAAGAGCTTGAATTGTGTGCTCACGGATAGATAGTAATTGTTGGAAAGTATTTGGATTTCAAATTATCTGTGGTACGCATGCTCTGAATCACTGTCCTGTCCATTTTCACTGGACCACGTAGCACAGTTCATGTTGCACTGAGAGCTAGCAGAGTACTTTTATTTTATTTTATTTACATCGTTCTCAAACATTTCTAACTTTATATTTAGACATTGGGGCCACGGTTGTAGCATAGTAGATTAAGCCACAGGCAGTGATGCTGGTCTCCCTTATTGTACCAGTTTGTGTCTCATTGCTCTATTTTATAATCCAGCTCTCTTCTACTGTGTCTAGGAAAACAGCAGAAACCCGCCTAAGACTTGCGTCCCTACACTAATGTGGGATGCCTACATGGAGCTCCTCACTTGGCTTTGGACTGGCCAGTCAGGGTAGTGGTAGTCATTTGGTAAGTGAATTAGCAGATGAAAGATTCTCTATCTGCCTTTCAAAGACCTTATTATGTATATACAACATCATATATATATATATATATATATATATATATATTTGAAAACAGAGTTATTAATGACATTGGGTGAGGGATTCAATTCAATGTGGAGAAAGAGGAGCATATTGCCATTTACATGGGAAAATTCAGTGAAACAATCTTGATAACTAAACAACAAGTGACATGATACATAATTTTTAAACTATATATACTAACTTCCACAAACAAGAGAAAACATGTAATGACGTATTTCTTGGTTTAGCCATTTTTCTTGCCATGGCAATCTCCAGTCTTATTTATTTTATTTTGTTGCAAATATCTGGATTCCATAATTTTTATGATTTTGTGATATTCCATAGTGAATATGTGTATCTACATTTTCTTTAGCCAATCATGGTACGATGGGTGTCTACGTGGGTTCCACATCTTTGCTATTGTGAATCGAGCTGCTATAAATATGGGATGTAAGTATTGCTTTCACATGCTGTTGCATTTCTTTTGGACATAATTCAATTTCCTTTGAAATAGATGAGTCATGGGCCCAGCGGCGTGGCCTAGCAGCTAAAGTCCTCGCCTTGAACATGCTGGGATGCCATATGGGGGCTGGTTCTAATCCCAGCAGCTCCGCTTCCCATCCAGCTCCCTGCTTGTGACCTGGGAAAGCAGTCGAGGACGGCCCAATGCATTGGGATCCTACACCAGTGTGGGAGACCCGGAAGAGGAAGTTCCTGGCTCCTGGCTTCAGATCGACACAGCACCGGCCATTGTGGTCACTGAAGTAGTTATGTTTTTGGTTTATTGAGGAACACCATTACTGTCTTCCATCATATTTGTACCAATTTGCATTTCTGCCATCAGTGCATTAGGGTTCCTTCTCTAAACTTGAGCAGCACCTGTTTTTTTTTTTTTTCTTTTTGATGACTTGTTATATCACTTGGATTAAGATGATACCTCATTGTAGTTCTTATTGCATTTCCCTGTTGGCTAATGGACCTGAATATTTTTCATGTGTCTTTTAAAACGTGTATTAATGGGCCCGGCGGCGTGGCCTAGTGGCTAAAGTCCTCGCCTTGAACGCGCAGGGATCCCATATGGGCGCCGGTTCTAATCCTGGCAGCTCCACTTCCCATCCAGCTCCCTGCTTGTGGCCTGGGAAAGCAGTTGAGGACGGCCCAATGCATTGGGACACTGCACCCGCGTGGGAGACCCGGAAAAGGTTCCTGGTTCCTGGCATTGGATCGGCGCAGCACCGGCCATTGTGGTCACTTGGGGAGTGACTCATTGGATGGAAGATCTTCCTCTCTGTCTCTCCTCTGTATATCTGACTTTGTAATAAAAATAAATAAATCTTTAAAAAAATGTGTATTCATTTTTTTTTGGAAGATGCCTATTGATACCTTTTGCCCATTTATTAGCAGGATTGAACAGTTTGTGGTTGTTGAGCTTTGCATAAATTGAATACTAATCCCAAATTATATGCATCATTTGCAAATATTATTTCATATTCCTTGCCTCCTGGCTGGTTTTCCTTTATTGTTTGTACTTGTGGGATCTTAGTCGAGAAGACTTGCCCAGACTAATGTCTTACAGTGTTTCTCCTTTATCTTCTAGTATTTTGATGTTTTCAACACTTACGTTTCACTTCTTGAACCATTGTGAGTTGACTTTTTTATTTTTTTCAACAGGATGTGAAGTAGGTATCTTGTTTCAAGCTTGTGGATGTGGAAATCCAATTTTCCAAGCATAATTTGTTAAAGGGATTGGCCCTTCTCCAGGGATTGCAGCTCTTTTTGCAGATATTAGTTACTTATAAGTGTGTTGGTTAATTTCTGAGGAGTGTATTCTACTGCAATGATTTTCCTGTCTCTTTTTATGTCAACACCTGAGTGATTTGATTATAATGGCCTTATAATGTATCATAAAATATGGTGATGTCTCCAGCTTGGATTTCATTGTTTAAGGTAGCTTTGAATCCTTAGGGTCTTTTGTGTTGCCATATGCATTTTAGGATTTTTTAAAAATTCATTTCATGAAGAATGTCCTTTTAATTTTTGATTGTGCTTGCATTGGATCTATAAGTTGCTTTGGGTAGTATGGCCATTTTGAAGATATTAGCTCTTCCAGTCTGTGGGCATGGACAATATTTGCATTGTGTGTGTGTGTGTCTCCCATTTCTTTCTTCATTCCTCTTGTAAAGATCCTCTGTCAGCAGCAGGGGTGTTGGCTGCCTCCTGAGTTGAGTCAGAGTCTACCAGCAACTCCACCACACCAAACCAAGCCTGGCGTTTTTGTGTGAGAAGAGAGGGAATAAGCCTTCCCCTGGAGTCTGTAGAGTTATCCCTCAGTTAGAGCCGCCAGTGGTGGGACTGTGGCTTGTCCTCCCTGCTTGTTCCTGATAAAGGGCAACTCTGGCTGTGAGCCAATCATCTAAACACCAGGTGATTGTTGGTACAGGTGTCTGTTGGTACAGGTGTCTGTTGGTGCAGGTGTCTGTTGGTGCAGGCGTCTGTTGGTACAGGTGGCTGTTGGTACAGGTGGCTGTTGGTACAGGTGTCTGTTGGTGCAGGTGTCTGTTGGTACAGGTGTCTGTTGGTACAGGTGTCTGTTGGTGCAGGTGTCTGTTGGTACAGGTGGCTGTTGGTGCAGGTGTCTGTTGGTACAGGTGGCTGTTGGTGCAGGTGTCTGTTGGTGCAGGTGTCTGTTGGTACAGGTGGCTGTTGGTACAGGTGGCTGAAACAATGTCTCCATCTTCTTTCCTTGCTTCCCTGTGAAGCTTCTGTTCTTTTCTGCTCTGTTCTGTTCCGTCACTCCTCCACTAATATTTCTCTTAATGTGTTTGTTGGTAATATGGTCCTTCCTTTGTGTTTCTGATATCTTACTAGAGCTGAGGCCCTTTAAGCTTCTCAGCATTTAACCACTTTGGATCCCCTGGTATCGACCTCACACCATTCATTATAAGAGGCCTTGTGTTGGTTTAAAGTTTTTGATTATCATGAATGCATTTTCCAGGAGAACCTTTATATAAGACTTCATGTGAACATAAGTCATTAATTCTGAATGTTCAAGAAAGAACTGTGTATAATAATAAGCTTATGTTTACTTTAAGTAAATTGTCATAGTCTTGGTTTGAGAGTCTGGATTCATGTTTAACATTCTGCACATTTTGGATTCCATTGTCCCTTGTAAGATCTTCATTGCAGCTTTGTTATTGTTGCTTCATGGTTCATCTGCATTTTCCTTCTGATCATTAATTTCTTTGGTAATTATGGCATATTTTGTGTGGATCTACCAGGACCGATTGTGCTTAAGAATCCCTGTGCTTTCTCCAGACCATGTGCATTGCCAATTCTGGGAAAAAAATTGGAAGCAATTCTTGTATATCACTCATCTCTTAACTCAGATTTGTACTCGTTAATTTTTTGTTGATGGAGTCCTAGTTTCCTCCCAGGACATGGCATCGCTCCTTTCTTGTCTCTTCCTGCATAATTTAAAAATTTAAAATATTCAGTTCTCTAGTGACTGCTTTTCACAATACTTGCTGTTAAAAGACTTAAGAATTTTAAAGCAACCCCTGACACAATCGACAAGGTGACACAGTGTTATTAATCACTTGGCTCTAAGAGAGCTTAGTCATAAGGTCAAATTGGGAAATCAGCAGAAAACTAAGGTCCCAGAAATTGATGCCATAAAGAAGAGAAAATTTCCCCAGAGTGATGAAAATTACATACTTCAATGCACGTTCATAACCTCTACATCCATTCGGTAAAAAAAAGTGATGAATTTTGATTTTCTTGCCTAATCAGCTATAATATTTTAATGATAAATAGCTTTAATTTCATGTTTGTTGCAAGTCTTTGGCCATAAAATTTGATAAACTTTACTCATTTTGCAAATAAAACATTTTACACTTTAAATAGCTCCTTAACATATATCCTCTTTGAACATAAACTCTCCTTGTATTGAATTATGTCTCTTGCCTAAGTTGACAAGCTATGGTTCATTTAAGATCCACTTGCATTCTATACACATTTATTATTGGATAATTTTCAAATGCAGTCATATAAAATTTAACCATAAGCAACTAAAATCTTATGAATTTGTGAGGTATATCATTTGAGATTTGATTTCTTTATGAGACACTAAGCTTCTGATGTATGCATCACTTCCAAGTCATCTCCCTTATAAATTGATTTGGCAGATATGTAAACAGGACTGGATGCAGTGCGCATCGTCCCTCTGCAAGCCTGAACTCTCGGATTCAGCTCTGCTCCAGGAAAACACTGTTAACTCGCTTTGCAATAGAGGATGCATGTGTGGGTGTTGGGTTTGGACCATTTCTCACACCACCTTTGAAAGCTCTACATACGACTCTCCCTCGTACTTCCCACCTATATTTCTATTATAATCGAGATGAATCTGCAAAAGAACATGCCTATATGTTTCTAGCTATGAATTTGCCTCATTCAAAAAGAGAGCTGGGAGGAGTGCAGAAAATCTGCTTGCCTGTTGCCCATCTCTGAGGATAACAGAATCAGGAAGAACTGTCATTTGGTACACATTCATGAAAGTAAAGCGAATGTTGACACCATGTGATTCAAGTCTCTGCCACCCCCAGCACTGCAGCAACTCTCATGAGAAGCCGCTGCCTTTCTGTAACTAGATGAAATGAAAGGACAGGTTTTATCAAGATAATTAACTATTTATTGTTGCAATGTCTATGCTTAAGCAGCAAGTTTTACATCTAAATTGTGCTGCCATGTTCATCTTTCCAAAAGATAATATTTCATATTTTATTATAATATAAATCTAAATGCATGATATTTGGTGTTGTATTTCATTTAAAAAAAAACAGAGAAAAATAGATTGGGATCATGTCTTAGGAGACTTTGTAAGCAAGCTTTTGATAATCTAAAGATAAAAATATCTTTTGATGCAAAGAATTAAAAGGATATTAAGATTAATTCAGTAATAAAAAATAATAACCCACATATCTTCATGGGGAGAGAAGCCAAATGAAAATTTATTGCTGATGAGCAACAGGGTAATAAAACATGATACTGTTAAAAATTATTTTGGAGAAAGATAGGAATCCTAGAAAGAGATCTGTGTATTGACAGCTACATTTCACCAGAGATGCTACGGACGCACAATGAAGGACAGGTAATCCCATCAACAAACTTTGTTGGGAAAATTGGAATTTTACAGGTAGAAGAATAAAAATCAGATCCTTATCTCACATTCTGATGGTTAATCTTAGCTGTTGAACTATAAATCAGAATAACTAGGAACTGTTTAAAGCTTTGTGTGTTTGTTTCACTTACCAAGGAGGGCAGGTTCTATGTAACCATGGCTCATGAAAATAGCAGAGAAAGGGTGAATCAGTTTCTCAGAGCTGGCTCTGACTCTATTCCATCCTTAGACATCAGAGTTCCAGTCTTTCCAAGTTGACCAGCAGCTTCCAGGTTTTAAAGCGCTGGGCCCCAGACTGAGAGTTGCACAATCAACTTCATGGATCCCGAGCCCTTTGGCCTTGGACCAAGTCATGCTGCGAGGCGTTGTGTTGAGCATGTTCTCCCAGCCTACCTTCTGTGATGAACCCTCTGCTCAGATCCTTGGTTTGCTTTAGAATTAGGGTCTTAGGGCCTGCACCGCAGTGTCACAGGCCAATCCCCCACCCGCAACAGCAGCAGCATTCCATGTGGGCACTGATTCAATCCCAGCTGCTTATGGCCTGAAGAAGCAGTGGAGGATGGTTCAAATCCTTAAGCCCCTGGAGCCACATGGGAGACCAAGCGACCTGGCTCCAGGGTTTGGATCGGCTCAGCTCTGGGCACTGCATGGAAGATCTCTCTGTCTTGTTCTCTCAGTGTAAGATCTGCCTGCAAATGAAAATCAAAACAAACAAACGAAAATTAGGCTTTTTTTATTCTTACTGTATTTTGAGAATCTTTGGATAGTAGTCTTGTTCCAAGTAGATGTTTGATAGATACTTTAAATTGTTATTTTGTTTTGTTTTGTTTTGTTTTGTTTTTGCTTGTACTTTCACACCTAATGAGGAGCTTTACTGAAGTCCAACTTAGCTTTCACTTCTTGGCATGTGTTATTAGTGTTGTGTATTAAAACTTATCACTAAACTCAAGGCTACTTATATTTTTTAACTCTTATTTTTGAGAAGTTTTTTAGTATAAATTTTAGGTTAAGGTCTATAACCCATTCGGTGTGTTAATTTCTGTGAAAAAAATGTTAATCTCTATTATTTCATTTTTAAAAATTTTATTAGTGATGATGTTTACATAGCTGATCAGATGGGAAGGGTTGAGGATTAGGGTAGTGGCTGAGAACCTTACTTACACATTTTCTTCTTCCCAAACATTGGGGAGAGGGGAATACAAGTGGAGAAACCACACTAAGCCTCCCAACTGTTGCATGACCTGGGGGCCTGAGGAATGCCATCCCGATGCCATCCCAAGTTCATGTTTAGGTTTTATTTTGCATGTGAACATCCAGGTACTTAACACATTCATTGTAATATCTGGAAATTCAATATTTAGGGTTGTTGAAAAATTAAAAAAAACATATGTTCACATAAAGTCTGGCTCATGGATATTTATAAACACATCAGTCATAGAAAACTGATATATTGCATCTATAAATGTTGACCTCGTGTCTACTGCCTGCTTGCCAGCAGCTATATGGGTACCGATTCAAGTCCTGACTGTCCTGCTTATGCTCCAGCTTCCTGTTAGTGTTCATGAGAAAGATGTAGAGGATAGACCAGGTGCTTTGACCTCTGTCAAAGATGTGCAAGACACAGGTGGAGTTTCATGATCTTGGTTTTGGATTGGCCCACTTCAAGTCACTGTGGTCGTCTGGGAAATGAATCCACAGATAGAAGATCTGTTTCTCTTTCTGTCATTCTTTAAAACAAACTTCTTTATTCTTTTTTAAGAACAAATAGAGATGAGCATTGTGGTGCAATGGTTGTATCACCACTTTGAATTCAGTATTAGAGTACATAGTACTAGTTTTAGGTACTGTGTGCTTCATAAACTGATTTCTGTAGATGCACCTGGGTGGCCCTAGATAGTGACCCACCAACTTGTGATATTGTCATCCAAATAGAGTTTCAATAGAGGTCCTGGCTCTTTGTGTCAGGCTGGCCTGTCCCGGCTGTTCCAGGTGTGTGGAGAATGAAGCCAAATGTGAATTCTCTCCTTTTCTCACCCTCTCTTCATGTCACTATGCCTGCGATTATGTAAATATATATATATATATATATATATATATATATATATATATCTTTTTAAAAAGAATAAAATAGAATAAAACTAAGTGATAGCATACTGTACAGCAACATAAGAGAATAAACCTTGAATAATGCCTAAACATGAGTGAACATCAATAGTATGCATTAAGAAAGTGGCTCATACAAAAGAGTATGTATTGTAATAGTCTCTATATCTGAAATTTGTAGTAGAGGCAGACATGAGCGATGGAGCATGTTAGCGGTTGCTTGGAACTGAAGCCAGTTATAGAAGTGTATTGAAAAACAGCAAAAAGAAACCTTAAAAAATGATAGAGCTATTTGAAAATTGAGTCGAGTTTTTGGTTGCCTGGTTCAAGTCTGGCTACTCCACTTCCCATCTCATTTCCTGCTAATGCATACACTGGGAGGAAGCAGGTAACTGCTCAGGAAGGAATATGTGACACACACGGGAGTCAAGTTAGAAATCCAGCCCAGGATTCAGCTGGCCTAGCGTTTGGGGAGAAACATCAGCAAATGTAACACTTCTTTCTCTCTCTCTCTCTCTCTCTCTCTCTCTCTCTCTCTCTCTCTCTCTTATTTAGCGTCACTTACAAGTTTCATGGTTCTCCAGTAATGCTTCATGGACACTTCACATGATTTGAATGTCACTCAAACATTTTATAGTGAGACATACTTCCCATGATGAAAGAAGTGTTGTGGTACTGGTCAACCTTTGGAAGGTGGATTCCAGTAGGAAGTTTATATGCGAATTAGAAAATGCACTCAAAAGAAATAAAGGCATTTCATGTGATTAGTTCTCACTAGTTCTTGAGAGAATTATTATAAAGGTCTGGTCCTGCACTCACCCATCTTCTTTCTGGAATTCTGTTTTAAGATATGATGTCTTTCTGGAAGATAGTACCTGTATATTGTAATATTATTGCAATCTCTAATGGCCTGTATCCAAATGCAATAAGATAATGTGATGTAATCTATAAATCAGCAATTAATGTCAGACTGCTTATGATCTACATCAAAAAACTGTAAAACCTAAAATACTCTTAATACCCTATGTTACTCCGTAATGGGGAGGGAATGCAGAAAAATCTTTCATATCCCTAAAAAGTGTGAGGAAAACGTGAAATATTGCCTACCAGGGTCAAATCTGGTAACTCATAGACAACAGACTCAAGTCAGCACTAGACAATAGTAAAGCTACAAAGGCATAAGGGGGGAATGGGAGCGATCCTGACAGCTTCTTAACAGGAGGTCATGTG
Organism: Ochotona princeps; assembly: GCF_030435755.1. Lineage (NCBI taxonomy): Eukaryota > Metazoa > Chordata > Mammalia > Lagomorpha > Ochotonidae > Ochotona > Ochotona princeps. The sequence continues at coordinate 11,804,542 of NC_080832.1, read as the reverse complement.
CATGGAGCGGGGGGTGGGGTACTCCAGAGTGGAGCAGGCAGACAGGAGGCTTATATCCCAACCCTGAAGACTCCCAGATCCTCACTACGGACTATCAGTACGAGCATAAAGGACTACATCCCAACTGCCAAGGAGACCATGGGAATTGGAATGCCTTCGGAGGACAAGAACTCTGAGTTCACTCACCCCCAATCTGGAGCTTCCACAGGGGATGCAGTGCAGGAACAACAACCAGGAGCCCTGAGTGGTCCACAGAAACAGAAGAACAATAAACTTCCTTCGGGATCAGGGAGGGGAGCATTCTCTGGTCCTGGCCTAGTTCCGGCTCTGGATCCCCACCCTCCCTCACAATGACCATCAGGATCGCTCTGGAAACCCCTCAAAACAAACAATCAAACCAAAAAAACCTTGAATAGATAGACAGACAACAACAAGGAAAGCCTAGAATCAGACAGAAATGGCCAGCGTGGATTTACTCATACCTCACTAGGTGGGACACAAAGACTAGTTACTCCTCACTGGGGTATTGAAGATTTCTCTGCACATCCCTCAAAAAAAATGTTCTGCACCTAAACTGTCGACACATGTCTTGTTAGAGCTATAAGCCAGTTCAGACCACCCAAAAAAAAAAAAAAAAAACAACAAAGTTCAGCAAAATCATGTTTCAACACTATAAACAGCTAAATACTAAAATGAAAATGGACATGAGACAGCTGAATAGCAATCTATAGCCATTTTAAGGTGTATAGAAAACGGTTAAATATAAACCAAAATTGAAATGTCTGTGAAGAAGTCACAGGTTGTGGTTGAGAACCTGCATTTTCCTATTAATATTATTGGTTAATCAATACCATGTCAATTAATACCATAATGTTGTAAATTGTAAATATTATGATGGGGCTTTTAATTGATTGGGATGATACTCTGCCGGCTCTACTTTCAGACCAGAGATGGTCTCACCAAGAAACCATTGAACTCACCAGGAAAATAAGATGCTGAACTTTATGCTTGGTATATGCTTGCAATGAAAGCATCTCAACTGAATTTGAACTATGGTAATGTACCAAGGTGGAGCAATCCACCGTTGGGGGAAGGTTTGGGGATGGGCGGGGGAAATCCCAGTGCATATAAAAGTGTGTCACATAATGCAATGTAATTAATAAAAAAAAGATATGATGTCTTTCTTTTACGTCTATTCCCAACATCTTCTCTCTGGCCATTGCTGCAGCTGGTGCTATGCTGTTTTGTCTTCCATCCCCCAAAACTAGGAACTAAATAACCACATTTCATTTATAAAGATACCTTGCCTCAGATATTTATTTCAGCCCTTTAAAACTACCTCATACATTCATCAGCAGAAAATGGGTACCTTCTCCTTTTCTTGCGGCACGTTTCATTTGACAGCATCGCCGTCTAGATCAACAGGCTCAGGTAGAGCTCATCCATCATGGTGAACAAACCTCTTGGCTTCAGTGAATTGCTGTTTTTTCATCTGTAAAATAGAGTTGAATCTATGAGTTTGATTCTGTCTCTAAAATCCTATAAATGCCAGCTCAGATTTCTATGCTATTTATTGTAAGACTGAAAGGGGGAGGGGGCTGACACAATGGTTCAATTGACCAATCCTCTACCTGCAAAGGTTCATGTCCCAGCTGTTCCAAAAGTGCAGACACATGCATGCGCATGCATGCAAACTCATCCACTTCTTTCTGCATTCACATTGCATCCTATGAACAAGATCACTATTTTTCATAATTTTGCTTATTATTTGCTTATTATTATTCATTTCACTATAAACATATTGACATTTATGAAGCAATTACTACTATGTTAGAAAATGTTGTGCCCATGTGAGTTAGCGTGATAAACCTTACCAGACTTCAGTGACTAGCGTCCCATTTCTAACAACTTGGAACTGTCTACTTTCAGGTATCTTTCTGTTTCTACAAGGTACAATTTAAGAAACAAACAAAAATTCTTAGATTGGAGAGATTTAGACACACTGCTGTTCCTCAGCCTTTGATAAGTTCCATACACGGTAGATAGTAAGCACCCAGTTGTGCTAATCTGAATCACTCTGGCATTGCCACCCAGACTGTTGGAGCTCACTCAGATGGAACAGTGTATTCTGAACTACTTTCTGCAAAGCCTCTAATTGCCTTTGGAATAAATTTTGTCTAATTTGAATCTCAATCAAATGGAAATGTTATATTGAATTGATTGCAATTTGGCTAAGTTCAGCTGTGATAGATTCTAAGAATATTGACCTAAGTACCAAGTAATTCTTAAGGTAGACATCAGTTGTTTCTGATTGGGATAGGTGTTGTGTAGCAATAGGTTAAGCTATTGCCCACGGTGTCTGCATCTCGTACAAATGCCAGCCTAAATCACAGTTTCTTCCCTTCTGATCCAGGTCAGTATTCAAAAGTCTGGGAAACCAGTTGAAGACATCCCAAGTATTGGGTCTTAGTCTTCTACGTGGGAGACCCAGATGAAGTTCCAGGCATCTGAATGCATCTGGCCCATTCCTGGCCATTGTTGTCATTCGGGGATCGGCCGACAGATGCAAGAATTCTGTCTCTTCCTATTCCTGTAACCTTAGATAAGTAAATAAATAAGTATTCTTACAAATAAAACAAATTATTAATGACAATATATTCAGACAATATAATATATATTTGATTTTCTAATATGCATATATTTTGATATAACAGAAAAAAAGAACACAAGGGAAGAATAAAATACTCAAAAAGAAAATGAACTGCTTCAATGATACTCTTCAATATCTACATTTGTTTCTAAAACTAGAATGTTATAATTCTTGAGCTAGGCAGCAAAACATCAACAAGTAAATTGAATCTTACTTTCTCATTCTGTGCTCCTGGCCCTGCAGGACACCAGTTACAAACAAGGGCACCAAGCAGCTGAGATTCTGGGCATGGCACTGCCCTCGGGTTTCTTCCCTGCAGTCTCGGATGTACGAAGAACTGTGAGAGAGAGCCAGAGCCAGAGTCAGGGAAGGGAGAGGCACCCGTTGGATTCTCTTGAATTAGTCAAACTAGAGTAGAAAAATCTTTTAAAAAGTTATTTTTTAACATTTATTTTTATTGGTCAGTCAAGTTATACAGAGAGGAGGAGAGACAGAGAGGAAGATCTTCCATCCTATGATTCACTCCCCAAGTGGCCTCAAGGGCTGGAGCTGAGCCAATCTGAAACAAGGAGCCCAGAGCCTCTTCTGGGTCTCCAACACAGATGTAGGGTCCCAATATTGTGGGCTGTCCTCGACTGCTTTCCCATGCCACAAGCAGGGAGCTGGATGGGAAGCAGGGATGCTGGGATTGGGACCGGCAGCCATATGGGATCCCGGCGCACATGTGGCAAGGAATTTAACCACTAGGTTATCGCACCAGGCCCAATATGTTGTTTTAAAGCTTATATTTTTCATTACGTATTTCTTTCTAATGATTAAAAATTACAGTATTTATGGTGCACAGTACCAACGGTTTGATATATGTCCTTCTGGAGGATGGCTGAATTCAACTCCGACAGAAGCATTGCTTTACATGTTTTTCTTGTGCTGAGAAAACTATCAACTAATTTTACAATGACAAATCATGCAATCTGTTCATGCTTGTTCACTCTAAGGGAAACATGAAAATTAATATAAACATGAAAGTCAAAGCAAAGTAGCCTCTGATGTATCTAAAATTTAGCTCTTGAAAGATACAAAGCAATTGCTAGTTGACTCAAATGCAAAACAGATGTGAACAGAAAAAAACCTAAAAAGAAACTGAGGCATTGGATGTACTGACACTCAGGAAATGAGTGTGTGACAGATGCAGAAGTTGTATTTAGTGGCATCACTGTGTCACTGCTGTCAACCTACAACAGTTGCATTTGCTGCAAAGATGATGATGATACATTTGGGAGTGGTCTTCAGACGCTCATGTGGGCATGCTGAAATGGAAATTTGATTTAAAAATGTGGGAATCCAAGAAAGGAATAAGCAGAGGCTGTGTAGTTGGGGTTTTCAGCTTTTGTTTGGTATTTATGCTCCTGGTTGAATAAGTCACTATGAGACTGTATGCAGATGGGATGGTTACTTCGATGTGACACTTTGACCAAGGAATAACTAGAAGCAAGGATCAGGACAAATGTTTGGGGGTGTGTCTGTGAGGGTGCATCCAAAGCAAATGCGACTTTGGGAAGGACAAAATGAAAAGGACCTTCCCTTGCACTGGACAGGGTCTTGAACCAAGAGCAAACAGACCCAGAATGCAACTGCACTCAGAGCTCTGGGCACCAGCAATTGTCAGCATCTGACGTGTACACATTTTACACAGTATAATATCTCTTCTAAAAAAAGATAAGCATTGCAAAGGCAATACTTATTTTTCTCTTTGGATATCACAATAGTTGGATATTATGTAACTGTTAATATATTCTTTTAAAAAAAGATTTATTTTTATTGCAAAGTCAGATATACAGAGAGGAGAAGAGACAGAAAGATCTTCCGTCCGATGATTCACTCCACAAGTGACAGCAACGGCCGGTACTATGCCGATCCAAAGCCAGGAGCCAGGAACTTCCTCCAGGTCTCCCACGTGGGTGCAGGGTCCCAAGGCTCTGGGCTGTCCTTCACTGCTTTCCCAGGCCACAAACAAGGAACTGGATGGGAAGCGGAGCTGCTGGGATTAGAACCAGCACCCATATGGGATCCTGGCACATTCAAGTTGAGGACTTTAGCCACTAGGCTACTGCACCAGGCCCTATATTCTTTTTTTTTTTTTTTTTGATTAATTACGTTGCATTATGTGACAGTTCATAGGCTCTGCCTATATTCTTTTGGAATAACCTTTTTTTTTAATACAAAGCAGATGTTTGACATACCTGTTAAGATTACAATTACTTTAAAATGGATTATTCACATGAGTGAAATGGTTTTCTCTTTTCTACTCGATCGTTATTTCTAGCCTTTGCCTACATTCTCACTAACTGAGCACGCTGTCAAACTCTTGTTTACAATGTAAATGAACCATTCTTATCTCATGGATTGTGGAAAGACCGCAAGAGAGGACAAGGGAAAGAGGCAGAGCGGGCTAAGGAGTGAGGGAGGAGGGGAATATCATGGCATTCTTAGAACTGCATTTGTAAGCTAGATCAAATCTGTTAAAACAAAAAACCACTAAAAATGAACTTTAAAAAACTTATGAGCTAGGATGCCCACATCACATGTCAGACAGCCTGGGTTTTACAGTTGACTCATCTCTGGATTCCAGCTTTCTGCTGTATAAACCCTGTGATTCAGCAGTGATGGCTCAGGCAGTGCGGGGTCCTTCACCCACTCAGGAGAGAGGCCTGTGTTTGTCCCTGGCTCGTGATCTGGCTGGCGCGGCCACAGTAGGGATGAGCTCAGATGGGGATGAGCTCTCTGCATATTTCTTACCCGTTTTAACTCTGTCCTAAAATAAATTAATAGATTAAAAAAACTAAAAGCCCCATTGAAAATCACTAATTTAATATGCTTTTATCTATTGCCTTAATAAGCAAAACGTAGCTGAACAGACATTTTAGAATATTGATATGAAAGCACTAATACTTGTGCATAAAATTCATGGTTATAAAAATATTATGTAAACATTTTAAATTTGAAGCAAACAATATTTAAAATTCAGCTATTTGGTTTTTCTTTTGCTGGCTTAAAGACTTGTGAGATGATCTGTTTCTCAAAATTCATTTTATTGTGATATTCATCTAACCTAAACAATTTCACAGTTGAGTTAGAGTTCAAATAAAAGAGTAGTTTGTGTAAGAACTTCTGTGAATAGTTTTTGCTTGAATATATTTTATCAGCTCAGTCATCTAGATGCCTCTTTCTTGCACAATGCAAACAGAAAGAAAAGTAACTGGCAGAATAAAGATGGGAAAGGATTTCAGTAAGATTTAAGCATAGATTGATGACTTACATTTGCAGAGACCCGAAAGGTGAAAGAACCATGAAACACCTTCCTTCAAAATTCCCTTGCTAAGCAGTAGGTACAGTTCTGAACATCCATTAAAACATAATAGAGACAAAATCACTGGCTCCCACAGAGAGCTGACTTACTGATTGCCTACCAGAAATCCATTAAAATGGCTTTACCATTTCCAATAATAGCGTAAGCCCCGCCACAACTTCTACCTCCAAGCGATGCTCCAATGCAGAAAAGATTAAGTCCAACACATTAGAACAGTGTCTTGTTTTCAAGAAGTTCACAAAACAAATGTGTTGCACAGTGAAGGTAATAACCCACATGTTTACTAAAGCACAATTATTTTTTAGTCTGTTGTGTCGTAGGATAATGGTCTGTTGTATCTTTTTAAAATATTTATTTGCTTTGTATGTATTTAACAGTCAGAGTGATAGCGAGAGACAGAGTAAGCAGGAACAGATAGAAATTTTCCATTCTTTGCTTCATTCCCGAAATGACTGCAGCGAGCGGGACTGGGCCAGGTTAAACTCGGAAGCCAAGAGCTTCTGGTTCTCCTATTGGATGATAGGGGCCAAGACTGCAGTGTCTTAACATGAGAAACATAAGATTTTGTGATGTAATTCATTAATCAAAAAAAGTGTAATAAAATTGTAAACGTAAAGAAAAAAATGTGGCTTTAGTACTAAGAAAGAAATATCTTGCATTGGAGCTGACAAAGAGAAATCTCTGTCCTTTGAATTTCATTTCTTAAACCCTAGAGGAAGAGAGATGTTTACAGGAACAAGTGTAGCCAGCCAGTGAGTCTCAAAAATCCCAGTGAGACACATTCACACTGGAAGAACTTAACATGTGATTGGGACTGTCAGGACATGCTGTTCTACAGAATCATACTAAATAAGAGAAAAATATGACTTCCAGGGGGGCTCGTCTTTCTCAATCTCAGAGGTTTCCTATGTGGGAGAATATGATGTGAACAGACATCCTGTGTTACTAGAGCAACTCTGAATTTTGAAATTCATCTCATGCTTCATGTCATTCATTATACATTACATTATGTTCCATATCTCACCATCTTCCATATTTTTTCAGCTGTCTGATAGATTTCTTTTTTATCTTTCCTCTGCCTTTAAATCCGAGTACATAGTACTATTTGCCAAGTACATTCTTCAATTGTCTCTGACTTTTCTTTACAACTAATGTTCTCTGATTCTCTCATCTCCTTAATTATGCCCGTTTCTGTGAAATCACCCACGGGACTGATCTCCCATCTTTTCGACATAGTAGAAGCACCCCACTGGAAACCATTTCATGTTGAGTCACACTGCAGGGTTCCCCAGGGCATCTCTCTTTTGCATGAGATGCAATTGCAGACGTCTGGACCTTGAGGTCTACACAATTTGCATTAATACATGATGTTGAAAATAGTCATGAGGCCCTGATATCTCATGTCTGGTTGGCACCGTTTCCACCCGTCTGCTTCAATCCAATTCACTCCTTCTTCCTCCCACAGAATTCCTTCGCTCTTCTCCTAACAGATTTGGTTAGGACTTAACCTTTTCTGTGACTTGGACACAAACTTTCTCTTCCACTATCTTCATTTTTAAAATTTTCTACTATTCAAACTGACCTCCATAATAATTCATAAATACCCAGACTTTTTTCAATATTTCTCTATAAAAATGTTGTGATTGTATTTTTAGAAAAAAAAGTCTAGAAAGTTCTGTATAGCATTTATCGTATTACGCTCCAAATTCCTGCCTTTGTTATTCCTCATGTTTTTTCTAGGAGGAAACACTACTTAAATATCAGAGAAGAAATTAATTCCCTCATATCTTTCCTTTCCTCAGCTGTATCCTCACTTCGAAAATCTGCTCATTATCTAAATCCTAACACAATGATAGTCAGAAAAGTCTTCAGGCTTCCTTGAGATTCACACATGTCTTATTAGGTAGCCTCTGCATGCTGTGCAAAAATTCAGTCAATGTGAAACAAAAAACTTAATTCCATCACATGCTCTTAAAAGTAATGTAAGTATTCTGCTCTCAAAAAAAATATCCAGTAGGGAACTTATAATTGAGAGATAAAAATTTGTGATAATTTTAAAAGACCTTGTGTTTCAAAGGTCTCTTCTCAAAATAGGAACAGAATTTATCAAATTTGTAATACAAATAAAACATTTTCAGTGTAGTTGTCATGCTAGCTTTTGGTTTAGCATTAGTGTGGATTCTACACTGCATACTGGCATTTCAATCAGCGACAATGTGTGCACTACCAAACAGGAGCTCCTATAAAAGAGACAATTAACGTGTGCTAAGAATTGATGCTGTTTGTTGTTCAGATGTTTTAAAGGCTTGACCGTTTTCAACAAACCTAAAGCAAATATCATTTTCAGAGCAAAGGTTATGAAATCCAGGAAAGGAATGAGCATATAGTGCAGGGGTGAAGCACTGCTTTGGATGACCAAACCCGTATCTAATGCCTGCTTCCTGACCACTCTGATTCGGCCCCTTGTCCTTCTGTGCACACCCCAGGAGGCAGTCCTTAAGCCTCTAGTCCTTGGGTTCCATCATGCACCTGGGAGGTGAGTTCCAGGCTCTTGCTTGAATCAACTCTTACTGTTAGGAACATTTGGTTAATAAACCAAACAATAAACAACAACAAAAGCAAAATAAAACAAATCTCTCTGTCTTGCCTTATCTCTCTCTCTCTCTCACTGTCATTCAAGTATTTATGCAGACAAACACATTGATTTTAATTTAAAAGAAAAAAAATAACTGTTTTACATGACATCTTCTTTTAGGTCCCTGAAAGGTTAAGTTCAGCACAGTTTTTAGGTCAATGGTACATGCATTTATAGGGCCACTGCCTGTACATCACCCTCCAGGCCTGATCACCCCATACATCCATGAAATTTCACATCAAAGTAGCATTACTGAATTTTATTTTTAAGTTCACCTCTATAACATGTTCTCACTGCTGAAAATTAAAATAACACATGGAAGTGTCCTTTTTGATATTCAGATTTTTGAAAGACATTAACATACAGTAAAAATGCTCAGTATTTTCTTCATATTCCTTACCAAAATTTACTTTTCTTCAAATTCTTGATGCCTGAGATACTTCAGAACTCTTGATATTATTTTCTATGACAACATAAAATAGAACTAATGTATATTGAAGTCACTCAGATACATCTAAACTAAACAAATTCTGAATACATTACTGGCATTATAAGGAAGAGGAGGAAGTGCAAGGAGAAAAATACAAAATCAGGCTTATATCATAGGTTAACAAACGCATCACTATGCAGTGTATCCTAGTGTGTAATTTTCTCAATCTGCTCCATCAAATTACCAGCAAGATAGAGTGAATACAATCCCAAGAATCACATTTGTGCCTAAATCAACTCTGTGTCATAGCCATTGTAGCATTCTAAGAAGAATCTCACTTATGATAAAATAAAAAGTATTAAGCTGGACTTGAAAGGGTCATTTCTTGACTCACTTTCCATATATCCTGATTAATATCAGGATATCAGGTATACGTTCTGACAGCTTCTTTTGCTAGGAAGGTAACAGCAGTCTTCGGCCTCTACTCTGGTTGTGCAAGATATCTCTGGTCTCTGAAGGATCTTCTTATTCACTCTTTATATTGGGATGGACTTTCTGGTTGAAAGGAAGGGGAATCGAGTTATGGTACTTCCTTATTAATGCTCCTAAGTCAACTGGATGACCCAGAGTGAGCACTGTCATTTCCTGAGATTTTCTTCCTGGGTCATCTGTCACTTCTCACCATGCAACAAAGCTGGGTTCAGCTTGTACACTGCGACCCTTGCAAGTCTGGTCTCCACTGCTGGATCTGCGTTTCAGTGGAATGTGCTCTAGATCCTTGAGTCACTCCTCAGTTGCATGGATTGGGGACAAGGAAGGGGGAACTGCATAGCCAAGAAAGCATGGAATGAGTAAACTAGGAACATTAAAAAAATACAACTTATTGTATCACCATTTGAATACTACTGATAATAGTATGGAGTCAGGTACATGAATTCCAGTCACAAGTCTGCTGCTTACCATCTGTGATACTGACCAAACTAATTGTGCTTATTTGCCTTGGTTTGCTTCATCGCCCAAATGACTATACGTTTTTCTCCTTTTGCACAGACTGGGTGATGATGAGCACACAGTAACCGGGGGTGAAGATCACTGCAAATGCCTGAGACTGGCTCAAGTGTAAACATTCGTTATGGGTTACATGCCTGGTCCACTCTCATCCTCTTCCCTCTCTCTACCTTCCCTCTCCTGGTGTTCTGTATGTTAGGCTAATGGAATCGCTCTCCTTCCCTGACCCATGGGCTGACAACATGTCACTCCAGCTCCCTTTCCTGTTTCTACACCCCGTCAGTTCAACCCTTGCCGCTTCGCATTAGGCACACAGAGTATCTGCTCTCTTGCAATCTCTCTAGTGTTGCAGCCAACGCATTTGTATGCCTTGTTATTCCCTGACAGACTGTTAGCTGGTCATTCTGGCACTACTTTATCTTCTAATCCATTGTTCAAAACAGCTGAATTTTCTCTAAGCTCAGATTTTTAGCAGACAACATATTCAATCTCCAGGGTAGTATTCAAAGCCCGCCCCAGCTTCACCATCACTGCCTTATATGTGTTAGTGGGATGTTGTAGCTGCAAATTGCCTCATCCTTCACAAATCATACTTCAATCCAACTTTCCTGCTTTAATTCAGGCAATTTCATCATCATGCAAGTGCCCTGCCTTTCCATGGCTTATGAAAATATTATGTTGTCTTATTTTCTTTTTTCAAATCCCTCTCATGCTTTGAGCTTTCTGTTCCTAATGATCTCTCTTCTACCCCCCCCCCTCTTTTCCACATTCCTTGTTCTTTTCTAACTATTTTATCTTTATTAGTCACCATGGGTGTTAAAAATTGCTCCAAGAATCAGCAGCTTAAAATAGAATTATTTTAATAATTATTATATCACATAATATTTGAGAGTCAAGAAATTGAGTGGCAGCTTATCTAGAGCACTGTACTTCAAGGTCTCTCTTGGTGCAATCAGTTGGGGCTGGAGTGGTGGATCAACAGGCCAATCTTTCATCTCCAAGCACCAGCATCCCATATGGGTGTTGATTCATGTCCTGGCTACTCCACTTCCCATTCAGCTTCCTACTTACGGCCTGGGAAAGTAGTAGAGACTGACCAAAGTGCCTAAGGCCCCTTCACCCACATGGGAGACCCTGAAGAAGCTCCTGGCTTTGGATCACCTTAAGTCTGAATGTTGTGGCCATTTGGACAGTGAGTCAGCAGATGGAAGACACATCTCCCCACTTCTTTCTCTTTGTAAATCTACCTTTCAAATAACAAGAAGTAAAGCATTTAAAAAGGAATTTAATTGTCACAAGACCAGTGGATATTAGTTAAAATCGCCATAGGCCTCTGTCAGGGAGCTATACATTGTAACAGCTTTCCCAGGGCAATCAATGCATGGGGAAAGTGCAGCAAGCATGATATAGGAAAGAGCAATACAAGGCATTTAATAAAGGAGACATGATTATGTAAGATGTTAGAGGCTACTATCATATTTTCTCAGAATATTCTTTTTAAAATTTCATTTTTCAAAAAGAACAAATCCTAATGACTAATAGATATGAAAAATGTTCAGACTCTCAAGCTATTAGGGAAATGCAGATAAGAATCATACTGAGGTTCCACCTAACTCTAGTGAGAATGTCCTACGATGAGCAATATGCTAACACCTGCTGGAGTGGATGTGGGGTTATATGTGGGAGTATATGCTAGTGTAGCCACTAACGAAATCTATACGGAAACTGCTCAGACAACTGAAAATTAATCTACTGTGCACATGACCTAGCTATCTCTCTTCTGGGCACATATCCAAATGAAGTGAGGAATGTGAGAAAGCGAACGGCAGCCTATATTTAGAGCAGCACAACCTACAATATGGAAGACATGAAAACATTCCAGACAGTGATGCATCTATCCTATGAAATACTACATTACCATTAAAAGAATAAAATCCTACCATTTGCAACAAAGTGTTCCTAACTGGAGGCCATTATGCTTACTGAAATAAACCAATCCCCAAATAACAAATATATGTTCTCTCTGATATAAGGCACCATTAATGCAAAATACAAAGTAAATAGATATATAGGTGAATGAGTACATACATATGTTCTCATAGATGAACTGTTTTAAGGGAGACTAACATATCAGAAAGTTAAGATAGGTCACAGTAGGCATCTCCATTCCTGAATAAAAGGACTTCAGTGAAACAGTTAAATATATCCTGACAATACGATGCTAAATTTTCTATCATTATTTATACCTATATTGTCTATACCTACAATTTCCAGATGTACTTAAGTAGCAGAATATTAAACTAGCAACTGTTACTAAAGACTATGCTATGGGAATAATATGGGGGAAATGGTGAGAGGAAAAAATGAGGAGGGAGAAGGGGGAGGCAAAATGGCAACACCTATAAGTACAAATATGTATTACGGAGTGTATTAAAAATAATTTTTAAAATAGCCACTGAGTAATGAGATGTAAGTATCTTAACTACAAAGGGCAAATGCCTACTCTGGTACCTTATTTTGTGATTATCATATCATCTGATGCTGTAGACTCAGCTATGTCTTAATAGCTACAAAGCAATGTCGTTTTATTCACTGAATTTGCAAAATGTTTTTGGTGAGTAAACATCTATTGTTTGTTATATTTATCTATCGTTATAGTGCAAAAAATAGGTCAGGGCATCTTTTACTAAGATGATCACTGTGAAATATGCATACTTCTTTTATGAAAAGAATGACATGTTACATGACAGGAAAACATACTAACTTTTGTGTAGGTGGACTTTCATTCCAACTGTAGAATGAACTTTTTTTCTTAACAGCTGTCATTTCTAATATAATTTGGAAGATGTAACAATGTGTTATACACTAATGATACACGTATTGCAGCTAGTACTCTATGAGACATGGATTATATACATTCATCAACTGAGATGTTCTAAGTTGAGGAGGTTGGAGTTCCACCTTTTCTTCTTCATACTTAAATCTTATTAAGAACCTCCAAGCTACAGGACATGTTCTTTAATCATAAATATCAGCTATTCTGTTTAGGATGTAGATCTCATCTGAAACCTAGAATTAGGACAATGGAGGGTATAATATTTTCAAGGTGATAATTTCTAAGTGCTTCTCCTTTCATTCAGGCAGAGATTTTACTCACTGAGGTTACCAATTTTCCCAAAGACTAGAAGTGATGTGGGAGGGTGTGCAAAGAAATGAAAAGCTGACATTTGAAAGGCCCATGCAGCCATCGCTGCACAGGTTCTGCTGGCACGGTGTCATTTGCTGAATTTCCAGCCAACCCACACAAGCTCATGATTAAAAACATCTTCTGTCATTGTGGGCATGAACCATGCAAGAAGTCCAGCATCTTATTGTCCAGATAAATTCAACAGTTTCATTGAAAGACCATGCTTGATCTGAAAGTAAAGCTGGCAGAATATCATCCCCTCCAATGAAAAGTCACAACACAAATTCAACAACAGGATGAAACATGGAAATTTACAACACCATGAAGTCAATCGACACGACACTGAGTGACCAATGTGTTAGAAAATGCAAGTTCCTAACCACATCCTGTAACTACTTCTTTGACATCTCAATTTTAGTTTATACATAACTGACTGCTATAAACCTTAAAATGGTTATACGGTACTATTCAGATGTCTCGAATTATGACTGGTTATGTGCTGTACTGCTGTAATAATATGCAGGAAATCAATAGGGGGGAGGGTTGGGGAGGGGTTAGGAGAATCCCAGAGCCTATGGACGTGTGTCATAAAATGAAATCAAAAAATCTTCTAAAAAATTAGGCTCACTTTCTATCAGTTGAAGGAAGGAAAAGGAAGATTATCTACAATCCTGTTAAAGGAATATATTTTAAGTACTCTGAAGTGACCTTTCCAATTAGTAAAACATGATCTAGAGAAAAATCTGGCTTATTTTTTGCTTCGTAGCCATCATCTCCTCATCCCACAACAGAAGTCCACTTCTAAAATCATCCTTTTACATGAGTATATGGAAGGTTCTAATATTCATTCACCATTGAAGAGCAACGTGGGGTAAAATCTGGAATGGTAAGGAAGATTTCCCCAACACCGTGCAAGAACTCACTCCATTTTTGTTCTCATCAGCTTACAGAATTAGAATTCTCCCTAGGTTCAAAGAGAAAATAGATCGAACTTTGCAAATGAAATGTTCTCTTCTGAAATTGCAAATTCAAATTCATAGTATTCTTTTTTTTTTGAAAGATTTATTCATTTTTATTGGAAAGCCGGATATACAGAGAGAATGAGAGACAGAGAGGAAGATCTTCTGTCCGATGATTCACTCCCCAAGTGAGTGCAACGGCCGGTGCTGCGCCAATCCGAAGCCAGGAACCAGGAAACTCTTCCAGGTCTCCCACGCGGGTACAGGGTCCCAAGGCTTTGGGCCATTCTTGACTGCTTTCCCAGGCCACAAGCAGGGAGCTGGATGGGAAGTGGAGCTGCCGGGATTAGAACCGGCGCCCAAATGGGATCCCGGGGCGTTCAAGGCGAGGACTTTAGCAGCTAGGCCATGCTGCCGGGTCCAAATTCATAGTATTCTTTTGGTCATGCATTTAATGTGAATATTTTCACATTTTAAAAAACACATAACTGCACATTTTGGATTCATTTTCTAGGTAGTTATCTTACTGTTTATTACTCATTTTCCAGTTACAGAAAATCACACACACTCCTTTATGTGGCACCAAAGAGTAAACCGCTCTGTTTTACTTCCATTTTACTAAAATGTGATATATAGTCAACATCTCAACTTACAATATAATGTTTGTAATTTGCTTAGTGTGGAGGCCAGACAGTAACATCTTCCTACAAACACTCCAGTCACTCCAGGAAGAGGTTCAGGATTCAGTGCATGTCATGACTAACCATGCTAGGCAGATGCTCTTAGGCTGAGGTAACTCCTTGAGAAATTTTGAAGTCATGTCTTTTCAAAATAATAGGTTCACTCTTTATCAATTGAAGGAAGGAAAAGAAAAGCTTATTTGCCATCTTGTTAAAGGATTATATTTTAAAGACTCTGAAGCATTACTACTAATTAGTAAAACATGTTTTAAGAAAAATCTTATTCTTTGCTTCTTCGCTACTATGATCTATAGTCATATTTGGGTGTATGTGTATATACCTATATATAATTGATACTAAACTAGAAATAAAACAAACAGAAAAGGATTTAAAAGTTGAATTATCTTGGAGAAAATATGACCCTCCTAGAAGATGACCTTCATATCAAATGGCAAGCCTTTGACTCCACATCAATTGCTGCACTCATTAAAATGTTAAAACTAGGTGCACCATTCAGATGAAAGCCAAGTTGCTCTTCATTACTAACATCCTCCTGTTGGGTGCTACTGAGAGTTTAGAAATTTATCTTTCATGCAATGCACTTGATATTTTCAAATTAACTTACCTTCTTTGAGTGAGCTAGGTGTAAATGAGTTTTATTAAAATTAATGCTCTTCCGCACAGTTCAAATACAAGCTGCAATGGATTCTTCTAGTGTTACCAACATTTTCAGATATTGCCCCTTTTTGCCTCTTTTTGCTATAAAGGACATCACTGGATTTGTACTGAGAGCAATTTGAAACGAACCTGGTTTGCCAGTATAGCTTGGACAAGACAGGTAGAATATATTATACAGCTTTGGGAAATTTTTGTGGCCTTTAGTGTGCATTTTTTCTGATGGTCTTCCTGTTTTTGTGATGGGAAAGATTCTTCAGAGTGTATTGCGTGTAGGAAGAAGGACTGTCCTCATGAATGCAAGTGTAGGAGCAATGCAGTTGTGGGAACTCTGCACTGGGAGTCTTGGTCTCTTCTCATCTGTGGCTATGAGAAGCTCCCCAGCCTCAAGGTTTACAATTCACACCGTAGATTCAGCTCAGCAAATGTTTGCTGCATTAAGGTTTGGGACATAAGAATTCCATGATAAGGCTATCCCACTCCTTCCAACTATCACATCACTGAATGCTAGTTTTTCGTGAAAGATGTATATATTGTTATTGGAAAGTTCAATATACAAAGAGGAAAGACAGAGAGGAAGATCTTCTGTCTCATGAATCACTCCCTAGTGACCTCAGCAGCTGGAGCTGCGCCAATCCGAAGCCAGGAGCCTGAAG
Source organism: Ochotona princeps (assembly GCF_030435755.1). Lineage (NCBI taxonomy): Eukaryota > Metazoa > Chordata > Mammalia > Lagomorpha > Ochotonidae > Ochotona > Ochotona princeps. Next base: position 11,788,295 of record NC_080832.1, on the reverse strand, counting down.
TCTCTTCTGGGTCCCAATGTTTTGGGCCATCCTTGACTGCTTTTTAAGGCCACAAGCATGGAGTTGGATGGGAAGCAGAGCCACCAGGATTAGAACTGCCACCTATATGAGATCCTGGTTTGTTCAAGGATAGGCTACTGCGCTGGGCCACGAAAGCCCCCAAATCTAATCATTTAATATTACATGTTAAATTCCAGTACCTATCTAGTGGGAATTGGCTGTCCTCCAAACATTAACATACATGCACTGATTATCAACAAAGAATAATCCAAATTGTAAATGAACTAGTATACTTAAATTTATTTTGTATAATCATCTTAGTCACAGTTCTTAAAGTTGGAAAGTTAGAATCAGGGTGCTAGCAGATTTTGTCATGTAAAGATTTGCTTTCTGTTGAATAGAGAAGACCTCCAACTACATCCTCCCTTGGTGGGAAGGGCAGGCAAGCTTTGCTTTTCTTATAAAGGCACTGATCTCATCCAGACTCTGTCTTCCATTCCTAAACATTCTCCAAAGGCCTTTGCTCATCAGACCTGATATTAGGATTTCAGTATATCAACTTGACACAGTTAGGTGGCGTGAGTGGTGGGGAAACACAAATATTAAAGAGTTAGCAACCATCAGAATTAAAGAAAATTAAGTGCTCATTCAATAGAGTGACTTCTCAAAAGTAAAACTTCCTTGAAAATAGGAACTTATTACATAATATATGTCCTATGATTTAAAAAAATGAATTTTATTTGAACAGTAAAATTATACAGAGTGAGAAGAGATAAATAGAGAATATCCTATCCAGTGGTTTGTTCCCCAAAAAGCTACAATGGTAGGAGCTGGACCAGTCTGCAGCCAGAAACCAGGAACTTCTTCCGGGTATCCTACGTGGGTTCGAGTGCTCAAGGACTTTGACTTGGCCTCACCTTCTCTACCTTCCAGGCCATTAGCAGGGAGCTGGGTTGGAAGTGGAGGCTCCTCAACTTAAACTGATGTTCATAGGGGATGCTGGCACCACAGACAGAGGCTTAGTTTGCTGTGCCAAGGATCCAGCCCCTACTTTTACATTAAATATGTGAATATAGTAGATACATCTGGGATGGCATGCAGCACAGTGGCTAAAATCCTCATCTTGCATGTGCTGGGATCCCATATGGGTTCCAGTTCATGTCCCAGCTGCTCTACTTCCCATTCAGCTTCCAGCTTATGGTCTGGGAAAGCAATAGAAGATGGCCTAAAGTCTTGGAGTCCCATAGCTGCATGGGTGACCTAGAGGAAGCTCATTGCTCCTGGCTCCAGATCAGCTGAGCTCTGGCTATTTTAGCCACTTAGGGAGTAAACCAGCAGAACGAAAATCTTTCTTTTTTATCTGCTTCTCTCTGTGTATCTGCCTTTCCACTAAAAATACAGAATTCTTTAAATACATACATATGTGTGTGTGTGTGTATTTTGTGTGTATATATGAGCAATGGCATCTTGTATTAATGGCTGTAAGATAGCTACTCTAATTAGCACCACACTAAACAAAGGTTTATTTGAAATGAATTTTCTAAAATCTGCTTTGACTGCCTTAATATGCTCTTTTCTTTCATTGTGCTGTTGGGACCTTAATTTTTATTCAGTAATAAAATAATTATCAGGATTCCCATGAAGCTTACTCTGAAAATTGCTAAGTTATCTACCAGCAGGCATTCCATTTCTTCCACCCACTATGCAATGTGTGTTTAGTCCCGGTTCAAGGAAAATCAAATATAATCAATAGAAAATATAAAAATTAGTGTAAAGCAAAAATTCAGTCTCAGAAACAAAACCTGAAATATTAATAACATTGGTTAATTAGCTTGATTTAATTTCACTATAACTTTCATGATGTTCAGGATATAGTCCCATTATATTCAACCTCAATACAATGAATGGAATAAGAAACCATGAGGATATATATTCATATATATATGTGTGTGTGTGTATCATATATATGATTTGAAGTTCAAAAGATATATAAACAAATCAATTGAAGATGCAAGAGGAAAATTCATTATGTATTATCAAAATTATCTAATATTTCTTAAATGAAATAACATCATCAAAACAATCTATTAAATAAAATTTAAACAGCAATACAGCTGTAGTTAGAGCCCAAGAGAATAGCACAGAAACAGTAGGGAAGGAAAAATGCTAAGCCATCATAGTTTTAAATTTTTTTGAACTGTAGTCACAAATTTAATAATTTCAAAAAATTATATAATCCCAAGAAAAATAAATGTGAAGAAATTTGCATCTGGTCTCATAATAAAAGGGTGTAAAATCACAGAGTCAGAATCTGGAAAAGAACCAATGGAAAATGACCTATCACATATGCAAGAATTGTAATCCAAACAACTACAGAGTTCTTAACAAATTTTGTAACTCAGTGGTATAATAATGATAATTAAAAAGAAAATGGGATGAGATGAATGAAATACAGAAGAAACGGTCATGATTTGACAAAAACCCTGAAAATTATCCAATCTGTAGAACCAAGGGGAAAAGTAATCAAACAAAATTAATAAGTCTATGATTTGGGGGTCAATTAAAATTTGTTTGGCTAATTGTAAATATAGCCCCAGAAAGAGAGCAGGGTAAATATAGGATTCTTGCCCAGGATGCTAGCTTGGACAGGGGCAGCTGGGAGCCCATAGGGACCTGTGGTTGTGAGCTTGCGGGTAGGAGTTGGGAACATAGCACCGGTGGGAATATGGGGTCCTGGGAGCTCACCTCTAGGCAGGTGGAGTGCACCTGGGGATTTTCCCATGTGCTTGGTCCTGGGTGAGGATATGGGAGAGCAGAGCCCCAGGTCAGCGTGCTGTCCAGGTGTACTGATGGATCAGGTCTGGGGAGCCTCAATGAACCTGGATCTTTGATGTGTGGAAGGATAAGGCACCAGGCCAGCCCATGTGTCAGGAGCCCAAGACTCTGGTGGGATTAGAGAGCTTTGGATCAGCACACAATCTGTGGGGCTTCCAAAGGCTGGGTTGAAGAACCCATGCATTCCTGGACACAAGAATTGCGGATTGAATAGGGAAAGGAGCAAGGGGATATGGGGTAGGAAGGGCCACCATGGAATATCTTGCAGATGAAGACAGACTCCTGAGAGATTCCCAATGACAACAAGGCCACTGTACTTGCAGGTATGTGAGGGAACTGAAACTTGGTGTTTTGGAGGGGAGACTGGAAGACCTTTATGGGTCAGACCGATGGACCAGCCCACATGGGAGACCTGAGTTTGGCTTATTAGAATGGATCATTGATGACCACCACATGCTGCCCACATGAAAGCTAGGGCTGGGGGCCTGCCTGGCAAGGACACATCCTAGCACCTGACAGTGAGTGTTGAAACATGGGACAGGTCACATTGTTCTGGGCCATGACACCAACCAGCATGCAAGAGAACCAGGTCCAGGGGTAGATTCTTTGGAGGATATGTGTGCCTAACCTTATGGAAGTACAAGTCCTGCTGGTTGGCTTGAGAGTTGGGGTAGTGATGGGCTGAGAACCCGCCGACACTCATGGGTACTGGAGCTGAGAACAGGCTGGTTAGCTCCAGGCTGCAGCACCTGCATGGGAAACCTCAAAAAGGATTTGGGGCAGGCCAGGCCACAGCATCCACTAGCTCATAAATAGGCTGGGACGGAGGGGTCAGGCTATGTCAGGTAAGGGGCTAGCACCTCATGGCATGTGTGAGATCTGGGTTTGGGAGTTGGCCTAACTGGGGAACTTGGGAAACCCCCCTAGTGTGGCATAGCTCCTGCTGGTGCATGTGGTCCAGGCCTGAGTTTTGGGCAGGCTGGGCAAGGTAGCTCCATCTATTGGCAAGAGTGTGGGTTGGTTTTCCAAGAGGGCAGATCGAGCAGGGCCAGGCAAACCTTAGCCCACTGGTGAGTGCAGAAACCAGGCTGGAGTGCAGATCATGCCAGGCTAGGTTATCGTATTTATTGGTTTACATAAGCCAGGGATGGGAGGAGACTGAGCATGGCTAGGTTGCAGCACCCACTAGGAAGGAAGAGTTGGGGCTAACCAGGTCAAGACAGGATGTAGCATCTGAAGGCAAAGGACAAGACAGGTGAGGGGCTATGCCAAGTTGGGTAGGGGTAACCACTAGCATGTGAGAGATCTGTGGCTTGGAATAGGCCTGGTTGGGAAGCTAAGGGGATGCCCTGGCTGGGTTGTGATTCCCGTGGCTGAGCATTAGGACTAGAGTGTGGACTTCAGTCTGGTCTGAACATGGTTGCAGTGTTCTTTAACATGGTGTGGACTGGTTCTAGGATGTGCCAGACTGAGCTTGACTCCAGCACCCACTGGTGCTCATGAGAACCAGGGTAGGTGTAGGATAGGCTGGATTAGATCTCTACCCCCTGCAGAGCCACATGTGAGCTGTGTTGGAGTGTGGACCAGGCTTGGTGGGGATATAGCATCCAACACAAGAACTGGAAAGTGTGAGGGTTGGTCAGAAAAGCCAGTTCCTGTAGCACAGAAGGTAGACTAAGTAGGGCTGGCCTATGGACCCACACATGTGCACAAGATCTGGCACTGGGAGAGATTCTGATGGAGGAGCTTGGGGAACTTCTCTATTGGGATACAATCACTACAGAACCAAAATAGGGAGCTGCCCAGACTAGGCCAGGATACCCATTGGCATAGATTGGCTTAGGTGTTGGGCAAGGTAGGCTGGGTCAGATCATATTACCTACTGACAAATTCAAGAGCAAGGATAGAGTGTGGGTCAGGCTAGGTAAGGTTGCAATATTAGCCAGTTCAAATTAGGGCTGAGAATGGGGGTTGGATGTGTTGGGGTAGACTGTAGCCCCCACCAGGGTGAGCTGATATTAGGGGTGGGCCGGGCCTGGGCAGGCTACAACACTCACTGGCAAATGTCGATATGAGGCAGGCCATGTCATACTGGACCACACCACTGAACCAGCACAAGTGACAGGGTAGGGAATTGAATCCAGTAGGGGGGCTGCGTGAGCCCCCTTATTGGGCCACTACTCTCTCTGGTGAACATGAGAGCTGGGATCAGGGGCAGATCAGATTGGGCAGGACTACAGTACTTCATGGCCTATATTTGAGCTGGATCAGGGGAAACCCAGGCTAGATTGACTGCACCTTCTGGTGCATGTATAAGCTAGAGTGGTGTGGGTGGGTTTGGCTTTGCTAAAGCATCAACTGTCAGATGCCAGCATGAGGACAAATTCTGTCAGGCTAAACAACAGAACCATTTGGAGAGTGCAAGATCCAGGAGTGGGAGTGGGCCCATTAGGGAAACAGTGGGTATCTCCCTCTTGGGTTGCCATTCCTGCTAGCGAGCATGATAACCAGGACTAGGGGCAGGCATGGCTAGACAGATGGTGACTGGATAGTGGAACTGGTTGGGATGAATTAGGCTTCAATGCCATTGACATGTACAAGCATGAATGGGATGTGGGACAGAATGGACCAGTCTGCTGTACATACTGGCAAGTAAGGGAACCAGGGCAGGGGGCAGGCCAGAACCGCCAGACTCAGAACTCCAACCATGGAGAGAATTCCAGTTTCCACGGTCTGACTGTGGAATACATGCGTTAGAGGTGAGCCTCTTCGATGGCTTAGAAGGAGCAGTGGACAGCATACCCAGATGTACATGGAAGATATGGCGGTATATTAGAGCCTGCAGTGGACACTTGGTATCATAACAGAGGAAGGAGGACAGAACACATTGATCAACTACCCCAACCAAGCGTTTGCATTGAATATCTGTGCAAACAGACTCTAAGGTGAACTAAGTCAGCCAGTGAATTATGGGGAGATTTCATTGTGACTGGAGTGGCAGGATCAACAGCAGTTCAGAATTGTTGAACTATCAAAGTCGCCTGAGTAGAACCCTTGGAGCATGCCCCACATCGGGGACCCTGGGATGGTTTGGAGGGTGGGTGTGGCTTCTCCCATTTTTAGCCTCCTTTCCCCAGAGCTGGAAGGAAAAAAGAGAATGTGGAAACAATGGTCTCACCCATTTTCCTATAGCCTTTGATCCTTCGCATCCTAATCAACTATGTAAACATCATCAAAAAATAAAATATAGAATATAGGAAATATGTTTTAGTAAATAGTAACAAGATCTCCCAATCTGATGATAACCTTAACTTACTGATATGAGAAATTCAACAAATTCTAATAAAGTTAGACATAAAAAAAAATCCCAAACAACATCATGGATAAATTTACATAAGTTAATTATGAAGAGAAAATAATTAAAATCAAAAAAGAGTATGCTAAACAGTGACAAAGTGACCAGAAGTAATGGAACATTGTTTAGAGCACCATGGGTGGGTAGATAGACAAGTTATAAAAACAGCCAAAAAAAGTGTTTAATGCTGAATTCTAAACCCATTCAAACAATTATTCAAAATAATATTATTCTTAGACTTTTTAAAATGCAGCTAAACAAAATTGCCACCAGCATATCCCCATGTAACACAAGAGCTTGTACTTCTATTTGAAAGACAAATCAAAATGAAAGGTAACGGTAAAACTCAGCTATTTCTCTATTTAAAAAAAATTAAATGCCTACATAAAATAATCTCTAGTCTATGACACTGGATCTTTGCAATATATGTAACATGAGAAAAGAACCCGCTAAATAGAATTACATTGAAAGGTTTTTACACTTATACAGTGGGAAATAGTATAATATTAATTCAAAGCCAACTTGGATGAGTTAAGTATCCTGTGTACTTCATAAAGTAGCTAGTAAGAAATAATGAAAATACAAAGAAGAGACATCTGGAGAACTAAAAACCACGTGGAATAAGTAACATGATATAGTACAATATAGTGTCCTATTTCCTAAGAAGGCAGAATAATGAAAAAATAATAGTGTAGAAACATAAAATAATAACCACAACAAGGAAATAATGAGAGGATTGAAAGGAAAGTTCTGTTGCTTTGTCATTAGAGCATTTGAAGGTATGCCTGGTTTTCTAGTTGTTTCATAAAAAAAGGGATGTGAGTGTTATCAAATGTTATTCCGTTGATATGATTTCTGACAACTACTGATTTGCAAAACCAATCCATTATTGCATCTCTGGGAGAAATCTCACCTGATTGTGTTGAATGATCTGTTCTATGCAGGGTTGGATTCTATTTACACTATTTTGTTGAGAATTTTTGCATCTAAGTTCATGAAAGGTATGTTTTCAGTTTTCTTTTGTGTTGCTGTGTGTGGGAGATCACCCCTGGATCTCTGCTTGGCTTTGTGGGAGGTCATAGGCACATGGCACACCACCTCCCTGGGGGAAGCCCCTGATAGTGCTTTCAGCTAATTGAGACCTCCACCTGGCCTGTTCACTGGCCACACAGGCAAGGGCTGTGGGTTGCACCCCAGTCTCTCTTCTCTGTCCTTGAATGAGCTGTGCTGGAACTTCCTGGATAATCAACTCTGGGAAGTCAGGTGCGACCCATGTTACCTGCCAGCCTACCTGGTGGGCTTAACCCACAGCCTACCTGCCAGTCTTGAGTGTTGTATGTGATCTGTGACATGATTGGAGGGTCTAGAAAGATAGATATACCTTCTAGCCAATTATGGTACTGTTTTGTGGAAGGACTGTTGGAAAATGCCCCCTGCCTTCCCCTATATTTGTCTATATAAATTTGTGCTTTTACTACAATAAATGGATATGCCACCAAACTGTCTCCAGTGTTTTTTGCAGCTGCTGAACACCGCTGCCTAACCCCCTCAGTGGTCGCTAGGGCCTGCTGGTTAGGAAACCACTGAAGAATTGTGTCTTGGTTAAGGTTGGGTGTCAAAGATGCTAGCCTCATAAAGAGTTGGGCAAAGTTTCATCATGCTCAGGATTATTTGGAATAGTTTAAAACCACTGTAGAATTCAGTAGTGAATGCATGAGATCCTGGTTTTGCCTTGTTACTGTTTCAATGTCATTGCTTCCTCTGGGTAAGATTCTCTATTTTTACTTAATCCTGGCAAGCTATGTGTGTTCAGGAATTTATCCATTTGTTTTTTTTTTTTTTTATTTTTTTTAAAAGATTTTATTGTTATTGGAAAGCCGGATATACAGAGAGGAGGAGAGACAGAGAGGAAGATCTTCCATCCGATGTTTCACTCCCCAAGTGAGCCGCAAAGGGCCGGTACGCGCCGATCCGATGCCGGGACCAGGAACCTCTTCCGGGTCTCCCACGCGGGTGCAGGGTCCCAATGCATTGGGCCGTCCTCGACTGCTCTCCCAGGCCACAAGCAGGGAGCTGGATGGGAAGTGGAGCTGCAGGGATTAGAACCGGCGCCCATATGGGATCCCGGGGCTTTCAAGGCGAGGACTTTAGCCGCTAGGCCACACCGCCGGGCCCTATCCATTTTTTTTTTCTTTTTTTTAAATTTAATTATTTATTATTTAACTTCATTAATTACATTATATTATGTGACACAGTTACATAGATACTTGGGTTCTCCCACCCCTCCCTAAACCCTCCCACCATGGTGGATTCCTCCACCTTGTTGCATAACCACAGCTCAAGTTCAGTTGAGATTCCCCCATTGCAAGCGTATACCAAACACAGAGTCCAGCATCTTATTGTCCAGTCAAGTTCAACGGCTTCTTACGTATACCCTCTCTGGTCTGAAGACAGAGCTAGCAGAGTATCACCCCAGTCAATTGAAAGCTCCAACATACCATCAGCAAAAATTTACATCATTATGGAATTAATTGACATAGTAATGAGTAACCAATATGTTAAAAGTAAATGCGAGTTCCTATCCATTTGTTTTAAGATTTGAAATTCACTACCACATAGTTGTTCCTGGCAGTTTCACATGATCTTTGCTATTTCAGTGGTGTCAGGTTTAAGGTCCCATTATCATCTCTGTTTTTATTTATTTGAGTTTGTGTATTTTTTGTTAGTCTGGCTACAGGTTATCTATAAATTTAATTTTACACAAAGAATTTTTTTGCTTTTTTATTTTTTGAGTTTTAAAAATTTGTTTCAATGCCATTTAGTTCAGCTTTGATTCTTTTTCTTTTTAAAGATTTATTTACTGGGGACTCGCAAGATGGCCGACATAGGAAGATGGATGTGAGGGAGCTCACAGACAGAGAGGGATAGAACGCGACAAAAGCGTAAGTGGAGCAGCATAGACCTGCAGGGAGAGGAGCGTGAAGTTACCAGGACAGTGTGGAGCCAAAAAAATCCACAAAATTCGGAAGAGCAACCAGGAAAACAAACGAGACAAGGCAGGGAAGACGGTGTTCCGCTCCAGACCTGCTGAGTCACAGCCGCTGGGAGCCGCGCCGGGAGCCGCGCCGGGAGCCGCGCCGGGAGCCGCGCTGGGAGCCGCGCCGGGAGCCGCGCTGGGAGCCGCCCCTGCAGCCGCACGAGACACAGCAGCCACAGAAACCTCCGGCAGCCGCCATACCCGCCACAGACCCTGACCCGCCGCAGCCGCCAGGAGCAGCACCCACGGCAAAAGTCCTCACCAGAGGCAGAGGCAGACTGCAAGAACTTGAGGTTTGAGGGAGCTGGGTAGGGGCAGCAGTGGGTCGGAGGCTCCGGGAGTTAACTCTCCAGCGGCAGGCACAGACCCTGAACATCCTTGGTACTCATCTCCCCACCCCTCCACCCGCCCCCCCCCCCCCCCCCCCGGCGACTCCAGCCTCTGGGGACACAAGGCAAGTGCCTTAAAACTGCCAAAACTGTCTTGGAGTTGACGCACAGCGGTCCTGTGCGCTGAGGAGAAAGGCAGAAGGCACACTGAATACTCCCCCGTGCCTTGCAGACTGGCACACAGCTAGGCGGTACTGATCCACAGGAACCCACACCTCTGGACTGTGCGGACCCGGGTGTGCCTCTGGGCTGGGCGGTCCTGTGCAAGCGCTGGGGCGGTCCCCTGCACTCGGGTGGGCGGTCCCGTGCTGCTGGGGTGGGCGCTTCTAGAGAGCATCTGGAACAACCCACGCCCTACAGTCCTGTGCTTGGAAAACACACCAGGAGGGCACTGCGGACCCGCGTGCAGGAGGCGTTCCCAAAGAGCGCCTGGAACCTCCACGCCCTGCAGTCCCTGACACTGGGGACACACTGAGAAAGCACCTAGAATCCTCTGTGCCCTGTGTTCCTGCGCAAAGGGGGCGCACACAGAGTGCCTTCATTCCCCCACGTCCTGTGGTCTCATACGTGTAGGGGACAAGCTGAGAGTGCGCTTTGAGTCTGCTGGGCCTTGGAAGTGGCGCCCTGTGGTCCAGTGTACTGGAGACGCACCAAAAGTGCCTTGAAAATTCCCGCACCCTGCTACTCCACGCCTGCACGCTCGGATCTCTACAGGATAGCGCTTGGAGACCCCTCAGCAAGCTGGTGCCTGGGTCTCTCAAAAACAAACACTAGACTAGGGTGAGAATCCAACAACACCTTGGGCCACAAATATGGGAAGAAATAAGAGAGTTAGTGACGTAGACACAGCTTGCTCCGCCCCAAAAAGCCACCATAAAGCTTGGTCAATCGCAGAGATTACAGATGAAGAAATTGAAGACGTCTCTGATAAGGAGTTCAGAAAAATAATTATAAAACTCTTCAGAGACAATGAAAAGCGATGGGACGAGCTCAAAGATTTTAAAAACCACATAGTCACAGAAACAAAATCGCTCAAAAACGAGATCCTAGACTTGAAGAACAAAGTTGAGAGCTTAGGCAACAGAATTACAGCAGCAGAAGACAGGATATCCGACTTGGAAGATTCCCAGAATGAAAACAGGCAGATTATTAACCAACTAGAGTCACAACTACACAAGGCAACCAAGACGATCCAAGAGATGAACGACAACATCAAGAAGTCAAATATCAGAATAATGGGGCTCCCAGAAGGAGTGGAAAGAGAGACAGGCATACAACCAGTACTTGAGGAAATTATGCAGGAGAACTTCCAAAATACCTGGAACATGAACCCAATCCAAATTCAGGAAGGCCAGAGGACTCCCCACAGGGTGGACCCAAAACGATCCTCCCCAAGACACGTGGTAATCAAGCTACCCTCCAATGAATACAAAGAAAGAATCCTAAGGTTAGCACGAACCAAAGAGAAGCTTACATTTAGGGGCAGGACCATCAGAATCACTGCCGACTTCTCAGAACAGACGCTCCAGGCAAGAAGGGAGTGGAACAAAATCTTTCAAGTACTGAAAGAGAACAACTGTCAACCAAGAATACTCTACCCAGCAAAGATTTCATTTGTATACGAGAACGAAACTAGATACTTCCACAGCAAAGAGAAATTAGAAGAATATGCCAACACAAAACCAACTCTACAAAATCTCCTTAGAAATGCGCTACTCCCAGAGAAAAAGGAAGCAAGCCATAAGCAAGGATGGCAATCAGGGAGATCTCAATAAAGTCCATCCACAGAAACGACAATCAATTACCAACAACCTCAAAAACACAGGCATATGTCACGGCAAAATTATAATTTCTCAATATTAACCCTCAATACAAATGGCTTAAATTCATCACTCAAAAGGCACCGATTAGCAGACTGGGTTAAAAATCAGGACCCAACTATATGCTGCTTGCAAGAAACACATCTAACCAGAAGGAACTTCAGGAAACTTAAAGTGAAAGGGTGGAAACAAATATTCCATGCCAATGGACGAGAAAAAAAGGCTGGTGTGGCAGTCCTATTCTCAGATGATACGGACTTCAAAGTAACAAATGTCAAAAAGGATAGGGAAGGGCGCTACATCTTCTTGAAAGGGAGGATCCAACAAGAACCAATCGCCATTCTTAACATTTATGCTCCTAGCCCGGATGCACCCAGCTACGTGAAACAACTACTTTTGGACTTAAAGGGAGACATAGATGAACATACGATAATTCTGGGAGACCTGAACACCCCACTAACACCAATAGATAGATCAACGCAGCAAAAGCTCAACAGAGAAACCACAGATCTCACACACACTATAGAACAACTGGACCTAGTAGACGTCTATAGAATATTTCATCCTAAGGCCACAGACTACACCTTCTTCTCAGCAGTGCATGGCACCTTCTCCAGGATAGACCACATAATAGGACACAAAGCAAGTTTAACTAATTACAAAAATATCAGAATCGTACCATGTACCTTCTCAGACCATCACGGAGTGAAACTGGAAATCAACAACTCAAAATGTCCCAGGAAACATGTAAACTCCTGGAGGCTGAACAATATGCTATTAAACGAACAATGGGTTAGAGAAGAAATTAAAGACGAGATCAAAAAATTTATGGAAATCAACGAAAACCCAGATACAAAAGTCCAAAACTTATGGGACACCGCCAAAGCAGTGTTGCGTGGTAAGTTTATTGCAATAAGCGCGCACGTCAAAGCCCAAGAAAGGCAACAAATGCAAGAATTAAGGACACACCTCCAGGAACTGGAAAAGCAACAGCAGAAAGACCCCACAAACAAGAGGAAACAAGAAATTATCAAAACAAGACAAGAACTAAACCAGAAAGAAATTAAAAAAACCATTCAGAAAATAAATGAATCAAAAAGCTGGTTCCTTGAGAGGATAAACAAAATAGATACCCCATTGGCCCGATTGACAAAGAAAAAACAAGACAAAGCAAGAATTAGCAGTATCAAAGATGAAAAAGGCAACATAACAACAGACGCTACTACCATTAAGGAAATAATTAGAAATTATTACAAAGAACTATATGCCAACAAATTCGATAATCACTTGGAAATGGAAAGATTCCTAGACTCCCACCACTTACCAAAACTCACCCCAGAAGCAACAGAAGACCTGAATAAACCCATTACTGAATCAGAGATAGAATCAGTGATTAAAGAGCTCCCAACAAAGAAAAGCCCAGGCCCAGATGGTTTTACCACAGAATTCTACAAAACATTCCAACCAGAGCTAACCCCAATCCTTTACAAGCTCTTCAAAACAATAGAAAAGGAAGCAACTCTTCCAAACTCATTCTATGAAGCCAATATCACCTTAATCCCCAAACCGAATAGAGAATTAACAGAGAAGGAAAACTACAGACCGATCTCCCTGATGAACGTTGACGCTAAGATTCTCAACAAAATCCTAGCCAATAGAATACAAAAAAAACATCAGACAGATCATCCACCCAGACCAAGTAGGTTTCATCCAGGGAATGCAGGGATGGTTCAACATAAGAAAATCCATAAATGTGATACATCACATCCAAAAACTGAAAAACAAAAACCATATAATAGTATCAATAGATGCAGAAAAAGCCTTCGACAAAATTCAACACCCCTTCATGTTAAAAACCCTAACCAGGGTGGGGATAGAAGGAACAATCCACAACATAATCAAAGCAATATATGAAAAACCCAATGCCAGCATCATACTAAATGGAGAAAAACTGGATCCCTTCCCACTGAGATCTGGAACAAGACAAGGCTGCCCACTATCACCACTGCTATTCAATATAGTCCTAGAGGTACTTGCAGAAGCCATAAGACAAGACAAAGAAATCAAAGGAATCCAAATTGGAAATGAAGAAGTCAAGCTTTCACTATTCGCAGACGACATGATTCTCTACATAGAAGAACCAAAAAACTCAATACAAAGACTCCTAGAACTCATACGAGAATTTGGCAGAGTGGCAGGATACAAGATAAATGAACAAAAATCAACAGCCATGGTGTATGCAAATGGCCGCAAGATGGAAGAAGATCTAACCAACAAGCTACCATTCAAAATAACAGAGAAAAGCATGAAATATCTGGGAATAAATTTAACCAAAAGCGTAGATGACCTTTATGAAGAAAATTACAAAACACTCAAAAATCAAATAGAACAAGACCTCGAAAGATGGAACAACATCCCATGCTCCTGGATAGGCAAAATTAATATCATCAAAATGTCTATACTACCAAAAGCAATATATACATTCAATGCAATCCCAATCAAATTACCCACAGCATTCTTCATCGAACTGGAAAAAATGATACACAGATTCATCTGGAAACACAAAAAACCACGAATAGCCAGAACCACTCTGAAGAACAGGCACTTAACAGGGGGAATCACAGTACCGGATCTATGGACATACTATAGGGCAGTGGTCATCAAAACAGCCTGGTACTGGCACAAAGATAGAGAGGAAGATCAGTGGAGCAGAATAGAAACAACAGATGGAAACCCACACAGATACAGTCAATTAATCTTCGACAAAAAGACAGACAACAACCCAAGTAAATGGAAAGGTCTGTTCAATAAATGCTGTTGGGACAACTGGTTAATAGCCTGCAGAAACAAAAAGATAGACCCACATCTCTCACCATACACCAAGATCGAATCTAAATGGATAAAAGACCTAAACCTACATCCAGAAACCTTCAAACTTTTGGAAGAAAATGTTGGAAACACACTGCAACACTTAGGGGTAGGCCCTCACTTCCTAAAAAAGACTCCAAATGCAGTAGAAATCGAGACCAAAATAAACAATTGGGACCTCATCAAACTAAAAAGCTTCTGTACAGCTAGAGAAACAATCAATAAAGTAAAAAGGCAACCCACAGAATGGGAGAAGATCTTCGCGCACGACATAGGTGATAGAGGGCTAATCTCCAGAATATACAAAGATCTCCAGAGAAACCAAAACACCAGAACAAACAAATTGCTCAAGAAATGGGCACGGGAAATGGGCAAACACTTCACAAAAGAACAAACCCAAATGGCAAACAAGCATATGAAAAAATGCTCAAGTTCCCTGGCAATAAGGGAAATCCAAATGAAGACAACAATGAGGTACCACCTAACTCCAGTAAGGATGGCACACATACATAATACCACCAACACTTGCTGGCGAGGATGTGGGGAAAAGGGAACCCTTCTCCACTGCTGGTGGGAGTGTAGACTTGTACAGCCTCTATGGGAATCAGTCTGGCGAATACTCAAACAACTGAAAATCAACATACCATATGATCCAGCAATAGCACTCCTTGGGATATATCCAAAACATCTTCTACTCAAGAAACCAACATGCACACCTATGTTCATAGCAGCACAATCTACGATCGCAAAAACCTGGAAGCAGCCAAAATGCCCATCAGTGGAAGACTGGCTAAGAAAGTTATGGTTCATCTACTCCATGGAATACTACTCAGCTATTAAGAAAAACGAAATGCAATTCTTTGTGGACAAATGGGCCCGACTGGAATCCATCATGCTAAGAGAAATGAACCAATCCCAAAAGGTTAAATACCACATGTTTGCCTTAATCTGAGATGAAAAGAGAGCAACTTGGAAGATAGTACCTGTATATTGTAATATTAGTGCAATCTCTTATAACCTGTATCCAATGCAATAAGATAAGGCGATATAATCTATAAACCAACAATTAATGTCAGAATACTTAAGATCTACATCGAAAATCTGTAAAACCTACTATACCCTCAATACGCTATGTTAACCTGTAATGGGGGGGAGTACAGGGAAATCTTTCAGGACCATAAAAAGAGTGAGAAAAAAGTACAATATAGCCTATCAAGATCAAATCTGGTAATTCATAGATAACAGACTCAAAGTGGCACTAAACAACAATAAAACTACTATACCAATGCATGAGGGGGGAATCGGGTGCGATCCTGACAACCTCTTAACAGGAGGTCATGTGCGTGGAGCAGGGAAGCACTCCAGGGTGGAGCAGGTGGTAAGCAGAAAGCCTGGATCCCAACCATGAAGACTCCCAGACCTTCACCACAAACTATTAATATGAGCAACAAGGACTATATCCCAACTGCCAAGGAGGCCACAGGGAATTGGATGCCCTCGGAGGCCGAGTACTCTGAGGTCACCCACCCCCAACCGGAGCTTCCACAGGGGATGGAAGAAGTCCAAACACTACAGTGCAGAAACCAACGTCATCGGAAAGACAACCAGAAGCCCTGAGTGGTCTGCAGAAACAGAAGAACAATAAACGTCCTTCCGGACCAGGGAGGAGAGCTTTCTCTGGTCCGAGACTGGCTCCACCTCTGGACCCCCCCTCCCTCGCAATGACCATCGGGATCGCTTCGAAAACCCCTCACAGCAAACAAACAATCATACAAACTAAAAAAAAAAAAAAAAAAAAAAAACCTAAAATAAATAAACAACAGAAAGTAGAACTTGAAATCTGACAGGAAAGAGCTGGCATGGATTGGCTCATGCCTCGCTGGGTGGGTCACAAAGATTAGTTTTACTCCTCACCATGGTGCTGAGGATTTTCCTGCACACCCCCCCCAAAAAAAAAAAAAAAAAAAAATGTTCTGCACCTAAAATGTTGACATATATCTTGTTAGAGTTACAAGCCAGTCTGGATTATCCTAAAATCTGCCAAGATCAGCAAAATTTTACTTCAACACAACAACTGGCTAAATACTAAGATGAAATGGACACGAAACAGCTGAATGGTGCCTTATGGCCATTTTAAGGTATAGAGCAGCCGGTCCTGTATATGAACTAAATTGAAATGTCAATGAGCTAATCGTAGGTTGTGGCTAGGACTTGTTTTCCTTTTTTTTTTTTTTTTTTTTTTTTTTTTTTTTTCTTTTTAATACACTGGTTACTCAAAACCATGTCAATTCCATAACATTGCAAATTGCTGTTGATGTTATATTGGGACTCTTAATTGACTGTGATGATATTCTGCCAGCTCAAACTTCAGACCAGAAAAGGTCTCCCCAAGAAACTGTTCAACCAATCTGGACAATAAGTAGCTGGACTCTATGCTTGGTATATGTTTGCAATGAAAGAATCTTGATTGAATTTGAACTGTAATACTGCATCAAGGTGGAGGAATCCACCGGGGGGAGGGGAGGGGGAGGGAGGGGGGGATTCCCAGAGCCTATGAAACTGTCACATAATGCAAAATAATTAACAATAAAAAAAAAAAAAAAAAAAAAGATTTATTTACTATATATATAATAAATAATATATATATACAATCTGTCCTAGAAAACATCTTATGTACTGCTGAGAAAAATGTATATTCTGTTAGCATGCATTGCATAGTTATGAAATGCTTATTAGCTTTATCTGTTTAATAGGATGGTTGATCTGTAATGTATCTTGATTGATTTTCTTTATGGTTTATTTATTTTCTTTAGGATTTATTTGTTCATTGATAGCATTCAGTTCCTTTAGATTTAGTAGTATTTGTTATACACACCTGGGTGAGCTAGTGTTGAATATTTATGTCATTGGAATATCTGCTTGCTGAATTAACCCAACTATGTAATGTCTTCTTTGCCCCTTCATATCATTTCTGATATTAAAGCCTGTTTCATCTGCTGTGACCACTGCTATTGCTGCCTATCTCTCTAGTTTCCATTTTCCTGGGAATGTTTCCATGGGCCTGGTCCTTTTATAACATTTAAATTCTGCAGTAGAATTTTTCAAGAGACCATCATTTTTTAAAATATTTATTTAGTTTTTATTGGAAAGTCAGATATACAGAGAGGAGGAGAGACAAAGAGGAAAATCTTTCTGTCCACTGATTCACTCCCCAGGTGGCCACAACAGCTGGAGCTGAGCCAATCTGAAAGCAGGAGCCAGAAGCTATTTTTGGGGGTCTTGCACATTGAGTGCAGGGTCCCAAGGCTTTGGATTGCTCCCAACTACTTTCTCAGGCCAGAAAGGGAGAGAGAAGGGAAGTGGGGCAGCTGGGATTAGAACAGGCACCCATATGAGGTCTTGATGTGTGCAAGGCAAGGACTTTAACCACATGTCTACTGCAATGGGTCTGAGACTATCATTTCTTAAATGTATGGGTTGACACTCCATGAAACATCAATTGGCTGTATGTCTGTGAAATAATTTCTGGGCCATTCTGTTCTGGTCCACTGATCTTTTAGTTTTCATCCAAGAACAATGCTATTTTAATTATAATAGCTTTGTAGTGTACTTTCAAATGAGATACTGTACACCTTCAGCTTGAGGATCGCCCCCTCTGGATCATTTTGGCTATTCTGGCTTATTGTATCAGTTTTCCAACTTTTTTCTGATTTGGTGATATCATTTGCAAGCATAAAAAACATAAGAAAAGGACCAATTAAACTCAAGTTATATAGAAGGAAAGGGATAATTAGATGAAAACATTTAGTTTTTAAATTAAATAGAAAATTACTGTAGCAAACAAAGGCAAACTTTAATTCTTTGTATAGATTGATGTAGATTACTCTCTAGACAAATTAGTCAACTTACCTTACTGAAATGCTTCCAGAATTCTTTTTTTTTCCTAAATTTTATTCCTAAGACTTTCAGTTGTCAGGAAAAATGTCCAAAACATTTTCCGTGCTCTTTATAGAAAGTGGAGTGCTGGTGGCATATAATTCAATGTAAAAATTATGAGCTTTAGTGCTGAATTCATGCAATATCCCTCCTACATAGTTAATTCCCCAATTTCCTTTCTTCATAAACTTATTATGTCATGATATATTTAAATATGGAAAGTTAAACCCGTAACTTGTACTAAAGGACTACGCTATTATGACAACTGGAACAAATCATGGCATAGGAAAATTTGAAGAGAGGAAACGGAGGGAAGGGATGACCCCCTTTGCCTGTAATGCTGCATCATGGAAAACAGTATGCTATAAAAGCTTATACACACTCACATTTAGAATGCTCCTTTGGAACATGAACACTGCAAAAGGTTTGGGAAAATGAAATTAAAGTCTCTTTCTATGGTGTCTAAAATTATTGACAATGATATTTCACCAGCCAGGAAATAATTTCCCAGTTTCAGATAGTGCTTGATGGCTCATAATTTATTTGTATCATTCAAATTATTGATATGTTGCTATATACTGTCACTACTTCACTATTTTTAATAGTGTTGATATTGCAAATCCAAGGATGTGGAGCTCCACTCTTTTTTTTTAATTAAATTTATTCATTAATTACATTGTGTTGTAATTTCATAGGAACTGGGATTCTCCCCACACTTCCCGACATCCTCCCCCCATGGTGGGTTCCTCCACCTTGTTGCGTAACCATAGTTCAAGTTCAGTTGAGATTCCCCCATTGCAAGCATATACCAAGCATAGAGTCCAACATCTTATAGTCCAGTCAAGTCCAACTACTTATTGGGGAGACCCTCTCTGGTCTGAGGGCAGAGCCAGCAGAGTATCATCCCGATCAAGTAAAAGCACTAACATATTATCAGCAACAATTAACATAGTTATGGAATTAATTGACACAGTATTGAGTAGCCAACATGGTAAAAATAAATGTGATTTCTTAACCCCATTCTGTGACCACCCCATTCACTTTTCCATTTTAGTTTATATACTACATGACATAACATCCATAACATAACATGCATAACATCATATTTTCTTAAATTAAGGCGAACATGTGGTTTCTAACCCTTTGGGATTGGCTCATTTCCCTTAGCATTATGGTTTCCACTTTGGCCCATTTGGCCACAAAGAACTGCATTTTGTTTTTTTTAATAGCTGAGAAGTATTCCATGGAATAGATGAACCATAGCTTTCTTATCCAATCCTCTGTTGATGGGCATTTTGGTTGCTTCCATGTTTTTGCAATTACTGATTGTGCTGCTATGAACATAGTAGAGCATGTTGGTTTCTCGTAAAACAGGTGTTTTGGATATATTCCTAGGAGTGCTATTGCTGGATCATATGGTATATCGATTTTGAATTGTTTGAATATTCTCCATACTGATTTCCATAGAGGCTGTACCAGCCTGCAGCCCCACCAGCAGTGAAGTAGGCTTCCCTTTTCCCCACAACCTCGCCAACAAGTGTTGTTGGTGTTTTTCATGTGGGCCACTCTTACTGGCATTAGGTGGTACCTCATTGATGTTTTAATTTGGATTTCCCTTGTTGCCAGGGAACTTGGTGGAGCTCCACTCTTGCGAAATCCTACCATTCTTGCTAAACCTTATGAAAGAGAAGTCTAGTTTTGTTAACATGCTTCAAAATAAAATTTTGCTGGATCGAAATTTTTCATGACAAATGCAAAGAAGGGGAAAGAATTGATGTTTCTAATATCCTTCTAGATCTATTTTAAAGATACATTATGAAAAAGAAGCTAATTTACTCTTAGCCTTATCACTCCAAGAAAATACATAATTTAAATTGATTATATATGTGTGTGATACTTGTAGACAGGGATCTAATGGACAAACTATGCAAACACACATGATCACCACTTTTTTTACATTTTATTATTATTATTATTATTATCATTGTCATTATCATTTTATGGTACAATTCCCTAGGTTCCTGGTATTTTCCATATCCCAGCCCCAATTTCCCCCTTACCACCTAGTTCCTCTATATCATTACTAAAGTATAGTTCTTCATCATTGCAGGCATGGACAATGGCAGAGTGTCCAGCATCCTATTGTCAAGATATAGTAAACTGTTTCATCCTGAGTCCATCTTTGTCTGGAAGTAGAGATGCATACTACATTGTATCCTCACATCTGGATATGACAGTCTCCATTACACAGTTACTGTAGATCCCCTTAAATGAAAAGCCACACACAAAAAAAAACCACTCAACATCAGGGAGAAAAAAGAAATTAAGTACACCATGAAGTTAAATAACATGCCACTAAATGATTAACATGTAGCTGAAGAAATGAAAAATCAAGAACTTCTTGAAGAAAATGATGCTAATCTATGATCTATGAGTCACTGAATGATTTATTCAGAAGAAAGTGTTTTGAAGAGATGAAACTAACAGAAAAAAACAAAACCCATGTGATATAGTTTCCACTGGCTTTTGTTGATGGAGTGTTTCTTTTCTAGACAATAAATAGATGGGTTTTGTTTTTAATCCAGTCTACTAATCTATGACGTTTGATTGAGCTTAAGCCATTTACGTTCAGAGTTCAAGATGTATGGTTGGTACTTTGGTCCTGTCATTTTAGGAATGGGTTGTTCATCGGTTTAGTATTCTGTTGTCATTTTACTGGGATGTTTTTCCTGTTTGCCTTTGGTTTTGGTAGGTGCTATTCCTCTTCTCTGTCAAGAGAACATCTTGACAGGCTTGGAAGAGGCAAATTCTTTTAACTTTTCTTGACTGTGGAAGAATTTTTTCTCATTTTCAAAGACAAAAGAAAGCTTTTGCTGGATATGTACGTTATCCTGGGCTGACGATTTTTGCTTTTAGAATCTGGAATATATCACTTCAATCTCTTCTTGCCTGTAGAGTTTCCTGTGAGAGATCTCCTGTGAGTTTACTTGGCATTCCTTTATATGTCAATTGATTTTTTTCATGTACACATTTAAGGATCTTTTCCTTATGTTTGATTGAAGAGAGCTTGATGATCATATGTCGTGGTGAAGATCACTTTTGATCAGGCCTCTTGGGAGTTCTGGATCTTGTTTCCCAATTCTTTCTCCAGATTAGGGAAATTTTCCTTTATTATTTCATTAAATATATTTGTAAAACCAGTTTCTCTTTCTGCACCTTCTGGGACTCCCATAACTATTATATTTGGTCTCTTAATAGTGTGTTTCAATTCTTGAATACATTTTTTGGCCTGATCTAGCTTTGCTTCCAGCTTTGTGTTTGCTTCCACCTGATGACAGGAAATATCTTCCAATTCTGAGATTCTTTCTTCTGCTTGCTTCATTCTACTTTGGAGACTCTCCACTGTACTTTTAATTTGCTCTATTGTGTGCTTAATTTCTGATATACCAGCCTTGATTTGCTTTATTATTTCCTTAAATTCTTTGAACTTTTGCCTGAGCTTCTCATTTTTGATCAGAAGCTTTAAAATGAGTTTTCTGAATTCTGTGTCTCCCATTTTCTCGATGTCTTCTTCGTTAACTCTGAGGTTGGCATCAGGTTTTGCTCCTTTGTAGGAGAGTCTTCGGTGATATTCATTGTGCCTTTGTCTCTTCTTTTGCTCTTGATCATTGTACTTTTGGTTATCAGAGTCTTCTCCTTGAGGCAGGTTTGTAAACTCTGCCACCCACAGGTCTACAATGCAATTTCACTTATTGCGGTTGGTACACAACTCTTTGCTTGCAGCCACTTGTGCCACTTCCTCCAGCGAGTTCCAGGTCTGGGTTCTTATGTTAGATTTCCACCAATAACTACATAGCCCAGCTCCTGGCTACCAATCTCCTCCTCCTGTGAGAGCTCCGAATCCTAACCACTAGACCACCAGGGAGGCACTAAATCTCCTCCTCCTGTGATACCATGTTGAGACTGCACCTTTGTCTCTACAACCTTTCTCCCACTTCTGATTGGAGCAGGTCCCAGGGTTAGGGAGACACCAGATGTCCTATATAACTAGGTTGTTGGTGGCGCTGCTCTTGCAGGAACCTGTTGGACGTTAGGTCTGGGTGCCACACAGACCTATTTTGACCCGTACAATGCCACAGTCGGTATTATTTTCCTGCAGTACCAGTGCAATCCACTGAACTCAGTACGTTCTCGCGAGCTCAGCACATGCGCAATTCACTGTTGTCCCCTGCAGCCCCAAAGCTATTGCCACAGTGTACAAAATGGCACCTGATGTGTCCCTACTAGAGTTCTTGATCTGCTGGCCATCAGGTCTGAGGACTACCCAGACCTGTCTTGCGTGGAATCTGTAGAATGACGAATCGCTGCAGTTCACTGAGTCAAAAATGAGTTCACTCTGAGTTCAGTTTATGCTCAGTCTTTTTCTCTTGCCTTTCCTTAGGCAAAATGGCACCCAACTCTACTCTAGGGGGCTGACTGGGCTGTGAAATCCACCCTGTTCTCACAATGCCAGTCTGGAATCTGGTGCTCTGTCTCTGCTCCTAGTCAAATCAAACAGACCAGCAGAACGGACAGTTCTTTTTCTGGGTTCACCTCCAAAGCTCCCAGTGAAAGTCCCTTCCCACCTGGTTGCTGGTGTTGTTCCGGATGCTTGTGGAGTTCAGATCGCTGTTAGCTGAATGCTGCTGGAGTATTAGTCGTTGCAACACCACGCTATTGTATCTGTTGCTTTCCTGTGTCTGTCAGTCTCCAGGTACCACTCTGTTGTGGTTCTGTCCTTTCCTATTTCCTGGAATGTGTCTTCTCTGCTGCATTCTGATTAAATGTTTTTCCATCTGTTTAAACGTGTCCTTGCCCTTCCGCCATCTTGATCCTCAGATGATCACCATTTAAAAAAAAAGTTCAAAGGAGAATTCAAGTTATTTTCTAGGACGATTCACCTTTTACTTGGTATTCATCAGCAAATATACAAAGAGACATATGATTAATTCCATCATAGGAAATTTATTCCAACACTCAACATGGTGCCCACTGCTGTCATACACGTTATGGTAGATTCATTTCAGAGAATTTGCGAACTATGTCCACATAAATCTTCTAAGTTTGTTGTGCCATTACTTACATTTGATGGTTTCTAAAATAAATCTAAGAATGGTCATGATTAGAGAGGTATAAGAGACACAACCTGTAGAAAAATAGATCAAGCTTACAGTAATCATATGCTAGGCATTGTCTCATTTCTGTTTTAATGTGAACCTAATATGTGGTTTATTGATTTGATCATACAGATGCAGAAATTTCCACATGCCTATAAAGTAGAAAAGTCAAGTATTGAAATCAATCTTTTATGATTGTTGAGCATGAAAAGACCTAGTCATTAAAATTGCCATGGTCTTCACAATCCAATTTCAAAACATAGCTTCCAGTTCCATTATAAATTATAAATTCAACATGGGTTATAAATTATAGAAACTGCATTACCCGTTAGGGGCAAGGAAGGATTGGAAAATTACAGGCTAATTTATTATTCTGAAGAAAGTATCAGAGTCATTCTTGTGGTATCTCTGCTGATGGTTGCATGGTATTGTTCATGCTAAGACACAGAGGCATTTTTGAAAAGTCAGGCACGCCAATAGCTAGAATGGTTGGTTATTTATATTTGGGAATTCCAATGACTATTTTTTTTTAAGATTCATTTATTGTTATTACAAAGTCAGATATACAGAGGAGGAGAGACAGAGAGGAAGATGTTCTGTCCGATGATTCACTCCCCGAGTGAGCACAACGGCCAGTGCTGCGCTGATCTGAAGCCAGGAACCTGGAAACTCTTCCAGGTCTCCCACGCCGGTACAGTGTCCCAAAGCTTTGGGCTGTCCTCAACTGCTTACCCAGGCCACAAGCAGGGAGCTGGATGGGAAGTGGAGCTGCCAGGATTAGAACCAGCGCCCATATGGGATCCCGGGGCGTTCAAGGTTAGGACTTTAGCCACTAGGCCACGCTGCCAGGCTCTCCAATGTCTATCTTATACCCCTCAATTTCTTTTGAAATACCAAGAGCTGTGTCTCATAGTCTACAAAACCAACTGGATTATTGGCTTATGAAATCCAGAGGTGATAATTGCAGTTTCTAACATCTACTTTTCTCTCTGATAATCAGGCATTGCAATCTGTTGACGTTTTTTGATTTCAAATGGATTACTGAAAATGTAAGGCAAATCTCAGGCAAAATTAGTACAGTGGACTCATTTGCATGTTTAATTCATTTTTGGACTTTTGTAAATTTTTAAGGTGAATTCGCCATGCTCAACTCCTCTTATTTCAGAAGCAGTATGGACACGTACAGAACTTACAGTGTGATCTGACATAGAAATACACGATGTTCCATAGAGACTTTCGCCTTCAAGCTCATTAGAAATCGTCTCTAGGCTTCAATTTCCTGAACTGTAAAACGAAGATTATATGCCCGTGCACCAACATGACTTTCACATAATCAGAAGTAATGTTTGCCACGTATCAGACATGTAATCACTGCCCAATCATGTATTAACACACAAATAGTAGACACTAATGTCTGTCACGTTTTCTTCAATTCCTTTCACACTTTCTTATGCTGATATGACTAATGCCAGTCTATTTTTTACTTCCTTTTTTTCCAAGCTTGTGTTAAAGCAGCTGTATAGAGCTACCATGGTTGCTTCCTCTTCCATTTTTGCAAGAGAAGAGCAAAATCTGCAACAAGATACCCAGAAAATTGTTTATTTTCCAAACTTATTGTTGTTAAGGCAGAGAAGTATTTTCTCCAAAACACAATTATTGTGTTTTGCACTCTTGTGCTATTATTTTTCCTCAGAGCAGTAGAAATATGGATCAAATATTCTATTTGGTTGGGCTCCAGGGCCTCTCACCATGTTAGTTTGTAGTTTGATGTCATTGCTTATACAACCCAATTCTCTGTGTTTTGCTTTCTTCACCAGATCATTTCCAATGTCTATGAAGTTCATGCAGATTAGATTCAGATTTCTTTTCATCTTTTACCTTACCTAAATGTATCAATAATTATAGCCCCAAAGGGCAACTTTGGTTTTAGGCAGTGCTTTTTACATTTGAATATATATATATATATATTTCTTTTAAGATTTAATTTTATTTGAGAGCCAGATTTGCATAGAAGAGAATGAGATGTGTTCCATTCACTGCTTCATTCCTCCACACGGTGGTGACAGCCAGAGCTGGTCCCATCCAAAGTCAGGAGCCAGGAACTTCTCCCAGGTTTCCAGCATGGGTGTGGAACCAAAACACTTGGGACATCCTCAGCTGTTTTCCCAGGCACATCAACAGAGAGCTGATCAAATGAGAGCAGCCAGAACTCTGAATGGTGTCCACATGGAATGTTGGGTGGCAGATGGCAGGTATACCCACTGTAGCACCACACTGGCCTCTGTTTCTGTTCTTACTACTATATTTCTATTCTTAATACTACATCTTTTTATGTTTTATTATTATTATTTTATGATATAGTTCCATAGACTCCTGGCATTTCCCTTATCCCCTCACCAATTCCCTTCCCCCACCTAGTTCCTCTATATCATTACTAACATATAGTTCTTCATACATAGTCATATGTCCATCATTGCGGGCATGGACAATGGCAGAGAGTCCAGCATCCTATTGTCAGGATATAGTAAACTGTTTCATCCTGAGTCCATCTTTGTCTGGAAGTAGAGATGCATACTATGCTGTATCCTCACATCTGGATATGAGAGTCTCCATTTCATAGCTACTATACATCCCCTCAAATGAAAAGTCATAATACACTTGAATATATTTTATGTTACTGTCTGTCACATGTAAATTATTCAAATGTATATATATGTGTGTGTGTGTGTGTGTGTTTACATACAATTTTAGCCATTTTTCTAACTTCCAGCTACTGAGAAACAAATTTCCATAAGTGATTACGAAATTATACTCTATGCCTCTGTTGACTGAAAACTGTTAAAACGGTGTCAAAAAGGAATTGGCAAGTAAAGTGACTGCATACTTGAGTGATTATTTGATAATTTAGACCTTAAACCTCGGAATGTTATTCATGCCAGCAGTGTTTTAAAACACCATTCCTTCCAGCAACCCAGCATGGAGATATAATTGCTGATTGTTACAGATCAATAACAACCAATTTAGAGAGAAGAGGAGCTGTGGACTCCATTGCGAAACTTTTATAACGCATTTTTGAAGGAAGTAAACATTATGAGTAATTATGAATTCAAGCTCAAATGGCAAAAAAAAGCAGAAATGAATAAAAACAAGGAAGATGGACTTAAAACAAATACACCTGACTGAAATGTACACACAGAAAATGATGTTGGAACAGCAGGATAATACTACATGCCTCTTAGAACTGCCAATGTGTGGAATGCTAAAAACACAAAATGCTGATGTAGGTCAACAAGAACGCTTATTCATTACTGGTGAGAATACAGAATAGCACAGCTACTTTGCATAAGTCTGCCAGTTTCTTATAAGTGAAAGCATTCTCTCACTATATAATCCAGCAGTCGCTCATTAGTGTTTACCAAGAGTTGTTCAAATTAAGTGCATGCAAAAACCTGCCCATGAATGTGTATAGAAGCTTTATTTGTAATTGGGAAAGTTTGGAGATAAGCAAGGTGTACCTCAGCGAGTGAATGAATAAACAGTGCTACATCCAAAAAAGAAAAAAATGATGCAAATAGGGTCAGAATTAGGAGGCACTGGAGCCATACTTGTATGCATTCTCCTTGAAGTTGTTTGTGTTATTTAATTGCATAAAGCTCAGAAACTATTTAAGGCGTAGAAATGGCATGGCACACAAGCTGGGTTTTTCAATTTTCTAAGATCCAGGTGTTTACTTTCTCTGTCTTTCCTTAACTCCATGCACTGAATACTTGAGACTGCAAATTTAGATGTATGCATCCCATTTCCTGGGTTAAGGTCAATATTTCAATTTCCTATAAGATGTCATAAAATTGATCTAAAAATATCCAGCTATCATCTTGTTAAAAAGATCTTTCATTTAGTTGAAAGTCAGATTTACAGAGTGAGAGACAAAGATTTTCTATCTGCTGGTTCGTATCCTACACAGCTGCAGGAATCAGGAACCTCATTTGGGTTTCCCACCCGGATGACAGGAGTCCTAGGCCTTGGGCCATCCTCCACCGCTTTTCCCAGACCTTTGGTAGGGAACTAAATCAGAAGTGCAGAAGTAGACACATGAAGTAGTGCCCGCATGGGATACCAGCATGGCAGGCAGAGACTTAACCAGCTACACAACAATGCCAATGCTCAGACATCACTTTGCAATTTTCATTATGTGCTTTTCCCAATTTACCTGGAAAGTAAGTAGATAAGGGGTTGTCAAATTATTTGAAACATTTGGAAAATATAAAATATGATGGCTGTATTATTTGTAAACAGATGCCCAAGTTATGCAGTGATTATTATTCATGTAAATGTAGGCTTTGTGTACAGGAAGATGTTACTATTGGTGGAGATAGTTGATATTAATGGTTTCCCTGGTGGTAGGAGTTAATTTTGTGATGTTTTTTTGAAAATCCCCGTAATTTACATTTATTCAACTGATCTATTATTGCATGTATCTAGTTAAGAATGTATGCACATTGATTTCTTTCTTTTTAAGATTTATTTCTTTTTATTGCAAAGTCAGATATACAGAGAGGAAGATTTTTCACTGCAATGGCTAGAACTGAGCCAATCTGAAGCCAGGAGCCAGGAGCCTCTCCCAGGTCTCCCACATGGGTACAGGGTCCCAAGAAATTAGGCCATCCTCTATTGCTTTCCCAGGCCACAGGCAAGGAGCTGGATGGGAAGAAAATGGGGCTGCCGGGATTAGAACCCGCGCCCATATGGGAACCCCCTGTTAAATTGTGAGGCCTTCAGCTACTAGGCTACTGTGCTTGGCCCACACATTGATTTCTGTTACTGACTTTACGATTTTAAAACTGACTCCCCATTGCATGAAATTAATTACAAGTCACTAGTTTTCATTTAAATTCATAATCAGTACCCTTGGCAAGTGATCAATTGTGTTAAAACTGTCCTGTTAGAATAAAGCCTCTCTAAAAGCAATGAATGTTCAATCATAGCAAAGTAAAAGTCATTAAATATTATGCATGTCATTTATTGCTACATGCTGCTCTGTGGATAGTAGTAATTACGTTAGTCACATCACAGCAGCTTATTTAGAGCACAAAGTATCCACATTCCCTGGAAGGTTTCTGAACTTTATGGGTGTAAGTGAAGTGCAGAGCCCTGCTCTTCAAGCTATGGCCACAGGCAGGCAGGCAGGCAGGCGAAGCTCATCCCACAGTGACCAATCAAAACTCTGCAGCGCCATCCCACTCCAGACCTGCATTTGAAAAAACCTTAAGGTGAGTTACCACCTTAGCAATTAAAGCACGCGGTCCACACTGCCTGCCGTTTGTTTTCCTTTAGTTTCAAAACATCAGTTGAGCCAAGATTCAAAACCCCATGATCGAATCCAGTTCTGCAAGCAGATTGCAGGTCTTCAAAGAAAAGGATCTCGAGTACCACCGTTTTGCTCAGACACATTGAACACAGGGTAAAAGAACATTCAAACCTTTGTTAATGATGGGCTGTTTTGGTATTACCTAGCTTTATTTATCAGTGCTTCGCCTTTTAAAACTTTCAAAGAATGTGAAGTAAGAATAAGACTATTGCAAATATAAGCATTTTGTGATGAATTTTGGTAGAGCATTAAGCTCCACTGAAGTTTTCTCAGGCAGTTTCTGGACACCACATGCTGATAAACATTTTTCAGCTCTTCTGCTTGAGAGAATTTCAAGCATTTCGCATAAATTTTTCGTGGCAGAACTAGAGAATACAGGAAGGTGGAAATTGTAATCATTTCTGGGATAAAAAAGCAAACAAGCAAGCTGAGAAGAGTCAAATGCAGAGGAACAATGAGAACAGACGCTTCTCTCTTTATCCGCCCTGTGAGAGCTCAGTGGCGGCAGTGAGTGAAGCCAATTCCCTGTGTTAGAACCGCGAAATAACAGAAGACTCAGCAAGATCTGGGCACATGCACGACACATTTTGACAGGGCTAACTAGGTAGCCAAATGGCTTTAGGTTTTAGCATTTGAATCTAAGTAAATGTTATAAACCTTGAAAAGTAAATATTCTTTGTATGGGATTTTGGTAACAGAAGATATACTCATACGGATCTTCAAATAGTTCATAGAGAACATATATCATGATTAATATGCACAATTTCAATTATTTTGACCGAAAAAGAAAGTTATCTTTCAATTTCAAGAACCTGAATTTCTTTAAACATCCTTCCATACATTTTCATAGAAGAGAGGTACGTAGGGAAAAACGTTGAAACATTTGATCTAGGGTAACATATAGGTGTTTATTTCAATAATGGAACAGATATAGAATGAGGCAATGGAAATCAAACACAAATTCTGCAAATTCCTTCCCATTAGATAATTTACAGTTTCGCACAGAGAGAATTCTCATCCTTTGAGAACTGGTGTTGAGGGATTGTCAGAGGTTAGTGAGGTCTGGGGCTGAGAGGGAGTGGGAATACCATGTCAGATACACTTTGCGTAGGACTGTTCAGAAGTGAGAAGATGCCATCCAGAACCTGAGAGGGTAGCAAGGACAGATCACAGCCGTGGGGGACATGCGACAGAGCCAGGGCACTGGGAACATTAAGGCCTCTCCATCGAAGTTGCCAGAGAAGCTATTTTTACTTTCAAGATACAGCTGGTGATCGTCACAGAAGGAAGAATGTCCAGACCTGCTATCTCTTCTGCTGACAAATAAATACAGAATAACAAGATTTCCACAGTTTGACTTCTCTCTCTTCAAAGATAAGAAATAGAAAGGTCATTCTGCCATTGAACAGGAAGGCTAGGCAAGCTTTCCCTCTGTGGCTTGTTTTTCTTTGGTCTATTTACCACTTTGCAGATAACGAACTCTAACTGGTGTCTCCACAGTTAACTTCCCGCACTTGTGTGTGGTTCGCATCGCTGGTATTAATGGACAAGCAACTAATATCCTGAAAAGCACGATAAAATGGATGTGTTTTTCAGATGTGCAGTCTTTTTGGGGAAAAAAAAGCCACTTACAGAAATTGTTTACTTTATTTCTTCCAGGATATGAGTCGGAACTGAGGCGGAGCTGCCGCTTCTCCCTGGAGATGGATTCTTGTAAGCTTTTGGTTTGGCTCGGTCAGTGTGACGATCTCTCTGTCAAACAAAGTGCATGGCTGTGCAAAGTCACGCTGGGTGAGAAAGATGTTCGTTGTGCAGCCAGTGGATGCCAGACAAGGAAGGGCAGTCATGTTCTCACCATCTGTGAAATATTGCTGCTATTCCGAAGGAAAAAGAATCGCATAAAGGTATCAAATTACACTTTCACACACGAGTTTTTCAATTTAGCCTCATCACCCTGTGTGGTGAGTGAAAACGTCAGGTGTAGGAATATGACTTTTTTTTTAGGTACTGAGATAAATATGTTCAAAAACGATCTCAACCCTAACACTTTACAGACAACTTTGCAAAAGTGAAGCACAGATAAGATTCTAACAATTTGCATGAAAGAAATCCCTGGTTGATTTTGAAGTGAACTCCCACCAGATGGATGACATTTCTCCAGGGAGCATACCGACCAGCAAAGGCTTGAGAGCTACAGTCCAAGGCGTAAAAGAAGTCACTATGTTACCAGTAAGTGAAGCTGAAGTAAAGCCTTCCCCAAACAAGCAAAGATTGATGGCATTTGTTAGCACAGGCCAGCCTTGGAAGCGAGATTAAGAATGTTCTTAAAGAACCAGCATCATTAAAAGAATGTGAATGGAGAAACATCCTAGTATTTTTTTAAGGATAGTCAAGGCAACAATTGGTGACTTTTGTGTAAATTTAGTAAGACCTACCCATTACATTTTGACACTGTAGATGAATGTATGAAACCTATTGCAATTGCATTTTGTCTGTAATAAAAAGCCACAGATGCTGAAAGTAAAAAGATAGAAAATTGTATCCTAAGAAAATTGAAATCAAATGCAAACAGGAAGGGGAGCAGTTATGTCCCTATCAGAAAAAAAAAAAAAAGATTTTAAAAGGAAAGACTTAAAATACACCAAAGGGATTAAGGGACAAATTCTTCAAGATGTTAATACCTACACTCAGTGAGAGGGCACCCAATTGTATAAAACATTTGTTACCAGGTATAATGCAAGACATACAATCCCACACAGCAATGCTGGGAAACTTCACCACTTGGCTCCCATCAGTGAACAAATCTAGCATGCAGAATCCACAGAAGAGCAAATCTACACAATATGCCAGATGCACTTAATAGATATGTATAAAATATTCCATCTACAGTAGTAGAATACACATTTTTTCATCAGTACATGGGACATTTTCTAGGATCAACCATGTGCTACGCCATAAAATATGTCTCAACAAACTAAAAGAGTCGATTTGCAGCATGTATCTTTTCTGACAACAGTAGGATGAAACTGGGCATCAACAGCCAAAGAAACTCTGAAGTTATACAAACATGTGGAAATAGAACAGCGTGCTGCAAACAGCAGACCATGGAGGAAATGAAAGAGAATTACATGTTTTTTGAAACTAATGGAAACCCAAAACTCAATGATTATCGGGATTGAGCAAAAGTCGTGTTTAAAGGAAAATTTGTATCAATAAGAACCCAGGCTAAATATATTTCTTGTGCCTCCCAATTGCTGAAAGACATTTTATGTTTCATTCTGGTTTTAAACTGATTAACAGAATAGCATTATGTCGGTATTTAGACTATTAAAATTAAAAAAACCATAAAAATAGTATAAAACATTTAGAACTATTAGTCATGATTTAAAAGACTATCAAATATTGTGTACATCTCAACAACAAAACTCTGTGTTATCACAGAGTATTTGTACTATTTATTATCCACATATTTGTGGATATGGTCATCACTAATTTTCTTAAATATGGAACACATGTGATGTTTCCACCCCACTTATTTCATTGGAAAGATTGATGAAACAGAAATTCAGCATGGCAACAGCAGAGCTCACCCAGTCAATACAGCAAATGGATATAATTGATATTTACAGAACATTTCACCCTGCAAACAAAAACCAACATCCTAAAATCATTTCATGCATCTTTTCAGACAATCATGGAGTAAAACTGGAGGTCAACAAGTCAAAATATCCTAGAGGATATGCAAATACGTGGGGGCTGAACAACATGCTACTAAATGAACCAAGATTTATAAAAGATTCAGAATGGAAGCAAAGAAATTGCTTGAAATGAATGAAGCCAGCAACACAACATATCAAAACTGTCATATTGGGGCACAGTCAAGGTCGTACAAAGCTCATTGCCACGAGTGCCTAAGAAAATAGGAACACACGGGGTAAATGAGCTAAAAACAAGTGCTATCATTCCTAAACTGTGACTTTGGGGACACACAGTTTTCTAAGCCCATGTAGTTTTGATGAAGCACAGATATTACTACCTCTGAGAATAATACAAGCGTTACAGAAAACTGTCAACCAAACATACCTGACACCAAGCAGTCCTTGAGAATGCCACATATATTTCTCTAATGTAAGATACACAGCAATTATTAAGAAGTGAAGTCTGCAATTTTGTCAAGATTTTGTCATCTTGAGTTCACTGAGAGATTTGGAGATGGAATAGAATTAGGTTTGGCAGCTAGGAGGTTGGACCTGATGATGATTTGTTAGACAGCCTTCAAGGCCAAACTCAAATTAAAAGCCAAGATACATAGCAAAAAACAACACATCAGTTGCAAGAGGTCCCAAAGCAGCAGAATACAGAGAAGTTACAATACTCCGTAGCAGAGTGAAAATATTGATAAGAGATACTGGGAGTCAGAGAGACAGCTCCATGAGTCACTGGGCAGCTGTGTAAATGTCTGGAATTCTGCTCAGACACTAAAGGACCCAGTTCTGGATCAGCAAAAGATCATTAAGGACCTTTAACATTGAGTCAAATTTAATTAAATTAAAATGTGAGTGGGATTAATAAAGGGAATATTATTTATTAATGTTAGAAGAAATGAAATTGAAGGAATATTCATATCACCTTATTCTTTAGTGATACAACACCAAATCTTCAAGAAAGGAAATATTTAAAAAGTAATGTACTCTCCTAGTTGATTCATGAGAATTTGCTGAAACGCTAATCGAGAGGTAATGGGCTGAATCAGGACGTCTTTAAAGGCGAAGGGAGGGCATTTGGACATCATTGTTCTTGGATGCAGGACTGGTTTCTGGTGAACTGAAAGCCTGCAGTCCAACAAAAGTAACCTTATATGTCCCTATTTTATTGTTAGGAGTTGAATATGTGTTGAAGAATATGACACAAATACAATATTTTGGCTCCATCTATAAGTCTCAAATGCCTTCTTGATATTAAAATCATTTATAAAATCACAAAATGGCTTATATGTTTCTTTCTAGTTTACTGATTTTATAATTCTATCAGAAAACAGAAAAGATTTTCACTATGAGCATAGAGAACACATGATATACCCTGCAGAAATATTTGCAAAAGTTTAAATTGTCATGTTCTGGTCACCTGGAGATATTGATTATTTTTCTCACTCAGCAAATATGTACAGAAAACCTACCATGTGCACGCTGTCTGCCAGTCACTAGAGCTGGACTAGGAAACATTAACAAGCCCCATCTCTGTCAATCTTCCCCTCTTAATGACAGGGGGCACAGAGGGATCACAGTGAAATGAGCTGTGTGTTAATGCAGAGCTTGAGGATATGAAAGCTGAGTTGGAACTAAAGCAACATGTACAATGGTTTGTAAAGGATATGAAAAATAGGAATGATGAGTGTTAGTTGACAGGAGTCTCTGAAAGAAAATCGACAGTTTACTATCTCCAGGGCAAAATAAAATACTGGGAAAAAGTAATGTGTATCTGTTGAAATGCATCTTTTAAGATGGACATTCTGACCTCTAAGATACAGCCCCCAGAAGCACAGTGGATTCTGTTAAGAAGCACACATACAACATAAAGGTGCCCTTAACAACATGTTTGGTCTGCTGATGGCTTAATCTAAGTGGCTCTAGAAGTTGCTTTTGGTCAAAGAACTGCTTAGTTGGAGGATGCACCCTTTCCCACATATATTATGTATATATGATCAATTAATGTGGGATATAATAACCCCCAAATTTCTTCAGCAAGAGTTCACCTTCAGGGTTGCGAACCCTGTTGCCACTGGATCACAACTGAATTTACTCTTCTACTCAAATTTATTTCCATTATGCAAGTGCATGTGTGTCAGGATTGTTTCTGACATTACCTCCTAGGTGCAAGGCTGTTCTAGAATGTGTCTAAACAAGAAGTCTGACGAAAGATACCAGCTACACAAAGTGGATCTCTGATACATGCAAGCAATATGAAATAAGCACATGATAAAATAATCTATACCCATGTTTATAGTGGTACAGTTCGTGGGGTCAACCCAGATTCCCATCAACTGATGACTGGGTAAAGAAAATGTGGCATACACATGCACCATAGACTACTAATCAGCCATAGCGAATGCAATCTTATCTTCCACAAATGGATCCAGTTGCAAACCATTGTGCTTAATGAAACCAGCCAGGATAAAAAGACAAATATCATAGCATGTTTTTTTTCTCTTGTCTGTGACAACTCATACACAGACTATAAAAAGAATGTAATCACCGTGAGACCAGCATTCAGAGATTTGATGATTGTTTACAGCCTTTTCCTATACTCCTGAGGAATATAGGATTTTTGGTTTTTTTTTCCCTCTAACTGATATTTTTGATATTTTTACCTACTGAAGCATTAAAGCTGTGATTGTGAAGTAGAATTAAAGTATGCCATTATAATAGTTAGGAGAAAAATAGTGGGAGACGGGGAGAAGTAATAATGGTGGGGTGGGAGGAGTTTTAATGCCTCCAAATCAGCACTGTATAATACATGAAATGTATTCACTTTATATAACTAAGTAAAATTAATATAAATGGAAAAAAGTGAAAGTTGTCATGTGAAGTGTCATTTGAGCACATGTAGGTGCTAAAGAACCTTGTAGTCAACCAGGAATGCAGCCCCTGGCCTGGTGTTTCAGTGTGAGTATTTGAACGGCCACATGTTGTGAACTGGGATAGAATGATGTCAAAAAAGGTTCTATCAGAGTCTGGTCTCTTCTGCTCCTGCTGGCATATTAGATAATGACGAGGGAAGACTATGAGTTATTAGCTGCACATTTAAGGGCAAAAACACCTAGGAAGCATATAAACACTCTTCTAAAACTTAGGTCCAGGATGTGATCTTGATTAGGAAAGCAGCACCCCCAGCAAGCAGATTGAATTCCTCAGCTCAGTAAGGTTATTTCCCTGATTGGTAAGCATGTTACCATACTACTAGGTTAGGATGACAGCAGACTCGAATCTGCTTTTCCTGAAATCCCAAGGCCTGAATGGCAATACTTCAAAGGACTGGTGGAAAGTGGAATAAGAAATAAGTGTATTTTTGTGAAAACAGTTTTGAAATCTGTGCATAGTTCTTTTCATAAATCGTGTTGACCTTGAAAGTTTTGATAAGCCCTCATATGAGTCACAGAGCATTCTACGGTGAAGATTAGCTCACCCCTTCCTTGAAGATAAGGCAGATCTTGTGCCTTAAAGGGCAATGCTTGCCCCTCCCCCATTCCACTTCCACCCCTTGTCTTGTCCACTACGCAAATGAACCCACAATCTTGTCCTGAAGAGGGAATATTACTAAAGGAAATGAAAGTCTATACCCAGATGCTACGGAACTTGACCAACATGCACCAGCAGGAGAACCAGAACATAAATCAGACTGTACACCAAAGATTCTGGATAAAAGCTAAGGAAATATAAAGCTGGAAAACTAAGTGCTCAGAGAACAGGGCTGCTGATGTGGACTTATGAAGGAAAGCTGGGCAACCCACCACTGCACCACTGCCTGGAACATGCCCCACTTCCCAAGGCCATCATAGACGTGCTGCCATTGTTGAAAGCTTACTTCAGCAGACAGATACATGAGAAACAGAATAGCAGATGATGTAAAAGTCGATGAGCTAATTCACAGCCTGAAAAATTTGAGTATATAAAATGATGTAAAAGTAGAAATTTATCATACTCAATCAGCAAAGTTTTAAATAAAGAAAATGCGGCAACATGTAAATAATAAAGCATCCATTCGGAACCAATTGCCAGATTCCAGTGCTGAGCTTCACTCTGTGCCAGTTAGACATCCAGCCTTAAGCAGCTTCCTGTGCATAATTATGTCTCCACTGTGTTCATTTGTAGAACTGAAAGAATAGGAAAATCAGTGTCGTGTCTATCTGTGGTAACTACAGAGCTTACTAGTGTGTTGTCCGGTGCCACAATGAGAGGCTGAGCACTTTACAAGGAAAGAGTTCTTCAGTTGGCAGTTCTGAAATTGGCATCTTCTGGTGTCTGATTAGGATCTCCCGATGAATGGTACCATTGTAGTGGGAAGCCTATGAGAGCAGCAGAAAGTGCATGCAAAGGAGGGATTCGGTGGCTGTTCCGGGTTCACTTAAATATTATAGTCTGATGGAAACTAACTGTGAACAAAACAAACTGAAAACACCTAAAACCAAATTGTGAGAAAATCTCTTCCAAAAGGGGTGCCCCTCCTCATTTCCCACTAGATCCACCTTTTGTAGATATTATCACCAAGGAATACTGGTAGCAGGATTCCCAGATTCCACTGGATGAACACGCGGGGGACAAATCACCAGCAAAAAACAGAAACATACAAAGTGTTTACAATGCTGTTCAGCTTATAGGACGCCCTCAAAGGTTTTACTACTGGGATCGGTGTTTTGGGGCATCAGGTTAAATAGCTGCTTAGTGTCGATGCCTCCTATACTAGAGTGCCTGATCTAGCATGGGTTTCTCCACTTCTGATCTAGCTTTCTACTAACGTGTCTAGAATGGCTGACAATGATGACCCAAGTACTCATATGTCTGCCATCCACATAGGAGACCTAGACAGAGTTCCTGGAATCTCTATGGGGTCTAACAAAGCCTTTGGCTGTTGTGGAAATTCTTTGTTAGCCAGTAGATGGAAGATGTCTCTGTCTCAACTTTTGTCTCTGCCACTCTACCTTTCAGACAAATGAATCTTTCTGAAATTTACTTTTAGCAACATATAGCTCATGCAAATGAAAAAAAATCTCTCACTTTATTCAAAATAAACCTCTGCTACTCAAACTCAGTGAATCTGAGCATCAACGTTAAAACATACATGAATGAGGAGTAGGTATTTAGCTTAGTGGTTGGCACACTTGGTCAGATGCTTCTGTTCTGCTTGGGGTCAATTTCTCAGTAGGAGTACTGATTCTGGTTTCCTGCCACCATGAATCCAGGGAGTCAGCTCGAGTACCCGGGCTCCTACCACACATGTTGGAGACTGGAACTGAATTCCCAGCCTCAGAATTAGGTCCAGGGCTGCTGCAGGCATGTGGGGAAGAAACCAGCAAATGGGAACTCACTATTCCCTCATACTTGTCTCTTTTCTCCCTTATAGTTCTGCCTTTCAACATATAAAAATATTTATGTTCGTGTAGGATACAACAAATTAAAATAAATTTGCACATATTTAAATATCAACAAATGTGGACAGAGTATAACAAATTATTGTAAATACGAAATAGTTATATAAATTCTAAAATATTTTGCTTCAATTGTGCTTATTCACAAATGGCAACATTAACTACATAAACATGTGCTATTATGACACGCAAGGAAAGTAGAGAATATTTTTATGATTTTTAATCTGAAATATATGATTAAATGTAACTTATATTCAAAAATTGCAAAGTGCAATTGTTTTTCATTATGCATTTGTAGGGAATTTGAAATGAATGCACAGAAGATTTTCCTCTCTGTCTCTCCTCCTCTGTCTCTGTATCTGCATTCCAATACAAATTTTAATAAATTTCAAAAATAAATCTTAAAAAAAATCCTCTGTCAATAATAGAAAGATCAAGGAGACAGAAAACAGGGAAAGGTACAAGTGACCTGAATAACTCACTCAAGAAAATTGATGTGACTGACATTCAGAAAACATTATATTCAAAACCTAAAGGGTATGTTGATATTAATCACTCAGCAAGATAAACAATTTCCTGTCCACAAAAACACATTATCATATTTAAAATTATAAAAGTTATGCAGCCTATTACTTGAGATCACAACAGAATTAAATTAGAAATCAGTAGAGCTAGAAAAATTCCTCAACAGATGCAAATTAAACAGTTGTAAAATGTGGGCTGCTAAAACAGCACTCACAGCACTTTTTAAGAGGAAAAGCTCTACAAATTAGTAACCTATGCATTTATCTGAAGAAATTAACTAAATAATGGCCAATAAAGAATCCATCAAAAGAATGGAAATTTTTAAAAATAAGACCATGAAAATTGAAGATGAGGAAGAACAGTAAAACTCAAAATCAAAACTAGTTACTTAACATTGTCAATTAGTGATATACTTCTAGGCTAGCTAACCCAAAATAAAAAAACAGATGAGACACATTATCATATCAGAAATGAATTATTACTAACGCTTTAAATTCAAAAAGGATCCAAATCCTTCAGACACATTCTATCATATTTACTCAGGTGAGAGACACATAAATAGCCTTATGTCTATTGTAGAAATTAATAATTCAAAATCTTGTAAAAGCACATAGTATCATGCCTAAATTATATAATAAGTAAATGCTATTGAATATTTAAGCAAAGACATACCACTTACCTACAACTTCTTCCAGAAAGCATAAGCAGACAAAATATAACTCCTTCTGAGACGCACATTACACTTATATCAAAGGGATTACAAATGAAGATAGATTACTTCTACAACTCTCATCAAGATAGACACAGAATTTCATAAAAGAGTATCAGCTAATCAAATTTGGCAATACATGAAAAGGATGATTCATCACCAAAAAGTGGCATTCACTCCTAAAAATGCAAAGCTGGTTTAACACTGATATGTGATTTTTTTTTCATATTAACAGAAAGAGAAAACAGTGTGAGTATGTTACGGCAGCTTAAAAGTTTGGTGCAATCTAGTATATTCTAGAAAAACTAGAGAAAGGAAGGAGTGTCACGTCCCAAGTATGGAAACATGGAAATCAGTGGGTACTGCCACAGAAGGTAAGCAGACAGGTGAGACAGAATACAAGCCGTTTTCCTGTTTCCGGGTTTGTTGAGCAAGCTCCCACTTTCGGGAATGCATTTAAACGCAGCAATTTCTAATAGAAAATGCTGCAATCATGGCAAGATGATTTTAGTAATGAAGATTGCAAGCATCTATAATGTTGAGTAAAAAAAGAATAAAGCAAAACTGCTGACAGTGGCGATCGGATCGATGGATCGTGAAGAGCTTAGTTTATTTACATGCTTCCACGGCAAAGAGGTTCTGAAATAGCGCAGCAGGGGTGTTCAGTAGGCTGAACTCTGTTAGTGGCCTCCTTTTCATCTCCTGTTCCAGAGTTGTGGAGCAACCATGGCATCATATTTGCAGAAATATGGTCCAAAAAGGTAATGAGATCAACTTGTTTCAAATCTAGGAAACTCACCCTAAGTCAAGCCAAGCACATGCATGATACACAGGTGCTATATATATATATTTTTTACAGCAACAACACACACATGACTAATTCAGCCTAAAACGGTGTGGTTTTGCATAACTACTCAACTACTATTCCTCCTGCAATTTGTTTCCAAGCTGGCTCTTATTTTGAAACAGAAATGGGGCCAATTTTCTCTATTCTTACAGTGTTTCTTCAAATAAAACCATTATCCACGCAAATATCTTGGAAACATGACAATGTCATGGCAATGAGAACTGCATTGCTTTTGAAATATTTCCCATTCCTCTTAACTTTATACCTCCCTGTAATTTTAGAGAAGTATGGATTTTTGATGTCAGCTGTCAACGCTTAAGTTCATCAGTAAACTTAATTTTAGAGTTTTAGTATTTTATGCTAAGTGTATCAATTTTGCTGTGTAAACATTTATTAAAGACAGAGATAGCTATTACTCCCGGTTCACTCGTCAGACATCTGCAATAGCCTGAGTGGGGCCAAGTTGAGGCCAGAGGTCAAGAACTCAATGCGGGTATCCCCATTGGGTGGCACAGACCCAAGGGCTTCAGTCACCACCTGCTGGCCACGGTTCATGCTAGCTGGAAGAGCGGAGTGATGAAATAAGCCAGGATGTCAACGCTGGCACTCTGACTTGGGGTGTAGGTCTTACAAGTGGCATCTTAACCACTAGGCCAAATATCTTTCTCATGTTTGAAGGTAGGGCTAAGTTTAGTCACTTGAAATATTGTAAAAGAATCAAAATGCTCAAAGATAACTATATCTCCACAGCCATATAGAATGTAAAAATGGAATGTTAAATTGCTTCATATAAGTTGAAGACATGGGGCCAGCGTGATAAACTAGCAGCTAAAGTTCTCACCTTGCACGCACGGGGATCCCATATGGTCGTTGGTTCTGATGCAGGAAGCCTCACTTCCCATGCAGCTGCTTGCTTGTGCCCTGGAAAAGCAGCCCAAAC
Organism: Ochotona princeps; assembly: GCF_030435755.1. Classification (NCBI taxonomy): domain Eukaryota; kingdom Metazoa; phylum Chordata; class Mammalia; order Lagomorpha; family Ochotonidae; genus Ochotona; species Ochotona princeps. The sequence continues at coordinate 11,747,368 of NC_080832.1, read as the reverse complement.
CCTTGGTACACTGCACCGTGTGGAAGGCCTGGAAGTAACTCCTGGCTCCTGGCTTTGGATCAGCTCAGTTTCATCTGTTGTGGTCACTTGGGAAGTGAATCATTAGACAGAAGAGCTTCTTCTCTGTCTCTCCTCCTCTCTGAATATCTGACTTTCCAACAATAAATAAATAAACGTTTTAAAAAATACCAAAAATAAGTTGAAGACATTAGCCAAAATGCTTAGGTAGAGTCTTGCTGAAGCAGAAATCTCTTACATTTCAACTATATTTTCAAATTTTGTGATATTTGCATAGCCACAACTGTGACACCTAAGGATAAATACAAAATTCATTTATTTTTCATATCTACCTTGTGCTTTTGTGCTTATTGTCCAGAAAAATAGAAGTAAGTTAACGTATGAGTTAATTTTGAGATTTCAGCAGCTTGGTACAACAATGTTATGTGTTTCCCTCTTGTTACCACTGATTGAATTGTACAGTCAGCTTTTTATAGACCAATTCTGTGTTCTCAGAGCCTTGCATCTTGAGTCATCATCTTCCTAGAGTTCCTTGGATCCCTCCACTTCCCTGTTTTCAGGGACTGAAGATTAAAGTGAGAGTATAAGGGGAAGTACTTGGATTGGTTAGGGCCTTATGTCTAAAAGTAGCATCTGTCACTTGACCTCACATGTTGAATCTTAGCCATATGGCCTAAGCAGGCTATAATGGGATTTAGGAATAGGAGTTGCTTTTTACTTAAGGAAAAGAAGCATGAGTAGGGGACCATCAACTACTGTTTAGCAAACTTCAGTTACACTGCAAATAATTTGCAGCCAGATGACCTGAGTTAGAATCACTGTCTTGTCACTTTCTTGTAGAGCAAATCATGCAGCCTCTTTGGGTCATGATAGAACTGATAACATCGCTGTGAAAATTAAACAACTTAACAAAAGTAAATTTCTTTGTGTTGTATTTTGCACTCAAGCTAAATTGTATATCCCCAAACTAAGTCCTACTCTGTGTGGCTCACAATGCATGCTTAAAACAAACAAACAAACAAAAAACTATTGTCTTAAAAGAGAGTAAAAAAGACAGAGGCTCTAGTTCAATAAAAACTTCGTCCTTATACGAAAAAGAAGTTTGGATCCAGGTGTTCAAAAGGGGGAAGTGATGTGTGTTCCAAGAAGGTAGATGGCCAGCTAGAAGGACAGGAGGGATTCCTGAAACAGGTGATCTCAGGGTGCTTAGGCGAGACAGGTCTTGTCAACACTGTGTTCTCAGAGCGGAGGCCTGTTTTAGGAGAAGAGAGATGTCTGTTGATTCAACCCTGCCTGTGATCCTTTGCCACGGCAGTCCCGTCAGCCTAACACAGGCTCTGAACCGTCATTCGTGATTTCTTCTGGAAAATAGACCATTTTGAATCTTTATGTAAATTTAACCTTTAGGTATAAAGTAATTACAAAATGCTACTCTTTTCCTAGAGAATAGGTTTGCTTTCATTAAAGTCTTTCAGAAAAATCCCAAAAAACTAAAGCACAGAATACAACAGAATTTATACTGTGGCTGATGAGTAATTCTTTTCCTCCTCCTGTCAGCATGACTGCAACACCCACAGCCTATTCCCATTGCTCCAGTGTGAGCTACATGCCCTTCTCCGCTTTCCATCAATACATGTTAGAACCCAATAGAAACTTTACACTCCAGTTTAGGAGCTGAAGTATCATTTTATAACTGCAGCAAAGAATACAATTTCAGTTAAGAAGCTTTTTTATCTTCTTTTCTCTGAGCCCTGAAAGGTGTCACAGATGTTGTGTAACAGTATTTTAAATCTGAGGGATTTTATTCAGCTTGCCTTCTAAAACACATCATATGTGTAGGTTAGGGCTTTTTTAAAATCATCACTGCAGCAATGTGAATTGTTGTAACATCACAGATTATTAGAGTTTTAAAACAACCATAAAGATCACCTTTTTCATAATAGATTGATATAACCAATCTGCTGGGTATATTCTCAATTATTCCATTATATAGGTGTTCTAAAAGATGCTATCATTCAATTCTTCAGTTATTACTAATATTTTTGTCATTTGTTGATAACCCACAGATTCCCCAATGTTGTTTTTATTCTATTTTTCCCTTCCATAGGATTAAAGTTTTTCATAAAGCCTTGATTCTAAAGAAGACACTGATTCTTCAGCTTCAGCTAGTCTGTTGCTAAGGCATTCTACCGCTTTTTTTCAAATTGTTAATTACTTCATTTCTAAATTTCCATTTTATCCACATTTCTATTTCTGCTTAAAATTTCAGCTATATTTTGGAGTGACTTCTCTTTGTGATTGATATATTTTTAGTAACCTTCAAATTCATTTGAATTTTGTCCAGGCATTTCATCATTCTCTAATTTTACATGGTTCCATGTGAATGTGTGATTTTTGTCCCTTTTGGCTTCCCATATTGCTTTCCAAGTTGTATTTCTTATGTTTCTACATTGAGTTTTTGGACAACTGGGAGAAACCTCTGGGTTTCATCATGTCTGGAGAACGATTTCTTTGAAGGATTTTTGCCTAGAGAGGCACCTGTGCCTGTTGGCTTCAATGTGCGTTATCCTTTGCTACATCAAGATTCTGTCATGCAGTCAATAGATGCGAGCTGCAGTGGGATCTGAGTGTCTCTCTGGCACAGTGCGGCCATTGAGAGTCCTCTGACACAGGTCCCTAGTCAGTTAGGGACCGCTGGGATGGGCTGTGTTGTTCTCTGAGAACTTCACCAGCTTCCTTAGCTCTTATAAAAGTGGCTTGCTGTATGCATAGTTGTTTGAAATGATGTGAGAGATCACTGTTACGTGTTACTCAGCCAATATCTCGCGACCACTTCTAGAAATTAATTTCAACCAAAGTGGATTGAAGTAAAGGCCCTTAATGAATGAGGTTCTTTGGCAATGTAACTTTGTGTTCCCTTCACATTCTGATTTACAGCTACGTTAGGTGAAATCAGACATGATAGCAATGGAATGAATTTACTTGTTTGTGTGCTTTCGTTATTGATTTCTGCCATTGTCCCCCCAGAAAAGCTGATTAAGAAATAGTAGAATCATGTGGAAATCTAGACGTGGGTGAGCAGGCACACTGCTGGAAGACCAGGTCCCACACTGGCATGAGAGCTTGTGGATTGCCCAGGAAAGTGTATTTTGGGTTGTGTGGGGTTGGGCACCACTAAGGGAGTACTTTACAGGAGTGGAATGAATTCTGTGGAATTCCAGGGACCAGGACACTACACTCATAGGCTGCAGCACCTGTGGGGGCATCCAATTGGGCCCAGGAGCAGACCAAGCTGCAGCACCTGCTAACGCATTAAAAAGGCTAGGACTGGAAATGGAATATTCCAGGCTTGGGCCTAGTACCTGCAGACACTAGATTCCAAATCTCCGAGTGGGCCTGCTAGAGGAACACCTATTGGCACATGTGTGGACTGGGTCTCTGCAGGGGTCGACTGAGCTAAGGTACAGCATCCATGGGTGTGTAAAACAGCCAGATGTAATGCAGCAAGGACCAGTCTCTTATACATGCCTACACACGCAAGAACTAGGGCTGGAGATAGACCTGGTTAGGGTTTTGCAGGGGTTCCCTGATTATACTGCAGTTTCCACTGGTGTGCATAATGGCCAGGTTTGGAGAGCTGAATTGGGTTAGCCCACACCCATCAAGTATTGGGACTGGGCCTCCTCAGTTGATGATGCCTGCATAGTGGACAACATTCCCAGGAGCACTTGGGGGACCTGATAGCCAGATCACCTGGGCCAGCAGAGGATGTGGAGTGTCTCAGCAGAGAATGGAAAGCAGAGCAGATTGGACAACTCCCCTGGCCTAGATTTCCCCATTCCCTGACTACTGATGGGATTTGGCAGCCAGAAACAACCCTCATTATGTCCCCTGACCGCTACAGATATCAAAGGAAAAAAAAAATGGGAACATTCATGTCACCCACCCTCTTCCATGCCTGGATTCTCCCCACCTTGACTGGACACCCACATGGGCATGTATCTTTCTACACTATATAAGCAGAATTATGACTAATAAAAGAAAAATGAGCTGCTTATCAGTGGTCATCTTAGATCAGGCAGCTCCTGACTCACCAAAGCAACTGCCACAAATGCATGCCAGAACAAGGCCAGGCTCAGTAAAATGTAGATTAGATCAGCAGAAAAACACAGATGGCCCATAAAATGTAAGAAATAGTAAATGTTGAGTTTCTTCAACAACTGATTTTTTGGTGCGCCTTATTATGCATCATGTTGAAGCAATAAATAATTCTCAAATCATCTCTGTATTTCCTTTAATTTTTTAAAAGAAAAGTGAACTGCAATCTCCTCACCATTATTGTATTTCTTCACCATATATGCCAGCAGCTTGGCTCTTTGGAAGAGGTGTGGTAAATGAAAGGTAAAGTTATTAAGTAAAAAGTAATATACCGCATGGGGAGACTGCACAAGGTGGAATGAAAGAGGGAAAAATGAAGGCATGCAATTGGATCAACAGAAGAAATCAAAAACGCAATCTTGGGTCTAGCGACATTGGAACACTGTTAAGATGCCTTGTGAGACTCCAACATTCAGTCTCATTATGCCTAGACTAAATCCTGGGACCAGTTCTGACCTAGATTCCTGCTAATACACACCATGGGAGGCAGAAATTGCTAGCTTAACAACCAGGTACGATTGGTTAGTAAAACATCAGTTGGAAAATCCTTGTCTCTCTCTCTCTCTCTTTCTGTGTGTGTGTGTGTGTGAGACTGTCACTCTCTGTCTTCCAGATAGATACAAATAAATAAATACATGCAAAAAATGAATACTGAATGACATGATGAGAATGTCAAACATTAATGACCTGTTATTCTTTCTTCTTTTTTTAGGCATTGCTTTTTTACTGACAGCTCTACTTGAAAGTACCCAGGAAGATACTTTAGAAATTTGACTTCTTTGCGCTAACATAAGGCAAAAAATATATTTCTCTGGCAAGACCTTCTATACATTATGTAGATCACAGTTTCAGACATTCAATGAAATATCAGTTCTGTGGAATTTCGTTGCTACTTTCAAAAGATTTAAAACTTAAGGAAAGCGCCTGACTACCGAACATTTTCTTAACGAGAAGAAAATATAAAAAGTATACCTTGTGGGCTATTGTGAGACAACAAACAAACTGTGGTTTAAGGTCAATATGTCACTTTACCATTTCTACAGAATAATGACAGCAGAATGACAAAAAGAGTGGGGCATTGTCAGAAATGGACGATGAACAAGATCAAAACCACAGAAACCAGAAAATATGTCTGCCTCAGAGCAATGTTATGTGCATCATCAGTAATGCTTAAGGAGACGTCAGGAGTGCTACCAGTTCTCACAGATTGCAAGAGAGGTGATCACCATGACCCAGAACATTTGCTTTCCTCTTTTGTTTCCCTTTTGAAATGTTTTTTGTTTGCATGCTTTGCTGTGAATGAGTAAGGGGAGCTTCAGTTCAAGATAGAAGTATCAGGCAGAGAAAAGCAAAGCTGCTGTAAATGCAGTGAGAAAAGCCCCGTGCTCATCATTGCGTGGTTTGCAGTAGACACAGTAAACTGACACAGACCAAGCACAATTGGGAGGTCACTCTTACAATCCATTGCCTGCATAAAGTGGTGTGAAAAAGGAAAGATAAGCTCATCAAATCATTATGAATACAACCCTATAGAGAAATTATGTAAAGGCTCAGTCACAAATACAGTATTTAAATGATCAGTCAGTATTTGGTAGCCTAAGAGTAATGAAATAATTTAAAAGAAAAAGTAGCATAGCATCATACACACACCTAACTTGAAGAATACTGAAGGGAAAGTCACTGGTCTTAACGGCGGGGGTCAAGCCCCTAGGAATGCAGCGTGAACTCTGATTAGAATTTGAAATTTAAAATCAATTTAAACAGATGACAACTTCATTGAGGCATTTTTGGACATGCAGAAGCAAAAGCCTTACATTTAAAGGCCAGGCAGGAAATACAAAAAGAAACTTGAGAGGATGATCATAAAATACAGTTTTCACGTAAATACAAGATGCACAATGAGAAAAAAGCTTTAGAAAATTAGTTCTCAGGAAAATTGGTTTCAATATAACAATTCATTTGTTTAAAAGCGGTCCTTAGTGGCAGGAATCAAATCTCCCCTTAAGAATACGAATGTTGGACTTGAACATAATGCACACAAATTTAGCCCAAATATATGCTACCTACCTGGTGTGTAAAAAACTAAGCTACTAAATTAGCCTAAACTGGTGAGAGTTTAGTAATTTCCAGCCACCCACAAATCCTCTGTAATACAGATACACAAAATTTTGTCTGTTACAATCAATAAACAGCAAAGTCAAAAATGCCATCTAGAGAGAGACCATGAATGAAAAAAAAAATACATGCAACAAAGCACAGACGCTCTTCTAGCACAGGATGTTAAACTGCCCCACACCCCCACCAGCCTTCGGAGTCATAGTGAGCTCAAGTGTGGACTACATTGCTTCTATACCAGCTCCGCACTAAGCCACCTGGGAAAGCAGTGGACAAGAGCCAATTGCTTAGGCCCATGCTACCAATGTGCAAAATCTGGTCGGAGTTCCAGGCTCCTGAATCCCGCTTGACAGGCCCTCACCAATGTTGACACTTTGGGAGTGAACCAAAAAGTGGAAGATCTCATTCCTTCTTTCTGTGTCTCCCTTTCTCTCTATCTTTCCTCCACTATCACTCTACCTTTCAAATACATAAAAGATTTTTTTAAAATTATATAACACAAACATTTTACTGACAGTTGCATTGTCTATAGCAGTAGAATAACAAAAACATTAGAAAGCATCTGAAAAGTATTAAGATGGTTGTTTATCTAGAATTATACACCTCGAGAAGCTATCTTTCTAGAACAAGACAGATTTAAGTGAATTAAATTTAGTGTTTTCTGCCATCACTCCATCTATAAAAGATGAACTTCAGGATAATATAAGTAATATAGTAAGAAATGCTTGAACAAAAACACTGGCAAACAAAACATGCTTACTGATCTGAGCAAATATTAACTAAATTTAATAGTAGTATTAATATTTAATTCAATAAGAATGAAAATAAAATGCTAGAAAATAATGGTTTATTATTTTTGATGAATTATAACCAGAGCTAAAGACTTAAATGTATTATGATATTTAAGAAGAATGTGAGAATAATAATGAAAATGATGTGATTAAGTCAGCTAATTAACTTTCTAGCAGTATCACCAATAAACAAAGAAAAGAAAATAAGTAAGAGAAAAGCAAGTTACTTGAAAAAGGAATAGAAGAAATACACAATAAAAATGTTAGTGAAAAAATCTACAACTTTAAAGTAATCTCAATGACTGAAAACAGATTGACCTTGCCAATTAAGTGACATCGCCATATCAGTTACAATTTCTGATTACCATTTACAATGCACAAATATATAACACAATTATAGAGATTTGAATTTGACATATCTAATTACTTCTAAAAAGTAGATTTTATAAGCCTAAAGATAGTGTTGAGGGTTTTTTAAATTATTTATGCAATGGTAGAAAATTCAAAGTAATAGAAAATACATAAAAATCCACTTAACATAATAGTTTCAAATTTCTAGAAGGAGAAATTTGCAAAACCATAAGAATAAATTGATAAACCCATACACACAATTATTCCATTTTTCCTTTTTTGAGCAGTCGACAGGCCAGCTAATCAACAATTAGTGAAACTACTGAAAATTTAAACAACACACTAAATTTTATCTAAAACTCATTTTCCCAATATCACATGAAATATGTATAAAATCCAATATTGTAGACTACAATATAGCAATCTTAACTTGACCAAAGCAAATAGTAGGAGATTGGGTGTTGTAGACACTGATATGAAATATTAAATTTTGATGGAAATACAAGAAACTCAGAATACCTTGGATAATTTGGAAAGAGAAGAGAAAGGTGAAAGGAATCAGTTTGCCTGATTTCCTAACTTCAACAAGCAAGAAAGCATCATGATGGTCCAGGTACTGAGGCCTCTTTCTCCATGTGGAAGACTGACCATTGGAGAATGAGCCAACAGAAGATCCACCATCTCCTTCTCTGTTACTCTGCCTTTAAGATAAATAAGCCACCTTTTGAAAAATAAAGTGGTGTACATATCACAAGACTCACTCATGTCTCATTATATTTTCTTTCCAGATAATGGCTTACGTGTGGGGGCAGATCATTCACCTGGGAGATCCATATGAAGATCCCAGTCCTGGCTTCCACCTGGACAGATAAGGCTTATCCACACATTTGAGAACGGATTAGCAGGTAGAAGACCTTTCTCTTTCCTTGATTTTCAAGTTGATGAAAATAGGCAAACATTTTACAAAGTCAAGAAATTTATACTTATAATGAAAACACATTCACTAATTTTTGTAATATTTCATTTAGATTGCAATGAATTTACTCTTACATGTGATTTCTAGTCAACAATTTTCTGGGAAAAAATCCAGAATTGAAATTACTGTTCATTAATTAGAAGTATCTCAGTCTTTACTTAAATCAGGGGTTGGTCAGAGTGCACACCATCTAAAAAAATGAGTCAACATTGTTAACTTCTATTTTTAGCTAATCTACAAAAAATGTTGATTGTTATTTTTCACAGACATTTTGATATGCAATGTTTATTCTTTTATTATTTGCCATTTCATTATTCCATTATTTGTCAATCCATCACGGCAATGATTTCAAACACCATTCATTATAACATCAGCACTTCAAAGTTTTGACAACTTTTCATGGACTTTTAAATTAATTTTTATTTTATAAATATTTAATTAATAAAAATACTCAAATATAATACTTAAAGTGTTATACTGATTACCGAAGAGTAAATGAGATTTCCACTTTGTTCAGCTTGAAAGACCCTCAATCTCAAAATTAAAATATTAACTACTTGTGACTTTCCTTTTTTATTTGTGATTTTTAAGTTGAATTGTATAGTATATCTGACATCTTGGGACATAAAGAGTTTTTGGAAAAAAGATATTTGGCGTCCCATCCAGCTCCTGCTTGTGGCCTGGGAAAGCAGTCAAGGACGGTCCGAACTCTTGGGACCCTGCACCCACGTGGGAGACCTGAAAGAAACTCCTGGTTCCTGGCATCAGATGAGCTCAGCTCTTGCCCTTATGGCCATTTGGGGAGTGAAACAGCAGATGGAAGATATTTTTCTATATGTGTTTTTCTCTCGATAAATTTGATATGCCTTTCCAATGACAATAAACTAATCTTAAAAAGAAAAAAACCTTACATATTGCTTTTCACACTTTATTCATTGGCGGCTCTTTTTGTTGTTGTTGTCGTTTTTTTTTTTTTTAAAGATTTATTCATTTTTACTACAAAGTCAGATGCAGAGAGGAGGAGAGACAGACAGGAAGATCTTCTGTCCAATGATTCACTACCCAAGTGAGCACACCGGCCGGTGCTGCGCCGGGAACCTGGAAACTCTTCCGGGTCTCGCACGTGGGTGCAGGATTCCAAAGCCTTGGGCCGTCCTTGACTGCTTTCCCAGGGCACAAGCAGGGAGCTGGATGGGAAGTGGAGCTGCCAGAATTAGAACCTGCGCCCATATGGGATTTTTCCATTTGTGTTGCAATCTGTTTTATTGCATTAATAAATTATTTTATTGACAACACCTTTCATGCATAAGTGAAGTACCGTTTTTCAATTAACTATCAACATTAAGAGGGCACAGTGGTGCCCATATCCTGAGGCACTGATTATTCCATCACTTGGTGATTTTACTCTTCTGCCAGTAAAACAACTGCTGCACCTCCTCTCCATACTGCTCAGTCAGCGAGGGCTGTGTGCTCACCACTCACTTGATTTTAGTTTGACTATATACACCCATGCAATGCATATGTATTTTGTACTTAAATACAAAAATTTCACATATTGGACTTTACCTTTTAAAACAATTGTGAGGTTGTTTTTAAAAGGTCAAGGGAAATATGCACTATAAGAAATTGAATACTCAACTTTCTTTGCACCAAAACAAACACCTTTGATCAATTTTACAGTGCCATTTTGAATTACTTGTTTTTTTCCTGAGTTCAATGCTCTTTCTTTTGTTCAACTTCATATTTATATTTGTCATCTTGAAGTGATACTACTTCACTCACATTCACTATTAAGCAGGCTCTAACAAATGTATTATGTTTTGGTTATTGCCAAATTTCCTGTTAATTATTAATCAGGTGGAAGCTTATTTGATATATTTTTGATTACACTCTCATCTCAACTAAGATGGATGAACTGTAGTCCCTCTGTTGGGTCCTAGAATAAAATCTTCATAAAATTAGCACCTGCAAGAAATGCTCCCCTTCTAGTTTAAAGCAGACAGTTCTAAGAGTTAGCAAAGAGTTTCTGAAGGAGTCCCACCATTCCTGGTTAGTGTACTCAAGGCAAAGAATTCAAAGGTAAGCAGAACACCTAATTTTGGGTTTCTATTTATTTTACTCTTGGCAAGGGTTTAGGTTTTGCTGTTGAAAATTTCGCTTTTTAAAAATCTATTTACTTTGACTGAAAGTAATGACTACAGAGAATAAGAGACTAGATAGAGAGGTATAAATCTTTCATCTGTTGGTTCATTCCTCAAATAATTGCAATGGCCAAAGCTGCGCCAGTTCAAAGCTAGGAGTCAGGAGCTTTTCCCAAGTCTCTCACAGGAGTGCAGGAGCCCAAAGACTTGGAGCATTCTCCTCTGCTTTCCCAGACCATAGGCAGGGAGCAGGATTGAAAGTGGAGCAGCTGGGACATGAAGTGGCACCATGTGGGATGTCAGTATTTTGGCGGAGGATTAGCCTATGGTGCCACTCTGCTCACTCCGCCACTGAGATTTTTCAAATGGGCTTATTATGTAAGGCACTGTTTATTTTAAAAGGCAAATACAAGCAGTGAGGACAACTGAGCTTTTGCAAAGCATACAACAGAATAAAAACTTTCCACCATACTGTGCAAGAAGATCACAATCCATTGACTAATATGCTTTCTACCACATACGAATCAGTAAGTTGTGTTTTTTATTTAAAACCAGTGTTCCTATAGACACTGCACATTAACTCACATGATATTTAAACATTGAGTGGCTAAGTTAATTGCTTAGAGACACAACTGACATTTTTTGGCATTTCTTTGAGTTCTGGGCACCCTTTCATTTAATTAAAGTACACAATATTCTTACAAACTCTATCATTGATGCATTTTCCCTAGCAAAGATTTTTCAGATTATCTGGAAATTTGGCATAATTTTTTCCTCACCAACCAGATTATGAGTCATGAATTGAATAACTGACAAGCAGATTTCATTATAAACTTACTGTTTTTTTTTTTCTAATTTTGTACAATTCCAGAGAGAGACGCAGTTCAGTATGTCATATTCATAATTACATAATCAAATCATGATTTTTGCATATAAAAGTATATATATGTACAGTACATCTACATGGTAAACATAAATTTAAAATCTAGAATAATTAAAGTTACTAAAATTATACACAAATTTGCTGCTGATAAATCAGGTTAGCTCCAAACTAGACAGCTTGTACTTTTAATTATAAAAAATACCATCTTTAAGTCAACTTGTCATAATAATCACTAATATTTGTAACTGGCACTGGATTTAACTCACAGGAATATTTACTAGCATTTGAGGCTTTAAAAATTATTTTGTCATAAGAAATCCAATGTTCATTTGTAGTAAATACTTTGTTTTCACAAAAAGATTACTCTACAAAATCAGTTCACTGCTGTGATGAATTCTTAGCAGTCTAGTTTGAATTAGTTTCTATTTCGGACCCAAACTCATTGAGTCATCTAATCAACACTTTTGGACATCCCATTGTGACAAGATCAAGGCATGAGCTATGCTGAAACTATCAATACAATTATTGTTTCAGAAAATGCACAGCTGATTGCAACAAGCACCTAGTTGAATACAGCAAAGCCTTCTTATTTCACCATTTCATTAGTATGGCTTTCTATTAACTGTTACATATCCCAAAGTCCAACTTCATTGATTGATGCAGAACTGACATTGAGGTGCAATGAGTAAAGCCAGCATCCTTCCGGGTGACAGTTCATGTGTAAACTGCTCTGCTTCCAAAGCAGCTTCCAGTTAACTGCCTGGGAAAGCACCAAAAGATGGCCCACCGTCTTGGAACCCTGTACCCATGGGGGAGACCCAGAAGACGCTCCAGGCTCCTGACTCCTGGCTCTTGGTTTTGGATCAACTCAGCTCCAGCTTTTGCAGTCCTCTGGATGAGTGAGCCAGTGTGTGGAAGGACTTTGTCTCTCCTCTTTGTAAATTTGCTTTTCAAATATAAATAAACAAATCATTTTAAAAATAAGAACATTTTAATGTACTGAGAAAGAAAATATGGAATTTACTGTAGCGAATTAGTAATCTTCTCCATAGGTTACCACCCCCCACAGAAAGGGCACGTAAACTAGAACAGGGGGTAGGGTGGCTAGACAGACACCCAACAACATCCATGAAGGCTGGATAGTTGAGCTGGTTAGATGGAACAAGGTTTTAATACCCATTGACATGTATGAGAACAGAAGGGGATGTGGGGCAGACTGGACTAGTCTACTGCACATACTGGCAAACCAGGGCATGGGGCAGGCCTGGTGGGGTTTATTGTGGGTCGCTCAGACTGGGCTGAAGCCCACATTGGTTTGTATGAGGGCTTTGTATGTGCTGGGCAGAACCAGGCTGGACTGCACCACCCATTGGTTCCAGTGAAAGACAGGGATGGAAACAGAACCAACCCAGCAATTGCAACCACCACCTGATGGAGGCAATGGACTGTGCTGGGCCCTGTGCTTGCTAGTACATACAAGAATCTGGTCTGGGAATACCTCAAAGTTTGTTTGGGGATCTCCCCAATCCAGCTTCTGGACTCAGTACCCTAACCTCAAAAGACAGAGGACAGAACAAGTCAATCAACCACCTCAGCTATATGTTGGCAATGAAAAACTGGGCAAACGGAGACTCTATGATGGATTATGTCAATCAGTGGATTTTTCAATGACTTCATTGTGGTTGGAGTGGTGAGAGTGGCAGCAATTCAGAACTGTTGAACTATCAACACCACTTGATCAAGACCCTCGGAGCATGCCCCACATCCAGGACCTGGGGTGGGTGGGAGACTTGGTGGGGCTTCTCCCTTAAAATCCCCCTTTTACATCAGATATATTAAGGAAACAATATGGAACTCATTGTCTTGCCCATCTTCCTGCAGCACTTGAACCTTTTACCCTAATTATGTCAAGATTGTCAAAAAAAAAAAATCTAAAAAGAAAAAAAAATGTTTCAGAACTAAAAATGATGTGGTTACCCAACAATTTATTAGATTGAAGGTGGGAGAATGAACATTTAGAGCAGTGATTAAAATGTCACTTAGGATGTCTACATTTGTATCAGAGAACCAATTCAAGTCCATTTTCACTAATTCATATCTGACTGCCTACTGATATGCCCCCTGACAAGAAGGAGGGAATGGTTTACGTTTTTGAGTCCCTGCCCTCCACATGGCAAACCGAGATAAGAGTTCAGTGCTCCTGGATTTGGTCTGACCCAACCAGGACTGTTAGTGTCATTTGTAGAGTGAACCACAAGAGAGAAGGGCAAATGAAAAAATATTATGATTCTGATAGCTGTTTGTGCTTCTTTGCAAGACTTTAGCAAGAGTCAGTGAATGTCTTAGAATGTGCCCCAATTAACTTCTCTTGGGAAGACTCAGCATCTTTCTTTGCTGTGAAAGCAGACGTGTGGTGGGGGCCTGCAGACAGTTTTTATCATTGAAGCTTGACAGGAAAAAAGGACTACAGGAAAATCTCCCCAAGGCCCATAGTCTGTCATTTAATGTGTTTCTTCCACTCTGAATATCCTGAGCAGGCAGAAGTAATAACTGTTTCTACACCTTCTGTGCATGCCTTCCTCAGCTTCCCTATTCACTTCTTCTTAGAGTGAAATCGGGTTAGTATGGGAAGCCTTAATAAAAGAGATGGAGAAGATGTAAAGCAGATGATGCCAAGTGCACAGAGCTTTAAACTCTAGATCTCAGGCTCTTTCCCGATTTGCTTAAACTCTCCTTAAACTGATTTCTGGCTTTGTTGGAAAATGCAATTGAGGCTACAGATAATTCAGTGAAGTTGTGACATGGGTGAGTCAAGCCATTCTGTGGAGTAAAACAGGGGGAAAGGGCCCAGCACAATAGCCTAGGGGCTAAAGTCCTCACCTTGCATGCACTGAGATCCCATAAGGGGAACTGGTTCTAATCCCAGCAGTGCCCCTTTCCATACAGCTCCCTGCTTGTGGCCTGGGAAAGCAGTCAAGGACGACCAAAAGTCTTGGGACCCTGCATCCACGTGGAAGACCTGGAAAAGGTTCCTGGCTCCTGGCTCCTGGCTTCAAATTGACTTCGAATTGGGTAGTGAATCATTGGATGGAAGATCTGTATGTCTCTCCTCTCTGTATGTCTAACTTTCCAATAATAATGAAATAAATCTTAGAAGGAGAAACAAAAAGGAATTTGTGCACAAGTATATCTTGATGCACAGATACATTTATTTACTTTATTCTAAACATTTCAGATTGAAGAAGAAGCACAATTTTATTTGGAAAAATCAAATTGCTCAATCTGTATTGCTCAAAGCTATACTGTCTACATAGAATCTCTTTCATTGATATCCCTGATGTGCCCTTAGCAGAAACTCTGGCTTCTCTTAACCACTCATGTGTTCAAGCCCTAATTCTTCACTAATATGAAATGTGTGACAATAGTGCCGAGTCATGTTTCTAGTCTGATATATGCAGGGATCCTTGATTTAGAATTGTTGGGCTAACTGAAACAAAATTGTAAGCTTGTTGGAGGGGAGTGAATCTTAGGAATAGTCACATGCATTTCTCTCTCTCTCTCTCTCTCTCTCTCTGTGTGTGTGTGTGTGTGTCTTCCTATGATTGCTGGAGTGTTTGAGATGCCACTTGGGAGGACTGCATCTCGTGTCTGAGTGCATGGTTCTAGTCCCAGCCCCTCTGCTTCTGCTCCACTTGCCTACATTCATGTAAACCCCTGGAGGCAATGACAATGTCTCAGATGCATTCCTGACACTCACGAGGATTCCCAATTCCAGCCTCTTTGCCTCAGTCTGAACCTGCCCTGAATTTTATAAGCACTGGGGAGTGAACCATCATATAAAAGATCTCATTCTCTCTTTCTTAAAAATAAAATGAAATTAAGCAAAACAAAATTAATTAAAATTTGATTTTAATTAACATCAATTTATATAATTTTTGAAATTGTGTAAATTTTGATAGTTAAATGTATAGTAAAATATTACTGTATAAATACCACATACTATATGTGATAAAATGTAGCAGCTTGTTACTTTATAAGTATTGCACATCACTTCATAAAAAACACACAATTATATATTACTCTGTAATTTTGGTGTAACCATTCAAGTGCTATTTTGGATTATTATTTGTGCTTTTCTAAACTAGAAATTAATTTTCACAGCAAATCAAATTGCATTACTTTTTTTAAGAAGAAAAAGCTCTATTGAGAATCAATTTTGTTTGTTTTTTAACTGACAATTTTCTCCTAACCTTATCGTACAGACAGCTTTCAAGAAACTGGCAGCATACTGTGACATTGATGCAATATAAAAAGGTATCAAAATAAAAAATGTTAATAAAATGCCCTTAAGAGGTTTTTTTTTCCCTGTTAACAATGAAATACTGTAAAAACTGATAAAGTAAAATCTTCAACCATTTTTCTCAGTTCTATCCTAGAAATAAGTCATGTTGACAATCAACATACATCATTTCATAGCCTTACCTTTTATTCACAGAAATATGTCAGTGCATGGACACACACATACACATCATTGGTTGTGGCATGGTCGTTACTTGAGGTACTGCAATAGTGCTAGATGTAGAAACATCTATGGAAAAGTGCTGCTCTCACTCTTACCCCAAGGTAGAATGAGATTGGACAACTATGGAGCAAATGTGTACAGCGGGGGAGGAAAGGACAGAAAGTGTTAGTGACAGCAAGAAGGCCATCATGTTTCTTACAAAGCTATGAAGACATATTCAGTGCTTCAAACACAGTCTAAGCCCAGGAACTGATAAACAACAAGTTACATGCACCTGATACTAACTTGACTTGACATAATCTGACAACTTATTAAATATCCATTTCATTTTGACAGCATAACCTAAAACCCATATAATTCAATCACATCATTAAAAGTATAAGATTGTTTAAATTAAATGACAAGCTTAGGGTTTGAATATAACACACTTCATTTTAGTTTTCAACTTTGAACTAAAAGAATCAGTGTTCACCAATTGTGACAAGTTAATAACTTATACAATGGTTTGATTTTGTTTTATTAAAACACACCACAGTCTTTAAGTTTTACTGAAAATTTCATTAAAAATGAATTAGCTTTTAATCCAAACCCAGATAAATCCCATATGTCTTCTCACAAATATCAAACCAATATTTTAATTAGACAAGAAATCACCTCATTTGGGTAAACTTAAGCTTTTAAGTTTAGTGTGCAACATAACTAAAGTTTTGGTGTGAAGCCACTGAAAATATTCTTAATGTAAAATATTAACACAGTTTGGTTCTCAATAACCAAGGACTGTCCTAGGACATACGTGCTTCTGTGTAAATTCATTGAGAAATCCTACAAAGTTACAGTGGCAGGAATCCAAGATGAGCAAGTAAAAGTCACATTTTATTATTTAATATTTAATTGATTTGAATGACACAGAGAGAGGTTTCATTCAGTGTTTAATTCCCCAAAATGTTGTAACATTCAGGGTGGACTAGACCAAAGTAAGGAAGTAGCATGGATCTCCCATTGGGTGCAGGGCCCCAAGCATTGGGCCAACTTACATTGCTTTCCCAGACATATTAACAAGAGCTGGACTGGAAGTAGAGAAACCAGGACCAAACTACAGCCTGTAATGGTTGCCAGCATTGCTTAATATTCTTCTTTAAACTAATCTTGATCTCAAAGGCACCACTTCTAAACAACATTAAGTGGACTTAGTTTCCATCCTTAATTCTATTAGGGTAGAGTTCAGTCTGGCATGAATTCTGGAGGCAAATTACATTCACACTACAGCACTGAGACCCCAAATCAAACCACATCCACCCAAACCCCCCCCCAAAAAAAAACCAACATCTTTTGGACCCTGAACACAGCATGGGTCGTCGTGCTTGTAACCCCTCTGCTTGTATGAGACCCTTAACATTCTGTAGGAGGAGAAGGCTTGGAGATCTCTGAAAGGCATTCAGAGTCTAGTTCCCATGTCTGTACCCCCTCTTTTCATACTACTTATTTTAGCAAACAGTTGTTCAGGCCCACCCCCTGTTTCCTATCCCTAAAACACTTTTGTCCCCTTTCATTGGTTCGGGATGAAAGTTGTCCGAACTTTCCCAAACTGTATTTTCTTTTCAGTTGTAAGTTCAGTCTCCAAATCATCACTTCAATCTTTTATTTCACTATCAGCAGCTATAAGCAACTGTGCAGTGTCCTGAATGCTTCACTGTCACCTGCCAGCATGCAACAATCTTTCAAGAAATGAGGCTGAAGGACAGGAGTGGAAAGACTTAGAAATACAAGGTGCAAAATTGACAGCAGGGACCCAGAGACCCGATGCACGCAGGCAAGTGAGTGAGCGATTCACTCCCACACTCCGGATATGTGATATTTCTTGCAATACATCATTAGAAAGATCTGAGGGTTTTATAAAACAGAAAAAGGAAAGATTATAGAAGCACAGTAACATAATTAAGAAGGTCCAGCTGTTTATCATAGCTGCTCTTGCAGTTGGATTGCAGGCAATGCACCTTCCTCCTATCTCTGGATAGCATTCAGTGACAACAATAAAAGGTTCCCTTGACATTCAGGCCACAACACACATCTTCCGTGCTTATCACCACTTTTCTCAGGCAGTCCCACTCAGATCTCAGGAGTTCCCATGCATACAATATGATTGCCAATGGCAACGCTGTAAAGAAAGTGTAACCTTGAGAAGACAAAGAGACCTCACACACACTGCTGTTTCCCATGGCCAGATTAATTCATAAGCCAAGCTGCACAAAATCCTGGCACTTTGCAGTTTGGAAATTTCCTTCACCTGATAAATGAATTCATACCATTTTTGTGCAAAAATGCAACTTAATGACACTTCAATTTTAAACAAAGATTACTCTTTTAAGTTTAGCATTTGTCGCACTGCTACAGTGTGATGACCCAAACTTGCTGTGCAGAAAATGACAGCTCCCACCCTGCGGAGTGGTTCAGTCCATCCCCAGCCCCAAGAATGGAATCCACCCTAACTTGTCCTGCCTCCATGGCGGCAGGATGGAGCCAGATTAGGCCATCTCCCAAATTGCCCTCGTGGTTGCGAATGGGGGTTCGCTTACCAGAGGGATCCTTGCTCCCAGGCGTGGAGAAGGCCAAGGGCTCATCCACCTCCTTGCGGGGTGGTTTTGGCTTGAACCCTTAGCCAGATTCTGTTTAGCAGAGACGCCTCCCCGCAGCTGCTGCCCTGTGGAGTGGTTCAGTCCGTCCCCAGCCCCATCTCGGCTAAACAGAATCCAGCTAAGGGTTCAAGCCAAAACCACCCCGCAAGGAGGTGGATGAGCCCTTGCTTTGGGCGGCCAGTGCACCAATTGGTGCCAGGCTCTGCCTGCTGGCCTCCCAGTGGTGAGCTCTGGGGCTTTTATGATTTGTAATAGCTGCTCAGGGACACTCATGAATTAGAACAACTTTAGTATAGGTGAAACATGAATTCCTGGCGATTGCCAGTGATAGGGACATGTAACTTTGCTCTTGCACCTGCTGGTCTACTTTAGTCATGGATGCTGGGCCACAGTGTCTGGGGCAGAGGCCAGGACAGGAGAGGGCCTGAGACAAGCTGAGTCTGAACAGCCACTGTCGGGTGCGTGATCTGCAGCTAGGAGCAGGCCAAGTTAGACAGCTGGGGGGACACCCTAACTGGGTTTAGGTTCCCACCAAGGGGGACGTGTGCTGGAATGGGGTAAAAGACAGCCATGAAAAGCCACTGTTCCTGCTAGGACAGAAGGTGAACTGAGAAGGGTTGGCTCATGGACCCCCTGGTATGTGCAAAATAAGCGCAAGAAGTATGATAGGAAACAGTCCAGAATAGGCCATGGAAAGTTTCCCACTGGCATACATTTGGCATGGATCAGGGGCGGACCAGCCTGAATCAGTTCATGTCATCCACTGGCAAACCCAAACACCAGAGGAGAGTGTGGGTTGGGCCAGGTTTGGTTGCAACAAAAACTAGTGCACAATATGGAATGCCAGGATGAGATTACCTGTACTGGATTTGAATGCAGCACCCAACCAACACACATGAGAACCAGGAAGGGAGAGGGCAGAGCCAGCGGGGGGATTGAGGGGCTGGTCCCCTCGCCGGACAGCTACTCTCACTGGATAGTGTGGGCTGGGATGGGGACAGACCAGACTGGGCATGGATGCCACACCTGAGCGCCGCATGTGGACTAGATCAGGGAAAAGCCAGGTTGGGCTGATTATTCCTACTGGTGCAAGCATAAATTAGAGCGGATGAAGGTTGTTTGGGCTTAGCCGCAGACAGCTGGCAGAAGCTGGCACTGGGGGCTAATTTTGTCAAGTCAAACCACAGAACCATCCAAAGAGTGCATAAACCGGGACTGAGAGAGACCTGGGAGGGAATTGGTGGGTACCCCCTCTTGGGTCACTACTCTCGCGGGAGGGCATGAAAACTAGGAGGGGGGCTGGGGTGGCTAGAAGGAGAGGCACTCAGCAACATCCAAGAGGGCTGGATAGTTGAGTTGGTTGGAGGGAACTAAGCTTCAATGCCCATTGACAGGTACAGGAGACAAATGGGAAGCAGGACAGACTGGATTAGTCTGCTATGCATACTGGCAGGCCAGGGTGGGGGGCGGGCCTGGTGGGGGTTGCTGTGGGTCGCCCCGACAGGGCTGCAGCCCCCACTGGTTGATGAAAGGGTCGAGTACGTGCTGGGCGGAGCCAGGCTGGACTGCAACACCCTTGGTTCCAGTGCAAGTCAGGACTGAGAGCAGAACCAGCCCAGCAATTGCAACCACCAGCTGATCTTGGCAATGGACTGTGCCGGGCCCTGTGCTTGCTGGAACATGCGGGAATCTGATCTGGGAATACCTCAAAGTTTCTTTGGTGATCTCCCCAATTGAACTGCTGGTCAGAGCCCTGGCCAGGGGAGGACGGAGGACGGAATAGGTCAATCAACCATATCAGCTAAATGTTGGGCAGTGAAATACTGGGCAAATGAAGACTCTATGATGGACTGTGACAATCAGTGGCTTCTCCAATGACCTAATCAAGCTGGGAGTGGTGAGACTGGCAGCGATCCATAACTGGAGGACTATTAAGACCACTTGAGCAAATATCTCAGAGCATGCCCCACATCCAGGACTTTGGGCGGGTGGGAGACTGGGTGGGGATTCTCCCTCAATATCCCCCTTCACCTCAGATACATAAATAGTATAATAAAAATAATTTAAAAAAGAAAGAAAATGACAGCTCCATATTTGTTAATCCCTTCCAGGAAGTTCAGTATCAATGTTCTCTGGAAGAATCAAACAGGAAGACATTCATGGCTGTGTGCAGGATGTTTAAAAACAGCAGCCCATTAATACAGCACAGCCCAGAACCACTCAGAGGTCCTCCTAGACCAGAGGGTCAGCACAGCCAGGCCACTAAGGAGAGAGCTGGGCTGCTGCAAAGCATGCCACTCCTGAATAGACCTTTGGGCATCACTACTGGCCTCCTGGCAGAATTGCAAACATTCCTTGTGATACAGTCATTCTCCTAACTTCTATGGAGTGAACATCTTGAGCTTCTTCTCAATTACTTCTTGTTTTGAGCATTAACTGCAAAGGCAGAAAGAAAGATATAAAGTCTTTCCATCTGTTAAGTAACCTTCCAAATACCTGAAACAGCTGGCATTGCAACCAGGCTGAATCTGGGAGCCAGGGACTCAGTGTAAGTCTCAGAACCGGGTGCTAGCAGCCCAATTACTTTAGCCATCACTGCTTCCTCCCGACGTCTGTATTAACAGACCCAGGTACACCAGTTTAGGTTGCGAGGGTCTTAACTAGTATCCCCTCCATTAGAATAAATGCCTGCTTCAGTTCATCATTTTAAAAAAACATCATTTACTTTTCTGTGTGTTTTATTTAAAAGACAGAGTGACAGGGAGAAACACAGGAAGATCTTCCTTCTCCTGATTTATTACAGAAATACTTGCAAAAGCTAGGATGGGCCAAGCTGAAGCCAGGATCCAGGAACTCAACCCAGGATTCCAACATGTGGATAGCAGGGATGCAAGCATTTGAGCCACCTCCTGATTGTTAGAAGGATATGCATGAGCAGGAATCTAGAATCAGAAACAGTGAAGACTCCAACCCAGTTTCTCCAGCACAGGGAGTGATTGTCTTAAGTGTGCATTCTGTTTGTGCCAAATACCCACAGCCCTTTTATCACTCTTAATTTCAGTTTCCTCTAACAATTTAGAGCCTGGACACAGTGAAGCTAAATTCCTTTTTATCATGTAGCATTGGTTATCTTTTTTTCTTCTTTTTTTTATTGATTACATTGTATTATGTGACACAGTTTCATAGGCTCTGGGATTCCCCCAACCCCTCCCCCAACCCTCCCCCCATGGTGGATTCCTCTACCTTGTTGCAGTATTACAAATCAAATTCAGTTGAGAGTCTTTCATTGCAAGCATATACCAAGCAAAGAATCCAGCATCTAATTGTCCAGATACAATCAACGGTTTCTTGGGGAGATCATCTCTGGTCTGAAGGTAGAGCTGGCAGAATACCATCCTGATCAATAAAAAGCCCTGACTTGACATCAACGGCAATTTACAACATTATGGAATTAATTGTCATGGTATTGAGTAACCAATATGTTACAAGATGCAAGTTCTCTTCATATATATATATATATATATATATATATATATATATATATATATAAAACTAATTAACTACATTGCATTATGTGACAGTTTCATAGGCTCTTTGATCCCCCAACCATTCTCCATACCCTCCCCCCATGGTGGATTCCTCCACCTTGTTGCTGTATTACATTTCAAATTCAGTCAAGATTCTTTCATTGCAAAAGTATACCAAGCATAGAGTCCAGCATCTTACTGTCCAGATAAATTCAACAGTTTCTTGGGGAGACCATCTCTGGTCTGAAGGCAGAGCTGGCAGAATATCATCTCGATCAATTTAAAGCCACAACAGAAAATCAACAACAATTTACAACATTATGGAATTAATTTACATAGTATTGAGTAACCAATATGTTAAAACAAATGCAAGTTCTTAACCACATCCTGTGACTACTTCATTGACATTTCAATTTTAGTTTATACACAGAACTGGCTGCTATACACCTTAAAATGGTTATAGGGTACTATTCATTTGTCTCGGGTCTATTTTCATTTTTATATTTAGCAGTTTATAGTATTCAAGTGTGATTTTTACTGAACTTGGCAGATTTTAGGATAGTCTAAACTGAGTTATATCTCTAACAAGGCATATGTCAACAATTGAGGTCCAGAACAGTTTTAGGAGGGGCGTGCAGAGAAATCTTTAATACCTTAGTGAGGAGTAATTAATATTTGTGTCCTACCTAGTAAGGTATGTGTGAGTCCATGCTGACCATTTCCTGTCTGGTTCTAAGCTTTCCTTGTTGTCCTCTGCCTATCTATTCTAATTTGTGTGTTTGTGTGTGTTGGGGGGGGGGCTCTGGAGCGACCCTGATGGTCATTGCAAGAGAGGGTGGGGGTCCAAAGTTGGAACTAAGTAAGGACCAGAGAAAGCTCCTCTCCCTAGTCCTGAAGAAAATTTATTTTTCTGTTTCTGTGCACCGCTCAGGGTTCCTGGCTGTTGTTCCGATGATCTTGGATCCTGCGAGGAAGGATTTGGGCTTCTTCCATCCCATGTGGTAGATTCAAAAGGGGATGGATGACCTCAGAGTTCTTGGCCTCCGAAGCGTTCCAGTTCCCCATCGTCTCTTTGGCAGGTGGAATGTAGTCCTTGGAAGATGCAAGTTCTCAACCACATCCTGTGACTACTTCATTGACATTTTGATTTTAGTTTATATGTAACGAGCTTCTGTACACCTTAAAATGGCTGTAGGGTACTATTCAACTGTCTCATGTCTATCCTCATTTTAGTATTTAGCAGTCCATAGCGTTGAGGCATAATTCTGCTGAGCGTGGCTGATTTTAGGATAGTCTAAACTGGCTTATAACTCTAGCAAGGCATATGTCAACAATTGAGGTGTAGAACTGTTTTAGGAGGGGTGTGCAGAGAAATCTTCCATTCCCCAGTGAGGAGCATCTAATCTCTGTGTCCTACCTAGTAAGGTATATGTGAATCCACACTGACTGTTTCCTGTCTGGTTCTAAGCTTTCCTTATTATTCTCTGTTTATTCTGACTGTGTTTGTTTGTTTTTTGGGGGGGGGGCCTCTGGAGTGACTCTGATGGACATTGCCAGAAAATGGGGATCCAAAGTTGGAACTAAGTAAGGAACATGGGTTATCTTTAACATAACCTCAAGTAAGTCCTTATTTGTAGCTGAGAACTCATCAACACAGATTCCTCCCTCCCTCCCTCTCTCCCTTCCTTCCTTCTTTCCTTCCTTCCTTCCTTCCTTCCTTCCTTCCTTCCTTCCTTCATTTCTACCTTCCTTCCTTCCTTCCTTCCCTCCTATCAGCATACTGGAAGCAATTTCTAAAAGTTCCACTTTTTTCCAAAGTCTTTTGACTCTGAGTCACCAGAAGAATTTCACATAATATTTTGTTTACAGCATTGTACGTTTTTTTGAGACGTTCTTCAAATTTACAACTTCTACCAGAAATATAATTATCAAACTTTCTATATCATAAATGATATAGTTCATGACAACCATGTCTTTGTGGCCAGTGTTCTGCATTCACTTGATTTTTATTCCAATCAACACATATAGCAGGCTGACAGTGTAAAGACAAAGGATTGATTTTGGCTCATGATTCCTGAACCTCACAATTCAAGGCTGGATTTAATCTATTGGTTGTGGCATTCCTGTTTGCATATTCATAAATCAGCAGAGACCATCATATGGCCAGAGATAGGCAGCATGCATGGGTCCATTGAAGTCTCTTCTCATCTGTCATCCTATAATGCCATGACACACTCATAGGGGCTGTATCCTAATGATTCAGCCTAATCTTAATCAATTCCTAAAGGCTACACCTTTAAACATCATAATTTGATTATGTTTTCACTCTTTTAATAGCATTAACATATCATGTTAGAGTTGACAATTCTGTATGCATTGAGGGGCAGAATCATATCCAAACCATAGTAATATCATTCCTCCCTCATATCGTCCATAAAATGTGTGCTGAAAACGCCAATGACAATTTTATGGCAATGTTTTATTTTCTCCTGCTGATCTAACGTTCTCTTTTCTTATGATTACAACGTGCTAGCCTCCTTGTGTTGATGGAGTACGTCAAGCTTTTTAGATTCAGATGTTCATTTCCTTCCTCAGATTTGGGAAGTTCTTTAAAATGAGTTCTACCCATGTGTGCTTTCATCCACTGGTGCTCTCAGAATGCATGCTTGAATAACTTCATGGTGTCTCCTAGATTCCTTTATCTTTCTTTACATTTCTTCAGCCTGTTCTCCTTTCTGCCCTTCTGACAGGTAATTTTACATGTCTTGTCTTCAACTATCATGTTTTTTTCTTATGCAGTCTGCTCTTTCTAAGGCATCTACTCTGTAGCTATGTAATGGGAGCAAAGAGCTTACAGAGAATTTGCCTCATCTTTTCATTAATTTTTTTCTATGATGGATGTTACTTTATTCCATTAAAATAAATGAACTTTAGTCCAGCGCAAAAGCCTAGTGGGTAAAGTCATTGCCTTGCATGCACCAGGATCCCATATAGGCACTGGTTCATGTACTGGCAGCCCCGCTTCCCATTCAGATCCCTGCTTGTGGCCTGGGAAAGCAGTCGAAGATGGCCCAAAACCTTGGGACCCTATGCCAGTGTGGGAGACCTAGATGAATCTCCTTGTTCCTGGCTTTGGATCAGCTCAGCTCCAGCCATTGTGGACCACTTGGGGAGTGAATCAGTGGATGGAAGATCTTCCTCTCTGTCTCTCCTCCTCTCTGTATATCTGCCTTTCCATGAAAAAAATACATAAATCTTAAAAAAAAATAAGTGGAACCTATCTGGATATGTATTTCAAGGAATGAAGACAAATCAGCATTTGTAGAAAATTGTGCTTATTTATCAGATTTGCTAGTTATCTAATTTTGTTTTAGAGAACTTTTGAAAGTGCCACCTATTTTAAAAACTTTTTACTAATATGTAGGCAGGATTAGATTTTATGATAAATTATTATAAATATCTCTGCTTTCCTTTTCTATTATTGACCATCATAAGTAGTATAATGCATTTAAAATTATCAACTTAAGTCCTCACCCTCAATAAGAATTTAATTTTACTGCTATATTTTAATAATTTTAATTTTACAAGGTTTTGCCTTTAACATCATATAACCATCAACATCTCTGTATTGAATATTGAGAATATCCATTAGCTTTTGCCTACAAAGATTTTGAATTACTTATGTGTATCATTACAGAATTGGAATGAGCACCATGGGTGCACCAAGGAAATAAACAGTTGATACTATGCGGCTTTGGGTTCCTGCTTCCCACGTGGAAGACCCAGAAGGAATTCTAGAACCCTAGCCAGGACCTGTTATTGAGAGAACTTGGAAAAAGAATCAGTGAATGGAGAGCTCTCTAGCTCTCTCTCTCTCTCTCTCTCTCTCTCTCTCTCTCTCTGCCATATATATATGTATATATGTATGTATATACTTACACGCATATATTGATATGAAAATTAAAAATTATATCATCTGAGTAAATTTTTGACAAATGAGAAAGTCTTTGTAAACTGAAAGTATCAGTTGAAGTAAGGTTTTTTCATAATTCTGGGAACAGATTTTTGTCTATTTTATTCCAGGATCTTCAGTTAACAGAAATCTAGATGAAATATAAGTGGGATCATTATATTTTATTTCTCATACAAAAGTAATATACATGTGTCTGGAAATTATTTGATTTCTCAGCCTTGAAAGATGGTCAATAAATGCACATGCAAAGGAAAAATTTCTTTATCTGAGAGAATAAGAAGCACAATTACTCATGCCACAGCTATTTCGCAATTGATATCTCTGGTCACAAAAGGAATCATTTTTGTAGTCATTGCTTCTTTGAGGCAAATCTTGGTAACTCTGAGTTAATGTTACCTATTGTATAGAAGCAGGATTTGTCTTTTCCTTTTTATTGTAATTCAGTTTTAAACCTTTTTTGCCAACTATGGATGACATGGTGTTAATATTGACTACAATGATTAGAAAAGTTTCAGTCAGCAAGGTCAATGCATTGAATAGACCTGATATTTTAAAATAAACTCTGAGGCTATCCTTTTATTAAAAAGACCACCCACAATAGGAAGGGATATGGAGTCAACATCTACTAAGGGAAGGAAGGAAGGAAGGAAGGAAGGAAGGAAGGAAGGAAGGAAGGAAGGAAGGAAGGAAGAAGGGAAGGAAGGAAGGAAGGAAGGGAGGGAGGGAGGAGGGAGGGAAAGAAAATGTGGCATATGTACAGACATCACATTGCCATTCGTGTACAAGGGAGGATGTAATTCTGTCATGTGCAGTAGCATGAATGAACCCTGAAGATGTTATGTTAGGTAAAATCAGCAGCGGGCAGGCCAAACCTTGCATAACCTGCTCATACGTGAACACTATGGAATAAAACTCTTGTGTTGCATTAAGGCAAAGTAGCAGTCACCAGAGGCTGCACAGGGTATAGTGATCTGGTAATGTGCCTGTAAAAGCAGAGGATAGCTCAAATATTGGCCCCTGCCCCCATGTAGGAAACTTGGCTAAAGCTCTGTCTGCCTGTCGTGGTGGCCATTTGGGAAGTGACCTAATGAATTGAAGGTTTCTCATTCTGTCTTTCATTTCCACTCTTTCTCTGTAACCTTTCCTTTTAAACAAATAAGAAGTATTTTTAAAATGAATAAAGGTTGAAAGAAGCCACTTAATAATAACTGTTTAAAACACCTGGGGTTTCTAGTAAAATTGCCATTCAAAACTAATACACTTGACCTAGGCAAGTTTTGATGAGGGAGTGAAATATGCATTCTCAATTAAGTTTTAATTTGATCACCTTTAATGTGATTCCTGATTAATAATGAAAACACTGCAGTTTATAACATTCTGTAAAGCATGCTTGCAGATTCTGGTTGTAACCACTTTCAAATAGATTAGTTTTGGGAATTGCTAGTTTTCAGGTTCAGTTTCCTTTCTATTCTGTTTCCCTTTGTCATTGTACAGATTTTGGTGATCATAATAAGTGCTATTATATCTGTTCTTACTTATGCATGCTTTCACTTTAAAATGTAAAGCAAAATCCATGCCAGACATATGCATGATACAGGCATTTTGGTAGTGACATAAATGTGATATTATAAATATGACTTGTGTTTATTAGTTTATTCCACAAACGGTCACACACTGCATTTTTTTCTAGACATTCAAAATATTAAAAAACAAAACTGGCAACTTAAATCCAACAACCAAGCATGCTATAAATTACTCTATATCATTTATATTTAGCTTACAATTTATTTTTGAAAGATTTATTTCTTATTTATTTGAAAGAGCTACAGAGAGGGGAAGAGAGACAAAGGTAGAGAATCTACCATCTGCCAGCTCACTGCCCAAATGGCCACCATGGCACAGATTGGGCAAGGCTGAAGTCAAGAACCAGGTGTCTCAGCTGGCTCAATTGTAGGGATCCACGCATCTGGGCAATCCCCTACTGCTGTCCCAGGCCATTAGCAGGGACCTGTGTCAGCACTGCAGGAATTGGGATTTGAGCAGGCAGTCACATGGAAAGCCTCATCTGCCATGCCACACTTTTTAATATCTTAAATTTAAAATGTAAGATATGGGTTTTTTTCATATTGATGTATACCTTAAGCATAAAATAATCCATTGTGGCGTAATA
Organism: Ochotona princeps; assembly: GCF_030435755.1. Lineage (NCBI taxonomy): Eukaryota > Metazoa > Chordata > Mammalia > Lagomorpha > Ochotonidae > Ochotona > Ochotona princeps. Next base: position 11,719,110 of record NC_080832.1, on the reverse strand, counting down.
TGAAAGGTAATTCTAAGTATTTCTCCTGCTTGCAAGATCAGTAATAAAACTTTGGGAAGTATAAGAGAACATGGTATTGTGAGCACAATAAAGGACGGTATACAGAGCTCTAGGGATGAATCCTTTGCCTATATTTTGAACCCCGCACAAAATCGTAGTAATAGTGAGGATCACTGCAGGTAAGAAAAAATTCCTGACAATTCACGCACAAGTCTAGAGGAGGAAATGGGAGAGACTCCCTTTGAGTGAGACAGACTTGAATCTTCATCAGGATAGAGAACAGAACATTGCTGTATGACTTAAACCAATTATATCAAAATAAAAAATAGAATTTCTCTTTAAAAAGGGCCTTGAAATCTAATTAGCACAGCTCAGAAATACTGTACATCAACTCTAATTAAAGTGTCCCATCACAGTTGGTAAAAGCTGACCCACAAATAAGCTGAATAATATGTGTGTATTTTACTGAGGTTAAGATTGTCCTAAGGAAGCAGAAAAAACAACTGGACATCCAGAACAAAATATTTCAAATACTTAGCAATGATGATACTGATAAGATTTCTGCAAGCTTGATTTTTTTTAGAATTCTTTAATTTTGGCTTCTTCATTTATCCCTATCATGTGTTGCTTAATATTTAAGGCATTGAAAACATTTCAATTGTTACTATTGTATCCTGGTTAAAACCCTGAACCACACAACGCGCATAACTGTTGGTTGAGTAGCTTTGCCCAGTTACTGTTTTGAATCATTATTGGCTCTGTATCGGCATCCCGCCTCAAAACAGAGAAGTGGAACTCTGTCTCTATGCGCTGTGGATTCAACTAGTTAGAAATAAAACAAGCTAGAGTTAGTTCACACTCAGATGAGAATCAAAGTGCTATTTCCAGGTGGTTCTTTCCTAAGGTGTCTAAGCATCATGAATATGCAATGACTCACATTGAGCACCATGCATTGTTCTTGTAATGTCTGTGACAGCGATGCTGCTCCCTCAAGGATACTAATTTTTAAATTCTTTTTTAATATTGTGGCATTTTGCCACAGTGCTTCACTGTTGGGATAACTTCCTCCTAATTAGTGATAGGCACCTCATTGTAATACATGTTAAGTTTCCACATCTTTACGTGTATGCTGATTGGATTTTATAAAGATACTTTGAACAAAAGTTATGTCAATTTCATACTTTGGTTTCTGTAGATTTTTCTTGACACCAATGAAACACTTAAAAAAGAAAAGACTGGTGTATTATACTGAGTATCATTTCAAAAAAGCTCTTGGGGAGCATTGATGAGTTAAATAACAAGACCTTCACTTGAGAAAATTTCTGCTGAATCAAGAGAACATCTTCAGCACTTTAATGAGAATCTAATCAGTTCTTTCTCTTAGAAAAAGGCCATTGATTGTGCTTTTCAACAGACTTTTTAAAAATCCCTTCATCTGTTGTTTGATGTCCAAAATGTCCTCGTCTATTTTGATGCCATTTTGATCTAAGAATGACTTCCCGGGAGAGAGCCAGTAACACTGGATAAGAGCAAAGGATACTTGTTCAGCCCTTTGAAACCCAAAGGCTGTTTCTGAAAGTCTGTGCTCATGGTATTTCAGAAATAATGAGATTTCACAAAAGGAAAACCATTTTTAAAACTGTATTATTGCATAAAAACACCATGAGGAGAAGCAGGAAATTGATGAGGCAACCCGAGAAATTAGGCATAATTTTTCTTGATGATTTTTCCAAATGATTATTATGAGTGATAATGAGATCACGAACAAAATTGAGGTAATATAATGCCACCAGAATTTTATGATATTTTAAAAAAAAGAAGGTACTTAAGGAATAAAATAGTATACAGAGACCGTGTGGGCTGTTATTTCCTCTTATGTTTTAAGTAAGAATTAGAATTGCAAGGGAATTCTACATTAATGGACCCTACATGTGTAAAGAAAGAAAAGTAAGAATGTTTCAAAAGAATCCTTTACAATGAAATAGGAAAAGTAAGCTTTAAAAAATTAGAAAAAAGGGAAAAAGTTGACAAAAATAATGAAAAAGGGAAAAGTTAGAGTAAGTCAGGCTATGTTAAACTTACTGAATAGTTACTTTGCCTATTTTACTCATTTTTGCTTGGAAACCCCATCACAACAATTAGTTCAAAACCACAGAAACAAAGAACAAAACAAAACAGAACAAAATGGTTAAGAGACTAGGATTTGGAAAACCAATTAGAGAAGTCAAATATATAGGGATGCTTCTAAAAGTTTGTGGAAATTTAAACCAATTAAAATGTTTCTTTTTGTGTTAGAAATTTGGAAATCCATTACTTTTACTAGTTCATCCTCCTCTTTTATATTCTCAGGATTCTGAAACCTTAGGTTGGAAAACCATAGGTTTCATAGCATTTTATGAACATTTTGTTCTAGAGAGGGAGGAATTTGCAATCTCTATGAAAGTGGTTATTCAAATAGTAAGAGTTACCCTCATTGATTTTTAAAGTAACTGCCTCCACTGAGTACCTTATGCTCTCACAGAAGATATTCCGTGCTGGCCAGCAGACCTTGAATAACCCCACCAATGTGAACTCTGGAGATCATTTAGTTTGCCATACAGACCCCAAATGATGCACCATGTCTGTGATCTAGAAACATTCCACCTTATAGACCCTGCTCACTGTTGTAGAGGATAAAATAAAAATTATCCAAAGTTTCTTCTTATTTCTTAAATATAGTCATAATATAGTACCATAAAAGCTATTTATTATAGAATATACTCGTTATAACTTTTCTTTCATTAAATTTGTAAATGTGTAAATATCTCTGCTAAATTAATATTCTAATTTCATTTAGTGAATATGACTAACATAACACAGTAAAATCTATACCGTCTTTACCATTGTTATGATAGTATCAAATAATGGCTCACTCTATTTTCCACATGTTTGTAAATTGCATTATCATCCTGTATTTTTCCCAACATAAGGGGCCGCATAAACAAGATTCATAAGGTCGAACCATAATTTAAAAAGGCTTTGTCTTTCCCTGAAAAGGATATTCTTTTCCTTGTTTAAAGTTAAATTGAAGTATATTAGTCTTAAGTTTAAGAAGTGAGATAATAATAGTTTGAGCTAGGACAAAATTGGTAGTATGTCACAGACTAGAGATATACTTGAGATATAAACCAAACGCCCTCACGAGTGACTGAAAATGATGAAACATGAAGATAGAAGTGGCAGAGATTGCCAGTAAGAGCATAGGCTTGCATATAAAATAAAATCAGGCTACAATTTTAGCTATGTTATTGATAATTGTGATACAATAGCCAATTGATGTCATCTAAGTTTTTCTTCCTTCTTATTTTGCAAGTTGGGATTGGTGAGGCCATTAGATGAGATGAGGCACTCAAAGCACTCAGCCATCTTTGGATTATAGTGAGTGTGCAAAAGTGGATACTGAATTAATGATAGTAAAGATGATAACAGCAGTGATGATGGCAATTAGAACACAAGTTCACTTTAGGGCACTTAATGACACAGGGAATACAAAGTAAACTGCAATCAGGAAGAACAGTGTGTGGAGGATGTATGAACTAATCTAGAGGAGAGATTGGGGCTATAGGTAAAAATTCAGGGTTACCACAAGCATATAATATCTGAATTACCAAGACAGGATTTTGAATAAGACGGAAAAAATGACCACCAAGCAGTGAGCTTGATTGCATTTAAAGAGAAGCAAGTATTTTCATAAGGACAGAAGAAAAATAGATGATGACATGTTGAGAGAAACCAAGGAAAATAATTTCTTGTTACAAGGAGGATCAAAGTGCCAAACAGCTAAGACACTTCGTGCAAATGAGAAATGAGAGAAAAATCTTGGAACTTGGCAGGCAAGAACACCATTAATTACCACAAGTTTTAGTTCTGTAAGACGAGGATAAGAAGAGATAAGGCAATTTGGCTGAGGATTGAAAGAAAGCTACCCAAAAGGACAACAGATTCATCTATAAAATGAATTTCTTACTAGCCCTATTTTCCATGTCAGAAAGCAGTAAAGAAAGTACTTAATATTTTATCTTGCTCAGAAAGCTTGAAATCATAATCCTCATTATTCTCTTTGAAATTAATTGCAGCAAAATTAATTCATCTATATGTAATGAAAAGGAAATAATTTCGCTCTATGAATAAAATTCTGATGTATATTTTAGACATTAACTCTGACAGAGCATGGATAACCTTTTCTAAAATGTTGAAACCTCACTTAATCACAAGTTAAAAACTCGACCAGAAGATTGTTCCGGTGTAGCGGCACTTTAAAGACAGTCTATATTTTTTCAAACATGGAACTTAGTGGCATTTGTAACAACACTATTTTGATAATTCTTCACACAGCTGTTTCATCAGTTCTATGCCAGACTGAACAGTTACTCATGTACAAAGCACACAAGTGATAGAATTGAATTCACCCCAAGATTTCAGCAAACTTGAATGGTCTCATGAAACAGGCAGATTACAAACTGTAGCTAGAATGAGAGAAAGTAAATGAGAAAATGGCAAAGTCTTCAATCATGTTAATTATTGGAGGCAGAATTCCAGAAGCAATAAGGTTCACACAGAAAATATCTAGATGGGAAATATTTTGCCTATATGCAGGTTCAATTATGGGTCATATCATAGCCACAATGTGAAATTGACTGCAAGGTGTTTATATGGGAAGGACAGGTCTGTTTTTGTGATTTCTGAGAAATGGCGAGTCTAATGTATTGGGTATTTAATCCAAATGGATATTGAGATAAGAAAGAATTAGGAAGTACTGTTTGTTATGAAAGAGTCTCAAAATAGGGAAGAGATAATGAGTGAATTCAAAGCCTAATTTAGTTTATTGAAGGTAAATTCAAATAAGCAGCCAGCGGCCAACATCCAGACAGAAAACATGTGCAGGCGTCCAGTTCTTCAGCAGGCTGGGCCTTTCATCATTTTAGGGTCTTGGGAGAAACAGGGAAGTAGGCAGGGCTAGGTATTCCACAGACACTGTCACCCAGAGGGCAAGAAGAACGCAGAGACTGGTATGGGAGCAGATCATGCAGTGAAAGAGCTCCTGCTGGGTAGTTCTGTATTGTCTATGACACAGCTGTCAAGGTTTTGCTTACAACGCCACATATGTCAGCGTGTGCTCTGTTTCCAATTCAGCTTCTTGCCGATGCTCACCCTGGGAGGCAGAAGGGGATGTCTCATGTTCTTGGAATCCTCCTGCCCAGGTGGAAGACCTGGGGGGAGTGCTTGGCTTCTGGCTTTGCCTTTTCCTAGCTTTGGGCTTTCACAAGTATTTGGGTAAAGAACTAGTAGATGAGAAATCTCTCTCTCTCCCTCCCAACCTCATTGTTTGAAAAATAAATACATAATACATAATAAATAAATAAATAAATAAATAAATAAATAAATAAAACAAAACTTTCAGAAGAGCCAATTAACTTCTAAGATTCATGAGGAAGTTAATTTTTAGGGTGAATAATCAGTCCCAAATCTAGACATGTGCAGAAAGGCAGAGGGCCCAGCATTTCTTAATTGGGCAGTTTTAGTTTTCCTCCTCGGAATCTCAGCTTGAATTTGTATATTTTGCTCGCTTATTATTTTTTATTATTGACTGGCTTATTATTTTTGGAGCAATGCAGCATATATTCATTCCTTTGGCATGAATTTATTTAATACATTTAATGAAAACAAGGTAGTTTTATTTTAGGCATCTGAGTGTGTTTTGTTTCTGTTTGTAACCAATGGTAAGCTGTCTGTGTGGTTGTTTGTTCCATTTGACATGGGATCAGGTAGCTACCTGAGCTCAAATCACAAATCACAGGGCCTTACCCTACCCTCTTGGTCAAATATCCCTTAGCCCAGGATGCCTGATTTTCATGGGGGACCTGGGGAATGACTGCCATGTAAATACATATATTAAGCTCCATGTGGAATTTTGTAGGGATGTCATACATTCCCTAAGTAATTGAACCACTTCGTAATGGAAGGCTTTCTTCCTTCAGGGACAAGGACAAGCAATAGAGAAAGTACTTGAGGGTGCCTTATCCTGATGCATTCTCCCCGCCTTTTCTCTGCTGACCACTGTCACTATGCCCACCTGTGTGTTTGTTCCTTACCTTTTAAACAAACTTTATCACTTAGTGCACTGTATATGTGCCTGCTCTTAAAATGCACTTTTAAGTTAAAAAGTCAAGGACCCAGATTTAAAAAAAAATCCCATTTCTCCCATAGTAATACAGCACTTTTGTAGATAACCTATTGGGATGAGTCTATGGCAAATTTGAGATGATTTAGCACCATTTCCGCAACACCATTCTGGTCTCTTAACTGAACTCACTGATGACTGATCAGGTGCCCCACTGTGATTAGCTAAATGCAAAGTCACGCCAGCTCTGAGATCCACTCAACTCACAGCTCATCATTTGCTTTTTTTCTCCAGATCTTGATGAATTTCACCCCACGCATGTACATCTTTGTTTTATCCCAGACTCATTCTGCCTCCTTTCAATGAGTGTTAATCTACACGTGTTCCTGTGACTGAAGTTCTTAAAAACCTCCATCCAGAGTTCCCTGGCTGGAACTCTGCCTGCTTTCCTCGGTCATCTCAGGGTCCCTAAGTGTCATCTCCATCCCTAGATGTGGTGAGACTACTACTCTGCTAGCTACTCCTCAGCAGCTCGCTCCCACTGCAACGTATTCCCAGGAACAAAACTGCGGGCTACTGAATGTTCAGCTATAGCCTTTTTTCTCTTCTTTTCAGAATCACAGCATTGCAACTATAGTTTCATATGCTTCCCCAATTTTCTCTTAGGCAAAGAGAAAGAATGCAACCTCTTATTTGATCATTTATTTCCTAAATGGCTGCAGCAACTAGGCCTGGGCCAGACTGAAGAATCCAAATCTACCAAGTGTATTGCTCTGACACAAGTACTAGGGCCACTGGCTACTCCCCAGCATGCACCTTAGTGGCAAGCAGGAATCAGGAAAGGACCAGGACCCAAACACAAGTAACCCAATATAAGCAGGTTCTTAATTGCTTCTATAAGCACCCACCAACAGTTTTTGGGTTGTTTACCATTTTTTGGATAGCTTCCATCGTGGCAGGAAGCAGAAATGTTTTAGAGAATGATGGGCTTCAGATTCAAATAACACACAAAGAAATCTGAAGGCAACTTTGTTACATCAGACAAACACAAAGAAAAATGCACACTCCAACATAGGGCCATTTTGCAGTTTTCCGTGTGTCTGCAAATTGATCATGGCACGTGAGTGTACTGGTATGCAAAAATTGGCATAAGCCAAGCCTCACCTGCTTTGGTCAACACGCCTTTTGGAGGCTGAACTTCCTATAAGTAGTGCTTTCCTCATGTACTGGTCTTACGGTACATAGCTTGTTACCATAATCAGAGATACTTTTTCTCAGAGATTATTTGGTCCCTGGCTTGTTTCTACCTTCCTGAATGCCACTGCATTTTTTAAAATTTTAATATGATTTTTGATAATTTTTTACATATTTTATTAGGGTGCAAAGGGTCAAGGGCTAGAGGAAAGTGGATGAAACCATGGTTTTTACGTTCTCTTTTTTCATTACTGTGTCTGTGGGAAAGGATAAGAGGACAAGTCAGACCCAGCCTCCCAAACATCCCTGGGTCCCTGATGTGGCCATTGCCTGGTAACCTGTATTTACAAGTATCCAGGACTTCAAGTTCACCAGTAAACATAGGACATAAAACAAGAATTCCTTGTAAATTTTGATATTTTTTCACTTTTTGTTGTCTCTAGGTCACTCTTAAATGTGTATAGTATTTTATTTCAGGGTTTTATGAGCCTATTCTTCAATTTCTTGCCTACCATACAATAATCATACATAATAGGTGAGGCAAATGTAGGAAATCATGAAATTCATTCTATTTTTCCTATAATGTATGCCTTTGTTATTAAGCTAAAATTGTGTTCCTTTCTCCACTGCATTTTCATGACTATCTTTGGGGCATTAAATCATACTTCCCCTTCTTCCCCCCACTGTTTAGGATCTGTGTGTTCCAGTTTTTATGAAAGCAGGTTCTTAGGATTATGACTTTTTCAAAATGTCATTAAAGTACAGACAAAAAAATCTGACACTTCATATTGCCTTTCTGAAAAGTGAAAGCTGAAAGTGAAATGATTAAAATATTTTATATCCTGATGCATGTGTCTTTAATGACACCATATAAAGAAGTGAAAAATTCTAATGATGTCATTCTTTCTTAAGTGTAGAAAGCATCTTCACTTAGTGTTGTATTAATTTTTATTAGAGAAAAAATTCACAATTTATGCAACTAATTGGGTTTAAGAAGGTTCATGTCCTTTTTCATAACCCAATGTAGCATTCAAATCTACTTTGTTCAGCTAGAATTTGCTGGTTTGGATTCTTTTCCTGCCTCTTCCTACAGCATTTGTTAAACAAGCAAACACCAACACAGGCACTCTCACTCTTGAAGCAGAGGGTTCTTAGATGACTCTGGTATTGTCTGAGATCTCGGTTAATAGAGCACCACCATGAGAACTGCATCTCAGGTAAGCAGCAAGAGTTCCCACTCCTAGTCTTCACAAAGCACTATTAGTGTTGTAAGAACACAACCTTGTGCTATTGCTTCCTTTACAAGGGAAAGCACGGTATACAGGGAATGTAGCCAAGGGCACAGATGAATCCCCACCCTCTGGAATTATCCTACAAGCTTTTAATTGAATACCTATGTGGTGTGTAGCCATTCACCCATTTCTGTAGTGTTCCTTGGATTGGTACAGCATCTTCCTCAGCCAGCTCAAGGGCAACTATTCCAGGGCAGGTGGCTGGCTGCCCTTTGGGTTGCTGAGTATCTGGGTTGGAGTTCTGGCTTAGCTCTGTATTCCAGCTTCCTAACACTTTGTGCTCCTGGGAAATGGCAAGCATAGCTTGAATAATTGGGTCCCTGCCCACTCCAAGTGGACAGCTTTACTCCCTACTTAATTAAGACCACTGTGAACATTTGGGGAGTAGAACAGTAGAGACCCCCGCCAAATAAATAGCAACTGCTACTTATTCCTAATAGTTCATTATTCCTAATCTTTAAAATGACTTCCTGCATATGTTTACCCTGCTTCTTCTAAAAGCAAAAGAACAGCAACAATGTGTTCACAGCACAAGAAAAAGGCCTGACTCAGCCTAGAAAATACAGGCTATCTGATTGATTGTCCTCTGTCAATATTAGTTACAGATCAAGAGATTAACAATAAAGCACTAGGAATAAAATTCTCTTTCTTTTGTTTTCATGACTGTATGACTTCAATAGATCAAACCAACTACCCAAAAATATCACCATTATTTGTCTGGATGACAAAAATCATGTAAGTAATGTGCATAATATTTGTATTGAAATTTAGGAAAAATTCTCCTTATCATGTGTAACATAAAATACCACAATTTTATTTTTTTTCTTTTTATTTCATTTTATGACACAGTTTCATAGGCCCTGAGATTCCCCCAACCCCTCCTCAGGCCTTCCTCTCATGGTGGATTCCTCCACATTGTTGAAGTAGTACAGTTCTTATCCAGTCTTGATTCATTCATTGCAAGCATGGACCATGCATGGAGTCCAGCTTCTTATTGTCCAGATAAATTCAACAGTTTCTTGGGGAGACCATCTCTGGTCTGAAGGCAGAGCTGGCAGAATATCATCTCGATCAATTTAAAGCCACAACAGAAAATCAACAACAATTTACAACATTATGGAATTAATTTACATAGTATTGAGTAACCAATATGTTAAAACAAATGCAAGTTCTTAACCACATCCTGTGACTACTTCATTGACATTTCAATTTTAGTTTATACACAACTGGCTGCTATACACCTTAAAATGGTTATAGGGTACTATTCATTTGTCTCGGGTCTATTTTCATTTTTATATTTAGCAGTTTATAGTATTCAAGTGTGATTTTTACTGAACTTGGTGAATTTTAGGATAGTCCAAACAGGCTTATAACTCTAACAAGGCATATGCCAACACTTGAAATGCGGAACAGTTTTAGGAGGGGTGTGCAGAGAAACCTTCAATACCTTAGTGAGGAGTAATTAAAATTTGTGTCCTACCTAGTAAGGTATATGTGAATCCATGCTGACTGCTTCCTGTCTGTTCTAAGCTTTCCTTATTGGTCTCTGTCTATCTGATCTAATTTGGGGGGTGGGGGGAGTGCTCCAGAGTGACCCTGATGGTCATTGCAAGAGAGGGTGGGGATCCAAAGTTGGAACTAAGTAAGGACCAGAAAAGGAAGTTTACTGTTCTTCTGTTTCTGTGGACCGCTCAGGGTTCCTGGCTGTTGTTCCGATGACATTAGATCTTGTAAGGAAGGATCTGGGCTTCTTCCATCCCATGTGGGAGATCCGATAGGGAATGGATGACCTCAGAGTTCTCGGCCTACAAGGGCACTCCAATTCCCCGTGGTCTCCTTGACAGTTGGGATATAGTCCTTGGTGCCCGTACTGATAGTCCTTGGTGAGGATCCAGGAGTCTCCAGGGTTGGGATGCAAGCCTCCTCCTGTCCCCCTGCTCCACTCTGGGGTCCCCCCTGCTCTGTGCGTATGACCTCCTGTTAAGACAGTCAGTATTGCTCTTGAATACCACTGTATGTCTTTTTTTTATTATTTTTAATTCATTAATTACATTATATTATGTGACACAGTTTCATAGGTACATGGATTCTCCCCACCCCTCCCCAAACCCTCCCACCAGAGCACTGTATGTCTTTATAGTTATTGCTAATATCTAATGCAGATTCGAGTCTGCTGTCTGTAAGTTGCCTGTTATAATCTTGATAGGCTATGTGTCACGTCTTCCTCACACACTCTAAGAAGGTGGAAGATTTCTTTGCTCTCCTGACCCATTACGGAATAATATAGGAAGATATCACAATTTTAATGGATAGTTAATGAGTTGAATCTGTCAAAGATGATTACAACATTTGCCTTTCAAGCTATAGGTGTTCCACTTTACTGAACATTAACAGGAGCTAAAATGACCAAATATCAAGCCACAAATTCCAAGGGTGGTAGAGCTGCAAGTTACAGAAATAATAAAGAAGCATCCAAGTGGTGAAAAGCAACACGTTGAATAATGCTCAGACTAAAGTGACTTGTCTTCCTGTTCTCTCACTGTGTTCTCAACACAATTCAAGACAAAAGAGAAGGGATTTGCTTGTCCTGAGACAGGTGGGAGAAGTCATAGTCAGTCAGGAGAGAAGCACAAGCAGCACCTTCCCTCCCCAGGAAGGCCCCCGCTGCCTCCTCAGAAGGTGGAGAGGCAATTTCTGTCCTAAAATGACCTTAGAATAGACGTACACTTTGGCTTGCCCTGCCTTTGCTGAGCAGCAGGTGCTACAAGAGCAGTTTCACAGGAATTCCTCCCTCCTGCTCGGTGGGCAGAGCTTCTCTGCAGACCTGTGCATAAATGAGGCTTTGCACGGAAATCTTGGAGTAGAAACTGTGTACTGAACACGCGGGGGATAATTTGTTTGATTATCCCTTCACGCTGCAGCTATTACATCAGGAGAGATCCTTGCAGAGCACGGCATTTTCCACTTGATAGAAAATGTAAAATTCTTTTCAGGTTCTTATGAGTCATTATTCTGCATCACACTGAGCCTGTATTTTGCCCGCAAAGTTAATGTTTCTGAAGTACCTGCATAGAAAAGGCGTTCATTTATCACTATTCCAACCTGCATATTTCCCTTACTGAAGAAGGTAATTCGGCCACATTACTGTGGAATAATGACATGTCAAATTTTCTCATCAAAGTGAAATCATTTGTTATCATTATGTGTATGATCAATCATTGCATACTTAGTTTTAATCTAATTTAGGCAGACTTTTAAATAATTATACCTTCATAAATCTATTGTATTCTTTATACAGAGAATGCATTTACCAATGATTTTGCTTCAGGATTCTTTCTCATTGTTACATAAGATGGATATTTACCAAATGGTTTTAGGAAACATGCCAATGTCACATTGCTGCATATGTGGTTTTTCAGAGCAGTAAATTTTCGTTACCATTTATAATATTCATATAAATTCATGTAATATTGGTTCTAAGAGTCAATATGTATTAAATAATTATGAAAATCGTGTTTAATCTGTTACTGGTTTTAAAGGGCATAATATATGCCATACCAAGTAGTACCTAATGAGGTAGGTACTAATACTGTCTGTATTGATCAGACGGAAAATAAACTCATGAAGATTCAGTGATTTTCTTTTCCTGACTCCTCACAGTTGACTAATTCTCAGACAAGGTTTAAATCCACACATTTTCCCTATAGTTTACATTTATGAATTCTGTAGATCCTTCAATAAAATAAAATCTGCTTTGAGAGTCAGCAAATGAGTAGAGAAAATCCCAGATTCAGAGATAAAGTCAGAAAAGAATAATGTCAAAGAAGGTAACTGAAGAGAGGAATTATGGGACTAGTCAAATTTGAATCAATGCAATTAAATTTAAGTTGATACAATTGTAAAAGATGCTTTTCCAGGACTAAGGCAATGCCTTTCACATGGATACAGTCAATTACTGAAAAAATGCATTTTATTTAGCAGTAATATCTCTAGCCTTAGTCGTCTGTAACATTTCTTCCATAATATTGAATGATGATATGAGAACTTATAACAGGTCAGAACCCCAGTGGCCACGTCCTAAATCCAGTGTACGCTAGTCAGTAATTATAAACAAAATATTTTGCTTCTTAGGTATTTGATTTTTTAAAACTTAAAATTGGAATTCTGGTGGTATTTGAAACATTTTTCCTTTACTTTAAAGAAAATACACTTGATCTTTAATTTCTAAAACATTAGGCAAAAAGTTTGTCATTCATATGTAGATAGCAGGTGGCATGCAATCACTGATCTAATTAATCAAAGCTGTATTGATTGATCAAGAGACAGCAATTTCCAAATAAAAGTTTATCTAGGAAGTAACCATTCCCAACATAACAATAACACATTGGTATTGAGCACTTCTATCTGATGGAAATGAGTTTACCAGTGATTGTAAAATGAGACTCTCCAAGGAAGTCTTTTATATAAGATTGTTTTCCCAGTAAACAATGAAATATTAATAACAAGAGAGCAACTTCTCCCTTCTTGGTGCTCGCATTCCACATCTTCCACGTCCTCAGAAATAGATGCCTTTGCAGCATGGAAGCAGTAACCCTCACAGTGAAAAATCCAGACCTCTAGTCCCACTTATTGTTTCACTTGCAGGATTTTCAAATTCCTAGGTTACCAAAGAAGTTTGATACTTAATATGCCGAATTCTCGGTGGGGATTAGAAATAGGTTAAAGAACACATGAAAACTGTGTTTTAGATACAGCACAGTATGCATTTCTAGATGGACTGCTAAGGAGACTGTTAAACGATTCTTAAAAAATAAGATGCCAGATTTTCTACCATTGTCTCTTTACCTACAATGTCATGATACACTTAAAAGCCAGAATAAAGGACTTGGACTACTGATGAAGGATTATACTATTCGAATAGCCTAGGGAAAAACAGTGGAGGAAGAGGGAGAATGGGATACCACTGAGCCTATGGACAATACGTCAAGAAAAAGAAAAAGAAAAAGAAGAAAATAAAGCAAATAACCTTACTATGTTTATACATACCATTATTCATTCATTTAATCATTTGCGATTTGTAAGATGACATAACAAAATAACTCCATACAATTCCCAGTTATTGTAATCTGTCCATTGAGATAGAAGGATTTACAACAATTAAAATTCAATGTGATAAATGCAAAAAAAGAAATAGGTGGGCCCAGAGTGATGAATCAATGGCCAACTCCTCCCCTTGAAAGCAGCAGGATCCCATGGGGGTGTAGATTTGTGTTTCAGCTGCTCCACTTCCCAATATGATCCCTGATTATGGCCTGGTGAAGCTATAGAGGATGTCCCAAAGCCTAGATCCTGGACCATGTGGAATAACTGGCGGAAGCTCCTGGCTTCTGGCTCTTGGCTCCTGGTTCCTGTCTTTAGATCAGCTCAGCCCTGGCTATCGCGGCCATTTGGGGAGCGAACCAGTGAACCATTTGGGAAGGAAGATCTTTCTCTGTCTCTTTTTCTTGTAAATGTGATCTTTCCAATAAAGATAAATAAATCTGTTTTCAAAACTAGAAACAGGCAAAATACCTTGGATAAATTTTTAAGGATTGGTTCACTTTGGTTTTGGTGGGAAGGAATGGGTTAAGAAAAGCTTTCTGGAAAAGTTAATTCTGAGTTAGATGTTTAAATAAAGTGACATTTACCCAGAAGAAAAGGAAAGACAGTTTTGGTGGGAAGAAGGCTTCAGGGATGTGCAGAATTTCTCACTGCTGATGTTTCAAGGTGCGCAGGAAGCAGCAGAGCATGTACCTGTGAAGTTATCTTGCCTTGTAGGTGTTTTCACATAGGAGTATTATGATCTGATACATGTGTTAGAAAGATCCTGTGAAGGAGTGTGGAATAAATGTCATGAGTTATATTTATTTATTGGTTGTTTATTCTCTCACTGTTTGCCATCTTTCAAATTTTTAATGAATTACATTTTATCACTGATCTTCAGTGTCTCACATATATATTTCCTGTCTTCTATAACTGCACATTTTAGCTAAAAAGTTGTCAACTATATAAAAGAATGCCTAAACATTATGATTTATATAAAAATGGATGATCTATCAATTTTGATTTATGACCATAGCCAATGCTAAGGTCAATTTAGCTCTTATCCTCTTTAAGACATTGTGCTAGGAAGTTGAATAGCAGGATTACCCTGTTCCATGTACAGGCTGACTGTTTAACATAGAAATATGGATGTACGTAGACATTAGGAGGCAGTTTAGTGCAATAGAAGCACCGTGTTCCAGCACATGCACACGCCTAACAAAAGACAGCTGGAACCCACAACGCAGCATGGGAATGTGCTTTAGATGTAGTGATAGACTAGGTGGGGCAGACCCACCAAGCTCTGAGAACAGATTGCACAATACAATAAATATGCAGGTAGTTACATGTTGATATGTTCCCCTCTCTGAATTCAAAGAAATTTGATTAGTGTTCCTCTAATCGACCTCATTTACCGTCTAGAAAATGAATTAAATTACTATCAGTGTCAACTGCTTGGTATTAACCACTAGTAAACCACATCCTTCAACCATTCCCCACTGAAGCAAGGACAGTAATTTATGTAGCTTCGTTTTCAAGAGATTGGAAAATCTTGTGTTTATGTTGATTAAGTTGTTCTCTCCTCAACTAGTTTATCTGTAGGCTGATGAGTGCTCCCCCTTTCCTCCCCTTTTTGCTTCCCTTTTTTCTCTGTCTTGCTGAAGAAAACACTAAATCAGCTCATCATATAGCTCTTTGTGATCACGTCTAGAACTTGGCTCAGAAACGTGTAGAAGGAAGCTTAGCAAGCCATCTGAATTCTCTTAAAGTTCAATGTATGTTGGAAAACATTTTACTTCCCTTTGTTATTAATGGTTTTAGTAACATATAATTTACATACACTATAATCCATACATTCAAAGTACTCTTATGTGTATTTCAGATACATAGATAATTCTTATCTTAGTTTTAGAATATTTTGCCACACAATAAAACCTTGCACCACGTCTCTATGGAATCCTCTTCTTCCCCCTTAGCAACCACAGATTCCCCTTCTGTGTCTATCGGTTTCCCTGCTGTATACTGTCATCACATAAGATTTGGAGTTTGTGTCCATTTTTAAGCTTTATCCAAATTATAAAAAGATTCATTACCTTACTACTTTTTATAGGCAAACAGTTTGCCATTGACTGAATGAGATATCTTTGTTTTTCCATTTACTTTTTGACTGACATTTGCCTTGTTCCCACATTTAAATTATAAATAACACTGCTGTCAACACCTATGTGAAAACTTTCATGTGGACATCAAGTCTTCTTACTTCTGAATGCATCTTAAATGCAAAAAATAAACAAACATGCAAATCGGTTGGAACCCTCCTCCTTGGAAAGTAACGGAGAACCTTCCACTCTTATTGAAATGTAAGTGCTCACTTTCTTGTCAGGTCACCCTTGGACCTTATCAAAGATCTTTTCTCCTTCAGTCTTCTCTTGGTGAAATTTCTGATATACACCAGGTAGTATGATTTCATCATCAATTGACTGTATGTGCTACAGTGGCCCCTAAGATTATATCGCCTACTAGTGTCCCAGCTGTGTTAGTTTGTGTAAGCACACTCTGACCTTTATATGACAAAATCACCTCACCACACATATCTTAGACTGCATGCCTATCATTAAACACTGCATAACTGAGTTTATTTAATAAAGCCTCACTTAATGCTTATCTTGTGCTATGCATTCACACTACTTAAAATATATCCCACCATATTTCTGTATTGGAAAATCCACATAATAACAGTATTCGAAGGTGGAACTTCTGAAATAGTATTAGGATTAGATAAGGTCGTGCAAGTCGGTTTTCCAGGATGCTGTTAGCGACTGTATAAGAAAGGGAAGAGATCCAATGCAGATGACTTGCTGTGTCTCACCATCTGGTGTCCTCCATCAGGTCCTAATGCAGCAACAAAGTCCTTACCAGATGCTCTCGCCATGCTCTTGGATTTCCCAACTGCACAGACCAGGAACTACATAAGCCACTGCTTTTTATAAATTACCCAAGATTGATACTCTGCTATTGAACTGAGACAGCATTATCAACAAGTGAATCCTTATAATCATCTATGAATTAGGAAGTATTGCTATTCTATGATTACCAAGAAGGGAATCATACATTCAAAACCATATGGATTCATGAAGTCTTACCTTCAAATGGCAACTGATTGCTCAATTATTTATTGAACTTACTACATAAATTATTCCAACATTTTTTCAAAGAGTTGTTTTTTATTGAAAAGTCAGATATACAGAGAGGAGGAAAGACAGAGAGGAAGATCTTCTGTCTGCTGATTCACTCCCCAAGTGGCTGCAATGGAAGGAGTTGAGCCAATCTGAAGGCAAGAGTCAGGAGCTTCTTGCGGGTCTCCCACATGGGTGCAGAGTCCCAAGGCTTTGCGCTGTCCTTCACTGCTTTCCCAGGCCACAAGCAAGGAGCTGGATAGTAAGTGGGGCTGCCAGGATTAGAACTGGCACCCATATGGGATCCCAACGCATGCAGGGAGAGGACCTTAGCCACTAGGCTATTACGCCAGGCCCTCCAACTTTGCTTATTGGCAGCTCTCAGTCACTCCCATGCCACTTTGATTTGCCCCCCTCACTATGGGCCTGTATGTCTCTGAACACGTGTGTTTGCACATGTGTGTGTCTTTGGCTCAGAGATAGGAATATGTGAAGCCATTTGCAGAGTGCCTGCTTTTGAACTCTGGCTCTGCTCTTGATTTTCTCTTCCTGCTGACATTCATTATCAAGCTTATGTAGCTGGGTTCCTGCCTCACATGTGGAAATCCAGATTTTATACGAACTCCTGTGTTTTTCCTGGCATAACTGTGGCTATACAGGCATTTTAGGGAGCCAACAAATGGAGGGAATGGAACCCTTCTTCTCACTCTATCGTTCTCGCTCTCTGATCTCTTCTCTGCCTCTGTTCTATGCTACTTCAGTAAATAAAGCTGAAGTGATAGGAAGATAACATATGCTTTCAGTATTATGTATGAACAAATGAGTCTCACTGTACTTCCAAAACCACAGAGGATTTCAAGATTTCCAAGACCACATACAAAATAATTCATTATTGTTGTTACTAACATTTATCACATGGTTCTTTCTGCTGACCTTTGGAGTTTGACAATTAAAATTTAACTTCATACTTCTTACAAGTATTAAAAAGATACTTAGAGAAATTTCATTGTCTTCAAATTCAGAATTCTGCCAGTACTCTAAAACATGACTCACATTCTGTGTCCAAAACTGCAAGATTTTTTCTCTTTCTTGTTTCACAGAAAAGGGAGTTGGAAATTCAGCATGAATATTGGCAAAAGGAATTCTGTGAACTCATCATACTTTCAGCAAAGTAGAAATAGGTTTTATTTCTTACGAACATGGAATTTATGAACTAATTAAAAATATTAGTTTCTGAACATTATACCTATTCCTTTGCAGAGGAATAAGTATTATCACCTCCATTGTATGAGTCACCTATTTGAACATATCACACAGTACATCCACTGTAGTACCACAGATTTGAAGTTTCATTTTCTTTGATTCTCATTTTTAAATTAATTCTCAGAGGAACTTGGCAACTCAAAATCACATATATAAGTAATAGTTCCATTGCCCAAATGCATTATTTTGGAAATGTTTAATGTAATTCATATTCTGTACTCTATTGCACTTTTTTTGCATTTTATTGTTAATCTCCCAAATTGCTAAGAGATGAAGTACTATCATGGAAACTCCAATATCCTTAATAATGATGTGAAAAATAGATTCAAATTGCTACTTGAAGCTCTTTCACATCTGTAATGATGATGATAATTTGGAAATTATACTGCCCATGAAATGTCCATCTTCCGTGTCTGACATACTGCACATAGTGAAATTCCAGGACAACTACCAAGGAGGTAAATGTTGAAAGGGCAGCTTCTACTGCATACCTTCTGGTAGCTGATATTCTACCACTTCAAGGTAATAAAATTACATCAGAGCTGTGTATTTTAATTTGTGATGTATACAACATGGAGATTTTAATTTAGAAGATATTATTAATGGGTGTTAGAAACCGATCCACAAGATATTATTCTTGCATTTTTCCTACATATTTGCAAAGAATTTGAGATATAGTACCTAATAAAATACAAGAGAAGATGGACTGTATCCAAACATAAACAGTAGACCTCAGACAGATAGCCAAAAAAAAAAAAATAGTCGTAAAAGAGAAATCAGGGATTTGGGAATTCCAGACAGTAATAATGGCATAATTATAACAGTTGGAAATGACTGAATTTATTCAAAACAAAATAGGCAAGATGCTATGATCCACAGTTTTCAATAGGATCAGAGTAAAGGTATACAGAAATATCAATAAAGGCAAAACTTTCTCCTGGAACTATAAGTTTATGTGGGCTTTTTTGATGAGAAAAATTTGGTTACAATGGACAATATATTCAAAAATAATACTTAGAACATGCTGAAGTGTCCTATAGAAATGATGTTTAATGATGCCTTTTGAATGCCAAAAGTGAAAGGACATTTTTCTTTGGGAGCTAAGAATTGATGATCCTACCATTAGATTTTCTAAGATATTAGCATAGAATAGAGACGAAATTTGGAAAATTGCATGTAAGATTAGCATCTAGTACACTTTCTTGTCAGATAGTCGATGTATTCAGAGACACTTTCGAAGGCACCATGCTTTAATCCATGTCTGTCTTGTTGGCTTATGCCTGCCCTGTTGAAGACGCAAGTGATGAAACTCGTGCTCCTACAAATTTGTAAAAAGCATGACATGTACTATCACCCACATAACTACAATATTTGGATATGGACTTAATCCTTGACTGTCATGATTGATTCTTCTCAAGCACTTGTGCCAACACTTACTTATTCACATGAGTTGCTGTGTTCACAAAAGAAGGCTCAAATGTACCTGAGATAAAATTAGTCGACTGGATATAAGAGGGGCACTCACCATCTTGCATAAATTTCAATCTCCTTACATTGTTCTTGACAAAATTGTATTAAGTTGCTTTCTTTTTAATTGTATTTTGAGAATAATAGTGAGGACTTTAGAAACTATTAAAGAGTGTGTTTGAAAAGGTACCTATGTGTAATCTCTAGAATGGCTTAAGGTGGTATTCTTTGCATTTCCTCCTTCATACAAATGATGAGAAGATAAGTTGCAAATGGGTTAAGATCAATGTGTAAGAACTCTAGAAAATAACTCACATTATGTTAACATTATGGGAGTACTTGTTCAAGGAACAATACTGATTCTCAGTAATAGTAGCCCTGGTAACCTCTGAGATAAATGAGCATATTTTTAAAAAAGATTATTTTATTGGAAATTCAGATATGCAGCGAGGAGGAGAGACAGAGAGGAAGATCTTCCATCCCTTGATTCACTCCCCAAGTGGTTGCAATGGAAGGAGCTCAGATGACTTGAAGCTAGGGGCCAGGAGCTTCTTCTAGGTTTCCCACAGGGTGCAGGGTCATATGGGTGTGTGGCGTCCTTGACTGCTTTCCCAGGCCACAGGCAGACAGCTGGGTGGGAAGTGGGGCATCCAGGACAATAGCTGGTGTCCGTATGGAATCCTGGTGCATGCAAGACAAGGACTTTAGACACTAGGCTACTCGCCAGGGCCCAAATGAGCACAATTTTACCGCAAATCACATCTTGATCTCTAACTCAATTCTGTAGGGAAAGGAACAAAGGTGCTTTGAGGAAATCACATGACCTAAGGAAGGGTAGGTGATTCATGAGTTGAGCAGGTAACAACCTTGGGTATATTTCAGTGCCTGAATAGAAAGTGCTCTGGAGTACCCACAATTTATTTTTATAAGAAATGTGCAAAGTATGTACCTTTCGTCATTCAGACTGGGTTGCTTACTAAAAACACTGCTTAATTGCACACGATTCTGGAGGCCGAAATTTCCAAGTGTAAGGAACTAGTGATTTCAGTATGTGGTGATATATATATGTATATGTATATAGTGATAACTACATATGTGATAGATGTAGTGCTGTATATGTGTGTGTATTTATATACAGTGATTACTTACTCCCAATGTGAACCTTGTCACTTTGTTTCCTTAGTAATGAGAATTGCTAGATTTCCAATTCTGACAAAGTCCAATTATTCAACTGTTCACTCAACTACTCAACTTGTTCAGAGGCACCTGGAGTGCTTCCAATTTGAAAATACTGAAAGTGAGTGTCTACCTCTCCTTTTGTGCAAGTTCCTGTGTGAGCACATTTTAATTTCTCAGGCATCATTGCTCCCAAATACAATTGTTGTACTGGTTGACAATTGCATGCTTAGCTTGATAAACTATCAAAACTCTTTCCGGAATGGTTGTGGCATACTTTATTCTGACACAATGCATAACTACTCTAGTTCCTCTACATCAGCACTATCATTTGGTGTTGTCTTTATTGCTTATTTTCCCCCTGTAGACAAATGATATACTATTTATCAATATGATTGGAGTGATTCATGATTTTCTCCTGATATTTTTTCTATTTTTTCTATTGATAGATTTAAGGAAGAAGTTTTTCATCTCCACTGATTTTTTTATTGGATCCCATCCGCCTTTTGTATTTAGAAAGGCAGATTTACAGATAGTAGGAGAGATCTTCCATCTGCTGGTTCACTCTGTAAGTTGCCCCACAGGCCAGAGCTGAGACACTCTGAAGCCAGGAGCCAGGATTTCACACAACCTATGTGTGAAAAAGCCCTATTTTCACACAAAATTTCAGAATCCATATTCTCACACAAATATTTCTGTGGGAAGCCGTGCAGTTGGGTCAGACAGCATAGGTGTGTGATGAGCTCTGCTCCTCGGTTACCAGGGCTATGAGGAGTTTCTGGTTGTGTGGCAGGGCTCAGCAGAATGTCTCTGGTCACCTCATTGCTGCCTCACCCATTGCATGGACACTCAATCACCTCTCTGATGTTTCATAGAATTCTCCTGAGGGTGTTGTTGTTTTTCTGCAAATGTGAGATGATTCCTGTAACTGGTATAACACCTCAAACTGATCAATCATGTTATGGTAAAAGCATCTTTAGTGACATAAGGCAATTACGCACAGCTAAAAGCATATAATAGTGCAATTGAGCCCACAATGGCTCCAAACGTCATGTTATATGTCCACCTTTGTCCTGGAGCTTGCCCTAATATAAGTAATAAGAAATGGCTTGATAATATCATGGAACAGATGGTAATCATGGATGTACAAGCAGTTTGTTTACCATGCGTCTCGAACTGTTACAACACATGATATGACACATTTTGGTTTCTCACCACGGAAAGCAAAAAGTATATGGGGCATCTTCTAAAGGGAAACAAATGTGAACACCCCCTCAAATGGCTTAAAATTTCTAACTTATATTGGCACTTATATTTAGGGAAAGAAAACAGTTTATAAAAACTTCTACCTTATATTGGCACTCATATTTAGGGAAAGAAAACAGTTTATAAAGATAAAAGGAAGATTCTTGTAAAGGCCTTCTGTAGAAAGGCTGAGTTTCCTTGATCCCTCTCACTGCCCTTTAACAAAAGAACAAAAATCAACCGAATCAGTAGTAGGTGAAGGTGATGGTGATTAATGCACGATCGATTATGAGATTTAATAAAGAATGTGTGATATATGCTTTTATAAATTCCTTTAATTTATGAGCTTTCCTGTTAATTCTGTACTCTTGAATTTTAAGTAATATTAGTTAGTTTATGTTTAGTGAAGATTGATTTTGAATATAAGTAAACCACTTGTCACTATGTAACTGCATGTGCTGCCAACCATGGAGTCCGTGGCTTTTGCCAGGTCACTGCAGGTTTGAATGAGTAATAGCTAATGCTTGCTGAAAATATTTTCTCTGAAGCAAAAATGAAACAATGCTTTTAGGATTGTTTTTGTAATCATCCTTTTATAATGAAGGAAAAATGAAACAATTGGATGTTGTGGAAAAGCTTGTGATGATTTGTGTGTAAATAAAGAAGGCAACTTTTCTGAGTTGTCCATTTTGAGCATCATGCCGTAGTGGTCCACACCTTGTCTCTCTCTTTCTTATCCTCACCCATCCACGTATCCTTTTCATGCTCTCGAGTCAGCCAGTGCAGGTCCCCGGTAAATGTCTACTTTGATTGTACCTGGATGCCCATTAGCCCTTTGTGCTAATTAGGAAACTGATAAATAATTTGTTATTTTCCATATGTTTAAAAATTCCCTCATTGTTGTCAGATGTAGTTTGTAATTTTCTGTGCAGAGGCCATACACATTTTGATGAAATTACTTCTGAAAATTGTATGTTGCATGATGCTACTTCCAATGGCATTAAGTCATTTAGTTTTCCATTTACCTGTGGCGTTTAATTTCATGTAAATATAATTTTGTTAGTTGTGTTACTATTAGTGGTTTCTAATTCAGTGCTTAAGTATTGAAAGAATTTTCTTTGAAGTGGCACATCTTATTTAGTGGTAGATTTTAATAATACATTCTATATCAACTATTCTCTAAATTTAGTAAAAATACACACACATAGTGAGAAACAGAGGTCAGCAGACAGAATGTTTCTATCCAGTGTTTCACTACCTAAATACTCAGGCTTGACCTACCTGGGCCAGGTGAAGTGGGAAGCTGGACAAGCCATGTGGATCTCCCTTCCAAGTGGCACGACCCACTGGTTTGTTGCCTCCTAAGGTGAACATTAACAGCAAGCTTGGATTCAAATCTGAGCCACGATGTGAACACAGGAAGTCCAATATGGGGTACTAACAATATCTTTAATATATTTAGATAACTATTTATGTTTTTTCCATAACAGTTTTGGTCACTTGTAGTTTTTCCCAGATGCTTCCATACCAAATTTAGCCATCCACGTTTGCTCATTGCTTCATCTGTAATACCTCTCTATGAATGCTTCAATATCTGTAGTCCTTGGAGTGTCCAGTTCTTTCATACATCTCTTCTTTGTGCTCCATTTTATTAATTCAGAATTTGCTTGTTGATACATCTCATGCACTTCCTTTAATTTAACTTTTTTCTGACTACTTGAGATTTATGCTTAGGTGGAAGGTTCTTTTCTGCCTATATCCAATGCATACATTTAACACTCTCCATTTCTAATCATGCTTTGATATGAACCCAATAATTTTTATGTGTAAAATTTCAGTATTATTTAGTTTAAAAATTTTCCCATACCTTGCTGATTTCCTTTGACCTAACATATTTAGAACTAAATTTTATAATCTGGATATTTGAGGATTTTATAATCATTGTATTATTGTTCCTACTTTAATTTTGATCAGAGTATATGCTACTTCTCAGTCACATAATATTTGTTAGAATTTCTTTATGAAGAGGAATGTGATGAAATTGAGCAAATATTTTAAGTTCACCAGAAAAAAAAAGATTTTCAGTGTTGTATTTTCATATCAAAATTAATCTTGCTTTGCTACTTGCTCATCCAAAAATCTCGTATCTGTAATATTCAGTTTTTTGGGAAAAAAATGATACGTAGAGGCACAGAGCAAGTTCAGCTTGGGATGCTGACTTTCCACTCTGGATTGTCTGCGATTAAGTTCTGCCTCCATTTCTGATTCAGCTTGCGTTTGATGTATTGGTCCGGCAGGCAGGAGACATGAGGCCAAGTATCTGTGTTCCTTGCTTCTGATGCACTGGGCCAGTAGACAGGAGATGCAAGCCCAAGTACTCGAGTTTCTGCCATACAAATACAGTACCATGAAGGCTTCTGAATGTAGCCTGGCCCAGCCCTGGTTGTTGTGGCCATGTATGGAGTGAACCATTAATGAAAGATTTTCTCTGTCTCTCATTGTGTCTCTCTCTTTCTTTATCATGTGCCTTTTCAAAAATGAGTAAACACATCCTAAAAGAAGATGACATGTATCTCATGAATATTTGTGAGTTCATATAGCTTTTATTATTAGTTTCACATATTGTCAATTTATGCATTTGAGTCTACAAAAGAGGCTGCACTGTTTTTTTTTTTTTGTAAAATTGCAGATAGCAAAGATGTTATACTTTGCAAGATAAAAAGTTACTGTTGCAATAACAAGTCTTCTCATAGGATAAACAGTGAGAGATACTAAGTAAAGATAAATCATTGTGACTGGGTTCCCAAAATATTTATCCAGAAATTCAGAGGATGAATTTGATTGGCAGACTTGTGTTCTACATTATTAATATGTATACATTTCCATGAGGATTTGTATTCCAAAATCAATTTTTCTTGATATTATGTAGCAAATCACTTAGGGCCATAAATAGGCATGAACTAACAGCTGTGTCTATTTTAATCTCTTAACTTTCATGTTTGTATCTGTTACATTAAAGTATGTATCTTTTAATTCACATATCTACCTATCTATAATTTTATTTACATTGCTCTATTGGTTTGTAGGTTTTTGAATTTGCTTGCAGAGTTTATTGCATTGTGTTTAGGGAATTGCTGATACACTTGAGTCTAAATATGCCACATTGCAAATTTTCTTTTATTTTCAAAACCTGCTCCAAGGTGTTATTTCTTGTCTGTCTTTTGGAAGAATCAAATAAATTTTTTGAATTCAGTCCCGTTAGCCACTCTGTTGCATGCTATCTTACCAGTCTTGCTTTCCCAAAGTATTATAGCATGAACTCTTCTCTTCTACTAATATTAAGTAGCACTTTTATTACTTCTTAGACATTACAAGGATTTCAAAACAATTTAATCCTAGCCTACTTCCATATTTGTAGGACTTTTCCAGAATATATTAGTTTAGTTGTGTATCGCAGAGGTATTTTCCTTATTAAGGCTCTGCACAGCATTATTTGGAATTCATCAACATATCTGCAATTTATTGTATATACATTCACTTATTTCTTGAATTATATCTAATATTATTTATCATTCTTTCTAGCACCCCTCAACCATTTCTTTTCATTCAGGTAGGCTTATTGTAGTTTCCATTTTGTTTGAAAAAAACTTTCTGCTAATATTTCTAATAAGTTAGTAGTTAGCATCTTTCATCAATTAAAATACAGCATCAATATTCTTTAGATGTTATTTTTCATTATTACAAATCATTATACCTCCAAAACTAGCAATTTTATATTTTCAAGTTTCAAGTAAAGAAAATTCATGATATTAAACAAATATAATGTAGTTATTCAAATAATTGAAATGTTGTCAGTGTCAAACAAATGGATCCAAGAAAGATTCAGCATATTCATGGCCCACCAACACTCGGTTTTGATGGTCTGTGTGTTTTCCTAACAAAACACAGAAGGGATGAAAATTTACAAAAGCTCAGTCTGCAGCATCTCCACAATTACTCAGAGGAAGAACCTCCATTTTCTAGCACCCTGGAGTATTTGGAATAATTTCATTTGCATTCTACAGCCAGGGTTTGATTGCACAGGCCTCGATTACATATCAATTCAATGCCCATAAGTGAAAAGAGACAGTTTCTGCAAATGAAAATTATGGAATGGAGGTATATTACCAAAGACATTGTGCTACTGGACATGCAAACACAAGAGTGCAGCCAATAAAGACCGTTTTCATTTACTTCTTTGTTGTCCTGAAAGGCATACCAATTATTTCACAAAGGACTGACAGATGTAATATATAAATGTAGTAACCTAACTTCTGTGGCTGTTTATCATCTGCATCAGAATTTTCAAGCTACAACCTATTTCTTTTTTTTTTTTGTTAAGATTTATTTGTTTTTATTGCAAAGTCAGACATACAGAGAGGAGGAGAGACAGAGAGGAAGACCTTCCATCTGATGGTTCACTCCCCAAGTGACCGCAACGGCCGGTGCTATGCCAATCCAAAGCCAGGAGCCAGGAGCTCTTACGGGTCCCAAGGCTTTGGACCATCATCGACTGCTTCCCCAGGCCACAAGCAGGGAGCTGGATGGGAAGCGGGGCTGCTGGGACCAGAACTGGCAACCACATGGGATTCCGGCGGGCTGAAGACGAGGGCTCCAGCTGCTAGGCCACGGCGCCTGGCCCACAACCTATTTCTTGCACCCAGGAGATTTAGTAACAGACCTAGTTCTAGGGAACCTATTTCGTGAGTAACAACATGCTTATGGATCACTCACTGCCCAGATAGCAAAGGGACGGTCGTCATTGGTAGAAGACGGGATGTTACTGGCATATCATTGTAATCAACAGGATTTTACACTGCAATTTCTCAAATATTTGAGAGATACTATGAAAAGTGCTAAATACAAAGACTGTAAATCAGTTGGTTGCTTTCAGGTGCCATTTTCCCACTGAGAAGGGAAAATAGATCTATCAGATATCCAATTTAAATTACAGATTGAGAATCACAAGACTTCCTCACAAGATTGAGAACCTCACTGTCCACAACAAAGGGCTATAAAGTATGGCAGACTATTAATTAAAAAAAATTTATTTATTTTTATTGCAAAGTCAGATATACAGAGAGGAGAGACAGGGAGGAAGATCTCTGTCCACTGATTCACTCCTCACGTGACCGCAATGGCCAGTGCTGCGCCAATCCAAAGCCAGGGGCCAGGAACTTACTCCAGATCTCTCACATGGGTGCAGGGTCCCAAGGCTTTTAGGCCAGCCTCGACTGCTTCCCAGACCACAAGCAGGGAGCTGGTTGGGAGGAGAGTTGACAGGATTAGAACCATTGTCCATATGGGATCCTGGTGCGTTCAAGGAGAGGGGTTTAGCCACTAGGCCACTGCACCCAGCCCATGGCAGTCTGTTCTAAGAATAAACTACCAACATTGGCGAACATAGAAAATACAAAAATGGTTAACCTTGATAAATCTACAGAAAATTTTGTTGTTACAAAGGAGTGAGTTCCTGAGACTTGAGATGGAAAAGATGGGTAGATAAACTCAAGGACTTATAAATTCCAATTCCCATTATATTGTTTTATTGCCAACGTGTCTTATCCTTAGTAGAGTTTAGCATTTGGAGAAAAAATCATGATATCAAATATTGATCGTCTTACTTTTATTTCTGAGCTTTATTTCTGTCCTAACAAGAAAAAACCTGAAACCTGAAAACTAAAAGTCATAAATCTTAGATCTATCAAAGAATTGAGCTCACTAGGCAAAAGCAAGATCACAAAATGAATTCCTGGTTACAGGAAATCAAAGTATCCTGGAAACAGAGCCATGAAAGTAATTGCTATGTTCTAATATAGCAATAGTGAATTACAATAAAGCATGGAAGAAGAGCTAATTTACCCAGTTTTTAGGAGGTGGAAGTAAGTCACTAAAGACAACTGAATACTGACACCTAAACTGCAATAAATAATAAACACAGTTTGACTCAGCCTCAAAAACAAAAAACATCATGCTAAAGGCCCACTCACCTCATTAATTACAATACTCCCTTTTGGACTTTACAAAACAGAGGCATCACTTAATAAAAGCAATGATGAAACACAATCTGACAAGACAATACGAAGCTGCTAGATTCAAACACAGCATTATCAGCATCCCATATGGGTGCCGGTTTCAGTCCCTGCTGATCCACTTTCTATCAAGTTCCTATACATGTCCTGGAAGGGCAGAGGAGCATGGCTTAGGTCATTGGAACCCCATACTTCTGGAAGAATCTCCTGGCTTTGGATCGACATGGCTCTGACCATTGTGGCCAATTCAGATATTCATCAGCTGATGTAAGATCTCCCTCTGCCTCTCCTTTTCTCTGCAAGTCTTCCACTGAAATAAAAGAAGAACCTAAAAATATACACATTCGATAATCCATTACGGATATAATCCCTGAGGTTTATAAATCGTGCTACATTAAAAGCAATAATTACTTATAGTTAGATATTCTTTTTATAAAATAACATAATATTCATATATGTTCATTTCTTAATTTCATTCTTGATTGTATAAGAAATCATATGTCCAAATGCAAATCAGTGCATATTATGATAAAACAGAGAATGAAAAAACTCAAATGAACTCATAAGATTTGTTATGGGTAAGAACTATTAAAATCATAAAATTCAAATTCCCTCAGGAAAAAAAAACTGTTAATAAAATTATAGTTATCTACTCAATAAAATACTCTAAGTTTAAGAAAAAATTATCTGTTCCATATATAATATAATGCATACATATAATATAATAATAATATAATACATATGAGTGTTTTCTTCCTATGAATGAATATTTTAATGAATTAATTAATGTATTAGTACGTTGTATGTATTCAGCCTGTTAGGAATGAAATCCTACCTTATTTTTTTCCAGAAACACAGTATAGAGCATGGAGGGAAGATTTCTCACTTATAGTGGAAAGACATTTTTCATATAATTCTCAAGATGTGATAAATCCAAATTCTTGGAATGAAGATGGCAGAATAGGGTGAGGACACATTTAAATGGATAGCGAAATGTGGGCCCCGGTCTCCCAAGGGTTAACTCCACAGCTTAGCTTGTTTCTAAGAGGTAACACAGTGGGAAATCTTGGCCTAATGCATTTAGCCCCTGGCTTGACTGCAAGTTCGCTCTTCCTTACTTGCCTTTTGTTAAGATGCCCCAGGGGGGCTTAGGTGTTGCTTGAACATTGGGATAATACTGGGAGGGGCTAAGCAGACTATAAGATGCAGGCGGACCCCAAATAAAGTTGGCATTCTGTGTACAAGAGTGACCCACTGCGTGTTGTCTTGTGTTGTCTCATGTGTTGTCTGTCTGTAACCCTAGCCCCTCCGCTCGGCTCGGGGTACGCGGCGACGCGGGCGTTGCCAACAGCGAAACATTAGCCAGGCTAAGGCAGAGCGGGCACGTTTCAGGAAATGAAATGGATTTCATAGCCCACACTCCCAGTAGAGCCAAATTGGGTGCCATCTTGGATAGGCAGGCAAAGCTATGGAATAGGACTACACATGCACTCAGCTGGGAGCAAACTAATTTTAGGCTCAGTGAATTGCAACACAGCTTAGAAACCTGCCCTTAGGAGAAGAATCTGCTAACCAAAGGTTCAATGACCAAGAGCAAAAAGAAGAGATCAGGCACAGTGAATATTACTGAATATTACTGAAGACCCCCCCACAAAGGAGCAAAAGCCTTTGCCAACCTCAGAGCTACCTGAGGAATACATAAAGAAAACAGCACATACAGAATTCAAAACACTTGTTATAAAGCTTTTTTATCAATAATGAGAAGCACATTTAGGAATTTAAGGAATATGCCACACAGAAAAAACACAGAAACAAAATCAATCCAAATCACTGGAAATGAAGCACGCAATAAAGCAAATTAAAAGTTCAGTGTCAAGTCTCAATAATAGAATAAAGGAAGTAGAAGAAAGAATCTCAGAATTACAAGATATTTCTTGTCACAATAAAGAAACAATCAAAAAGCTGGAAACAGCTGGATCAAGATTTTAAAAAGTATTCAAATATTCAGAGACACTATTAAAAGGCCAAATATAACAGTTAAGGAGTTCCAGGAGGTTCAGAAATATAAGCTGTGTTTAAAAAATATATTTAAAGAAATCATAAACGAAAATCCTTTTAATCTGGAGAAAGATTTTTGAAACAACATCCAGGAGGGGCACAGAACTCCCAATCGCCTGATCAAAAGCGATCTTCACCAAGAAACATGATAATAAAGTTCTCATCAATCGAACATAAGGAACAGATCCTTAAATGTGCTCATGGAAAAAAATTGACCTAGAGAGGAATGACAATTAAACACACAGTTGACCTCTCACAGGAAACTCTACAGGCCAGAAGAGAATGAAGTGACATATTCCAGGTTCTAAAAGCAAAAAATCATCACCCCAGGATAACATAGACAGCAAAGAGTTCATGTGCTTTGAAAATAAAACAAAATTATTCCACAATGAAGAAAAGTGAAAAGAATATGCCTCTTGGGCCCGGCGGCATGGCCTAGCAACTAAAGTCCTCGCCTTGAATGCCCCGGGATCCCATATGGGCACCGGTTCTAATCCCGGCAGCTCCACTTCCCATGCAGCCCCCTGCTTGTGGCCTGGGAAAGCAGTCTAGGATGACCCAAAGCTTAGGACCCTGCACCCACGTGGGAGACCAGGAAGAAGTTCCAAGTTCCCGGCTTTGGATTGGCACAGCACCAGCATTGTGGTCACTTGGGGAGTGAATCATCAGACAGAAGATCTTCCTCTCTGTCTCTCCTCCTCTCTGTATATCTGACTTTGTAATATAATAAATAAATCTTTTTTAAAAAAAAAAGAATATGCCTCTTAAAAATTTGCCCTATAAATGATACTTAAATATGTTCTGTTAACAGAAAAAAAGAACAGCGCCCACCAAAACCAAAGGCATATTATCACGGATTCATATTCATCCTGAATGTAAGTGGCTTAAACCCATAAATCAAATGTCATATATTGGGCCCAGTGTGGTGGTCTAATGGCTAAATCTCTCTCCTTGAACATGCCAGGATCCCATATGGGTGTCAGTTCTAATCTGACAGTCCTCCTTTCCACCCAACTCCCTGCTTGTGGCTTGGGAAAGCAGCTAGGATGGCCCAAAGCCTTTGGACCCTGCACCCACAAGGGAGATGTAGAAGAAGTTCCTAGCTTCTGGCGTTGGATCAGCGTAACTTCAGCCATTGCGGTCATTTGGGGAGTGAATCAGTGGACGGAAGATCTTCCTCTCTATCTCTCCTCTTCTGTGTATATCTGACTTTGCATCAAAAATAAATAATACATATTTTAAATGTTATAGATTAGTAGACTGGATTTAAAAACAAAACCCATATGTTAAGGGGATGTATAGTAACTGCAATGAAGACTATCACATCCTGTAGTATATTGTTTAACTCCATGGCATTGTAACTTTCTGTTTTTCTCCCTGTTGTTGGTTTTGTTTTATGGGTTTTCAGTTGGGTGGATTTACAGTGAATGTTTAGTGGAGACGGACATGTACAGATGTGAGGACACGGTTGCAGTGCGCACCTCTACTTCCAGGTAAAGGATGAACTCCCAGTGAAATTGTTGTATGTATGTTGACAATGGGATGTTGGACTCTCTGCTACAATGATGGACCTATGGCTGTTTAAGAGGAATTATTATGCTATAATGCCTTGCGAAAACTTAGGGAATGGAGTAGGGGAAAACCCAGGGCCTGTGGAACTGTATCATAAAATGGCCGGCAAAGAGTCCAAACTAGGCAAGCAGAGAGCAATTTAGTAGGATCTACCATGACTAATCATTTGAACTTTCAGGTTGTGTCTTCAAAACACTGAAGATCACAATTTGAGTACTTCCACAGAAGGTAAGATATTTATGCAGCAAGAATGTAAATGTGATGTAAGTTTCTCTTGTAGTAAGTTTACTACGTTTTACTTTGTAGATACTTTGGGACAAGGAGCAGTATAATTACCCATGTAAAGCACAGTGCTGGAGCCACCAATGTGGCATAGGGTGTAAAGCCACCACTTGTACCATGTGGAACCAGGTCACATCCTACCTGTTCTGCCTCTGGTCCAGGTCACTGAGAAAGCAGGGAAAGCAGCAGACAACGTGCAAACGTTCAAGCTCGGTCCACCCATGTGGGAGACCAAGACGCAATTTCCCGGTCCTGACTTCCTCCTGACTCAGCTGTGGCCAACAGAGCCCTCTGCAGGAATGAATGAGCCAACAAAGGCCTCTCCCTGCCCTCCTTACATTCTGTCAATCTGCCTTTCAAATAAACAAATGCATACTTTTTTAAAAAAAAAGAAGCACATAGTCACAGTGAACATTTCATGAGTAAAATTAAATGAGTAAGAAACCCTTCTGAGTAGTGTAGGAGTGAAAGGCTGGAACTCCGTCTGAACCCTCACAGAAAGTAAAGACAGGAGACGGGCAGAGGGAAAACTTTTCCCTTGTAATTTCGGACAGGCAGTTGTTTTACAGCAAAGCCAGGTGCCCTCTGACTCTAAGTGCCTACCTTCGCTTGGACACGGAGGGGAGAGACTCGCTTTAGTGATTGCATTTCAAAGACATGATAGGCCCCAGGTTCCTGTGGAAGGCATTTTTGGGTTTTAAAGCTGGCCAGAGGCTTTTCAAAAGATGTGATATCAAAAGCACCCAGAAATACTTTCATTTTACAAATTTCTTTGAAGAAATGTTCTGTGAAGACAGACCTGGCTACTAAAAGAAGCCTGTGTCAGGGCTGTTCAAGCTGAGGGATGTGCTAAAGCCACCTGGGCCCAGCATCACCTGTCAGTGGATTGGCTCTCTGAGAGGCATCTTCATTTCCAGCCCATGCTGATTTCAGTCATCCTCAAACTCACTTCAAATAGTTTTCAGAACTTGATTGGTTGATACAAAAGATACTTATCACATTACCTGAATCACGTAGAACTTACTGATGCCTTCAAACACACTTTCTTACCTCTGGAGATCTGGACATAATTTTCTCTCTACCTAGAACGCTTTTGCCTTAATCTGCCAAAATTGTGATCTGTATTCTAATCCTTGTTCTTCTGGAGCTCGTTCCTGCTTCTGGTAAATTACTTCCTCCTTCTTTCACTCTTTCACTCCCAGAATCCTATGAGTCCTCTTGGGTCACGTATCTTCTGCTTTAGTTACTGTCGCAGTTTTATATATAATATAATATAATATAATATAATATAATATAATATAATATAATATAATATATGCACACACGTATGTAGTTAGCTTTATATTTGCTCCGTTGTTCACACATATCAGCTCTTTGAAGGCCGAACGCTGGCTCAAGAATTTGTGTGTTAACAAAAGAATACCTTGGAAACATTCCAAGGATGATGCGCATTCACTGATTTATATTAAATGGAATTGCTGTATGGGCAAGACAAATATGCTTCTATACAAATTTCCATAATGTGCAGGAAACCTATTCATTTACTAGAAATAGCAAACCATTTATGAGCAGCATGCTTCGAATTAAAGCAATAAAAACTTCTCCTATCACACGCTGGTCGATTCAGTCTCCTGTGTAGCTCCTCATTCGGCAGTGACTATGCCAGTTCTTATTATGGCACCACAAGCCTGAGTCCAGCCTCCATGTTCCGGAAGGCAGGCGAGCACAGTGTGGGAGACCAGGCAGCATACAGACAAGGCACTACATCACTTTCACTCGCCTTTGCTCGACAAGGGCCTGGACATACCAGCCTGAATGCACAAGTGTCCCCAGAGCAAAGTCTTGTTATATAGGAAAGTTGTTGCCTATGTCTATCTTACATTACTCCTTGTTTGTAGTTTAGGTGCACAGAACTTCAATTTCATGAAGCAAGAATGACACATTTTCTCTGGAAATGGCTGGATAACAAATTTTTGAACACATGAGGCATAGAGGCCATATAGCTTCTGTGGTCTGTTGAATCATAACAACTGTCGCTCTAGTGCAATTATTGCAGTGTCCATAGCGGTGTTTGAATAAACAATTATTTTTAATAAATATATATGTTATATATAGTGTGTTAAAATATATATGTAGGTGTATAATAAGTGTATACACACACACACACACACACACACACACTTATTTGACATTAGCAGGGACATGGATTGAAAGTACAGCAACTGGGACTTGAAGTTGGTGCCCATACGGGAGGTCAGGATTGTAGACTCTGCTATGTCACAAGCTCCCTGCACTTAAATCACTCTTTACAAGTAGAGGGTTGAATTTGCCCCATGGCCAAAATGCGCTGAGCTCTTCAAATATAGCCTGAATACGCAGAACATTTCTGTTTTGTACATTAACAAACAGCTTAAATCTTTCACTCAGTTCTTTTTTGTGACACCATATTGAGCGTGGCTAATGTAACTACAGATTTCTAGCTTGTTTTCTGTCATTTTTCCCTAGAGCACACAGGCTTTCCCTCCACAATACCTGCAGGGTCTGTTACTAACACAGAGCTCTATCGTGTCAGAACCTACTTTCAGTTTCCTAGATACTAACCATGAAATGCACGCCACAAACTAATTTTTATTATGTCAGCACAAACTTCAGCACACTGTTTTCATAGTAAGAATATATTACATTATGTTCCAGGACCAAAGGTTAAAATCTTGATTGTTACTGTACTATTCAATTCTGGATTTTTGCTTTTTTTTTTTTTTTTTAATTTGACCAGTAAAGGCAGGTTTTGCTTCACAATTTACATTAGCTTTTGTTTTTATTTTGTTGTCTCTTTTCCAAGCTGCTTTTGCAAATTATTTTAGAATTTATATTTTACTTTTTCGTAGGAAAGTTTCAAACTGAGGCAAACTAAAAGAGCTTTACAAAAACTCTTTGTATATTCATTTCCTTATCATCTTAATCAAGTTTTTGCAACTGTTCCAACAATTCTTTTTTAACCAAAGGCTTCAGAGCACAACTAGGAATTGAATGAGTTTCTGGAATGGTTTTCCTGTCTGGTCTTGATGGCAGTCAGCCTGACACTTTGGAAAACAGCAGTCATTGAATGACTGCTGTTCTTTTGGATTTAATTCGGAATTTCTTCGTTAACGAATGCAGGTGATCTGGGGCATCTGGCCTTCCTGTTCGTGCCGTCCCACCGGGTTGTGTTCTGCTGTGCTACATCCCAACACCTTCTGCTTTGGAGCCTGTGCCGAGAATGCACAGCCTCCCTACTTTCGTGTGGTTTAACAGAAAACGAATCACTAACCCTGTTAATAATTCCTGTAAGAGCTAAGGGCATAAGTAAGCTACTGAGAGTAAAATGTTGACTAGAAATAAAATAGTTAAAATAAATGTTGCATATACACAAATGTAAAAAAGTGAATGTCTCTCATCTTTCCTATACACAGAGATCAGCACCATTAATATTTTGGTACAGATAACGTACTATTTCTACATTGAAATAATTGATTTTACTATTAACAGTATTGGAAGCTTAGGAATAACAAAGAAGTTAATAGATAAATTCTTTTTGGACAAACTGATTTTTCAGTTAACGAGTGTTTTTGTGTAGAGATTGTACGTATCCATTTTCAGTACAATAGTGAAATGCCAGAAGCAAGCTAAGGTTATAAAGGAACGCTTCCTGACCTCCCAGTTCTGGAGATTTACCTACATGGCATGATGTCATGTCGGCTCTGCTGAGGGTTTCCAGACTGTTGACAAGAGCCTGAACCAGAGGGAGAGATCATGTTGCCAAACAGGATGCCAGAGACAACAGCTCAGCTGGCTCCTTTTATAACAATGTTCTGTTGAGAACTAACTCAAGTTCCCAGGAGAACCAACCTCTTCTAAAGTCAGAGCACGGTTAACCAAAGCCAAATGACCATGCTGAGCATGAAGCCTTCCAGAACACACAGGCCTTGACCAAAACGAAGTTCAGCTTTATCTTAAAAAGTGGCCTCGTTTTCCCTTACATGCATACATGGTGACCAACCTGACAATTTCTAGGTGGTTTTTACTTTCCTGATTTCCAATTTATCTTACATAATAAATAAATAGATAGGCAAATAAATAAATTCTCCCCCACAAATCCTTTCAACAGGTAGTGTGGTACAGCAGCTTAGCCACCATTTGGGAAACTGGCATTCAACATGGGCACCAATTTGAGTCCTGGTTCTTCTAGTTCGGATCCTGGGCCTCGTTAGTGCAAATCAGAGAAAGTACCAGTAAATGGTTAAGTACTGGGGCCCCTGCCACCAACCTGAGAGACTCAGATGAAGTTCCAAGGTCCTGAATTCAACTGCTTGAAGAGTGAACCAGCAGATCAAAGGTATTTTTGGATACCTCTCCCTCAAGACCTCCAATCTCCCTCTCTCATGCTCTCTCCTGCTCTCTTGCTGTAGCTGTGTCATGCAAATAACTAAATAAATATTTTAAAAAGCTCATTATCAATGCTGCTTAAGTGTTGGGGATGGGTGACTATGGTTTTGGTGAATGAAATAATTGTTTATTGTGAATTCTGCACTTTGCAAGACACACAGCAGCTGCATTGTTTAGCACATGTCCCCACAGTTTCTGTGTTGGAAACTTAGCCTCTAAAATTGAATGTTAATGATATCTGAAGGTGGTGATTCCTGAAAAGCAAGTAGGACTAGATGATGTCATGAAGGTAAGTCCCCTGCCAGGAATCTGTGTCTTTATGAGAGCAAGAGGCCTCTGAAAGTGGGCATGGAGGAAAGGAGGCAGAGAGAGGGGCGAGAGAAGACAGATTAAAAACAAACGGAATGAATGAAGAGATGCTTTTTTTTTTCCTTTTTTTGTTTCACCTACCACCCTACTTCCCACTGTTTTGCCCTAATTAGTTACAATAATAAGGTCCTTCTGTAATAGTCTCAAGTCCATCATTCTGCTATTTAAGTGTATCACAACGTTGTAGGTATAGACAATGGTAGAAGGTATCCCATTGTGAAGATCTGTAAGCTTCACTAACATGCTTTTTTTGCATCTGTTCTTTAAAGTCGTAGGAAGAAAGCAAGAATTTATGAGGGTTTTCAAATGAACAATGAACTATTCTTTATATCTATTGTGCAGTGTAGTATTTATTATTATACATTTTCCTCTGTGGATATTATATTGACTTGATTTTGTTTTGCTGGAGTTAGTGGTGCCATAAAAAGTGAAGTAAAGCAGCATCAACCCGTTTGTATGAATTCTCCTTAGGTGCTGCCTTAAATATAAAATTCCAGTGTAAAATACTAAGCATGCTGTAATTTGGTATGGCAATAGCTGAGATAAAGTAAATGTATAAATTGAGTAATGCATTAATGGGACATAAAAGTAGTGCATTTTAAACCTGTTTAATCCTTGAAAATAATTACTATGGATATTAAATAATTGCATTAAACATTTTTTAAAGACTAAACTTTTTAAGGAAAACACATAAAAGCAAAAAAAAAAGCAATAAGTACATATTTTATTTGTTTTCTCCAAACAGCCTAAGAGAGAAGAGAGAAATGTTTCTCAATTAAGCAGAGGGGGTAAGAAAAGAACAATTAGAGGGGCAGTGTCAAGGCACAGCAAGCTAATCCTCTCCCATGGGTGGCAGCTCATGTCCTGTCACTTCCATTTCCAATCCAGTTCCCTGGTTACAGCTTAGAAAAAGCAAAGGAGATTGGGTCACATCCTGGGACCACTGCACTCATGTGGAAGACCTGGAAGAACTCCCTGGCTCCTAGCTTCAGATTGGCTTAGTTCTGACCATTGCAGCCATTTGGGGAGTGAGCTGGAATCTCTCTCTCTCATTCTCTCTGCTAAAATTCTGTCTTTCAAATAAAGCCAAATTAGGGAAAGAAAGAGCTGAACTGCCTTTTAGATCCAACCTGGCTCATTATGGTATCAGTATCCAACTGCATCCCAGGACTAAGTCGGCCTGGTTGAGGTCATGCTAAAGCAGCATTTCTCAAAATGAGAAATGACTCCCACGAGATTTCCTTAGAAATAGAGAAGGTTCATAGCCAAATATGGTTTAAAAACACTTTAAATTATTTTTCTTTTTATAGGTCCATTATGCACTTGGACCAAGTCAAAACTTTGTAAAAATCATATACTAAACATATCTTTTAACTTCGCTTAAAATAGGGCTTCCCAGTTAAAAACATAATTGGCACAGTTAATATTCACACTGGATTAACTGTTGGTGTGTAATCGTATTGATCATATTCAGATTACTAGAAGCAAGATTTGGGTCTTGCCTGAAACTTGCAAATGAAGGATAAACTGCAAAACATACACAAAGCTTCACAATAGCAATCATTTTATGGGAAAAAGCTAAATAGTTTTCCTTTTGTAAATATTTATTATTGGGCACGGCATGGTTGCCTAGCAGCTAAAGTTATCACCTTGCAAGCCCGGGTTCCCATATGGGCACTGGTTCTAATCCTGGTGACCCTGCTTCCCATTCAGCCCTGCTTGTGGCCTGGGAAAGCGGTGGAGGATGGCCCAAAGCCTTGGGGTCCTGCCCCCATGAGGGAGACCCTAAAGAAGCTCCTGGCTTCTGGCTTCAAAGCAGCTCAGCTCCAGTCCTTGAGGCCACTTGGGGAGTGAATCACTGGACAGAAGATCTTCCTCTCTGTCTCTTCTCCTCTATGTATATCTGACTTTCCAATAAAAATATTTTTTTAAATTTATTATTATTATTGGAAAGGCAGATAGATTTACAGGAAGAAGGAGAGACAAAGATCTGTCCCAAATAGCTGCACCAGCCACAGATGAACTTCCCCAAGCCAGGAACCAGCTTCTAGGTCCCCATGTTTTGGGCCACCCTCCATTGCTTTCCCAGGCCACAAGCAATGAGCTGGAAGGAAAGTAGGGCAGCGAGGGCATGAGCTAGCCTTCATGTGGATGCCAGCACTTTCAAGCAGAGGATCAGCCAATTGAGCCGTAGTGCTGGCCACCAAATATTCTTCTACATGTCTTCCATTTGGTCCGCAAGCACCACCAATAGTAACAGAATGGTAAGGAATGGAACAGCTCCTTGTAAAGGAAAGGGAAAGCTTCCTTTAGGGTCTATAAATTCTAAATTGAAAAAATGAAGACTTTAATTAAAGTTTCCAAAGGAAAAGATGACTGTATTTTAATTGGCAATTTAATGACTAGAGCACTGGGAAATTTCTGTTCTATTTGATATTAAAACTAACTCTCTAAGTTAATAGCTACAGCGCCAAGAAAATGCTTCCCCCCAGAGAAGGAAAAGCAATAACTACTGTGTATTCTTTCCAGTGAACACTGAAGGTTAGTAAGAATAAGGGAAAGCAAAAAATTAAAAGTATTTTGATCAATAAGGCGACAGCGATGACTAACCTTGCTCACTCAAATGTCTTTTAAATTGAATCCTAACAACGCACCAATGATATATGTCAGCATTTTCTGAATATGTATAAATACTCGCCACATTTCACATTCATCTATTAAAATTTTTATTTTTAAGCAGATTTTCTGTGAAAATATGAATTTCCTTTTACCATATAATTAAGTAATTTGTTAAATACTGGATATGAATAATTCAATGAAACATTTTTTTAAATACTTGCTTCCCATGAGGGGAGCTAGAGTTAACTGAGAAATGAGTGAACTCTCACAAAATATTAACTGATTAGAGACATCTTATCCCTTCTTCCCTACTTTTCTTCGCTCCCTCCAAATGCCGTCATATTTACTGTTACAGCACAAGACTATGTGTTTGTAATATCCAAAAGCCGAGATCCCAGAATGACGTTAGCACAAGAAGCAAGGATCCTGAACAGCGCAAGTGGTAATACCATTTCTAACTAAATCAAAACTGCAGAATTTCAGAAGCCTTTGTGTTTTGAAGGTTGCCACATTTTTTTAAAGCAGTGACAAAATGGCCTGCCTCCACCTTCTGTTGTAGAACGATTTGACTTCCCACTTCAGCATGTACTTGCCAGGGGGCTCTGGTTACAAACTTTCCTACACTGGATAGTCACATGTTAGAGTTCTATCTCTAAGATTAGTGTGATGACCCCTCCATCTGCACTTGAGCCAGTCTTGGTTGGGATTGGATGGCCTCAGTTACCTTCGTATAGTGCAGTCATAGAACAGCCATATCCACGGTTTCTGTTGTTTATCATAGTAAACATCTAAAAACAAACGAACAGTCAGACAAAAACAGAACTGCCTGCTGAGGCAGACACTGCTATGAGAACATGGCACACAGTGTGTAGTGTTTTCCATGTTTTGCTACTTGCATATTTCTCCCTAAACAGAGGCTCTGGAGCTAGGCCTAGTAAATACAAACCATCATTTGATGCTCAAATGTTCTCCTTTGGCAGCCAGAGACTTCGCTTAGTATTCATGGCTTCTTCTATTGCAAGACTGTGAATGACACATATATAATTCAGCTGTAGACTCCAAGGGAATTTTCATTAACATATTTCTATCTATTCTTCACACTGCACATCCACATATTTAGCTGAAAATTAGTATCTCCCTATGTATATCTGATAGGCATTTCAAATATAAACTGTCCCTCACTGAATTCTTGACCATTATCACAAAATCTGTGGTGCCTACAAAAATAACCATATTATTAAATGACAAAACCCTGTGTTTTGCTCAGGCCAAAACTTTGAATGTCATCCTGGACACCACATTTATCCTTGTGTGCTTTCAGAGCACAGCTTCTTCATCTTTTCTTTGCTCCCTCCCTGGGCCAACCCATCATTGACTCAGACTGCAATTACAGGCAACCTCCATTGTCCTAACTTTACCTTGCTTCAGAATACTCTCAAAAAGGAGTTCAATCCCTCCTTGTCTTTCCTAGTTCCTCTCCTGCTGCCTTTGTCTCCTGGCTGTTGTATTAGCCATTTCTTTTTATTAGAATTATCCCCAACAGAGAAATGCAGCATTTGCTCCTTGTTCTCATTCACATTCTTTCTGGAATGCATCTTTCTGAATAGCCTACAACAATCATCACACCCAAAAAGGCAGCTACCGTCCCACAATATCTACATCAATATCAATATCTATCTATGTCTATATCTATGTCTATCTATATCTATATTTATCTAGATAAATAGATGCAATTCATGACTTTCTAACATCGAATATATTCGGGTTTTTTATCTCATTGATGGCACTTCCACCAGAAAATAAACCCCAGTGTGGTCTAAATTTTGTGTACATTTTTCCTTGGGGTGCCCTTAAACCTATTTGTTTAGTAAACAATGCATTGCCCATTAGTTCAAGATGAAGACTGGGTATCCTAAGGATCTCTCTTCCCTGTGTGAATTCCCAGGGTAAAGATCCTAACTGGCAAAGTGTCTCAGCTTGTGAAGTTAGGTGATTTCTGTATCTTGGTAGTTTGCACTGAAGGATTTCCAGCCCCTCAGTATATCCAATCACCTTTTTGTTGTCGTCCCACATCCTACCACCTACATGTATAAACAGACACACGGTACACACAAAACTTGCATGGACACATGTACGAGGACACTTCAAAAAGTTCTTGGAAAATCGAAATTTGGGGCAAAAACTTTTGATATCAATGAACAGAGGAGTCTGTAAAAATTTCATGATTCAAAACTTTGAGCATCGATGTAAGTTTAC
Organism: Ochotona princeps; assembly: GCF_030435755.1. Taxonomy (NCBI): domain Eukaryota; kingdom Metazoa; phylum Chordata; class Mammalia; order Lagomorpha; family Ochotonidae; genus Ochotona; species Ochotona princeps. The sequence goes on along the minus strand of NC_080832.1, from coordinate 11,677,403 downwards.
CTTCCAACATCATTTTTTTTCACAGCTTTTGAAGTGTCCTTGTATGTATGGGATTATATCTGCTCCTGACATATATACCAAAGAATCATTACACATTAACAGAAATTTTTAGATTTTCATTGAATACAAGGCTCCAGGATTAGGATTGCCTGATCCACTAATTATGTAAATAACACAGAATCATTTGGATCATTTGGTCTGGCCCTGCGAAAGCAACTTCAGGTGGCACTCAAAATTTACCAATCTATAGCAGGCTAATTTTTAAGTTCATAATGTTTTATGACCTGTGAATGTTGTTATAAATATCCTAATGACACTTGCCAGAAAAGAGTCCCCATCCCTGGATGTTCAAAATCCTAAAGCAATTCTAATTTGTGCTTCGCTTTTATGATCTGTATTGCAGATGACATGTTCTAGTTGAACTACTAGGAAAGTCTACCTGATATTCAGTGTTGCACTTGATCCTGAATAAGTAGCACAAGTGACAAGACATCTCCCAATAGCCTTTGTTTAAAATCCCTGGAAGAGCTGCACTCACCAGCTCCCAGGTTCCAGGGCTTTTGGAAGAAGCATTATTAATTTTCATGTGTTAAATGTTATTTTATAATTGCTAAATGAATGACAGTGCAAGAACTGAGCTAATCTCTGTGTCCCACCAAGTAAGGTATATGTGAATCCACGGTGACCATTTCCTGTCTGGTTCTAAGCTTTCCTTGTTGTTCTCTATCTGTTCTAAATGTTTTGTGTGTTTGTTTGGTTATTTGCTTATTTTGACGGGTTTCCGGAGCAATCCTGATGGTCATTACCAGAGAGGGTGGGGACCCAAAGTTGGAAACAAGCAAGGACCAAAGAAAGCTCCCCTCCCTAGTCCCAAAGGAAGTTTACTGTTCTTCTGTTTCTGCCGACCACTCGTGGCTCCTAGCTGTTCGTCCAATGACCTTGGATCCTGCGAGGCAGGATTTGGACTTCTTCCATCCCATGTGGTAGATCCAAGTGGGAGTGGATGACCTCAGAGTTCTTGGCCTCCGAAGGCACTCAAATTCCCGTGGTCTCCTTGGCAGAGGGGACGTAGTCCTTGGTGCTCCTACTGATAGTCCTTGGTGTCTTCAGGGTTGGGATACAAGACTCCTCCTGTCCCCCTGCTCCATTCTGGGATCCCCTGCTGCTCTGTGCATATGACCTCCTGTTAAGAGGTTGTCAGGATCACTCTTGATCCCCCCTATATGTCTTTGTAGTTTAACTATTGTCTAATGCTGATTCGAGTCTGTTGTCTATGAGTTACCAGTTATTATCCTGGTAGGTTGTATTTCACATCTTCCTCACACATTCTAGGGAGATGGAAGATTTCTCTGCTCTCCCACTCCATTACGGGATAACATAGGGTATTAAAAGTATTTTAGGTTTTACAGTTCTTTGATGTAGATCATAAGCTGTCTGACTCACATTGATTGTTGGTTCATTGGTTACTTCACTAGGGTATTGAAAATTTCTCTGCACACCCCTCCTAAAACTGTTCTGCACCTAAACTGTTGACATATGTCTTGTTAGAGTTATAAGCCAGTCTAGACTACCCGAAAAAAAGCCAGGTTCAGCAAAATTATGCTTCAACGCTATAAAATGCTAAATACTATAATGAAAATAGACACGAGACAGCTGAATAGTAATCTATAGCCATTTTAAGGTTTACAGAACCCAGTTTTGTATATAAACTAAAATTGAAATGTCAATGAAGAAGTCACAAGATGTGGTTAAGAACTTGCATTTGTTTTAACATATTGGTTACTCAATACTATGTCAATTAATTCCTTAACATTATAAATTGTTGCTGATGTTATGTCAGGGCTTTTAATTGATCGGGATGATACTCTGCCGACTCTACCTTCAGACCAGAGATGATTTCCCCAAGAAGCAGTTGAACGTATCTGGACAATAAGATGCTGGACTCTATGCTTGGTATATGCTTGCATTGAAAGAATCTCAACTGAACTTGAACTGTGGTAATGCAATAAGGTGGAGCACTATGGGGGGAGGGTTTGGAGAGAGGTGGGGGAATCCCAGTACCTATAAAACTGTGTCACATAATGCAATGTAATTAATATAAAAAGGACCGAGCTATTTATTGGACAATGAATACCTCATGCAATTAAACCTTTAGGGAAAACATCTTCATACCCTAGTAAGATCTTCATTGCCTGACATTAAAAATAATACGAGACGGAAGACTGCTTTTTTAACAATATATCCCATCCTATACGGTAAAATGCATTTTAACTAGTGATTTTCTTAACGATAAATTATGTTAAATGTACTTAGGTTAAGTGTCACTGTATCACTAAAAATGTAAGAAATAGAGAATTTCTGATGAGCTATTTTCTACTTTATTAAGCTTGGTATCAAGGGTACATATCTATGAATGTCAGCATAGAAAATTAAACACACGGGCCCGGTGGCGTGGCCTAGCGGCTAAAGTCCTCGCCTTGAACACCCCGGGATCCCATATGGGCGCCGGTTCTAATCCCGGCAGCACCACTTCCCATCCAGCTCCCTGCTTGTGGCCTGGGAAAGCAGTTGAGGACGGCCCAAAGCTTTGGGACCCTGCACCCGCGTGGGAGACCCGGAAGAGTTTCCTGGTTCCCGGCATCGGATCGGCGTGCACCAGCCCATTGCGGCTCACTTGGGGAGTGAAACATAGGATGGAAGATCTTCCTCTTTGTCTCTCCTCCTCTCTGTATACTCGGATTTCCAATAATAATAAATCATTTTAAAAAAAAGAAAATTAAACACACATTCTCCAAATCTGTCTCATAATGATCTAATGAATTAGCTATGAAATTGGATGAAAGAGTATTATGCTTAAACCCACCAAGTTAGTAGGAGAAATTAACCCTCACAGACCTTAAAATTAGCACATGGAATGGAAAAGGATCAGTAAAAACATCACGCTCTTAAGAAATTTGAGAGATGGACAACAATAGGATAAAGATCATTATGACAAAAATTCAGAAAAAGGAATTAATATTTTTGTGCATACAATTGTGGCAAGATGTCATCACTGGGGGAAGAAAAACTAAGATGGGAAAACTGCAGTTTGGCACAAAAATTACATTACAATAAATATCTTCATATTTCCAAGATAGATATATAGCTACCAACGCAAAAGATGGCCAAAATTCAGGAAAATTGAATGCTTTGGATTACATTTGTTGAAGAATATACACGGCAAATAGGCTGTGGCCTCCCCTGTTTTTTCTTTTAGTTTCACATGGATTATGTAAGTAAACAGCATTACGGTATCCATTGCACTGGTGACGTATCTACACATTCCTAAGGTCCTGTGTTTTTTACTCCAGAGGTTAGTCAGCACATGTTCAGAATTCTGTTTCCATTTTGTTGTCAACAGTGAACAGGTGGAAGTGCTAACTCTTCCATTTGCAATGTATTTTGAAAAAGTATTTTGGTCTATAAAAATGTTGGATCAAGAGAAGAGAAAGGAGAGAGAGAGAAAGAGAAACTGTTTTATGTGCTAGCTCACTCCCCAAATGCTCACTGGATCTGGATGGGCCAGGTTAAACCCAGAATGTTAGAAAACCATCTGGGCCCCCACATGGATGCACTGCCAGGAAACAGGATAGAAAGTGAAGGAACAGGACTTCAATTAGAACTCATTATTCAGGCTAACTGGTTCTGAAGCAGCGGTTTAACCTGTTGTGCCACAACGTCTTCCCAAACATCATGAATCATTTTAGTGTGTTAAAGGTTTTTTTTCCAACTTTGTAATTAAAAGATATTATAAACACACACACACTGTCTCTCTCATTTCCAAAGAGAATAGTGAACATATTGTAGACACTGGATTCACTGCCCTAAGCCATTCAATGTCCCCTTCTC